>NC_053395.1:70344731-71793621 GCF_905171765.1 Bufo bufo | reverse complement strand
ATATCTTGGTCAAATGCCAACTTTGTATAAAAAAATGGGAAAAGTTGTCTTTTGCCAAGATATTTCTCTCACCCAGCAGGGGTATATGTAAAATGACACCCCAAAACACATTCCCCACCTTCTCCTGAGTACGGTGATACCAGATGTGTGACACTTTTTTGCAGCCTAGGTGGGCAAAGGGGCCCATATTCCAAAGAGCACCTTTCGGATTTCACAGGTCATTTTTTACAGAATTTGATTTCAAACTCCTTACCACACATTTGGGCCCCTAGAATGCCAGGGCAGTATAACTACCCCACAAGTGACCCCATTTTGGAAAGAAGAGACCCCAAGGTATTCGCTGATGGGCATAGTGAGTTCATGGAAGTTTTTATTTTTTGTCACAAGTTAGTGGAATATGAGACTTTGTATGAAAAAAAAAAAAATCAGCATTTTCCACTAACTTGTGACAAAAAATAAAAAATTCTAGGAACTCGCCATGCCTCTCACGGAATACCTTGGGGTGTCTTCTTTCCAAAATGGGGTCACTTGTGGGGTAGTTATACTGCCCTGGCATTTTCCAGGGGCCCTAATGTGTGGTAAGTAGGTAAATGACCTGTGAAAACCTAAAGGTGCTCTTTGGAATATGGGCCCCTTTGCCCACCTAGGCTGCAAAAAAGTGTCACACATGTGGTATCGCCGTATTCAGGAGAAGTTGGGGAATGTGTTTTGGGGTGTCATTTTACATATACCCTTGCTGGGTGAGAGAAATATCTTGGCAAAAGACAACTTTTCCCATTTTTTTATACAAAGTTGGCATTTGACCAAGATATTTCTCTCACCCAGCATGGGTATATGTAAAATGACACCCCAAAACACATTCCCCAACTTCTCCTGAGTACGGCGATACCAGATGTGTGACACTTTTTTGCAGCCTAGATGCGCAAAGGTGCCCAAATTCCTTTTAGGAGGGCATTTTTAGACATTTGGATACCAGACTTCTTCTCACGCTTTGGGGCCCCTAGAATGCCAGGGCAGTATAAATACCCCACATGTGACCCCATTTTGGAAAGAAGACACCCCAAGGTATTCAATGAGGGGCATGGCGAGTTCCTAGAAAAAAAAATTTTTGGGCACAAGTTGGCGGAAATTGATATTTTAAATTTTTTTCTCACAAAGTCTCCCGTTCCGCTAACTTGGGACAAAAATTTCAATCTTTCATGGACTCAATATGCCCCTCACGGAATACCTGGGGGTGTCTTCTTTCCGAAATGGGGTCACATGTGGGGTATTTATACTGCCCTGGCATTCTAGGGGCCCTAAAGCGTGAGAAGAAGTCTGGAATATAAATGTCTAAAAAATCTTACGCATTTGGTTTCCGTGAGGGGTATGGTGAGTTCATGTGAGATTTTATTTTTTGACACAAGTTAGTGGAATATGAGACTTTGTAAGAAAAAAAAAATAATAATTCCGCTAACTTGGGCCAAAAAAATGTCTGAATAGAGCCTTACAGAGGGGTGATCAATGACAGGGGGGTGATCAATGACAGGGGGGTGATCAATGACAGGGGGGTGATCAATGACAGGGGGGTGATCAATGACAGGGGGGTGATCAGGGAGTCTATATGGGGTGATCACCACAGTCATTGATCACGCCCCTGTAAGGCTTCATTCAGACGTCCGGATGCGTTTTGCGGATCCGATCCATCTATCAGTGGATCCGTAAAAATCATGCGGACGTCTGAATGGAGCTTTACAGGGGGGTAATCAATGACAGGGGGGTGATCAGGGAGTCTATATGGGGTGATCACCACAGTCATTGATCACGCCCCTGTAAGGCTTCATTCAGACGTCCGGATGCGTTTTGCGGATCCGATCTATCTATCAGTGCATCCGTAAAAATCATGCGGACATCTGAATGGAGCTTTACAGGGGGGTGATCAGGGAGTCTATATGGGGTGATCACCACAGTCATTGATCACGCCCCTGTAAGGCTTCATTCAGACGTCCGGATGCGTTTTGCGGATCCGATCCATCTATCAGTGCATCCGTAAAAATCATGCGGACATCTGAATGGAGCTTTACAGGGGGGTGATCAGGGAGTCTATATGGGGTGATCACCACAGTCATTGATCATGCCCCTGTAAGGCTTCATTCAGACGTCTGGATGCGTTTTGCGGATCCGATCCATCTATCAGTGCATCCGTAAAAATCATGCGGACATCTGAATGGAGCTTTACAGGGGGTTGATCAATGACAGGGGTGTAATCAATGACAGGGGGGTGATCAGGGAGTTTATATGGGGTGATAACCACAGTCATTGATCACGCCCCTGTAAGGCTTCATTCAGACGTCCGGATGCGTTTTGCGGATCCGATCCATCTATCAGTGGATCCGTAAAAATCATGCGGACGTCTGAATGGAGCTTTACAGGGGGGTAATCAATGACAGGGGGGTAATCAATGACAGGGGGGTGATCAGGGAGTCTATATGGGGTGATCACCACAGTCATTGATCACGCCCCTGTAAGGCTTCATTCAGACGTCCGGATGCGTTTTGCGGATCCGATCCATCTATCAGTGGATCCGTAAAAATCATGCGGACGTCTGAATGGAGCTTTACGGGGGGGGTAATCAATGACAGGGGGGTAATCAATGACAGGGGGGTGATCAGGGAGTCTATATGGGGTGATCAGGGGTGATCAGGGGCTAATAAGGGGTTAATAAGTGACGGGGGGGGGTGTAGTGTAGTGTAGTGGTGCTTGGTGCTACTTTACTGAGCTACCTGTGTCCTCTGGTGGTCGATCCAAACAAAGGGGACCACCAGAGGACCAGGTAGCAGGTATATTAGACGCTGTTATCAAAACAGCGTCTAATATACCTGTTAGGGGTTAAAAAAAACACATCTCCAGCCTGCCAGCGAACGATCGCCGCTGGCAGGCTGGAGATCAACTCTCTTACCTTCCGTTCCTGTGAGCGCGCGCGCCTGTGTGCGCGCGTTCACAGGAAATCTCGGCTCACGCGAGATGACGCCTATTGGCGTTAGCGTAGCCTGGGGGAGCCGCCGCAATGACGCCTTTCGGCGTTAGCGTGGCGGCAAGCGGTTAAATCTATCCCAAAAAGGATATCTTAAAAATAGGCCTCACATTTCTATTCAACCAAAATGTGTACTGTTTTAGCTGGTCAAATTATTTGTAGTGACCGTAAAAGCACAGTTTTTGTTCTGGGTTGAAAAACTATTCCCAAATTTTCCATTCTCAAAATAAGTAGTTTCTGCTATATCAGGCCTACTTTAAATCTATCCCAAAAAGGATATCTTAGATTCAAGGTGCTGATAGTGTCATTCAGAAAAACTTAACACACACGCTACCGTGCAGATACAAGTCTAATTCTTTGATTAAAGGTATATCTGTCACACAGCGCAAAAAAAATAGGCCTCACATTTCTATTCAACCAAATCTGTACTGTTTTAGCTGGTCAAATTATTTGTAGTGACCGTAAAAGCACAGTTTTTGTTCTGGGTTGAAAAACTATTCCCAAATTTGCCATTCTCAAAATAAGTAGTTTCTGCTATATCAGGCCTACTTTAAATCTATCCCAAAAAGGATATTTTAGATTCAAGGTGCTGATAGTGTCATTCAGAAAAACTTAACACACACGGTACCGTGCAGATACAAGTCTAATTCTGTGATTAAAGGTATATCTGTCACACAGCGCAAAAAAAATAGGCCTCACATTTCTATTCAACCAAATCTGTACTGTTTTAGCTGGTCAAATTATTTGTAGTGACCGTAAAAGCACAGTTTTTGTTCTGGGTTGAAAAACTATTCCCAAATTTGCCATTTTCAAAATTGTGGGGAACGGGAACAATGAGGAAAACATCTAATAAGGGACGCGGACGTGGACATGGTCGTGGTGGTGTTAGTGGACCCTCTGGTGCTGGGAGAGGACGTGGCCGTTCTGCCACAGCCACAAGTCCTAGTGAACCAACTACCTCAGGTCCCAGTAGCCAGCAGAATTTACAGCAATATTTGGTGGGGCCCAATGCCGTTTTAAGAATGGTAAGGCCTGAGCAGGTACAGGCATTAGTCAATTGGGTGGCCGACAGTGCATCCAGCACGTTCACATTATCTCCCACCCAGTCTTCTGCAGAAAGCGCACAGATGGCGCATGAAAACCAAGCCCATCAGTCTGTCACATCACCCCCATGCATATCAGGGAAACTGTCTGAGCCTCAAGTTATGCAGCAGTCTCTTATGCTGTTTGAAGACTCTGCTGCCAGGGTTTCCCAAGGGCATCCACCTAGCCCTTCCCCAGGGGTGGAAGAGATAGAATGCACTAAACCACAACAACTTATGTTTCCTGATGATGAGGACATGGGAATACCACCTCAGCACGTCTCTGATGATGACGAAACACAGGTGCCAACTGCTGCGTCTTTCTGCAGTGTGCAGACTGAACAGGAGGTCAGGGATCAAGACTGGGTGGAAGACGATGCAGGGGACGATGAGGTCCTAGACCCCACATGGAATGAAGGTCGTGCCACTGACTTTCACAGTTCGGAGGAAGAGGCAGTGGTGAGACCGAGCCAACAGCGTAGCAAAAGAGGGAGCAGTGGGCAAAATCAGAACACCCGCCGCCAAGAGACTCCGCCTGCTACTGACCGCCGCCATCTGGGACCGAGCACCCCACTAATCGTCACCAAGCATCTCAACCATGTCACACGGCAGCGTTCAGCTCTCCATCTCACAAACATTTGAGAGAAAGTGTAAATTCCCACCTAGCCACCCTCGATCCCTGGCCCTGAATGCCAGCATTTCTAAACTACTGGCCTATGAAATGCTGTTATTTAGGCTGGTGGACACAGACAGCTTCAAACAGCTCATGTCGCTTGCTGTCCCACAGTATGTTGTTCCCAGCCGCCACTACTTCTCCAAGAGAGTCGTGCCTTCCCTGCACAACCAAGTGTCCGATAAAATCAAGTGTGCACTGCGCAACGCCATCTGTGGCAAGGTCCACCTAACCACAGATACGTGGACCAGTAAGCACGGCCAGGGACGCTATATCTCCCTAACTGCACACTGGGTAAATGTAGTGGCGGCTGGGCCCCAGGCGGAGAGCTGTTTGGCGCACATCCTTCCGCCGCCAAGGATCGCAGGGCAACATTCTTTGCCTCCTGTCTCCTCCTCCTCATACTCAGCTTCCTCCTCCTCTTCTTCCACCTGCTCATCCAGTCAGCCACACACCTTCACCACCAACTTCAGCACAGCCCGGGGTAAACGTCAGCAGGCCGTTCTGAAACTCATATGTTTGGGGGACAGGCCCCACACCGCACAGGAGTTGTGGCGGGGTATAGAACAACAGACCGACGAGTGGTTGCTGCCGGTGAGCCTCAAGCCCGGCCTGGTGGTGTGCAGCTCTGGGACTAGCCGGTTTGACTCACATCCCTTGCCTGGCGTATGTGCTGAATTTGGTGGTGCAGAAGTTCATTCGCAACTACCCCGACATGTCAGAGCTGCTGCATAAAGTGCGGGCCGTCTGTTCGCGCTTCCGGCGTTCACACCCTGCTGCTGCACGCCTGTCTGCGCTACAGCGTAACTTCGGCCTTTCCGCTCACCGCCTCATATGCGATGTGCCCACCAGGTGGAACTCCACCTTGCACATGCTGGACAGACTGTGCAAGCAGCAGCAGGCCGTAGTGTTGTTTCAGCTGCAGCACGCACGGGTCAGTCGCACTGCGGAACAGCACCACTTCACCACCAATGACTGGGCCTCCATGCGAGACCTGTGTGCCCTGTTGCGCTGTTTCGAGTACTCCACCAACATGGCCAGTGGCGATGACGCCGTTATCAGCGTTACAATACCACTTCTATGTCTCCTTGAGAAAACACTTAGGGCGATGATGGAAGAGGAGGTGGCCCAGGAGGAAGAGGAGGAAGAGGGGTAATTTTTAGCACTTTCAGGCCAGTCTCTTCGAAGTGACTCAGAGGGAGGTATTTTGCAACACCAGAGGCCAGGTACAAATGTGGCCAGACAGGGCCCACTACTGGAGGATGAGGAGGACGAGGATGAGGAGGAGGAGGATGAGGATGAAGCATGTTCACAGCGGGGTGGCACCCAAAGCAGCTCGGGCCCATCACTTGTGCGTGGCTGGGGTGAAACACAGGTCGATGACGATACGCCTCCCACAGAGGACAGCTTGTCCTTACCTCTGGGCAGCCTGGCACACATGAGCGACTACATGCTGCAGTGCCTGCGCAACGACAGCAGAGTTGCCCACATTTTAACGTGTGCGGACTACTGGGTTGCCACCCTGCTGGATCCCCGGTACAAAGACAATGTGCCCACCTTACTTCCTACACTGGAGCGTGATAGAAAGATGCGCGAGTAAAAGCGCACGTTGTCAGACGCGCTACTGAGAGCATTCCCAAATGTCACAGGGGAACCAGTGAAAGCCCAAGGCGAAGGCAGAGGAGGAGCAAGAGGTCGCCAACGCAGCTGTGTCACGGCCAGCTCCTCTGAGGGCAGGGTTAGCATGGCAGAGATGTGGAAAAGTTTTGTCACCACGCCACAGCTAACTGCACCACCACCTGATACGGAACGTGTTAGCAGGAGGCAACATTTCACTAACATGGTGGAACAGTACCTGTGCACACCCCTCCACGTACTGACTGATGGTTCGGCCCCATTCAACTTCTGGGTCTCCAAATTGTCCACGTGGCCAGAGCTAGCCTTTTATGCCTTGGAGGTGCTGGCCTGCCCGGCGGCCAGCGTTTTGTCTGAACGTGTATTCAGCACGGCAGGGGGCGTCATTACAGACAAACGTAGCCGCCTGTCTACAGCCAATGTGGACAAGCTGACGTTCATAAAAATGAACCAGGCATGGATCCCACAGGACCTGTCCATCCCTTGTGCAGATTAGACATTAATTACCTCCCCTTAACAATATATTATTGTACTCCAGGGCACTTCCTCATTCAATCCTATTTTTATTTTCATTTTACCATTATATTGCGGGGCAACCCAAAGTTGAATGAACCTCTCCTCTGCCTGGGTGCCGGGGCCTAAATGTGTGACAGTGGCCTGTTCCAGTGGTGGGTGACGTGAAGCCTGATTCTCTGCTATGACATGAAGACTGATTCTCTGCTGACATGAAGCCAGATTTTCTTTTACGCGACCTCTCTCCTCTGCCTGGGTGCCTGGGCCTAAATATGTGACAGTGGCCTCTTCCAGTGGTGGGTGACGTGAAGCCTGATTCTCTGCTATGACATGAAGACTGATTCTCTGCTGACATGAAGCCTGAATCTCTGTTACGGGACCTCTCTCCTCTGCCTGGGTGCCTGGGCCTAAATATGTGACAGTGGCCTGTTCCAGTGGTGGGTGACGTGAAGCCTGATTCTCTGCTATGACATGAAGACTGATTCTCTGCTGACATGAAGCCTGAATCTCTGTTACGGGACCTCTCTCCTCTGCCTGGGTGCCTGGGCCTAAATATGTGACAGTGGCCTGTTGCAGTGGTGGGTCACGTGAAGCCTGATTCTCTGCTATGACATGAAGACTGATTCTGTGCTGACATCAAGCCAGAGTCTCCTTTACGGGACCTCTCTCCTCTGTCTGGGTGCCGGGGCCTAAATATGTGACAGTGGTCTGTTCCAGTGGTGGGATACGTGAAGCCTGATTCTCTGCTATGACATGAAGACTGATTCTCTGCTGACATGAAGCCTGAATCTCTGTTACGGGACCTCTCTCCTCTGTCTGGGTGCCGGGGCCTAAATATGTGACAGTGGCCTGTTCCAGTGGTGGGTGACGTGAAGCCTGATTCTCTGCTATGACATGAAGACTGATTCTCTGCTGACATGAAGCCTGAATCTCTGTTATGGGACCTCTCTCCTCTGCCTGGGTGCCTGGGCCTAAATGTGTGACAGTGGCCTCTTCCAGTGGTGGGTGACGTGAACCCTGATTCTCTGCTGTGACATGAAGACTGATTCTGTGCTGACATGAAGCCAGAGTCTCTGTTACGGGACCTCTCTCCTCTGTCTGGGTGCCGGGGCCTAAATATGTGACAGTGGCCTGTTCCAGTGGTGGGTGACGTGAAGCCTGATTCTCTGCTATGACATGAAGACTGATTCTCTGCTGACATGAAGCCAGATTCTCTGCTATGGCATGAAGAGACTGATTCTTTGCTGACATGAAGACAGATTCTCTGCTATGGCATGAAGAGACTGATTCTCTGCTGACGTGAAGCCCGATTCTCTGCTATGGGACCTCTGTCCAATTGATATTGGTTAATTTTTTTTAATTTTATTTTTTATTTTAATTCATTTCCCTATCCACATTTGTTTGCAGGGGATTTACCTACATGTTGCTGCCTTTTGCAGCCCTCTAGCTCTTTCCTGGGCTGTTTTACAGCCTTTTTAGTGCCGAAAAGTTCGGGTCCCCATTGACTACAATGGGGTTCGGGAAGAAGTTCGGGTCGGGTTCGGATCCCGAACCCGAACATTTCCGGGAAGTTCGGCCGAATTTGTCGAACCCGAACATCCAGGTGTTCGCTCAACTCTATTAACAAGCACTTCAGATTAAAGATTCTGCCCTATTCTCTCCCTCACAGCAGTAGCATCCTATCCCTACACTAATCATAGCAGAGTTACATGCAGCTCTATGTGACTCCAGCTTATATAGAGGCTGGGTCACATGCTGCACTGGCCAATCACAGCCATGCCATTAGTAGGCATGGCTGTGATGGCTTCTAAGGGCACACAAGTTAAACGCTTGTTGATTGGCTGCAGCCTTTCAAAAAGCACCATTAACTCGCCGAACACTGAACCAGAACTTTCACTGAAAAGTTCGGGTTCGGGTCTGGGGTCCAAAAATCCTAAAGTTCGGTACGAACCCGAACTTTACAGTTCGGGTTCGCACAACCCTAGTAATAGACTATACAGTATCAGAAAGTATACATTAAAAATGTAAACATGTTTTTGTTAATACAAATGTGATAGCACTCTACATCCAGCATTCTGCCCTGCCTCGATGCTGGATGAGGCATTGGTGTACATTTTGGCCAAAGCGTAATAAGCCACTCACCACGTCAAGGTCGCCTCTATTAAGTGGTCCCTAACACTAGTTCCTACCTGTTTATGGGCCATGACAGCAACACAAAGTCCAGGGAATGCAGGTCAGCGTGCACGCCAAGCACACTCTGCTTTTAACCCCGTCCGGTGCCATTACAGCTTTCATCGGATCCAGAGATGCAAGTACCAACATGCACGCTGAGCCCACTACTCAATAGAGGCGACCTTGACGTGGTGAGTGGCTTATTACGCTTTGGCCAAAATGTACACCAATGCCTCATCCAGCATGGGGGCAGGGCAGAATGCTGGATGTAGAGTGCTATCACATTTGTATTTTCCGTTTGTATTTCGCCATAGTGATGTGCACCTACATACAGGTTGTGCTGACTCAATCCCCCACATTTTTTCTTTGTAGTATATATTGGAGGCGTGGCGATCTCCTTGGAGTCATGCACACCTGACCAGTCAATCTGTCCTGGAGGCTGGTTTTAAAGTCAGTATAAAACTGAGTCTGCTTATATAGAACCTACCAGTAGCCATTTGGCTCCAGGAGAAGTATATGGTGGGCTCAGCGTGTATGTTGGTACTTGCATCCCTGGATCTGATGAAAGCTGTAATGGCACCGGATGGGGTTAAAAGCAGAGTGTGCTTGGCGTGCACGCTGACCTGCATTCCCTGGACTTTGTGTGGCTGTCATGGCCCATAAACAGGTAGGAACTAGTGTTAGGGACCACTCAATAGAGGCGACCTTGACGTGGTGAGTGGCTTATTACGCTTTGGCCAAAATGTACACAAATGCCTCATCCAGCATGGAGGCAGGGCAGAATGCTGGATGTAGAGTGCTATCACATTTGTATTTTCCGTTTGTATATGTATTTCGCCATAGTGATGTGCACCTACATACAGGTTGTGCTGACTCAATCCCCCACATGTTTTTGTTAATGCTTATTAGTCATGTTGTCCACTGTAAGCTTATACAGTGGCCTACATCACAACTTTCAATCAGAGGTATCTGTTCGAGATCTTCTTGATGCATACCTACAAATCTCTAAATGTGTGAGCATAGCCCTGGCCAGTTAAAGGGAATGAGTAAATGTGGCACCAATCCCTCAACAAACGAGCTACGTAGTTCATTCCCATGCATCAGCAATCATTCCTGCAAGTTAATACAGCCATGAGTGGGCAAAGAAATTAATGTTCTTCATTCCCATTCATTGCTCTCTCTATAGGACCCTTAGGGAGCATTCACATGACCGTAAGTGTTTTGCGGTCCGCAAATTGCGGATCCGCAAAACATGGATACCGGCCGTGTGCATTCCGCATTTTGCGGACCGCACATGGCCGGCGCTATATAGAGAATGCCTATTCTTGTCTGCAACCGCGGACAAGAATAGGACATGCTCTATCTTTTTTGCGGGGCCACGGAACAGAACAACGGATGTGGACAGCACACGGAGTGCTGTCCGCATCTTTTGCGGCCCTATTGAAATGAATGGGTCCGCACCCGTTCCGCAAATTTGTGGAATGGATGCGGATCCATTTATATGGTCGTGTGAATGCTCCCTTAGACTGTTGCCAGTACAAATAAGGGCATGCTTGCATCAGCTTCTATCTGTTCGTCCAGGATCTATTTTTTAACAGTATACTAAACTACTGGATCTGTACAGATGCATAACTTGTGGGCCCTAAAAATTTCCTGGGCCTATGCTCCTATATTTCTCTTCCAAGGCACTTTTTTGCAATTAAAAAAGGTCATAGATCTCATTCACACATATTACTGAACAAACTTAAATTAGTCAAGTCTTTATATTCTGTAAAGCTTTCATATTCTATAAAAAAAATAATAATAATGAAACCTTTATAATTTATTGCACTATTTTTTATTTTGAAAGCAATATAGTTGAGAACTTGATGTACATTTTGCTATATGTGTATTTCAAAAAGAATTTTATTTATTCCTCTATTTTCTTTTTCTATTTTTCTTGTGATTAATACCTAGCAATAACTTATGTAAGCTTTTACATTTAGACCTCCTTTTCTGTTTTGGTTGGGGATAGGAAGACATTTTTATTATAGTTTCCTATTGAGAGACTACAACATTAGATCTTCTTAATAATAGAACAGTGAAAGAAAGTAATGGCCTCTTTACACTGCCCGAATATTGGGTAAATTATTTCTAACAACTGTTCATAGGAACGCTGGTTAGCGATAATCTACTGGTGTACCTGATGAATCCGATGAACAAGCAAACAATGACTCTGTATGGGTACGAGCTATGGCATTACTCTGGAGGAGATCACTGCATGTTAATGCAGTGGTCTCCTTCACTGACGATCAGGCACTTGCCGGGAAGGAACAACGAGTAGTGTTGAGCGAACCCAAACTGTAAAGTTCGGGTCCGTACCGAACTTTACGATTTTTGGTACCCGGACCTGAATTTTGCCGGAAAAGTTTGGGTTCGAGTTTGGTGTTCCGGCATTTAATAAAGCTTGTTGAAAGGCTGCAGGGCAGCCAATCAACAAGCTTGTAAGCTGTGTGCCCTTAGAAGCCATCACAGCCATGCCTAATAATGGCATGGCTGTGATTGGCCGGTGCATCATGTGACCCAGCCTCTATATAAGCTGAATCATGTGTAGCACCGCCCATCAGCTCTCAGTAGTGAAGGAACAGAAAGCAGGCAGCTGAAGTGAGGGACAGTGTTAGGCCTCATGCACACGACCGTTGTGTGCATCCGTGTCCGTTGTTCCGTTTTCCGTGTTTTTCTGCGGACCCATTGTCTTTCAATGGGTCCGTTGAAAACTCGGAAAATGCACCGTTGTTCATCCGCGTCCATAATCCGTGTTTCCTGTCCGTCCAGTGCGGCCCCCCCTCCCTCCTTCCCCTGTATTTAATTAATTGGTGGCCAGTGCAGCCCCCCTCCCTCCCCTGTATTTAATTCATTGGTGGCCAGTGCGGCCCCCCCTCCCTCCCTCCCCTGTATTTAATTCATTAGTGGCCAGTGCGGCCCCCCTACCTCCCTCCCCTGTATTTAATTAATTGGTGGCCAGTGCGGCCTCCCCTCCCCCCCCCCCCCCCCGCAAGAAAAACGGTCGTGTGCATGAGGCCTTAGTGTGATTTTTTGTGGGTGGTTAATACACCATCTTTGCACCCCTGACACAGAAAGCTAATCATAAATCTGGCAGTTAATTCTGTGGGTGACCTACAGCGATTTTTTTTGTGTGGGCAATGCAACATTGTACTTTGTACCCCTGACACAGAAAGATAATAGTTAATCCGTCTGTTAGTTTAGTGCACGTCATATACCCATTTATTGCGTTAAGTACACCTTCACTGCATACGTGACAGGGAAATTGATATTGTTAATCCATCTGTTAGGTGCACGTCATACCGTATACCCATTTATTGCGTGAAGTACACCTGCACTGCATACGTGACAGGGAAATTGATATAGTTAATCCTTCTGTTAGTTAGGTGCACGTCATATACCCATTTATTCTGTGAAGTACACCTGCACTGCATACGTGACAGGGAAAATAATATAGTTAATCCATCTGTTAGTGGAGGTGCATGTCATATACCCATTTATTGCGTGAAGTACACCTGCACTGCATATGTGACAGGGAAATTGATATAGGTAATCCGTCTGTTAGTTAGGTGCATGTCATATACCCATTTATTGTGTGAAGTACACCTGCACTGCATATGTGACAGGGAAAATAATATAGTTAATCTGTCTGTTATTTCAGCAGGTCACCTTAAAGAATGAGGAGGGCATCAAATAAGGGATGAGGCCCTGGTCATGGTGCTGCTGGGGTTGGTGAAGCTCCCGGGAGAGTTTGTGGTCGATCTGTGCCAGCTACACGCCCAAATGAATCACCTTCCTCAGGTGCACATAGGCGACAGAACGTTCAGCGCTATTTTGTAGGCCCGAATACCAGTGTACGAATGGTGAGGCCAAAACAAGTAGAGGCGATAGTAGATTGGATAGCTGACAGTGCCTCCAGTTCTTTCACATTGTCTCCCAACCGGTCCCCAGCTGAAAGCACAGAATTGGCATCTCCAGCCCATGGGCATCTGTCTTTCACCTCACCCCCTTGAAAATCAGCAAAGCAGTCTGAGCCCCAAGTCATGCAGCAGTCTCTTATGCTTTTTGATGACTCTGCTGGCAGGGTTTCCAAGGGCTGTCCACATAGCCCTGCTCCAGAAGTGGAAGAGATTGAGTGCACTGATGCCCAACCACTTATGTTCCAGGATGTGGACATGGGAGGACCACCGCAGCACATCTCTGATGATGACGAAACACAGGTGCCAACTGCTGCGCCATTCTGCAGTGTGCAGAACGACAAGGAGGACAGGGGTGAAAACTGGGTGGAAGATGATGTGGAGGATGATGAGGTCCTAGACCACACATGGAATCAAGGTCATGCGAGTGACATATGCAGTTCGGAGGAAGAGGTGTTGGTCACTCAGCACCAGCCGCACAGCAAAAGAGGGAGCAGGGTACAAAAGCAGAGTGGCCATCCCCTAGCTAGTACGCCTGCTACTGCCCACCGCACCAAGGGACTGAGCACACCAAAGCCAGCTCCAAGGAGTTCCCTGGCATGGCAGTTCTTCAGACAATGTGCTGACGACAAAACACGAGTGGTTTGCACGCTGTGCAATCAGAGCCTAAAGTGAGGCATAAATGTTCCAAACTTGAGCACAACCTACATGACCAGGCATCTAAATGCAAAGCGCGAGCTCCAATGGAGGAAACACCTCAAAAACCACAAAAGATATCAGGCTCCTCCTGGTCCCTCTTCTGCTGCAGGTGTGGCCTCTTTCTCCCCCTCTGGAGTGACAGTGGCACCTGCCACCCCGCAAACAGAGGATGTGGCAGCAACGCCACCACGTCCGTCACTGTCACCAAGCTTCTCCACAATGTCCCATGGAAGCGTTCAGCTGTCCATCTCCCAAACACTGGAGAGAAAGAGGAAGTAGCCCCCTACCCATCCGCGATCCCTGGCCCTGAAGGCCAGCATTTAAAAATGTCTGGCCTTTGAAATGCTGTCATTCCGTCTGGTCTAGACAGAGATTTTTTTTAAAACTTATGGCAGTGGCTGTTCTACAGTACGTGGTTCCCAGCCGCCACTACTTTTCCAGGTGAGCCATTACCTTCCCTGCACAACCAAGTGGTGGACAAAATCAGGTGTGCTCTGAGCAATGCCATCTGTGGCAAGGTCCACATAACCACTGATATGTGGACCAGTAAGCACGGGCAAGGACGTTATATCTCCCTAACTGCACACTGGGTAAATGCAATGGAGGCTTGGCCTGAGGCGGGTAGCAGTTTGGCGCTTGTCCTTCCACCACCAAGGATTGCAGGACGTTTCTCTTTGCCTCCTGCTGCCTCCTCCTCCTACTCCACTTCCTCCTCTACCGCCTCCTCATCTGGTCAGCGTAACACCTTCATCGCCAACTTTAGAATAGCCTGGGGGAAATGACAGCAGGCTGTTTTGAAACTCATCTGTTTGGGGGGAAAAAAACACACAACGCGCAGGAGATGTGGATGGGCATGGAACAACAGACAGATGAGTGGTTGGTGCCACTGAGCCTCAAGCCCGGCCTGGTGGTGTGCGATAATGGGTGAAATTTTGTAGCAGCTCTGGGCCTAGCTGGTTTGATGAACATCCCTTGCCTGGCGCATGTGCTGAATTTGGTGGTGCAGAGGTTCCTGAAAAATTACCCTGATATGTCAAAGCTGCTGCAGAAAGTGCGGTCCGTCTGTGCGTGCTTTCGGTGTTCTCATCCTGCTGCTGCTCGCCTGTCTGGGCTGCAGCGTAACTTCCGCCTTCCCACTCACCGACTCATATGCGACGTGCCCACAAGGTGGAACTCCACCTTGCACATGGTGGAGAAACTGTGCGAGCAGCAGCAGGAGATAGTGGAGTTTCAGCTGCAGCATGCAAGGGAGAGTCGCTCTGCAGAACAGCACTACTTCACCACCAACGAGTGGGCCTCCATGTGGGACGTGTGTGCCTGTGTCGCGCTGTATTTGAGTACTCCACCAACATGGCCAGTGCCGATGATTCAGCTTTACTATCTCACTTCTATGTCTCCTTCAAAAAACACTTAGGGCGATGATGGAAGAGGATGTGGCACAGGAGGAAGAGGAGGAGGAAGAGGGATTATTTCCATGGTTATCAGGCCAGTCATTCACAAGTGGCTCGGATGGTGGGTTTCTGCACCAACAGAGGCCAGGTACACAATTGTCCAGCCACGGCACAGTTCTGGATGAAGAGGAGGATGATGATGAGGAGGAACCGTGTTCACAGCAGGGTGGCACCCAAAGCAGCTCATGGGCATCACTGGAGCGTGGCTGGGGGCATACAGGGGACACAGACGATACACCTCCCACAGAGGACAGCTTGTTGTTGCCTCTAAAGCAGCCTGGCACACTTGAGAGACACATGCAGTGCCTGTGCAACGACAGCTGAGTTGCCCACATTCTAACCAGTGTTGATTACTGGGTCGCCAAGAAGATTCGTAAAATGCTAATTCACATGCAATGTTTCATCACATGTCATCCTTCATCATGACATAAACTTACAATATGCAAACAGACATTTAAGTGCGATCATCTGAAACGACATGTGTTCATCTGAAACGTGTAGCATGTGGTTTTTCACTCTATGGATTTTTTTAAGAAGTGCAGCGTACTCAAGTTGTGTGTAGTAGGTGTTTCTGGGTGATGTAGTGCAATATACACTAACCTGGTACAGCTGACTCTCTGCAAGGGCAGGTATAGGTAAGGAATAGTTCGTGACGCCAGTGCCAAGTAAACGGTGGCACGCCGTTTGCGGAAAGCAGAAATAATTTGAGGAAACGTGGTGTTAAAACAGAACTTCAACTTTAGTAGTTTGCAGGCAGAGACAATATTGGAAACGCAGTTCCTCAGCATACAGTCGATTTTGCAATTCGGTCGATGCAGGCAATTCAGTACAGCAGGGTAATTACAGAGTGTTGAACACAGGACTTGCAGCAAAGGAGCTTGCACTCTAACTCTGTCTGATCCTGGAATGTAGCAATTCTTCACCAAGGCCCATTAACCTAAGTCTGGCTTTATATCCTTGATTATGGCTTAAATAAGTACCTCCTCTGTTTTTCTGAGTACCTCTGGCTCCTCTGATCTTTGCCTCAGTCTCTCCTAGCTTCTGAATGGTTCCTCAGGCCCTTAGGCTAAGATGTTCCTGCTTCTGCATATGGGTATTTAGGAGGGAATCTTCTCCTGAACAGCAGGCTTCAGGCCTGGACTTGTCTCAGACATAGTCTAAACTCCAACTGTAGATTACAGATACTAGACTCCGTCTCCCCTGCACTTCCCTGACTGGGCTTTATATAAACTAGGGCTCCCTAGCTCCCTCTATGGACTAGAAGTAGGAATGACACCCCTAGCAGGCCTGTAAGTGCAAGTTTCAGTGACAGGAAAATACACACATTACATTACATTTTATAAAACTGACATATAGCAACTTCCCATAATTAGGAGGGACGACAGCACACCAAGTGACCTTTGGTAGTAACGGGTATTACAACTCCCGTATACTACATAGTGACCAATAAAGAATCATTTTATCAACACGCAGTGCTGGATTTTACTTATCAGTATTGAACTGTTTTCAGTAGTGATGATCGAGCATGCTCGGCCGAACACTTCTTCGGCTCGAGCATCTTGTTGCTGGGCACATGGTTGTACTCAGCCGAGTACCGCATGTGCTCAAGCGCCATGCTCGAGTCTCCTCCCCATACGTTTCTTGGCTGCTAAGCAGCCAATAAACGAGCAGGTAAGTACTGCCCTCACTGTAATGCCAGTAGCCATGTTGGCTACTCGTATTACAGTGATTGGCTGGCCGGAACGTGTCATCGGGTGCTATATAGCACCTGATGACGCATGTTCGGCTCATGCGTAGTCATGGAGAGCTGAGCATAGGAATGGACAGAGAGTGTAGGGAGTGTAATTTAATATTTTTTTGTACAAAAACGTTTCAGAGACCCAAAAATCCTTGTAAGGACTATTGTGTGTGACAACATCAATATATGTTTGTAGCGCAACCTGCGCTAAATTGCTCAGTGTCAGGGAAAGCTGTGCATAGGAAGGAACAGACAGTGTAGAGGATGTAATAGGAAGATTATTATACAAAAAAAACTTTTCAGGACTATTGTGTGTGACAGCAGCAATATATATTTTTAGTGCATCCTGCGCTAAATACCGTTTAATAGGCCGCTGCGGACAGCTAAATTATACATCTCCTGTGTAAAGTGTGTGCATCCCTAAAATATCAGTGACATCCAGTGTACTTTTTCCGTAGACGGTGTCCGCTGCGGACAGTTAAATTATCCGCACCACATCTCCTTTTTAAAGTGTGCGCATCCCTAAAATATCAGTGACATCCAGTGTACTTTTTCCGTAGACGATGTCTGCTGCGATAGTTAAATTATCTGTGTCACATCTCCAGTGTAAAGTCTGCGCATCCAAAAAATATCTGTGACATCCAGTGTACTTTTTCAATAGACAGTGTCCGTTGTGGACAGCAAGATTAACTGCGCCACATCTCCTGCGTAGTGTGCGCATCCCTAAAATATCAGTGACATCCAGTGTACTTTTTCCGTAGACGGTGTCTGCTGCGGACAGAAATTATCTGTGCCACATCTCCAGTGTAAAGTGTGCGCATCCAAAAAATATCTGTGACATCCAGAGTACTTTTTCAATAGACGGTGTCCGCTGCGGACAGTGAGATTAGCTGCGCCACATCTCCTGTGTAAAGTGTGCGCATCCCTAAAATATCAGTGACATCCAGTGTACATTTTCCATAGATGTTTTCAGCTTCTGACAGTGACCCTATCAGGGACACATCTCCAGTGTAACGTGTGCGCTTAAAAAATGTATCTGTGACATACAGTGTAATCTTTCCATAGACGGTGTCCGCTTCTGACAATGACCTTACGTAACTAACTGGAACAAAGTCCTCAAAAATAAAAATACTGCCACAAAATGGGATATTTTTAAAAGCATCCTAAAATCTAATTGTGAGAGGTACATACCTTATTAAGGAACAAGAAGAAACCAATGTGGATAAAAAGAACTGTAAAGAAGGCAATAAATGACAAAAAGAAAGCATTTAAATCACTAAAACAGAAGGGTAGCGAGGAAGCACTGAAAAACTATAAGGAAAAAAATATAATATGTAAACAACTAATAAAAGCCACCAAACTAGAGACCGAGAGATTAATTGCCAAAGAGAGCAAAACTAACCCTAAAATGTTCTTCAATTATATAAATGGTGAAAAGTATATTTCTGAAGGTGTCGGCCCTCTACAGAGCAATGAGGGGGGAGTTGCAGAGAGCGACGAGGAGAAAACAAAG
The DNA here is from genome assembly GCF_905171765.1 of Bufo bufo. Lineage (NCBI taxonomy): Eukaryota > Metazoa > Chordata > Amphibia > Anura > Bufonidae > Bufo > Bufo bufo. The sequence continues at coordinate 71,775,173 of NC_053395.1, read as the reverse complement.
CTATTAAATATTTTTTCTCCACTGTATTCACTGAGGAAAATAAACTGTCAGATGAAATGCACAATGTAAAAGTAAATTCACCATTAAAAGTACCCTGTCTGACCCAGGAAGAAGTACAACAGCGACTTAAAAAGATTAAAAAAAGAATAAAATAGACAAATCACCAGGGCCAGATGGCATAGACCCCCGTATCCTAAGAGAATTAAGTAATGTCATAGCCAGACCCTTATTTCTGATATTTACAGACTCTATACTGACAGGGAGTGTTCCACAGGATTGGCGTATAGCAAATGTGGTGCCAAATTTAAGAAAGGGTGCAAAAACAGACCCCGGAAGCTATAGGCTAGTTTAACATCTGTTGTGGGTAAACTGTTTGAAGGTTTTCTAAGAGATGCTATCTTGGAAGATTTCAATGAAAACAAGCAAAATAACATCATATCAGCATGGCTTCATGAGGGATCGGTCATGTCAAACTAATTTAATCAGTTTCTATGATGAGGTAAGTTCTAGACCTGACAGCAGCGAATCAATGGATGTCGTATATCTGGACTTCTCCAAAGCATTTGAAACTGTACCACATAAAAGGTTAGTTTATAAAATGAGAATGCTCAGACTGGGAGAAAACGTCTGTATGTGGGTAAGTTTCTTGCTCAATGATAGAAAACAAAGGGTGGTTATTAATAGTACATAGTGTTGATCACGAATATTCGAATTTCGAATTTTTATTGCGAATATAGGTACAGTACTTCGAAAATTCGCGAATATTTCGAATATAGTGATATATATTCGTCATTTTGAATATTAGATATTTTTTTTAATCAGTACACATGATCCCTCCCTGCTTCTAGCTTGTGGGTCAATGAGAAGGCTGCAGTATATTTGACTGTAGGAGTGGTGTTGTTTGCGAATTTTCGTAATGCGAATTTTTATTGCGAATTTTTCAACTTACAACTATTAGACAAAGAAGATTATAGCACTATATTAGCTAAATTGCTCTATATTTGTTTTTTTTTCGAATATTCGCTATATTGCTATAACTTCGTTTTTTCGAATATTTGTAATATTCTAAAACAAGAATATATAGCAATATAGCGAATATTCGAAAAAAAACTAACGAATATAGAGCAATTTAGCTAATATAGTGCTATAATCTTCTTTGTCTAATAGTTGTAAGTTAAAAAATTTGCATTACTAAAATTTGCATTACTAAAATTTGCATATTACACGGTCATTACCTTGCCGATTATTCGAGTAAAAAAAATCGTACAATATAACGAATATTCGAATTTGCGAATATTCGACGAATATTCGACTAAATATTCGCGAAATATTGCAAATTCGAATATGACCCCTGCCGCTCATCACTAATAGTACACACTCAGATTGGGTCACTGTCACTAGTGGAGTACCTCAGGGGTCAGTATTGGGCCCTATTCTCTTCAATATATTTATTAATGATCTTGTAGAAGGCTTGCACAGTAAAATATTAATTGTTTGCAGATTACACTAAACTGTGTAAAGTAATTAACACTAACAAATGTAAGGTTATGCACATGGGAAGGAATAATGCAAATCACCCGAACATACTAAATGGTAAAACACTGGGTAACACTGACAGGGAAAAGGAGCTAGGAATTTTTATAAACAGCAAACTAAGCTGTAAAAACCAGTATCAGGCAGCTGCTGACAAGGCCAATAATATAATGGGTTGCATCAAAAGGGGGATAGATGCCCGTGATGAAAATATAGTCCTACCACTTTACAAATCACTAGTCTGACCACACATGGAGTACTGTGTACAGTTCTGGGCTCCTGTGAACAAGGCAGACATAGCAGAGCTGGAGAGGGTTCAGAGGAGGGCTACTAAAGTGATAACTGGAATGGGGCAACTACAGTACCCTGAAAGATTATAAAAATTAGGGTTATTCACTTTAGGGGCAGTACAGAGATCTCTCCCATCATCTATTTATCCCCAGGACTGTGACTGTGACGAGGGGACGCCCTCTGTGTCTGGAGGAAAAAAGGTTTGTGCACAAACATAGAAAAGGATTCTTTACGGTAAGGAGAGTGAGACTATGGAACTCTCTGCCTGAGGAGGTGGTGATGGTGAGTACAATAAAAGAATTCAAAAGGCGCTTGGAAGAATTTCTCGAGTGTAAGGGCTGTTTCACACGAACGGATGCCGTGTGTGGCATCCGCTCCGTGAAAGAGTGCCAAGACCCGATGCAGACTGCAGAGGCACGGAGCATTAACATGACTGATAATGCTCCGTGCCTCTCTGTGACCTCTTTACTACGAAATCACAGTTGTCACTGTGATTTCGTAGTAAAGAGATCACAGAGAGGCACGGAGCATTATCAGTCATGTTAATGCTCCGTGCCTCTGCAGTCTGCATCGGGTCTTGGCACTCTTTCACGGAGCGGATGCCACGCACGGCATCCGCTCGTGTGAAACAGCCCTAATAATATTACAGGCTATAGCTGCTAGAAAGAGGTCGTTGATCCAGGGAGTTATTTTGATTGGCTGATTGGAGTCGGGGAAATTTTTTTTCCCCCTTAAGTGGGGAAAATTGGCTTGTACCTCACAGTTTTTTTTTTTGCCTTCCTCAGGATCAACTTGCAGGATAACAGGCCGAACTGGATGGACAAATGTCTTTTTTCGGCCTTATATACTATGTTACTATGTTACCATGTTACATCTGCAGTATAACGTGTGCACTTCAAAAATGTATCTGTGACATACAGTGTAATTTTTCAATAGACGGTGCCCGCTTCTGACAGTGACCATACCAGGGCTACATCTGCAGTGTAACGCGTGCGCTTCAAAAATTTATCTGTGAAATACAATGTAATTTTTCCGTAGACGGTGTCCGCTTCTGACAGTGACCTTACCAGGGCCATATCTGCAGTGTAACGTGTGCGCTTCAAAAATGTATCTGTGACATACACTGTACTTTGTCAGCTTTGAAACCATACTCCCCCCAGAACCCAAAGACTTTGGTTTCCTGGAAGTAGCTCAGCGGGTCATGGGAATAACGCAGCCGGATCGCCAGTCGTCATCGTTTATGGTCGGAAATACGACCGTCTTCGACTACGACTTCGAATCTCCATTCTTGGCAAATGCTTTCACTTTGGTTCGTTTTGCGCAGGTCTAAGAATTTCACCTCTAGCGTCGCAATACGGATGCCCCCGGCCATCCCTCTTAATCATGGCCCCAGTTCCGAAAACCAACAAAATAGAACTGGAGTCCTATTCCATTATTCCTAGCTGAAGTATTCAGGCGACCCGGCCTGCTTTGAACACTGTAAATGTTTTCAATGGTCAGCTAAGCAGAAGGCACTCTCCCATAATTTTTTTGATGGTCAGCTTAGCAGCAGTCCCTCAACCATACTGTTTTAGAGGGTCAGCTCAGCAGCAGGCCCTCGCATATAATTTTTTAGAGGGTCAGATCCCCTGCAGGCCCTCGCATATAATGTTTTAGAGGGTCAGCTCACCTGCAGACCCTCACCTACAATTTTTAGACGGTCAGCTCACCAGCAGGCCCTCACCTACAATCTTTTAAAGGGTTAGCTCACCTGCAGGCCCTCACCTATTATACCTAATAGGTAATTTGCACGCATGCTGCCTTGCTTAGATTTGATAGCCGTTTCTCAGACTCCCTCTCCGGAATCGAACACTGATTCCCGCTTACCCGTGGTTACCATGGTTGGCGCTGAAAATAACATCGAAAGTTGATAGGGTAGACGTCCAAATGGATCGTCCTCGTCACACTGGCGTGCGATCGGACCCAGGTTATCTAGAGTCACCAAAGCTGCAGCAGGCCCTCGCCCATAATGTTTTAGATGGTCAGATCAGCAGGCTCTTGCTCCAAATGTTTTTGAGGGTCACCAGCAGGCCATAAATCATACATTTTCAAGGCTGTGTATGATGCGCTCCTTTATGTGTAACAAAGGGTGTATTGGAGTGCCGGTTCCTTGTAATTTTTGGCAGCCCTTTCACTTAGTGCATTGGCTTTATGAGTGTAGGAGTCCCACTACCTGAACAATTGTACCACAATGTGATATACAGGTTGTATCGGAGTGCCTCTTCCTTGTAATTTTTGGCAGCACTTTCACTTTATATAAAAGTAAATATACAGGAAAAAATGTTTCCTAACAATGTTTCCGCTCAAATCGATTTTATCTTCGGTTTTGTGCGAATTATTGTAAGTCTGTAAAAGTGGCGTACTACTCGGACAACATCGTTCCCAGCAGCGACCTGGGAGTCCAAGATGCATCCAAACATCCTCCCCATACTGTTTCCGAACCATTTTGGTGGTGTTGACATCAATTTCTGACCTTTTCTTATGAATCAGGCACCCTCCCCTCTTCAGAGCAGGGGGTGCCTGGTTTAACGCTCAGGTTCTCCCATTGACTTCCATTATACTCAGGTGCTCGGTAGAGCACCCGAGCATCCCAATGTGTTTGGCCCGAGCACCCGAGCACTATGGTGCTTGATCAACACTAGTTTTCAGATTAGCTTCTCTGTGCACCGTCAAATTTTCCTGGGATTTAGACCTTGCAAAGTGGTTCAGTGGTGAGCTACATGACCTTCCTTCATCTTTGTTTATAATCTATCACTACAGAGGTCAGGATTAAAGATGATTGAATCAATTCTAAACTAATCGGATTCGTCACAGATTTTTACAAAAATTCTGCCAAACCAATTATGAAGTTTTGCTGATTTGCTTTGGACAAATCATGCAAAACTGTGATTGGCATTTTACTTTTACAGGGAAACAGGGCAAGGAGGATGAAGACAGAAGATCACATGACCATGGAATCCCAGGCAATTGTGCAGTTCAATGCATTTTACTGTGTTAACATACCAGTTTAATTTAGCACATTTTAATGCATCAATTTACCATTGTAAATTGTGAATATGAGTGTCCAGTGTGTTTGTAGAAAGGGATGTTTAATTGAGCCTCTGTCTATTAATAAATAATAACTAGTGTTGGGCGAACATGCTCGGCTGAACACTAATTTTACTCAAGGATGTGTTCGGCTGAATACCGCGTGTGCTCGAGCACGATGCTCGAGTCTCCTTCCCGCACATTTGTTGGCTGCTACGCTACTATTATTGTGTGTGGCAGCAATATATATTTTTAGTGCAACCTGCACTAAATTGCTAAAACTTGTTAGAGACCCAAAAGTCCTTTTAAGGACTATTGTGTGTGGCAGCAATATATATTTTTAGTGCAACTTGCACTAAATTGCTAAAACTTGTTAGAGACCCAAAAGTTCTTTTAAGGACTATAGTTGTAACTGGCAGCAATATATATTTTTAGCTCAACCTGCGCTAAATAGCTTGCAATTGTTTGGCCGCTGCAGACAGCGACATTATCTGCGCTACATCTCCTGTCTAATGTGTGCGCAGCCTAAAATTATCTGTGACATCTAGTGTACTTTTTCTGTAGACGTCCGCTGCGGACAGTTACATGACCTGTGGTACATCTCCTGTATAACGTTTGCGTATCCAAAATATCAATGAAATTCAGTCTAATTTTTTTGCTGCTGGTGGCAGCGACATTACCTGCGCTACATCTCCAGTGATAGATGTGGAATACATTTTTTTAATTCAGCTAAGAAAGCTCCCACATACTCTAGCTTTCAGACAACATCGTATCTTCTCCAGAGCACAAAGGTTCCATCCTATCCAAGAGAACATGCCTCCTTGCTATGTCATACATGCTTTTTCTGCTGTTATAGAACTGCATTACAAGATGGTGCCTGTAGTTAAATATTTACATAGTTCACATACCACAGTTAGTAAAACAATGCACAATGGGCAGATACCAAGTGTAATCTCTTGTCTTATTTTCATATTTCAGCCAATGTAACAATGCCACATGCCTCAGGGGGAATGCCTCTCTGATGAATATATAAACTGCTGTACTTCCTATAATAAACAAGAATTTGCTTTGACCCCAATGTGTGTGTCATAGTTATTTTCTTCCGTGCACGTAAAGCACTTGGGTTACTGTTAATTTGGAGCAGTAGAGCAAATGTAATAATCCCCAATTGAGGGCAACTATATTAGTTGGCGCTCACTGTGGGGCTCAGGAGAAGTAACGTTGCTAGCCGAAGTTTCGGGGTTCCCAGAGCACGGTGGACCATGCTTGAGGAGGAAGACTGCAGCCTCAGAGACAAGGTGAGAAATTTTTGGTTATCTCACCTGCCTCTTGCTGCTCCACTGTGCTGTGATAATCTGCTCTGCTATTGATGTTACGTAGTAACAACTTCGGTTGATGTAAAATCCTGAGTTCCTAGAATCTGGAAAGTTTGAGTTTGCTCTACTGTGTGGTTTGTGTCAGGCACCTTCACAAATAACGGTTAAGCAGAGCAAGAGATTTCCCCTGGCAGGGGGGCTACAGTTGATTTCTGCTGGACCTGGACTGGGGCATCTTTACAGATCTCCCTTTAGGAGGTGGCAGATGGAGTAGCCCAGGGGGACTATGGTAAATATCTGCTAGAGCTGGACTGGGGCATCTTAAGTGATCTCCCCTTAGGAGGTGGCAGGTGGATTAGTCCTGGTTGGCGGCCCAGATGTGGGAGCCAGAGTGTATATACTGCATAGGGATGAGCTTTGCTTGGGAGCGTGAAAGAGAAGGTGCCTACTTCTGTTTTGGTTGTAAGTGAATAAATCCATGGGACACAGTGTTGAAGAAGTTGCAGGGCTGAAGTATGGGAATCTTAACCCTAGGAGTACTAGTACGGTGGCACCCTGATTTAGGGAGGAAGCTCCTAGGAAGCTATTCTGGGAAAGATTCAAAAAGACACATTGTGTGTATGTTATAAAGGATCATGGATGTGAAGAAGCTGAGGATTACAGGATGTGATTTTAAATAGAGAATTGAGTGCGTGGAAGTAAGCAATACTAAGCATTGTGGAAAGTTGAGTGATGCAGTGCAGCGGTAATGAAGTATTGTGTCTTGTCTGTCTTGTGTGCCTGTGTGCCCCGCACCATGCGTGTCTCTGTTGCCTGGTGAATGTGTCCTCTAACTTCAGGTAGTGTAAGGTGTTTGGGTTAAATGTAAATGCAAGAATTACTGTGGCAGAACCCGTAGGAACTCTGTTTGCTGAGATCGAGAACAGAGGGAGAAACAGGGGGCTGTAGCTGCTCGGAGGGAGTGACGTCATGACATTGGAATGTATGACAGTGAGAACACTGCAATACTAAGATACAGTACAGACCAAAAGTTTGGACACACCTTCTCATTCAAAGAGTTTTCTTTATTTTCATGACTATGAAAATTGTAGATTCACACTGAAGGCATCAAAACTATGAATTAACACATGTGGAATTATATACATAATAAACAAGTGTGAAACAACTGAAAATATGTCATATTCTAGGTTCTTCAAAGTAGCCACCTTTTGCTTTGATTACTGCTTTGCACACTCTTGGCATTCTCTTGATGAGCTTCAAGAGGTAGTCCCCCTAGATGTGATAACTTACAAAGTGTGTGGTTTAACTCTGCTAAATCCTTATGTGCCAGAAGAAGGCCACAGTCTGGTTAGGACTGAACCTCGGTATATCTCTGTCACTACCAGAGCTTTGGGGCGTTCTCACAGCTCTGTTTCTCCACCCCTGTGATGATGTCACTACTAGAGCTGGGAGGAGTTCTTACTGCTCTGTTTACTTTTGGTTTCCTTCCTCCCAGCTGTTCCTCATGCGTTTGATTTCCCTCTCTTTATATCACCCCTCCTCCTATTGTAGGGCGTGGATTATAGTTCTCATTTCAGTTGTAGCTCTTGCTTTAGTATCTTCACTTGTAGCTATCAGTTCACTGGACCAGTGTTCTGCTGCAGCAAGCACTCCGGATATTGCCAGCTGTCCTTGGATCCGTCTTCTCTGCGGCTGCAACACCTTCAGCTAAGTGTACAGACATTGTTGTGTCCCTGATTATTTTCTGACTGGATCTGAGGTGGCCACGGTTCCCTCCATATACTGAGTAGGGCACCAGTGGCCGTGCCCCTTCCACTATTGTAGGGGTTACAGTGGTCATCAGTCTTAGGCACGTGGGCATGCCTCGTTCCGCCATTTGGATCCGGGCATGTGCTTTAGCAGAATAGGGAGAGCTTTGAGGGTCTGACAGGGGTCACCCTTTATCCTCCCTAGTTTGGGTCCGGTCAGTAGCTCTTTTACTGTGTATACTATTGTTGCTCACAAGAAGCCGTGACAATCTCTGCTTGCTGATTTGAATGTTCATATTCATCATGACTAAGGATAAGCGAATTGGTTCTCACATAGTTTTAAAGGGCTAAGAAAAGACATCTGCCCATCTAGCTCTGCTTAGGAATTCAGTCCAAATTTCTCAAAAAGGCAAGAGAGAGACAACGACTAGTACACAAATGTGTGTTTCTCAACGGTATATATGTGTTTTAGTACACCAAAAAGTTACTAAATTAACAGTTAATAACTGATCCCGACAATATGTTTATTGTGCTGATTTCTTAACCGCTGCACGTCACTCTGCTGTGCTTAGTATAGGGAGAGGATGCTGCTGTGAGGGAGAGAATAGGACAGAATCTGTTATCAGAACTCCAATTGAACTCAGCGATCTACCTAGATGTAGTTGTGTGGGTGCAGTGCACAATCTTTTTAACCTGCCCTGAGCCTAATGACAGAGAAAAAAACCTTTTATCCGTCTGTTAGCTAGGTGGGCGTAGCCATTTTATGCAAACTCAGTGCACCAGCACTGCATCTGTGCTTTTGTGACATTTAAATCCAAGTTTTAAAAACTTCAATAATTTTCTGGCTTTTAAAAAACACCCATTTTTGGCAATATCCAACATCTGGTGCTTTTGGTGGATTAGTCAGTGTGCAATTTAAGCTAGAAATACAGCTAATTTTGTTGGTTTTTAAAAACACCCTTTTTTGGTAAAATACACAATTTTACAGCCCTTGCTGCATCTGCACATGTGAAATTCAAACGTTATATACAGCTTTCATATTCTGCTAGTAAAAAAACACCCTTTTTTTGCAAAATACTTAATATTGCAGCCCTTGCTGCAACTGTGATTGCGAAAAACAAGTTTTAAAAACTTCTATAATTTTCTGGCTTAGAAAAAACACCCATTTTTGGCAATAACCTTCATTTTGGGCCTCTGCCGCATTAGTCAGTGTGCAATTTAAGCTAGAAATACAGATATAATTTTCTGGGTTTTTAAAAACACCCTTTTTGTGCAAAATACACAATTTTACAGCCCTCTGCACGTGTGAAATTCAAGCGTTATATACTGCTGTCACATTCTGTTATTAAAAAAACACCCATTTTGGACAACAAACTTAGTTTTGCAGCCTTTGCTGCATATGTGATTGTGAGATACACCCTTTAGATAATGTGGTCCTATTAATAAAACACCCATTTTGGCCAAAAATCTTTAATTGCGGCCTAGTCTGGATCTGTACGTGTGAGATACACCCTTTACATACTGTGGTTCTATTCTGCTATTAATAAAACACCAATTTTGGGCAAAAATCTTTAATTGTGGCCTAGTTTGGATCTGTACGTCTGAGATACAACCTTTAAATACTGTGGTTTTATTCTGGTATTACTAAAACACCCATTTTGGGCAAAAATCTTTCATTGCGGCCTAGTCTGGATTTGTACGTGTAAGATACACCTTTTAAATACTGTCATTCTATTCTGCTATTAGAAAAACACTAATTGTGGGCAAAAACCTTTAATTGCGGCCTAGTTTGCATCTGTACGTGTGAGGTACACACTTTAGATACTGTGGTTCCAGGGGCGTTGTTAGGTCAAAACATTCGGGGCTGGAGCCCCGGATGTTTTTTCCAGTGCCCCGAATGTTTATGCTGGCTGGGAAGAGCTATACTCACCTTTTACTTCCTGGTCCTCGGCGCTCCACTGTGAAGGCTGCACAGCAGACTATACAAGAGGATTACCGAGTGGTGAAGAGCAGCAGCATCCGGAGCAGGAACTGTAAATGTTTTTTTATTTTTTTTATTTAGGGGCTGATGGAGGCACTGGGGGATGAAAAGAGGCTGCTGGGGGGCTGATATGGGGCATTGGGGGGCTGATATGGGGCACTGGGGGGCTGATGTGAGGCACTTGGGGGCTGAAGAGGGGCATTGGGGCTGATGTGAGGCACTGGGGGGGGCTGAAGAGGGGAATTGGGGGCTGATGTGAGGCACTGGGGGGCTGAAGAGAGGCTGCTGGGGAGCTGAAGAGGGGCACTGGGGGCAGATATGAGGCACTGGGGGGCTGAAGAGGGGCATTGAGGGCTGATGTGAGGCACTGGGGGTTTAAGAGAGGCTGCTTGGGGCTGATATGAGGCACTGGGGGCTGATATGAGGCTTTGGGGGCCTGAAGAGGGACACTGGGGGGCTGATATGAGGCACTAGGGGCTGATATGAGGCACTGGGGGGCTGATATGAGACACTGGGGGGCTGATATGAGGCACTGGGGACTGATATGAGGCACTGGGGGGCTTAAGAGGGACACTGGGTGGCTGATATGAGGCACTAGGGGGCTGATATGAGGCACTGGGGGGCTGATATTAGGCACTGGGACCTTATATGGGGCACTGGGGGGCTGAAGATGGACACTGGGGGGCTGAAGAGGGACACTGGGGGGCTGAAGAGGGGCACAGGGGGCATATATGAGGCACTGGGGCTCTTATCTGAGGTCTGATTGGGGGTCATTCACATTGGGGTCTGATCTGAGGTCTTATTGGGGTCTTATTAACATTGGGGGTCTTATTGGGGCTGTCAGCTGAGGTCTAATTAAGTGCCCCGGATGTCTTTAGTCCCTAGCAACGCCCCTGTGTGGTTCTATTCTGTTATTTGAAAAACAGCCATTTTGGGCAAAAATCTTTAATTGCAGCCTAGTCTGCATCTGTACGTGTGAGATACACCCATTACATACTGTGGTTCTATTCTGCTATTATTAAAACACCCATTTAGGGCAAGATCCTAAATTTGAGAAATATGAGGAGAGCGTCAAATAAGGGACGTGGCCCAGGTTGTGGTGCTGCTGGTGGAGCTCCTGTTGCAGGGAGAGGATGTGGTCGATCTGTGCCAGCTACACGCACAAGTGAAACCCCTTCCTCAGGTGTGAGTAGGCGACAGAACCTGCAGCGGTATTTGGTCGGGCCTAATACAGATCTACTAATGGTGAGGCCAGAACAAGTACAGGCGATAGTAGATTGGGTTGCTGACAGTGCCTTCACATTGTCTCCCACCCAGTCTACTGCTGAAAGATCAGAGTTGGCACCTGCAGCTGATGTCCATCAGTCTTTCACCTCACCCCCTTGCAAATCAGCAAAGCAGTCTGAGCCCCAAGTCATGCAGCAGTCTCTTCTGCTTTTTGATGACTCTGTTAGCAGGGTTTTCCAGCGCCATCCACCTATCTTTGCCCTAGAAGTGGAAGAGATTGAGTGCACCGATGCCCAACCACTTATGTTTCAAGATGAGTACATGGGAGGACCATCGCAGCATGTCTCGGATGATGACGAAACACAGGTGCCAACTGCTGGGGCTTTTGAAAGTGTGCAGACCGACGGCAGGGGTGAAGACTGGGTGGAAGATGATGTGGAGGACGATGAGGTCCTCGACCCCACATGGAATCAAAGTCATGCGAGTGACCTGTGTAGTTCGGAGGAAGAGGCGGTTGTCTGCACAGAGCCACAAGCACAGAAGAAGAGGGAGCAGGGTGCAAAAGCGGAACGGCCGTCTCCTAGACAGTATGCCTGCTACTGCCCACCGCAGCAAGGGACCGAGCACACCAAAGCCAGCTCCAAGGAGTTCTCTGGCGTGGCAGTTCTTCATACAAAGTGCTGACGACAAGACACGAGTGGTTTGCACGCTGTGCAATCAGAGCCTGAAGCGAGGCCTAAACGTTCTCAACCTGAGCACAACCTGCATGATCAGGCATCTAAGTGCAAAGCACGAGCTGCAGTGGAGTAGACACCTCAAAAACCAAGAAAGGTCTCTGGCTCCTCCTGCTTCCTCTTCTGCTGCAGTCTTGGCCTCTTCATCCACCTCTGGAGTGACAGTGCCACCAGCCACCCCGCAAACAGAGGATCTGCCAGCAACACCATCATCTGGGTCACCAAGCATCTCCACAATGTCCCACGGAAGCGTTCAGCTCTCCATCTCCCAAGCACTGGAGCGGAAGAGGAAGTACCCCCCTACCCACCCGCGATCCCTGGCCCTGATTGCCAGCATTTCAAAATTACTGGCCTTTGAAATGCTGTCATTCAGTCTGGTGGAGACGGAGAGTTTTAAAGGCCTTATGGCGGTGGCTGTCCCACAGTACGTCGTGCACAGCTGCCACTACTTTTCCAGGCGAGCCATTCCTTCCCTGTACAACCAAGTGGGGAACAAAATCAGGTGTGCACTGCCCAACGCCATCTGTGGCAAGGGGTACCTCACTACGGATACGTGGACCAGTAAGCATGGTCAGGGACGTTATATCTCCATAACAGCACACTGGGTAAATGCAGTGGCGGCTATGCCTGAGGCGGATAGCAGTTTGCCGCATGTCCTTCCACCACCGAGGATTGCAGGGTGCTTCAGTTTGCCTCCTGTTGCTTCCTCCTCCTACTCCGCTTCCTCATCCTCTACTGCCTCCTCATCCAGTCAGCGTAACACCTTCACTACCAACTTCAGCACAGCCAAGGGGTAAACGACAGCAGGCAGTTTTAAAACTTATCTGTTTAGGGGACAAACCCCACACGCGCAGGAGCTGTGGATGGGCCTTGAACAACAGACGGATGAGTGGTTGGTGCTAGTGAGCCTCAAGTCCGGCCTGGTGGTGTGCGATAATGGGCGAAATCTCGTAGCAGCTCTGGGACTAGCCGATTTGACGCACATCCCTTGCCTGGCGCATGTGCTGAATTTGGTGGTGCAGAGATTCCTTAAAAATAACCCCGATATGTCAGAGCTGCTGCATAAAGTGTGGGCCGTCTGTGCGCGCTTTCAGCGTTTTCACCCTGCTGCTCGCCTGTCAGCGCTGCAGCGTAACTTCGGCCTTCCTGCTCACCGCCTCATATGCGACATTCCCACAAGGTGGAACTCCATCTTGCACATGCTGGCCAGACTGTGCGAGCAGCAGCAGGCGATACTGGAGTTTCAGGTGCAGCACGCACGGGTGAGTAGCTCTGCGGAACAGCACCACTTTACCACCAAAGACTCGGCCTCCATGCGAGACCTGTGTTTCTTGTTGACCTGTTTCGAGTACTCCACCAACATGGCCAGTGCTATTAACGCCGTTCTCAGCGTTACTATCCCACTTCTATGCCTCCTTGAAAAAACGCTGCTGGCGATGATGGAAGAGGATGTGGCACAGGAGGAGGAAGAGGGAACATTTAGTAGGGTTTCCGGCCAGTCATTCACAAGTGGCTCCGAAGGTGGGTTCCTGCACCCACAAACGCCAGGTACACAATTGACCAGCCAGTGCACAGTTCTGGAGGATGACGAGGTGGAGGATGAGGAGGAGGAGATGGAAGAGGAGGAACCTTGTTCACAGCAGGGTGGCACCCAGACCAGCTCATGGCCATCACTGGTGCGTGGATGGGGGGATACAGAGGACACAGACGATATACCTTCCACAGAGGACAGCTTTTCGTTGCCTATGGGCAGCCTGGCACACATGAGTGATTACATGCTGCAGTGTCTCCGCAACGACCGCCGAGTTGCCCACATTCTAACTTGTGCTGATTACTGGGTGGCCACGCTGCTGGATCCCGATTACAAGGACAACGTACGGTCCTTGATTCCCTCACTGTAGCGTGATCGTAAGCTGCGTGAGTACAAGCGCACACTTGTAGACGCACTGCTGATGGAATTCCCACCTGACAGCAGGAGCAAAGTGTAAGCACAAGGCGAAGGCAGAAGAGGAGGAAGAGGGGCACCACCATCACCTCAGAAGGCAGGGTTAGCATGACTGAAATGTGGAAAAGCTTTGTCAGCACGCCACAACAACCAGCACCACCAGCTGATATGGAATGTCTTAGAAGGAGGCAGCATTTCACCAATATGGTGGAGCAGTAACGGGTCTGCCCCCTTCAACTTCTGGGTCTCCAAATTGGGCACATGGCCTGAGCTTTCCCTTTACGCCTTAGAGGTGCCAGCCTGCCCTGCAGCCAGTGTATTATCTGAACATGTGTTTAGCACGGCAGGGGGCGTTATCACAGACAAGCGCAGCCGCCTGTCCACAGACAATGTGGTCAAGCTCACATTCATTAAAATGAACCAGGCATGGATCCCAAAGGACTTTTCCGTACCTTGTGCAGAATAGACATGTATACCGGCCTTAACCAGCTATTGTTATACTACAGCGTAATTGCTCATTCTTGTATTTTGGATATTTCTTACTCTTTTGGAGTGTACCCTAATAAAAAAAAAATAATTTAAACCAAAAAATAGTGTTGGCTACCTCCTCCTCCACCGCTGCTTCCACCTACACCGCTACGTCCAACGCCTCCTCAAACTCTTACTCCATATGGACTTCCACCTCATAAATCAATTTTTTTTTTTATTTGTACGTATTTTATTTTATTTTCTGTCACTTCACTAATTTGTCTGTTACATTTTCGGGTGAGATTCACCAATTTTTGGGTGTTATATACCACTGCTATACCTAGTTGACAGGTTAAAAATTTGACAATTGAGACAAATTTGTGATTTTTTTTAACCTGTCTACTAGTTATAGTAGTGGTATATCACACCCATAAATTGGAGAATTTCACCCAAAAATTTAACAGACAAATTTGTGAATTTTTTAAATCTGTCTACTAGGTATAGCAGTGGTATACTGCTTTACCTCGTAGACAGGTTAAAAAAATTCAGCGATGCACATATCTGTTGAAAAGCCTGTTGTGTTGGTTAAATGTTGAAAAAATGTAGAGCCTAATTGCTGTTCAGTGGTGCAGTGATATATTCTACAGCCCTGTTTACAGTGTATTAGTGGCAATTTAAAAATATATTCGCCGTCCAGCGTTACACTTATTTGTTGAAAAGCCTGTTGTGTAAAAGTTGGAAAAAATAGAGCCTAATTGCCATTTAGCTATGCAGTGATATATTCTACAGCCCTTTTTGCCATGTACAGTATTAGCGTTGAAATAAAAATATATTCGTCATCCAGCGTTGCACTTATCTGTTGACGTTGTGTTGTGTAAAAGTTGAACAAAATTAGAGCCTAATTGTTGTTAAGGGGTGCAGTGATATACTCTAAAGCCCTGTTTGCCGTGTATTAGTGGCAAAATAAAAATTTATTCGCCGTCTAGCGTTGCACTTATCTGTTAAAAAGTCTGTGTTGTATAAAAGTAGAAAAAAATTAGGGCCTTATTGACGTTCTGCTGTGCAGTGATATATTATACAGCCATGTTTACCATGTATTAGTGGCTAAATAAAAATATATTCAGCGCCCAGCGTTGCACTTTTCTGTTAAAAAGTCTGTTGCGTTGTGTAAAAGTAGAAAAATATTAGGGCCTATTTGCTATTCAGCTGTGCAGTGATATATTCTACAGCCCTGTTTTCCATGTATTAGTGGTGAGATAAAAATATATTCGCCGTCCAGCCTTGCACTTATCTGTTAAAAAGCCTGTTGTGTAAAAGTAGATAAAAATGAGGGACTAATTGGCGTTTAGCTATGCAGTGATATATTCTACACCCCTGTGTGCCGTGTATTAGTGGCGAAATAAAAAATATACCGGTATTCACCATCCAGAGTTGCATTTATCTGTTGCAAAGCCTGTTGTGTTGTGTAAAAGTTTAAAAAAATTAGGGCCTAATTGCCATTCAGCTGTGCAGTGATATATTGTACAGCCCTGTTTGTCGCATATTAGTGGCGAAATAAAAATATATTCGCCGTCCAGCGTTGCACTTATCTGTTGAAAAGCCTGTTGTGTAAAAGTTTTAAAAAAAAGCGCCTAATTGCCGTTCAACTGTGCAGTGATATATTTTACAGCTCTTTTTGCCGTGTATTAGTGGCAAAATAAAAATATATTCACCGTCCAGCGTTGCACTTATCTGTTGAAAAGCCTGTTGTGTTGTGTAACTGTTGAAAAATTTTTGAGACTAATTGCCGTTCATCTGTGCAGTGATATATTCTACACCCCTGTTTGCCGCTTATTTGTGGCGAAATAAAAATATTCCGGTTTTCGCCATCCAGCGTTGCACTTATCTGTTGAAAAGCCTGTTGTGTTGTGTAAAAGTAGAAAAAAATTAGGGCCTAATTGCTGTTCAGCTGTGCAGTGATATATTCTACAGCCTTATTTGCAATGTATTAGTGGCAAAATAAAAATATATTCGCCGTTCAGCGTTGCACTTATCTGTTGAAAAGCCTGTTGTGTTGTGTAAATGTTGAAAAAATGTAGACCCTAACTGCCGTTCAGTGGTGCAGTGATATAATCTAAAGCCCTGTTTGCCGTGTATTAGTGGAAATTTAAAAATATATTTGCCGTCCAGCATTGCACTTATCTGTTAAAAAGTGTTGTGTAAAAGTAGAAATAAATTAGGGACTAATTGCCGTTCATCTGTGCAGTGATATATTCTAAACCCCTGTTTGACGCATATTAGTGGCGAAATAAAAATATTCCGGTTTTCGCCATCCAGCGTTGCACTTATCTGTTGAAAAGCCTGTTGTGTTGTGTAATTAGTGGCAATTTAAAAATATATTCGCTGTCCAGCGTTACACTTATCTGTTGAAAAGCCTGTTGTGTAAAAGTAGAAAAAATGTAGGGCCAAATTGCAGTTCAGCTGTGCAGTGATATACTCTACAGCCCTGTTTTCTGTGTATTAGTGGTGAAATATAAATATACAGATGTAGCAGGGGTAACACACATGCTCTTAACTCAAATTTCTTAACTCATCTTGTTATCTTGAAACAAAAGCCATTGAAAAGTAATTGCTTAACACATTTAGTTGCATTTAGTTTAGATAACATGTCTCATAAAACATGTATGTTAACCCTTGTACATCCGTATTCACCGTCCAGCGTTGCACTTATCTGTTGAAAAGTCTTTTGTGTTGTCTAAAAGTAGAAGAAAATGAGGGGCTAATTGCCGTTCAGCGGTGCAGTGATATACTCTACAGCTCTGTTTGCCATGTATCAGTGGCAAAATAAAAATATATTCGCCGCTCTGCGTTGCACTCATCTGTTGAAAAGCTTTTATGTTGTGTAAAAGTAGAAAATAATTAGGGCCTAATTGCTGTTCTGCGGTGCAGTGATATATTCTAAAGCCCTTTTTGCCATGTATTAGTGGCGAAATTATTTTTTTTTTTAACTAACATTTGGTATTTGATATAACAGTATGTGAGACAGAGAAGTGCCAGGACCTTCACAGGGGAGTGGCAGAGGCCTAAATGTTTCTGGCGCAGGCAGAGGTCACAGCAGAGTAAGAGGGCATTGTAGCAGTGGTCGCAGAAAGAGACTTGAGCTCCCGTGTCACCTAGCGGTCGTGTCTTGACCAGCAACCCAGCCAGTGGAGCACCGACAGGTGGTGGAAGCGCTCATCTCCATATTCATTTGTATTGCCGTCCTCAGGCCTGCATCGCATTACTGCCGTTGAATGTAAGTATTAGTGTTTTTTTTGGGGGGGGGAGAGCTGGCACTATGGAGGCATCTGGCATTTCTTACAGCCCCATTTTTTGGGGGTTCACACTCTGGGGGCATTTATTTCTTGCCCATTTTGGGGGGCACTATGGGGGAATTTCTTACTGGCACATTATGGGGGGGCACCATGAGGGAGAGGAGCACTATGGGGGCATCTGGGGGCTCTAAAGTTTTTTTTTATTGGCCCATTATGGGGGGCACTATAGGGGAGAGCGGCACTATGGGGCATCTGGTGGCACTATAGGGGCATTATTTGGGGGCACTATGGGGAAGTGGGGGCTCTAAAGGGGCCTTTTTTATTGGCACATTATGGGGGGCACTATGGCATCTGGTGGCACTAAGGGGGCATTTTTCACTGGCACATTATGGGAGGCACTATAGGGGAGAGCGGCACTATGGGGCATTATTTGGGGGCACTATGGGGGAGTGGAGCACTATAGGGGCATCTGCTGGGGGCACTAAGAATGGGCATTTTTTTGTGGCATATTATGGAGACACTATGGGGAAGGGGGAGAGGAGCGCCATGAGGGCATTTACTGGGGCACTATATAGGGGTATTTTATACTGGCATACATTATGAGGACATTAACTCAACTGCGGGCACTAAGTAGGGGTATTTCATGTACTGTCATATTATAAGGATAAATAGGGGGTATTATGGGGAGCTTTACTGCTGCTGGGGGGCTATGAGGAACATGATTACTAGTATGGGCACTATAGGGGCATTATTATTACTAAGTGTGCCCTGGCAGAGAATTATTTCTTTTGGTGGGATTTTGGGGAGGACTATTACTTTGGGGGGCACCCTGGCACAGTATCAGCTTAGCACAATTATTTTTGGGGGACGTTATCTTTATAATATTAGTGTCTGGGCCCAGTTATATTTTAGAGCACTGTGTGCCAATAATTGCTGAAGGGGGCACTATCTGTGTGGTAGTAGTATTACCAGGGGGACTGTTTCTGCAGTATAGTATTGGGGGTGTCTGTTTGTCAATCTCTGCAGAGACAGGAAGGAGATGGCTGAAAAATCATCATGGCGGTCTGGTCTGAATGGAGAAGATGAGGAAAGAGAACGTCTACAACAAAGGTGATATCACTGGATTTAAGAGGTATGTGGCGCTATGTAGGAGAGGAGATGCTCTGGCTCCTCCCCCTGCCATTTGCAGAAGGAGGATTCAGAGCTGGGTGAGGAAGGCCAAGGGAGGCAGCAGGCCATGGGCGGGTGGCAGATGGTGAGAGGGACCACAGGCCTTGAGCAGGATCTGGGGAGTGAGGAGAGCAGAGGAGCTTCCTGGCTGCAGCCTGCTGTTGTTTATTGTATAATGTGAAGCAGGCAGGCCATCCCCTCTCTGTATGATGTGTAGAGACAGGTCTCAACAATAGAATTTCAGCTGTACAGTGTTTGTTGGGAGTGGCCTATTATATGTAGGAAGGTCGTTAAATAATGGTCTGGGCTAAAAAAAAAATCAACTCCTGTAGGGCTTTAGAAATGGCCAGGCAAAAGAATCGGCGCAGCATGCTACACGCCCCGGATTTTTAAATATGAAGGGGGCTTTGAAAAATGGGCGGGCAAAAGAATTGGCACAGCGCGCTACACGTGCCACATTTTTTGCCTTTCGAACCCCCCATAGACAAAATTCCTGGGTGCTCCCCTGAACCCAGCGGTTCTTAAATAATTGACACGGTTATTTACTTTGTCCCAAGTGACATCAGACACCCCCAGCCAAAAGTCGGTGGGTTCCTCTGACACGACGCTTAGTTGGCATGGCCGGAAAGCAGACCCTGTGCCCCCACCTGTCCTGAACCTTCCTCTGTCGTTTTCAGTGCCCTCACCGCGAGAAGTATTATATGCAGTCGGCTTGGCTCCACTTTTCAGTGAGGAAGAGCTACTAGAGGGCAGTCAGCAGCTACTGCCCAGCCAAGATCTGGAGGAGACATGCACATTTTCCTCTGCTAGGCGGGCAAGTAGTGATGAAGAGAGTGGTGTGGGAGCTGGTGTTGCGAGTGGTCAGGCTCCTGACCCAGATGCGGTTGAGGAGGACATCAGTGACCTGCAGACAATACTCGTTGATGATGATGTAGCTGATCGCACTTGGGAGCTGCGTGACAGAGGGGCTTCATTATCATCAGGAGAAAAGTGTGGCAGCTTGCCCATGAGCCAGCAGCAGAGCCAGCAAGTAGCTAGCATGGGCGGGAATCAGCAGGGTGGCAGCAGTGGGAGGTCGGTAGCCAAACGTGCCATGGGTGGACCACCCGCTTCGTGTGAGCCTACCTGCCAGGGAAAGAATGTTGCACCGGTTCGCGGAGACAGCGGCGGTAGCAGTCATTCAGTGCGTATTGTTGGGAGTAAAATCACCTACTCGGCAGTGTGGCAGTTTTTTTTTAAGCCCGTGGAGGAGGTGAATGTGGCCATATGTAGAATCTGTGGGCAGAAGGTGAAGCGTGGCCAGGTTACCAATGTTGGCATCACGGCCCTGCGTCAACATATGCAGCGTTGCCATAAAGTAGCCTGGGAGAACCGTGGCTCTGATGTGGTGGTCCAGCCTGCCGCAGCAACCACTGCATCAACCAGTGGCATGCACCTGGTTTCAGGCAGTCAAGGCTCCACCACCTCAGCTGAAGGGAGCTGTCTTTCCTTCCCATCATCTGCTGGTCCTAATGCTCCTACTCCTCCTCCTACTCCTCATCACTCATTCCGTCAGCAATCGATCCCAGAAGCAATTGCCAAGAGACAACAGTATGCGTGCACTCATCCAATGGTGCAGAAGCTGAATGTGCTCCTGTCCAAGTTGCTGGTGCTGCAGTCCCTCGCTTTCCAAGTGGTGGACTCTGCACCTTTCAGAGAACTGAGAGCTTGTGCTGAGCCGAGGTGGACTCTCCACCTCGGCTCAGCACAAGCCCTCAGTTCTCTAAAAGGTCATTTCAGCTTTGCACACACATGTAGAACAGAAGGTGGGCCAGTCCTTGAGACTGTCAGTGTCTGCCAAAGTGCACGGCATGTGGAGCTGTAACAATACATGTCCTTTACTGTCCACTGGGTGAATGTGGTTCCTGCACAGCCACACCAGCAACTTGGCCAGGTGACGCTGCTTCCGCCTCCATGTTGCCACGCTGTTGGTATATCGACAATGTCTGCATCTGCCTCCTCATCCTCCACCGTGTCCTCAGCCTCCACTGCAGGGACAATTCACAGTGCCCCTCCAGCATAGCACATGTGCAGGGCACGGCGGTGTCACACTGTTCTGCACCTCATTTGCCTGGCTGAATGAGGTGCAGAATGTCCTTCAGCAAGAAATCGAATCCTGGCTTTCTCCATAACAACTGAAAATCTGAACCATGGTGACTGACGAGAAGAACATTGTGTCGGCGCTGCGTCAAGGAGGGCTGAGCCATGCGCCCTACATGGAACACATGATCAATCTGGTTGTTAAGCGGTTCCTGAAGTCTTCCACCCATCTGCAAGACATCTTAGAAATGGCCAGGAAACTTTGCTTGCACTTCAGCCACTCGTAGAACCTCTTTGAGCTGCAGCGGCAGAACGGTATCCCCCAATATAGGCTAATATGCAAAGTTTCCACTAGTTGGAATTCCACTCTCCATATGTTGGACCAACTGTACGAACAGAGAAAGGCCATCAACGATTTCCTGATGATCCAAGCAGACAGGAGTACTCCCCTTTGTAACTTCGATATCAGCCATTGGCAGCTCATGCGTGACACCTGCCGTTTACTCAGGCCCTTTGAGGAGGCCACATTATTTGTAAGTCGTGAAAATGATGATCAGCCGGCACTCTGTAACCAATGGCGTGGTGCTCGCGTCCGAGATCACGATCTCATAAATATAGTAAGGAAAGACCGGCACTCACTGTAGCTTGAAGAAAAGGAAATTATTTGTAAGTCGTCAGGACTATGGGATGAACAACGTCATTCCACTGCTTCATGTCCTGGAAAAGATGCTGGTAAATCCGGCTGGTGAGGGGACTTGAAACGAGGCACCTAGATCTCACGGCCACATGATTCCTGTGGGGGCTGAACTGGAGGAGAAGGAGGAGGAGAAGATTGGAGCACAAGCAATGTGTGGCAAAATGGGTGGCTTTTCTATACAGATGACAGTAGAGCAGGCAGAAGAGCTACAGGGCGATGAGGAAGACGAGGCAGAGGACCCAGACACACCGTGGCAGTATGCAGTGGAGATGGAGGCAGGGAGTCCCTTCGAGTCCCTTTTGCGCAAATGGCCTGCTGCGTGCTCACTTGCTTGGGTAGTGAAAGCTAAATAATCGGCAGAGGGATGACTTCTTTCTCTCCACCTTATTGGACCCTCGCTACTGGTCAAAAATTGGGGCCTGTTTTAGACTCGCTGAGAGGGAGCACAAACTAAACTACTACAGAGACATCCAATGTAGTCAGTTGTAGTAGTAGAAGTAGTCAGTTGGCTGCTGCCTATCTGCACCATCATCCATCCTCTCGCAGGTCTGACCAGGGGGCCCTCTGCACTCGAACCAGCAGCAGCCTGAGTCTAGAGTCGCTGATGAGCAGCTTTCTTCACCCGCATAGTGAAGAAACTACTCACCAGCAGCTAGACATAGAGCAGAATCCGAACCAGCAGGTGGTGCACCCTGCCAGCCGTCATTGAAGATCTGCTGGACTACTGGGAAGCCAAACTGGATTTGTGGCCTCAACTGGCTGAGTTTGCCCTGGAAAAGCTGTCCTGGCCAACCAGCAGTGTGGCATCAGAGCGGGTATTTAGTGCGGCGGGGGCCATAGTTACCCCAAGAAAAACTTGCCTGTCCAGCCAAAATGTGGAGAGACTGACCTTTGTCAAGATGAATCAGGCGTGGATCAGCCAGGATTTCCACCCACCAATTCCTGATGCATCAGACTAGATCATCCATGGTGCCACATTAACACTTTGACAAAAGAGACTGGTTTCTTCTAGCTACCTGCCTCAGCTACTATTCTGATGCTGTCACCCGCCTAATGCCAAGTGCTCTTCTTTCACCCACCATCTTCAGCGGCTATTGGTATTGCCACCCATCTCCACACTATGTCACCTTGACGCTTTGTGTCCTGCTGATGCTGCTGCCACCTCCAAAATATGTCACCTTGCCACTCTGTGGTCTTCTCATGCTGCTGCCACCTCCACACTATGTCACCTTGCTACTCTTTGGCCTCCTGATGCTGCCGCCACCTCCATACTCTGTAATTGCGCCACTCTGTGGCCTCCTGATGCTGCTGAAACCTCCAAACTATGTCACCTTGCCACTCTGTGGTCTCCTCATGCTGCTGCCACCTCCACACACACTATGTCCCCTTGCCACTCTGTGTCCTCCTGATGCTGCCACCACCTCCAAACTATGTCAGCTTGCCAACCTGTGGTCTCCTCATGCTGCTTCCACCTCCACACTATGTCACCTTGCCACTCTGTGGCCTCCTGTTGCTGATGCCACCTCCAAACTATGTCACCTTGGCAATCTGTGGTCTCATCATGCTGCTGCCACCTCCACACTCTGTCATTGGGCCACTCTGTGGTGTCCTCATGCTGCTTTCACCTCACCACTATATCATAGGGCTACTCTGTGGACTTCTTATGCTGTTCCCACCCTCCCCACTTCATGATTGGGCCACTATTTGGCTTTTTTTTAGCTTGGCTGACATCATTTATTTGACCCTTCTTCTGATCTGTCAGAAGGAAGGAAAAATGAGACGCACAACGGATCCTGTCTGTGTAGCAGCTGTAAGGCCTGTATGGTCCCAGCAGAATTGTCTTGTGATTTGATGTGATTGGCAGGAGTGGGTACAAAACACAGACGACATGCAAATATTCCATTCACGGGTCACTTTGTTTTGGATCCACTCCTGTTTTTTTGGGCATTAGCAATACTGATGGATTACTGACCAAATGCTGACCGAGTGAAGGCGGATGCTCCACATACAGGATCCTTTTTTGTGGGTTATTGTTCTGACGGATCAGAGGAGGGGCAAAATAATTAGTGACGTCAACACAAACTTACTGCTGACACCCTCTCCACTCTGTCGGAGGGGCTCTACTTGTATGAGCGTTTAATAGAACAGGTTCTTTTGACGTCTATGTGGAATCAGCTGATCAGGAGTGTGCTTCTTTTTGGCGCTAACATCGACCTGTAAGGCTAAGTTCATACTTGAGTTATTTGGTCAGTTTTGGGCCCCTGACTGCCTAAATAAGTGAAGTGTGCAGTGATTCTAAGAGCGACGCCTGTCACCTCCATGTCTTACGGACTCACAGTATTATTTCCCTACCAAAGCAGACTCCCTATGAGTGCTACTGCAAGGCACAGTGTTCTACACCACTATAAAGGCTCTCTGCAGCCAGGAAATAGCCGTTTTTAATGTAATTTGCCGAAAATCAATTCGGATCGAACCAAATTTTTCTAAAGGGATGACACTCAAGGGATGACATTCAAGTTCCAAATTTCTTTGAATTGGAACTGATTTTGTGTGGGAGAAAAGTGTTTTTTGTTACCAAATAGACATTAATCTTCTTTTCTAGTGAGGTTTCATTAAATAGTTATAATAATTAAAATTAAGTTTAAATATTTTTTGCCATAAAGAAGCTACTTATGGAATCACATTATTTTTTAATGAAGACAACCTGCCCTACAACGATCAATAAATATCAATAAAAAAACATCTAAAAAGGTTAAAGATTTTCAAGGATATACAAAGATCAACTGGAAATAACAATGAAAATAATGATTTTAGAGATAACTTTTATCCAAAGTACAGAATGTTCTATTTCTTGGGTGAATGTGTGGCAGAACATAGAAATATTGTCTGTACATCAATTGTGACTTTATTTTGTTCAAATTTTTCTAATGTATTATGTATTGTGAAAAGCCACCTGCCATATTACTTGATAGCTTAAAGAGATTTCAAATGAATCCACCTTGTCCTGCATAATAATACAATGTTTGCTTGCAATAATCAAGCAATAAAATATAACGCCTTTCATGAACAAATCTTCTATGTATAGTCCTTAAATTAAAGATGTGTACAGTAGATAGGTTCTCGATCCTTCCGTCCTGTAATGCAAATTCAAGGCAAAGTAGGAACATCAATCCCTTCCATATGCTGAAGACTATAATGTTTGTTGGTTTAATATTTTTCAAAGTCCATTAGCCAGCATTTCTGATTTCATGGATAATTTAGTAATACTCTCAACAAGTACTGTATATAGCAGGTTTCCATTCTCTACCCAAGTGCACTTCTGTAATAAACACTTTTTAAATATTCTTTTCACTACGGTGAATTAGCTTAGTAAACCAGGACAATAAACTCTTTCATATAGCTCTAATTGGTTGGGTTTCATGATTATTGTACAACTTTTCAGCAATGTGCATTAAATTATTTCAGATGAATAGAATCCAAACGTCAATCACTATTGACAAAATGTAGCAACACTGATGATCCGACAGCACATCCATCAATCTCTGCTGTATAAATAAAAACTTGACTACTGGAATTGTCTGAAGGTATAACATTGACAGCTAGCAAAGAAAGTGAATGCTATCCATACATGGTACATTTCTCACTGTGAAGTAAAAAGAATGTAGTCTTCTGGGTAAAGTTCTTTGAAAGGCCATAATCCAGTGGTTCTCATACGTCATCTTAGATCTTCACATCCAAGAACATATCTTTGTAAAGATTTGGCTGCTGTTTTTTGTGGTTCAGTTATTTAAATAACTTGATCTCGAGTTCGTTTAAGACCCGTCACTCTAGCAGCCAAAAGAAAGGCCATCCCAGTGAGAACTTCTGTGATGAACGATATCCATGCAAGAGCCAAGGACCACCCAAACCGTATATCAATTTCAGATAGAATTGCACTGCCCAATGAGTATAGTGCATAGTTAAATGCTGCAGCAGAATATGCAATGTAGATGCTGATTCCAGTCAGAGTCACCAATGCTGAGAGAGAGAGAGATAAAAAAAAATCTTATTTACAAGAAATTGAACAGAAAGTGAAGGAATATGAACAATTACGTAACTGAAGATTCATAAATTTACTGCATATAGCAAAGTAACAATATGAAATACTAGGGTTACTCTCAGTGGTACACACAGTACTTATAGATATTAAAGACCTTTTGGCATGCTCTACATATGCCTTGATAACAGTGAAGCACCATATTCTGTACTAGAAGCATTGCTTCTAGAGGATAATAATATGTAAATCATGAGTTGCTGCACACCATATTTTTCCATGTAAATCTGTTTAAAATCTAAGGCATGTAAAGATGGACATATAGCAAGTTTTATGCACAGTGTTTAGGATCTATGTAGTATCATAGCCACAGCTTCCTTTCTGAGCACAGAGTTGTGTTTCAGCTAGCTGGAATGGAAGGATCTACTCAAGTGATGAAGCCTAGGGAGGCTTTGCTTTCATTACATTCCTGTCTCGTGCATCCATGCCACTTTTATTCCCATGAATTAAAATGGGCATAAACTTGAAGGAGAGGGACATAATATTACAACTTTACAAATCATTACTACAAACTCATCTAGAATATACAGTTCAATTCTGGGCACCAGTTCATTGAAAGGATACAATGGGATTGGAAAACATACCTAAAAGGGCAACCAAGCTGATAAGAGGCATGGAGAATAGTGTCACGAACCAGCGGGTGTGAACCCACTGCGACACGTGTCTTACATCCTCTAAGGGCGTTGTCTAAGTGAGCCCCTCATTCTTCACAGTAACCCTGATAGTGGGGATAGACTTTCCCAAGGGGAACACCAGGTCGCTACCTCTTGAGGAGGATTGGCACATGAGGCAGCTGGTCCAGAGCAAGGTACCAGAGGTACAGACGTTGTCAGCAGGCCGAGTTGTAACCAGGAGCAACAGTACGGGACCAAAGGATGAGGCAGAAATCAAACAAGCAATAGGTCAGGGCAGGCGGCACAGATAGTCATCTACAGCTGCCGCAGGTCTGGCAACGCTGCAGCAGCGCTTGCAATTGCCAGCTCACCGACTGTTGTGCGACGTGAGCACACGCTGGAACTCAACATTCCACATGTTGGCTAGGCTTTGTCAGCAGCAGCGGGAAGTAGAGGAATACCAGCTGCAACATGGTCATCGCCTTTCCAGTCAGCTTCCGCTCTTCACAAGCGATGAGTGGGCATGGATGTCTGACCTCTGTTTAGGCTGCTTAGAGACTGTCTGCATGTATTGCGCTACACTTCTATTACAAAACCGCAAATTGTGGATTTTTCAAAAGTCAATAGCACTGCTTGCTCTGTTTGAATGGACTGTTCTGCACTTAAAATGGCCACCTAAAGGACTTGTAATTTTTTTTGCTGCGCCATCACTGAGCAGCCTGGTGGGAAAAGCTAAGTTACACCTTCTCTCAGAGCGGAAAAAATTGGTACACCGCCCCATATGCAAAGGAATAAGTAAGAGTGCCGCCTACCACTCCTGTAGCGGTCCGGGGAGGCCGAGCTGTATGCAGAGTGTAGCACCGCCCCTCCTGGCTGTGGGTCACGTTGAATAGAGGTGCCACGCATGGGACTTGAGTGTGACGTACGCTCGCGGATTGTGAGATCTGGCATGCGAGCAAGAGAGAGGAGAACCGTCGCATTGCCAGACAGCCTCCACGGGATAAGCGCAAGTAAAGGCCCCGATCTTACTCCTCGGCCTGTGTGAGTCCTCCATGAGTAGCGGGGGGGGGGGGCATTTAATAAGAATTTTCCTCAATAGTATCTCCGGACTGCACCACGCGTCTTAAAGGGCCGTACACCCGCAACGGTTGCCTATAGCAACCCTATTCAAAAATTGTATAAAGCCAAATTTAGCCTGCAGCATTTAAATAAACTGTCATTGCTATGTCTGCTCAGGAGGAAGCCGCGCAGCCTGACCTCAGCGGATCACCTGCAGCAGGCTTGCGGCTGGCTCCAGTGCACGACCAGCCATTGCAGCAGCTAGCATGATGCCAGTAACCATGCCCTACTACTTTGGGGCCCCTTGGTTCCCCCGATACTCTGGGGAAGCTCACACCCTAAGAGACTTTTAGACGAAAATGTGTGCCTTGTTCAGGTTGTGCCCTGTCTCCACAGAGCAGCAAATGGAAATACTCCTAGCGCAACTAGAGGGAGCCGCACTCCGGGAGGTCAAGTCCTGGCCCAGCTCTGAAAGGAGAACACTGGGACAGATCTTCGAGAGACTCTACACCACCTTCGAACCCAAGACCGTGTCAGAGGTCAAATTGAGGTTCTTCATCACGAAACAACAAACCAGTGAGTCACTCAGAGACTTTGCATTGTCTATACAAGAAGCCCTTAGGCCCCTTTCACATGCGCGAGTATTCCGCGCGGATGCGATGCGTGAGTTGAACGCATTGCACCTGCACTTAATCATGACCCATTCATTTCTATGGGGCTGTGCACACGAGCGGTGATTTTCACGCATCACTTGTGCGTTGCGTGAAAATCGCAGCATGCTCCTCTTTGTGCGTTTTTCACGTAACGCAGGCCCCATAGAAATGAATGGGGTTGCGTGAAAATCGCAAGCATCCGCAAGCAAGTGCGGATGCGGTGCAATTTTCACGCACGGTTGCTAGGAGACGATCGGGATGGAGACTCGATCATTATTTTTTTCCCTTATAACATGGTTATAAGGGAAAATAATAGCATTCTGAATACAGAATGCATAGTACAATAGCGCTGGAGGGGTTAAAAAAAAAGAACAAATAATTAAACTCACCTTAATCCACTTGATCGCGCAGCCCGGCTTCTCTTCTGTCTTCTTTGCTGTGTGCAGGAAAAGGACCTGTGGTGACGTCACTCCGGTCATCACATGATTCATCACATGATCTTTTACCATGGTGATGGTTCATGTGATGGACCATGTGATGACCGGAGTGACGTCACCACAGGTCCTTTTCCTGCAATCAGCAAAGAAGGAGACAGAAGAGAAGCCGGGCTGCGCGATCAAGTGGACTAAGGTGAGTTTAATTATCTTTTTTTATTTTAACCCCTCCAGCCCTATTTTACTATGCATTCTGTATTCAGAATGCTATTATTATCCCTTATAACCATGTTATAAGGGAAAATAATACAATCTACAGAACACCGATCCCAAGCCCGAACTTCTGTGAAGAAGTTCGGGTTTGGGTAACAAACATGCGCGATTTTTCTCACGCGAGTGCAAAATGCATTACAATGTTTTGCACTCGCGCTGGAAAATCGCGCCTGTTCCTGCAACGCCCCCCGCACCTTTTCCCGCAACGCCCGTGTGAAAGAGGCCTTAGAGTTATGGTTCAGGTAGACCCCCGTGAGGCAGAGAACCAAGAAAAAACTCTGAAAGGACAATTCATTGAAGGTGTTAACACTGACAACCTAAAAAGCCAGTTGAGAATGTTAGCTGCACAACACCCAAGTGTCACGTTCCTGGACTTTAACCTCTTTAGGAAACAGGGCGTGCGTACCTGTACGCCCTGTGTATTTCCAATCACCGCCACACGGTGGGTGGTGATCGGAGCAAGGTGTCTGCTCAAATCATTGAGCAGGCACCTTGGCTAAATGCGCGGGGGAGTCCAGTGACCCCCCTTCTGTGTCGGCGATCGCCGCAAACCGCAGGTCAATTCAGACCTGCGGTTTGCGGCTTTTCATGTTGCGGGCGGCGGCGATGCAATCGGGTCCCCGTGGGGCTGTAGGGGGGACCCAATGGCATGGAAGACAGCGCGATGCCTTCCTGAGGCATTTGCGCTGCCTTCCGGTGACGAGCCTGTGAGATCCAGCCCCCTGGATCTCACAGGCCGGAAGCTGTATGAGTAATACACACAGTATTACTCATACAGCCAATGCATTCCAATACAGAAGTATTGGAATGCATTGTAAAGGATTAGACACCCAAAAGTTGAAGTCCCAAAGTGGGACAAAAAATAAAGTGAAAAAAAAAGTTTAAAAATTAAGTTTCCCCCCCAAAAAAATTTCAAGTAAAAATAAACAAAAACTTAATTTTCCCCAAATAAAGTTAAAAAAGGTAAAGGTATAGGGGGGGGGGGGGGGATGACCATATCGACCGGCTCTATAAACATATCACATGACCTAATACCTCAGATGAACACCGTAAAAAAAATGGAAAACACTAAAACATGATTTTTTTTGTTTCCAAAATGAAATCATTGTGTAAAACTTACATAAATAAAAAAAAAAGTATACATATTAGGTATCGCCGCATAGTTAATAAGTTGCTCTATAAAAATATCACATGACCTAACCCCTCAGGTGAAAACCATAAAAAATAAAAATGATGTAAAAAAAGCCATTTTTGGTCACCTTACATCACAAAAAGTGTAATAGCAAGCGATCAAAAAGTCATACGCACCCCAAAATAGTGCCAATCAAACCGTCATCTCATCCTGGAAAAATCATAACCTACCCAAGATAATCGCCCAAAAACTGAAAAAACTATGGCTTTTAGACTATGGAAACACTAAAACATGATTTTATTTTTGTTTAAAAAATGAAATCATTGTGTAAAACTTACATAAATAAATAAAAAGTATACATATTAGGTATCGCCGCGTCCGTGACAACCTGGTCTATAAAAATATCACATGATCTAACCTGTCAGATGAATGTTGTGAATAACAAAATATAAAAAACGGTGCCAAAACTGCTATTTCTTGTTACCTTGCCTCACAAAAAGTGTAATATAGAGCAACCAAAAATCATATGTACCCTAAAATAGCACCAACAAAACTGCCACCCTGTCCCGTAGTTTCAAAAATGGGGTCACTTTTTTGGAGTTTCTACTCTAGGGGTGCATCAGGGGGGCTTCAAATGGGACATGGTGTCAAAAAACCAGTCGAGCAAAATCTGATTTTACAAACGTTGTTAACCCTTTAGGTGTTCCACAAGAGTTAATGGCAAATAGTGCTAAAATTTCCGAATTTAGATTTTTTGGCAAATTTTCCATTTTAATACATTTTTTCCAGTAACAAAGCAAGGGTTAACAGCCAAACAAAATGCTATATTTATTGCCTCGATTCTGTAGTTTGCAAAAACACCCCATATGTGGGCGTAAACTACTGTACTGGCACACAGTAGGGCGTAGAGGGAAAGGTGCGCCCTATGGTTTTTGGAAGGCAGATTTTGCTGGACTGGTTTTTTGACACCATGTACCATTTGAAGCCCCCCTGATGCACCCCTAGAGTAGAAACTCCAAAAAAGTGACCCCATTCTAGAAACAACACCCCTCAAGATATTCAAAACTGATTTTACAAACTTTGTTAACCCTTTAAGTGTTGCACAAGATTTAATGGAAAATAGAGATATCATTTCAAAATTTCACTTTTTTGGCAGATTTTCCATTTTAATATTTTTTTTTCCAGTTACAAAGCAAGGGTTAACAGCCAAACAAAACTCAATATTTCTGGTTCTGATTCTGTAGTTTACAGAAACACCCCATATAAGGTCGTAAACTGCTGTACGGGCACATGGCAGGGCACAGAAGGAAAGGAATGCCATATGTTTTTTTAACAAAGCAAGCGTTAAAAGCCAAACAAAATGCTATATTTATTGCCTCGATTCTGTAGTTTTTCAAAAACACCCCATATGTGGCCGTAAACTACTGTACTGGCACACAGTAGGGCGTAGAGGGAAAGGTGCGCTGTATGGTTTTTGGAAGGCAGATTTTGCTGGACTGTTTTTTTTGATACCATGTCCCATTTGAAGCCCCCCTAGAGTAGAAACTCCAAAAAAGTGACCCCATTTTAGAAACTATGGGATAGGGTGGCAGTTTTGTTGGTACTAGTTTAGGGTACATATGATTTTTGGTTGCTCTATATTACACTTTTTGTGAGGCAAGGTAACAAGAAATAGCTTTTTTGGCACCTTTTTTTTGTTATTTACAACATTCATCTGACAGGTTAGATCATGTGGTATTTTTATAGAGCAGGTTGTCACGGACGCGGCGATACCTAATATGTATAATTTTTTTATTTTATTTATGTAAGTTTTACACAATGATTTCATTTTTGAAACAAAAAAAATCCTGTTTTAGTGTCTCTATAGTCTGAGAGCCATAGTTTTTTCAGTTTTTGGGTGATTATCTTAGGTAGGGTATCATTTATTGTGGGATGAGATGACGGTTTGATTGGCACTATTTTGGGTTCATATACCTTTTTGATCGCTTGCTATTACACTTTTTGTGACGTAAGATGACCAAAAATTGCTTTTTTTACACTGTTTTTTTTTTTTTTTTTACGGTGGTCATCTGAGGGGTTAGGTCATGTGATATTTTTATAGAGCCGGTCAATACGGACGCGGCGATACCTAATATGTATACTTTTTTTCTATTTATGTAAGTTTTACACAATGATTTCATTTTTGAAACAAAAAAAAATCATGTTTTAGTGTTTCCATAGTCTAAGAGCCATAGTTTTTTCAGTTTTTGGGCGATTATCTTGGGTAGGGTATGATTTTTGCGGGATGAGATGACGGTTTGATTGGTACTATTTTGGCGTACATGTGACTTTTTTGATCACTTTTATTACTTTTTTGGGAAGTAAGGTGGGCAAAATTTTAATTTCCTCATAGTTTTTATTTTTTATTTTTATGGTGTTCACCTTGCGGGGAAAGTAACATGGCCGTTTTATAGATCAGGTCGTTACGGACGCGGTGATACCTAATATGTGTAGTGTATTTTTTTTTTTTTTTTTTTTTATTCAGTGATAAATGTGTTTTCTTTTTATCTTTACTTTTTTCAGATTTTTTACATTTTTTTGACCCAGACCCACTTGGTTCTTGAAGATCCAGTGGGTCTGATGTCTGTATAATACAGTACAGTACACTATATAGTGTATTGTACTGTATTTTACTTACACTTTGTCTGAACAGATCTATGCCTTTAGCACAGATCTGTTCAGCACCATGGACAGCAGGATGCCTGAGAAGGCGTCCTGTTGCCATGGGAGCCTTCCACGTCTGCTCAGTTGTGGCCACAACTGAGCAGACGGGGAAGGGGAAGGAGGGGGCCTCCCTCTGCGACCCCATCCTGTCTGGGGGCTGCAAAGGCACAGCAGTCCCCCGATGGGAGAGGGAGGGACCTCCCTGACTGTTAACCTTTTCCATACAGCGGTCCGTACGGACCGCGGTATGGAAAGGGTTAAACGTCTAACATCACAGCACAGATGTCAGCCGTTTATACCAGAGTGTCAGCAATGTGCTGACACTCTGGTATAACCATTGGACGCCAATGAATATTTAAGAGGAGGCGGGCCCCCTGCCACACCGCCCACCTCCCACACCGCCCGCCGGCATAAAATCATTCAGAGGTGCAGGGGGGTTGAAAAATCTATATTTTCGGCATATTAAAGTTTCTGATCAGAAACTGCAGAAAGTGCAGCAAACTGCAGGTCTTAATTGACCTGCGGTTTGCGGCGATCGCCGACACGGGGGGGTCACGGGACACCCCCGCGCATTTAGCCGAGGTGCCTGCTCAATGATTTGAGCAAGCACCTTGTACCGATCACCTCCCGCCAGGCGGCGGTGATCGGAACAACACATGACGTACCGGTACGTCATGTGTCCTTAAGGGGTTAAACCAGATCCGGAAAAGTTAGCTGCAGTCCAGAATTGGCCTACTCCTACCACAGTAAAGGAGGTGAGAAGTTTCCTTAGTTTTGCAGGGTACTACAGACACTTCATCCCTCACTTCGCCCAGATTGCTGAGCCAATTTAGGAACTCCTAAGAGGACATCCAAAGAAGTATCAGAAGACTTAGATATCTGTGGAGTGGAATAAAGACAGGGAAATTGCATTCCAGCTCCTAAAAAAAGAAGCTGACCGAACCACCTGTCTTGGGATTTCCAGATTACCAACAGCCATTCCGTTTCTACACTGATGCCAGCCAGAAAGGCCTGGGAGCTGTTCTGTCCCAAATGCAAGAAGGACACGAAAGAGTGATTGCTTACGCTAGTAGATCCCTGAAAGGATCTGAAAAGATTACTGGAACTACAGCTCTTTCAAGTTAGAGTTCCTCGCACTTGTGTGGGCTGTCACTGAAAAATTTAAGGACTACCTTGCAGCAACTCCCTTAAAAACTTTCACAAGCTTTCAAAGCTTTCAATTATAGCTTGCTGCTTTTTCAAAGTGCTGATTTTTAGAAGTGCATTGGAGATATTCATGAGATACTCAGGAGGTAATCTGGAGGTGGGTACAATCTAAACAAGTAAGATTTGTTTGTTTATAATCTTTCCCCTCTTTAAAATGGCAGACCTGGTTCTAAGCAGGAATTGTTGTGCTTTTATTTCAGGTTCCACTCTTCAGAGGTTTGGATGCTGTCTGATCTGTAGACAGCACTCCATAATGCAGCAGGAAATCGCATTTTTGAAATCTGAGATTTGTAAATTAACCGTTAAACAAACTCAGGCTTAGAACGTTGCAATGCCACTGCCGCAGAGGCCCCCTAGAAATGGAAGATGGGTTACTGCAGGTTCTGGTAGACTGAGAGTTGTTGATAGAAGACATGTCCCACAGTCTGTGGCTCTCCATAATTCATGTGCAGTACTTTCAGAGTGCAAGACCAAGGATGGCTCAAGCATAGTGGGTGAGAAACAATCATCTCCCATTCCTAAAGTATGCAAGACTGCAGCCAAAGACAAAAAGGAGAATGTGAGGACTAATAGTAAGCAGCTGTTGGTGGGCGATTCCATCTTAAGAGGTGTGAAGTTTGAGGAAAATGGTGTTGTGAGATGTCTCCCTGGTGCTACCGCTAGCAGGGATAGAGGACAGATCCTTAATATTGTTAGGCAAGCAAAGCAGGAAAGGGAGGTGGATGTTATTGTCCATCTTGGGACAAATGATCTGGCTTGCAATGAGGTTTCAAAGGTGAAGGAAGCTTTTCACACACTTGGAAATGATATACTGGAGGTTGCATCAACTGTTTCATTCTCTGCAGTTTTGCCTGTGCATAACCTTCAGCATGACAGGAAGATGCGCATTAAGGAATTCAATGTATGGCTTGGTGAATGGTGTCTGAACCAGGGTTTGGCTTTGTGTCTCATGTTAGCTCTCGTTGGAATAGAAAAGAACTGTACAAGAAAGATGGTTTGCATCTTTATCTCAAGGGAACGAATGTCCTCAGTGAACAGTTCCAAGTATTTGCTAAGGAGCATTTAAACTAGGGAAGGGGGGCAAAAGAGTGATAATCCAGCAGTTCGACTGCCCCCCCGGAACAATGCCAGAAGATGCCAGTAGCACAAAGGTTAAGAACTGACAAGCTCAGATAAGATCAATGAACTTGAGGCTATAATGGCATCTGAGAATACAGATTTAGTGGCTGTTACTGAGATGTGGTTCAATGGGAGTAATGACTGGGATATAACAATACCAGGGTTCTCTCTATACAGGAAAGACAGAGAAGGCAAGAAGGGGGAGGGGTGGCCCTGTATGTGAAAGATAGCATGAAATCTAATTTGATACAAGTTAACGAGACAAATTTAGAGTCAGTTTGGGTTACCTTGCAGCTTGATAATCATAAGGTAACTCGTGTAGGTGTGATATATAGACCACCTAGCCAAGTCAAAGAATTAGATGATCTACTAGTTGAGGAAATAGCTAAAATGACATTGAAGGGGGAAGTTATCATTATGGGAGACTTTAATCTTCCTGATGTAAACTGGAAAACCAAAATAGCTAGTTCTGCCAGGAGTACAGATATTCTAAATTCCCTACTGGAATTATCTCTACAGCAAGTAGTTGAGGAGCCGACCCGGAAGGAGGCCATTTTAGATTTAGTATTCACAAATGGGAATTTGGTATCTGATATAACTGTAGGGGAAAGCTTTGGATCTAGTGATCACCAGTCAGTGTGGTTTACTATAAGTACAGTGACTGAGTCACACCACACAAAAACAAAAGTTTTAGATTTTAGAAAAACTGACTTTTCTAAAATGAGATTAGTGGTATATGAGTCCCTATCAGATTGGAACAATTTCAATGGAGTCCAGGAGAAATAAGACTACTTAAAAGTGGCACTATTGAAGGCAACAGAAAATTGCCTTAGGCTTGACAGTAAAAGCAAAAAAAGGAAGAGACTACTGTGGTACTCAGCAGAAGTGGCCAAAATCATTAAAAACCAAAAAATATCATTTAGCAATTATAAAAATAAAAAAAACGAGGATGACAGGCTAATTTATAAGATTAGGCAGAGAGAGGCCAAACAAGTTATAAGAGCTTCTAAAGCACAGGCAGAAGAGAAATTAGCTCAGTCAGTGAAAAAAGGCGATAAGACATTCTTCAGATACATAAATGAAAAAAGGAAACTAAAACATTACCTAATTAAAAACAAAAGAAGGAAGGTATATGGAAGAAGATAAAGAACTAGCTGACTGCCTCAATGAATATTTCTGTTCAGTTTTTACAAAGGAAAATGAAGGAAAAGGACCTCAGTTAGGAAAGAAGACTAATGAATCTTTTGATGCATGTACCTTTACAGAGGAAGAGGTTCTAAGTCAGCTGTCTTAATACAAATAAGTCACAGAGGCCTGATGGGATACACCCAAAGCTATTAAAAGAGCTCAGGGGTGAACTAGCAAAACCATTAACAGATTTATTTAACCAATCACTAGCAACAGGAGTCGTCCCAGAAGATTGGAAATTGGCAAATGCTGTGCCCATTCACAAGAAAGGTAGTAGGGAGGAATTGGGCAACTATAGGTGAGATCCAGGGGGCTGGATCTCACAGGCTCGTCACAGGAAGGCAGCGCCGATGCCTCAGGAAGGCATTGCGCTGCCTTCCTGTAATGACCGACGTCACACACAGGGAGGATAAAAGGGAAAGCCCTGCCCAAGGGAGAGGGAAAGGTGGTGACCCCTAACTCCCCTTGCGGCTGGAACCTGACTGCCCTGACGTCCCTAGACGGGTTCCTCACCCGTGCGGCGATCACGTGCCTAAACCCTGGCTTTCCCTAAAATGAGCCCTAGATAGTGAACAGGCCGGTGGGATCGCTAGTCCGCACCACTATCACTAAGAGGGAAACACCAGGGAGAGGACAGACAAAACAGACAAACACATACACCCAGGTGGGCGATCACAATAGACCACAAAGGTCCAACAGGGATCCGGAGGGTAGCATTCTGGACCAACTACCAGAGAACGCAGCAACACAGCTCCAGAAGGTCAGAATAGATGTCCAGGCAGGAAGTTCTATCTCTGGCAACCAGAGAAGTGTGAGAGAGGAATATAAGGAGGTTTGGGAGTGCTGGACAAGGAACAGGTTTGGGAGTGCTGGACTGAGGAGAAAGAGCTACGGATCCCTGAGTGAGCCAAAAGGGTTTGCAAAGCAAACCCAGAAAGCTACCATAAGGAAAACCGCCCTATCTTAAATAGAGCGTGCAGCCAACCGCTGCGACTTCCTGACCCCGGGTATAACGGAGTCAGGCGTGGTTCTCGATACCCTCGTGACAGTACCCTCCTCTCTACGAGGGGCCTCCGGACACTCAGGACCAGGTCTCTCAGGATGAGAGGGATGAAAAACCCAAACTAGCCTGTCGGCGTTTACCTCAGACGCAGGAACCCACATTCTTTCCTCGGGACCGTAACCTCTCCAATGCACCAGATATTGAAGAGAGCGGCGGACCCGACGAGAATTAACAATTTTGGATATCTGAAATTCTAGATTACCATCCACGACAACAGGAGGGGGTGGCAGCGGTGACGGTTCTAGAGGTGGAACATATTTTTTGAGTAACGACTTATGAAAAACATTATGAATTTTAAAAGTCTGAGGTAACTCCAGGCGAAAAGCCACGGGGTTGATGATGGCTACAATTTTGTAAGGGCCAATAAACCTAGGACCCAGTTTCCAAGAGGGAACCTTCAATTTAATATTCCTAGTAGACAACCACACATAGTCATTCACTCCTAGGTCCGGACCTGGCGACCGTCTCTTATCAGCCATGCATTTGTATTTACCTCCCATATTTTTCGAGTTAGCTTGCACCTTCTGCCATACCGATGAAAGAGATGACGAAAACCGTTCCTCTTCAGGAACCCCAGAAGACCCCCCCTCTTTGAAAGTACAGAATTGGGGATGAAAACCATATGCACCAAGAAATGGTGACTTGCCAGTGGATTCCTGACGACGATTATTTATGGCAAACTCAGCTAACGGTAAATATGATGACCACAACTCTTGGTTTTCAGACACAAAACATCTTAGATATGTCTCAAGGTTTTGGTTGGTACGCTCAGTCTGTCCATTCGACTGAGGATGGAAAGCGGAGGAAAAGGACAAGTGTACCCCCAAACGGGAACAAAAAGCTTTCCAAAATTTAGAAATAAACTGGGTACCCCGATCCGAAACAACATCGGAGGGGACCCCGTGAAGCTTCACGATTTCACTGACGAATACCTGAGCAAGAGTCTTAGCATTAGGTAGTGCGGGTAACGCAATGAAGTGTACCATTTTGCTAAACCTGTCCACTACTACCAAAATAACTGTTTTACCCGCAGACAAAGGTAAGTCAGTGATAAAATCCATTGACAGATGTGTCCACGGTCTATTGGGAATGACGAGTGGTAATAGAGACCCTGCAGGATGTGTATGTGAAACTTTTGCTCGCGCACAGGTAGAACAAGAAGACACAAAATCCAATACATCCTGACGCAACCTTGGCCACCAAAAACGACGAGACAATAGCTCCAAGGTTGCTTTACTACCCGGGTGCCCAGCAAGTGCCGAACTATGATGTTCCTTTAATAATTCGAAACGTAGGTTCAACGGTACAAACAATTTCTCTGAGGGGCAAGAGACCGGGGCGTCCCCCTGGGCCTCTAACACCTTCCCCTCCAAAACAGAGTGTACCGCAGAAACAACCACTCCTCTTTGAAGAATGGGCACCGGATCCCTCACATTACCCCCTCCAGTGCATCATGAAACGTATGGAAAATGAGGGGGCACACACACAAGGGAAACACTGGATGAATACGTAATTGGTATTTAATATTCTAAAAACAAACCCCTAAAATATACATAAAACATACATCAAGTGCATATATGATGTAACAGCCTGTAAATTCACATATATGTCAATACTGATGGCAAAATAGTATATGCGCTGGCGTGAACACTGTTGTGGGTATGGTGAGGTCACATACAGTTCGTACAAGCAATGTCCCAATTCAGGTTATAATGCATATGACAACTAATGTGGAAAAAATGACCACACAATGTGTTCCAATAATTATGGTGGTGTTGGAT
This sequence comes from Bufo bufo, assembly GCF_905171765.1. Lineage (NCBI taxonomy): Eukaryota > Metazoa > Chordata > Amphibia > Anura > Bufonidae > Bufo > Bufo bufo. Next base: position 71,736,307 of record NC_053395.1, on the reverse strand, counting down.
ATCCAGAAAATCGCACCAGTGATTCAATGAACTGTGTCCAATTGTGATGGAACACTAATGACTAAACGCCAATGTCCAATGTTCAGAGATGTATATCGTTAAGGCACATTTGGATACACTTCCCAGTTACTTACAATATCCAGCCGCTTGTATTCACCCGGTCTCTCCCCTCCTTGCTGCCTGGCCGCAGCGTTGATTTACCAGGTGGCCGTGCCTGGCCGATTGTGGCGTCCCACGTGACCTGGTGATCTGGGGTTCCGGGCGGACGCTTAGATGACGTCACTGCTGTGCGGCGGCAATTTCAAATTTGAGAGTGAATCTCTTGCGCTTACAACTTGATATCCAGTTTCTTCAATCTTTAGCTTGAATCCACGCTCACTCTGTAATGCCAGACGCGTTTCAGGGTCTTACACCCCTTCCTCAGTGGCCACCGAGTGAGTGGATTCTCACTCCTTTTAAATGGTATTGACCCACCCACAATTGTGCTTTTTTCAGCTTGTTCCAATATGTGGAGTGGATTTGGTTGCTGTTACATTACTATTACAATTTATACTTAAAACATAATTAAAAGGACGTTATAATAAATATTACTCCCCATGTAGTTACTACATTGTTAAAACATTAAGACAATGTTCTTAGAGTAGGACTGCAAGGTCAGGGATACATTTCAAGGAAAACCGCATCAAAACCGCAGCCATGTGAACTGCGTTTTGCATGCGGTTTCTGAGATAGTGCATCAGCCTTGGTGTTCTTTGCCCCAGGACGATAGGTAATCACAAAGTTAAACCTGGTAAAAAATAGCGACCACCTAGCCTGTCTAGGGGTGAGACGCTTAGCTGATTCGAGGTACAGAAGATTTTGGTGGTCCGTAATCACAGTGACGGGGTGGACTGCCCCCTCTAAGAAGTGACGCCACTCCTCAAACGCAAGTTTAATAGCTAATAGTTCCCTATTGCCAATATCGTAGTTCTTTTCTGCTGCAGATAGTTTTTTAGAAAAGAAAGCACAAGGACGCCATTTGCCAGGAGACGGACCCTGAGACAGCACCGCCCCCACTCCCACCTCTGACGCATCGACTTCAACAATAAAAGGCTGAGAGACATCAGATTGGACTAGTACAGGTGCTGAGGTAAACCTCTCTTTTAGAGAGGAAAAAGCAACTTTAGCGGCGTCAGACCATTTAGAAAAATCAGTCCCCTTCCTAGTCATGTCAGTAAGCGGTTTTACAATAAGTGAATAATTTTTAATGAATTTCCTATAGAAATTCGCGAAGCCCAAGAACCGTTGTAGTGCTTTGAGGTTCTCAGGAAGATCCCAATCAAAAATTGCCTGGACCTTCCTAGGATCCATACGGAAACCTGAAGCAGATAAAAAATAACCTAGGAATTGTCTGACATGCACCTCATGTGTTTTCAGATCAGACGAATAAATTAAAATATCATCTAGGTATATTACCACAAACCTGCCGATTAGATGACTAAAAATGTCATTAACGAAATGTTGAAAGACGGCAGGAGCATTGGTCAGACCGAAAGGCATAACTAGATTTTCATAATGCCCCTCAGGGGTGTTAAACGCTGTCTTCCACTCACCCCCCTCCTTAATACGAATCATATTGTAGGCCCCCCTAAGATCAAGTTTGGAGAACCACCTAGCACCCGCAATCTGGTTAAACAGGTCAGGAATGAGAGGAAGAGGGTATGGGTCTCGGATGGTTATCCGATTTAATTCGCGAAAATCAATTTTCTCTGCACTGCTCACTCCACTCCAATATCTCCCTGGCCTGCCAATCCACTACTGGATTGTGCGCTACCAACCAGGGAAGACCCAGCACTACCGGAGTGGGAAGCCCCTCCAGAACATAACCTGAAAGCATCTCGTTATGGTGGTCCCCTACCCGAAGGTGTAAATTATGAACAATGTGGGTGAGGTTTCTCTGAGACAGGGGAGCAGAATCAATAGCGAATATGGGAATGGGTGTCTGTAACGTACAGAGAGACAAACCCATAGTGCGGGCAAAATGGGCATCTATCAAATTTACCCCTGCTCCACTGTCTAGAAAGAAAGAAATAGTCTCCGTCTTATCACCAAAAATAATAACAGCTGGCAACACAAATTGCGATGTACGTATGGAGGAAACGTATACCCCCCGGCTGACATCCTCCACACAGCCTGGGGTTAGTAGTTTTTCCGACGGTCTTTTGTTTCTGAGGAAAGAAGGACAGACATTAATGAAATGACCCCTCTCCCCACAAAAAAAACAAACCCCACGCCTACGGCGAGCCTCAGGAGGACGGACCTGACGAGTAGTTCCTCCTAGCTGCATAGGCTCGTCTAAGTCCGTACAGACTAACTGCTGCTTAAGAGGGGTTACCAATTGCTCCGGTTTTTTCAATCTGTCCCTAAGGCGTCTCTCTATACGGATAGAAAGGGACATAACCGCATCAAGGGAAAAGGGGGTCTCATATAATGCAAGCGCATCCTTAACCCTTTCGGATAACCCAGAGCAGAACTGACTCCTGAGAGCCGGGTCGTTCCATTGGGTATCCATAGCCCACCTACGGAATTCAGAGCAATACTCCTCTACCGGCCGCTCTCCTTGTAAGAGTCTCCGTAATCTTGATTCAGCCAGTGCAACTCGGTCAGGGTCGTCATATATGAGACCCAAATCCCCGAACGACTCATCCACTGACCGGAGAGCGTGGGAATCAGTAGGTAAAGAGAACGCCCAGGACTGCGGGTCCCCCTGCAGCAGGGAAATAACAACCCCCACCCGCTGATCTTCATTACCAGAGGAGTAAGGGCGCAGTTTAAAATATAACTTACAGGCCTCACGGAATGTCAAAAACTTGTCCCTTCCCCTAGAAAATCTGTCAGGGAGAGGGACCTTGGGTTCCGCAACAACCTGGTTACCAGTAGCAACCGCTGGGCTTGCGGTCAGTTGTAATCGCTGCTGTTGCTGGAGGACCGACGCCTTCAATCCTGCCACCTCAAAAGACAGGCCATGATATTGTTTGATCCATACTGGATTCTAAGTAGGTAAAAAAATATATATATTTTTTTTTACCTACACAAAATAAGGGTCAGAGATAATGTAATGACCGACGTCACGCACAGGGAGGATAAAAGGGAAAGCCCTGCCCAAGGGAGAGGGAAAGGTGGTGACCCCTAACTCACCTTGCGGCTGGAACCTGACTGCCCTGACATCCCTAGACGGGTTCCTCACCCGTGCGGCGATCACGTGCCTAAACCCTGGCTTTCCCTAAAATGAAAAATGCAAATGTGATCGCACACTACAGTATATATTGGAGGCGTGGCGATCTCCTTGGAGTCATGCACACCTGACCAGTCAAACTGTCCTGGAGGCTGGTTTTAAAGTCAGTATAAAACTGAGTCTGCTTGTATAGAACCTACCATTAGCCATCTGGCTCCAGGAGAAGTATATGGTGGGTTCAGCATGCATGTTGGTACTTGCATCCCTGGATCCGATGAAAGCTGTAATGGCACCGGACGGGGTTACAAGCAAAGTGTACTTGGCTTGCATGCTGACCTGCATTCCCTGGATTTTATGTGGCTGTCATGGCCCATGAACAGGTAGGAACAAGAGTTAGGGACCACTCATGAGACAACCTTGACGCGGTGAGTGGCTTACTATGCTTTGGCCAAAATATAAACCAATGTCTCGTCCAGCATGGAGGGCAGAGTGCTGGATGTAGTGTGCGATCACATTTGCATTTTCCGTTTGTATATGTATTTCGCCATAGTGATGTGCACCTACAGGCAGGTTGTGCTGACCCAACCCCTTATTTTTTTCTTTGTAGTATATATTGGAGGCGTGGCGATCTCCTTGGAGTCATTGCACACCTGACCAGTTAATCTGTCCTTGAGGCTGGTTTTAAAGTCAGTATAAAACTGAGTCTGCTTGTATAGAACCTACCATTAGCCATCTGGCTCCAGGAGAAGTATATGGTGGGTTCAGCATGCATGTTGGTACTTGCATCCCTGGATCCGATGAAAGCTGTAATGGCACCGGACGGGGTTACAAGCAAAGTGTACTTGGCTTGCATGCTGACCTGCATTCCCTGGATTTTATGTGGCTGTCATGGCCCATGAACAGGTAGGAACAAGAGTTAGGGACCACTCATGAGACAACCTTGACGCGGTGAGTGGCTTACTATGCTTTGGCCAAAATATAAACCAATGTCTCGTCCAGCATGGAGGGCAGAGTGCTGGATGTAGTGTGCGATCACATTTGCATTTTCCGTTTGTATATGTATTTCGCCATAGTGATGTGCACCTACAGGCAGGTTGTGCTGACCCAACCCCTTATTTTTTTCTTTGTAGTATATATTGGAGGCGTGGCGATCTCCTTGGAGTCATTGCACACCTGACCAGTTAATCTGTCCTTGAGGCTGGTTTTAAAGTCAGTATAAAACTGAGTCTGCTTGTATAGAACCTACCATTAGCCATCTGGCTCCAGGAGAAGTATATGGTGGGTTCAGCATGCATGTTGGTACTTGCATCCCTGGATCCGATGAAAGCTGTAATGGCACCGGACGGGGTTACAAGCAAAGTGTACTTGGCTTGCATGCTGACCTGCATTCCCTGGATTTTATGTGGCTGTCATGGCCCATGAACAGGTAGGAACAAGAGTTAGGGACCACTCATGAGACAACCTTGACGCGGTGAGTGGCTTACTATGCTTTGGCCAAAATATAAACCAATGTCTCGTCCAGCATGGAGGGCAGAGTGCTGGATGTAGTGTGCGATCACATTTGCATTTTCCGTTTGTATATGTATTTCGCCATAGTGATGTGCACCTACAGGCAGGTTGTGCTGACCCAACCCCTTATTTTTTTCTTTGTAGTATATATTGGAGGCGTGGCGATCTCCTTGGAGTCATTGCACACCTGACCAGTTAATCTGTCCTTGAGGCTGGTTTTAAAGTCAGTATAAAACTGAGTCTGCTTGTATAGAACCTACCATTAGCCATCTGGCTCCAGGAGAAGTATATGGTGGGTTCAGCATGCATGTTGGTACTTGCATCCCTGGATCCGATGAAAGCTGTAATGGCACCGGACGGGGTTACAAGCAAAGTGTACTTGGCTTGCATGCTGACCTGCATTCCCTGGATTTTATGTGGCTGTCATGGCCCATGAACAGGTAGGAACAAGAGTTAGGGACCACTCATGAGACAACCTTGACGCGGTGAGTGGCTTACTATGCTTTGGCCAAAATATAAACCAATGTCTCGTCCAGCATGGAGGGCAGAGTGCTGGATGTAGTGTGCGATCACATTTGCATTTTCCGTTTGTATATGTATTTCGCCATAGTGATGTGCACCTACAGGCAGGTTGTGCTGACCCAACCCCTTATTTTTTTCTTTGTAGTATATATTGGAGGCGTGGCGATCCCCTTGGAGTCATTGCACACCTGACCAGTTAATCTGTCCTTGAGGCTGGTTTTAAAGTCAGTATAAAACTGAGTCTGCTTGTATAGAACCTACCATTAGCCATCTGGCTCCAGGAGAAGTATATGGTGGGTTCAGCATGCATGTTGGTACTTGCATCCCTGGATCCGATGAAAGCTGTAATGGCACCGGACGGGGTTACAAGCAAAGTGTACTTGGCTTGCATGCTGACCTGCATTCCCTGGATTTTATGTGGCTGTCATGGCCCATGAACAGGTAGGAACAAGAGTTAGGGACCACTCATGAGACAACCTTGACGCGGTGAGTGGCTTACTATGCTTTGGCCAAAATATAAACCAATGTCTCGTCCAGCATGGAGGGCAGAGTGCTGGATGTAGTGTGCGATCACATTTGCATTTTCCGTTTGTATATGTATTTCGCCATAGTGATGTGCACCTACAGGCAGGTTGTGCTGACCCAACCCCTTATTTTTTTCTTTGTAGTATATATTGGAGGCGTGGCGATCTCCTTGGAGTCATTGCACACCTGACCAGTTAATCTGTCCTTGAGGCTGGTTTTAAAGTCAGTATAAAACTGAGTCTGCTTGTATAGAACCTACCATTAGCCATCTGGCTCCAGGAGAAGTATATGGTGGGTTCAGCATGCATGTTGGTACTTGCATTCCTGGATCCGATGAAAGCTGTAATGGCACCGGACGGGGTTACAAGCAAAGTGTACTTGGCTTGCATGCTGACCTGCATTCCCTGGATTTTATGTGGCTGTCATGGCCCATGAACAGGTAGGAACAAGAGTTAGGGACCACTCATGAGACAACCTTGACGCGGTGAGTGGCTTACTATGCTTTGGCCAAAATATAAACCAATGTCTCGTCCAGCATGGAGGGCAGAGTGCTGGATGTAGTGTGCGATCACATTTGCATTTTCCGTTTGTATATGTATTTCGCCATAGTGATGTGCACCTACAGGCAGGTTGTGCTGACCCAACCCCTTATTTTTTTCTTTGTAGTATATATTGGAGGCGTGGCGATCTCCTTGGAGTCATTGCACACCTGACCAGTTAATCTGTCCTTGAGGCTGGTTTTAAAGTCAGTATAAAACTGAGTCTGCTTGTATAGAACCTACCATTAGCCATCTGGCTCCAGGAGAAGTATATGGTGGGTTCAGCATGCATGTTGGTACTTGCATCCCTGGATCCGATGAAAGCTGTAATGGCACCGGACGGGGTTACAAGCAAAGTGTACTTGGCTTGCATGCTGACCTGCATTCCCTGGATTTTATGTGGCTGTCATGGCCCATGAACAGGTAGGAACAAGAGTTAGGGACCACTCATGAGACAACCTTGACGCGGTGAGTGGCTTACTATGCTTTGGCCAAAATATAAACCAATGTCTCGTCCAGCATGGAGGGCAGAGTGCTGGATGTAGTGTGCGATCACATTTGCATTTTCCGTTTGTATATGTATTTCGCCATAGTGATGTGCACCTACAGGCAGGTTGTGCTGACCCAACCCCTTATTTTTTTCTTTGTAGTATATATTGGAGGCGTGGCGATCCCCTTGGAGTCATTGCACACCTGACCAGTTAATCTGTCCTTGAGGCTGGTTTTAAAGTCAGTATAAAACTGAGTCTGCTTGTATAGAACCTACCATTAGCCATCTGGCTCCAGGAGAAGTATATGGTGGGTTCAGCATGCATGTTGGTACTTGCATCCCTGGATCCGATGAAAGCTGTAATGGCACCGGACGGGGTTACAAGCAAAGTGTACTTGGCTTGCATGCTGACCTGCATTCCCTGGATTTTATGTGGCTGTCATGGCCCATGAACAGGTAGGAACAAGAGTTAGGGACCACTCATGAGACAACCTTGACGCGGTGAGTGGCTTACTATGCTTTGGCCAAAATATAAACCAATGTCTCGTCCAGCATGGAGGGCAGAGTGCTGGATGTAGTGTGCGATCACATTTGCATTTTCCGTTTGTATATGTATTTCGCCATAGTGATGTGCACCTACAGGCAGGTTGTGCTGACCCAACCCCTTATTTTTTTCTTTGTAGTATATATTGGAGGCGTGTGGCGATCTCCTTGGAGTCATTGCACACCTGACCAGTTAATCTGTCCTTGAGGCTGGTTTTAAAGTCAGTATAAAACTGAGTCTGCTTGTATAGAACCTACCATTAGCCATCTGGCTCCAGGAGAAGTATATGGTGGGTTCAGCATGCATGTTGGTACTTGCATCCCTGGATCCGATGAAAGCTGTAATGGCACCGGACGGGGTTACAAGCAAAGTGTACTTGGCTTGCATGCTGACCTGCATTCCCTGGATTTTATGTGGCTGTCATGGCCCATGAACAGGTAGGAACAAGAGTTAGGGACCACTCATGAGACAACCTTGACGCGGTGAGTGGCTTACTATGCTTTGGCCAAAATATAAACCAATGTCTCGTCCAGCATGGAGGGCAGAGTGCTGGATGTAGTGTGCGATCACATTTGCATTTTCCGTTTGTATATGTATTTCGCCATAGTGATGTGCACCTACAGGCAGGTTGTGCTGACCCAACCCCTTATTTTTTTCCCTAAAATGAGCCCTAGATAGTGAACAGGCCGGTGGGATCGCTAGTCCGCACCACTATCACTAAGAGGGAAACACCAGGGAGAGGACAGACAAAACAGACAAACACATACACCCAGGTGGGCGATCACAATAGACCACAAAGGTCCAACAGGGATCCGGAGGGTAGCGTTCTGGACCAACTACCAGAGAACGCAGCAACACAGCTCCAGAAGGTCAGAATAGATGTCCAGGCAGGAAGTTCTATCTCTGGCAACCAGAGAAGTGTGAGAGAGGAATATAAGGAGGTTTGGGAGTGCTGGACAAGGAACAGCTGAGGAGAAAGAGCTACGGATCCCTGAGTAAGCCAAAAGGGTTTGCAAAGCAAACCCAGAAATCTACCATAAGGAAAACAGCCCTATCTTAAATAGAGCGTGCAGCCAACCGCTGCGACTTCCTGACCCCGGGTATAACGGAGTCAGGCGTGGTTCTCGATACCCTCGTGACACTTCCATGACATCGGGTACCCCCTACAGACGCATGGGGACCCGATGGCGCCGCCGCAGCACCAGGTAAAAGCCGCAAACCGCATCAGCAATGCAGCTGTTGTCAATGGAGAGAGGATCGGTTACCGGAATGTCAGTTGGACCGTGGACTGTGGTTACAGACCCTGAGAGGCCTCATAGTGGATGGAAGGACTTGCGAGTTGGTGTAAGTCGCCATCAGATAAGGACCGGGCCACGGCCAGCGATCCAGAAGGCTTCCCAGAGAGAGAGCGAGAGGACCGGGTCCTGGAAGGCTGGAAGAGCCGTGGAACGGTTGGAGATACCAGGAGAGGTGGAGTTGCTCAGCTTGGAGAAGAACTAGTCCACCATTTTGTGAGCTGCATGAGAGAACCGTGTGGATCCGGATTCTGTTCGCAGGAATGAGTATCGGCGTCAGGAAGCTGATCGGAACAGAGGGTCAGAGTTACAGGTTATGCAGGGTCACATGTTGTGGCAGGGACTTGCTGTCAGTCTGGAGCAACCAGTAAACACAGGACATACCCAGGTCAGTGACTTAGCGGCACGGTTATTGACTTGTAGGCTATGCCGTGTGCGCCAGCGGTCAGGTCTGTTAACCGCTTTGGGTCCGGTTTTCCATTTGGGCTGGTACCGTGACTCTGAGCCTGGGGTATAGGGTATTCTGGACACTCCGTTGTTGCTACACTACAAAGGCCACTCTAGCATCCGGGCTGGGAATATTCAGGGCACATGAACAGTGTCATTTGGGGGCAAGAGAAAGGAATGTGACGTATTGTTCATTGTATTTGATATATATGTGATATATATACTCTCTGTAACTACTGTTGTCATTACTGTTAATACTACTGTTTATCCCTCTGTTCAGTAAAGTTAATGTTTTTGCATCAAGAGGCCATGTCGCTTTCCTTATTTCATGACTTCGCTGTATCCTGGGGGTCCCTCCCCAGTTCACGGTCTTACAAGCTCTCCAGCAGACTCTCACCCCCAATGTTTTAGATGGTCAGATCAGCAGCAGGTCCTCGCCCCTAATGTTTTAGATGATCAGATCAGCAGCAGGCCCACGCCCATAATGTTTTAGAGGGTCACCAGCAGGCCCTTGCTCCTAATGTTTTTGAGGGTCACCAGCTGGCCATCAATCATAATTTTTCAAGGGTTTGTATGATGTCCTCCTTTATGTGTAATAAACGGGTGTATTGGAGTGCCGGTTCCTTGTAATTTTTGGCAGCCCTTTCACTTAAAACGTAGGCTTCATGAATGTATGAGTCCCACTACCTGAACAATTGTACCACAATGTGAATGAGGCCCTTCTTTATGTGATATACAGGTTGCATCGGAGTGCCAATTCCTTGTAATTTTTGGCAGCATTTTATGAACAAGTAAATATACAGGAAAGAATGTTTACTAACAATTTTTACTCTAAAATCGATTTTATCTTCGGTTTTGTGCGTATTATTGTCAGTCTGTAAAAGCATGCATCCAGACATCCTCCCCATGCTGTTCCTGAACCATTTTAGTGGTGTTTCCATCAATTTCTGACCTTTTCCTGTGAACTAGACACCCTCCCCTCTTCAGAGCAGGGGGTGCCTGGTTTAATGCTCTGGTTCTCCCATTGACTTCCATTGTGCTCTGGTGCTCTGTAGAGCATTCGAGCATCCCAAAGTTTTCTATTCGAGCACCAGAGCACTTTGGTGCTCGATCAACACTAATGAAATGTCACAAAACAGAATATGGTACTCTATATTGATAATAAGCTGTACAATGCAGTGAACACATTATTTATGTTAACTGGTAAAAGCCACAATTTTTCCCCCCCTTAATTTTTTGTTAATATACTATTTAAATAATATTAAGCCTAGCTTTTTAACCACTTCACATCCCCCCATAGGATATTACATCCTATTAATGGATGTTTATCTCTCAATGTACGTCCTGGAACGTCCATTCGGAGATGTCAGCTGCACGCTAATCGTGCAGCTGCTGAGGGGGAAGGGGGGGGGATTGCTGTCAGTGACCCAGAGAGAAGGCAGGGACAGTTCCCAGGTGTCCCTGCCTTCTAGATCACTGTATACACAGCGCTCAACGAGTATACAGATCAGGATGCGCTAAGTGCTTCCTGTCCCAGTCTGGTGGTCCACAGACCTCGATCAGCTCTGCACTGAGGCTGTACAGCGCAGTAAAAGGCTACATTCACACGTCCGTGGTGTGTTGCGGACCCGTCCGCAACACACCAGCCCGTCACCCCCATTGAAATGCCTATTCTTGTCCGCAAGCTGCGGACAAGAATAGGACATGCTCTATCTTTTTGCGGAGCTGCGGACCCAAAATCGGGGCCGCGCTCCGCAATTGCGGCTGCAGACAGCACACTGTGTGCTGTCCGCAACCATTCCGTCCCCATAGAGAATGAATGGGTCCGCAACCATTCCGCAAAATTGCGGAAAGGATGCGGACCCATTTTGCGGACGTGTGAATGGAGCCTTAGGCCTCTTTTCCGTTTCCGTTCCGCTTTTTGTGTTCCATATACGGTCCGTATACTGAACCATTCATTTCAATGGGTCCGCAAAAAAAACAGAATGTACTCCGTATGCATTCCGTTTCCGTATTTCCGTTTTTCTGTTCTGTTCAAAGATAGAACATGTCCTATTACTGTCCGCATAATGGACAAGGATAGAACTGTTCTATCAGGGGCCAGCTGTTCCGTTCCTCAAAAAACGGAATGCACACAGACGTCATCCGTATCTTTTGCAGATCCGTTTTTTGTGGACCGCAAAATACTGAAAAAGCCATACGGTCGTGTGCAAGAGGTCATATTATGCTGTACAGCCTCTAAGTGGGGTGTATTTTCCCTGTAACTGGGGCTACTATGATAGCCCCAGTTACAGGAGAAATCAATGTATGACCTTATGGGGGACGCAAAGTGTAAAAAATTAAAAAAAAGTATAAAAAAATAAAAATGGTTTCACATGCAAAAAAAAAAGTAATTAAGTAATTTAAAAAGAAATGTTAAAAATAGAATTTTTTTAATAAAATAGACATATTTGGCATTGCCGCGTCCATAACGGCCCGGCTATATAAATATATCACATGATCCACCCTGTCCGATAAACACCATAAAAAAATAAAAATAAAAACTGTGTCAAAAAAAATCTATTTTTGTCACCTTACATCACAAAAAGTCCAAGTGATCAAAAAGGCGTATATCCCACAAAATGGTAGCAATAAAACCGCCACCTCATCCCGCAAAACATTAGCCCCTACATAAGAAAATCACAAAAAAAACATAGCTCTCAGAACATGGAGACATTAAAACATAATTTTTTTGTTTCAAAAATGCTATTGTGTTAAAGTGAAATAAATTAAAAAAAGTATACCCCATATAAAATACCCCTTCTTTGCGGCCTCAGTAGATGCCCACATAGTGCCCCCAATAATGTGCCAGTAAGAAGTGCCCCCATAGATGCCCCCATAGTGCCACCCAATAATGTGCCAGTAAAAAGTGCCTCCAATAATGTGCCAGTAAGAAGTGCCCCATAGATGCCCCCACAGTGCCCCCCAATAATGTGCCAATAAGAAGTGCCCACATAGATGACCCCCAATCATTTACCAGTAAAAAGTGTCCCCATAAATGCCCCCAATCATGTGCCAGTAACAAGTGCCTCCATAGATGCCCCCCAATCATATGCAAGTAACAAGTGCCCCATAGATGCCCCATAATCATGTGCCAGTAAGCAGTACCATATAAAAAAATAAACACTTATACTTACCTCCATCAGGCTGGCAGCGATGCGATGCAGGCCTCTTCCAGCCTGTGTCCCACTCTGTACGGCTCAGGTGGCGCGATGACGTTGCCTCTCCCCTGTCCCGCCACAGCACATCTATCTGTATCGCTGTCCTGAGGACGGCGATACAGATGACTATGGACATGAGCGCTTCCACAATGGAAGCGCTCATCTCCCTGTGCCCTGCCGCCTCCCCCCACTTGTCACCAGTGACGGGCCGCCTGGGGCAATCGCCTCACTTTGAATAATTGGCGGTGTGGCCCTGCTAGCGCCCCCTGGAATTTTGCCACTGGGGCAATGGCCCAACACCCTCCCCCCATGCTACACCACTGGCAACATATGGTTTAATCTGACATGTTTTCAGTTTGGATCAAATGACGTCTGTGTTGTTTCTGGTGCTTGCCACACCTTCTTTCCCTAGGTGTGGGTATTATTGTCATTATGGATGAGCGGACCCGTGGATGTTCGGGTTCACCGGGTTCGGCTCAACTTCGGGTCATATGGCTATAAAATAGTCGTAGTAAGGGCTAGAGCCTAGAGGGCTGCAAAAGGAAGCAAAATGGAGGTAAGAGCAGGACAGTTGCCCTGCAAACAAATGTGTATAGAAAAAAAAAATATATAATAATCTTGAACTAGGAGGAGCAGGTCAAAGAGGTGTAGGAGGTTGAGGAGGCGGTATACGTGGCGGTGTAGGTGGAAGCGGCGGTGGAGGAGGTAGCCAATAGTGTTGTTCGGGTTCGGGTTATCGAAGAATCGCGTTATGGATTCTAAATTCCGTTATGGTCTGTGGTAGCGGAATCCATAACGCGATTCTTCGATAACCCGTACTTTAGACGCCGAACTTAAAACACAAGTTCGCACAACACTAGTAGCCAACACAGTTTTTTTTTTTTTCCTTTATTTATTTATTTTATTTTATAAATTTGGGAATACCCCAAAACATTGGGAAATAGAAAAAAGAATGCAAAGAGAAAGTGCGATGGAGTATAACAATGGCTGGGTGCGGCCGGTATACTTGTCTTCTCAGCACAAGGTACGGACAAGTCCTGTGGGATCCATGCCTGGTTCATTTTAATGAACGTGAGCTTGTCCACGTTGCCTGTGGACAGGCGGCTGCGCTTGTCTGTGATTAATCCCCCTGCCGTGCTAAGCTTACGTTCGGACAATACACTGGCCGCAGGGCAGGCCAGCACCTCCAAGGCATAAAGGGCAGCTCAGGCCATGTGCCCAAGTTGGAGACCCAAAAGTTGAATGGGACAGACCCATCAGTCAGTATGTGTAGGCATGTGCACACGTACTGTTCCACCATGTTGCTGAAATGCTCCCTCCTGCTAAGACGTTTCGTATCAGCTGGTGGTGCTGGTTGTTGTGGCTCGCTGACAAAGCTTTTCCACATTTCGGCCATGCTAACCCTCCCTTCTGAGGTGCTGGCGGTGCCCCAGCTGTGTTGACGACTTCTTCCTCCTACTACTCTGCCTTCACCTTGTGCTTCCACTAAGCCCCCGCTCGCGCATCTTCTGATCACACTCCAGTGACGGAATTAAGGACAGCACGTTGTCCTTGTAGCGGGGATCTAGCAGGTTGCCACCTAGTAATCAGCACTGGTTAGAATGTGGGCAACTCAGCAGTTGTTACGCAGGCACTGCAGCATGTAGTCCCTCATGTGTGCCAGGCTGCCAAGAGGCAATAACAAGCTGTCCTCTGTGGGAGGTGTATTGTCTATGTCCTCTGTATCCCCCCAGCCATGCTCCATTGATGCCCATAAGATGCTTTGGGTACCACCCTGCTGTGAACACAGTTCCTCCTCATCATCCTCCTCCTCCTCATCCTGTACAACTGTGCCCTGGCTGGACATGCAACGTGCCAGTCCGCCGGGGTAGAACATGTGAGGTTCACGGTGGGCCTGAATGTACATACAGTTCATTGGTTACTCACGGTTTAGCAGTCGCCTCCCTGGGCCAGCAGTGCAGTGAAGGGGAGAACAGCACTGGATTCTCCGGGCCACACTCGGTTACAGGGGACACCGGCCAGGTAGTGATTGAGGTGCCCTTGATGGTGAATGGTTGCTGACTGCTGAGTGTTTGTGCGGCTGGGCCCCTGACTTAAGTAATGTTGTGACGCCAGCACCTTTGTGATGCACAATGTTGAGGATGGTGGTGGTATGAAGTTGGAAGAATGAGGTAGGTTTAAATCCAATGGTAAACTTTACTATAACCAGGTTCTTGATAACAATTTACATCCAGCAATAAAACAGTCTCTGATGCACATGCAAGTTGGATGTGATTAATCCCAGTAACTGGCTGTGCTGGTGGTAATGTGTCAGTCTAGGGTAGTTAGTTATGTACTCACTGATAAACAGCTCTTTGCTTTGGTTTCCTCTCAGTTGAGGCAGTTTAAGTCCTCGTCTTCTTCACACAAGCGATGCAACATAAATCTTATCTGTCCTCGAAATAACAGTGAGGCTGCCAGAAGCTAATAAGTCCTACACCTAGATACAAAGACGCCTAGAGCGTAGAATACTGGCTTTGTCCTTCCTTTGTCTTTATCCAACAATAAACTTGACTAAGATTCACTTGCTACTCCTGAGGAGTGGATGATAGAAAAGAGACTTTTCTTCTGCCTGACTTCCTGGCTTGATACTGAGATCCAATGATGGCTCCTCTGGGCCATGGAGCCCAAGAGAGAGAGCTTGAGAGGAGAGGAGACCTCTCCTGCCTCCTCCACATTCCTATACTCAACCACTACATCTTTCCAACTCCCTAAGCTAGGCCTGAACTGTACTATATATATTGTGGTGCTATCCCCATCTAGTGGTGGATGTATGTAGTGCACCTGACAGCCTGGTAAAAAGGGATTTCACACTAGCACAATGCAGCATGATATTACAGACGATGACAACAAAAAGCTTTTGCAGTTCCCACATAAGCTAGAGGGACGCTGCAGACATTTGTGTACCTAGCCTCTGTTGGTGCAGGAACCCACCTTCCAAGCCACTTGTGAATGACTGGCCTGATAACTGTTGAAATGATCCCTCTTCCTCCTTCTCTTCCTCCTGTGCCTCATCCTCTTCCATCATCGCCCCAAAGCGTTTTTATAAGGAGACATAGAAGTTGGATAGTAATGCTGAGGACTGCGTCATCGGCACTGGCCATGTTGGTGGAGTACTCGAAACAGCGCAATACGGCACACACATCCCGCATGGAGGCCCACTCGTTGGTGGTGAAGTCGTGCTGTTCCGCAGAGCGACTCACCCGTGCGTGCTGCAGCTGAAACTCCACTATTGCCTGCTGCTGCTCGCACAGTCTTTCCAGCAAGTGCAAGGTGGAGTTCCACCTTGTGGGTATGTAGCATATGAGGTGGTGAGCGGGAAGGCCGAAGTTACGCTGCAGCGCAGACAGACGAGCAGCAGCAGGATGATTACGCCGAAAGTGCGCACAGATGGCCCGCACTTTCTGCAGAAGCTCTGACAGATTGGGGTAATTATTCAGGAACCTCTGCACCACCAAATTTAGCACATGCGCCAGGATGTGAGTCAAACTGGCTAGCCCTAGAGCTGCTAAGAGATTTTGCCCGTTATCGCACACCAGAAGGTCAGGCTTGAGGCTCAGTGGCATCAAGCACTCATCGGTCTGTTCTTCCATGCCCGTCCACAGCTCCTGCACTGTGTGGGGTTCTTCCCTCAAGCAGATGAGTTTCAAAACAGCGGTTTTTCTGTCGTTTCCCCCTGGCTGTGCTGAAGTTAGTGGTGAAGGTGTTACGCTGACCGGATGAGGAGGCGGTAGAGGAGGAGGCAACAGGAGGCGACGAGAAATGTCCTGCAATCCTCAGTGGCGGTAGGACATGCAACAAACTGCTATGCGTTTCAGGCCCAGCTGCCACTGCATTTACCCAGGGTGCAGTTAGGGAGATATAATGTCCATGCCCGTGCTTACTGGTCCGCGTATCGGTAGTTATGATTTTGTCTGCTGCTTGGTTTTGCAGGGCAGGGATGGCTCGACTGGAAAAGTAGTGGCGGCTGGGAAACACGTACTGTGGGACAGCCACCGCCATAAGGTTTTTAAAAGTCTCTGTCTCCACCAGACGGAATGACAGCATTTCAAAGGCCAGGAGTTTTGAAATGCTGGCATTCAGATCGCGGGTGGGTAGGGGGGTACTTCCTCTTTCTCTCCAGCGTTAGGGTGATGGACAGCTGAACGCTTCCATGGGACAGTGTGGACATGCTGGGTGATGGTCGTGGAAGTGGTGCTGTTGCTGCCACATCCTCTGTTTGCAGGGTGGCAGGTGCCACTGTCACTCCAGAGGGGGAGGAAGAGGCCAAGACTGCAGCAGAAGAGGGAGCAAGAGGAGTCTGAGATCTTTTTTGGTTTTTCAGGTGTTTACTCCACTGCAGCTCGTGCTTTGCATTTAGATGCCTGGTCATGCAGATGGTGCTCAGGTTTAGAACATTTATGATTCGCTTCAGGCTCTGATTGCACAGCGTGCAAACCAATCGTGTCTTGTCATCAGCACATTGTCTGAAGAACAGACACGCCAGGTAACTCCCTGGGTGCGGTGGGCAGTAGCAGGCATACTGGCTAGGGAACGGCCACTCTCCTTTTGCACCCTGCTCCCTCTTTTGCTGTGCGGCTAGGGCTATGTGACCACCACCTCTTCCTCCAAACTGCACACTTCACTCACATGACCTTGATTCCATGTGGGGTCTAGGACTTCATTATCCTCCACATCATCTTCCACCCACTCTTCACCCCTGCCCTCCTTGCCAGTCTGCACACAGCAGAAAGCCGCAGCAGTTGACACCTGTGTTTCGTCATCATCATCAGAGACATGCTGCGGTGGTCTTCCCATGTCCACATCCTGACACATAAGTGGTTGGGCATCAGTGCACTAAATCTCTTCCACTTCTGGAGCAGGGCTAGGTGCATGTCCCACGGAAACCCCACCAGCAGAGTCATCAAAAAGCATAAGAGACTGCTGCATGACTTGGGGCTCAGACTGCTTGGCTGATTTGCAAGGGGGTGAGGTGAAAGACAGATGCACATGGGCTGCAGGTGCTAACTCTGCGGTTTCAGCAGGGGACCGGGTGGGAGACAATGTGAAGGAACTGGAGGCGCTGTCAGCTATAAAATCTACTACCGCCTCTACTTGTTCTGGCCTCACCATTTGTACACCAGTATTCGGGCCTACAAAATGACGCTGAAAGGTGTTTGATTTGAGCGTGTAGCTGGCACAGATCGACCACATCCTCCCCCTGCAACAGCAGCTCAACCAGCACCAGCAGGACCACCTCCCTTATTTGATGCTCTCCTCATTCTTTGAGGTCACCCACCGAACTAACAGACAGATTAACTATATAAATTTTCCTGTCACATATGCAGTGCACGTGTTTCTCACACCAAAAATGGGAATATGACATCGGCCAAACTAACAGTCAGATTAACTATATTGATTTCCCTGTCACGTATAAAGTGCACATGTTTCTCACACCAAAAATGGGAATATGTCTCCCACCGAACTAACATACGGATTAACTATATTAATTTCCCTGTCACGGGGGCGTGGCTGAACTGCCGGAGGAAATGGCTGCGTAGAAGGAGAGCTCCCGGCAAGCTATCTTAGCCTCATCTCACCTCAAACCCAGCACAAACTGGACACCCAGTCGGGTCTGACGCAGCAAATGATGGGGAAATCGCGGATGCTGTTCCCCAAAACCGCCAACAACCTGGAGCTGTATTTTGACAAAGACCGGGGGAAACATGGAGCTGAGGAGCACGGCCACATGGAGGACTCGAACCAGCAGCATTATCTCTCCGGAGTACACTCACCCCGCTCTAAGTCCCCAGTAGCAGATTGGGACGCTCAGCTCTCCCCGAGCATATCGGAACCTTCTCTTCCTCCGACGTCAGATGACATCAAAGCGCTGCAGAGAGAGGAAAGGAGAGAGCAAGATGGCGGACAGGCGGATGGAAGCTCTATCATACCATGGGAGACCTGCAGGCACAAAAATGGCGGCTGGACTCACAAGGCATAACCCAGGTTGGGGCACATATCAATAGCTGTCTGAGTGCAGTACAGCCATCGGAATCCATACTGAGTTTTCCTACCTCAGATAAGATGGCCTCAGAAACCACTATTAAGCAGATGCTTGTGGCCTTACAGAGCTCCCTGTACACTGACATGACTCAGCTACTGCTCCCCCTCTCAACCTCCTTACAAAACTTGGAGGAAAGGGTGCATCACATAGAGGACAAAATGGGAGATTACGCTACATCTCAGAATAATGTTATAGACGCGCATAACGATATGGCGGATGAGGTGGAGATGCTAAAGTCCAAGATTGCAGATATGGAGGACTGCTCCCGCCGCAATAACATAAAATTCCGGGGGATACCAGAAAATGTGACTAACGCTGAACTTCAACCATATCTCCACAAACTGTTCTCGGCGCTGCTACCGGACATCACACCCCAAGAGTTATTAACTGATAGAGCACACAGAGTGCCCAAACCACATTTTTTAGACAAGGATGTTCCAAGGGACACTTTGGCGAGATTACATTTCTACCACATCAAAGAAGCCCTGATGACGGCTGCACGCAAGCACAAGACCTTGCCACCTCCTTTTCAATCTGTTAAGTTATTTATGGACTTATCAGCTGCTACACTCAGCCAAAGGAGTACTCTTATTCCCATAATGTCAACATTACATCCTCACAATATTGCATATAAGTGGGGATATCCGCTAAAACTCACTAATACATGAGGGAGGATCACTGCACATGGTAAAAGCCTTTGAAGAAGGGGAACAGTTGCTTCAGGGATGGAAGATCAAGATGGAAGCGTACAAAGAAAAAGGGAAGGCGCCTCCTCCTCCTCTGCATAATGACTGGGTTACAGTCTCAAATAGCAAACCGCACAAGAGATGATACGTACATAGTTATTCAATTGCTTGGAGAAGTCGAGCAGTTGGAACCTGTCTGGTAACTACAAGGAACTTTCCGCCCCAATGGCCGCGAGCGACGAAGTACCATATGGGCCTATGAATATCAGTTGCATGTTTTTACAGTTACTGAGTTATTGGTTAGTGTTTTATCTCAATCATCCAGTGTTTGGTGTACTTGCAAGTTTGGGTTTGTGTGTCAAATAGTGATTATTCTAATGCCACTTAATGTAAGAGGGCTGAACAGTCCTCAAAAGAGAACTTATGCTTGGAGAGAGACGTTGACCGCGAAAGCGGATATCTTCTGTGTACAGGAGTCACACCTGTTACAAGCAGATGCCCATAGAGTTAAACACCGCCTTTTTAAAACCATAATTCATGCACACAATACAAAGAAAACAAAAGGAGTATTCATCGCACTATGACACTCTCAGAATTTTTCCCAGATTTCCCAACATATAGACAGTAAAGGTACATATGTTATCCTAGTATGTACTGTGAATAATGTAGTATATACCCTAGTGAATATATATGCCCCCAATGTGCACCAAATGGAATTTCTGAGAAGAGTTATGAAAAAAGTGAACCGCGTAAAACAGGGTAAACTGATTGTATGTGGTTATTTTAATAATATAGTAGATCCGTCTATTGATTCTACCAACACAAGTCGCAGAACAGATAGGGGTCTTTCCGCTCTGATACAAGTGGAGGGCCTATATGATGTTTGGAGGGCCCAACATAGCGCTGAAAGAGATTACACATATTTCTCTCCTTCATACACATCCTATTCCCGCTTAGACTTATTCTTGGTTGACCGTGCTACTTTGTTTCTCACAAAATCCACTAAAATAGGCCTCATCAAATGGTCAGATCATGCCCCAATAACTTTAGCTATCACAGAACAATCACAAGCACGTAGAAATCCAATTTGGAGAAATAACACATTCATAATGAGTCACAAAAAGTATTCCCAAGAACTGAAGGAAGCGATTACGGAGTACTTCACTTTGAATGTAGGTTCAGTGGTGGACCCATACGTTGTATGGCAAGCTCACAAAGCATACATTAGGGGAATAATGATTAAGATAGGACATCAAGAAAAGAAGGCTAGGGAACGGAACATAACAGACCTCATTACCCACTTGACTAAGTTAGAACAGGTAAACAAGCAGCGACCTACCGTCGCGCACTCAATCGACCTATCGTCGCGCACTCGGCAGAAATAGCATTGGAAAGAGAAAAGCTGCGTAACCTTCTCTTATTTAACTATGAGAAAGCCCTTTCTCGTACCAAAGCCAGATACTACATACAAGAGAATAAAGCTGGGAAACTTATGGCATCCAAATAGAAGTCAATTGACACGAGATCTCATATTGACCATATATTGCATCCTCAAAACCAGGGGAAACTTATAGATCCCAGAGACATAGTGGATCAAATTAGACCGTACTATGAGCAGCTCTATAATTTAAGGGACTCCATCCCACTGCCTGACTCCTATTCCTTACTGGTTCAACACTTCCTTACAAAAGCTAATCTTCCTTCTCTCTCTGAGGCGCAATTGGAAGACCTTAATAGACCCATTACAGAAAAGGGAGTTGGGGATGTGATTAAATCCACACCATCAGGGAAGTCTCCAGGTCCAGACGGGCTGTCAGGAGAATACTGCAAACAGTTTACGGATTCACTGACTCCCCATTTGACGTCTATATTCCAACGGGCAGCTGGAGGAATACCATTCCCTATAGAAATGCAAACTGCCCTCATAATTACCCTCCCAAAACCTGGAAAGCCGAATAATACCCATCAGAACTTCCGTCCTATATCACTACTTAATGTAGATATAAAACTGTTCTCTAAATTGATAGCAAGTCGCTTGGTCCCTATACTGCCCTCATTAAATAAAACAGACCAGACAGGTTTTGTCAAAGGTCGTCAAGCAGCGAATAACACGAGAAGAATGTTAAATATCTTCCACTATGCGGAATTGAAGAATATCCCACTTCTCGCTATAACATTAGATGCAGAGAAGGCCTTTGACAGACTCAGATGGTCCTACGCCTTCTCGGTGATGGATAAGATGGGATTCCAAAGGCTAATTAAGAATGCTATTTCTAGCCTATACGCAAATCCATCAGCGCAGGTGTTCGCTAACGGAGTTCTCTCTAATAGATTTAACTTAACGCACGGGTCGAGACAAGGGTGCCCTCTGTCACCTTTAATATTTATTTTGGCTTTGGAACCCTTAGCACAACTTATTAGGAGCTCAATAGACATTAAAGGGATAACTATTGGCCAACGGATGTACAAGATTGCGCTATATGCAGATGATATTATGCTCACCTTGACGAATCCGGGGCAATCTCTACAAAAAGCGATAGAACTTATAACACATTTCGGAACCTTATCATATTATAAAATTAATGAGTCTAAATCTCAAGCCTTGCCAATGCAGATAGGTGCAGCAGACCTTTCGGACCCTTAAATCCAACTACCTGTCACAGATAATATTGCAGAAAGCTGGAACTTATAAATAAACATCCGACTGGCTTGATCCCAAACTAAGGAGCATATGGGTGAGCCCTATAAAACCGCTAGAGCTCTCCCTGACTGCTAAGCCCATGCAAAGATCTTTATGGTAGAGGATTGCATGTCCACGTACCTTATACTATCTGACAGCTGAAAACCCTATAATAGTGAGGGGACACGACCACCGGCTCCCTGCACTTAATACGGACGGAGTCAGGGTCACCTACAATCAAGCCAGCAAGTTAACACAAATAAAGGAAACAGACTTATCTGAGGAATCAGGAGAAGGAGCATCCAGCAGTGAACAACTCATCCAGGAAGAAGTATAAACCGCAAAGTGAGGCAGTATGGGAGGGAATATAAAGGGAGGCAATCAGTGTAAATAGATGACAGCTGGAGAAGAAAAGGAGATAAGAAAGTGAAACCAAAACAAAGAACATCATGCAAAAGGTACAGAAGAACATCTGTTAGACCTTCTCAGAGAGCTGGCGGTGACAGTACCCCTCCCTCTACGAGTGGAATCCGGACACTCAGAGCCCACCTTCTCAGGATGGGACCTATGGAAAGCCCTGATGAGACGAGTGGCCTTAATGTCCGCCACTGGGACCCACATCCTCTCCTCAGGACCATAACCTTCCCAATGAACGAGGTACTGGAGAGAACCGCGGATAATGCGAGAATCCACAATCCTAGAGACCTGAAATTCAAGATTACCATCAACAACAATCGGAGGAGGAGGCAAAGAGGAGGGTACAGTGGGTTGGACATACGGTTTTAATAGGGACCTGTGAAAAACATTATGGATCTTCCAAGTCTGAGGAAGATCAAGACGGAAGGCAACGGGATCGATGACGGACAAGATCTTGTAAGGCCCAATAAACTTAGGACCCAACTTCCAGGAGGGAACCTTCAGTTTGATATTCTTTGTAGACAACCACACCAGATCACCCACATTCAGGTCCGGACCAGGCACACGTCTCTTATCCGCCACATGCTTATATCTCTCACTCATCCTCTTCAGATTACCCTGAATCTTTTGCCAAATAAATGACAAAGACGAGGAAAATCTCTCCTCATCAGGTAAACCAGAAGACCCCTCTCCAGAGAATGTCCCAAACTGTGGATGAAACCCATATGCACCAAAAAATGATGACTTATCAGAGGACTCCTGGCGATGGTTATTTAAAGCAAACTCAGCAAGGGACAAAAAAGAACACCAATCCTCCTGATTCTCTGCCACAAAACAGCGCAGATATGTCTCCAGATTCTGATTGATGTGTCTGGCCATTCGACTGCGGGTGAAAAGCAGAAGAGAACGACAACCGAACCCCCAAGCGAGAACAGAAGGCCTTTCAGAATCTGGAAACAAATTGCGTGCCCCTATCAGAAACGATGTCTGAAGGAATGCCATGCAATTTGACAATGTGATCAACAAATGCTTGCGCCAGCGTCTTAGCATTGGGTAACCCAGGAAAGGGAATGAAATGCGCCATTTTGCTAAAACGGTCCACTGCAACCAGAATCACAGTCGTCCCCGAAGAACGAGGCAGGTCCGTAATGAAGTCCATGGACAGATGCATCCAAGGGACGGGAAGGAATGGGTAACGGGAGGAGAGAACCCGATGGCCGTGAATGAGGGACCTTGGCACGAGCGCAGGTCTCGCAGGCTGCCACAAAACCCTCAACTGTCTTACAAAGAGCAGCCACCAGAATCTCTGAGCAATGAGATCCACTGTGGCTCTACTCCCCGGGTGCCCAGCAAGGACAATATAGTGGTGCTCCTTAAAAACCTTGTGTCGTAAAGCGAGAGGCACAAACAACCTCCCAGGAGGACAAAGATCAGGAGCCTCTGCCTGGGCTGCCTGAACCTCTGCCTCCAAATCAGGATAAAGAGCAGAGACGACCACCCCTTCAGCCAAAATGGGACTCGGGTCTTCAAAGTTCCCACCTCCCGGAAAACAACGTGACAGGGCATCAGCCTTCACATTTTTAACCCCAGGGCGAAACGTGACAACAAAATTAAACCTAGAAAAGAATAAAGACGATCTGGCCTGTCTCGGGTTCAGACGCTTGGCTGATTCAAAGTAGGCCAGATTCTTATGGTCGGTAAACACGGTAATAGGGTGTCTGGCTCCCTCTAGACAATGGCGCCATTCCTCAAAAGCTAATTTGATGGCCAACAACTCCCTATCTCCCACATCGTAATTTCTCTCTGCGGAGGAGAGTTTCCTTGAGAAAAAGGCACACGGTCGCCATTTGGCAGGAGAGGGACCCTGAGACAAGACCGCACCCACACCCACCTCAGAAGCGTCCACCTCAACAATGAAAGGTAGAGAGACATCAGGTTGTACCAAGATGGGAGCAGAAGCAAAATTCTCTTTGATACTAGAAAAGGCCTTAAGCGCATCTACCGACCAGGAGGAAAAATCTACCCTCTTTTTAGTCATATCAGTGAGTGGCTTAACAACAGAGGAATAATTCAAAATGAACTTTCTGTAATAATTGGGAAACCCAAAAACCGCATCAGCGCCTTCTGATTCTCAGGAAGCTCCCAATCAAGCACAGCGCGGACCTTCTCAGGGTCCATGCGAAAACCAGAAGCGGAGAGAAGAAAACCAAGAAATTGAATTTCTGGAACCGCAAACACACATTTTTCCAGTTTAGCGTGCAATTTATTCTCCCGCAGAATGAGCAAGACCTGACGTAGGTGGTCCCTATGAGTTTTGAAATCAGGAGAAAAAATCTAAATGTCATCTAGATACACCAGTACAAATTTCCCCATTAAATGATAAAAAATGCTGTTCACAAAATGTTGGAAGACGGCTGGAGCATTCATCAAACCAAAGGGCATAACCAAATTCTCGAAATGGCCCTCAGGGGTATTGAAGGCTGTCTTCCATTCGTCCCCTTCCCTGACCCTGACTAGGTTGTATGCCCCTCGCAAATCCAACTTAGAAAAAACTTTAGCCCCAACAATCTGTTTAAACAGGTCCGGGATCAGAGGAAGCGGATAAGGGTCACGAATTGTGATACAGTTCAGCTCCCTGAAATCCAGACATGGTCTTAAAGAACCATCTTTTTTCTTAACAAAAAAAACCCAGTGGCAACAGGGGACTTCGAGGGTCGGATGTGTCCCTTTCTCAGGCTCTCAGAGATATAAGTACGCATAGCGACTCTTTCAGGTTGGGAGAGATTGTATAAACGTGATTTTGGCAGCTTGGCGTCTGGGATGAGATTAATAGGGCAATCGTACTCCCGGTGAGGGGGCAGCTCCTGGACACCACTCTCTGAAAACACATCCGAAAATTCAGAGAGAAAAGATGGTACAGTCTTGGTAGAAACCTCTGAAAGAGACGTCGTGAGGCAATTCTCTCTGCAAAAGTCACTCCAACCATTTATTTGCCTTGCTTGCCAATCGATGGTGGGGTTATGTTTAGTGAGCCTGGGTAGCCCCAACACTAGAGGAGTAGGTAATCCGCTTAGGACGAAACATGACATATCCTCAACATGAGCATCACCCACAGTCAAACGGATATTGTGAACTATGCCCTTTAACGATTTTTGAGAAAGTGGAGCGGAATCGATAGCAAAAACAGGTATATCCTTTCCCAAAGTGCATACCTGGAAACCATGTGTTATAACAAATTGATTAGTAATGAGATTGACAGCTGCTCCACTATCTACAAAAATCTCACAAACAATGTTCTTGCTATCTAGCGCTACCCTGGCAGGTAGGACAAAATAGGAACTACAAGCAAACGTCAAGCCTTCAATTTCCGCATCAACCTTGCCGATAGTAACAGATGGAAAGTTTTTAGAGGGTTTTTTTCTTTTTGTTTCTTTATTACCCTCAGAAAACTCCCTGAATCTCCTAGAGGGGCAAACATTTGCCAAATGATTTATACCCCTACAACAGAAACAAACCCTCCTCTGAGAGCTGAATCCTCTACTTTCAGAGGCAAGCAAACCCAGAGAGACTGAGGCCCCAGCGCACTGAATGAGACCGCCCCACTGTCCTAGGACTGAATATGACAGAAAGGAGTGGTCTCTCCTCTCTCTCTAAGACGCCTGTCAATACGAACAGCTAGAGACATGGCAGACTCCAACGAGGCAGGTCTCTCATGAAAGGCAAATGCATCTTTCAATCCCTCCGAAAGACCATGGCAAAATTGACTTCGGAGTGCAGCATCATTCCAACCAGTATCAGCTGCCCATCTCCGAAATTCTGAACAATATATCCATGGCGCACTTTTCAGATATTCAGCGGCGAAACAACATGCCAGTGAGGCGCTTGATTTGCGACAGCCCGACACGTTGGAATTCAACACTCCTAATGTTCGACCGCCTGCTCCAACAAGAAAAAGCCGTCAACGAGTATTTGTATGACCGGGGTGCTAGGACAGCCTCTGCGGAGCTGGGTATTTTTTTGCCACGTTACTGGACGCTCATGCACAATGCCTGTAAGCTCATGCGTCCTTTTGAGGAGGTGACAAACCTAGTCAGTCGCACCGAAAGCACCATCAGCGACATCATCCCATTTGTTTTCTTCCTGGAGCGTGCCCTGTGAAGAGTGCTGGATCAGGCCGTAGATGAGCGTGAAGAGGAAGAGGAAGAGTTGTGGTCAGCATCACCACCAGAAACAGCCTTATCAGCATCGCTTGCTGGACCTGCGGCAACGCTGGAAGAGGAGTCTGAGGAAGAGGAGTCAGAGGAGGAATGTGGCTTTGAGGCTTTAAAAAGATTGAATATTAATTTCCCTGTCACATATGCAGTGCACGTGTATCTGACACTAAAAATGGGTATATGTCACTGGCCAAACTAACAGTCAGGTCAACTATATTAAATTCCCTGTCACGTATATAGTGCATGTGTATTTCACACCAAAGATGGGTGTATGTCACCGGCCGAACTAACAGACAGATTAACCATATTAATTTCCCTGTCACATATAAAGTGCACGTGTATCTCACACCAAAAGTGGGTATATGTCACCCATCGTACTAACAAACGGATTAACTATTATATTTTTATAGTTAGGGCAGGGGTACAAAAATGGTGCATTGCTCCCACAAAAAAATCACTATAGGTCACCCACAGAATTAATTGCAAGATTAATTATTATATTTCTGTGTCAGGGGTACAAAGATGGTTAATTGCACCCACAAAAAAAAATCGCTATAGGTCACCCACAAAACAAACAGCCAGATTCCTAACACACTCCCTCGCTTTAGCTGCCTGTTTCCTGTCCCTGCACTACTCAGAGCTGATGGGCGGTGCTACACGTGATCCAGCATGTATAGAGGCTAGGTCACATGATGCAGCGGCCAATCACAGCCATTCCATTACTAGCCATGGCTGTGATGGCTTCTAAGTGCCCACAGCTTAAAAGCTTGTTGATTGACTGTCCTGCAGCTTTATTAAATGCCCGAACACCAAAGTGAAACCCAAACTTTACCTGCAAAGTTCGGGTCCGGGTACCCGAACTCGCAAAGTTCGGTACGGACCCGAACTTTACAGTTCAGGTTTGCTCAACACTAATTGTCATTTAACCTTCTCTATTTATTGTTGTTTCTCCCACTATGCTATGCGATTTTTTGAGCTTCAGTTTGAGTTGTGGATAGCTGGTGTGTGGATCTCGGCTGAGTTCCTGGTGCTGCCATAGCCATTTAAGGTTAAGTGTTTTCTTTCCCTTTTGTATTTTGTTTGGGTTATTTTGTGTGTTGCATTTCCCTGTCATTTGTATTAAGGCCTGAGGGAGACTCCTGTTAGTCCTTCCTTTTGGAAGAACAGGTTGTCTCAGTCCTGACATTAGAACCAGGGTCCTATAGAGTGAGTTAGGACATTAGGCAGTGGCTTACCGCCAATATAGGCAGACAACGCAGCTGCTATGAGGCCCATGGCACGGGGGGCCCGGAACGCATGGAAGGCCCTGCCCAAGGATCAGATTAACGTAGGGGTGGGTGGAGCTGCAGCTCCAGGCACCTGCGTGAAAATAGGCCCAGCAGCCCACTAGGCAGGGCACAGGGAGATGAGTGCTTCCATTGTGGAAGCGCTCATCGCCATAGTCATCTGTATTACCGCCCTCAGGACAACGATACAGATGACTGTGTTGCGGCGGAGCAGGGGAGGTAGAGGCGTGTCCCTTCCCTGTGTCTCTGATAGGCTGCTGGCAGTAGGCCGGCAGCCTATCAGAGGCCGGTGCAGGCGGTGCGATGACGTCACAGGCAGGAAGAGGCCTGCATCGCATCGCTGACATGGAGGTAAGTATAAGTGTTTTTTATTATTATTTATATGTACAATTACAATACTTTAACTGGCATATGATGGGGGGAGCTTTTGTTACTGGCACATGATGGGGGGGCCTCTTGTTACTGGCACATGATGGGGGAATGCTCTTGTTACTGGCACATGATTGGGGGGGCTCTTGTTACTGGAACATGATTGGGGGAGCTGTTGTTTCTGGGCCATGATTGGGAGGCATCTATGGGGGCACATTTTACTGGCACATTATTGGGGGGCATCTATGGGGGCACTTATTACTGGCACATTATTGGGGGCACTTATTACTGGCACATTATTGGGGGCACTTTTTACTGGCACATTATTGGGAGCACTTTTTACTGGCACATTATTGATGGGCACTATAGGGGCATCTACTGAGGCCACAAAGAAGGGGTATTTTATATAGGGGGCTCTGTACAGTAGCATTTTATACTGGGACACATTATGGTGGGTACTGTAGGGGAGAGGATAACTATGAGGTCATCTACGGGGGGCACTAGGAAGCAGTATTTTATACATACAATTTATGGGGGACACTGAGGGCATCTACTGGGGTGCTATATATGGGGCATTTTATACTGGTACATTATGGGGGGCACTAGGAGGAAGGGGGAGAGGAGCACTATGGGGGAATTTACTGGGGGCACTATATAGAGGTATTTTATACTGGCACATTATGGGGGCACTATGGGGACATTAGCTTAACTGGGGGCATTACAAGGGGGTATTTTATGCACTGTCACATTATAAGGAGAATTATTTCTATTGGGGGGAGAACATCATGGTGGGCTTTATTACTCCCCCATGGTATGAGCCCCCTAGTAGCAGCAACAGCCTCTCCCTGCTCTGCTATCCCTCTGCCCCTTCTCCAATTCCTTATTATGAAATCTTTCTTATTAGGATAAAACACAACATCAGCTCCACCGAGCCCCCCAGCCAAAGTGTTGAAGTGGTGTCCGAGATCCCCAAGGGCCAAGCCAAGTACTGTAATTGTACATTTTCATGTGAAATATGTTTATGTTATACACATATAGCCTACACTGTGCACACAATATACAGTATACCTCTACACTGTGTAGTCTGTTCTATAACCACCATTGTTTTTGCCCTGTGAGTTCATGCCTGCACCTTCTTTGACTCACACACATCCCGTATGCGCTGTGAATGAGGATTGAGGTCGATGCACAGTCTCAGGTTCCTACAGACTCCACATTTACATAGTAAAATAGTACATAAGGCCGAAAAAATACATTTGTCCATCCAGTTCGGCCTGTCATCCTGCAAGTTGATCCAGAGGAAGGCAAAAAACCCTGTGAGGTAGAAGCCAATTTTCCCCACTTTAGGGGAATAAAAAATTCCTTCCCGACTCCAATCAGGCAATCAGAATAACTCCCTGGATCAACGACCCCTCTCTAGTAGCTATGACCTGTAATATTATTACACTCCAGAAATACATCCAGGACCCTTTTGAATTTCTTTATTGTACTCACCATCACCCCCTCCTCAGGCAGAGAGTTCTATAGTCTCACTGCTCTTACCGTAAAGAATCCTCTTCTATGTTTGTGTACAAACCTTCTTTCCTCCAGACGCAGAGGATGTCCCCTCGTCATAGTCCTGGGGATAAATAGATGATGGGATAGATCTCTGTACTGCCCCCTGATATATTTATACATAGTAATTGGATATCCCCTCAGTCGTCTTTTTTCTAATGTGAATAACTCAAATTTTTATAATCGTTCAGGGTACTGTAGTTGCCCCATTCCAGTTATTACTTTAGTTGCCCTCCTCTGGACCCTCTCCAGCTCTGCTTTGTCTTCCTTGATCACAGGAGCCCAGAATTGTACACAGTACTCCATGTGTGGTCTGACTAGCGATTTGTATAGTTGTAGGACTATACATTATTGGCCTTGGCAGCAGCTGCCTGACACTGGTTTTTGCAGCTTACACTGTAGTTTTCTGTTTATTAAAATTCCTAGATCCTTTTCCATGTCAGTGTTACCGAGTGTTTTACCATTTAGTATGTACGGGTGACTTGCATTATTCCTTCCCATGTGCATAACTTTACATTTGTCAGTGTTAAACCTCATCTGCCACTTATCTGCCCAAGCCTCCAATCTATCCAGATCCCTCTGACCCACATACAGACATTTTCTCCCAGTCCGAGAATTCTGATTTTATATACTAACCTTTTATGCTGTACAGTGTCAAATGCTTTGGAGAAGTCCAGATATACGACATCCATTGATTCGCCGCTGTCAAGTCTAGAACTTACCTCCTCATAGAAACTGATCAAATTAGTTTGACATGACCGATCCCTCATGAAGCCATGCTGATATGGCGTTATTTGCTTATTTCCCTTGAGATGCTCTAAGATAGCATCTCTCAGAAAACCTTCAAACAGTTTACCCACAACAGATGTTAAACTTACCGGCCTATAGTTTCCAGATTCTGTTTTTGGACCCTTTTTGAATATTGGCACCACATTTGCTATGCGCCAATCCTGTGGGACATTCCCTGTCAGTATAGAGTCTGCAAATATTAGAAATAAGGTTCTGGCTATGACATTACTTAATTCCCTTAGGATACGGGGGTGTATGCCATCCGGTCCTGGTGATTTTTCTATTTTAATCATCTTAAGTCACTGTTGTACTTCTTCCTGTGTCAGACAGGACACTTTTAATGGGGAATTTATTTTTACATTCAGCATTTCATCTGACAGTTTATTTTCCTCAGTGAATACATTAGAGAAAAACATATTTAACAGCTTTGCTTTCTCCTCGTCGCTCTCTGCGACTCCCCCCTCATTACTCTGTACAGGGCCGACACCTTCAGATTTATACTTTTTAACATTTATATAATTGAAGAATATTTTAGGGTTAGTTTTACTGTCTTTGGCAATTCATCTCTCGGTCTCTAATTTGGCCGCTTTTATTATAAATCCCTGAAATCATTTTTAAGGACACTCCACCTACCTCTAATTTTGTCATTGGTTCCGATATGGACCATGACCGCTGGATCTTCTCCAGCCCCTCCCAGTAATCTATCAACCCGATCCGCGATGTGTCGAACTCTATCGCCAGGAAGACAGCACACTATTCGGCGATCACAGTCTTTGTGACAGATTGCCCTATCTGTTCGCCTAATAATGGAGTCTCCCACTACCAGCACCTGTCTGGCCTGCCCTGCTCTCCTGGTTCCCTGCTTACTGGAGCTGACATTCCCAAAAATATGTTTGGGAAAAAAATGCATGAAATAAATTAAATGCATGAAATAAAAATGCCCAAAAAACACCTAGCGGTTGGAGCAACCTATAAGGCCTTGCACCTACAGTGAATTACAAAATCAAAGGCATTTTTGTCATTATGATTTTAAGTGTTTCAGACAGATGTTTCCACATAATGGATTCCACTCAAGATTAAACACATACTCTGTGCCTTTTGGATTACAGATTTGATATATATGATTGCCATTCATTTTCCATTCCATCAGAGGATATCAAGGGATTTATTTCTGCACTTTGAGTTCAGGCACTTCTAAAAGCTTAGGTATGTTATATCCTTTCTGTATAACAAATGGCTTATTTTGTACTCTAGTGGAATGCATTAGAAGTAATTATTAGAGCTTTCTTTGCTAATGCTATCAATACTCTATTTATGGCAGTGAGCGAATATGGAAACATGACAAGATTTATATTTGATAAATAATGTAACCTCCTTATAACAAAACGGTCATGAAAATATTGCGTGCACATTATCATTCATAACATATTTAACAATTATACAAAACGGCACTGAAAAGTTCTAGCCCTTTACAAACGATTGACAGCTGCCAAGATCAGTAGCATCGATCACAGTTATGCTCATCATTGGACAGAACTGGGGGATAGAGATCAATATTCAATATCATTAAAGGGGTGTCCAGGATCCTCAAGATGGGACATCAATATTACATTAAATTCAGTGCTGCGGTTACCAGTTCTGTCCATTACACAATGGACGGAGCTGTGCAGTTATTTCACTGACCTCTGGAGCTCGAGCTACAGCTGATTGGCAAGGGTGTGATGTGTTGGACCCCCACTAATCTAGAGGATAGGCCGTCAATGTCAAAAACCTGTACAACCCATTTACTCATTGACTATGTTTTTGGTTTGTTTTTGTTTTTTTATAAAAGCCTTTTTTTTTATTAAAAGAAACTTCATGAGTAACTAAAGTACATTGTTCTAGAGACTGTATTACACTGTGGATCATGAAGCTACTATAGATGAGTCCTGTTATGGACAGCTAACATGAAAGACTAACTGGAGAGGGTATCGGAGGTCTTGAGACACTCAATGCAATGTTGAGACCCTTACTTGAACATGTGATCATAAAATAGGTATGGACATGAAATACATAGGTGCACTGACTATTATACAGTATGATTATCATTATACTATACCTCCAAAAAGAAACAGCATCCCCGTCAGGAGTAGAAGCAGGTACGCCCGTGCAAGTATGCTAACAAAACCAGTCATTCCTCCAAATATCATTAGGATCAAACTGAGAGGTAATAATATGACTAGTGTCCCATGCATACCTGCAAAAATGTTGTTTGTTACTGACAAATAATCATTACAAGTTCAAGATTTTAATACATAGTCATACTTAAATGTAATTACCTGTTTGCTTTACGTACATTTGAGCTTCAGTAATTGCATGAGCAATTAAACCATGCTTAAAATATGAATCATATGTTGAATTAGTTAAAGCTTTTAACATTCTGTGGTAATGCGTTTAAGTTGTAACATTCCATTGTCTGTAATTATAATATTCACTCACTTAGAACCATAACTATAATGATGCTGGGGTAATGACAAATTAAAATCAACAGCATATTTCTTTTATTACATTTAAACCATATAGACTGTCTTATTTGGAGCTACAAAATACTCATGTAGAACTTCAAGAAGCTTAAAGAGACTCAACTCAGACCACCCCCATAAACTAGAGTAACGAGTGAACGGAAAACAGAGCACTGTGTTCAAATCAGTAATTATCTCCACACTTAAACCCATTTTAGACTGCACAAAATGATCTAGAACAAGTGTCCATTCATTGATTGGCTCGTATAATCCAGGGCTAAATCAGACATAGGAAAGCAAACATTCCTCAGCTGATGGGCATCTTTCATCAGGATTAAAGATACCCGATGAAGCACATCTCTGTGAAATCAGGTAGGTGCTGCCAACAATAAAAAGAAAACACTTTTCATGGCCTGTATAATCGGGATGGTACAAACTAGCACCGCTGGATGTGTTTCATCCATCGGCGCTCACACTTCCTGAAGACTGGGCGTTGTAATACTACCGTTAGTCCAATTCCCCAGCTGTGCACCTGCAAACCGTGTGATGCATAGAGAGGGATAGTCCTGTAGTTTTCTCCTTTAGAAGTCCACTCAAGCCATATAATTGAATTATAAAGGTTCCTACAGCCACCAGTAGGTAAAGGTTAGGACTGGTTATTACATACATTATTAAAAAAAAATTCAGTTTAAAGAGAATCGGTCACCAAGAAATTCAGTGAAGTCTGCAGGCAGCATATTATAGAGCAGGAGAAGCTGAGGAGATTTATATATAGTTCTGTAGTGACAAGATTCAACTTCAGTAATTCATACATTGAGATCTCAGCTTTTTTTTACTTCAGTAGTACATGGAGGAGGTCTTATCAGTGACTGATAGTGGTCTCTGTGTAAGTGTGCATAAAAAAAGATATCTGTCAGCCAGTAATAAGATAGCCCCCATGTACAACTGAACTCAGAAAATGCAGAGACGTAAATGAATAAATTAAAGTTTTTCTGAATTTTTCACGCAAAACTACATATCAATCTTCTCAGCTTCTTCTGCTCTATAACATGCTGCTTGCAAATTACACAGTATTTCGTGGTGACAGATTTCCTTTAATGAAAATAGTTTTCAGTAAATTCCCAAGTGCCACCTACTGGTGGTTGTAATTAAGTCAGAATGTAAAGGGGATGTGTATGTTCTGCCATGTTAATTTAACCCTTTGGCTAACGGAGGTTTTTTCGTTTTTGCGCTTTCATTTTTCTTCCCTATTTTCCATGAGCCATAACTTTTTTTATTTTTCCGGTCACATAGCTGTATAGGGCTTATTTTTTGCGGAACAATTTGTACTTTCTAATACCACCATTGATTATGGCATAAAATATTGTGGTAAGTGGTAAAAAAATTCCAAATGGGGTGAAATTGGAAAAAAACCGCAATCCCTCCACCGTTTTACGAGTTTTGTTCCCATGGCTTTTTGTTTACAGAACAACTGACCCATGCCCTTCATTCTCTGGGTCAGTACGGTTAGAACGATACCCCATATGTATAGGTTCTTTATGTCTAAGTAAAAAAATTAATATCACCATATTCTGACCCCCATAACTTTTTTATACTTATGTCTACTGAGCTGTTTAGGGGCTAATTTTTTGCGGAACAATCAGTATTTAGTATGGGCATTTTTGGTCGAGGTGATACCAATGATGTTTATATTTATTGTTATTTAGGCATTTATTTTTTAATTATACGGAAAGAAGGGCGATTTAAACTTTTATATATTTAAAAAAAAAAAAAAAAAAAATTTGTGATCATTATGTGCCTCATATATGAGCTTATTACTTTTTTTTATTTTTTATTTTGGTTTATCAGGAATTTATTAGCATTTTTTGCTCATTTCTTATCCTTGCCTGCCATCTGGTGGCCAAAATAATAATAGCATTTTAAATACTGTTTATGCGGGCCGCCATCTTTTTTCACAAGTCCGGCGAGGTACAGGCAAGCCCTTACCTGTGCTTGTGTGCGAGCCGGTCTGAAAACAAGTGCGGTCAGCGGGAGCAGGCAGTTCCGAGAACAGCCACCGGGGGCCTTCATCGGGCTGTTCTCGGAAGTGCCTGCTCCCGGTGACCGCATTTGTTTTCAGACCGGCTCGCGGCACAGGTAAGGGCTTACCTGTGCCTCGCCGGACTTGTGAAAAAAGATGGCAGCCCGCATATGTTCGCCGGCGAACAATGGGA
Organism: Bufo bufo; assembly: GCF_905171765.1. NCBI lineage: Eukaryota > Metazoa > Chordata > Amphibia > Anura > Bufonidae > Bufo > Bufo bufo. The sequence goes on along the minus strand of NC_053395.1, from coordinate 71,701,231 downwards.
ACTGGCCATCACTGGCTACCAGTATTCAGGTTTTTGCGCATTTAGGTGTCGTGTTCTCACTTGATCACGGCATCTAAAGCATTTAATTACAGCGATTAGCATTGATGCCGGTCACGGTAATTAGCCGAAGATCTCTGCTGTAGGCCATGACGCCCGCTGAACGTGCGAGCGGTCGTCATGTTTTCACATTGCACCAGCGCCGTACATGTAGGGTGCTGGTAGCCTAATTTACTTACATTCTTCTTGTAATTTCGAGAGCATCTTTTCTTATAATTCTTCTTTGTACTGTTCCTCTGCCTTTCCTAGTAGAATTTTTGAATACATCTTGTCAAAGGATCTCTACACTGTTTGATACATTAAAGGGGTTTTGCCGGATTTGATTAGCATCAATTGAGAGGTAACAAACAACATGTTATCACTTAATAATAGTGATTGTTTATCTGTAGGGCCCCATTTTTCTGCACTTCATTGCTGTCATGTGACGTTTTCCATGGTGTTGATTCCCTGTCCCGATTACATTCCATCTACATCTGAAGTTTGGCAAGGCTAGTAAGGCTTTGCCTTGTAGAAACTAGATTATCAGTGACCTTACCTCCCATGGTAGTGTTCTTCTCTTTCTCCTGGATTCTGCCCTGTAGATGTGATGTAAGCAATGATGATGTGTCTTAGGCTACATGCAGACGACAGCATGTTATATTTTTTTTATGGGACTACGTAACGGACATACGGATGCGGATAACACATGGTGTGCTGTCCACATTTTTTGCGGAACCATTGAAATGAATGGGTCCGCATCCTAACCGCAAAAAAAAAACTGGAACGGACACGGAAACAAAATACGTTGGTGTGCATGAGGCCTTAGGGTAGGTTTTTTTCCAGCAAGACTTCAAGCAGGCTTGGATCCAGCGCTACCATCAGAAATTTCAGGGCTCCATACAGGCAAACCGTGACCCCCCCCCCCTCCGACTTTTATTCACACTGTTTACCAATCATCATAAATAATATGTTCACTATATTGTACTATAATGTTATTATGATAACAGGGATACTAAATACTGTTTTGTCCTATTTAATAAAAAAATATATAATAATACTATAAAGCATAAAAACCTCTTAGTTACAGCAGAGCTTTTCTACATAGGAAACCTGTGGTTGAAACCTCACTGAGACTTTTAAAATAATCATAGTGATGGCAGAAAATTAGCTTGTTCTTTTATGGTGAAAGTTACAATTCTCTGTACAGTTATTATTGCTTAAATTTTTTTTTAGAAAGCAAAGACCATTAAATGGGTTTTGCAAGACTATTTTTGATCTTTGGGATAGGTGATCAGTATCTGATCGGTGAGGGGTCCAACACTCAGGACCGACACCAATCAGCACTCACAGTAGTGCCGCGGTCTTCTTTCTGATCACCAAGCACATCATTGTACATTGGATAACGGATGTACTTGGTATCGCAGGTCAGCCCTATTCCCTTCAGTGGGGCTGAGCTGCGCCTAGGCCATGTGATCAATGAATATGACATCACATGGGTTCGGCAAAGCCGAGAGAAGGTTGCAGCACTAGTACAAGCATGGTGCCTTTTCAAACAGCCAATCACCAGATGTTGCGGGTGTCAGACCCCCACCAATCAGATGACCTAGCCAGAGGGTAGGTCATCAGTAAAAAAAAAACAGAAAAAATCTCAGAAAACCACTTTTTGTAACATACTTAGAATGAAATATCACGAAACAGTATTTGGTATCCCTGTAATTATATTACGCTATACAATGCAATGAACACTTTATATATGGTGATTGGCAAATGGTGCAATTTTTTCCCCTAATTTCTGAAATATACTATTTATTTTGCTTTTTAAGCACAGAAAACTCAGCCCTTCTAAAAACGGGTCTGTGGTGTAATGGTAGCTCTTCTGCCTGCTATACAGAAGGTCTGGGGTTCAAATTCTGATGAGGACCAGTTAATTTCTATAGTAAGAGTCTATATCCTGGAAGAGGTCCATTCCCCCAACTCAGCTTCATTAATGAGGCTACAGCCTCTTATTGGATCTGGGAGGGGAAATAGAGGCAGAGATAGGATGCCACAGACACTCCTTGCAAGTCTTGCAGTGGGATGTGAACACAGGGTTCAGATTGCAATTATGCTGGAGAAATCAAAATGCACTCAAAACTTCATTATCAGATTTAAATAATGCAGTAACATTTAATGCCGGTATGCTTTTTTTGTGTAACCCCTAAGTATTGATGCTCCAGATTTGTTACTTCATAGTGAATCCAAGTAATTACTAAAACATTCATATCATAAGTGGCAAGTCCTATTTAATGCTTCAGTAACAGTTTCTACTATATTTAATCCATCAGTGGCAGTTACTATTCAGAATTCTCTGAAGGATGAAACAGAGATTGAACTCCCACAAAGATATATTACAAAAGAATGGTTATTACAGTCACAGGGTGGAAAGCACATGCATTTCTGCAAGTCCTATTTAGTTAAAAGGAACTGATTTTCCATCGCGGAAATTTCAGCAACAAAATCCTCAACTTCTGAGTGCACGCTTCTTTAATTGAATTTGTTAAAAGGTCTTGCCAGAAAACTAACACTGGTGAATAGACGGCAAAAAAAATTTGAGAAGTACTTACTGTACCTTGCCAACAGTGATTGCCAGTTCGCATTGTTCACCCGTGAACACATGCGGGCTGCCATCTTTTCTCACAAGTCCGGCGAGGCACAGGTAAGCCCTTACCTGTGCCTGCGCCGCAAGCCGGTTTTTTAACAAATCTGGCAGTTCTGAGAACAGCCCAATGAAGGCCCCGGCGGCTGTTCTCGGAACTGCCTGCTCCCGGTGACCGCATTTGATTTCAGACCGGCTCGCGCACAGGCACAGGTAAAGGCTTACCTGTGCCTCGCCGGACTTGTGAGAAAAGATGGCAGCCCGCATGTGTTCGCGGGCGAACAATGCGAACTGGCCATCACTGCTTGCCAATCCAGCACTACAACTTCAATTCAGGCTCTGTTTACTCGGCTGTATTAGTTACGTCATCAGCATGTGCCTGATACAGTCCTTGTGACAATAGGCCGCGCATCAGGGTGAGGTTGCTGGCGGGGTGTCATGCAGTGGCGTTGCTAGGGCTGGTGTTACCCGGTGCGGTAGAAAATGATGTCACCTCCCCCCAAAAGCTTAGAGCCCCAGCACCCCCTTTCCCCCCTGACAGCAGCTCACCTAGGTCAGGTGCACCCCACTTTCACTGGCTGGCTGACCAAGACACCAAATGCTGTTCAATTTCTTCTGGCGACCGCTTCTTAGTTCGTGTGGTCATCGTGTTCTGACCTGTGCGGACGAGTCATTTAGGAGACGTCCATCAAGCCCACCCTGCCGCAGCGCCGCTGAGGTCCCTTCACGTCCTTCACCGAGCCTGCCGACCGACCCAAGCGGTAACGGGGGGTGGCAGGGGGGTTTGTATAGTAAACAGACCATTTACGTGGGGGGGGGCAAAGCAGACAGATCGCCGACTGGGGGGGGGGGCCGGGAGGATTGGGGGTGCTAGCAGATAGATCGCGGACAGGGGGTGGTGCTAGCAGTCAGATTGCTTATGGGGGGGGGAAGGGTGCTATTGGTGTTGGGTCCGGCCAGGGGCGGATTAAGTGCATGTGAGGCCCAGGGCTGTCTACCCCACAAGGGCCCCTCCCTCCATTTTAGTAAAAAAAAAATCTGTATGAAGAGGCTGCGATGCTTCGTGAACAGTCTCTTCCTAGGCCATATGACATCATATTCATCGTTCACGTGGTTTAGGTGAAGCTCAATCCCATCTGAGTGATTGGGTCTGAGCTGCAATACCAAACACAGTGCTATCAAATGGACAGAGCTGTGCTTGGTAAGGAGCAAAGAGGCTGCGGCGCTCACTGGAACATCACAGTCTCCTCAAACAGCTGATTGTCGGGGTACCAGGAGTCAGACCCCCACCAATCTCCTAACTCTCTGTGTACAGATGTCATAGATGTAACCTGCAGTCCTATGTAACACCCCACATAACACAGTAAATGTGTTATGTGGGGTGTTACATAGGACTGCAGGGAACATCTACTACATTATCTGCACACAGAAATGTAGCACTGTTTTCTGGGCTGTTACATAGGACTGCAGGTGACATCTACAAATAAATTTTTTAGCCCGCTCTACATATAGGAGAATACAGCACCACATACCTCTTACTTCCAGTGACATCTCCTGTCATGTAGACCACCATGACAAATGCTTTCAGCCGCATCTCGTCTCTGCAGAGTTTATTACACAGACACGTTAGATTTCTCATAATTGGGTCATTTATCAAACTGGTGTAAAGTACTGGCTTAGTTGCCCACAGCAAGCAATTAGATTCCACCATTCCAAAGAACCTGCCAAAAATAAAAGGTGGAATCTGATTGGTTGCTATGGGCTACTTAACCAGTTCTACTTTAAACCAGTTTGATCAATTATCCCAAAGGCCCCTGTAGTTCTAATGTCCTCTAGCCCTTTGAGGACCGACCAAGGGACCTATTTGTCCCATGTTTTTAATTGCCTGTATCATCTGATTAATAACTTAAAATTAGGGATGAGCGAACCCGAACTGTATAGTTCGGGTTCGTACCGAATTTTGGGGTGTCCGTGACACGGACCCGAACCCGAACATTTTCGTAAAAGTCCGGGTTCGGGTTCGGTGTTCGGCGCTTTCTTGGCGCTTTTTGAAAGGCTGCAAAGCAGCCAATCAACAAGCGTCATACTACTTGCCCCAAGAGGCCATCACAGCCTTGCCTACTATTGGCATGGCTGTGATTGGCCAGTGCAGCATGTGACCCAGCCTCTATATAAGCTTGGGTCACGTAGCGCTGCACGTCACTCTACTGATTCAAGCATAGGGAGAGGTTGCTGCTGCGACGTTAGGGCCAGATTAGGCAGATTAACTCCTCCAAAAGACTTTATTCTGTGATCGATCTGCAGCTGTGGATCATTGAAGTGCTAATATCGACTTGCTCACTTTTTTGAGGCAGCCCAGAGCGTTTTTAGATCACTTTTTTCTGGGGTGATTGGCGGCCATTTTGTGGCTTGTGGTGCGCCAGCACAAGCTATCACCAAGTGTATTTAACCATCAATAGTGTGGTTATTTTTTGCTATATCCTACATCAGCTGCAGGCTGAGCCTGTGTCACCGAAGTGCATTTAACCATCAGCAGTCTGGTTATTTTTTGGCCATATACTACATCAGCTGCAGGCTGAGCCTGTGTCACCGAAGTGCATTTAACCATCAACAGTCTGGTTATTTTTTGGCCATATACTACATCAGCTGCAGGCTGAGCCTGTGTCACCGAAGTGCATTTAACCATCAACAGTCTGGTTATTTTTTGGCCATATACTACATCAGCTGCAGGCTGAGATTGTGTCACCGAAGTGCATTTAACCATCAACAGTCTGGTTATTTTTTGGCCATATACTACATCAGCTGCAGGCTGAGCCTGTGTCACCAAAGTGCATTTAACCATCAACAGTCTGGTTATTTTTTGGCCATATACTACATCTAGTGCAGGCTGAGCCTGTGTCACCCAAGTGCATTTAACCATCAATAGTGTGGTTATTTTTTGGCCATATACTACATCAGGGGCAAGTTGAGCCTGTCACCCAGCACCTAAAAAATAGACCTGACATTTCTATTCAACCAAATTTGTACTGTTTTAGCTGGTCAAGTTATTTGTAGTGACCGTAAAAGCACACTTTTTGTTCTGGGTTGAAAAACTATTCCCAAATTTGCCATTCTCAAAATTGTGGTGAACGGGAACAATGAGGAAAACATCTAATAAGGGACGCGGACGTGGACATGGTCGTGGTGGTGTTAGTGGACCCTCTGGTGCTGGGAGAGGACGTGGCCGTTCTGCCACAGCCACAGGTCCTAGTGAACCAACTACCTCAGGTCCCAGTAGCCAGCAGAATTTACAGCGATATTTGGTGGGGCCCAATGCCGTTCTAAGGATGGTAAGGCCTGAGCAGGTACAGGCATTAGTCAATTGGGTGGCCGACAGTGGATCCAGCACGTTCACATTATCTCCCACCCAGTCTTCTGCAGAAAGCGCACAGATGGCGCATGAAAACCAAGCCCATCGGTCTGTCACATCACCCCCATGCATATCAGGGAAACTGTCTGAGCCTCAAGTTATGCAGCAGTCTCTTATGCTGTTTGAAGACTCTGCTGGCAGGGTTTCCCAAGGGCATCCACCTAGCCCTTCCCCAGGGGTGGAAGAGATAGAATGCACTAACGCACAACCACTTATTTTTCCTGATGATGAGGACATGGGAATACCACCTCAGCACGTCTCTGATGATGACGAAACACAGGTGCCAACTGCTGCGTCTTTCTGCAGTGTGCAGACTGAACAGGAGGTCAGGGATCAAGACTGGGTGGAAGACGATGCAGGGGACGATGAGGTCCTAGACCCCACATGGAATGAAGGTCGTGCCACTGACTTTCACAGTTCGGAGGAAGAGGCAGTGGTGAGACCGAGCCAACAGCGTAGCAAAAGAGGGAGCAGTGGGCAAAATCAGAACACCCGCCGCCAAGAGACTCCGCCTGCTACTGACCGCCGCCATCTGGGACCGAGAACCCCAAAGGCAGCTTCAAGGAGTTCCCTGGCATGGCACTTCTTCAAACAATGTGCTGACGACAAGACCCGAGTGGTTTGCACGCTGTGCCATCAGAGCCTGAAGCGAGGCATTAATGTTCTGAACCTTAGCACAACCTGCATGACCTGCATGACCAGGCACCTGCATGCAAAGCATGAACTGCAGTGGAGTACACACCTTAAAAACAAGGAAGTCACTCAGGCTCCCCCTGCTACCTCTTCTGCTGCTGCCGCCGCCTCGGCCTCTTCTGCTGCTGCCGCCGCCTCAGCCTCTTCCTCCGCCTCTGGAGGAACGTTGGCACCTGCCGCCCAGCAAACATGGGATGTACCACCAACACCACCACCTGCGTCACCAAGCATCTCAACCATGTCACACGGCAGCGTTCAGCTCTCCATCTCACAAACATTTGAGAGAAAGCGTAAATTCCCACCTAGCCACCCTCGATCCCTGGCCCTGAATGCCAGCATTTCTAAACTACTGGCCTATGAAATGCTGTCATTTAGGCTGGTGGACACACACAGCTTCAAACAGCTCATGTCGCTTGCTGTCCCACAGTATGTTGTTCCCAGCCGGCACTACTTCTCCAAGAGAGCCGTGCCTTCCCTGCACAACCAAGTGTCGGATAAAATCAAGTGTGCACTGCGCAACGCCATCTGTGGCAAGGTCCACCTAACCACAGATACGTGGACCAGTAAGCACGGCCAGGGACGCTATATCTTCCTAACTGCACACTGGGTAAATGTAGTGGCGGCTGGGCCCCAGGCGGAGAGCTGTTTGGCGCACGTCCTTCCGCCGCCAAGGATCGCAGGGCAACATTCTTTGCCTCCTGTCTCCTCCTCCTCCTACTCAGCTTCCTCCTCCTCTTCTTCCACCTGCTCATCCAGTCAGCCACACACCTTCACCACCAACTTCAGCACAGCCCGGGGTAAACGTCAGCAGGCCGTTCTGAAACTCATATGGTTCGGGGACAGGCCCCACACCGCACAGGAGTTGTGGCGGGGTATAGAACAACAGACTGACGAGTGGTTGCTGCCGGTGAGCCTCAAGCCCGGCCTGGTGGTGTGCGATAATGGGCGAAATCTCATTGCAGCTCTGGGACTAGCCGGTTTGACGCACATCCCTTGCCTGGCGCATGTGCTGAATTTGGTGGTGCAGAAGTTCATTCGCAACTACCCCGACATGTCAGAGCTGCTGCATAAAGTGCGGGCCGTCTGTTCGCGCTTCCGGCGTTCACACCCTGCCGCTGCTCGCCTGTCTGCGCTACAGCGAAACTTCGGCCTTCCCGCTCACAGCCTCATATGCGACGTGCCCACCAGGTGGAACTCCACCTTGCATATGCTGGACAGGCTGTGCGAGCAGCAGCAGGCCATAGTGGAGTTTCAGCTGCAGCACGCACGGGTCAGTCGCACTGCGGATCAGACCCACTTCACCACCAATGACTGGGCCTCCATGCGAGACCTGTGTGCCCTGTTGCACTGTTTCGAGTACTCCACCAACATGGCCAGTGGCGATGACGCCGTTATCAGCGTTACAATACCACTTCTATGTCTCCTTGAGAAAACACTTAGGGCGATGATGGAAGAGGAGGTGGCCCAGGAGGAAGAGGAGGAAGAGGGGTCATTTTTAGCACTTTCAGGCCAGTCTCTTCGAAGTGATTTAGAGGGAGTTTTTTTGCAACACTAGAGGCCAGGTACAAATGTGGCCAGACAGGGCCCACTACTGGAGGACGAGGAGGACGAGGATGAGGAGGAGGTGGAGGAGGATGAGGATGAAGCATGTTCACAGCGGGGTGGCACCCAACGCAGCTCGGGCCCATCACTGGTGCGTGGCTGGGGGGAAACACAGGACGATGACGATCACGCAGCTGTGTCACGGCCAGCTCCTCTGAGGGCAGGGTTAGCATGGCAGAGATGTGGAAAAGTTTTGTCACCACGCCACAGCTAACTGCACCACCACGTGATACGGAACGTGTTAGCAGGAGGCAACATTTCACTAACATGGTGGAACAGTACCTGTGCACACCCCTCCACGTACTGACTGATGGTTCGGCCCCATTCAACTTCTGGGTCTCCAAATTGTCCACGTGGCCAGAGCTAGCCTTTTATGCCTTGGAGGTGCTGGCCTGCCCGGCGGCCAGCGTTTTGTCTGAACGTGTATTCAGCACGGCAGGGGGCGTCATTACAGACAAACGCAGCCGCCTGTCTACAGCCAATGTGGACAAGCTGACGTTCATAAAAATGAACCAGGCATGGATCCCACAGGACCTGTCCATCCCTTGTGCATATTAGATATTAACTATCTCCCCTTAACAATATATTATTCTACTCCAGGGCACTTCCTCATTCAATACTATTTTTATTTTCATTTTACCATTATATTGCGGGGCAACCCAAAGTTGAATGAACCTCTCCTCTGCCTGGGTGCCGGGGCCTAAATGTGTGACAGTGGCCTGTTCCAGTGGTGGGTGACGTGAAGCCTGATTCTCTGCTATGACATGAAGACAGATTCTGTGCTGACATAAGGCCAGATTCTCTGTTACGGGACCTCTCTCCTCTGCCTGGGTGCCTGGGCCTAAATATGTGACAGTGGCCTGTTCCAGTGGTGGGTGACGTGAAGCCTGATTCTCTGCTATGACATGAAGACAGATTCTGTGCTGACATAAGGCCAGATTCTCTGTTACGGGACCTCTCTCCTCTGTCTGGGTGCCGGGGCCTAAATATGTGACAGTGGCCTGTTCCAGTGGTGGGTTACGTGAAGCCTGATTCTCTGCTATGACATGAAGACAGATTCTGTGCTGACATAAGGCCAGATTCTCTGTTACGGGACCTCTCTCCTCTGTCTGGGTGCCTGGGCCTAAATATGTGACAGTGGCCTGTTCCAGTGGGTGGGTGACGTGAAGCCTGATTCTCTGCTATGACATGAAGACAGATTCTGTGCTGACATAAGGCCAGATTCTCTGTTACGGGACCTCTCTCCTCTGCCTGGGTGCCTGGGCCTAAATATGTGACAGTGGCCTGTTCCAGTGGTGGGTGACGTGAAGCCTGATTCTCTGCTATGACATGAAGACAGATTCTGTGCTGACATAAGACCAGATTCTCTGTTACGGGACCTCTCTCCTCTGTCTGGGTGCCGGAGCCTAAATATGTGACAGTGGCCTGTTCCAGTGGTGGGTTACGTGAAGCCTGATTCTCTGCTATGACATGAAGACAGATTCTGTGCTGACATAAGGCCAGATTCTCTGTTACGGGACCTCTCTCCTCTGTCTGGGTGCCTGGGCCTAAATATGTGACAGTGGCCTGTTCCAGTGGGTGGGTGACGTGAAGCCTGATTCTCTGCTATGACATGAAGACAGATTCTGTGCTGACATAAGGCCAGATTCTCTGTTACGGGACCTCTCTCCTCTGTCTGGGTGCCGGGGCCTAAATATGTGACAGTGGCCTGTTCCAGTGGTGGGTTACGTGAAGCCTGATTCTCTGCTATGACATGAAGACAGATTCTGTGCTGAGATAAGGCCAGATTCTCTGTTACGGGACCTCTCTCCTCTGTCTGGGTGCCTGGGCCTAAATATGTGACAGTGGCCTGTTCCAGTGGGTGGGTGACGTGAAGCCTGATTCTCTGCTATGACATGAAGACAGATTCTGTGCTGACATAAGGCCAGATTCTCTGTTACGGGACCTCTCTCCTCTGTCTGGGTGCCGGGGCCTAAATATGTGACAGTGGCCTGTTCCAGTGGTGGGTGACGTGAAGCCTGATTCTCTGCTATGACATGAAGACAGATTCTGTGCTGACATAAGGCCAGATTCTCTGTTACGGGACCTCTCTCCTCTGTCTGGGTGCCTGGGCCTAAATATGTGACAGTGGCCTGTTCCAGTGGGTGGGTGACGTGTGATGCCTGATTCTCTGCTATGACATGAAGACTGATTCTGCGCTGACATAAGGCCAGATTCTCTGTTACGGGACCTCTCTCCTCTGTCTGGGTGCCGGGGCCTAAATATGTGACAGTGGCCTGTTCCAGTGGTGGGTGACGTGAAGCCTGATTCTCTGCTATGACATGAAGACAGATTCTGTGCTGACATAAGGCCAGATTCTCTGTTACGGGACCTCTCTCCTCTGTCTGGGTGCCGGGGCCTAAATATGTGACAGTGGCCTGTTCCAGTGGTGGGTGACGTGAAGCCTGATTCTCTGCTATGACATGAAGACAGATTCTGCGCTGACATAAGGCCAGATTCTCTGTTACGGGACCTCTCTCCTCTGTCTGGGTGCCGGGGCCTAAATATGTGACAGTGGCCTGTTCCAGTGGTGGGTGACGTGAAGCCTGATTCTCTGCTATGACATGAAGACTGATTCTGCGCTGACATAAGGCCAGATTCTCTGTTACGGGACCTCTCTCCTCTGTCTGGGTGCCGGGGCCTAAATATGTGACAGTGGCCTGTTCCAGTGGTGGGTGACGTGAAGCCTGATTCTCTGCTATGACATGAAGACAGATTCTGTGCTGACATATGGCCAGATTCTCTGTTACGGGACCTCTCTCCTCTGTCTGGGTGCCGGGGCCTAAATATGTGACAGTGGCCTGTTCCAGTGGTGGGTGACGTGAAGCCTGATTCTCTGCTATGACATGAAGACTGATTCTGCGCTGACATGAAGCCAGATTCTCTGCTATGGCATGAAGACACTGATTCTCTGCTGACATGAAGCCAGATTCTTTGCTATGGCATGAAGAGACTGATTCTCTGCTGACGTGAAGCCAGATTCTCTGCTATGAGACCTCTGTCCAATTGATATTGGTTAATTTAAATTTTTTTCATTTTTATTTTAATTCATTTCCCTATCCACATTTGTTTGCAGGGGATTTACCTACATGTTGCTGCCTTTTGCAGCCCTCTAGCTCTTTCCTGGGCTGTTTTACAGCCTTTTTAGTGCCCAAAAGTTCGGGTCCCCACTGACTTCAATGGGGTTCGGGTTCGGGACGAAGTTCGGGTCGAGTTCGGATCCCGAACCCGAACATTTCCGGGAAGTTCGGCCGAACTTCTCGAACCCGAACATACTTTATTTTTTTATTTTTTTCAAAATATTAGTTCTTATCAACAAATCGATCTAGCTTTATTTATTGTTCAAATACATTCTTAAATATAAAAATATAATTATTTTTATATTGATGACAGTAATCTTATTGTCCTCAAAGGGCTAGAGTGCCCACAGTAATAGTAACACCCTATAATAGTAACACCCTGTGCTCAAGGTAATGATGCCTGTATAGTGTCCCCAAAAATAATGTCCCCAATAGTAATTTTCCCCCACGATGCCCCCATATAGTAATTTCCCCCACACTGCACCCCCTGAAGTAATTTGTCCCCACACTGCCCCCATGAAGTAATTTGGCCCCACACTGCCCACCATGATGAATTTGCCCCCACGCTGCACCCACTGAATGATTTGCCCCCACACTGCCCCCCATGAAGTAATTTGCCCGAAGTAATAATCTGCCCCTACACTGCCCCACATGAATTGATTTTCCCCATTTAATAATCTGCCCCCCTTGAACTGATTTGCTACCGCACTGCCCCATGTCCTCCTCTGCCCCCCCCCACCCCCCCAAAGTTGGCACACACAGAAAAAAAGTAAATAATTAAAATCTAATACTTACCTGTGTCCGGCAAGGTGAGGCAGGTGCGCATTCTTCATTGTCCTGCGTCCCTCCAGGCACAAGAGCGCGATGATGTCATCACACATGCCTGTCCCGGGATTTCACTACCGCATAGGCCTGAAACCTATGGCGGTGATCGGTGCCGGGGCAGAGAACTATTCGCTCCCGTGCCCTGCCGCAGTATGTGGACTTTCGGGTCAGCATTGGGCCCCCCAGGGATGCCGGGCCCGGGGCTACCAACCCGAACGCCCCTATTATAATCCGCCAGTGGGTCCGGCGGGTGACTCACCGCATCAGACTGGTGTCACCCGGTGCGGCCCCCGCCCGCCGCACCCCCCTCGCAACGCCATTGGTGTCATGAAACTTTCCCAGACCTTGGGGAGTGCTGCCTTGCCTCTGTTGGAACTGCTGTGTGTTCCCCTCGTCTCCCCTCCTCGGTTGCCCAAGGAACTACGTACTCTGCTGCCAGCGTTGTCAGCTGGAAATTTTGGAGCAATTTTTCCACAAGGACCTTCTGGTATTGCACCATTTTGCTAGTCCTCTCCACCACAGGAATGGGAGATGAGAAGTTCTCTTTGTAGCGGTGGGTCAAAAAGGGTGAACAACCAGTAATCGGTGTTGGCCAAAATGAGTATAACACGAGGGTCATGGTAAAGGCAGCATAACATAAAGTCAGCCATGTGTGCCAGAGTCCTAAAAGACAAGACTTCGCTGTCGTCATCAGTAGGATGAATCAATCTCCTTATCCTCTTCCTCCTCTTCGGCCCATCCACGCTGAACAGATGGAATAAACCTGCTGTGGGTACTACCCTCTCTAACAGAGGCAACCATCTCCTGCTCCTCCTCATCATCCAATTTACACTGAGAAGAGGAACTAAGGGCGGTCTGGCTATCACCCTGTGCACTGTCTTCCCCCATTTCCACCTCTTCCACATGCAAAGCCTTCATTGTGAGCAGCGAGCGTTTCAGTAGACACAGAAGTGGGATGGTTACGCTGATAATAGTGGCATCGCCGCTCACCATCTGTGTTGATTCCTCAAAGCTGCGTAAAACCTCACAGAGGTCAGACATCCATGCCCACTCGTCGCTTTTGAAGAGCGCAAGCTGACTCGAAAGGCGACGAACATGTTGCAGCTGGTATTCCACTACTGCCCTCTGCTGCTCACAAAGCCTGGCCAACATGTGGAAAGTGGAGTTCCAGCACGTGCTAACATCGCACAACAGTCGGTGAGCTGGCAATTGCAAGCGCTGCTGCAGCGTTGCCAGACAAGCAGCAGCTGTAGATGACTTTCAAAAATGGGCACACATGCGGCCTACCTTAACCAGTAGCTCAGAAAAATTGGGGTAGGTTTTGAGAAACCACTGAACCACTAAGTTGAACATGTGGGCTAGGCATGATATGTGTGTGAGCTTGTCCAGCTTCAAAGCCGCCACCAAGTTATGGCCATTATCAGACACAACCATGCCTGGTTGCAGGTTGAGTGGCGAGAGCCACAGCTCAGTCTGGTTCCTTATCCCCTGCCACAGCTCTGCGGCGGTGGGCTGCTTGTCACCTAAGCATATTAGTTTCAGCAGGCCTGTTGCCGCTTCCCTACTGCATTGCTGCACTGCTTCCAGCTACTGACTGATGGCTTACTGGTGCTGCAAGATGAGAACTCAGAGGTGGAAGTAGAGGAGGAGGTGGAGCAGGAGAAGGGGGGGTTGCAGCCACTAATGTAGGTGGTGGCGGAAATCCTGATGGAAGTACGGCCCGCAATCCTTGGCGTCGGTAGCACCAGTGCCATCCCAGGGTACGACTCGCTCCCGGCCTCCACAACGTTCACCCAGTGTGCATTCAGGGAAACGTTCAGCCTACCTATTAGAGTGCTTTGATGCAATGTGGTGGATCATGCTGGTGATGGTGAGGTTACTAGTGTTCACGCCCCTGCTCATTTTGGTATGGCACAGGTTGCAAATGACATTAATTTTATCGTCCGCACTTTCCTCAAAAAAGCACCAGACTGCGGAACCTACCTCCTGGCAAGGTAGATTATCACAAGGGGGTGCTCCGGGGAACAGTTGTGGGCCTGTTTGGTGTGGCTCGCCTTCTTCCTTTTGCCTCCCCACTGCCTCTTCCAGCCTGTTGTGGTGCTGCAGATCCCTCCCCCTCTGTACTGCTGTCCTCGCTCGGCTTGCCACCTTCCCAGGTTGTGTCAGTGATTTCATCGTCCACCACCTCCTCTTCCACTCCCTCACTCTGGTCATCCTCCTGACTTGTTGACCTAACAACAACCTCACTTGTTGACAACTGTGTCTTATCATTATCATCCACCTCGTGAAACACTCATTGCCGTTCCCCACCGTCATCTTCTTGTGACTGTGGATGCTCAAGAGTTTGGGCATCAGTGCACACGATCTCCTCATGTCCCTCTTAAAGCGGGCTTGGAGAGAGTCCCAAATCAAGAAATGGCGATGAAGAGCTCCTCGGAATATCCAAGTAGTGTTCATCGCGAATATTCTAATCGCGAATTTTTATCGCGAATATTGGCACTTCAAGAATTCTCAAATATATAGAATATAGTGCTATATCTTTTTAATTGCGAATATTCTAGATTTTTTTTCATCAATACCCATGATCCCTCTCTGCTTCTTGCTTGTGGGCCAATGAGAAGTCTGAAATACTGTATCTTTGACTTTAGGGGTAGTGTTGATCGCAAATTTTCGTATCGCAAATTTTTTGATTGCAGATTTTCGCAATCAAGAAAATAATGACTGGAGATCGCAAATTTGTGAATATATGACGAATATTCACGAAATATCGCAAATTCGAATATTGCCCCTGCCGCTTATCACTGTATCCAAGTGTGGGATCACTTGTTTGGCAAGACTCTCCATGGTGTGAGCAAGGAGGAACAGGGTGAGGATTCTGTTGACCAGACTCTTGGCTACTGAGACTGGACTTTGTGGAAGACAGGGTGCTTAGCCGACTGGAAGTATTATCTGCTGCAATCCAACTGACCACCTGTTCGCACTGGTCTGACTTCGAGAGTGGTGTCCTGTGCCGCCCTGCAAACTGGAACATGAAGCTAGGTATCGTGGATAAGTGTGTGTCTAGTGCTCTGGCATCAGGCAGTTTCACCGCGCGCAGGGCCACAGCCTCTGCGTGCACCATCAGCAGCACAGCCACTTCCCTGTCCCTTACTACTCGCCTTCTGCATATTAAATGGTATACATGCTTGCAAGTATGTAACACGTACATTAGCGCAGGTTTTGTAAGTGTATGCGTAAATAAATTAAAATGAATGTCACCGATATTTAGGATGTGCAAACATTATACAGGAGATGTACCGCAGGTAATGTCGCTGTGACCAGCGGCTAATAAAAAATTACAAGGAATGTCACAGCTATTTGGGATGTGCAAACGTTATACAGGAGAAGTAGCGCAGGTAATGTCGCTGCCACCAGCAGCTAAAAAATTAGACTGAATGTCACTGATATTTTTGATGTGCACATGTTAAACAGGAGATGTAGCGCAGATAATGTCGCTGTCCGCAGCGTCTACGGAAAAAGTACACTGGATGTCATAGATCTTTTTAGTATGCGCACACATTATATATTAGATCTAGCGCAGGTAATGTCACTGTCCGCAGCGTCTACAGAAAAAGTACACTGGATGTCACAGATATTTTAGGATGCGCAAACGTTATACAGGAGATGTAGCGCGGGTAATGCAACTGTCAGCAGCAGACACCGTCTACGAAAAAAGTATACTGGATGTCACAGATATTTTTAGGATGCGCACACCTTTATTTATTTTTTAAAAATCTTTATATTTTTTTTTTACTTCATACAAAAAAAGTTATACAATCTTTAAAATACATAACATTATATTACCCTCCCCACCCTTATTCATTATCTGCTCCCGAGGAGAGAGAGGAGAAAAAAAATAAAAAATAAATAAAAGGATGCGCACACATTAAACAGGAGATGTAGCGCAGATAATGTTGCTGTCCACAGCATCTACGGAAAAAATACACTGGATGTCACAGATATTTTTAGGCTACGCACACATTACACAGGAGATGTAGTGCAGATAATGTCGCTGTCTGCAGCGGCCAAACAATTGCAAGCTATTTAGCGCAGGATGCGCTAAAAATATATATTGCTGCCAGACACAATAGTCCTTAAAAGGACTTTTGGGTCTCTAACATCAACCCTGCCTAACAAAATAATAAAATGCAATTCCCTACAATATCTGTCCCTTCTACAGCACAACTCTCCCTGACTAAGACTGGCCGAACCACGTGTCATCGGGTGCTTTATAGCACCCGATGACGCGTTCCGGCCAGCCAATCACTGTAATGCCAGTAACCAACATGGCTACGGCATTACAGTGAGTGGCAGTACTTACCTGCACGTTTATTGGCTGCATAGCAGTCAACAAACATGTGGGGAGGAGACTTGAGCATCGCGCTCGAGCACACGCGGTATTCGGCCGAACACCGCAATGTGCTGAGCATCGTGATGCTCGAGTTGAACTGGTGTTCGACCAAGCATGTTCAATCAACGCTAAAAATAACTTTACGAGTTTCACAGCCAGAGGAAACATCAGTGACACCTTGCCACCATAGTTTAAAACAATGCTGGCATTTGTGATGTGGCACAAAACAACTTTCAAAGCATTGCATTAAACAGTGTGAAATGAGCTAATAATTAAGTTCTTCTTGTTATCATGGTCGCATGGATACTTAATTTGTATTTTTTATTTTATTTTTAATATATGTACAATAAAATGTATTTGGCACTAAATATGGGCAATTTTTGGGGGGAGAGGGGAGAAATAAAATAAAAGAATTTCATTGTATTTATAAAAAAAAAAATGTAATCCCCTTATGGGATGACTGTTTTTATGGATTACTTTATTTCACATTTCACAAATAATTTCACATTTGTAGAGTATTAGCATACTCTGTATGTGTCAGTATGACACAGGCTACTGTTAGAGCAACACAAGTGTGCCTTAATAACAGAATTACAGTTCAGACAGTCCTGAATTGCTTTGATGGCTGTGTCTCTAAGACTTTCCTTATATTTCTAGGATGTTCCCCTATCCTTACTTTTAATTTCCTCAGGGTTGTACCCACGTATTGTAATTTACAGGGACATACAGTACAGACCAAAAGTTTGGACACACCTTCTCATTCAAAGAGTTTTCTTTATTTTCATGACTATGAAGGCATCAAAACTATGAATTAACACATGTGGAATTATATACATAACAAACAAGTGTGAAACAACTGAAAATATGTCATATTCTAGGTTCTTCAAAGTAGTCACCTTTTGCTTTGATTACTGCTTTGCACACTCTTGGCATTCTCTTGATGAGCTTCAAGAGGTAGTCCCCTGAAATGGTCTTGCAACAGTCTTGAAGGAGTTCCCAGAGATGCTTAGTACTTGTTGGCCCTTTTGCCTTCACTCTGAGGTCCAGCTCACCCCAAACCATCTCGATTGGGTTCAAGTCCGGTGACTGTGGAGGCCAGGTCATCTGGCGCAGCACAAGTCATCTGGCGCAGCACCCCATCACTCTCCTTCATGGTCAAATAGCCCTTACTTTCAAAGTTTTCCCAATTTTTCGGCTGGCTAACTGACCTTCATTTCTTAAAGTAATGATGGCCACTCGTTTTTCTTTACTTAGAATTTGTATTATGGCAAGAAAAAAGCAGCTAACAGTCTATTCAGTAGGACTATCAGCTGTGTATCCACCTGACTTCTCCTCAATGCCACTGATGGTCCCAACCCCATTTATAAGGCAAGAAATCCCACTTATTAAACCTGACAGGGCACACCTGTGAAGTGAAAACCATTTCAGGGGACTACCTCTTGAAGCTCATCAAGAGAATGCCAAGAGTGTGCAAAGCAGTAATCAAAGCAAAAGGTGGCTACTTTGAAGAACCTAGAATATGACATATTTTCAGTTCTTTCACACTTGTTTGTTATGTATATAATTCCATATGTGTTAATTCATAGTTTTGATGCCTTCAGTGTGAATCTACAATTTTCATAGTCATGAAAATAAAGAAAACTTTGAATGAGAAGGTGTGTCCAAACTTTTGGTCTGTACTGTATATTACTCCTATATTTTCACAGGATATGTGTCCTTTTATCTTAAAGTCTTTATTCCCCACATTACTTCTAATCGGACCCTTTTTCTGGCATTTTTTTTCTTCTTTAGTTCGATTCTTACACGTAGCACAAAAGCCGCACCATGTGAATTGTCCATTAGGTAAAAAAGAGTCTCAACAGAGTTAGTTGTGGACCAATTTGTCCTTAATAATCGGTGCTCTTCTAAATATGAACTAAGGATTAGAGATGGCCCGAATAGTTCGCCGGCGAATAGTTCCCGGCGAACATAGCTTGTTCGCATTCGCCGCGGCGGGCGAACATATGCAATGTTCGGTCCGCCCCCTATACATCATCATTGAGTAAACTTTGACCCTGTACCTCACAGTCAGCAGACACATTCCAGCCAATCAGCAGCAGACCCTCCCACCTCCTGGACAGCATCCATTTTAGATTCATTCTGAATCTGCATTCTCAGTGAGAGGAGGGACAGTGCTGCTGCTGCTGCTGATTTATTAGGGAAAGCGTTAGCTAGGGCAGTGTTCTGTGTCCACAGACTCATCTGCTGTAAGGACAGCGTCCTGACAGCACCCTAAAAAGCCCTTTTTTTGGTACATCAGTCTGCTTTTTTATTTTATTTTTATATATATATATATTGCAGTTGCCTGCCCGTGTGTGAGAGGCTGCAGGCTCAGTCACAGACAGTACTGTGTGCACACCATTCATACAGGGTGTGACAGAAAATACCTCGCAGATAAAAAAAAATTATATTTAATCTTTTTCTGTGATATAATCACAGTTGCAAGCCAGTGTGTGTCAGGCCCACACCGACTGTATTGTGGCCACTGGCTAGGCCTCCACTCATACCGTTACACGGTGTCACTCACTCAAATACCTTTCAGATAAAAAAAATTATATTTAATATTTTTCTGTGATATAATCACATTTGCAAGCCCATGTGTGTCAGACCCACACAGACTGTATTGTGGCCACTGGCTAGTGGCTAGGCCTCCACTTATACCGTTACAGGGTGTCACTCACTCACAAATACCTCGCAGATAAAAAAAAAAAATGATAACAAGACACGGAGGCTCATATTGCTATAACCTTTCTTTACTTCTACCATAGCAGCAAAGAGACAAGGTATACAAAATGGAAACCATAGTAACAGACTCCTCCCCTTATCCCAGTATATCCATCCTTGTCTGCCTGGGCTCTTCCTCTTTCTTTGCTGCTACCAGGCAGATAAGTACACTCCAGCTCTGTAGCGCTGCTCAGGGTCTGGTACATTTGTTTTTACTTAGATTGGGTTCACCCCTTTTTGGGTTTTAGGGGGCATTTCATTAACATCATGATTGTTGTTATATATATAGTTTTTCTTATGTATAAATTTTCCCTACAGGTTTTATTCCTTTATTTGCTCCCTATTTGCTCATAGGATTTATTTGCCCCCTTTAGCGGACCTTGCGGCTCCTCCGCCCTCCTGGCGTGAACCGCTCTCTCTCTCTCCAGTTATTATTGTTCCCCCCTGGTTACCTCAGGTTGCGTCCGCCATTTCGCGCGCTTCCTGTCTTCTTCTTCACCTTCCCCGCCCGAAGTCTCGCGATTCGAGATTTCGGGCGCCTTTTTCCTTGTTCGGCTGTTTGCTGACGGCGAGATCTCGCGAGATTTCAGTGTCCCTGTGAGTTTCCCCGCTCTGAACGCACCGAACAGTACCGCTCTGTTTATATTACCATCCTTGCGGTTTTCTTTGTGCTCCTCTGTGCCTTGTGAGTTCAATTCCTTACATATCCGTTTTCTTCCTCTGATATATTCTTGTGCTTGTTCTGGTGCTACATTGCTCTCTCTTTTTCTTTTTCTTTTTCTTCTAGTGCAATATCTGCTGCTTCATGGCTGGGGTGACTAACTCCTGCCGTTCCTTCTAGTACTATGTCTCTCAGAAAGAATTCTGTTGCTTCTGTGGCCCCTAGTGACCCCCCCCCCCCTAGGTGTCCCCTACTCAGGATAGGAGGTCCGAGGTGTTTCACCCGGACGATCATGATTTGGCACTACAAAGATCTATTTCTAATGCCATCATAACCGCCATGGGTTCAATGTCCTCTGCATTGACCCAGTCTATCTTTCAGGCCCTTATGGCTCGGTCCAGCCTCCAGGGCCATTACCTATTGCCTCCAGAACACCTCAGATTGATGGGCCATCCCCATCTCAAGATAACGCGCATTGTTCGCGTAAACAAGCTTGCACCCGCCAGGCAGAAAATACGCGGGCATAGAAGACTGCCAGGTCTCTACCTGAGCAAGTGTCAGACTCTGATAGGGGGTCGGAGGAGGAGGCTCATTAGAATGTCGATGATTTGACTTATGAGGTGGAGGACGATTTGGCGGATATCACTGTGGACCCGGCACTTAATGTATGCCCGGAGCCCCCTGTACTACACCAGGGGTTAGCAGAGGATCTCTTAATGGATTCATCTGGGGAACCATTGTTTAACCCTGATGAGCTGCACCATCCCCGCTCTGCGGAATGGATGCCCGCCAATAAATGGAAGCTCGCATACGCAATCCGCTTAGTAAGGAATCGCGTAATAAGTTGCGGGCAGAGTGCCCTCGTCCTTTGATACCACACAAAGTGTGTGAAACGCCCTCAGTGGATCCTAAGATGGTCCAGTTTTTGGCGAAGACGGGTTTTAACCCCTGTAAAGGGCTGGACGCTGCTTTGAAGGCAGTCCAAGATAAACTACTGGACATTACAGGTCCTTTAGCTAAAATATTTGATTTGGCTGAGTCCGCTAAAGCGGCAGGTAGCCAGGTGGACCCAGAAGAACTGAGAGGTTGGGCCCAGAGGGCCATATGCGTGGCTGGTAATGTTAATGCCTCGCTCGCCATTGAAAGGCGTAAAGCGATACTGATCAAGATCGAGCCAAAATTGTCTAATTTGGCTTTGACTGAAGCGGGCAAAGATGCCCAGGGGTTGCTCTTTGGCGACTCTTTTATTAAAGAATTAGGGAAGTATGTAGGAGCCTTTACGGCTCTTGATAAGGCCCAGACATCGATGCGTCGAGTCTTTCAGGGGCGTTTTTCCAACAGGGCCGGCAGTTCTAGGGGCCGACTGTCCGGCCGTTCCAATTTTCATGCCCGGGGTTCCGGCAGAGGCTCCCTTACGTATAGAGCATCCCTCCAGGATCAGAGACACCAGCCGGCCTTTTTTCCATCACGAGGCACCCCTTTCCGGTCACGAGGTTTCAGAGGAAATCCAAGCTCCTGACGACCATTTGGTAAGTATTAAGGCCGATTAATTGGCCTGTATTTGTGGGAGGGGCGCCCTGCCCTATATCTGGCACGCACCTTTCTCCAGAGGGGACGAACGGCAGCAGTGTTCCTGTTACAGCCGGCGGCGTCAGCATCTCCTAGGCGACAGAGCGTCACTTCCGGTCGGCGCTTCCTCCTGCAGTCCGGCGTCCTGTTCCTCCTCGTGCGGCGCGTGAGTAGCAGCTGCCTCAGCGCAGTATCGGCTCCTTAGTCCGGTCGGTGGGGTCGGTCCCTCTAAGGTATGAGAGGGACATCCCCACACCGGAACGGTAGTCTGGCAGCACGCCCCGCTCCCACGTGACTTGCACGCAGGTAGCAGGAGTCAGCGGGACTCCGTTCGTATATTTGCTGGGGCTACTCGCCTTAGGCTCTATCTTTCTGCATTGGGGGAGGCTTGTAAGGGAGTAAGGACGGGGGGAGGGGGGGGGAATGTCAATGAGAAGGCTAGTCTTTGAGGGCGGAGTTTTAATCTGCCTGATTAATCACAGCCTAGCTGTTTTTAACTTTTCTGTCAAGACGAATTTTGTATATTCACCATGACTATTATATGGGGGGCAAAGTCTGGCACGGGCCGCCGTGCTGTCAGTTAGGTAGGGGGTTAATGCCATACAGCGTGATGGTGATGAGTTGTTGGGGGTAGTACCCCCAGTAACAGGCACCCCTAGACGTAGGCCAGCAGGGGCACGCCAGAGCCTTCACATTGTATGGCATTTTATTTCATTGTTCTGTTTCAGATGGGCAGGTTTCTCATTTGCCTGTCTTCATACACTTGTCGCAATTTGCTTGCTACATAGATAGCTGTGTTTTTATTTTTGCATATGCACGTCAGCCGTTCAGCCAACTCCGTGAGAACCCCGGCAATCTGACAATCGTGTCTCGTCACCCAGCTTTGGGTCACTTGAACGCAGGCGCAAGCGTTGTTAAAAAAAATAAAAAATAAAATAAAAAATAAAAATACTTATTCTGCTTAATTCATGCGGATAGGTCTATTTCCACGGTTGGTTCCTTGTGTTCTTCTCATATCAGCATCGTGTCCTGTTTCCGGTAAGGTCCTCCTTCATTGTCTCCAATTTATTTTCCACTGTCACACGTCTCCTCTTTCTCCGTACCTCAGCTGTCAGGTGGTCACCCTCAGTTACCTTTGCATGATGGTTTCTGCAGTGGCGGTGGTGGTGTCAAGGCACGGGTGGTAGTCAAATTGTTGCTAAACAGTGGTAGTGACGGTCCGTCTTTTTGCTTGTTTTACAGTCACAGAGAGCATGTCAGCTAGGTTGCCGGAAGACAAGTTGGTTAGGGTCCGCGCAGTCATTCACAGTTTCGTCACTGGTAGGGTCACCACCAAGGTGGAACTGCAGTCGTTGTTAGGCATGTAAATTTTGCGATGCGCGTCATTCCTCAGGGTAGGTTTTCGTAGACAGATTGTTACCACTCCTCTCAGCAGCCCCCTGTCAGGATAGTCCAGTAATCCTAGACAGTCAAGCGCAAGCGGATTTGAGCATGTGGGACCACTTCTTGAGTCATTGGAATGGCGTGTCCATGTTTGTCCCGGCGGTCTCGCACAGCTCCCCCGTCATATTCTCCAACAGCGGGGTCAGCACTGGTTTCGCTGCTATTTTGGCCCCCATTGGCTGAATGGGGCGTGGCCGGAGGAGATTTGCGAGGCCACGGGAATTTCCAGTCAAGGAGGCTAGGGACCTGTATCCCGTGGTGGCAGCAGCGCATGTTTGGGGTAACCATTGGACAGGCCGTACTGTGGTCTAAATGACCAAGACCTCCCAGTCAGGTCCCCCTACCCAGGTCAAATTCTTCCCCCTCGTCTCACAAATGGGGTCCGGGCCACGTCCTGCAGGAATTGTCAGGGGCACTGGCCGGTCGCGGCACTAACACCCCAATGTTACCCTTCGGGACAGCAGCGTTGTCCACCTCCCAATTCATAGCGCATGCGCGTATACTGGCGGTCAATCTAGGTTTTGACCCCCTCACGGTGTCAGGGCATTCGTTCAGGATTGGGGCAGCCTCGGCCGCTTCAGGAATCAGGTGCCAGCACACATTATCCGTAAGTTGGGCCATTGGCGCTCGTCTTGTTACAGCCGTTATGTTCCGAACCCCGTTAGCGAGATTTCTTGTGCCTTTCAGAATTTGGCGTTGTAATACGTCAATGAACACGCTTTGTATTTTCATGCTGAGTTTTTGGCCTCTTTCAGGTGTACTCTCGACGGAAGTGGTTATGGCACAACCCAAGCCGCTAGTTCTGTTGGGGCGTACATTAGGGGGTAGGTTCTTTCACACATAGCCCCGACCACAAGTATTAAGGCCGATTAATTGGCCTGTATTTGTGGGAGGGGCGCCCTGCCCTATATCTGGCACGCACCTTTCTCCAGAGGGGACGGACGGCAGCAGTGTTCCCCTCCCAGCCCGCCCTTTTCCTTTCACTCTCCTACAGGGTATGCTCTCTTTCAGGTGTACTCTCGACGGAAGCGGTTATGGCACAACCCAAGCCACTAGTTCTGTTGGGGCGTACATTAGGGGGTAGGTTCTTTCACACATAGCCCCGACCACAAATTCTATTCTTCGTCCTCTACCTTTTTTAGACCATTATGTCGGAGGCAGACTCTGTTTCTTTTCTCATGTGTGGCCAGCCATAACCTCAGACCAATGGGTCCTTTCTACTGTGCAGGAGTTCACGATAGACCTAATTGCCGATCCAAGTTCCATCCCGGCCCCCCCTTCAATTCCACTGTCCAATTCAGCACGGTCCCTCTTTCAGAGGGAACTGTCGGATCTACTGCAAAAAGGAGCGATCGAACGCGCACCAGAGAATCGAAGGGGAGTGATCAGCAGTATTTTTCTGGTGCAAAAGAAAGGGGGCCAGATGCGCCCTGTGATCAATCTGAAAGCCTTAAACGCTTTTGTACAATATCGACATTTCAAGATGGAGGGCATCCATCTTTTGAGAGATCTGCTTCTTCCAGGCGATTGGATGGCCAAGATAGATCTCAAAGACGCTTACCTCACGGTTCCAGTGTCTCCCTCTTCAAGAGACCTGCTTCGGTTCCTATGGAACGGTCAGACTTGGCTCTTCACCTGCCTTCCGTTTGGCCTCTCCTCCGCCCCCTGGTGCTTTACCAAGATCATGCGCCCAGTGGTGGCTTGGCTCCGCAGCAGAGGTGTCCGCCTAATCGTCTACCTGGACGATATCTTGATCATGGCCCAATCACACACTCTCCTTCTGAAACACCTCCACTTGACGGTGTCGCTCGTTTCCAATTTGGGGTTCATCGTCAACCAGGAGAAATCTTGTCTGACCCCTGCCAGGTCGATGGAGTTCCTGGGGTTCCAGGTGAACTCGGTAGAGTTATCCCTCAGTCTTCCCCTCTCAAAAATCAAGGCCATCCGCAAGGAGCTGCGGCATGTCCTTCGACTGCCTCAGATGTCATTGAGACATTTAGCAAGGATAATCGGACTTCTGGCCTCATCGATCCAAGCCATCTTTCCAGCCCCCCTCCATTATCGGGCGTTGCAGCGCCTCAAAATCGCTCATCTTCGGACGGGGGCCTCTTACGCAGATTTTGTCACATTGGATGCAGAAACAAAAGACGAAATGAGGTGGTGGATCCACAACCTATCGGTCTGGAATGGCAGGGCTATTGTGGGTCCCCAACCGGATCTGATCATAGAATCCGATGCAAGCCTGCACAGGTGGGGAGCACATTGCAGTGGAGTTTCCACGGGAGGTCTATGGTCTTAGGAAGAATCCCGTCTTCACATCAACGCCCTGGAGCTTCTCGCAGGGTCGTTTGCCATTCTCAGTTTTGCCAATGGGGTGGTCAGTTCAGCCATCAGACTCCGCATGGACAACATATCAGCGGTCAGGTATGTCAATTGCATGGGTGGAACACGGTCGGTTGTTCTGACCCATTTGGTGAAGGACTTTTGTGAATTTTGTCTCGAAAGGAACATTTCTGTGGTGGCAGAATACCTTCCGGGCCTTCACAATACCCTAGCGGACTGGAGTTCACGCTACATCTCGGACTCCAGCGATTGGAGATTAGACGAGACGGTTTTCTCTGCTATTTCTTCTCTTTGGGGTCCCTTTTCAGTCGACCTGTTCGCTTCCCGATTGAATACCCAACTGCCCAGGTTTTTCAGCTGGAGGCCGGATCCCTTGGCGGAAGCGGTAGATGCTCTACTTCAACACTGGGGAGACGCGCTGATGTATGCGTTCCCTCCTTTCGCGCTCATCCTGAGGGTACTCCTTCAAGTGCGTCAACAGTTGGCGAACCTGGTTCTGATTGTGCCATTTTGGAGAACGCAGTCCTGGTTCCCTCAAATCCTGGAACTTCTGGTGGATTTTCCGCTTCTTCTTCCCGATCAGTTGTCACTGCTTCTAGGGCCTGCAGGAGAATTTCATCCACTCCTTCAGAACGGATCGTTACGTCTCCTAGCCTGCAAGATCTCGGGAGTCCAGGAGGAGGCGCTGGACTTTCAGGAACGACTAGGTTCTTATTGGACTGCGCTTGGGCACCCGGAACGAGGCGAGCTTATCGAGCCGCCTGGGGTTCTTGGTCTCGCTGGTGCGTCGAGCGGACTTTGGATCCCGTTGAGGCTCCTGTAAATTCAATTTTAGCCTTTTTATCCTCACTTTTTGAGGCAGGAAAGGGTTACCGTACCATCAATGTCTTTAGGTCAGCAATTTCCTCCAGGCATAACGGTTTCGAGGGACGTCCAGCGGGTTAACATCCCCTGGTCTGTCGTTTACTCAAAGGCTCACGCTTGGCCCGACCTCCTCGGCCACGGTTTTCGTCAACCTGGGATGTTTCTGGTGTCTTAACCTTTTTATTCAACTGGCCCTCTAATGCTCAATTGTCTTTACGTCAGTTATCGGCCAAATTGGTCACTTTATTCTGTTTAATCTCTTGTAAGAGAGTTTCGGATGTGCGTGCTTTGGATTGGGACGCTAGATCCTTCACCCCAGAGGGGGTCCACTTTAACATTTCCCGACGCACTAAAACCAATATCTATTCGGTCTCTTACCCCCGTTTTCCGGCTTCACCACAACTATGTCCTGTGGCTTGTTTGCGCGAATATGAAGATAGAACCCGTCCATTGCGGTCGCCTTCTCTTCCCCAATTATTCATTTCTTTTCGCAGCCCATTTGCTCCGGTCACCAGCGTTACCTTATCTCGCTGGGTTAAGTGGATTCTCTCCCTTTCTGGGATTGATACGACTGTTTTCACGGCACACTCGGTTCGCAGTGCAGCGGCTACTTCCATGACAACATCTGGAGCTCGCTTAGAAGATGTTATGAGACTGGCGGATTGGTCCAGGACTTCCACTTTCCGCGAGTTTTATTTTAGACCGGCATCACACGCTTTTGATTCTTTAGTGGCTCAGCTTTAAACGAGCAATATGAGCCTCCGTTATAAAATTGCAGGATTTTACTAAAGTATGACGTAAAGTCATGATTTTATTAAAGACACGGAGGCGAGTATTGCCCTCCCTGGACCCACCCTTTTGGGCTTGAGTGAGTATGTAATGTCTGTTTACCTTATGGTCAGGATATTGAAATTGTTAGTATTTTACTACATGTGGATTCTATTTTTTTCTGATGCACTGGATTATGGTCATAGAATGTTTTCTTTATATCCTTTTTTCCTAGGTTGAGAGACTAACGGCTTCATGCATTTGAGTTACACAGTTCCGGTCCGGTCGGATGTCCGGTTGTTGCGGTCCAAGCCGACAGGTTTCAAGAGGTTTTTCGTTATCCGGTTGTTTTCAGCGTCAGTCGTTCCGGTTTTGAACAGCGCTGGTTGAGGCGCAAAGAAAGAGGAAGAGCCCAGGCAGACAAGGATGGATATACTGGGATAAGGGGAGGAGTCTGTTACTATGGTTTCCATTTTGTATACCTTTTCTCTTTGCTGCTATGGTAGAAGTAAAGAAAGGTTATAGCAATACTCACCTCCGTGTCTTTAATAAAATCATGACTTTACGTCATACTTTAGTAAAATCCTGCAATTATATTTAATATTTTTCTGTGATATAATCACATTTGCAAGTCGGTGTGTGTCAGGCCCACACAGACTGTATTGTGGCCACTGGCTAGTGGCTAGGCCTCCTCTCATACCGTTACAGGGTGTCACTCACTCACAAATACCTCACAGATAAAAAAAAAATTATATTTAATATTTTTCTGTGATATAATCACAGTTGCAAGCCAGTGTGTGTCAGGCCCACACAGACTGTATTGTGGCCACCGGCTAGGCCTCCACTCATACCGTTACAGGGTGTCACTCACGGGTGTGACAGTAAATTGCACGGTGCAGACGCAGTGACCGTGGCGTGGATTCAAACAAAGGGGAGGGAGCCAGCGTTTTTTTAACCATCTCCCCGTTCGAAAAATCAATTTAATAAATGGACCCCAGATTGGGGACCATACAGGGATTAAACTGATGAGAATAGTACTACAGAAAATACCACTCACAGGTGTGACAGTAAATTGCACGGCGCAGACGCAGTGACTGTGGCGTGGATTCAAACAAAGGGGAGGGAGCCAGCGTTTTTTTAACCATCTCCCCGTTCGAAAAATCAATTCAATTCACCTTTCGGGGACCCTTGGTGTTGTACGTGGCTGGGTGGAGGAAGAAACCTTCAATGACATTGACGGGACATGGCTAGCTTGGTATCCAACCTTGTGCAAATGGGAAGTTTGCGGTTGGGCAAATGGACTGTTTGCGGTTGTTTGCGGTGCATTAAAAGGGGAGTTTGGTCTGTTAATGTCTGTGAAGCGGGCGTAACCCTTACACTACCTGATCGATACAACATCATACCTGATCGTATACACACACTGGATGTTTTAAACCACGTTGTTCGAAAAAAAATTGGATTGTTAGGTGATTTATGCCCTTTATGGATTAAAATCCAACTCTGCGTCAACTATGTAATTTTCCATGGGAGTTTTGCCATAGATCCCCCTCCGGCATGCCACAGTCCAGGTGTTAGTCCCCTTGAAACAACTTTTCCATCACTACTGTGGCTAGAAAGAGTCCCTGTGGGTTTTAAAATTCGCCTGCCTATTGAAGTCTATGGCGGTTCGCCCGTTCGCGAACATTTGCAGAAATTCGCGTTCGCCGTTCGTGAACGGAAAATTTTATGTTTGCGACATCTCTACTAAGGATTATTTGGAAGGATATTGCCCAATATTGGATCGTTGTGCAATATTCTCCAATTTTTTTCGAATAATTTGCTTTAGCGATGGACAAAGACTCGAATACTGGGTAGAGAAGGCAATCTTATAGCCTTTATTACCATTATTATCCCTCAGACTCTTTTATTGGTAATGAAGTCTATAAGATTGCATAATTTTTGGGGCCTGTAGTCCACTGGTCTGCTGTAAAATTGATATCCAATGACCGCGTAATCTACCTTCAGCCACATACTTGTTCTTTACTGTACGCTGAATGAATAATTGTTGGGGCCTCGGAGGAATTCAACACCAGTGATGACCATGTGTTACCGAATTTCAACTATTATCATTAGGGTTTTTTTCAAGAGGGGGGATTTCGTTAGCCATGTTTTTAATCCAATTTTATATTTTTAGTTCTTTTAAACATATGTATTTGACCTGTATTTGTACTGGCCTGCAGTAAAATTGATATCCATTGACCCTGTAATATACCTCCGACCACATAATCACTTGATCTTTTCTGTCCGGTGAATGCCTAATGTTTGGGGGCCTGTAGTCCAGTGGCCTACAGTAACATTTTTATCCATTGACCGCATAGTGTATCTCGAGCCACATAATCAGAATTTCTTTTATATCAGGTGAATGCCTAATTTTTAAGGCCCGTACTCCCGTGGCCTAAAATAAAAAAATTCTAGGCTCCAACAGGGCACATTTCAGAGAATTTCCTTTTAAGACGCATAAAAATGTCCCATGATTAAGATACATATTTTTTGTTGGAATTTTTATTATTGATTCCCCTCTAGTATGTCACTGTCCATGTTATGGTACTATTTGTGCACTTCTACTAAATACTGTATTTGGTGGCTGCAAATATGAGCTGAAGGTTTTTCAGGTTCGCCTGCCATTCATGGGGCCCGCCGCGAACTTGCGGTTCACGAACATTTGAACGCGTTCACGCGATCGCGTTCATGAACCGTCCCAGCCAATGTTCGTCCATCACTAGTCCTTACCAGTTCAGATGTACCCCAAGCACGACAAGCCAGGCTAAATTCAAGTTCGGAGTGACCTGACAGATAACACGGTGGTGTGGTTGGGTAAATTCATGCATAGATGAGACCTGGGAAGGCTTTCCCTAAATAACCCTAGATGTTGGGAGGGGGTAGATAGTCAGACCCTGCCTATCTATACAGAGCACTTGCCCAGATAGGGGCAACCCCATCTGGATACCTAGCCCTAGGGACGGGTGGTACCCCTATTGTTCACTACAGGATATTCCCGACGTGTCACATTTCAACTAGTGTATCACTGAACTGATTGGACTGTGGGCACGGTACATTGATGATATCCTTGGTCAGGGAACTAAACTCCAATGAGATTGGTCTCCGCTTCACTTTTGAAACAGACGAGAAATCTTTACCCTTCCTGTATGTGATGATCACCAAGAATCAGGTAGGAGAACTAGATACATCTGTGTATAGAAAGCCCAATTCAACCAATTCACTTCTGAGATGGGAGAGCGAACACCCCCTCCCTCTTAGACGTGGAATCCCAAAAGGTCAGTATTTTCGCCTGCTCAACGAGAACAGAGTTTTTGCACCAAGCCACTGATCTATGCCAATTTTTGGCACAAGGCTACCAGGATTATGTCCTTAGACCGCCATTCAGATCAGCCCTACAGGAGAAACGATCCACCCTCCTTACCCCCAGGCACAGCAAGGCGCCAACGAATAAACTGATTCGTCTTGTAACCACACGCGATGGCGGTGAAAAACAAGTACGGGACATTGTCAATAAAAATGGGCACATCCTGACTATGGACCCTGACCTTAAGGAGGTGGTAGGGGACCACACACACATCGCATACCATCGTAGGAGCCTACGTGATAGGCTTGCACACAGTCAGTATAGCCCACCAGTACCCCTGGGAAGCTCCTGGCTTCGCAACTGTAACCACGGCTGCTACAGATGCAGTGGTTGCATCGCCTGTGGACATATCCATACTGGTAAAACCTTTAGAAGCAACATCACCGGTAAAGAATACACCATACGTGATTACTTTAACTGTAGAACTCGTGGTGTGATATATCGCCTCACCTGCCAATGCGGCAAAGAATACATTGGCAAGACGATCCGGGAATTCCGCAGGAGGGTAGGGGAGCATCTGAATGATATTGTTAAAAATAGGGACACCCCTGTAGCAAAACATGTGCACAATTTACACAATGGCCATTCAGGAGTATCCTTCATGGCCATAGACAAGGTGAACCCACCAGAGACGGGGGGGTGACTGGGACAGAATCATCTTGCAGCGGGAGGTTAGATGGATATACGAGCTCAAAACCATTACTCCACAAGGATTGAATAAGCAGCTGAATTTTAGCTGCTTTATTTGAGTCATCTCCCATTTATTCCCTTCGTTAAACCCCCCCCCCCCCCCCATTCTATCCCCTAGAGTATATATACATGTTGCTTTCCTTGGGGTTGTCTACCCCTATTTTGTCTGATTGTTTTTCCTCTCTTGATGCATAACCCTAATTTTCTAAACCGCCTTCATTAATATCCCTGCACTTCCTGCGTCAATTGCTATTTTTATCATTTAAAATTACAGGACCAGCACGAATGCCTGATCCTATGTAGCCCCAGCACGATTTGGACATTTTCAAGTGTCCTGACTGCCTAGCAACGTGAGCATGTGACTTCTGGGCTCTCCCCTGCTCCATGTGACCCGATGATGCTCTCCGTGGCGTCTTTCGCTGTGCTGTACTGGCGTGGCGTTCCTCCCCCTGGTGTGCGTCATGCGGGTCATGTGTTCCGGTCACCTGACCGGGGGCGGGGCTACGGCCTAGGCGTGTGTCTTGCTATAAATAGGGCACCACATACAAGTGTCCGGCGTTCAGCTGCCGGACATCTTTCAGCTGCTCCATAGGTGCTCCCCTATCCCCACTTTGGGGCGCACCGCATCTACTATCCTTGTGGTCCACTGACCTAAGGTAGGCCCCATGGGTGTTTAATGTTTGTTTGTGTCTGCTTATTGGAGATAATAAGCACTCTTTTCTTATACCACTATATCCTATTATTTCAGGATGCCAATGTTTCTCTAATCGGATTACCTCCCCTGATGATACACTAGTTGAAACATGACATGTCGGGAATATCCTGTAGGCCACAATAGGGATACCGCACGTCCCTAGGGCTAGGTATCAGGACGGGGTCGCCCCTATCAGGGCGAGTGCTCTGTATAGATAGGCATAGTCAGACTAGCTACCCCCTCCCAACATCTAGGGTTATTTAGGGATAGCCTTCCCCGGTCTCATATACAGGTCCTTCTCCAAAAATTAGCATATTGTGATATGTACTGATAAACATTAGACTTTCATATATTTTAGATTCATTATTACACACAACTGAAGTAGTTCAAGCCTTTTCTTGTTTTAATATTGATGATTTTGGCATACAGCTCATGAAAACCCAAAATTCCTATCTCAAAAAATTAGCATATCATGAAAAGGTTCTCTAAACGAGCTATTAACCTAATCATCTGAATCAACTAATTAACTCTAAACACCTGCAAAAGATTCCTGAGGCTTTTAAAAACTCCCAGCCTGGTTCATTACTCAAAACCGCAATCATGGGTAAGACTGCCGACCTGACTGCTGTCCAGAAGGCCATCATTGACACCCTCAAGCAAGAGGGTAAGACACAGAAAGAAATTTCTGAACGAATAGGCTGTTCCCAGAGTGCTGTATCAAGGCACCTCAGTGGGAAGTCTGTGGGAAGGAAAAGGTGTGGCAGAAAACGCTGCACAACGAGAAGAGGTGACCGGACCCTGAGGAAGATTGTGGAGAAGGACCGATTCCAGACCTTGGGGGACCTGCGGAAGCAGTGGACTGAGTCTGGAGTAGAAACATCCAGAGCCACCGTGTACAGGCGTGTGCAGGAAATGGGCTACAGGTGCCGCATTCCCCAGGTCAAGCCACTTTTGAACCAGAAACAGCGGCAGAAGCGCCTGACCTGGGCTACTGAGGAGCAGCACTGGACTGTTGCTCAGTGGTCCAAAGTACTTTTTTCGGATGAAAGCAAATTTTGCATGTCATTCGGAAATCAAGGTGCCAGAGTCTGGAGGAAGACTGGGGAGAGGGAAATGCCAAAATGCCTGAAGTCCAGTGTCAAGTACCCACAGTCAGTGATGGTCTGGGGTGCCATGTCAGCTGCTGGTGTTGGTCCACTGTGTTTTATCAAGGGCAGGGTCAATGCAGCTAGCTATCAGGAGATTTTGGAGCACTTCATGCTTCCATCTGCTGAAAAGCTTTATGGAGATGAATATTTCATTTTTCAGCACGACCTGGCACCTGCTCACAGTACCAAAACCACTGGTAAATGGTTTACTGACCATGGTATTACTGTGCTCAATTGGCCTGCCAACTCTCCTGACCTGAACCCCATAGAGAATCTGTGGGATATTGGGAAGAGAAAGTTGAGAGACGCAAGACCCAACACTCTGGATGAGCTTAAGGCCGCTATCGAAGCATCCTGGGCCTCCATAACACCTCAGCAGTGCCACAGGCTGATTGCCTCCATACCACGCCGCATTGAAGCAGTCATTTCTGCAAAAGGATTCCCGACCAAGTATTGAGTGCATAACTTTTTTTGTATTAAAAACACTTTTCTTTTATTGGTCGGATGAAATATGCTAATTATTTGAGATAGGAATTTTGGGTTTTCATGAGCTGTATGCCAAAATCATCAATATTAAAACAAGAAAAGGCTTGAACTACTTCAGTTGTGTGTAATGAATCTAAAATATATGAAAGTCTAATGTTTATCAGTACATTACAGAAAATAATGAACTTTATCACAATATGCTAATTTTTGGAGAAGGACCTGTATGCACGAAGTTACCCAACCACACCATCGTGTTATCTGACAGGCCACTCCGAACTTGAATTTAGCCTGGCTTGTCGTGCTTGGCGTATGTCTGAACTGGTAAGGACATTCCGTTTTATTTTGAGCAAATTTCATTCACTGGGGAGTTTATGTTTGTGAGTACTATCTGTATGTCTTGGTGCTTCTATCATATTTTATCAATGAGAAGTAAAAGTTACGTTTTAGCTCCCTTTTGCCACTCCCTTTTGGGATCTCACATTTACAGTCTTTACTTCGGGAGTATAATTGCCATTGATTTTCAGTTTAGTTTGTTGAAGTACCCCGAGGGGTAAAGAAAAACTGAGCAATCTCACAGACGTACAGTACAGACCAAAAGTTTGGACACACCTTCTCATTCAAAGAGTTTTCTTTATTTTCATGACTATGAAAATTGTAGATTCACACTGAAGGCATCAAAACTATGAATTAACACATGTGGAATTATATACATAACAAACAAGTGTGAAACAACTGAAAATATGTCATATTCTAGGTTCTTCAAAGTAGCCACCTTTTGCTTTGATTACTGCTTTGCACATTCTTGGCATTCTCTTGATGAGCTTCAAGAGGTAGTCCCCTGAAATGGTTTTCACTTCACAGGTGTGCCCTGTCAGGTTTAATAAGTGGAATTTCTTGCCTTATAAATGGGGTTGGGACCATCAGTTGCGTTGAGGAGAAGTCAGGTGGATACACAGCTGATAGTCCTACTGAATAGACTGTTAGAATTTGTATTATGGCAAGAAAAAAGCAGCTAAGTAAAGAAAAACTAGTGGCCATCATTACTTTAAGAAATGAAGGTCAGTCAGTCAGCCGAAAAATTGGGAAAACTTTGAAAGTAAGGGCTATTTGACCATGAAGGAGAGTGATGGGGTGCTGCGCCAGATGACCTGGCCTCCACAGTCACCGGACCTGAACCCAATCGAGATGGTTTGTGGTGAGCTGGACCGCAGAGTGAAGGCAAAAGGGCCAACATGTGCTAAGCATCTCTGGGAACTCCTTCAAGACTGTTGGAAAACCATTTCAGGGGACTACCTCTTGAAGCTCATCAAGAGAATGCCAAGAGTGTGCAAAGCAGTAATCAAAGCAAAAGGTGGCTACTTTGAAGAACATATTTTCAGTTGTTTCACACTTGTTTGTTATGTATATAATTCCACATGTGTTAATTCATAGTTTTGATGCCCTCATAGTCATGAAAATAAAGAAAACTCTTTGAATGAGAAGGTGTGTCCAAACTTTTGGTCTGTACTGTATATGAGGAAGGATTTCTGTGAGATTGCACATCACATGCAATGACTGACTAACCATAAGTAGAGACTGCGTGGAACTACTCTTTTTTTCTGTGGTTTTACAGGAGTTTGGGGATTACTCTTTATAGTTTCCACTGCATTTCACATATACTGGATTGCATATCCGACTTCTTTATTTGTATTTCTCAAAAGAGCTGATTGGTTGGGGTCCAGGGTGTCGGATCCCCATCTATCAGATACTGATGACCTATCCAGAGGTTAGATCATCAGTAAAAAAAAAATCCTAGAAAACTCTTTTAAGTAAACAGAAGAGACAGGGAGACATTGCTAAGGTACAAAATAGGCCACTTTAGAGCTATTTTTCTAACAGAAATGTACAATTTCAGTAATTAAAGTATATTACAAAAATGGTCAGTATCACTGCCACTACACATTACAAAAAAAATAAATAAAAAATTACAGTCACACTTTAAGCTGCTTCAGCAAACCATGACGCACCAGTATGTCACGGTGGTGCAGGGGATGTATGGAGTGGGCTCCATATACGGCAAGTGTCGGCTGTATCATACCTGGCCATACTGATGGGGAGCGGCGATCGCGCCGCCCCATCGTTTAAATCCTCAGGTGCCACAATCAACGCTGATCGCGGCACCTGTGAGTGAAGGTAAGTGGTTCCCTCTGTCTTTTGATCGGAACCCCCGCAGGAAAATTGTGGAGCTCGCATCTGTTGCCATGGCAGCCTGGATGCTGCTGAAGCACTCCAGACCTGTCATGGCAATCTTTATACTGAGCTATGCACGAGACATAGCTTAGAATGGAGAGTGTAAAAATCCTATTCAACCTTATAAATCTCTATTAGGGTGAATAGGAGAGGGGATCAAAAGATTTAGTCTAGCACCCTAAGAAAAGTAAAATAAATAAATTAATTTTAAATATCAAAAGTTTAAATCATCCCCTTTTCCAATTTTACATATAAAAATATATTTAAATATTTTAGAAAATCCCTGTCCTATGAATGCCGTAACAGAAATAAAAAAAGAAAAACATGCAATTCGCCATTTTTTCATCAACTTTCCCCCCCCCAAAAAATTGAATAACGGTGATCAAAAAGTCATATGTGTCACAAAAATTGTACCAATAAAAAGTACAGTTCATTACGCAAAATTAAGCCCTCATACAGCTATTTAAACCAAAATGCAAAGAAAGGTTTGATTTTTGCAAAGGTTTTTATTTTGTTAAAAGTCGTAAAAAAAATATATATATATACAAGTTTGGTATCGTTGGATTCGTATTGAGCCGCAGATTAAGGATGTCATTGTCATGTTTCGGGGGCCAGAGCAGACCTCCGGGATGTCTTGCAAACAGGCCCAGGCAGATAACAGACCAGGGACCAACAGAATACTTTATTACACATGTAATTAAAGAACATGACCGTAAGAAATATGCAGGTTAGGCAATAGTGGTAGAACTACCACAGAACCAAGTGCACCGGCAAGGCAGGAGGCCAAACCCAGAGGGCGGAGAGCCAGCGAGCCCCGTTCTTCACAGAGCCCCTGGTGGTGGGGATGAACTTGGCTGAGGGCTCACTG
Organism: Bufo bufo; assembly: GCF_905171765.1. NCBI lineage: Eukaryota > Metazoa > Chordata > Amphibia > Anura > Bufonidae > Bufo > Bufo bufo. Next base: position 71,664,593 of record NC_053395.1, on the reverse strand, counting down.
GTCACACCTCCAGGAAGGTCTCAGTACACTTGGCTGCTACCTGCAGAGAACCACAGACAACAGGACTGGAACCCAAACAAGCTCACTATCATGGATCAGACAACAAACGGGAACCAGCACACAAGCAGATGCCTGGATCCCATGAGGAATGGAAGCATGGCGGTCACAGGCAGGACTTCACACAGACTAGATACTAGATATTCTCCCTCCGGAGAACCCGGGAGCCCTCTCACGAAGGCAGAACATAAACAGGACAAGAACAGAAGAAGAAAGCACAGCCAGGCTATACATGGAACAGACAGGATCAGAAGCAGTTACACTGCCAGGCAAGACATGGAACAGACAGGATACAACATCAAAAATGCTTAACCAGGTGACACGTCACAGAATTGAAGATGGCAAAACCCAATGTGTCAGCAGCAAGGGGCTACACCAAGCAAGGCACAAGACAGACTGACCCCAAGCCCCACAGCTCACAGATAGAAATAGCTGCATAATGAGGACACCTGATAAGCCACACCCAGGAACAGATCAGGGAAAGTTAACCCCACCAGAACCAGGAGTACCAGAAGCACAGAACATACAATCACAAGTGACAGTTCACACCAGACACAGAATTCTGCAGCCAGCACACCCAAACGACAACCAGCATACACAGGATAACTGTAGCCACTATGAGGTTACAGGCAGCGAGCCTACAAAACAGTAAGGAGTGACAGAACTGCACTGTGATACAAACACAAATGCATCCATACTCCCTGTTCACACACCAGGCAGGGGTGGATTAAGTGCATGTGAGGCCCGGGGCTGTCTACCCCACATGGGCCCCTCCCTCAATTTTAGGTTCATTTTTTTCTGTATGAAGAGGCTGCGATGCTTCGTGAGCGTCACAGTCTCATTCTAGGCCATATGACATCATATTCATCGTTCACGTGGTCTAAGTGCAGCTCAATCCCATCTGATTGATTGTGGCTGAGCTGCAGTACCAAGCATAGTGCTATCAAATGAACAGAGCTGTGCTTGGTAAGAAGCAAAGAGGCTGCGGCGCTCACTGGAACATAGTGGTCTCCTCAAACAGCTGATTGTCGGGTGTGCCAGGAGTCAGACCCCCACCAATCTCCTAACTCTCTGTGTACAGTTGTCATAGATGTAACCTGCAGTCCTATGTAACACCCCACATAACACAGTGAATTATTGTGTTATATGGGGTGTTACATAGGATTGTAGGGAACATCTACTACATTATCTGCATACAGAAAGTTAGCACGGTTATCTGGGCTGTTACATAGGACTACATCTACATCTACAAATTAAAATCTTAGCCAACTCTACATATAGGAGAATACAGCACCACATACCTTTTACTTCCAGTGACATCTCCTGTCATGTAGACCTTCTCTTTCCTCTTCTCCTCCATCTGACCCAGACCACCATTACAAATTTTTTCAGCCGCATCTCGTCTCTGCAGAGTTTGCTACACAGACACGTTAGATTTCTCATAATTGGGGTCATTTATCAAACTTGTGTAAAGTAGAACTGGCTTCGTTGCCCACAGCAACCAGATTCCACCTTTAATTTTCCAAAGAAGCTGTCAAAAATCAAAGGTGAAATCTGATTGGTTGCTATGGGCTACTTAACCAGTTTTACTTTACACCAGTTTGATAAATTATCCCAAAAGGTCCCTGTCTATAGCAGTTATAATGTCCTCTAGTACCCCCAGTAATAATAACAGGTAATGTCTGTATAGTGTCCCCAAAAATAATGTCCCCTAATAGTAATTTCCCCCACACAGCCCCCATATAGTAATTTCCCCCACACAGACCCCATATAGTAATTTCCCCCACACTGCCCCCATATAGTAATTTCCCCCACACTGCCCCCAAATAATAATAATTTTCCCCACACTGCCGCATATAGTAATTTCCCCCACACTGACGCATATAGTAATTTCCCCAACACTGCCCCATGTAATAATTTCCCCAACACTGCCCCATGTAATAATTTCCCCAACACTGCCCCATGTAATAATTTCCCCAACACTGCCCCATGTAGTAATTTCCCCAACACTGCCCCATATAATAATTTCCCCCACACTGCCCCATATAGTAATTTCCCCCACACTGCCCCATATAGTAATTTCCCCCACGCTGCCCCATATAGTAATTTCCCCCACACTGCCCCATGAAGTAATTTGCCCCCACACTGGCGCCCATAAAATAATTTGCCCCCACACTGGCGCCCATAAAGTAATTTGCCCCACACTGGCGCCCATAAAGTAATTTGCCCCCACATTGCACCCCCATTAAGTAATTTGCCCCCACACTGCACCCCCTGAAGTAATTTGCCCCCACACTGCACCCCCTGAAGTAATTTGGCCCCACATTGCCCACCATGAAGAATTTGCCCCCACACTGCCCCCCATGAAGTAATTTTCCCCTAAGTAATCTGCCCCTACACTGCTCCACATGAAGTGATTTGCCCCCATTTAATAATCTGCCCCCCTAAACTGATTTGCTACCACACTGCCCCATGTCCTCCCCCCCAAAGTTGGCACATGCAGAAAATAAAATAAAAAAACAATTAAAAGCTAATACTTACCTGTGTCCGGCATGGTGAGGCAGGCGTGCATTCTTCATTGTCCTGCGTCCCTCCGGCACAGGCGCGCGATGATGTCATCACGCACGCCTGCACTGGGATTTCACTACTGCTTAGGCCTCAGACCTACTAGGCCTGAAGACTATGGTGGTGATCGGCGTCGGGGCAGGGAACTATTCGCTCCCATGCACCGCCGCAGTATGTGGGCGTTCGGGTCGGCGTTGGGCCCCCCAGGGATGCCAGGCCCGGGGCTACCAACCCTAACGCCCCTATTATAATCCGCCACTGACACCAGGCAGCAGCCAGCAATCATCACAGAAGATCCACCCACACAAGACTCTTCCTGAAGCCGAGGAGAAAACTCCAATCTCAAGTTTGAGTTTGTATTAATTACTTTCAAATGAGCCGCTTGACTTAATGCTAATAAAATAACAACACAAGGCTCAAATGTTGAGTTCTACCATGTTATATGGTAATTGATTCATGTATTCCTTTTCCTATTCTGTTAACATGCTGTAACAAAGTTATACGAATCCATAACTACGACCAATTATACTATCAATAATATATTGTAACAAAACAGCAAGTAAATATTTTATCAATGTTTGTAATAACATAAATCTATCTACCTTTATGTTTTATGTGTACTATACACTAAGAAAATCTCAATGAAAACTATTTTTGAAAGAAAGGGCATACATGGGAACACCCATAGCCAGTACACAAGGCGCATGCAGCCAGCCTGCACGGCACCGGTGACAGGAACCACAGAGATATGGACGAAGGGAGACACAAACACAGGCAACAGTTCACACACAAAACCGCAGCCAACACGCAGCCCCAAGCAACCAGCATACACAGGTGTCAGCCTGTAGCCAGTACATGAAAGAGCATGCAGCGAGCCTACACGGCCACAACTGTCACAGTGAACTTTGTCATTTTTAGTGCACAGTGAATGCTGTGATGTCAAAACCCCCAAAACCTTGGTGGAATTGTGTTTTTTTTTTTTGTTTTTTTTTCAATTTAAGCCCACAAAGTATTTTTTCCAATAAAAAAACATGTTTATTAAATGGTACCATTAAGGCTACTTTCACACGAGCGTTTGGAGCGGGTCCGTCTGATGTTTCATCAGACGGATCCGCTCCTAAAATGCAGACGTTTGCATCCGTTCAGAACGGATCCGTCTGCATTATAACTTAGAAAAATTTCTAAGTGTGAAAGTAGTTCAGACGGATCCGTCCAGACTTTACATTGAAAATCAATGGGGGACGGATCCGCTTGAAGATTGAGCCATATGGTGTCATCTTCAAGCGGATCTGTCCCTATTGACTTCCATTATAAGACTGGACGGATCCGCTCGCCTCCGCACGGCCAGGCGGACACCCGAACGCTGCAAGCAGCGTTCAGGTGTCCACTCACTGAGCGGAGCGGTGGCTGAACGCTGGCAGGCGGATGCATTCTGAGCGGATCCGCCTCCACTGAGAATGCATCAGGGCTGGACGGATGCGTTCGGTGCCGCTTGTGAGCCCCTTCAAACGGAGCGCACGAGCGGACACCCGAACGCAGGTGTGAAAGTAGCCTAAAAAAGTCATCTTGTCTCACAAAAAATAGGCCCACATATGGCTTTGTTTATAAACAAAGCGGTGCAAGAAATAAAATGAGACCAGCGGCTCCAAACTGTAATAAACTGCAGGTGCACACTACTATAGCTGACATTCAAAAGCAAACAAAAAGTATATGTAGCAACACTCTGCCCCAAACGCATGTAAACAGCAAAAACATGAATTACTATGCATTGCATTACTACTATACTTACTATATATGAAAATGCAAAGCTCTTTGCACCCATTTCTGATCAAAATTGTGTCGGCCCATCTTCCAACTTCAAGGTGGCTTCTACAGATGGGAACCTAACGGTATCAGACCTGCCCATCCTGGGCATACCTGCCTACAACATTCAGTGCAGTGAAGGATCCAGCTACTAAACATGTGGGCAAAGTGTTGGGCCTCTGTGGCAGCCCTCGATAGGATAGTGAAGCTTCCATAGGTTGCATTGTTAAATCATTGTAGTCTATGAGAGAAGCAATCAGACGAGTGCATGTTAACATCCGATAGGGGGAATTAAAATAAATGTAAAAATGTTTTTAAAGTTTTTAAAATAAAAAATAAAAAGATATGAAAATTCAAATCATCCCCATTCCCCATTTTAAAGATAAAAATAAACAATAAAAAATAAAGATCATTTGTATTGTTGTGTCCCAAAATGCCTGTGCCACTAAAATATAAAAACATGTATCACACATGGTGAACATCCTTACGGAAAAAAAATCTAAATAAGAAATGTTTTGTTTTTTTCACCTCTTAAAAAAATTTAATAGATGGTGATCAAAAAGTAATACACATTTTAAAATGGTAGCAATAAAAACTACAGATCATCCCTCAAAAATGAGACCCCACATAGCTCCTTAGAGCTAAATATAAATACATTTTGGGAAGTGTCAGAATATGGCGATGTAAAGTAAAAATCTTTAAGTGTTAAACCACAATAAAAACTATAAAAATGTAACATCGCTGTAATCGTACTGACCCAGAGAATAATTTTAATAGGTCAGTTTTACTACATAGGGAACACTATTTGGAATATTTTTCCAGCTTCCCACTACATCAAATGCAATATTAAAAGTGCAATTTTTCCCACAAAAAAAACAAGCCCTCATATGGCTATATGGAATAAAAAAATAAAAAAAATTGTTCTGCCCAGCAGGGTTAGAAAATAATTCTAGTTCATTCTGCCAGGGTCAGGGTAATTCTGAAGTGCTTATTGTGGTTATAGCACCATCTAGTGGTGTTAAGTTGTAATACACTTTGTTTTCCTGTTACAAAGACTACTGCATTGCGGGTGGTGCACTGCATTGTGGAAGTTCAAGGCATCCTGGGAAAGAGTAGTCTCCAGGCTCCAGGACACAGTACAGAGCTGTCCTTTTGCATATCTCCTTCTCAAACTCCACCATCCTTGTAAAAGCATATCTGTTTTACCAATCAATCAAATGTACAATCTCTCACTCATGCGCACCGCTCAGAGAGTACAACCTGTTGACCAATAAACAAGTTAGACTACAAAGACAGGAAGACAGGAATGGTTTATGCTGCATGTCAGACTGCACAATGTGTGAACGTGTATAAAGACAGAACAGTAAAACAGATGCTAGTCACCAGCGATAGTAGATTTGACTATACAGAGCAGCCATCACCCAATGCGTCCTGAGTACAAGATTGCAGCAGCTGCCATACAGTCACAAGAAGCGAGAGTGCAGCCCCCAACATGATCCAGACCACAATGAAGTCCATTTCTACATACACTCACCTAAAGAATTATTAGGAACACCTGTTCTATTTCTCATTAATGCAATTATCTAGTCAACCAATCACATGGCAGTTGCTTCAATGCATTTAGGGGTGTGGTCCTGGTCAAGACAATCTCCTGAACTCCAAACGGAATGTCAGAATGGGAAAGAAAGGTGATTTAAGCAATTTTGAGCGTGGCATGGTTGTTGGTGCCAGACGGGCCGGTCTGAGTATTTCACAATCTGCTCAGTTACTGGGATTTTCACGCACAACCATTTCTAGGGTTTACAAAGAATGGTGTGAAAAGGGAAAAGCATCCAGTATGCGGCAGTCCTGTGGGCAAAAATGCCTTGTGGATGCTAGAGGTCAGAGGAGAATGGGCCGACTGATTCAAGCTGATAGAAGAGCAACGTTGACGGAAATAACCACTCGTTACAACCGAGGTATGCAGCAAAGCATTTGTGAAGCCACAACACGCACAACCTTGAGGCGGATGGGCTACAACAGCAGAAGACCCCACCGGGTACCACTCATCTCCACTACAAATAGGAAAAAGAGGCTACAATTTGCACGAGCTCACCAAAATTGGACTGTTGAAGACTGGAAAAATGTTGCCTGGTCTGATGAGTCTCGATTTCTGTTGAGACATTCAAATGGTAGAGTCCGAATTTGGCGTAAACAGAATGAGAACATGTATCCATCCTCTGATGGCTACTTCCAGCAGGATAATGCACCATGTCACAAAGCTCGAATCATTTCAAATTGGTTTCTTGAACATGACAATGAGTTCACTGAACTAAAATGGCCCCCACAGTCACCAGATCTCAACCCAATAGAGCATCTTTGTAATGTGGTGGAACAGGAGCTTCGTGCCCTGGATGTGCATCCCTCAAATCTCCATCAACTGCAAGATGCTATCCTATCAATATGGGCCAACATTTCTAAAGAATGCTATCAGCACCTTGTTGAATCAATGCCACGAAGAATTAAGGCAGTTCTGAAGGCAAAAGGGGGTCCAACACCGTATTAGTATGGTGTTCCTAATAATTCTTTAGGTGAGTGTAGACTGGGTCTGCGCAGAGACATTAGGCAGCCAGCAACAGTGACACAATATCCACTAGCATCATCATTCAGGGCAAAGTCACAAGCAAGCCGCTCTAGCAAGTCCTTAATAAAAAATAAATGGCTGCTCTTGCCCATACAGAAGCTGAGGCAGCAAAAGTAAGGTCTTTCTGTGCCGCACAAGAGATGCAACTAAAGCTAAGGCAAGCAGATCAAGAAACAGAGAGAGCACGCTTGCAAGCGTCACTGGAAAAACTCGCCGCAGAGAAAGAGGTGGCAGCCACAATGGCCAAAGCAGAGTACCTAGAAGCCATGGAGTTCCCCAAATCTGAGAAACACAGCCAAGTACTTAGGCCAGACCTAGATCAACAAGATCCAGCACAGCGCGTCTCAAAATATGTTCATCAGCATCCCAAGACAGATGACGACTATGATCCATTATATCAGCCAAAGATCCTACCTTGAATCACAGTACCTTGAGCAGGATGGTATGCGATAAAGCAATGCCAGCTAATCCACAATTACTGCCCTACAGAATGAAAGCTACAACCTTCGCTTCCACTTTAAGGGACACCCTTCGCATCAGAACGATATTATTCAGACTGCCCTAACCCAGAAACCCCTAAAAGGTATGGTGATACACCACACACACAGCATAACAACAGCACACCGGCTAGTATCGGCACTAACCCGACTGCCATGGACTTCACTAAGTTCTTTGCTAAATGGGAGCTGGTTATCAAATGACTTATAAAGTTCACTGATTGGGCTGAGAACTACAGGGCATGGCGAGCCTCCTTCCAGAACACCATAATGGACTTCGATCTCTCCTGCAGTGAGAAGTTAGATCTCTTGGTAAAATGGCTTGGAAGCGAGTCTGCTGAACATGCCAATAGAATCAGAGACATTAACATAAACTATCCGGGCAAAGGCCTAAAGATGGTGTGGAAAAGACTTGATGAGTGTTATGGGTCAATAGAAGCTATAGAAAATGCTTTATATAAGAGAATTTATCATTTTTCCAGAATAGTGGGTATTTAGTTTGTCCCTGCCAACCATACTGGAGTGCTATCACATTCCTGACAACCGGTCTGAGATAACTACACCAGAGGGAGCGGCATACCACCCCCACCTGAGGCGTATAGCTCACTTGATACCGGAACTGGACCCAGAAGCCCTGATAGTCTTACTCCTTGAAAGAGACATACTATGAGTTCATAAGGCGAGAGGACATATTAATGGCCCCCAAAAAGCTCCATACGCCCAGAGACTTGACCTAGCATGGCAATAGAAAACGTAGGCTTCAGCAGCATCTCCAAAGAAATTACCTCTTTATTCAGAATTCCATGGCACGGTGTACAAAAACATGCAACGTTTCGGCTACATCTAGCCTTTGTAAAGCATACAATACAAGTGATAATGCCCACATATAAATAGTTAAAAACATGCACTCCCACAAAGTTATTCACCCAATCAAAGAACAGGATTAATGAAGCAAATCTAATCAGAGCCAATAGTGAAAGGATCGCACTGCAGTGCCTATTTAACTTAATGTATATACACCCTCTAGCTCACCTGTATGAGCTTCCTATGATGGCGGCTGTGTAGACCTCGGCGTGCCTGTCGAGTAACTGCGCATGCCCATACACGTAATTGTTTGCGACGGTGCGAGGGCAGATCAAATCTCGCGGTTTTAGCTGTGATCCCACCTATCCTGGAGGTCACAATTAGAATAAACCAGCGGCGTCAACAACCAATGAAAGGCGCCCGCACCGACGACGTCATAGCCGACGTGCAGGTCACGTAACCGATGATCTCGATCACATGACCACTGTTAGTATATGCGTTGTTAAAAGCCACGCTGTGATGCTGTTGCAAACTGTCGCCGCCCAGGACATGCGCATCTTCACGAGAGGGATCACAAAGTATATTAAATGCTCGCTCACCATCATGAGGAGGGATGATCAAAATGTTATAAAAATAATGATGGTTGGCACACTGATCCTATATTCAAAGTGCCCCACAATGTTAGGGCATGGGGATCATTACATAGAAATGTCTCAATTGTTACAGTTATTAACCAGGGGGTGCATATAAACCTCCCATGTAAAAACATATCAATACTTGTAACGGATGAAAGCCTAACTGATCCCTGCAACATTGAACTCCAGATTGAGTCCATAAGGCATGCGCAGTTACTCGACAGTTACTGTGAGGTCTACACAGCCGCCATCATAGGAAGCTCATACAGGTGAGCTAGAGGGGTGTATATACATTAAGTTAAATAGGCACTGCAGTGCGATCCTTTCACTATTGGCTCTGATTAGATTTGCTTCATTATTCCTGTTCTTTGAGTGGGTGAATAACTTTGTGGGAGTGCATGTTTTTAACTATTTATATGTGGGCATTATCACTTGTATGCTTGACAAAGGCTAGATGTAGCCGAAACGTTGCATGTTTTTGTACACCGTGCCATGGAATTCTGAATAAAGAGGTAATTTGTTTGGAGATGCTGCTGAAGCCTACATTTTCTATTGCCTTCACTTTGACCGCCCTGGATCTGGGGTCTTTAGCTCAGCTGCTGCATTCCTTCAACTAAAGCTCTGGAAAGCCTATTGTGTGCTGCTCCTATCCTTCGTTTTCTTGACGTAGGATGGGTCATCATAGAAAATTTCTGTCTAGGAGGAGCACACAAGCCGACCTCAGTCAACAGTATGCTCACCAACACACGTGAAAATGGACGTCCTTCCCTATTTCAGCCATGTCACAGAAGTTTCCTGATAAAAGAATTGCCACACAGCGCTCCTATGCCTTGTCCTTTCAACAAACTTCAGAGGACACCAGAGACGAAAGAGCATTTCTTTACCTTCATGGAAAGAATATTCCAGAACAACCATGCAGAAATGGCACCCATGCTCCAAGACTCCGAGGAGTGTTGGTACTTACCCATATTCTGCGTTTATCATCCTAAAAAACCAGGGCAGATAAGAGTATTCGACTCGAGCATCAGGTGCGAAGGCGTATCGCTAAACGATGTCTTACTGTCTGGTCCAGACCTCAACAATAGAGATGTCGTGAACATAAAATTTTCCGTTCGCGAACGGCGAACGCCAATTTTCACAAATGTTTGCGAACGAGCGAACCGGGCGAACCGCCATAGACTTCAATAGGCAGGCGAATTTTAAAACCCACAGGGACTCTTTATGGCCACAATAGTGATGGAAAAGTTGTTTCAAGGGGACTAACACCTGGACTGTGGCATGCCGGAGGGGGATCCATGGCAAAACTCCCATGGAAAATTACATAGTTGACGCAGAGTCTGGTTTTAATCCATAAAGGGCATAAATCACCTAACATTCCTAAATTGTTTGGAATAACGTGCTTTAAAACATCAGGTATGATGTTGTATCGATAAGGTAGTGTAAGGGTTACGCCCACTTCAGTGACAGACCAAACTCCCCGTTTAACGCACCGCAAACAGTCCATTTGCACAACCGCAAACTTCCCATTTGCACAAGGTTGGATACCAAGCTAGCCATGTCCCGTTCCTTGTCCTCACTGATGTCATTGAAGGTCTCTTCCTCCACCCACCCACGTACAACACCAAGGGTCCCCGAAAGGTGACAACAAGCCCCCTGGGACGCCTGCTGTGGTTGGTCTTCCACCTCCTCAAAGCCACCTTCCTCCTCTGACTCCTATTCTTCAGACTCCTCTCTCTGCATTGGCTCTCTCTGCGTTATTATAAGGTGTGTTAAGTAGTACTATTCCTATCAGTTTAATCCCTGTTACGTCCCCTATCAGGGGACGTGTATATGGAATCGATTTTGGTAACCGGGAGATTGAAAAAGATGCTTGGTCGGTACTCCTACGTCCAATTTGGGGCACTGCGTGTGCAATCTACTGTGCCAGCAGATAGGAGTGGTGTGTTAAGTAGTACTATTACTATCAGTTTAATCCCTGTTACGTCCACAAGTATTATTATTATTATTATTATTATTATAAGGTGTGTTAAGTAGTACTATTCCTATCAGTTTAATCCCTGTTACGTCCCCTATCAGGGGACGTGTATGGAATAGATTTTAGACAACCGCAGAGTTGTCAATATAGTTGACACACTCATGACATAAATTTTATACCTCTATGCGTCAATCTTGGTGTAGTGATGACTGTGCTCGTGCGCACGTTTGGGAGATTGCAGGCGATGGGGGTTTTTCAAAGCCTATGGTCGTGCTGAGGTAGTTCAGTGACAGTTAAGTGACCCAGAAAACAATGATTCTGCAGTGTGGGCCCATTGTTGGCCTAGTGGGCTTTAATGATCACCTTAGATGATCACAAAGAAAATTAATGTTTTTTCTATGCAAAATTATCCAGCCGATCGCTTTTGGTCTGTTTACAATGAAGCAACGACCTTATCATCTGGGGTGTGCCAACATTGCCAACACACTCATAGAGGTGATCGCTTCATTGTGATACGCAAGCCCCTTCACCACAACAAGGTAACGATCACGAAGGGGAATTGACACATGTATGTGGCTTTTTTTTGTTTGGTTTTTGAAGCCACAGTGCAGCACCAGAGGCCAGAAAAATTAGGCATTGTTGCAGCCGCTGCTGTAGCAGCGGTCAGAAAAATTGATGTTTCCCAGGCAGAAAGTGCCCTAAAACATTGCAGCTTGAACCCTAGTTGGTGGCGGATAAGTCACGCAAGTCATCCGGCATTCAGAGATAAAATACAGCAGCGTGTGGACCATTTTTAGCCCAAGGCAGCTCATCTCATCAGGCCTTTTTTAGTTGAATGTATCGCCTACTGTCAGTCCCTTCGGGATCCATCCCTCATTCATCTTAATAAAGGTGAGGTAATCTAGACTTTTTTGACCTAGGCGACATCTCTTCTCAGTGTCAATACCTCCTGCTGCACTGAAGGTCCTTTCTGACAGGACACGAAGCGGGGCAGGCCAGAAGTTCTATCGAAAATTGGGATAGCTCAGGTCACAGGTCAAGCCTGCACATCCAGTAGTCAAGGGGTTCATCGCTCCTCAGAGTGTCGATATCTGCAGTTAAGGCGAGGTAGTCTGCTACCTGTCGGTCGAGTCGTTTTCTGAGGGTGGACCCCGAAGGGCTGTGGCGATGCATAGGACTTAAAAAGCTCTGCATGTCCTTCATCAACAACACGTCTGTAAAGCGTCCTGTCCTTGCCGGCGTGGTCGTGGGAGGAGGAGGATTACTTTCACCTCTTCCCCTGTTAGATTCCCGTTGTGCTGTGACATCACCCTTATACGATGTGTAAAGCATACTTTTTAATTTATTTTGGAACTGCTGCATCCTTTCCGACTTGCGGTAATTCGGTAACATTTCAGGCACTTTCTGCTTATACCGGGGGTCTAGTAGCGTGGCCACCCAGTACAGGTCATTCTCCTTCAGCCTTTTTATACGACGGTCCGTCAACAGGCACGACAGCATGAAAGACCCCATTTGCACAAGGTTGGATGCCGAGCTACTCATGTCCAGTTCCTCGTCCTCAGTGATCTCACTGAAGGTATGTTCTTCCCCCCAACCATGTACAACACCACGGGTACCAGATAGGTGACAACGAGCACCCTGGGATGCCTGTTGTGGTTGGTCTTCCTCCTCCTCCTCAAAGCCACATTCCTCCTCTGACTCCTCTTCCTCACAATCCTCTTCCAGCGTTGCCGCAGGTCCAGTAAGCGATGCTGATAAGGCTGTTTCTAGTGGTGATGGTGACCACAACTCTTCCTCTTCACGCTCATCTACGGCCTGATCCAGCACTCTTCGCAGGGCACACTCCAGGAAGAAAACAAATGGTATGATGTCGCTGATGGTGCCTTCGGTGCAACTGACTAGGTTTGTCACCTCCTTAAAAGGACGCATAAGCCTACAGGCATTGCGCATGAGCGCCCAGTAACGTGGCAAAAATATTCCCAGCTCCACAGAGGCTGTCCTAGCACCCCGGTCATACAAATACTCGTTAGCTTTTTCTTATTGGAGCAGGCGGTCGAACATTAGGAGTGTTGAATTCCAATGTGTCGGGCTGTCGCAAATCAAGCGCCTCACTGGTATGTTGTTTCGCCGCTGAATATCTGAAAAGTGCGCCATGGCCATGTAGGAACGCCTGAAATGGCCACACACCTTCCTGGCCTGCTTCAGGACGTCCTGTAAGCCTGGGTACTTATGCACAAAGCGTTGTACAATCAGATTACACACATGTGCCATGCACGGCACATGTGTCAACTTGCCCAAATTCAATGCCGCCAACAAATTGCTTCCGTTGTCACACACTACTTTGCCGATCTCCAGTTGGTGCGGAGTCAGACAACTGATCCACCTGTGCGTTCAGGGCGGACAGGAGTGCTGGTCCGGTATGTCTCTCTGCTTTCAGGCAAGTCAACTCCAAGACGGCGTGACACTGTCGTATCCGGGATGTGGAATAGCCCCTAGGGAGCTGGGGGGGGGGGGGGGGGTGCCGTTGATGTGGAGCAAGATGCAGCAGCAGAAGAGGACTCAGCCGAGGAGGTTATGGAAGAGGATGGAGTAGGAGGAGTAGAGGAGGTGGCAGCAGGCCTGCCTGCAAGTCGTGGCGGTGTCAACAACTCCTCTGCAGAGCCACGCATTCCATGCTTGGCAGCCGTCAGCAGGTTTACCCAATGCGCAGTGTAGGTGATATACCTGCCCTGACCGTGCTTTGCAGACCAGGTATCAGTGGTCAGATGGACCCTTGCCCCAACACTGTGTGCCAGACATGCCATTACTTCCTTTTGCACAAACGAGTACAGGTTGGGGATTGCCTTTTGTGCAAAGAAATTTCGGCTGGGTACCTTCCACTGCGGTGTCCCAATAGCTACAAATTTTTGGAAGGCCTCAGAATCCACCAGCTTGTATAGTATAAGCTGGCGGGCTAAGAGTTCAGACAAGCCAGCTGTCAGACGCCGGGCAAGGGGGTGACTTTGTGACATTGGCTTCTTACGCTCAAACATGTCCTTGACAGACACCTGACTGTGGGCAGATGAGCAGGAACTGCTCAAGGTGAGAGACGGAGTGGCGGATGGTTGAGAGGGGGCAAGGAGGACAGCAGTGGTTGACGTGGCTGAAGATGCTGGACCAGGAGGAGGATGGCGGCTTTGAGTTTGTGTGCTGCTTGTACTCATGTGTTGATCCCATAGGCGTTTGTGATGTGCGATCATGTGCCTTCGCAAAGCAGTTGTACCTAGGTGGGTGTTGGACTTCCCACGACTCAGTTTCTTTTGGCACAGGTTGCAAATGGCATCGCTGTTGTCAGAGGCAGACACAAAAAAAATGCCACACTGCTGAGCTCTGCAATGACGGCATTCTGGTGGTGGCAACAGCATGCGTTGATTGGCGTGCTGTCTGGCTGACCCCGGGTGCCGATGCATGCTGTCTGACTGTGCCACTAGCTCCTTGCGACGACCTCCCCCTGCTTCCAACTCGTCTCCTCCTCCTCTCTGTCTCCCCATCTGAACTTTCCCCCTGTTCTTCTTCTCTTCGAGCGGGCACCCACGTGACATCCACAGACACATCGTCATCATCAACCGCTTCACTTGAATCTGACAACTCAGCAAAGGAAGCAGCAGCGGGTACAACATCATCATCATCACACCGTACGTCCATGTGTGTAATTCTGCCTGACTGAGACATATCCCTGTTATCTACATCCTCTGGCAATAATGGTTGCACATCACTCATTTCTTCCAACTGATGTGTAAATAACTGCGTGCAAGCTACTGTGACACCAGATATGAGTTGCGCTAAAGTGACACTATGGAATTTCAGCTGGGCTTTAAACACACAAACACGTGTGTGCAACTGACTGCTATTTATTCACAGTCAAAATTGTGGTCAGGGCTAAGGATGGCGGAAGCGGGGAAGGGGGAACCCTTAACCCTGAACCTAGTGGCTGGGGTGTGCCGGGAGCCACGACCGCGGGTACGCCAAGAAAAGGGGGCATACCCAAGGTGAGAGTGGAAGAAAGGGGAGGGAGGGGCACGCCGCAGGAACGCCAGGCTGGAGAGAGGTGAGCGCCGGCTTAAATGCTACATGCCCCTCCCACAACTACAGGCTGCGCTGCAGCCTTAACTATTTGTGGTCAGGGCTAAGGATGGCGGAAGCGGGAAAGGGGGAACCCTTAACCCTGAACCTAGTGGCTGGGGTTTGCCGGGAGCCACGACCGCGGGTACGCCAAGAAAAGGGGCAAAGACTCTGAATAGCTAACATAGTTTTATTGAATATTACAAAGCCAGTGTACGGAAGGTCTGAGAGATTTCTGCCTGGGGGTCTGGTATATAACGGGCGAAACAGGACGAACGCCAACGTCCCATGCAGCGAATGATATGTGCAGGGACCTGATGCCTAGAAGCTGCTGACGCAACCCAATGCGGAAAGAATGACCCGAAATAGTACTGGGGTCGTGACCCAACCCCTGCATCAGGGACCGGACGAGGGACATGAATTTCGATGTGGTGAGTGGCTTACCTACACAAGGCAGAAGAGGGGAGTCTGGTGAAGAGACCGTGAAGCAGGACGATAATTGCCACAGAACCTTGACTGGGCACCAATGGTTACCTGAAGGGAAAAACTTATTTTCCGTGGGAGGACCAGACTGGTTGGTTTTGGAGGACGGGAGATGGAGGACAAAATGGTCTGCGTTCCAGACTAGGTGGCGTTTCTGGAGGAAGCTATGACGCCCGGAGCCTGACGTGAATTCACCAGGCCTGAGGAAGCCGTAGAACCCGAGGTAAATAGCCGCCTTCAGAACCGTGCTAAGAGAGGGCCCAAAAGGACTGCCGTCTAAGGCTGAGGATAGGGCTCTGAACAATTCCCCCGACACCGGCTGTCTACGGGTGCACGGACCCTTCCCCTTCTTCTGCAGACCCCTGAGCGTTGCTTTGACGGCTTGTGAGGCGAGGATGGAACCCCCATCTGGCTTGGCGATCAAGCGATGATGCTGGAGCCCCGCTAAATATAGCTTGATGGTGTTGTGCGACAAGGAGAGGCGGGTGTGGCAAAATGCAATGAACGCCATGACATATGAGGTTTCCTCCAGCTGACCCCTTGGGAACTCTCGAGCAAACTTGCTGAAAGCTGTAAACCCGGCCCGATAATTCCTAGCTGTGTTGTGAGATAGAGAACCCTCGACCAGTCTCTCTGCCTGGACCACCAGAGATGCTAATTCAGGATGAATGAGCTGAGTGGTGGAACCTGAGTGCCGGAATGATCCGCTTCGGGCATTTCCTGAAAGAGAGTGGAAAAACAGAAACGGGAGAGGGCGTCAGCGGCAATGTTGGAATCCCTTGGAATGTGAGCACAACGAACATGGAAGTTGTGGGTGAGGTATAGCCACACTAATTTCCGCAGCAGGGCCATGACTCGGAGAGATATGGACCTGCCGGAATTGATGATATCTACCAGGGACTGGTTGTCCATGACAAACAAAACTGGCAAGTTGGACCAGGAGCTTCCCCAGACCAAGGCGGCAGCCACGATGGGATATAATTCCAGGAGGGGAGAAGAACAGATGGCAGCTGGGTCCGCTCGGATTTCCGGAGGCCACCTGGCCGCCAGCCAGTGGGACCTGAAGATAGCGGCAAAGCCGATGGAACCGGCGGCGTCCGAGAAAATAATCGGGGAAGCCGAGTCCCAGCGGGGAACGAAGAGGGAAATGCCGTTCCAATCTGAAAGAAAGGTGTTCCACATGGCAAGGTCCGAGATGGCGTGGCAGTCCAGGTGGACAACAGAATCCTGGTCATGAACTGTGGAAAGAAGATGCAACAGGCTGGCCAGAAAATACCGGCCCTGGGGCATGATCTTCGTGGCATGATTCAGCAGACCCAGTAAGGACTGAAGCTCCGCCTTGTTCAGGGACAGAGCGCTGACCGCCCGGGAGATGGCAGAGCGGATCCTGGTCAACTTTTCAGGTGGCAGACTAGCCTCCATTTTAACGGAATCTAACGTGATGCCCAGAAAGGTCACCCTGGTGGCAGGGCCCTCGGTCTTGGTGGAGGCCACAGGCACCTGGAGGAGGGAGAAGAACTCCAAGAGGGTAGCGGGAATTGAGGGGACCGGATGAGGGTTCTCAACGAGCAAAAGTCATCCAGGTAATGAATTACCATGGGAAGACCTCCGTGATGCACCAGGATCCAATGGAGAGCCCTGGCAAACTGGTCGAACAGCCAGGGCTGCTCTTGGACCCGAAGGTTAAGCGGTTGGCAAAGTAAAACCTGTCCGACCAATTGATACCATAGTACCTCCAAAGATGCGGGTGGACCGGGAGAAGCTTAAAGGCATCAGCTATGTCTACTTTGGCAAGCCAAGACCCAACCCCCGACTGGAGAATGAGCTGAATGGCTTCCTCAACTGACGAGTATTGCATGGAATACTCCTCAGAGGGAATGAGAGAATTCAGGCTTGGGGTGGATGACATATGAGGCGCTGACAGTTCGTAGATGAGGCGTTTTTTATTGGAAGATTGTTTCACGACCAGCCCAATAGGGTTGATCCGCCAGGACTGAAACGGGATGTGGAGGAAGGGACCAAAGATGAAACCCTTTTCAACTTCGGATCGAAGGAGGGCATCCACGGCCTCCGGGTCACCGAAGGCCGAGCGCAAATTGGGACCTCCCATGACCCGTGAGGCAGGGTGATGAGCCCTGTATGGAAGCCCTCCCTGAACCCGGCCAAGAGGAAAGCCACGAAAAGACGGTCTGGGTGATCCTGAAGCAGAACAGCCAGAAGGTCTACCTCAATGTCGGCTAGTCAGGAGCTCTTGGAAGATTTCCTGGTACAGGCCGAACGCGGATGGGCCCGAAAGCACGTCGAGCAGATGTGAAGAGCTCGACAGGCGTTAAAGGCACAACCCCCCACATTGAAGTTGTTGCAGACCTGGCTGCTACCTAAATAGACAATTGGTCTGCCTAGTTTGTCCAGAGTTGCTGAGGACTTGGTGGCCCCTGAAGTACTAGGAGCAGCTCCCGGCTGGGAAGGATGAGCCCGACCGGGACACCAGTCAGAGGAATGGAAGATGGACTGGCAAGAGGTGCAGGAGGGAGCTCTGAGACCGGCGAAATGACGGCAGAACAGCTCCATGTCGAGATCAGCCCAATTAGTCATGAACTGAAACTGCGACAGGGCTGCTGCCGCCTTAGCGGAAAAGGACCTGTGGTAATCGTAAAACGCTGAGCCACCGTACTTGTGGCCCAGGTCCGAAACCCGATACAGGTAGGTATCAAGCTCTTCCCTCCTGGATGGATTGGCAGAACGAACAATGTACCGATACAGGCTAAAGGCCAGGACAAACTCGGGAATGGACAGTTTGCGGTTAAGTCTGGCGTCTTTGGCCTTCAAGACCACCGAAACCTCCCCACAATTAAAGATCCGATTCTCCGAGATGTCCTGGGAGGCGATAAGGATGGAGGCCAAATTCACATCCTTCCCAGCCAAGATGTCCTGCTTAATATGCTCGGGGGTGAAGTGAGACGGGGCAATCAGAGGACCAGAAGCTGGCCTACCTGCCACATCTGGAGGTGGGGAGGGTGCCACCACTGGGGAGGGTGGGATTGCCGAGGGTCTGGACTCGAGGGCTGCAACCCTGGCCTGAATGTCGCATAGAGAACTGGCAAGCCCGCTAATAGAGGACTGAATCTGGGACAAGGCTTGCTGGATGGAAGGAGAGCTAGGCTGACTTTCCACTGAACTCGGGGCCGTCATCAACAAGCGGTATAATTCTGCCTTGCGGGCTGACGCGGGATGACGAATCCCCCTGCGGTTGAGCTCGGTGATCAGCCTAGGCACAGTCCAGCTCCTCAAGGAAGCGCTGACGGAGTGACCAGAAGCCGATGTTCCAGGAAGGGAAATATTGTCTTCCATCTCTGACACGTGTGACATCCTTGACCTGCTAAAAAATGTAAATGAGAGGGGAAACGAAGCTGTGGAAGCAAAAGAACAGCCGAAAACGAAGATGAAAGGTGAGGGAAACGAAACAATTTAAAATACTTACCAGAAGAAGCCTAAGACCAAGGAACTGGAGAACTGAATCCGATTACGTACCGGTAAGCTAAAGAAAAACCCAGACCTTCAGAAGAGAAGAGAAAAACACAGTCCTCAGAGGGACCGAACATGACCTGAACTTCCCTTAGAAAGGATTTTTAACCCTTGACTGACGCGAGACGAAAAACGGACCGAATCTGCGATCTGAAGATAACGCATATGAGGACCAGATGACCGACAGCTGGGAAGAGAGACGGGAGGCGATCCCCCACAGGAAGCGGTGACAGGAAAGGCGCCAAAGAGGATCAGCCGACCGGGCTGGCCCAAGGAGCGAAAGAGCCTGAGACATAACCCAGGGGTACAAGGGACATGCCGACTGGAAGCAAGAAGCATGGACAACCCACACCCGAGAATTGCAGAGAGACCAGGTGGCCGAGAAACTGAAAACAGACCTGGGCGATCCAGGAGGAAGGAGGAACCCCAGGCGAACTGGGGCAGAGACCTGGGCGATCCAGGAGAAAGAAGAACCCCAGGCGAACTGGGGCAGAGACCTGGGCGATCCAGGAGAAAGAAGAACCCCAGGCAAACTAGGGAAGAGACCTGGTCGATCCAGTGAAAAGAAGAAGAACCCCAGGCGAACTAGGGAAGAGACCTGGGTGATCCAGGAGACAAATACGTGAACCGGGCAAACTGGAGAGAGACGACCCTGGGCGATCCAAGGCTTTAGACAGGACGAACACCGTGTAAGAGAGAGAGCCCGGGCGATCCGGGGAGACCAAGCAAACGACAGAGAATGTGGCGAGAATGCTGTGAGCCGGGAACACTCGGAGGGACCGAGGGCCGCAGTGTGAGAGAAAATGGACAACCTGAGGTGAGGCCCGTGATACATATACTAGCGACTGCGGAGGTTGTCACACTCAGAGCACTGGACAAGGCTCCGCAGTAGCTGAAGGAAGGGACATGCTACATCTGGGTGACGGGAAATAGTGTAATTTATGCTCACGAAACCACACGCCCACCCGCAGGTTTGATGAAAAAATACCGTAACCTGCAGGATGCAGGTGCAGACCAAGCCTCAACACACCGCGGGTAGGTAGGCTGTCTAATGCTGGGTTCAGACCTGAGCGTTCGGGATGTCGCGCTCAGTATGCGCGAAGCTACAGTCATTTGACATGCGCGGCTCCGGAACAAGCGAACGCCTATTGTCGCGCGCCCCCGCTAAGTCTAAGTACGGGAACGCGCGACAAGACGCCCCAGAGACGCGCATGTACCTCCTGGGGCGTCGGGTGTCCCACAGTGCGAACGCACGCGCTGCAACACGCCCAGGCGAGAACCATACCTATAGGGAATCATTGTATCTTGCCCGTTGAGTGTCCCACAGCGCGCGGAAGCGCGCTGCAAAACGCCCAGGCTTGAACCCAGCCCAAGTGAAAAAATGGAGAAGAACACATGCAGCAGTGAAGACAACATACCCCAATGAGCAAGGGGGAGCAGACAGAAGAAGGTGTTGAAGGGGTTGTGGACAGGAGTCCTGACCAGGCAGACGTGTGGGATCCGAGACCCTGGAGGCCGATTCACCCAGGCAGCGTGAGGTGACAGGCGTAACCTGCGCTTTTAACATACCGTAGTATCCTGAGACGCCGGGAGCGAAGGAGAGCCGAACGCTGGAGTTGCCGCGGGAGGAAGCTGAAGGGGCGGACCCGGAAGTGAATAGGCTACTGCTGAGGACCGGACAGTACTGCACTCTGCGCACGCCGCAGGAACGCCAGGCTGGAGAGAGGTGAGCGCCGGCTTAAATGCTACATGCCCCTCCCACAACTACAGGCTGCGCTGCAGCCTTAACTATTTGTTGTTTTTCTTTAAATGTAATCGAATGTGACACCAGATATGAATGGCGCTGAAATGACAGTATGCACTGGCAGCTGGGCCTTAAACACACAAACACGTGTGTGCATCTGACTGCTATTTATTCACAGTCAAAATTGTTGTTTTTGTTTAAATGTAATCGAATGTGACACCAGAAATGAATGGCGCTGAAGTGACACTATGCACTGGCAGATGGGCCTTAAACACACAAACACGTGTTTGCAACTGACTGCTATTTATTCACAGTCAAAATTGTTGTTTTTCTTTAAATGTAATCGAATGTGACACCAGAAATGAATGGCGCTGAAGTGACACTATGGACTTGCAGCTGGGCCTTAAACACACAAACACGTGTGTGCAACTGACTGCTATTTATTCACTGTCAAAATTGTTGTTTTTCTTTAAATGTAATCGAATGTGACACCAGATATGAATGGCGCTGAAGTGACACTATGCACTGGCAGCTGAGCCTTAAACACACAAACACGTGTGTGCAACTGACTGCTATTTATTCAGTCAAAATTGTTGTTTTTCTTTAAATGTAATCGAATGTGACACCAGAAATGAATGGCGCTGAAGTGACACTATGCACTGGCAGCTGGGCCTTAAACACACAAACACGTGTGTGCAACTGACTGCTATTTATTCACAGTCAAAATTGTTGTTTTTCTTTAAATGTAATCGAATGTGACACCAGATATGAGTTGCGCTGGTGACACTATGCACTTGCAGGGAATGAAACACACGCGCGTGCCGGCAACTGACTGCTATTATATTACAGTCAAAAAAGTTTTTTTTTTTAATGCAAGCTACTGTGACACTAGATATGAGTGGCGGCACTGGGCAAGTGGGCACAGTATACGCTGTGAGCCTGACACACACGCTGGTAGGCAGGCAACTGCAATTAGATTACACAGGAAAAAAAAAAAAGCAGACTGATGTTCTAGCCCTAAGGGCTTTTTGGGGTGCTGTCCTTACAGCAGAGATCAGATGAGTCTTTCAGGACTGTAGTGGACACTGAATACACTAGCCTAGCTATTGATTTCCCTATTAAATCAGCAGCAGCTACACTGTCCCTCCTCTCACTAAGAATGCAGCTTCCGAATGAATCTAAAATGGATGCTGTCCAGGAGGTGGGAGGGTCTGGGAGGGAGGGTCTGCTGCTGATTGGCTGGAATGTGTCTGCTAACTGAGGTACAGGGTCAAAGTTTACTCAGTGGTGACGAATAGGGGCGGACCGAACATCGCATATGTTCGCCCACCGCATCGAACGCGAACAAGCTATGTTCGCCGGGAACTCTACTTAACAACGGACTTCTGGAGGTGCTTCTTCGCTTCCACAGAGATTCCGTAGCATTTTTGGCCGACATACAACAGATGTTCCTCTGCTTCCTCGTCAAGGAAGAACATAGAAACTACTTGGGGTTCTTCTGGTACCGCAACAACAACCCCAAAGAAGACATTATAGAGTACCGAATGAGAGTGCACATCTTCGGAAACAGTCCTTCCCCTTCAGTTGCTATCTATGATCTCAGACTTTCAGCCCCAGAGGGTGAAGCAAAGTATGGGTCGGATGTCAGGTCCTTTGTGGAAAAATATTTCTACGTGGCTGACTGCTTGAAATTCACCCCCCCCCCCCCCCCCCCCGAACGAGACAGCAATCAGTCTCCTGAAAAGGGCTCAAGATATGCTCGCTCTAACTAATCTGAGGTTGTACAACATCGCCTCCAAAAGCCGTGAGTTAATGGAGGCCTTCTCACTCCAAGACCATTCAAATGCTCTAAAGGACTTGGATCTTAGATGCAGCGGAGCCTTGGTTTTCTTTGGGATTTAAAGGCAGACACATTCACCTTCCAAATCAGCAAGGAAGAAAAGCCCTTCACACGCAGAGGAGTCCTGTCCACCATAAACAGCTTATATGATCCTCTGGGATTCATAGCGCCTGTTACCATCCAAGGTAAAGTGATGCACTTCACCACAGAGACGTCTGATTGGGATGATCCGCTTCCCATGGAGAAAAAAAACCTGTGGAAAGGTTGGAGGAAGTCTCTCGAAGCTCTGTCTAGCCTTCATTTGATATGACCATTTGCTTCCATGCCATCAACTGAAGTCAAGATGCAAAGACTGTATATCTTCTGCGATGCTTCAGTCAAGGCGATTGCAGCTGTAGCATACCTAAAGACAATAGACGGCAAATAACTATGCCATACAGGATTTGTCATGAGCCGGACCAAACTGGCGCCACTCCGCAAACACATGATTCCCAGACTGGAGCTCTGCGTCGCTGTGGTTGCAGAGGAGTTGGCTGAACTTATAACAACAGGAATGAACCTGGAAATCAAGGAAGTTGAGATTTATATGGACAGCAAGGTAGTCCTAGGATATATTTGCAATGAAATCAGACGCTTTTACATCTATGTCAGCAATTGGGTGATAATGATCAGGAGATCCACTTATCCTAAACAGTGGCACTATGTTCCCACACACCATAATGCTGCGGACGATGCAACAAAATCTGTCAAACCAAGCCACCTTAAGGACACAACATGGTTTTCGGGTCCTGCATTTCTGTACCGTTCAATGTCTCGCAGCATCGGATCCGACGCGTTTAAATTTGTAGACCCAGATGACGATGAAGAAATCTGACCTGAATTATTTGTTCTATGTCCTGTGACTTTGGACCACCAACTCAAGTCCCATAGTTTCAACAGATTCTCCACCTGGATGTCGCTTGTTCCTGCTATAGCCTGTATAGTTCATATAGCTCAGTCTTAGAAGTCAACGTTACCCGCGAGCCAGAAGCCGTGCAAAGGTTGGCATCGCTGAAAACATGCCTTTACCGCTCCTAATTTGGAAAAGTCCAAGAACATAATAATTCGCACTATACAATGTGAATGTTATGCAAAGGAAATAGACTACCTCTGCAAAGGCCAAGCAATTTCCAAGGATGGCGCTTTGAAAAAGCTTGATCCCATCATTGACCAAAATGGGTTGCTAAGAATTAAGGATCCAGTAGTGGCGTCTATTGACGCCAGACGTGGAGTGTTCTCCCCAGCTGGGTTATAAAATTATTCTAGTTCATTCTGCCAGGATCAGGGTAGTTCTGAAGTTTTTAGTGTGGTTATAGCACCATCTAACATATAGTAACATAGTTTATAAGGCTGAAAAAAACACATCTGTCCATCTAGTTCGGCCTGTTATCCTGCAAGTTAATCCAGAGGAAGGCAAAGAAAAACGTGTCAGGTAGAAGCCAATTTTCCCCACTTAAGGGGGAAAAAATTCCTTCCCGACTCCAATCAGGCAATCAGAATAACTCCTTGGATCAACGACCCATCTCTAGTAGCTATAGCCTGTAATATCATTACACTCCACAAATACATCCAGGCCCCTCTTTAACTCTTTTAGTGAACTCACCATCACCACCACTTTAGGCAGAGAGTTCCATAGTCTCACTGCTCTTACCGTAAAGAATCCTCTTCTATGTTTGCGTACAAACCTTCTTTCCTCCAGACACAGAGGATGTCCCCTTGTCACAGTCACAGTTCTGATGATAAATAGATGATGGGACAGATCTCTGTACTGACCCCTGATATATTGATACATAGTTATTAGATCTCCCCTCAGTCATCTTTTTTCTAAAGTGAATAACCCTAATTTTGATAGTCTATCAGGGTACTGTAGTCCACCCATTCCAGTTATTACTTTAGTTGCCCTCCTCTGAACCTTCTCCAGCTCTGCTATGTCTGCCTTGTTCACAGGAGCCCAGAACTGTACACAGTACTCCATGTGTGGTCTGACTAGTGATTTGTAAAGTGGTAGTACTATGTTCTCATCATGGGCAGCTATGCCCCTTTTGATGCAACCCATCATCTTATTGGCCTTGGCAGAAGCTGCCTGACACTGGTTTCTACAGCTTAGTTTGCTGTTCATAGTTACATAGCTACATAGTTAATACAGTTGAAAAAAGACATACGTCCATCAAGTTCAACCAAGGGATAGGAGAGGATGCGAATCCCAGAAGGAATTGAGACTCAGATTTCTACACGTTTTCATAAGCATTAATGTTTTTTACTTTTAAGAATTTGTCTAAACCCTTTTTGAAACTGTCTACTGTTCCTGCTGTGACCACGTCCTGAGGAAGTCAATTCCACAGCTTCACAGTTCTTACAGTAAAGAAGCTTTAACGCTTTCGGAGACTGAACTTTTTCCTCTCCAATCGGAGACAGTGCCCCCTTGTCTTTTGAGCGCATTTTACATGGAACAGCTTTTCACTGTATTTTTTGTATGGCCCATTTATATATTTGTATAGGTTAATCAGGTCCCCCCTTAGACGTCTCTTCTCAAGACTAAATAAATTCACTTTTTTGAATCTTTCTTCATAACTAAGACCCTCCATTCCCCTTATCAGTTTAGTTGCTCTCCTCTGTACTTTTTCCAGCTGCAGTGCGTCCTTTCTATGTACTGGTGCCCAGAACTGAACTGCATATTCCAGAAGAGGCCACACCAACGCTTTGTAAAGTGGTAATGTTACATCCCTACCCTGCGAGTCAATGCCTTGTTTAATGCATGAAAATATCCTGGTGGCCTTAGAACCAGCTGATTGACATTGTATGTTGTAATTTAATCTACCATCCACAAGGACACTCAAATCCTTCTCTATAAGTGACTCTCCCAGTGCTACATCACCTAGGATATATGAAGCATAGAGATTATTACTACCAAGATGCAGAACTTTACATTTGTCCACATTGAACCTCATTTGCCAAGTTGATGCCCAATCACTAAGAGTGTTCAAGTCAGCTTGTAGTTTATGTACATCTTCCATAGACTGTACAGTACTACACAGCTTAGTGTCATCTGCAAAAATAGATATGGTGCTATTAATCCCCTCCTCAATATCATTAATAAATCTATACATATAAAAAAGGGCGTATGTGTGTATGTATGTATGTTCCGCAAAAACTCAAACGCAACCATCCATTTCAACGAAACTTGGTAGACACATCCCTTGTTACCTGGAAAGAAATCTTGCGGGGTCTCAGCTCTCTAGGACGTACCGTTCCCAAGATATTCCCCAAAAAATCACCTGTATTAGCCAATACAAGCCTGCCAGCCTTTCACCTAAATCCTAACTGCCATACACACAGTCACATGACCCTTATCAGCCAATAGAAGCTCACAGGTCCTACTCCAGGTTGCCATAACAACTGATCACAGGTTTTAGCAGCTCGCAGGTCCTTAAATATTCAGTCATATGACGTATGACGGCACAACTACAGTTCTTCATGCATGGGGGGCAGGGGCCACTATTAAACGGACGGGCGCTGTGGAGTTCACTGTTAAAGGGGAGGGCACCGTGGAGTTCACTGTTAAAGGGGCGGTCAGTGTTAAAGTGGTGGCCACTGTGAAAGTCCCTGTTAAAAGGGCGGTCACACTGTTAAAGGGGCGGCCACTGTGAAAGTCACTGTTAAAGGGGCAGTCACTGTTAAAGGGACGGCCATTGTGAAAGTCACTGTTATTTAATATAAAATTGCAATAAATAAATACCCGAGCAACGCCAGGTCATCAGCTAGCAAATTAAATAATAAAGGGTCTAGCACTGAACCTTGGGGTACACCACTTATAACCTGGGACCATTCTGAATAGAAATCATTGACCACAACTCTCTGGGCATGATTCTTCAGCCAGTTTTCAATCCAATTACAAACTATGCTTTCCAAGCCTATAGACCTTACTTTACCTATTAAGCGTCTATGAGGGACAGTATCAAAAGCCTTTGCAAAATCCAGAAACACTATATCACCAGACGCCCCTCTGTCCAAGATACTACTCACCTCCATATAAAAACAAATCAGATTAGTCTGACAACTTCTGTCCTTGGTAAACCCATGCTGGTTATCACTTATAATATTATTTATAGTCACATACTCCTGTAAATAGTCCTTTAAGAGTCCTTCAAACACTTTTCCCACAACAGAAGTTAAACTAACTGGTCTATAATTACCTGTGGAGGACCTTGATCCTTTTTTGAATATAGGCACCACGTTTGCCTTGCGCCAATCACTTGCCACTGTACCAGTACCTAGAGAATCTTTAAAAATTATAAACAGGGGCACAGCTATAACTGAGCTGAGCTCTTTAAGCAGTCTTGGGTGTAATCCATCTGGACCCGGGGCTTTGTTCACATTTACCCTATTTAACTTCTCTTGAACCATATCTACAGTTAGCCAATTGAGTATATCACCGGATTTACTAACAGCCTCGGTGCCACAGATATCAGCTCCTTTCTCTTCTTTTGTATATACAGAGCCAAAAAAAAACATTTAGTAACTCTGCCTTTTCCTTATCTTCAGTGACTACCCCCGCTTTACCATTATTTAGTCGACCTACCTGCTCAGACCTAGGTTTTTTAGCATTTATATATTTAAATTTTTTGGGATTTGTTTTGCTCTCTTTTGCTTCCTGCTTCCTCGTTTAGCATTTTTGCGAATTTTATCTCCTTTTTACAGATTTTATTAAGCCCTTTGTAATCTTCAAACGCTACAGCTGACACCTCAGATTTGTATTTTTTAAATGCTCTCTTTTTGTCTTTTATTGCCCTTTTTACAGTAGCTGTAAGCCATGGGGGGTTTAACCTCTTCAGGACACAGGGCGTACAGGTACGCCCTTATGTCCTGGTACTCAAGGACACAGGGCGTACCTGTACGCCCTGTGTATTTTTGATCACCGCCGAGCAGGCACCTCGGCTAAATGCCCGCCGGGGTCCCGTGACCCCCCCATGTCGGCGATCGCCGCAAACCGCAGGTCAATTCAGACCTGCGGTTTGCGGCTTTTACCTATTGCAGCGGCGGGCGGTGCTATCGGGTCCCCATGCGGCTGTAGGGGGGACCCGATGGCATGGAAGGCAGCGCGATGTCTAAGGAAGGCATTGCGCTGCCTTCCGGTGACGAGCCTGTGAGATCCAGCCCCCTGGATCTCACAGGCCGGAAGCTGCATGAGTAATAGACACAGTATTACTCATACAGCCAATGCATTCCAATACAGAAGTATTGGAATGCATTGTAAAGGATTAGACCCCCAAAAGTTCAAGTCCCAAAGTGGGAAAAAAAAATTTATGAAAACAAAAGTTGAAAAAATTATGTTTTCTCTCAAAAAAATTAAAAGTTTCATGTAAAAATAAACAAAAACGTAATTTTCCCCAAATAAAGTTAAAAAAAATTGGCAAAAAATAGGAGGAAAAAAAAAGTATACATATTAGGTATCGCCGTGTCCGTATTGACCGTCTCTATAAACATATCACATGACTTAAGCCCTCAGATGAACACCGTAAAAAATAAAAAGTAAAAACTGTGCTAAATAAACCATTTTTTTGTCACCTTACATCACAAAAAGTACAACAGCAAGCGATCAAAAAGACTTTTGCCCACCAAAATAGTACTAATCTAACCGTCACCTCATCCCGCAAAAAATGAGCCCCTACCTGAGACAATCGCCCAAAAAATAAAAAAAATATGGCTCAGAATATGGAGACACTAAAAAATCTTTTTTTTTTGTTTGAAAAAGCTGTTATTGTGTAAAACTTACATAAATAAAAAAAAAGTATACTTTTTTGGTATCGCCGCATTCGTATCGACCGGCTCTATAAAAATATCACATGACCTAACCTCTCAGATGAACACCGTAAAAAATAAAAACTGTGCTAAATAAACAATTTTTTGTCACCTTACATCACAATAAGTGTAATAGCAAGTGATCAAAAAGTCACACGCACCCCAAAATAGTGCCAATAAAACCGTCATCTCATCCTGCAAAAATCATACCCTACCCAAGGTAATCGCCCAAAAACTGAAAAAATTATGGCTCTCAGACTATGGAAACACTAAAACATGATTTATTTTGCTTCAAAAATGAAATCATTATGTAAAACTTACATAAATAAAAAAAAAGTATACATATTAGGTATCGCCGCGTCCGTAACGACCGGCTCTATAAAAATACTACATGATCTAACCTGTCAGATGAATGTTGTGAATAACAAAAAATATAAATTGTACCAAAACAGCTATTTCTTGTTATCTTGCCTCACAAAAAGTGTAATATAGAGCAACCAAAAATCATATGTACCCTAAACTAGTACCAACAAAACTTCCACCCTATCTTGTAGTTTCTAAAATGGGTTCACTTTTTTGGAGTTTCTACTCTACTTTTGTGGAACACCTAAAGGGTTAACGACGTTTGTAAAATCAGTTTTGAATACCTTGAGGGGTGTAGTTTCTTAGATGGGGTACATTTATGGAGTTTCTACTCTAGGGTTGCATCAGGGGGGCTTCAAATGGGACATGGTGTCAAAAAAAACAGCCCAGCAAAACCTGCCTTCCAAAAACCGTATGGCTTTCCTTTCCTTCTGCGTCCTGTTGTGTGCCCGTACAGTGGTTTACGACCACATATGGGGTGTTTCTGTAAACTACAGAATCAGAGCTATAAATATTGAGTTTGGTTTGGCTGTTAACCCTTGCTTTATAACTGAAAAAAAAATATTAAAATGGAAAATCTGCCAAAAAAGAGAAATTTTGAAATTGTATCTCTATTTTCGATTAATTCTTGTGGAACACCTAAAGGGTTAACAAAGTTTGTAAAATCAGGTTTGAATACCTTGAGGGGTGTAGTTTCTTAGATGGGTCACTTTTATGGAGTTTCTACTCTAGGGGTGCATCAGGGGGGCTTCAAATGGGACATGGTGTCAAAAAAAGCAGTCTAGCAAAACCTGCCTTCCAAAAACCGTATGGCATTCCTTTCCTTCTGCGCCCTGCCGTGTGCCCGTACAGCAGTTTACGACCACATATGGGGTGTTTCTGTAAACTACAGAATCAGAGTTATAAATATTGAGTTTGGTTTGGCTGTTAACCCTTGCTTTGTAACTGAAAAATGGAAAATCTGCCAAAAAAGTGAAATTTTGAAATTGTATCTCTATTTTCCATTAATTCTTGTGGAACACCTAAAGGGTTAACAAAGTTTGTAAAATCAGTTTTGAATACCTTGAGGGGTGTAGTTTCTAGAATGGGGTCATTTTTGGGTGGTTTCTATTATGTAAGCCTCGCAAAGTGACTTCAGACCTGAACTGGTCCCTAAAAATTGGAAGATTTGCTTCTAAACTTCTAAGCCTTGTAACATCCCCAAAAAATAAAATATCATTCAAAATGATCCAAACATGAAGTAGACATATGGGGAATATAAAGTAATGACTTTACACGTATGGATAAGTCAAAGCGTTTTAAAGTTATCACCACTTAAAGTGACACTGGTTAGATTTGCAAAAAATGGCCTGGTCCTTAAGGTGAAATAAGGCTGTGTCCTTAAGTAGTTAATTTTAGCCGTTTATACTTGTTACCTAAGAGGGATACATTTTTTAGTGCAATTACTCAATGTGGATTTGAAGCTCTCCCATTTATCCTCAGTATTTTGTGACAGTAGCTTCTTCCAGTCTATGCCCTGAAATGCTGCCCTCAACTCAGGGAAATTAGTCTTTTTGAAAATCAGCATCTTTACTCTGCCTGACAGAGTTTGATTTTTATAGTTTAGGGGGAATATATTTATATTGTGTTCACTAAAATTCCTAGGTCCTTTTACATGTCAGTGTTACACAGTGTTTTACCATTTAGTATGTACGGGTGACTTGCATTATCCCTTCCCATGTGCATAACCTTACATTTGTCAGTGTTAAACCTTTTCTGCCACTTTTCTGCGCAAGCCTCCAATCTATCCAGATCCATCTGTAGCAGTAAACCGTCCTCTTCCATGTCAATTACTTTACACAGTTTAGTATCATCTGCTAAAATTTATACTGACCAATACTGACCCCTGAGGTACCCCACTAGTGACAGTGACCCAATCTGAGTGTGTACAGTTAATAACCAGAAAAAAGGTAAAGGACGGCTCACCTCTGGCTCTAGATGGCAAGGTGCACCAATCAGATGTCGTACCCTGATCACAATTGTAAAATAGAAAGGATGGGCACTCATATACCTGATCCACAGAGTTAGCAATGCGACAGTAATTTATTGATAACAGTATATATATATAAAAGATGACAGTATACCGATATATACAATTGTCACCATGCACAAATAGTGATATATAACCCAAACAGGGCTGTAACCCCAAAATAGGTATTAAAATATGAATATAAAATATCAAATATCAGTCCACTGATATAACTAGTAGGTAAAAAACCGGGAGTACGGTCCAGCAAACTTGAATGGAACAGGGTCTGTCCAGACAGTGTATGAACTAGCGGGCTAGTTGTCCTCTGTTAGTTAAGACAGTGGCTAATACCGAATAGATCTCCACAAATAAAATGCAATTCAAAGTGATATTAAACCAACAAGTGAATATAGATATCAAGTAATAGCAAAACATTAAATCAAAAAGTGGTAATATGATATAACCAGTAACATGGAGGTGCATTGAGTGATAATACCTGTGAAATAAATATAACGATATATATATATATATATATATATATATATATATATATATATATATATATAACAGTGCTTATAATCATTTGGTGATAATGTGTTAATTAAAATAAAATAGAATTAAATAAAAGTGTCTCTGGAGAGTCGGCAATATTTGATGGACACTTCGTCCCACTAGTAGTTCTATTCCTAAAGCTAGTAGTTCTATTCCACAGAAAGACTGAGCTTTAGAAATAGAACTACTAGTGGGACGAAGTGTCCATCAAATATTGCCGACTCTCCAGAGACACTTTTATTTAATTCTATTTTATTTTAATTAACACATTATCACCAAATGATTTAAGCACTGTTATATATATATATATATATAACAGTGCTTAAATCATTTGGTGATAATGTGTTAATTAAAATAAAATAGAAATAAATAAAAGTGTCTCTGGAGAGTCGGCAATATTTGATGGACACTTCGTCCCACTAGTAGTTCTATTCCTAAAGCTAGTAGTTCTATTCCACAGAAAGACTGAGCTTTAGGAATAGAACTACTAGTGGGACGAAGTGTCCATCAAATATTGCCGACTCTCCAGAGACACTTTTATTTAATTCTATTTTATTTAAATTAACACATTATCACCAAATGATTATAAGTACTGTTATATATATATATATATATATATATATATATATATACAACAGTACTTATAATCATCAGTGCTAATCTCCCACTGCCTTTCTTGTGTGGCTCGTGGTACCGGTAGTAATCTGTCAACCCGATCCGCGATGTGTCAAACTCGAGCGCCAGTAAGACAACACACCGTTCGATGATCCTGGTCTTTGTAACAGATTGCCATATCTGTACCCCTAATAATTGAGTCTCCCACTACAAGCACCTGTCTGGCCTGCCCTGCTCTCCTGGTCTCCTGCTTACTGACTGGCAGAGGAAGTGTCTGGTTGCAGCAGTGGTTGCAGCAGTGCTCTCCATAAACTCATCTGCCAACCGTGCAAACTTGTTGGGGTGTGTCAGATCAGGGCTAGCCTCCCTTGCACTCTTCCCTCTACCCCGCTTTCTAACTGTTACCCAGCTAGCTACCTCACTTTCCTGAGCCTCCTCACTACCACCCTCCCCCACATCTACCACATAGAGTGCTTTCTCAGTGAGCAGCAAACTCTTTTCCAAATTGTCAACGCTTCTCAGTGTTGAAATTCGCCCGTTTAGATACTCAATGTGCGATTCCAAACGGCAATTTGCTCACATTTTGAACAAAGATACGCACCCTTAAACGGCTGTTCCAGTACTGCATGCATTAGACAAGATGTGCATTGGACTGCGCTGTCAATAATGGAACACATAATAAATGGGGATTACGCAAGAAAAGAGAAAAATACAATATAGTGCAGTGATAAGAAGATAACTTACTGTAGTCACCTCCTAAAGTCCCTGGGCCAGATATATCATTAGGCTAAGTCACTTTTATGGAGTCAAAAAGTCGCAAAAATTTGCGCAAATCAAAATTTTGCGACTTTTTTGCGACTTTTTGAAGGCAAGCGCTAAGCACTCCAGTTTTGAGAAAATGGGCGTTTTGCCTTTTGCAAATGATTGGCAAGACAAATTTACTATTGCGACTTTTTTAAAAAGTCGCAAAAAAGTCGCAAAAAAGTCCCAATTTCACTCCAGCGAGGACCATGCTTATCTTATGAGACTTTTTAATAGAACATGCGACTTTTTCATAAAAACGTGCGACTTTTTCATCAAGATGTGCGACTTTTGTAAAGCTGCTTACTGACGGATAAACTGCTACCGTCAAACCACATTTATTATAGTCTTAAAGGGCCGATCATAAATCTGACTTGGCTAAAACTGACTTTAGCCATATGTTAAAGTGGAGTGAGCTGTCAGAGGAATGATAAATCTGGCCCCCTGAATCTAAAGTCACATAATCTAAAGTCACACATTTAATACAAACACACACTTGAAATCAACGAATGCTCACAAACTCGCATTATTTGCCTGCTTGTATAAATGCAGCCCTCAAACGAGCCTGCTTTTTTTCTCTGGATTCCTCTTAATAAATTAGTCCATCTCACTCCAGCACAGAGGGAATAAAGATTGGTGTATGGGAACGTCAGTCTTGATAAATGTCCCTCAGTATCATTCTATAAAGAAGGCCATGACAAAGATAAAAGACTCCAGAAGAAACCATTCAAGGGCAATTCATGAATAAAACAGATCATGAGCAATGTAATCAGTTATTAGAGCATCTCCAGCTATTGTGATTGATATGTGGATGCTGGGGATGTATAAAGCCAGAATTAGGATGTGATTGTATACTGCTATTTTTATCTGGAACATTGATTAACTCCTGCAGCTTTACAACTGAGCATTTTTCTCATCAAAGAATTCCAAGAGCTGTAATGTTTGATTTTCCAAACTACACATCTGCACCAGGGTTGGTTTTTTATGTGTGATGCTCTATATTTTTCTCTTTTTCAGTGGTATCATCTTGTTGTAAATATACACTCTCGTGATACTCAGTATTCCAACCCATTATTGCCTGTTGGAGTATCACTGGCAGACAAACTGTGAGGCCACGCTTTTGGGATCAGCACTTTCTCAGATGCTGGCTGTGTTAGGAATGTAGCTATCGAATTATGTACAGTACATCTAAATGCCTCAAACTGATGTGCATTTGAACGTATAGTATAGGTAATACTAGGCTAAAATCGATTTATTTTTCTTAGGCATACAGACTATGAATGATGTCCTTTTCATTTCATATGATTTTTTAAAACATTTTTTAACAGGAACTTTCACTCATTTAAAAGTCAAAAATCTGAGAAATAAGCCAAATTTCTTAATAACTAAAAGGGGGTCATTTATTATTATACGCCAATTTTTGGCTTATATCTATCACAGACTAGGTCACAAAGTGGATTTGCAGCCAAATCTACAACTTTTCCCCGCTCACGTCAGGTCTAAAAAAGGGACCATCGTGTAGGCGGGGAATAGGGCGGTCCAGCCGACCCTTCTCTCTTGAGTCTCCTCCCCGCACCTTTCTTGGCTGCTATGCAGCCAAAAAACATGCAGGTAAGTACTACCCTCACTATAATGCCAGTAGCCATGTTGGCCACTGGCATTACAGTAATTGGCTGGCCGATGGTGCATGTTCGGCTCATTCGTAGTCAGGGAGAGCTGAGCATAGGAAGGGACAGAGAGTGTAATTGAATATTTTTTTTGTACAAAAACATTTCATAGACCCAACGTCCTTGTAAGGAATATTGTGTGTGACAGCAGCAATATATGTTTGTAGCGCAACCTGCACTAAATTTCTCAGTGTTAGGGAGAGCTGTGCATAGGAAGGGACAGACAGTGTAGGGAGTGTAATAGGAACATTTTTATACAAAAAACTTTTCAGAGACCCAAAAGTCCTTTTAAGTACTATTGTGTGTGACAGCAGCAATACTGTATATATTTTTTACGCATACTGCGCTAAATACCGTGTAATAGGCCGCTGCGGACAGTTACATTATTCGCGGCACATCTCTTGTGTAAAGTGTGCGCATCCCTAAAATATCAGTGACGTCCAGTGCCCTTTTTCCATAGACGGTGTCCGATGTGGATAGTAAAATTATCCGCGCCACATCTCCTGTTTAAAGTGTGCGCATCCCTAAAATATCAGTGACATCCAGTGCACTTTTTCTGTAGACGGTGTCCGCTTCTGACAGTGACCTTACCAGGGCAAAATCTGCTGTGTAACGTGTGCGCATCCCTAAAATATCAGTGACATCCAGTGCACTTTTTCCATAGACAGTATCCGCTGCGGACAGTTAAATTATCCGCGCCACATCTCCTGCTTAAAGTGTGCACATCCCAAATATATCAGTGACATCCAGTGCACTTTTTCCGTAGATGGTGTCCGCTGTGGATAGTTAAATTATCCGCGCCACATCTCCGGTTTAAAGTGTGCGCAGCCCTAAAATATCAGTGACATCCAGTGTACCTTTTTCTGTAAACACTGCGAACAGTGACATTACTTGTGGTACCTGTCCTGTATAACGTTTCCTAATCACAAATACCTTTGTAAACTTTTTTGCTCATACACTTCCACTTCCTACGCAACTGTACATGTGACATACTTTCAAGCATATATCACATTTAAAATGAAGAAAGCGACCAGTAAGGGACGGGGAAGTGGCCATGATCCTGATGGTGCACACAGAGGCCGCGGCCCTGGGCGCAGAGAAACTGTCCTTGCTGCCAGAGCACAAGAAAAACAATCATCTACGATACCTAGCTTCATGTCCCAGTTTGCAGGGCGGCACAGGACACCACTCTTGAAGACAGACCAGTGCGACCAGGTGGTCGGTTGGATTGCAGAAGATAATGCTTCCAGTCGGTTAGGCACCAACCTGTCTAGCACCAAGTCCAGTCTCAGTAGCCAGGAGTCTGGTCAACACAATCCTCTTCCTCATCCTCCTTCCTCCCACCATGTACAGTCTGGCCAAACAAGTGATCCCACACTAGGATATTCTGAAGACCTCTTTTCATCACCAATTCTTGATTTGGACCTCTCGCCAAGCACGAAAAGGCACATGAGATCTTGTGCCCTGATTCCCAACCTCTTGAGCATCCACAGTCACAAGAACATGACAGTGGGGAACGGCAATTAGTGTTTAATAAGGTGGATGATGATGAGTCACAGTCAACAGCAATTACTGTCTCAAGAGGTTGATAAAGAGGATGAGACACAGTTGTCAATCACTGAGGTTGTGATTAGGTCAACAAATCAGGAGGATGATCAGAGTGAGGAAGTGGAAGAGGAAGTGGGGGATGATGAGGTTACTGACCCAACCTGGGAAGGTGGAAAGCGGAGCGAGGACAGCAGTACAGAGGGGGAGGGATCTGCAGCACCGCAACAGGCTGGAAGAGGCAGTGGGGTTCCAAAAGGGAGAAGGTGGGCCACACCAAACAGGCCCGCAACTGTTCCACGGAGCACCCCCTTGCGGAAATCTCCCTTGCAAAGGGGTAGATGTTCCGCAGTATGGCGCTTTTTTGAGGAAAGTGTAGATGACAAAAGAATAGTATTTTGCAATCTGTGCCATACGAAAATAAGCCGAGGCGTGAACACTAGCAACCTCACCCCCACCAGCATCACATGGCATCCAAGCACCATGATAAGTGGGACGAACGCATCTGTCCACAATCTGTCCCTGCGGGCCACACCACTGCTTCCTCTTCCCCTATGTTACTTGCTGGCCAATACCCTGTCGAAGGCACAGGCCCGGATGCCTCCCACCCTGCACCTGGACCTTTGCAAGCACCATCCACTTCCGTGTCCCAGCGCAGCATCCAAATGTCCTTACCCCAGGCCAGGGCTGGGACAAGGTCCACCACCAACAGAGGCTAAGCTGCCCAAGTGCCCCCCCCCTCCCCGCCGCCATTTAGATATGTATGTTTGTTATTAATCATCATCCAGATCACCCTCCCCTAAACAGTGCCATCCACAGATCCCCCTCCCCTAAACAGTGCCATCCACAGATCCCCCTCCCCTAAATAGTGCCATCCACAGATCCCCCTCCCCTAAATAGTGCCATCCACAGATCCCCCTCCCCTAAACAGTGCCATCCACAGATCCCCCTCCCCTAAATAGTGCCATCCACAGATCCCCCTCCCCTAAATAGTGCCATCCACATATCCCCCTCCCGTAAATAGTGCCATCCACAGATCCCCCTCCCTTAAACAGTGCCATCCACAGACCCCCCTCCCTTAAATAGTGCCATCCACAGATCCCCCCTCCCCTAAACAGTGCCATCCACAGATCCCCCTCCCCTAAACAGTGCCATACACAGATCCCCCTCCCCATAGCAGTGCCATCCACAGATCCCCCTCCCATAGCAGTGCAATGCACAGATCCCCCTCCCCGACGCCCCCAGGAGTACATTTATAAACTAATCAGTAACTTTAACGTTACTGATTAGTTTATAAATGTGCTCCTGGGGGCGGCGTGGCCCTGTATATTCTAACCCCCAGGCAAGCGTCCCCGTCACCATGGGAACGCCTGGGGGTTAGAATATACCATCGAATCTTCTGACTCAGTGGCCTGCCTGCCGCCCAGAGGCTGGGGAGCTGGCCTGCTCCCTGAGGCTGGAGCCTCCCCAGCCTCTGTGTCGGCCCGACCCTGCCCCAGGCCTTTGAACGCAAGCGCAAATTCACAGCCACCCACCCACAGGCCGTAGCACTAAATGCACAGCTTTCCAATTTACTGGCCCTGGAAATGTTGCCATTTAGGCTTGTGAACACTGAGGCCTGATGTCGGCGGCTGTCCCACGTTATGCAGTCCCGCTACTATTTTTCAAGGTGTGCTGTGCCCGCCTTACACCAACATGTGTCCCGTAACATCACACGTGCCCTGACCAACTCAGTTCCTGGGAAGGTCCACTTAACCATGGACACGTGGACAAGTGTATTCGGTCAGGGCCGCTACATTTCCCTGACGGCACACTGGGTGAATGTTGTGGAGGCCAGGAGTGAGTCGTACCCTGGGATTGCACAGGTGCTACCGACACCAAGGATTGTGGGCCCTAATTCCATCAGGGTTTCTGCCACCACCTACGTTAGTGGCTCCAACTCCCATTTCTCCTCCTCTGCCTCCTCCTCCACTTCCACCTCTGAATTATCTGCGTGCAGCACCAGTCAGTCATCAGTCGGTAGCTGGAAGCGGCAACAGGCCGTGCTGAAGCTGATATGTTTAGGGGACAAACAGCACACGGCCGCAGACCTGTGGCAGGGGATAAGAGACCAGACTGAGCTGTTGCTCTCGCCACTCAACCTAGAACAAGCATGCACATAACAAGAGGTACTGAGGGCACTGTCCTCCCACCTGGGGATTTAAGGAACACATTCCTGGCCTAATCCGACCATCCAAGAAATCGGGGTGCAAGGCTTGAACAGGATGAAGTAGAGAACAAGATGCAAAGATAAGCCGCACTCACCATTCGTGTTCACGCTCCTTTATTGTAGGGTATGTTACGGGGGCAGACTCACATGGAGTATCAATCCACAGCGATTGGAGCGATTCCTCCGGCCGTTTGATCCACTCTGGGAATCAAGTGTGCGCTCGTTTATAGCATCATATGGGGGAGGGTCAGCTGACCCATCACTCATTCACCCTTGACGCTCCACCACCTGCGCACACCTGAAACACAAGTGCATCGATACATCAGTGCAGGTTTCAGTTTAAAAACAATACTGACATAAATGAAACAATGGTTACACAAAGTGACACAAGATTTGTGAATAGTATCTACACACATGGGAGGGTACATAAATATATACAAAAGGGATGCAAAAATTAATGCAATAATATATAAATACAAAAACGTATAAATATATATATACACAGTGACTAAAGTTAATCCAAGGGATATTCATAAGAAAATAATATTTATATAGCGTCCTATTCAATGAATGCTGCCAAATCATTGCGTTCGTTTAAGCCTAAACAGCCTGTGGCATCAGTTTTAATAATATACCGAGCTTCCTTCTGGAGCAGAATTCCTTTTGCGAATTTTCTATTGCGAATTTTTCATTGCGATTATTTGATATGCCAATTTTTATTTAATGAGGGAGGCGGAGCTCCTCTGATGATGTCAGTTCCTTAGTGTTTCATTTATGTATAAATAGCTGGAGTGTAAGATGTTTCATTGCAGTCTGATGAAAGCACACTTGTGCTGAAACGCGTCACTATGCCACTTGAATATGTGACTGAATAAATCTACATTGTGATCTACATCTGCGAAGTGTCGGTCTTCTTCTTTGAAAAATTAGATGTATTAATAGTCAGGATACAATATTCCTGAGACAGGCGGATGAACTGAGGAACAGATTGATCCAGCGCGGATATCCATCAGAGCAGTTAGACGCAGCCCTAGAGAAGGCTAAAACTCACACACAGCGATCACTAATGAAACGCAGGAAAAGAGAAAGTGGGATGGATAGTGGTGCAGAGAAAAAGGACAGATTTGTGTTCGTGTTTAAGTACAGTCCTATGGCAGACTATATTAAGAGAACAATATTAAATAATTGGGAGATCTTAAAGGCAGAGGATGATCTGGGTGAATTCACAGATCAGAAACCCATATTAGCCTTCAAACGGTGTCGCACGTTTAGGGACATTTTGATGCGCAGCCGCTACAGCGAGCAGAAACCGCGTGATTGGTTGTCACTCGCTAAGCCGGTTGGCAACTATCGCTGTGGTGACTGCTCCCTGTGCGGATACATGTTTAGAGGCCGCCATTTTTTCTTTGGAGGTCTGGAACATTGTGTACATCAATTCATCAATTGTAGAACGACGCACGTAGTCTATGTATTAATTTGTGTATGTGGATCCTTTTATATAGGGAAAACCAAGAGATCCTTAATGGAGCGGGTACGAGAACATCGTAACTCAATTAAAACAGGCAAGGGACGTACCCGCCTAATTGAGCATGTACGGTGCCAACATGGGGGAGACGCAAGTGTCTTGCGATTTGCGGGCCTAGAACATGTCCCCCCACCAATTCAGGGAGGTGATAGACACCACACCCTGCTCCAGAAGGAAGCTCGGTATATTATTAAAACTGATGCCACAGGCTGTTTAGGCTTAAACGAACGCAATGATTTGGCAGCATTCATTGAATAGGACACTATATAAATATTATTTTCTTATGAATATACCTTGGATTATCTTTAGTCACTGTGTATATATATTTATACGTTTTTGTATTTATATATTATTGCATAAATTTTTGAATCCCTTTCGTATATATTTATGTACCCTCCCATGTGTGTAGATACTATTCACAAATCTTGTGTCACTTTGTGTAACCATTGTTTCATTTATGTCAGTATTGTTTTTAAACTGAAACCTGCACCGATGTATCGATGCACCTGTGTTTCAGGTGTGCGCAGGTGGTGGAGCGTCAAGGGTGAATGAGTGATGGGTCAGCTGACCCTCCCCAATATGATGCTATAAACGAGCGCACACTTGATTCCCAGAGTGGATCAAACAGCCGGAGGAAGCGGTCGCACCGCGAAACGGCCGTCGCTGTGGATTGATACTCCATGTGAGTCTGCCCCCGAAATATACCCTACAATAAAGGAGCGTGAACACGAATGGTGAGTGCGGCTTATCTTTGCATCTTGTTCTCTACTAGAACAAGCATGGTTGTCTCTGATAATGGCCGTAACTTGGTGGCGGCTTTGGAGATCGGCAAGCTCACACACATCCCATGCCTAGCCCACGTCTTAAACTTAGTGGTTCAGCGGTTTCTCAAAACCTACCTCAATTTGCCTGAGCTGCTGGTGAAGGTGCACCGCATGTGTGCACATTTCCGCAAGTCATCAACAGCTTCAGCCGGTCTGTCAACGCATATATTTTTTTTAGAGGGTCAGCTCACCAGCAGGCCCTTGCATATAATGTTTTACAGGGTCAGCTCAGCTGCAGGCCCTCGCATATAATTTTTTAAAAAAGGATCATCTCACCAGCAGGCCCTCACATATAATGTTTTACAGGGTCAGCTCACCAGCAGGCCCTCGCATATAATGTTTTACAGGGTCAGCTCACCAGCAGGCCTTCACCTACAATCTTTTACAGGGGCAGCTCACCTGAAGGCCCTCGCATATAATGTTTTAGAGGGTCAGCTCACCAGCAGTCCTGCACCTAAAATCATTTACAGGGTCAGCTCACCAGCAGGCCCTCGCATATAATGTTTTAGAGGGTCAGCTCACCAGCAGTCCTTCACCTACAATCTTTTACAGGGTCAGCTCATCAGCAGGCCCTCGCATATAATGTTTTAGAGGGTCAGCTCACCAGCAGTCCTGCACCTAAAATCATTTACAGGGTCAGCTCACCAGCAGGCCCTCGCATATAATGTTTTAGAGGGTCAGCTCACCAGCAGGCCTTCACCTACAATCTTTTACAGGGTCAGCTCATCAGCAGGCCCTCGCATATAATGTTTTAGAGGGTCAGCTCACCAGCAGTCCTGCACCTAAAATCATTTACAGGGTCAGCTCACCAGCAGGCCCGCACCTAAAAATCTTTTACAGGGTCAGCTCACCAGCAAGCCCTCGCATATAATGTTTTACAGGGTCAGCTCACCAGCAGGCCTTCACCTACAATCTTTTACAGGGTCAGCTCATCAGCAGGCCCTCGCATATAATGTTTTACAGGGTCAGCTAACCAGCAGGCCTTCACCTACAATCTTTTACAGGGTCAGCTCACCAGCATGCCCTCGCATATAATTCTTTACAGGGTCAGCTCACCAGCAGGCCCGCACCTAAAATCTTTTACAGGGTCAGATCACCTGCAGGCCTTCACCTAATTATACCTAATAGGTAATTTTCGCGTATGCTGACTTGCTTGAATGTGGTAGCAGTAGCTGTTTTTCAGGCTCCTTCTCCGGAATCGAACCATGATTCCCCCGTTACCCATGGTCTACATGGTTTTGGCTGACAATAACATCGAAAGTTGATAGGGCAGACATTTGAATGGATCGTCGCTGTCACGGGGACGTGAAATCGGCCCCAGGTTATCTAGAGTCACCAAAGCTGCAGCAGGCCCTCGCACA
Source organism: Bufo bufo (assembly GCF_905171765.1). NCBI lineage: Eukaryota > Metazoa > Chordata > Amphibia > Anura > Bufonidae > Bufo > Bufo bufo. Next base: position 71,622,633 of record NC_053395.1, on the reverse strand, counting down.
TAATGTTTTAGATGGTCAGATCAGCAGGCCCTTGCTCTAAATGTTTTTGAGGGTCACCAGTAGGCCATCAATCATAATTTTTCAAGGCTGTGTATGATGCCCTCCTTTATGTGTAACAAAGGGTGTATTGGAGTGCCGGTTTCTTGTAATTTTTGGCAGCCCTTTCACTGGTGGTGTTTCCATCAATTTCTGACCTTTTCCTTTGAACCAGGCACCCTCCCCTCTTCAGAGCAGGGGGTGCCTGGTTTAATGCTCGGGTTCTCCCATTGACTTCCATTATACTTGGGTGCTCAGTAGAGCACCCGAGCATCCTTATGTGTTTTGCCCAAGCCCCTGAGCACTATGGTGCTCGATCAACACTATAAATTACCCCATAAGCCTTTTTTTACAGATAACCGATTTTTTTCTTGTGGTCATTTCTTTTCAAAAGTAACAGGAAGTACATCCATATTGGTTGCCAACTTTAATGCTTACCTGAGTTAAAAATAAATAAAAGTATATATAATGACTGTGACTCAGAACTGTGAAGGAGTAGGTCTTTTTTGGGCTTCTCTAATGCTTCTCAAATTATTACTTGCTTCACCTGCATAGCTAGATGCATTTCTCTAAGAAGTAGTGGGGGTCTCCCTTCTATGGAAGTCTGCCAGTACTATACCTTCAGTGACTTCCATTCCCTTACCTCTCACTGTATTTTTTTTTTTTATCTATAGCAGAGAAGGACAGACAGGATGTTCCTCTGCTCTTGAAGAGCTGTGAAGAGTCAGTTGTTCTCTCGGGGCTCAGAGCTCAGATAACTCTGACACACTCTCATTTCCTGTGAGTAGTCTTCTATCTCTCTGTTGCTGGTGTTGGACCTTGCCTAACAACAGGCAGTGGACTGCAAATTAGGTGGAAATAAGACCCCTAGTGGCCATAACATTTCAGCATTTTTCAGGGGATGTAGGAAGCTATTTGTAAATCAGGTGATTTAGAAATTTGCTAATTACACCATTCTCTACTAAATTAAATTGTGTGAAAGCACAGTGACTCTGCCTCAGCATATACCCTGCTGCAGAACCCAAAATAAAAGATGTACCACCTTGGTTGTGTGATCATTGACCAACCACCACTAGCAGGTTATTCTTTTGTCAGTCTCAGTACCTTTTTCATTTTCTGGTAGTGTATGTCAGTTTTACAATGTGTCACTCCTTAAAACATATGAAAGGGGTTGTCGCACGAAAAAATATTCTACAGTTTTCAAATCAGCACCTGGATCTGAATACTTTTCTAATTACATGGAATTATAAATGTAGCTACTGAGTTATTCACTGAAATCTATCTGTATAGCGCCACCTGCTGTTTGCTCTTTTTCTAATTTCTCTGTCCTTCTCATTGGGACAGAAGCACATGGTCAGTTCTATCCTTGCACTGCCACCAGCAGCAGCAAAAAGGACACATTCCTGAGAAAGGACTCACCTCCTAAGCTGACAGCTTGAAATAGATCTAAATCAGAAAACTGAAGCAATTAATGGGGAAATCTTTAGATCCTTGTGAGGTACAGGGATGGGTCTATTATTATTTTTTTAGAAAGAAATGTACTAGATTATGTACGAGTTTCATTTTTTACATTAGTGATGGGATAACCCCTTTAAGGTTTTTTGTTTAATCCCTGCTTGCATGATCATAGTCGGCTTACAGCTTTGCCATACTATGTTTTTTTTATATTTATTAATAACTTAAATGAATTATGCTCCAAGTGATCTTAAAGGGGATGGTAATTTTGCAAAATTCTTTAGTTTACTTACTGTATTTCTGTCTTTGCTGCTGTTGTCTTCATGCTGCTGCTGCATCTATATTCTCTTTCATGTGGGTTTTAGACTGGCTGCTGCTGTAAATAGGGCCTGTGGATTGCTTTTGCAATAGCTCCATAGGCTTGTCCGTCTTGCTGGCATTGCACATTCCCATTCTGTTTTCTACTGTGCAGACTCTACAACAAGGGATCAATGTCTGCTTGGTAGAATAAACTCCTGCCTCCAATGTCCCGGCTCCATATAGCAGCTGAAGAATAAGACCTCTGCCGCAGGCTTTGTCAGTGCCCACACTGGCTTATCTAGTCAGCTGTACTCAGAGGCTGGTATACTGAAGGTAGGAATTGACACTGGCGTACATACAGGGGTCGCAGTTGCGATCGGGCCCGGCACTCCAGGGGGCCCGGCCGCCTGTGTACACCCCCCCAGGCCGCTGGCAGGGGCCCCGCTGTACTCACATGTAATGGAGCTCTCTGATGGGGCCCAGCATGAAGTACAGTGGCAACTTCGGGCCCCATCAGAGCGCTCCATGCCTCCATTACATGCGCGCACTCACTCACACCCGGCCAGGCAGTTCCGTTTCCATAGTGAAGCAGGGAAACCTCTCTGCTCCCTGCTTCACTGATCTTCAGAGCTCAGGAGCTCCCCCTGCTGGCCCCACATCGCACTGCTGGCTGTGGGAGGAGAGCTGATAGCCCGGGAATCTGCCTCCTGTCATCAGGGAAGAAGGTAAGTATGTGGGGTTTTTTTTCTAACGCTGCAGACTGGGGGCAGGGGGGGGTTTGATGGGCACAACTAGAGTGAGGGGGCACAAAAGTGGGCATCTCTACTGAGGAGCACCTAATCTGCCATAACTACTGTAAACGGGGCACCTAATCTGGCATAACTATGTGAGGTGGTACGTAATCTGGCATAACCACTGTGAGGGGCACATATGTGGGCATATCTAATGTGAGGGGCACATAATCTGGCATAGCCTCTCTGAGGGGGCACATATCTGGGCGTATCTACTTTGAGTGGGCACATAACTGGGCATAAATACTGTGAAGGGGCACATAATCTGCCATAACTACTGTGAGGGGCACATAATCTGGCATTACTACTGTGAGGGGCACATAATTGAGGGGGCACATATCTGGGAATATCTACTTTGAGAGGGCACATAACCGGACATAAATACTGTGGAAGGGGCACATAATCTGGCATTACTACTGTGAGGGGCACATAATTGAGAGGGCACATATCTGGGCATATCTACTTTGAGGGGGCACATAACCGGTCATAAATACTGTGAAGGGGCACATAATCTGCCATAACTACTGTGAGGGGCACATAATCTGGCATTACTACTGTGAGGGGCACATAATCTGGCATTACTACTGTGAGGGGGCACATAATATTGCATTACTACTGTGAGGGGAGACACATAATCTGGCATTACTACTGTGAGGGGACACATAATCTGGGCATTACTACTGTGAGGGGGCACATATTTGGCATTACTACTGTGAGCGGGCACCTAACTGGGCATTACTACTGTGAGGGGGCACATAACTGGGCATTTGTAACGGTCGCGTACACACACACACAGGGGGAAGGGAAGTGACCACTGCGCTCCACCCTTACCCCTGGCCCTGCCTACTTGCCTCGCGAGTCCTAATGACAGGGGACAACTGGACGGCAATCCCTAACTTGGAGTAAGTGCAGGGATGACAGACAGACAAACAACAGGACGTGAACGGACCGAGTCAATACCAGGAAAGCTGCAAAGTACAAATGGAGCAAGCAGAGAATTGTCAGTAGAAGCCGGGGTCATAAATACCAGGAGAGCAGAGAAGTACAAGAGGAGTCCTAAGAGAGTAGTCAGGTGGGAGCCGAGGTCACAATACCAGGACGGATGCGCAGTACAGGAGGATCAGGCAAAAGGATGGTCAAGGAACAGGATCAGGTAAGTATTCAGCAGTCCAACAAATACCAGGAACCTAGAAATTAACAGGCAACCTGTAGCCAGCAGGCTGCCTGTATTTATAGTGGGGAGTGAGGGTCATGTGACGTGGCCAGCGTCACATGACCGACAGACCAACCAGTCGAGCACCGAGTGATCAGCTCGGCGCTCAAGGCAGACTTAGGAGCAAGGAGCCACCCAGCTAGTAAAGCCGCCCTGGGAATGAGGTCAAACACAGAACCTCATTCCAAAAGCTAAGCAACAGTTCTGCGGGCAATGGGGGACCGAGTGCACCTTCGGAACCCCGTGACAGCGTTACTACTGTGAGGGAGGCACATATCTGGGCATAACTACTGTAAGGGGACACATATTTGGCATAACTACTATGAGAGGGCACATATCTGGGCGTAACTACTGTGACAGGAACAAAGGTGGGCATAACTACTGTGAGGGGCCACAAGGTGGGCATTAGTACTGTGTGGTTGCACTTAGGGGAAATGTCCTAGATTACCCTGCTATACATTGGCATGGCTCAGTCTTACAGGACCAGCACAGCGCCCCCTGCTGGTGATTTCACAGGGGCAGTCACCATCTCCTCCTTATGTGATTACTCTTTTTTTCTCACCAAAGGGACCTTGTTCTGGATCCAGCAGACGTCACGCCGACGCCAGCGACACCCTGGATGAGGTAGGACCAGATTTTATTACGACTGGGTGAGTGTAGCCATGCATTGGGCTTAGGGGTCTTTAACACGAGGGGATCCCGTGCGGGAAATCCGCTGCGTGAAGGAGAGCCAAGCCCCGTTCCGGACAGCAGAGACACAGAGCATTAACATGATTGATAATGCTCCGTAACTCTCGGTGATCTTTTTACTACAAAATCACAGAGAGATAAAGTTGTCACCGTGATTTTGTAGTAAAAAGATCACAGTCAATCATGTTACTGCACCGTGTTTCTGCTGTCCAGAATGGGGCTTGGCACTCATTCACGCAGCGGATTAGCCGCATGGAAAGAACCCTTAGTAAGAAAATCTGCTGCTTCTTTGTAAAAATGTTTGCACTGTGGCCCATAACACTATAGTTACACCACTGGTAGGGGAGGTAGGTGGGGGAGGGGGCCCCATGGATCAGTTTTGCACCGGGCCCCATGGATTGTGTGTACGCCACTGGGAATTGATATTACTACTCAGACACTGAACTCTTGGTGTGGAGTCTGCGCAGTAGAACACAGAATGGGAGCACGCAATGCCGGCATCTGGCAGATCCTATGGAGCCAAATTAAGTGATGAAAACTTAAGGGACCATAGATGCAAAAACAATCCCGGGGCACTTTTTGCCACTTCAGCAGCCAATCTAAAAAAACACATGAAAAGAAAATGGATATAAGTTAATAAAGACAATAGCAGTACGGGCAGAAATACAGTGAGTAAACTAAAAGTATTGCAAAGGGACCAATACCTTTAAGTAATTGTTCTATTAACATTACTCTGCTGCCTCTCAGTATCCTAGTCATGGTGTACATTAAAGTGTTATTTTGTTGTGGGATAGTTTAGGCCGGGAAAGTGACTCCATAGATGCAGTTGAATTTTGGCTGGGTTTACATGTCACAGTCTTTGCTGCTGTTCTGCGCATTCAGAGCAAATCCAAAGCATTGCCCCACACTTTTAGAAGACAGCGGCAAGAATTGCATGGCAGTTCTGATGTGTTCGCAACATGAATATCCACCCTTATACCCTGATCATCACCTTGACTGGTGAACTTCCTTAGACTAATTATTTATATGCCATGGTATTTGGTTATCTTCATTTGCCTAATTATTTGACATTGATTTGACATCTAAGGATACTTTTAAATGTGCATACGGCCCCTTTTTCATGAGCGAGTCCCACGCATCGAACTCGCAGCGAGTGTCAGGGAAAGCTCCTGTCCTGACCTCCCAGCACTGATGGGGGTTGCATAGCATTATTTTGATTTATGATGCTATGTAGCCTTTATAGTTAATGCATAATGCTGTCAGTGGTTACATAGCAGTAAGGGTTACATAGCATCATAAATCAATATAATGCTATGTGACCCCGGCAGTGCTGGGAGGTAAGGACAGGAGCAACCTTCCTATCTGCATAGACACATAGCTGTGGTTCGCCTAATTAAAATGTGTATTATTATTATTTTTGTTGATCTGAGGCTCCGTTCCAGTGTCATGGTACTGTTTCTCAGTAAGCAAATTAGGCATTTGGTGCAATGAGGGTGTCACCACTGCTCTTGTTGCACCCAAGCTGTGCTACTTTCTGTGGCCAGCTCCTCACCAGCTGTTTTGATTGAAAAGGGCCAGGCAGTAGCAAAGCAGCCTCCAAAAGGTGTGTAACTTGGGTGCAACAAGAGCAATGGTGTTGCCCTCATTGCACCAAAAGCCCAATTTGCTTATTAACTCAGGAACGGAGTCTTAGCTCAACAAATGAAAAAACAGTGTTTTAATCAGGAGAACTAGAGCTATGTATCTATGCAAACAGTTGGATAGGGAGGTCGCTGGTGACCGATTCCCTTTAATCCCTGTTATAAATGTAAATCACTTTGTGAATATTTGTTTATAATTAAAAACAATTATGTTTTCAGGCAATATATGCTATCATTTTTATATTTAATGTTTATTAAAATGTATATTTTATTGTGTAACTATGCAACAATGTTAATTATCCAATAAATAAAAACAAACGTTTTGTATATTTTAGTAGATATTTGTTAAATATAATTATAAATTCAAGTATTGGAACTAGACATTCACTATTGTGAAATAGGCTTAGCTGAAAGAATGTTTGTTAAATAGTGTATAAGAAAAGTAAGGAAAGAGATCAAAATACACTTTTAGTGAAATAGTAATAAAGTAATCCAAATGATCATTTTCCTTGTACTACCTACAGGTGGTGCTACAACACTAGCAAACAAAAAAAAAATCTCAGTACTTTTTAATACACATCCCAGATCACTACAACACTATTTTGCCCCACAGAAATACATGTTTATTGAATTGATTTAGGTAAGCCATATATATGTAAGCAGAATAAAATGTATTGTATTCAAATAAGCAAACTTTTTTTTAAATAAAAAATATAAGAATTATACATTCCATAAAAACTGTATTTTAATTACTATAATACCATTTTTTTTTACACATTAATAGTAATAAAATATAAAGTAGAATAAAAAATAATAAAAGATGGTTTCATTAAGTATACATCGACCTTTTGTAAATGAGAGACTTTGAATTTAAACTGGGCTTAATTATGCAAATGCTCTACTCTCAGCATAGCTATTACACCTTAATTATTGGAAATGATTATTGCATAGAACTCCTGGAGAAGCTGGCAAGTTCAATTTCATGATGGGAGTTAATATGTTTTCTCCATTACAATATTTAAAAAAAAAATATCACATTTTTTATCTGCAAATATATCAAATAATAACATACTGGAAATTTAAGCCAACTCACTTAAAAGTTGTTTTTGTGGGTCTGTGAAGTTTAAGTTACCATGCCAGAAAGGATTTACCAGGGGGGAGCATTTGTCCTTAACTGTAAGAGAAAGAAGGGAAATTGGATGAAAACAATGCAATTGCAAACCTGATATTCACACATTATTGATGGTACTTACATTTACACATTCGCCACAGTCCCGAGTGTGAGCTCATGGTCTCTGAAAGGTTGTTTTTAATTTCCAATTTGGAAGCATCAATAATGTACCAAAAATCTGTTCCAATAGCAACCACCAAAAAAACAAAGCTCAAAATGCCCACAAAGGCAACAAAAACAGACAAGATGCTTAACTTGAGCTTCATCGTATTGTAACTGGGATTATCAATAGATTCCAGTAGGTCAGTAATCGTGTAGATGAAAAATTTCCATGCAATGATTTTCCATCAGGATGAAACAAACATCATCTTGTCCCATCAGTACCACAGCAGAATCTGTCTTCTTCTGGGTTGAAACAGTCCCAGTGATGTTATGGTTCAGCCAGTGACAGAATGACAATTCAGGAGACACTGCTCAGAGCATGCAACAAGCTGAGCACTGGAAGCTTTTCTGGTCTCACTTATAAATAAGCCAGACATGGAGAAGGCAGAGAGGAATACAAGATTGTGAGCTGCTAATGCACTGCACATTTTAATGATTTCTGAAAGGTTGCCCTTGTATCTTGCCTATGGCTAAACAAATAAGCATTTATGTGACTTTTAATTGATTATTTCTAGAACAAATGCTAAGGTCTGATCATACTGTATTGGAACCACTGTAAGAAAATATACCATTAAAGTACCATTAATTAGAGAAAAATTCGATTTGCTGGTTCACCAAATTTTTGAGGAAAAATTTGTTTTGATCCTAATAAATTTGAAGAAGTGCACACCTTTTACACCGTCATCAACTGATTCCACATAGATGTCTACAGAACATGTTCTATTAAATGCTTATACAAGTAGAGCCCCCCGACAGAGTGGAGAGGGTGTCAGCAGTAAGTTTGTGTTGACGTCACTGATTATTTTGCCCTTCCTCTGCTCGTCAGAACAATAACCCCCAAAAAATGGATCCTGTCTGTCGAGAATCCGCCTTCACTCGGTCAGCATTTGGTCAGTAATCCATAAGCATTTCTCATGCCAAAAAAAACTGTGGTGGAGCCAAAACAGAGATGACACGTGAACAGAATATTTTCATGTCTTCTGTGTTTTGTACTCACTCCTGCTTTTGGCTATCAAATCATAGGCCAATTCTGATTGGACCATACAGGCCTTACAGCTGCTACACAGAGAGGATCCGTTGTGCGTCTCATTTTTCCTTCCTTCTGACAGATCAGAAGAAGGGTCAAATAAATGATGATGTCAGCCAGGCAAAAAGCCAAAATAGTGGCCCATTCATGAAGTGGGGAGGGTGTGAATAGCATGAGAAGTCCAAAGAGTGTCCCTATGACAGAGTGGTGAGGTGGAAGCAGCATGAGGAGACCACGAGGTGGCGGCAGCATCAGGAGGCCACAGAGTGGCACAATGACAGAGTGTGGAGGTGGCAGCAGCAGCATCAGGAGGAGGCCACAGAGTGGTACAATGACAGTGTGGAGGCAGCATGTGGATGCCACAGAGTGGCAAGGTGACATAGTGTGGAGTTGGCGGCAGCATGAGCAGACCACAGAGTGGCACAATGACAGAGTCTGGAGGTGGTGGCAGCATCAGGAGGCCGCAGAGTGGCACAATGGCAGAGTGTGTTGGTGGCAGCAGCATGAGGAGACCACAGAGTGACAGAATGATACAGTGTGTAGGTGGCGGCAGCATGACAAGACCACAGAGTGGCACAATGACAGAGTCTGGAAGTGGCGGCAGCATCAGGAGGCCCCAGAGTGGCAAGGTGACATACTGTGGAGGTGGGTGGCAATATCAATACGCGCTGAAGATGGTGGGTGAAGGAAGGAGCACTTGGCATCAGATGAGTGGCATCAGGCGGGGGACAGCATCAGAATAGTAGCTGAGGCAGGTAGCTAGAAGAAACTGATCTCTTTGGTCAAAGTGTTGGTTTGGCACCATGGATGAACTAGTCTAATGCTTTAGGCATTGGTGTGTGGAAATCCTGGCTGATCCATGTCTGATTCATCTTGATGCAGTGTCCCACTATGGGCTATATGTGGGCACGTTAAACTCTTGCTAAATGTCAGACTGGCAGTGTCATTTACCTTTATTCGCCCCTAGGTGGTGCTGGCACCACTTATATATATAGCTGGGGGGGCTGTCAAGTCAGTGTGTGTGTTGAGGATGAGAATTAACAAAGGAGGAACTTAATGGAGGAGGTGAATCAGAGCAGTCCACAATGTAGCTGCTATTTTAGTCCCTTGGCTCTGGCCAGGCTACGGGGGTATAGAGAACACTATTACAGCAGCACAGCACAGACCAGTGAGTCTATGTCTGTATATAGAGAAAGTCTAGTGGAGGTTAGAACTAAATTAGTCAATGGACTTCACAAGCACCAGTGACCAGGAGGAACCTAAAAGTAGCTGGACACAGCCGGATGATTAATGCGCAAAATTATCCTTTACCACATGCCTCTATGGACATTGTGGATCAGAGTAAATGAAGGCATCCTTACAAATAATGGAGCAGAGGATTTTGCCTGCCGTTAAGGAGACCGCCCTGTGGATTGCTAATTACAAGTAAGAGTTTATTATATCCACTACCTGAGTGCTATAGTGTGGACAAAGTCTAGAAAGATATAGAAATAAAACTCTCCTCAAGTTGCCATTACCTTAGGGTGATAAAGTGCCCAAGATGCAGGCAGCACCCAAAGAGATACGCATCTCTTAAGTGCAGCGGCCCCTGAAAGGTTAGGAGGTGGAATTCCCTGTGACGGCTGACGTGGCGGAGGTAGCCGGAGTCACCACTCTAACGCCCAGGAAGCATGGCTCTTTTGAAGGACTAAATCCCAGGGTCCCCAGAGAGATTACGGGCAATGGGGGAAATATGTGGCAATATCGGAAAGCTATTGAGGACTAGTGATGAGCGGCAGGGGTTATATTCGAATTTGCGATATTTCCCGAATATTTCATAGAATATTCGTAGAATGTTCGCAAATTTGAATATTCGTTAGGAGTAGTGTTGATTGCGAATTTTCGTAATGCGATTCAATGACAGCGTGAAAACTCAGATCTAATGGTATATTCTAACCCCCAGGTGTTCACATGGTAAATTGTTCTACATTCGTTTTTTTTTTTTTGATTATTCGCTATATTACTATATATTCTTTTTTTAGAATATTACAAATATTCGAAAAAACTAATATATAGCACTATATCGAGTATATAAGTTTTTTAGAATATTTGTCTTTTTTTCCATCTGAAGTCATGATTCCTCCCTGCTTAAGTTACTTAAGCAGGGAAGAATCATGACTTCAGATGGAAAAAAAGACAGATATTTGTAATATTCTATAACAAGAATATATAGCAATATAGCGAATATTCGAAAACAAATAAATGTAGAACAATTTAGCTAATATAGTGCTGTAATCTTTTTTTTTAATAGTTGTAATATTTTTCTAATCTGAAAATCAGATGAGAAAAAAATTACAGCTATTAGACAAAGAAGATTATAGCGCTATATTAGCTAAATTGCTCTATATTCGTATTTTTTTTTCCGAATATTTGCTATATTGCTATATATTGTTTTTGAATATTACGAATATTCTAAAAAAAAATATATTCGTTTTTTAGAATATTAGTCTTTTTAAAAAAATCTGTACAGTTGTTCCACTTTGGCATACTCCTCCCTGACAAGCGTCCCCGTCACCATGGGAATGCCTGGGGGTTAGAATATACCATCGGATCTGAGTTTTCACCATCTCATTGATTCTCATTACAAAAATTTGCAATCAACACTACTCCTGAATTCAAAGATATTGCAGCCTTCTCATTGGCTCACAAGCTAGAAGCAGGGAGGGATCATGTGTACTGATTAAAAAAAAATCTCGAATATTCAAAATTACTAATATATATCACTATATTCTAAATATAAGCGAATTCTCGAAGTGCTGATATTCGCAATAAAAATTTGCAATTCGAATATTCGTGATCAACACTATTGAGGACTGGGCAGTCAGGGTATGGGATCGACCCCAGCCCAGGGACCTGATTTTTGAGAGAAGGATCGGGAGCGTGGTGTGGTTCTCGGTTGAGAGGGGGTTTGGCTTCATCCAAGATGACAAGATCGGGCAGGAGATGTATGTTAACAGGCGCTCTGTAAGCGCCGTTATCTTCCTCAGGCCCGCCACAGCCTATATAAGAGGGACACCGTAGAATACACCCCCATGGAGTCCCTTCAGGGTCCATTTGCTTTAGCATTAATCTGCCTCGAGAAACCTCTGATCCCATTGTCGTCAGCACCGGAGGTATGGCCGGATGACCCAGCTGCAATAAGAAAGTGCGCTGTCTGTAAGAGTCGGAAGATGGTGTACTCCGATTCTGGAAACGACCTCAGCCAGAGCCGGAGCCGCTCGTTCCAGGATTGCCTACTCCACCTGATAGATGGGATGAACACCAGACCACTGACCTCCCTGCCTGTGGCCTATGTGAGACCCCAGAAGGTCTTTGCTATGGCCCCGTCTCCCAGCCGGAAGTTCGGGCTAAACCTTCCCAGCTTCCTTCAGAGCGAGAAACATGTACCACCATAAGCAACATGTGGCTTCAGCTTCCTCTGATGTATATGCCTACGGAGTCCTTTTGTCATGGCTTTGCACAGGGAGCAAGAATGTTATGCACAATTCTGATGGAACTCCTGATCTTAAGAAACTGGACTTGGACTCTAAAGCAAAGGCTCTCCTGTCACGTCTTATGTGCTGTGGAGATCAAATGCAGACGGAGCAGAAAAAACATATGAATGTTTTCAACTTACTGAAGCTGCTTGATTTAATTGTGCATAGATGGTGAAGGCAAAGTCTGCTGGTGCGTTGTCATCAGCGTCTTCATTATGTTTACTGGTCCATACCTCAAAAGAAGGACTACAAACACCCATCAATTTTCCCGAAGAAAACATGGTTGAAATAAAAAAATTTCACCAATGAAAGAATAATGGAATTCGGTTCATACAGAAGAAAGTCTACATTCACCCATACATTTTCCGAAAAAAAGCCAGTGTCACATAAAGAATTTCACCACTAAGTACTTCAGTCCATACCACAAAAGGAGGTGTGTACATTCACCCATGCTTTTTCCGAAAAAGAGCCAGTGTCATATAAAGAATTTCACCACTAAGTAAGTCCTTCCATACCGCCAAAGGAGTTGTACATCCACCCATACATTTTCCGAAAAAGAGCCAGTGTCACATAAAGAATTTCACCACTAAGTACTTCAGTTCATACCGCAAAAGGAGTTGTACAATCGCCCATCAATTTTCCAGAAGAAAATATGGTTGAAATAAAAAATTTCACCAATGAAAGGATAATGGAATTCGGTTCATACAGAAGAAAGTTTACTCTCACCCAGCAATTTTCCCCAAAAAGCCTCTTTCACATAAAAAAAATTCACCACTTCGTAATTCAGTCCATACCGCGAAAGGAGTTGTGCAATCACCCATTAAAGGGGTTATCCCATCATAATGATCACTGTTAAATCTGTTAATGATTTGACAGTGATCATTTTTGTAAATATACTTTATTAACAAATTCCCACCGATTAGGAGAAAATTCATCCCCACTTACCTTATTGTTGTGACTCGGTCTCCCCTGGTTACGACCACCGCTCTTCCGCAAAATCCCGATGGTCGCGCTTGCCCAGAAGACTTCTTCTTTTCTCCCGGCCGGGCCACTCGCTGTCCTGAACGCGCATGCTGCCGCGCATGCGCGACGGTGACTTCTTCCCGGCCAGAATAGTACAGAGCTGCGAACGCGCACGCCGGCTCTGTACTATACTGGCCAGCAATAAGTCACATTGCGCATGCGCGGCAGCGTGCGCGTTCAGTCCAGCGCGCGGCGCGGCCGGGAGAAGACTTCAATCAAGATGAAGCCCGCCCCCAGCCAGAATCCAGGAAGTGAACGCGTGGTGGCAGCAGGTAAGTATGAAACTGCTAAGTGGGATAACCCCTTTAATTATCCAGAAGAAAACATGGTTGAAATAAAAAATTTCACCAATGAAAGGATAATGGAATTTGGTTCATACAGAAGAAAGTTTACTCTCACCCAGCAATTTTCCCCAAAAAGCCTCTTTCACATAAAAAAATTCACCACTTCGTAATTCAGTCCATACCGCGAAAGGAGTTGGCCAATCACCCATTAATTATCCAGAAGAAAACATGGTTGAAATAAAAAATTTCACCAATGAAAGGATAATGGAATTCGGTTCATACAGAAGAAAGTTTACTCTCAGTCAGCAATTTTTCCAAAAAAAGCTTGTTTCACATAAAAAATGTCACCACTACGTAATTCGGTCCATCCCGCGAAAAGTGCTTCACCACATATACCGTAACTGCACCGCTGAACGGCAATTAGGCCCTAATTTTTTAATGTTTTTACACGAAAGGCTTTTCAACAGATAAGTACAACGCAGGACAGTGAATATATTTTTATTTCACCAGAAACTGGGCTGTAAAATATCTCACTGCACCGCTGAACGTGAATTAGGCCGAATTTTTTTCTATTTTTACACAAAAGGCTTTTCAACAGAAAAGTGCAACAATAAAAGGCATATATATTTATATTTCACCTGTAATACACGGCACGGCATACTGGTCTGTAAAATATCTCACTGCACCACAGAGCAGCAAAATTATTTTACCTTTTTTTACTAATACACGCAAAAAAAGGGCTTTAAAACAGATAACTGCGCCGCTAGGTGGAAAATATATTTAGCTTTTTTCCACTAATACACACAAAAAAGGGCATTAAAAACAGATAACTGCACCACAAGGCGGGAAATATATTTTTCCTTTTTCAACTAATACATGCAAAAAAGGTCTTTTAGAGCAAATAACTACACCGCTGAGCGGCAAATATATATATATTTTTTCCACTAATACACAGAAAAAAGGGCTTTGAAACAAATAACTGCACCGCTGAGCGGCAAAGATATTTTTCCTTTTTCCACTAATACACTCAAAAAAGGGCTTTAAAACAGATGAGTGAACTGCTGAGTGGCAAATATATTTTACTTTTGCCACTAATACAAGACAAAAAGGGCTGTAATTTTTGCACTTCACCACACAATAGCTAATAAGCCCTTTTTTCCCACTAATACAAGCCAAAAAATGCTTTAGAACATATAACTGCACCGCACAAGGGCAAATCAAACTTAGAAATATTCCCTTGTATTAAACACTGTTAATTCCTGTATCAAACAGCACTTGCACCCTAATAAGAACAGTTTGCTGGAATTACAGAGCTGTATAATGGCAATTTGTATCGCCAGTCAGTGCTGCAAGGTGTAATAAGATTGTTCCTATCAACCAGGTTGTCACCTCCCCGACTGAACCCTGTTCAACAAAAATGCAGTGTAAATCTTTTTTTTTTAGCACAATGACGATTTTTCTATCACTGTCCTTAGCGCCTGCAGACAAGTCTCTCACTGCCCTAAGTACGCTGGTGAATGGCAGAATCTAAGATGGCTGCCTTATTTATACGGCTGTGACATCACCGGGCTGGCTGGCTGCTGATTGGCTGCATGCATGTCAGTATGGGTGATCCCGCCTTCCCAGACTTCCTTTCTCCATGTCCCCACACATGCAGCAGCTATTTTAGGAAAATGCGATTCGTTACTATGAAGCGTGAGGAAATTCGCATTCGGTGCGAATCAAATTTTTCCTGAAATCTGTAAAAAAGTCCACTTTGTCAGCTTCGATTATCTCATCTCTAATTCTAATTGTGGTCCTGGCTATGGTGGGAACAGAGTGGACAAACCAGGTTAGGAAAAGTGACTTGACTGTCAACTATCAATGGCTGAGGTGTGCCGGAAGCCATGGCCGTGTGCGAGCTAAATGAGGGGCATGCCTTAATGGTGAGAGAGGTAAAGAGGGGAAGGGTGGGAGGGGTAAGAGCGCGGCGTCCATGAGGATAAGCGGAGTGGTGCTAAATAGGCCTCCTTCGCCCCTCCCACAAACGCAGGCTGAGCTTCAGCCTTAACCACTTGTGGTCCTGGCTACAGTGGGAACAGAGTGGACAAACCAGGTTAGGAAAAGTGACTTGACTGTCAACTATCAATGGCTGAGGTGTGCCGGAAGCCATGGCCGTGTGCGAGCTAAATGAGGGGCAAAAATCAATCAGGTAGGAAATGGCTAGTTACTGGACACAGAGAGCTAAACTAGTAAAGGCTTTGGCAATTTCAACCTGCGGGTTTGGAATGTAGTGCGTAAAACAGGAAGATTGCAATCTGCCCATTTTTTGGATGACATGCGCTGGGACCCCATGACTTGACGCTGGGGATACGGCCCCTAAGCGAAACGAATGTCCCGAAATGGCCTTGGCATTGAAACCTAGTCCGGAAGCTAAGATTCTGATGTGGTGAACGAACTGTGATGCTGTGAGATGTTTGGAATTGAAAGGGAAAAGAGGGCTAACTGGCGTAGGGTTTTTTAAGGTGGCGAATAGCTGTTTGAACACAGCAACTGGGCACCAATCATTGAAGGTCTGGAAATAGCGGATTTTAACTGGCGGTCCCACCTGAGAGGTTTTGGTGGAGTGGAGTGATAGGGTGCAATGTGTCTGCTGCCAGGCTAATTGATCTATGGTGGGGCCTGCGTGTCCAGGAGAGCTGGTGAATTCCCCGGGCCGCAAAAACCCGTAAAAACAGAGGTACATGGCTGCTTTGATCACTATGCTTTTGTATGGCCCAAAAGGATCATTGTCTAGGGAGGTGGAAAAGGCCCTGAACATTGCCCCGGTGACTGGCTTCCTGCTGGACTCTGGCTTGTTGCTGTTCTTTTGGATTCCTCTCAGAGTGGATTTAATGGCTTGCGAAGAAAATATGGACTGGCTGGCTGGATGATCTAAAGTGAAAAAATGTTGTACCCCTGCCAAGTACAACTTGATGGTATTGAATGATAGGAGAAGTTCTGTGTGACAAAAAGCCAGGAATGCCATGACGTAAGTTGTTCTTGTGGATGTCTGAGGGAGAATTGCCTGAAGGTTTCCCACCCTGTTTTGTAATTCCTGGCTGTATTGAGGGACAAGGAATTATAGATGAGTGACTGCCGTTCTGACGTGCTTGCTTAGTCCATCGTCAGTGTCTCGAGGGACCCCTGATGGATCGGCATCTGGCATTACCTGAAAGAAAACAGGGAAGTTGAAACGAGAGAGGGCATCAGCAGCCGTGTTTGCTGAACCCTGTATGAATCTACATGAGAAATGAAAATTGAACTGTAAAGCAAGACACACTAGTCTACGGACAAAAGGCATGATTTGTGGAGAAGAGGAACGGCCTTTGCTGAGGATTTCTACGACTGCCTGATTGTCTGTGACGAAGATGACTGGCTTATTCCTCCAAAGCTCGCCCCAGACCTGGGCAGCTGCGACAATAGGATAGATTTCTAGAAGTGGAGAGGATTTGATGGAACTCTGAACTGAAGAAATCTGAAGCAGCCAAGGACCTACGAACCAGTGGTTGTTAAAAATGGCTGCAAACCCTTTTGAAGCTGCTGCATCGGAAAAGACTGGGTGAATTATGGTCCCAAGAAGGGACGATGCCAAGAGGGAGATGCCATTCCAGTTTGAAAGGAAATGGTGCCACACGTGTAAATCGGCCGTCGCTGCGGTATCGAGATGGATCAAGGCGTCCTGATCCGAGGCAGCAGGTAAAAGTTGCAGCAGTCTGGAAATGAAAGCTCGGCCCTGAGGCATGATCTTTGAGGCAAAGTTTAACATTCCCAGAAGTGACTGGAGTTCAACCTTGGCGAGGGTCCTGGCCGTGACTGATTTCCTGATGGAATCTTGGATTTTTTTTAGCTTGTCGTCGGGCAGTCTGGCTTCCATCTTACCAGTGTCCAAAATGATGCTCAGGAAGGTTATGATTGAAGATGGGCCTTCAACTTTTGCTGGGGCAACCGGGACGTTTAGTTTTGAAAATATGTCAAGAAGTACCTGGAGCTGATTGGGTGCTTGATCTGAGGTTTCGATCAGCAGGAAGTCATCCAGGTAGTGAATGACCCTGGAACACCCGCCATGATTGACTAAGACCCAGTGGAGAGCTTGGGCGAATTGATCAAACAGCCAGGGGCTGCTTTTTGATCCAAACGTCAATCTGTCTGAAAAATAGTACAGGTCCCTCCATTTAATGCCATAAAATTTCCATAATTGAGGTGAAACTGGAAGTAATTTAAAGGCATCAGCAATATCTGCCTTGGAAAGCCAAGCGCCTGGTCCCAGCTGGAGAATCAACCGAATGGCTTCGTCCAAGGAAGAGTACTGCATGGAAAAGTCTTCCAAAGGAATTAGAGAATTTAAACTAGGTGTGCTGGAAGCATGAGGAGCAGACAGGTCAAATATCAGCCTTTTTTTATTTGAAAACTTTTTTGTGACCAGACCAATGGGGTTGACCCTCCAGATGTCAAAGGGGGGGACTGCAAATGGACCTAGGAGAAAACCCTTGCTGATTTCGGACTGTATGAGAGAGTCAACTGACTCCGGATCTGCCAAGGCGGAATGGAGATTGGAGCCTTCCCATGTGGCCAGCGGGGAGGAAACCAGCCCTGTGTGGAACCCCTGCGAAAACCCAGAAATCAAAAACTGCACAAAATTGGTGTCGTGATGATGCTGAAGGAGTGTAGCTAGTAATTCGATATTGACTCCGGCTAGTCATAGATTTTTGGACGATCTTTGCGGACAAGAAGACTGGGGATGGGCCCTGAAACAAATAGAGCAAACGTGCAAGGCCTTGCATTTTGAAAAATAACAGTCTGACCAATTGAAATGATTACAGACCTGACTCCTGCCCAGAAACAATATGGGCCTGCCCCATTTGTCAACATTCTGCCCTGAACTTGAGGACCCGGAAGGAATGGCAGGGGGCCTACCTTGGGCCAGAGATCCTGAATTGGGACACCAGTCGGAGGAATGCGAGATGGATTGACAGGTGGCACAGGTGGGCGCTTTAAGACCCGCAAAATGCCTCCAGAACAGCTCCATATCTAGTGTGGACCAATCCGTGATGTGCTGGAATTGGGACAGAGCAGCAGCGGCTTTGGCAGAAAACAAGCGATTATAGTAATAAAAGGCATGTCCTCCATACTTGTGACCCAAATCAGTTACCCTGTACAGGTAGGTGTCTAGTTCCTCCCTACGGTGTGCTTGGGCAGAGCATAGAATATCCCGGAATAAGCTGAAAGCCAGCACAAATTCCGGAATGGAGAGTTTTTTGTGCAAGCGGGCATCTTTGGACTTAAGAACCACTGACACGTTCCCACATGCGATGGTCTTGTTTTCATTGGAGTCATGAGTGGAAATGAGGATAGAATCCAGGTTTACATCTTTACCTGACAAAATATCCTTCCGGATGTTGTCAGGAACGAAGTGTGACGGGGCAATGGTAAAGGAGCTGGGAGCCCTACCTGGGGTTGGGGCACGAGTGGTGGAGGGGCCTGGGACAGGAGAGGTAGGTATGTCCGGCATTGACGGCCTGGTCTCCACAGCCAGCAACCTGGTCTGGATGTCAGACACTGAACTGGAAAGAGTGTTAATGGTTGAGTGAAGCTGGGCCAGCGATGTCTGTATTGTAGACAGGGACACTTGTTCTTCTGCAGCTAAGATAGGCTCAGCAGCTAGCAGTGTGTACAAATCTGCTTTGCGAGCCGAGGCAGGATAGCGGATTCCTCTCCTAGTTAATTCAGTCATTAGCTTTGGAATGGTCCACTGCCTGAAGGAAAGATTGCTTCTATGGGCCGAGCCGGGTGATTCCGGAATGGAGCGAGTCTCGGCAATATTGGAAGAGTGGGACATCGTGCTGTGAAATAAATGATGGGAAAATGAAAAAATGGAAGTGAGGCGGGTGGTAGAGCCACCTGACGCCCTTGAGTGAACCTGCGGAACCCTCTGAATGCAAACACCGAAGTGTGACAGAGAAAAGCCGTCACCAAGAAGAGGGGTAAGAGGGCTGACCCACCTGGCCTAGTTTACCTAAAAGAAAGGCGACATACATGATTCTGGCAGGATCCTAAAGGACGAAATAGTGAAACATCGAAACTTACCTGGATTGGGCGTATGATACCGTGGAACTTGAATGATCTGGATGACCAAGGACCTAAGACTAAAACCTGGAGGAAACCACCTAAACGGAAACCGAACCAGACAGACCTCTTGGATGACCCTGGAAAACATGGGGTGAGGTTTGAGAGATGCTGGAGACAACGTAGAACCCGACGTGGATCAGGGAGCTGGAAGCCCGAATGTAGAGAAACCGAACCGTGCCTGATACATGTGAGGTAAATGAGCGTACACCTGGAGTCAGAATTGAATGACCGATGCGTGGCAAGCGAACAAGAACACGTGCGCTGGCTGCGTGGCCAGTGGCAAACTGCACCTGACGCGCATCTGGGCAGAAATAAACAAATGAACCGATTGAACATGCCTGATACGTGACAGATGACCCGATAAGCCTGTTGAACCTGAGGCGTGTCAGGAAAATAACAATGACAGATACCGGACCAGACGAACCTTATGCGTGTCAGGCAAATATGAAATTTTTTTTTTTTTTTTTTTTATGAATCTGATGCGTGTCAGAAAATAGAACCAAACATGCGTGTCAGGCAACTCAGCATGGACGTAAGCGTACGGCAAAGCTGAGTCGGCGCTCAGAATGTAGATGTGGATTAAATGGAACTGCGGGGTGATGGCGAGTGAATTGTGTATACCTGGGATTTGTGAAACATTTAGCTGAATTATGCGTGGACTGTGTTTAAAGGCTTCCCTTTGCAGAAGTGCCATACGTATTTTTTTAACACTACTGCACATCTTCCCAGGGCTAGGGGCTGGGGCTACTACTTGGGGCGTCTGCAATGGCCTATTGTGTCTGACCTAGCAGTGAAATAAGTTTGTCCCATGCCACCATCTCTGCCTAAGATTAGATCTGGGTACTGTGATGTGTGCAGGCTGTGGTTACTTCAGAATAATGTAATAGAATAATGAGCGAGCACTCATACACTTGGCAACCAGATTGACATGTGCAGAAAATATTTATTAAATCCCCATAAAATACAAGTAATAAAATTTATAAGAACAATGTAGCAATAATATACAACATTACAGTCACATATATTGTGGTAGATATGATCGACACTATATTCATATGACTCAATAGTGTCGATAAATTCAATAATATATATCTCACCAAAAAACTTCTAGTATATGCTGTTATTTGGGAAGAGGGGGCATTATCTTCTAGCGCTCTATCCCAATTTGGGAAACTGAATGTCACTGAAAATGTTGTAGGTGTATTCACTGGGAGCGCAACATGTTCATAAAGTGTCCACAGGAATCCTGAGAATGTGAAAAGTCTCTTATAGCATATCCTTTTAAGCTCGATATGAGCTTTGGATTGGAGAAAACTTTAAATCGATGTTTGGCTTACCGTCTAGCGTCTGCTGTCTCCCTATTGCTTCAATGGAGCTTTAAATATTTGCCGGCTTATTCAGTCGCTCCATCCAGCAAGCTGGTTTAAATTTCGCGGGAGTTCCAAAGATCGCAGGAGTTACCACTCTGTTCCGCAATTTCCTTTGGTGCAGCTTTCAACGATAAGAATAGTTAATCCTTTACTGTAGAGATTTTCTTCTGTATGGCCATACAGTATTATCGGAGGCTTTTCAATGCAGGTACATCACTTGTTTCACCATACGCGTTACGGGTAGATTCACTCTAAGTAAGAAATGCTTCGAATGGTTCTCTGGAGACTCAAAGACTGAAACATTAGATCTTAATAATCAATTTACCTATTAGATATTAAATACAAGGTACTATAGTCTCAGCCAGAATATCCATGATCCATTTGTTTACTATAAATGAAATTTAAGGTCATGCAGAATATACTTAATTATTCATTTTGCTGTTGATGAGCACTTGAGGGTCAATATGGTATAACAAAACGAAGGCCTACACTGTCACATGGTATCCCCACTGGAAATATGTAGTGAAAGTGTCATATCTTAGGATAGCTAAGAATATACTACTATATACTAGATCTCTGCCACCTAACATTACAAATTGTTGCAAGAGATAATAGAATCGATTACACACAAGTCCAATTCATTATGATTTCCCCAAAACTACAACTCCCAACATGCCCGGAGAGCCGTTGGCTGTGCGAGCATGCTGGGAGTTCTAGTTTTGCAACAGCTGGAGGCACACTGGTTGGGAAACACTGTTATAGACAATCCAAAGTTTTTGAGGTTCAAAGAAGATAAAGGATCACATGACCCATTGGGTGAGCTTGCCCGTAATGCCTTGCAGTCAGCCTAGTGTAAAAACTTTAGTAAATGCTGCTCAGTGTGTGTGCAACTTACTCAGGATGCCTAACGGTCAGACTACTTCAGAGTGTTTTGCAACATTGATGTTAGTTAATGTTGCAGCATTGAAAGCTGTACAGCTTTAATATATATAGTAGCGCTATATAAGTGCATAAAATAAAAAAGTAAATATATAAATAAAATATATTATTAATTATAATATATTATATATATATATATATATATATATATATATCCAAGAAAAATGGCGGCACTGGCAATGATGAGAAAAAATCGGGTGCACGTTCCAGGGGAATAGACTTCAGAAATAGATACAGAAAATGAGCGGCACTCCGGTAGGTTAAGAACAAATGATTCCTTAAATCACCCATGCGGTGCAACGTTTCAGCTCCAAACTAGAGCCTTTTTCAAGCAGAGATATAATACAAGTGATGGCAATATATAAGTGAATCAATCAAGATACAGATCATGTGACCACACTCCACCCCGTGGGTGTGTTACAAAATGTGTCAATAAAATAATGACAATAAGAATTCAGTAAACAAAGTGATAACAATGAGAATACAGTGTAAAATGTCATGTGAGGGAAGTGACATAATCATACATGTCAGACATTATGTATATAGTGTAAATCATAGGACATAAACTTGTCGATCAGATGTAAAAAGCTGATCAAGTTATGCAACAAGTGAACATGTGTAATACAGGGGGAGGAGCAGGGAAACGATCGCGCAGACATATCAATCAGGCAGGAGACACATTCCATGCAGCTTCTCGGCGTTGTGTACACCGTTCTGCGCAGGCTCGGCGCTGCACCAATCAGGGACCAGCGACGGCAGGAAAACGTCAAGCGTCATCAGAACTGGCCAGCGCTTACAAGTTCCCCAAGCGCCGCTCCATACAGCCTCGGTTTGTTTTCTGGCGCATGCCCAGTGAGAATCTAGTACAAAGCGCCATCTTGGTCTCTGGAAAAACACCCATGAACCATACACCCCAATATAAAGCACCAGACCCGCTCCAGAATTGAGTATTACGTCACTGACAGGTAGGGACAGCCCCAGAATCAGGGTGCCCACTTCCAGTACCCTGACAAAAAAAAAACAGCCGCCACGGAAAACCGCTGTTAAAAAAGGGGTATTGTCCAGGGTGTTGTGACGCAACCATACTCATGAGGGTTCTCCTCCTGCAGGTACATAGATGCCACAGGGGGCAGATCCATAACAGGTGAAAAAGAATTTATATATATAGACTCCACCATCAAGGCTGATATGACAAAAAATATATAGGTCCCAAGGTGCTCGCCGGGCAGGGCAGTACAAAATGTATTAAACATAAAAAAATGCACACTACATGTAGGAATGACTCCCTCCTATATGAAGTACTGCGTCCACTTGATCCACATGCTCCATCCCTCCTGGTACAATAGTGCAAGTGATCTATAAATAAAGAAAGAAAAGTTACTATTGAAGCAAGAAATATTTTGATGTTAAAACTCTCTTTCTGTGTACATAAGTCAATGAAAAACAGATCACGCGACCCAGGAGGCAAACCACACTTCACAGAATATCCCCAAAATTATATTCTACGTTTAGACCATTGGGTCTCAAACTGCCCAACCTGTGTATCCAGTATAGCTCCTTACGCTTGAGTAACCTAGACCTATTGCCACCACGTCTGGGTTGAGGTATATGGTCAAGGATCCAGCACCTCAAATTACCCTCCCTGTGCCTGACTTCAACAAAGTGCTTGGATACCGGCAGATCAAGACGTTTTTTTCCAGATACTAAAACGGTGATTATTGAGGCGGGTTTTTAAATCCGTCGACGTCTCACCCACGTAAAGTAAATTGCATGGGCAAGACAGTACATATATGACGAAACTCGAGTCACAGGTTAAATGGAACATGATGTCATAAGACACACCTGTACTGGGGTGTACAAATGTTCTCCCTTTGCGGATATATCTACAGTTGACGCAACCCAGACAGGGAAAGCAGCCCAGGCCAGGCTGCGTCAACGTAGTTTGTCTCGAGGACCCCTTAGAGCCAATGTCAGCCTTGACCAACTGATCTCGCAGGTTCCTTAAACACCGATATGAGAACAGTGGTGGGTGTTTGAACTCAGGAATCTCCTTAAAACAAGAGCCCAGCAGATCCCAGTGTTTCCTGATAATCCTGTTGATCGAGGGACTGAGTTCATTATACACTGAGAAAAAACTGAATCCTGTCAGACTTTTGGACAGTTTTCCGTTTCGACAGTAATTCGTCCCTATCTAGACCGCGGACCCTGTTCTTGTGCTCCCCCAACAGTCGATGGGGGTAACCCCTGGAATGTGTACCCGATTTTTTCTCATCATTGCCAGTGCCGCCATTTTTCTTGGATATAATTGGCTTATTGGCTGAGCACGGCGCATAGCTATCTTAGCACTGCATTTTTTTCTTTTTCTGCATCATGTCTATTTCTGAATCTGCTTCACCCAACGGTTGTGTGTACACACCTGAAGACACTGAGCGCATTTTGCCTGACATTGGAGGAGATGCCACCTTCCTCAATACCCCCTCCATTAAGGAACTGAAGCGAAAATTTGAAAATGTGTCCAAGCGTGTAGTATCCTTTCTCCTACATATGATGACATTGGGGGAGTACTACAAAACACACAAAATTCCCAGAGGAATGCGGTCACATATACGACCAAACCTTTTTTATAGCAATCCTATGTTTTGCAAGAAGTTTGAAGCTCTATCTAACCGTTATTCCCTTGATTTTATTTTGTTAAACATCGAGTACTTGCAACATGAATTAACAGCCCTGAATTGTGAATTACGTGATATAGAAGTTAATCTTCAGTCACTTTTATCTACGGAGGACTTTGCCAAATACATGGACGATACATCTGTTCAAATGAAGCATTTCCAGGCCGACTCTGAGGAGAAAAAAAGAGTAATATGGTGTAGAGACACTGAGGATTATAAAAAGGGTAATGTTTATACCTGGCAAACTGAGAGACAGAACAACACACAACAGAGGGATATGAAAAAGAGGAGGAAGACTGCACAGACATCTTCGACTGATGAACAAGCTTTTTTAGACAAAGCTCCACAGATGCCAGAAAGACGCGGTGACGCATCAGGAGAGGTGGTCGCAGCACAGAGGGATTGGGCAAGCTTCGCAGCAACAGGAATTGACCTGTAGTAACCAAGGGCAACGTGGGAAGAGAAGGTGACCATTGTCAACCTGTCCTCCGAGGAATTGACTTCCGCACAAGTGAGTGTCCTATCCAAAGGATTTTCATTCTGTCCCAGTTCACGCGTGAACTGGTTTGAACTTGAGTCCAATTTATATTCCTTCTTTCGCCGCATTAAGCTTAAGATATGGTTTTGCAATAGAGACAGGGTTGTGAGACCCCAGACCAGTGATTTCACGCTGGGATCTCTCAATCTATTTCAGAAGAGCAACTTTGTACCTATTATTAATGAGCCAGCTGTTGAAGCCTACATCAGTGCTGTCCGACGGGGGGTGTCTGAGCTTAGGTCCTCCTCCCAGGGAGATCTGGACTTTAGGCACCCTAATCTGACCACTACTGAAATTGAGGCTCTGCAGTCACTCAGGTCCGACCCCACCCTTACCTTGAAACCAGCTGATAAGGGTGGTGCGGTCGTGGTAATGGATACCAATAAATACATTCATGAGATCATGCGACAACTAGGGGACCCAGAAGTATACAGGGTATTAGACTCTGACCCCAGATTTGTGATTGCTGGTGTTATTCGCAAATGCTTGACAGATGCTATGGCTGCTGGCACAATCGACGGGGGTCTATGTGATTTTCTTGAGGTGGCACATCCGGTCACTTCGTGATCTATGTGTTGCCCAAGATTCACAAGACCCTTGTCGATCCCCCGGGACGTCCCATCGTCTCGGGGTCTGATTCCATCTTCAGCAACATAGCCATCTTTCTAGATAAGGTTTTGCGTGATTTCTCAATAGGAGGTTCTTCCTATATACAGGATACATCTGATTTTCTGGTCAAACTCCAGGATACTGATGTGTCTCCAGTGCTGCTTGTTTCTTTTGATGTGACCTCCATGTACACGTCTATTGTACATGAGAGAGGTATCCAGGCCATCAGGAAAATGTTAATGACATCATCCTATACATCTCATGCTTCTGAGTTCATTGTCAACTTGCTCAATATTGTTCTTCAGTATAACTATCTTCTTTTCAAGGATGTATTTTACTTGCAGCAACGTGGCGTGGCCATGGGGTCTCACGTGGCCCCCACGTATGCAAATATTTTCATGCGGTGCTATGAGGAGGATGTAGTCTATCTGTCCCACCACTTCAGACATGTGCTGAGATGGTGGAGATATATCGACGACATCTTCCTCATATGGACAGGGAGTGAGACTGAGTTGACGGATTTTCATGGTCAAAATCTGCAATTTACTCTCGTTTATTCTAAAACTGAGATCCAGTTTCTGGACACCAAGGTTGTGCTGAGTGGAGGCGTGTTGCACACTGAATTATACACTAAACCCACCGATACCAACACCTTTTTGTGTTATAACAGTTCCCACCCCAGGAAAATGATTGAGTCGCTCCCTTTCTCTCAGTTCCTCAGGGTGAAACGTGTTGTGTCCGACGAGAACAAACTAAATGCGACCCTAGATTCCATGGCCACTAAATTTCTGGATAGGGGTTACCCCCATCGACTGTTGGGGGAGCACATGGACAGGGTCCGCGGTCTAGATAGGGACGAATTACTGTCGAAACGGAAAACTGTCCAAAAGTCTGACAGGATTCAGTTTTTTCTCAGTGTATAATGAACTCAGTCCCTCGATCAACAGGATTATCAGGAAACACTGGGATCTGCTGGGCTCTTGTTTTAAGGAGATTCCTGAGTTCAAACACCCACCACTGTTCTCATATCGGTGTTCAAGGAACCTGCAAGATCAGTTGGTCAAGGCTGACATTGGCTCTAAGGGGTCCTCGAGACAAACTACGTTGACGCAGCCTGGCCTGGGCTGCTTTCCCTGTCTGGGTTGCGTCAACTGTAGAGTAGATATATCCGCAAAGGGAGAACATTTGTACACCCTAGTACAGGTGTGTCTTATGACATCATGTTCCATTTAACCTGTGACTCGAGTTTTGTCATATATGTACTGTCTTGCCCATGCAATTTACTTTACGTGGGTGAGACATCGACGGAGTTAAAAAACCCGCCTCAATAATCACCGTTTTAGTATCCGGAAAAAACGTCTTGATCTGCCGGTATCCAAGCACTTTGTTGAAGCCAGGCACAGGGAGGGTGATTTGAGGTGCTGGATCCTTGACCATATACCTCAACCTAGACGTGGTGGCAATAGGTCTAGGTTACTCAAGCGTAAGGAGCTATACTGGATACACAGGTTGGGCAGTTTGAGACCCAATGGTCTAAACGTAGAATATAATTTTGGGGATATTCTGTGAAGTGTGGTTTGCCTCCTGGGTCGCGTCGTCTGTTTTTCATTGACTTATGTACACACAAAGAGAGTTTAAACATCACCTTGGGACCTATATATTTTTTGTCATATCAGCCTTGATGGTGGAGTCTATATATGTTGGTAAGGCTGATTAGTCAGCCTGCATTTGTGGGAGGGGCGGAGGCTCTTCATATACGAGCCACACCCTCACTTCCAGGCGTGTGTTCTCAGGTGCACAGCTGCCTCTGGGTGTCATTAGCAAACTAGCTTCTCTGGTGGTAGGAGTCTTTCTTTGCAGCATGGAGCTTGTTATTTGGCTCTCTGCTACCGTGGCATGCACGCGCCGTACTACGTAAGTAGGTTGTGCCGGGGCCGTCTCTCCTGGCCGGTCGGAACCGACTTTGCTAGCGAACGGGAGGCTTTGCCTCAGAATCTGCTACCTCAGGTTTGCTTGTTGGGCCTAAATACTTCTATTTTCTTTTCAACTTTGTTTGTTGGTAATGGGAGTTAGCTCCTATAAATCTTACAAGTTTCACTTTGTTTCGTTCGTCTCGTATGAAAAGTTACTTCAGCCGGTTTGCTGTAAAGAAAGTTACCCGGGCTGCACGTGACGTCATGTTTGGAGATCAGACGCAGCTGTTATTGTTTAGGCCTCTTGCTGTAGCTGTTCCTTGCGATGTGTCTCCCCCCCTCCCCCCACTACCACCATCTTTAGACTTCATGTATTTCACTGCTCCATGTACTTAAAAACCCTGCCGCACTTTCATGCTCTGCTGTTATCCTGAGCTGCATTTACACTTTCGGCTTTTATTTCATGTCTTATGCTGCATCCGCACGTCCTTACTGTCCTGTACTTTTCCACTCTTGGTTCGTATTCACTCAGATTGGTCTCGCATTCAAGCTGCGTTCACCTGTTGGCTGTTACATCTCATTCTGTCCCCAGCCGACAGCCGGATCCGTATTACACGCCTGTTATTACATGTTGTATACTCGGCTTACAGCCATAGCTGCTACTGTTACTCTGTTTTCATGCTCTGGACGCACCACCCTGGTGTTCCCACCTTGCTCCACTCACAACCAGAGCTGCGTTTATACCAAATTTCATGCTCTGCTTATACCCAAAGTTGTGTTCACACTTCTACTGCTACACCAGGTCGTATACCCCACTCACCAAAGCCGCTTTCCATGTCTGCTGCCACATCAAGTTAATATTCTGTTCACATCCAAAGCTGCGTCCGCATGTCTGCTTTCGCATGTTGTCCTATACTCCTTTCACTACTAGAGCTGCGTCCACGTGTCTGCTTTCGCATCACGTCAATACTCTGCTCACTTCCAGGTTGCATTTATACGTCCGCTTTATACCATGCTTTTCATGCGCTACCCATACTCAGAGCTGCGCCCATACCATGTTTTTTAGGTACCACTCGCATCCAAAGCTGCATTCACCCATTTGTTGTTACATCATGTGTTGTACTCTGCTCCCACTCAAAGCTGCATTCTCCTGTTCATTGCTACGTCATGGTTTTGCTCAATCTCATTGGGGCAGTCTGCACCCACCGCTCTGGTACCTCTCTCCCGACAAACATAACTGCGTTCTTTTCAGGCTTACGTTCCCTTCCTCGGTGGTCTGTTACATTCCATAGGCCTACTTTCTGTTTTAATCCTGGTTCATATTCACTCAGACTGGTCTCCTTTTACTTCTGGTTCGTATTCACTCAGATTGGTCTCCTGCCCCAGTTCACCAAACAGCTCCTCAGCAGAGGTCAGTTGGCCAGTAAGTTTCCTGCTATGTTTTCACAAGCTGTTTATTTGTTTGTCACGATAAGAGACTTCTCTTAGCGAACTTGCAATGCCTCAGGCTCTTGTTTTTTCTCCCATCTCTGTTTCAATTTCATGTTTACGTTTATGGTTCGCGGTGGTTAGTGTTTTATGTATGCACGTGCTTCGGATTACTAATGACTATATTTTAACGCCTGTTGGCAGTCATCTTCCTTAGGCCACCTTCTAGCCAATCTAATCATTCAAGTCGCTTCATATGCCATCAGGTCCGGCTTACGTTTTAATTACTTATCGTCATCCCTCTGTCTTCGGGGGCCCTATGACTGATCCGGCCTCATGGCTCCGGGGGCCCCATGACCGTTTTTTCATGTTCTGTTTGTTAGGGGTACAACATGGTTGTAGGCTGGTTAGTGTTTCCAGGTTTGCTGTTGGAGGGGGTCATGGTTATGCGAGTCCCCAAGGCATTCTGGTGCTGCATAAGTGGTTTATAAAAAATAATAATAATAAAATCATAAGAGGCTCGCACGAGTGGCTCTTCGCTTATAGGACCTCACGACTGGCATCGTCATTCGTAGTTCGCACGGTCATCTGATACTTGTTCCGCCATGAGGGGCTCTCACGCATGGCTCCCGCCATGAGGGGCTCTCACGCATGGCTCCCGCCATGAGGGGCTCTCACGCATGGCTCCCGCCATGAGGGGCTCTCACGCTTGGCTCCCGCCATGGGGGGCTCTCACGCTTGGCTCCCGCCATGGGGGGCTCTCACGCATGGCTCCCGCCATGAGGGGCTCTCACGCATGGCTCCCGCCATGAGTGGCTCTAACGCATGGCTCCCGCCATGGGGGGCTCTCACGCTTGGCTCCCGCCATGGGGGGCTCTCACGCATGGCTCCCGCCATGGGGGACTCTCACGCATGGCTCCCGCCATGGGGGGCTCTCACGCTTGGCTCCCGCCATGGGGGGCTCTCACGCTTGGCTCCCGCCATGGGGGACTCTCACGCTTGGCTCCCGCCATGGGGGACTCTCACGCATGGCTCCCGCCATGGGGGACTCTCACGCATGGCTCTTGGCTTAGAGGATTTCACAATCGTCATCGACATTGGTAGGTCATACGGCCATCTGCTACTATTTTCCATGGCACACCTTTCAGAAGTTTTCTTTTGTTCATTTATATTTTACAGATTAGTACTTGCAGTTCATTTCAGCCTCATTTAATTAAGAAGCTTTACCCCATGTCTTTGTCTTTCTAGGTTATCGAGTCCCGGTTGATTACTAAACCCGTTGGGTTAAGCCCCAATCTTTTCCCCTGCCGTCCTTAATTCTAAGGTTCGCATCCTGGCGGCTGCCCGGCCCCATGGGCCCCTGGTGGTTGCTTCGGCCCCATGGCTTCAGGGGTCCGACCAATGGTTGTCTGTCCACCTGTGCATCTATGCTTTTGAATGACTCATATCTTTACCTGCTTGCCAGCTTATTTTATTCAGGTTTAATTTTACTTTGTCCGTTATTATCTCCATTTTCTGTCACGTTTCCCTTCGTCTTTTCAGGTCATGCAGTTGAACTCATATTGGGGTCACCTTCCACGTCGGTCAGGTCTCGTTCCTAACGATATTTCGCCTTGCATGTCATTCAGGCCACGTAGTTTATCTTAGGTATCGCCTGCCACATCGGTCAGGCTCATGGTTTAATTTAACCTGCACCTTTTATTCAGGTCCGATGACAGCTTCGGCCCCATGGCTTTGGGGGCCCGATGACAGCTTCGGCCCCATGGCTTCGGGGGCCCGGTGACAGCTTCGGCCCCATGGTTTCGGGTGCCCGGTGACAGCTTCGGCCCCATGGCTTCGGGGGCCCGGTGACAGCTTCGGCCCCATGGCTTCGGGGGCCCGGTGACAGCTTCGGCCCCATGCCTTCGGGGGCCCGATGACAGCTTCGGCCCCATGCCTTCGGGGGCCCGATGACAGCTTCGGCCCCATGCCTTCGGGGGCCCGATGACAGCTTCGGCCCCATGGCTTCGGGGGCCCGATGACAGCTTCGGCCCCATGGCTTCGGGGGCCCGATGACAGCTTCGGCCCCATGGCTTCGGGGGCCCGATGACAGCTTCGGCCCCATGGCTTCGGGGGCCCGATGACAGCTTCGGCCCCATGGCTTCGGGGGCCCGATGACAGCTTCGGCCCCATGGCTTCGGGGGCCCGATGACAGCTTCGGCCCCATGGCTTCGGGGGCCCGATGACCGCTTCGGCCCCATGGCTTCGGGGGCCCGATGACCGCTTCGGCCCCATGGCTTCGGGGGCCCGATGACCGCTTCGGCCCCATGGCTTCGGGGGCCCGATGACAGCTTCGGCCCCATGGCTTCGGGGGCCCGATGACAGCTTCGGCCCCATGGCTTCGGGGGCCCGATGACAGCTTCGGCCCCATGGCTTCGGGGGCCCGATGACAGCTTCGGCCCCATGGCTTCGGGGGCCCGATGACAGCTTCGGCCCCATGGCTTCGGGGGCCCGATGACAGCTTCGGCCCCATGGCTTCGGGGGCCCGATGACAGCTTCGGCCCCATGGCTTCGGGGGCCCGATGACAGCTTCGGCCCCATGGCTTCGGGGGCCCGATGACAGCTTCGGCCCCATGGCTTCGGGGGCCCGATGACAGCTTCGGCCCCATGGCTTCGGGGGCCCGATGACAGCTTCGGCCCCATGGCTTCGGGGGCCCGATGACAGCTTCGGCCCCATGGCTTCGGGGGCCCGATGACAGCTTCGGCCCCATGGCTTCGGGGGCCCGATGACAGCTTCGGCCCCATGGCTTCGGGGGCCCGATGACAGCTTCGGCCCCATGGCTTCGGGGGCCCGATGACAGCTTCGGCCCCATGGCTTCGGGGGCCCGATGACAGCTTCGGCCCCATGGCTTCGGGGGCCCGATGACTGTTTTTCAGTCCTGCTGGGCTGATTGCCTGGTTGGTTGTGCATCTGGGCTGATTTGGCCCCTATGTATTGCATACATACCTGCTTCCCTAATTTCCTAATAATCAACGTTGATTGCTCACTTTATGTTTTGACCACAAACTGCTCCGGTTCGCCCTACAGCATCATTGTCATGTCTTACGCAGATATTTAGTCTTTCTTTAATGGTTCATGCTTTCTTTCGGGTCCTGCCAGATGAAGAACAAGTAGGGCAATTCCCTCTAACATTTCAGTCTCTGATCGTAGTCGATCATATCTTGTCAACCAGGTCCCCGCGCAAAGTCTTTGCCTTTTTACCATGACCAGGAACTCATTTTCGTCGGTAGCTTCATTGCATTGCATTCCCTCACTCATGGGAGGGCATAGACAGAATCTTGTATATTATGGCTTCGTAGCTTCTTGCCGCACTAACCTCAGACTCCCTACAACCACGTTAAATCGGATTTTGGACAAGGTCCAGCATTTCCTCACGGTAGAAGTTTCAGATTGTAGGTCGGTCTTCACGTCTCAAACGCAAAAATAATTCTCGGGCACACAGTAGAACAACGCGCGGACCACGGCTAGCAGATAGCTGTTGTCTGGGGAACTATTCAAGGATTCTCTTCCTATCTTCATGGTTTCTTTTTGGCCCTCATTTCTAAATAGTCTAGGCAGTTAGGTTGCGGTCCCACGATCTCCTGAGGCTAGGGCATTGCCAGTACTCGCACTAGAGCCAAACTTTACAAGTTTCAGTTGGTTTTTATGATCCATTTCACAACGTATTCCCGGTCCTCCATTCCGCTTTGGGGCAGTATACGCAATATTGAGAATCATGTCTCTGGCCTTGTCATCCACAAGATGGGTTGTAGGTCTCCTACTGGTCTTGCCTCGTATACCCCGAATTTTCGCTCTAGATCCCTGACGCCTTGCAGTTGGCTTGGGGATTAGTTTGCACATGCCATTCGAATTCCTTTTCTACCCTACTTGGCTTGGTTTTTGCCCACTTATAGGCCTACCCACGATCGTGGCTCAGGGCACACAACAAGCCATTTAGTCAGGTCAGCTAAGACACGCCTAGCTGGGTTAGGTTGTTCCTGTTGTTTCTCTCCCTAGGGTTCTTCGGATACCTCTTGGCCGTAGCCATGACCACAAGTTGGTAAGGCTGATTAGTCAGCCTGCATTTGTGGGAGGGGCGGAGGCTCTTCATATACGAGCCACACCCTCACTTCCAGGCGTGTGTTCTCAGGTGCCCCACCCTCCCTCCCTTATCTTCTCATTTCCACAGGGTATGCCCACTTATAGGCCTACCCACGATCGTGGCTCAGGGCACACAACAAGCCATTTAGTCAGGTCAGCTAAGACACGCCTAGCTGGGTTAGGTTGTTCCTGTTGTTTCTCTCCCTAGGGTTCTTCGGATACCTCTTGGCCGTAGCCATGACCACAAATATATATATATATAGTAACATAGTAACATAGTACATAAGGCCGAAAAAAGACATTTGTCCATCCAGTTCGGCCTGTCATCCTACAAGTTGATCCAGAGGAAGGCAAAAAAACCCTGTGAGGTAGAAGCCAATTTTCCTCACTTTAGGGGAATAAAAAATTCCTTCCCGACTCCAATCAGGCAATCAGAATAACTCCCTGGATCAACGACCCCTCTCTAGTAGCTATAGCCTGTAATATTATTACACTCCAGAAATACATCCAGGCCCCTCTTGAATTCCTTTATTGTACTCACCATCACCACCTCCTCAGGCAGAGAGTTCCATAGTCTCACTGCTCTTACCGTAAAGAACCCTTTTCTATGTTTGTGTACAAACCTTCTTTCC
Source organism: Bufo bufo (assembly GCF_905171765.1). NCBI lineage: Eukaryota > Metazoa > Chordata > Amphibia > Anura > Bufonidae > Bufo > Bufo bufo. Next base: position 71,588,958 of record NC_053395.1, on the reverse strand, counting down.
TCCAAACGCAGAGGATGTCCCCTCGTCACAGTCACAGTCCTGGGGATAAATAGATGATGGGATAGATCTCTGTACTGCCCCCTGATATATTTATACATAGTAATTAGATCTCCCCTCAGTCGTCTTTTTTCTAACGTGAATAACCCTAATTTTGATAATCTTTCAGGGTACTGTAGTTGCCCCATTCCAGTTATTACTTTAGTTGCCCTCCTCTGGACCCTCTCCAGCTCTGCTATGTCTGCCTTGTTTACAGGAGCCCAGAACTGTACACAGTACTCCATGTGTGGTCTGACCAGTGATTTGTAAAGTAGTAGGAATATGTTCTCATCACGGGCATCTATGCCCCTTTTGATGCAACCCATTATCTTATTGGCCTTGGCAGCCGCTGCCTGACACTGTTTTTTGCAGCTTAGTTTGCTGTTTATTAAAATTCCTAGATCCTTTTCCATGTCAGTGTTACCGAGTGTTTTACCATTTAGTATGTACGGGTGACTTGCATTATTCCTTCCCATGTGCATAACTTTACATTTCTCAGTGTTAAACCTCATCTGCCACTTATCTGCCCAAGCCTCCAATCTATCCAGATCCCTCTGTAGTAGTATACTGTCCTCTTCAGTGTTAATTACTTTACACAGTTTAGTGTCATCTGCGAAAATTGATATTTTACTATGCAAGCCTTCTACAAGATCATTAATAAATATATTGAAGAGAATAGGGCCCAATACTGACCCCTGAGGTACTCCACTAGTGACAGTGACCCAATCTGAGTATGTACCGTTAATAACCACCCTCTGTTTTCTATCATTGAGCCAGTTACTTACCCACTTACAGACGTTTTCTCCGAGTCCGAGCATTCTCATTTTATATACTAACCTTTTATGAGGTACAGTGTCAAATGCTTTGGAGAAGTCCAGATACACGACATCCATTGATTCGCCGCTGTCAAGTCTAGTACTTACCTCCTCATAGAAACTGATTAAATTAGTTTGACATGACCGATCCCTCACGAAGCCATGCTGATATGGCGTTATTTGCTTATTTCCCATAAGATGCTCTAACATAGCATCTCTCAGAAAACCTTCAAACAGTTTACCCACAACAGATGTTAAACTTACCGGCCTATAGTTTCCAGGCTCTGTTTTTGGACCCTTTTTGAATATTGGCACCACATTTGCCATGCGCCAATCCTGTGGGACATTCCCTGTCAGTACAGAGTCCGCAAATATCAGAAATAAGGGTCTGGCTATGACATTACTTAATTCCCTTAGGATATATATATATTCTTTTTAACCTGTTATGGATCTGCCCCCTGTAGCATCTATGTACCTGCAGGAGGAGAACCCTCATGAGTATGATTGCGTCACGACACCCTGGACAATACCTCTTTGTTAACCGCGGTTTTCCGTGGCGGCTGTTTTTTTTTTTGTCAGGGTACTGGAAGTGGGCACCCTGATTCTGGGGCTGTCCCTACCTGTCAGTGACGTAATGCTAAATTTTGAAGCAGGTCTGGTGCTTTATATTGGGGTGTATGGTTCATGGGTGTTTTTCCAGAGACCAAGATGGCGTTTTTGTTCCAGATTCTTACTGGGCATGCGCCAGAAAACAAACCGAGGCTGTATGGAGCAGCGCTTGGGGAACGTGTAAGCGCTGGCCAGTTCTGATGATGCTTGACGAATGTGTCTCCTGCCTGATTGGTATGACTGCGCGATCGTTTCCCTGCTCCTCCCCCTGTATTACACATGTTCACTTGGTGCATAACTTGATCAGCTTTTTACATCTGATCGACAAGTTTATGTCCTATGATTTACACTATATACATAATGTCTGACATGTATGAATATGTCTCTTCCCTCACATGACGTTTTACACTGTATTCTCATTGTTATCACTTTGCTTACTGTATTCTTATTGTCATCACCTTATTGACACATTTTGTAACACACCCACGGGGTGGAGTGTGGTCACATGATCTGTATCTTGATTGATTCACTTATATATTGCCATCACTTGTATTGTATCTCTGCTTGAAAAAGGCTCTAGTTTGGAGCCGAAACGTTGCACCGCATGGGTGATTAAAGGAATAATTTGTTCTTAACCTACCGGAGTGCCGCTCATTTTCTGGATATATATATATATATATATTATACAATTTGTTTGCTATATAATATACAATATATAATATATATTATATAATATGTTCAGTTGACCATTTAAAAAAAAAAACATGGGTGAGATTTATCAGTCTACTCCAAAAAAGTAAAGCAAAATGTGGCAGAATTACATATAAACTAAATTGCACCACATTTATCACATGCCTACGTTATTATTCACTCCAAAAAGAAGGAGTCATGCCAAAATAGACATCTGATGAGAAAAGTGGATGTGGTGAATAAAGTGACATTAGGACTCTTACATTTATGAATGTGTTATCAGAAAAAAATATAGGCAATGCTGTAAACATACCACAAACAGGCGTTATCTCATGGTCGGACAGGCGGTAGACAGACATCTGCTCAGCGAGAGCTGCTCAAGCTTGGTACAGAGCCTATCCTGTGTGAGGATTTGCTCTGGTAGAAAGGCTCGTGGACGCAGTACAGGGGCAACCGCAAAGTCTTTAACTTAAACAGTTCACTGTTTTATTCACACATAAGGAAAAACAAAAGGTAACAGTTTACAGTCTTGGTGTTTGTTCACACCATAAAAAGTCCACAGAACAAAAGCCTTTACCTGGTCAGGAGTTTTTCCACCCGCAGTCCACAGCAGGCTTTAGGGCCTGTTTCCCAGCAGGCATCTCTCAGCCCTTTAGCACGGCACAAGTTCTCAGTTCCCAAACACACAGAGACTGACAGCGCTCCACTTTCAGAGAGAAGTAATCCACACCCAGCTGAGACTGTTGCCCGGGTTTGATATAGGCCAGTAAAGACCCAGCCTGGAACGTGGGAAGAAGCCACCCACTCAGCACTTTGGCTACTCTCAGTAAGAGCCGGCCCGGATCGGCTTTACTGCCATACTAACAGCAAACAGTGTCAATCAGCACTAGCTGCCGCTGACCCTTGAAATAACTGTCTCTTACCTTTACCGAGGCCAGGAACCTCGGTGACACATACCTTCCGTCAATGATGGCCCCTTGTGCCTTCCTACACCTGGTAATAAGGCAATTTTTCCTCCCTTTCAGAAGTAGGCAAAAATTTCCCCATTCTTCTTTTATAGCTAAGTTCTAAAAGCATGGCATTTCAATAATCATATCCAAAATCAAGCAGCACTACCGTTAGATCCAAATTGGACAGTCCATGAAGTGTAAGACCTTAGCCCAGCAGGCCCCTGATGATCAAGGATTTGGATCACTCTGCTTCAAAAAGACTCATTGCAGTCAAAACTTTGCATTCTTGGTGAATTGCATTGAAGACATCGAGTGCTGCAGTATTTCTCCCAAATCCTATTTCAATAATCATCCCTTTGCTTGATGCTAACAATACACTAGTCAGCATGTAACCAACCAAGCTTTCAGATTGCCATGCTTGCCAGCATGCCTGAGGACCCAGTTGTATCTGGACCACAGTTACCATATATTCTAATGGACTCTGCCCAATTGACCTTTTTTCCAAACCATTTTTCAAATTTGATTAAATAAATTCAATTGATCAACGAGAATATAGTGCTGGCAGGCAGCATGTGTTATTTTGAGTTTAGGCAGTGGCAGCTCATCTGAGGAACAATATTTGTTAGAGCAAGCACTCCACGGTTGGTGGAAGATGAACAGCTTCAACATCATGGTCCTCGCTTGACTGCTTGAAACCCACGTGTGCAGGAAGAAATAGAGGAGCATGAGTAGCTAGGGCTGTAGGAGAAAGAGTTGGTGGCAGAGGGGAACATAGAGTCTTCACAGGCAAAGCTAGGAGATGAGGCTGACACTCATCGCCACACATATGATGATAATGATTATGACGATGCTGAGTAAATATCACAATGTGGGGTGGTGACTGATACAACTGGGCCCTTAGGCACACTGGCAAGCATGGCAATGCTTGGTAGGTTACATGCTGACAAGTGTATTGTTAGCATCAAGTATGATTATTGAAATGCCATGCTTTTAGAACTTTGCAATGAAAGGAAAATGGGGACATTTTTGCCTACTTCTGAAAGGGAGGCAAAATTGGCTTATTACCAGTATATGCTCTATACCAAGCTTGCCGCAGCTCTCGTCAAGCAGATGTCTGACCAGTAGGCCCCACTTCATTGCATCAAGGCTCTACCACCTCTGCAATCAATACTACTACAAGAAATAGTAGAAGCTGCAGCACCAGAAGCAGCCAATACTTTTTACTGAACATGTTTTCTCAACCGCTACAAAGAAAAAATGTGGTGCACCCTGTATGTGGTGCACATCACTATGGCGAAATACATATACAAACGCAAAATACAAATGTGATAGCACTCTGCAACCAGCACTCTGCCCTGACTCTATGCTGGATGAGGCATTGGTGTACATTTTGGCCAAAGCATAATAAGCCACTCACCACGTCAAGGTCGCCTCTATGGAGTGGTCCCTAACACTATTTCCTACCTGTTTATGGGCCATGATAGCCACACAAAGTCCAGGGAATGCAGGCTAGCATGCACGCCAAGCACACTCTGCTTTTAACCCCGTCCGATGTTTTCTCAACCGCTACAGCAACCTAATGTACATCAACAAATGGATATGCACTGCCTGAACAACCAGGTTTAGAAGTACCTGGACTGTGTCCTTTCTCTGGCTAATGCCGTAATCCTAGACCCCATGGACTTCTGGGACAGCCGAACAGGTGGCAGGAACTTACCCAGTTTGCCATTGGTGTATTGTCTTGTCCATCCTCGAGTGTGCTATCAGAGAGGTTATTTAGCATAGCAGGTGGTGTTGTCACACATGCAAGTTGACAAATTTATCCTGCCCAAGTGTGGAAAGCATTACTTTTGTGAAAATGAATCAAGCGTGGATTTTCACTGCCATTGCTAACAATGGTGATTGACTGTTTATCATCATCCCAATGATGCCACTGTCTGCCTGTCCATCATGTTCCATACTTTATTGCTGTTGCCAATGCTTCCACTACTACTACCCTTACACAACTGTTCCATATTGTGCTGCTACTGCTGCTTGCTACTATTACGACCACTACAATACACCCCCACATATCTCCTGGCTTGTCCATTATTTTCCTTACTGCACTGCTGATGCTGGGAACTTTACCCTGCTCAGTATAACAAACTTGAAACTGCTCCCAAAGAGGAATTATGTTTTGATGGCTTTTGTAAAAAGTGATTGCATTTTCCAATACCACTGTGTTTGTATAAACAGTGTCAGGCACCTGTCCCCAAAAAGAGATAATTGTTGAACCTCTTGTTAAAATCAAGTCATTGCATTTTCCAATACCACTGTCTGTGTATAAACAGCGGCAGGCTTCTGCAACCACAAAGATATAATTTTGGACTGTTTTTTAATCTGACAGCGCAGTGTGCTTTTAAGCAGGCTGCTTGTTACCCTTTGGCTACTATCCTTTTACCCATAGCCACATATGTTGCTGTTACTTTGACATTACAAATGTTGTCATGGTATTAATGAGCATGAAAAGGGGTTGGATATAGTCCTAGGAGACCCCAAAGTGGCATAGACAATTTTTCAGGGCACCTTTCAGATTTTGGAACATTTATTAGGACAGAATTTAATTTTATGGACCAATCAATAGGATTGGAACCAAAATGAATTTCAGGAAATTCATTCATCTTCATTTAGTACTCATCTGGGTAGAGCTTCTTGGCCCAACTAAATATTTAATGTGACAACAATTTTACAGTAGAACTTCCATACAGTTCAGACAGTATTATATAGGTATGTGTTAGAGTTGACATTGGGTCTCAGGAGCTTCCAGTTACACCTATAGTTAGAGCTTATTATATTTCAATTGACAGTTCTTAAAACTGTATTGGCACCTTAAAAGAGTTTGAAAAGGCTGCACATTGTATAATAGCTGTGCTTGGTAATGCAGTCCACTTGAATGGGACTGAGTTGCAAATAGGATATGTAACCAATAGACTTGACATCATTGGCATAGGAAGAGGCTGTGGTGCTCATTGGATCATTGGTCTCCTTAAACCGTAGAGGACCCCCACAGTACACGTACGGTGCTAGTGGACGTGACTTAAGGACCAGTGCTGTACATGTATGGTAGGATGATCGGGTGGGTGCAGGGGCTTCGCCCGATTGATCAGCGGCATGGCCTGGCTCTCACTGACAGCCGATGCCGGCGTATTAACCCTTTGTATGCTGCGGTCAAAGCTGAGCGCAGCATGCAGAGGGTACGGGTGCCCTCCACATCTCCATCGGGTCCTCGCACTGAAGTGACGGGGACCCAATAACAAAGAAGGTAGCCCGATGCTTTCCATAGGCATTGGGGCTTGCCTTCCACAGAAGCCTGTGAGATCCAGCCCCTTAGGCTGGGTCTCACAGGCAGGCTGTCAGCATAAAAGCTGACAGCCAATACATTACAATACAGGTTGTATTGTAATGCATTGCAGAGGGAATCAGACCCCAAAAGTTGAATTCCCAGAGTGGGACAAAAAAAAAAGGAAAAAATAAATCCCAAAATAAAACACATAAAATTGTAAAAATAAAAAAATAAAAAAATACAAGAAGAAAAACAGACATATTGGGCATTTCTGCATCTTTGGCTCTATAAAAATATCACATGATCACACGATCCACCCTCTCATCTGAACACCGTAGAAAATAAGAAAATAAAAACAACTAAAACTATCATTTTTTGTCACCTTCTATCACAAAAAGTGCAACACCAAGTAATCAAAAAGGCATATGCTCCCCAAAATAGTACCAATCAAACCGTCACCTCATCCCGCAAAAAATGAGCCCCTATATAAAACAATCAGGCAAAAAATAAAAGAAACTATTGCTCTCAGAATATAGAGACACTAAAACATGATTTTTTGGTTTCAAAAATGCTTTTATTGTGTTAAAAGTTAAAAAAATAAAAATGTAGACATATTAGGTATCGCCGTGTTCATAACAACCTGCTGTATAAAAATATTACATGATTTAACCCCTCAGATGAACACTGTAAAAAATAAATAAATGGTGACAAAAAAGCCATTTTTGGTCACCTTACATCACAAAAAGTGTAATACCAATGTCACGACCGCTACCCCAGCAGCAGTCGTGTCGCACCAGACGGAGGGGAAGGGGGACCCTTATCTATGGATGGGAATAGTATGGCCACCCCTGACTAACCCTAAGCTGGCACCTGTCTGGCCTGATACCCTAGACGGGGTGTGAACCCGTGCGGCGAGCAGGATGCCTAAACCCTCAGTCACCCTAACAAGCCTAGAGTGGGGAAAGGCCGATGGAAGCACTAGTCACCATCACTCATGTCTAGGAGAACAGCAGGGGAAGACAGCAACAAACAAACTATAGCAGAGATAGACTTATCCAGTCACGAGCAGAGAAGGCGATCCCAATCACGACAGTCCACGCCGGACAAGAGCTCCACAGCAACACCATCAAACGATCTCCTTCAAAGGTCAGAATAGAACTGGAAGTAAGGACTATATCTGGCAATGACTGCAAGTGAAAGTGAAACTAATATAGTAGCTGGGAGTGGCAGACAGGACTCACCTGAGAAGGATGCCTACAAACTCCCAGTCAGGACAAAAAGGTTCACAAGGCAAAACCCAGATGACATACCCTGAACCACGGAGCAAACTCACAAGCTATCGCGAGTAGCAAGTCACTGCGACCTTCTTCTCCCAGACCTGTCTGGATCAGTCACAGTCGTGACAGTACCCCCCTTTCTACGAGGGGCCCCTGGACCCTCAAGACCAGGCCTCTCCGGATGGGAGCTATGAAAAGCCCGAATGAGTCTGTCCGCTTTTATCTCTGATGCTGGAACCCACATTCTCTCTTCGGAACCATAACCTTTCCAGTGCATCAGGTACTGAAGAGAGCGATGAACATATCGTGAATCAACAATCTTTTCTACCTGAAACTCAAGACTGCCATCAACAACCACCGGTGGAGGCGGTAGTGGCAATGGTTCAGGAGGTTCTACATATCTCTTAAGCAGAGATCTGTGGAAGACATTATGGATGCTTAGAGTCTGAGGTAGCTCCAGACGAAAAGCCACCAGGTTAATGATCTTAATAACCCTATAAGGACCAATAAATCTCGGACCTAATTTCCACGAGGGAACCTTCAACTTCATAATTCTGGTAGACAACCACACCAAGTCATTCACCCCAAGGTCCGGACCTTCAGAGCGCTTCTTATCAGCCGCACGTTTGTATCTACCACCAATTCTCTTCAAACTTTCTTGCACACTCTGCCACACTGAAGAAAGTGAAGACGCAAATCGTTCCTCCTCGGGAATCCCAGATTGCCCCCCCTCACTAAACGTACAAAACTGAGGATGGAAACCATACGCACCAAAAAATGGTGACTTATCGGTGGATTCTTGACGACGATTATTAATGGCAAACTCGGCTAACGGTAAATAAGATGACCATTCCTCCTGATTTTCGGAAACAAAGCATTTCAAATATGTCTCTAGGTTTTGATTGGTACGTTCAGTCTGACCGTTGGACTGTGGATGGAAAGATGAAGAAAACGACAGATGAACCCCTAAACGAGAACAAAAAGCTTTCCAAAATTTAGAAACGAATTGGGTACCACGATCCGAAACAATATCGGAAGGGACCCCGTGAAGCTTCACGATGTGGTCAATAAAAACCTGAGCCAGTGTGTTAGCATTAGGCAATGCGGCAAGAGCAATAAAGTGCACCATTTTACTGAATCTGTCAACAACTACAAGAATAACAGTCTTCCCCGCTAATACTGGTAGATCCGTAATGAAATCCATAGACAGGTGCGTCCAAGGCCTGTTGGGGATGGCCAGAGGTAAAAGACGCCCTGCCGGACGAGTATGATCTACATTAGAACGAGCACAGGTAGCACATGCAGACACAAAATTCAACACCTCCTGGCGCCACTTACTGTTGATGGCCTCCTTTTATTATCCCCACTTTATGATGTCACAAATCCGATAGTATGTTATTCAAAATCGAATAATTCGATTTCTGTATTTAGACCCTTGGGTACCAATGTATCCATATTGAAAATCCATTGCGTTTCTTTCTTTGACATACTTTTAATATAGTCTCCTCCCCATGTGTCTATTTTAACTAATTCTAGCCCAAAAAATGAAGACCCCTCAAACTTCCCATTATGCTTTTCTCTAAAGTGCCTTGAAAGAGGATGCCCTTCGGATTTTCTATTAATGTTATACAAATGTTCGCTCACTCGTTTTTTAGCTGTCTCTTTGTACGTCCAATATACAGTTTTTCACATGGACACTTTATTTCATAAATAACTCCTTTTGCACTGCATGTTATATAATCTCTAATGCTATATTCATACGTGCCGTCCCCATTTTTTTTATCTGGGTCAGTTTAATATTGTTCTTCTGCGTTTTCTTGCATGCCATGCATTTTTTGCATGGGAAAAATCCTTTTAGCAGATGCTTATCGTTTTCTTTTTTGTTATTTATTATGGCGGCACATTTTTTCGTGGGTGCAACTATATTGTAATGACCGGCGTCACGCAAAGGGAGGGAAATAGGAAGGCCCTGTCCAAGGGAGAGGGAAAGGTGGTGACCCCGGACTCACCTTGCGGCTGGCACCTGACTGCCCTGACGTCCCTAGACGGGTTCCTCACCCGTACTCGGATCACGTGCCTAAACTCTGGCTTTCCCTAAGATGAGCCCTGTGTAGTGAACGGGGCGGTGGGATCACTAGTCCGCACCACTGACACTAAAGGAAAACACCAAGGAGAGGACAGACAATACAGACAAAACATATAATCCCAGGTGGGCGACAACAGCAGACCACCAAGGCCCACAGGGATCCGGAGGGTAACACTCTGGAACAACAACCAGGGAACACAGTTTACACAGCTCCAGTGGGTCAGTATAGAAGTCCAGGCAGGAAGCTCTATATCTGGCAACCAGAGAAGTGTGAGAGGGGAATATAAGGAGGTTGGGAGTGCTGGACAAGAAACAGCTGAGGAGAAGGAGCTACGGATCCCTGAGTGAGCCAAAAAGGGTTGCAAGGCAAACCCAGAAAGCTACCATAAAGAAACAGCACTATGTTTCTACATAGAGCGCGCAGCCACCCGCTGCAACCTCCTGACCCCGGGTATAACGGAGTCAGGCGTGGCTCTTGACACCCTCGTGACATATATTGGCTGCTTTTTTATATACAAACGATGGGGCCTTAGGAATCTTCTTTTAAAATGTCCCAGTGTCGCCTCACAATTTTGCTAAAGATGAGGGGGCAGATTATGTAGCAAACCAAAACCTTGGGAAAAAAATCTATATTTGAGTAATTACATGCTAAGCAAGGGGGGACAGATAATTCTGAAAAAAGGGCTTAAATTCGCCCCAACAACCTATTTTACTAAATTTGTGGCTTTTATAGGGGTCCGAAAATTTATGAGACGGATGGCATTGAAGAAATATTATATGAAAAAGAACGTTAATAAGGTACTTAAGGAGGAAATAGAAACCAATAGTGATCCATTTGTACATACTGACCTTAAACCTAAGTCCCGATTTGATCCAACAAATGAATATTCCACTGCACTAAACACCTTCATGAACCTGGTAACGAGGGACATCAGGAAAATAAAAATATCAAACAGATCAAAATATATGAGTAATATTACTAAAATTGAAAAGGAAGCAATTATTAAAATGCAAAAAAATAATCAAATTATTATCCGTCCAGCGGACAAGGGTGGAGGGATCGTTATATTGAATAAAGATGACTACGATAGAGAGTTGCTAAACATATTGAGTGATAGAAAAACATACAAATTATTGAAAAAAAGACCCTACAGAAGAATTTAAGAAAGAACTGAAAGAATTGGTCCAAAAAGCAAGGAATGAAGGTATCCTGCATAAACAGGAAAGTATGTATATTGATATTAAACATCCTAAAATAGCCATCTTCTATGAAAACCTGAAAATACATAAAGATGTGAATAAGCCCCGTGGGATACCTTTAGTGTCAGGGGTGGAGTGTTTAACAAGCACCTTATCAAAATACGTAGATCAATATCTTCAGCCCTGTGCACAATTCCTGCCTACCTACCTCAAAGACACGAAGCATATAGTCCAAATCCTGGATAATATCAAGTGGAAAGAAAGCTATATAATGGGAACGTTGGATGTAAAATCACTGTATATGGTAATTGAAAACTAAAAAAACTAAAGCAGCAAAATATTTCCTGTATCATAAAGGAGAATTGCCAAACGCCCAAATAGAATTTATTGGGGATTGTATTTTATTTATTTTGCTAATTTATTTTTTAAATATAAAGACAATTTTTACCTGCAGACGTGGGGGACCGCGATGGGGACGAGGTTCGCACCAGGGTTCGCAAATATATATGTTGGACGGTGGGAACAAGAAGCTATACACCCCAACAATGAGCTCCGGGCGGGCCTCATCCTCTAGCAGCGTTTTATAGATGATGTTATTTTCATTTGGGAAGGGGAGAAATTGTTTTAAAAGAGTTTTTAAAAGAAATCAATAAAAATTTGTTATTTGGATTTTACTCCTATTTATAGCTCAAAAGAAATGAATTTTTTAGATCTCACTATTTATACAATGGGGGAAAAGAAATGTACTAAAACGTATGAGAAACCCACAGACTCCAATAGTTATATCTCTAGGGGCAGTTTTCATTTACCCCGATGGCTGGATAATATACCCAGGAGTCAATTCCTGCGCATCGGGAGGAACTGCACAGAGACGACAGAATATGAAAGGGAAGCAGAAAAACTACAAAATAAATATGAGTCCAAGGGATATAATGAGAACAAGCTCCTAGAACAAAAAGATGAAATCAAACAAATTGAGAGGGAACAACTCTTGAAAAATGTAATAGTGGAAAAAACAGAAGAGGCGGTAATGAAACAGAAAGAAAGTGTAGAAAAAATTCCACCCTTAATTATCCCGTATAATGCGCAAACAGAAATCTTTAGCAAAATTGTGAGACGACACTGGGACATTTTAAAAGAAGATAAAGTGATAGGGAACCTAATTCCTAAGGCCCCATCGTTTGTATATAAAAAAGCAGCCAATATAGGGAATATAGTTGCACCCACAACAAAATGTGTCGCCGTAATAAATAACAAAATAGAAAACGATAAGCATCTGCTAAAAGGATTTTTCCCATGCAAAAAATGCATGGCATGCAAGAAAACGCAGAAGAACAATATTAAACTGACCCAGATAAAAAATGGGGACAGCACGTATGAATATGGCATTAGAGATTATATAACATGCAGTGCAAAAGGAGTTATTTATGCAATAAAGTGTCCATGTGAAAAACTGTATATCGGACGTACAAAGAGACAGCTAAAAAAACGAGTGAGCGAACATTTGTATAACATTAATAAAAAATCTGAAGCGCATCCTCTTTCAAGGTACTTTAGAGAAAAGCATAATGGTAAGTTTGAGGGGTCTTCATTTTTTGGGCTATAATTAGTTAAAATGGACACACAGGGAGGAGACTATAATAAAAGTATGTCAAAGAAAGAAACGCAATGGATTTTCAATATGGATACATTGGTACCCAAGGGTCTAAATACAGAAATCAAATTATTCAGTTTTGAATAACATACTATCGGATTCGTGACACTGGAGGAAATTAACATCGTAAAGTGGGGATAATAAAAGGAGGCCATCAACAGCACCCAAGTGATTCCCTGATGAAGAGCAGCGCGCTGCTCGAAACGCGTTGGTAGTTGTTTGGTGCTCACAACAGCCCGTAGCTCAAAGTGGTGACGTCACCGGCTCCCTTTGTGAGCGTGAGCGCGAGGACAAGCGGAGTTTCGCTACCAGCCGGGGCGAACTCCTAACTACCAGCCTAACATCTGCAAGACCCCCTGCGTAGAAGAATCTGTATAGATCGGTACTTTGGACAAAGCGGTACCACGACTCCATACATCAGAAACAAGGTAATCTTGATGACAAGGCTGATGTGGAACGGTACAGCACGGTCCTAGTAATTTGGCAGTAAGGGTCACCAGTGATAGGCTGAGCGCGGTGTCAACTCATATATATACAAGTGATTTGTAAAGTTTTTTGTGGCAGCTATTACGGAGCTGTGGCGACGCTGCTGCTTGATTGTTGTAACTAGCGCCGGTGGCCAATACATTTTATGTTTATTTGGTAATAACTTTGGAACGCTGTTACTTATCCAAGGCCATTCTAAAATTGTTTTCTCGTGACACATTGTACTTCATGATAGTGGTAAATTTTAGTCAATATTTTTCATTGAATTCAAAATTTACCCAAAAAATTGAAAAATATGCAACTTTGCAAATTTCTATTTCTCAGCTTTTAAAACAGATAGTGATACCTCATATAATAGTTATTACTTTACATTTCCCATATGTCTACTTTGTGTCTGGAATCTGGATCATTATGTGAATGCCATTTTATTTTTTGGGGACGTTAGAAGGCTTAGAAGTTTAGAAGCAAATCTTCAGTTCAGGTCTGAAGTCACATAGTGAGGCTGGTTCAATTTGCCAATAATCAGTGAAGTTTATTTTTCACAACTTATTTTATGTTGCATACATGATCCAGTGGATGCCCATATATAAGAGTCACACTACATAAGTACCGGTACTTATGTAGTGTGACTTATGGGCATCCACTGGATCATGTATTGTCTATTACGGACTACGACTAACAAGTCTTTTGCGAGCACCAGCGACCGCGGTGTGCGGTGCTTCTCTTTGTGATTACTACATAATAGAAACCAACCATAAATGGTCCCATTTTAGAAACTACACCCCTCAAGGTATTCAAAACTGATTTCACAAACTTTGTTAACCCTTTAGGTGTACCACAAGAATTAAAGGAAAATGTAGATACAATTTCAGAATTTCACTTTTTTGGCAGATGTTCCATTTTAATCCATTTTTATTCAGTAACAAAGCAAGGGTTAACAGCCAAACAAAACTCAATATTCATTGGCCTGATTCTGTAGTGTACAGAAACACCCCATTTGTGATTGTTAACTGCTGTAGGCGCAGAAGAAAAGGAATGCCATTATAGTTTTTGGAGGGCAGATTTCACTGGTATAATTTTAAGCTGCCATGTCACATTTTAAGACCCCCTGATGCACCCCTAGAGTAGAAACTCCAAAAAGTGACCTCATTTTGGAACCTAAAGGATAAGGTGGCAGTTTTGTTGGTACTATTTTAGGGTACATATGATTTTGGTTGCTCTATATTACACTTTTTGTGAGGCAAGGTAACAAAAAATACCTGTTTTGGCACCATTTTTATTTTTTGTTATTTACAATGTTCATCTGACAGGTTAGATCATGTGCTGTTTTTATAGAGCAGGTTGTTTCGGATGCGACAATACCAAATATAAATAATTTTTTTGGGTTGTTTGTTTCAGTTTTACATAATAAATCATTTAAAAAAAAAAAAAATTTTAGTGTCTCTGTATTTTGAAACCATAGTTTTTTTTTATTTTTTGGGTGACTGTCTTATGTAGGGGCTAATTTTTTTGGGATGAGATGATGGTTTAATGGGTACTATTTTAGGATGCCTTTGACTTTTTGATTTCTTGGTATTACACTTTTTGTGATCTAAGGTGACCAAAAATGACTTTTTTTACGGTGTCCACCTGAGGGGTAGTTTCATGTGATATTTTCATACAGAAGGTTTTTACGGATGTGGCAATACCTAATATGTATACTTTTTTATTTTTATTTAAGTTTTACACAATAAAAGTATTTTTGAAACAAAAAAAATCATGTTTTAGTGTCTCCATATTCTTAGGTAGGGTCTGATTTTTTGTGGGATGAGATGACCGTTTTATTGGTACTATTTTAGGGTGCGTATGACTTTTTGATTGCTTGGTTGTCACGACTGTGACTGATCCAGACAGGTCTGGGAGGAGAAGGTCGCAGCGACTTGCTACTCGCGATAGCTTGTGAGTTTGCTCCGTGGTTCAGGGTATGTCATCTGGGTTTTGCCTTGTGAACCTTTTTGTCCTGACTGGGAGTTTGTAGGCATCCTTCTCAGGTGAGTCCTGTCTGCCACTCCCAGCTACTATATTAGTTTCACTTTCACTTGCAGTCATTGCCAGATATAGTCCTTACTTCCAGTTCTATTCTGACCTTTGAAGGAGATCGTTTGATGGTGTTGCTGTGGAGCTCTTGTCCGGCGTGGACTGTCGTGATTGGGATCACCTTCTCTGCTCGTGACTGGATAAGTCTATCTCTGCTATAGTTTGTTTGTTGCTGTCTTCCCCTGCTGTTCTCCTAGACATGAGTGATGGTGACTAGTGCTCCCATCGGCCTTTGCCCACTCTAGGCTTGTTAGGGTGACTGAGGGTTTAGGCATCCTGCTCGCTGCACGGGTTCACACCCCGTCTAGGGTATCAGGGCAGACAGGTGCCAGCTTAGAGTTAGTCAGGGGTGGCCATACTATTCCCATCCATAGATAAGGGTCCCCCTTCCCCTCCGTCTGGTGCGACACGACTGCTGCTGGGGTAGCGGTCGTGACAGTATATCTGGCCTTTTAAGAAAAAAAAGAAAAAAGTGACATTTCTTTTTTTTTTGCTTGCTGTTTTGCTTTGTATTTTTCTGTTCCACTATGGATCCGGTTACGGTTTTGACGAAACAATTACAGGGATTATCCCTTGAAGTGGCAGGATTAAAAGCAACAGTGCTGCAGCAGCAGCAATCCGAATTCCGTAGGTGGGCTACTATACGTTATGGAACGACTCGGCCCTTAGGAGTCAGTTCTGCCAGGGGTTGTCTGAAAAATTAAAAGACGCGCTGGCGGTATACGAGGTCCCTGGGTCTCTGGAGGCTGGTATGTCTCTGTCCATAAGAATCGACAGACGACTCAGGGAGAGACTATTAAATTTTACGGAGGCCTCTATAGGGCAGGGATCGGTTTGTTATGATCCAGTCGAACCAATGCAAATAGGGGGCGCCACTAGACGGGTGAATCCTCCTAAGTTCCGCCGTAGGTCAGAGGTTTGTTTTCGTTGTGGGGGGAGGGGTCATTTTGTAAAGGTTTGTCCCTCAGAACCCAAGAGACTACAAACAAAGGAGCCGCCGGAAAACTAGAGTCCCCAGATTGTGCGGAGGATAACAGTCTGGGCGTATTCGTTTCCTCCATACGCATGTCTCAGTTTTTGTTGTCCGCTACCGTTGTGGCGGGCAATAAGACTGAGATCTGTTCGTCTTTTTGGACAGTGGGGCGGGGGTCAACTTGGTGGATTCACGGTTTGCTCAGGCTCTGGGTTTTACTCCAGAACCGATACGCAGAACTATTCCTGTTTTTGCCATCGACTCCTCCCCTATTACTCAGAAAGAGTTAACTCAGATCATTCATAATATCCATCTGCAGGTAGGGGACCTCCATAAAGAGCATATCTCTTGTTATGTCTTGGACGGTCTTCCGGCTCCTATGGTATTGGGGCTTCCCTGGCTGGTGACTCACAATCCAGTGGTGGATTGGCAGGCCGGGGAGATTGTGGAGTGGAGTGAACATTGTAAGGACAACTGCTTGAGTAGTAGGTGCTCTACACTCTCTGTAACATCTTTACCTGCCTTTCTGTCAGATTTTATGGATGTGTTCTCTGAGAAGGGTTGTCAGGGGTTACCACCTCATCGTCCATATGATTGCCCGATTAATCTACTACCTGGGGCAAAACTACCTAAAACCCGGTTATACAATCTTTCCGGCCCGGAGAGGAAGGCTATGAAAGATTATATTTCGGAGAGTTTGGCTAAGGGACACATCAGACCCTCTTCTTCACCTGTGGCTGCAGGGTTCTTTTTCGTTAAAAAGAAGGATGGGGGCCTACGTCCTTGCCTGGATTTCCGGGAATTAAACCGGATAACTATCCGAGATCCCTATCCTCTTCCTCTCATTCCCGACCTCTTTAATCAGGTTGCTGGTGCTAAATGGTTCTCCAAAATGGATCTCAGAGGAGCCTATAACCTGGTTCGCATCAAAGAGGGGGATGAGTGGAAGACGGCTTTTAATACTCCGGAAGGGCATTATGAAAATCTGGTCATGCCATTTGGTCTTACTAATGCGCCTGCGGTATTCCAACATTTTGTCAATGATATTTTTAGTCACCTTATCAGGAGATTTGTTGTGATATATCTTGATGACATCCTGGTCTATTCCCCGGATCTGGATACACATAAGATCCATGTGAGACAAGTGCTGCAGATATTAAGGGCCAACAAATTGTTTGCTAAGTTAGAAAAATGTGTGTTCACCGTAAAAGAACTGCCATTTCTGGGGTATGTGTTGTCAGATTCAGGTTTCCGCATGGATCCAGAGAAAGTCCGGGCGATTATAGACTGGGATCTGCCTGAGAACCTGAAGGCATTGCAACGCTTCCTGGGGTTTGCCAATTTTTATAGAAAATTTATAAAGAACTATTCCTTGGTGGTCAAACCACTGACGGACATGACCCGAAAGGGATCCGATTTTTCCAAATGGTCACATGCAGCCAAAACTGCCTTTGCATCTCTGAAGGAGAGATTCACCTCGGCCCCTATTCTCGTACAGCCAGATGTCTCGCTTCCTTTTATTGTAGAGGTTGACGCATCAGAGGTGGGGGTGGGAGCGGTACTATCTCAGGGCCCGTCCCCTGGTGAATGGCGTCCGTGTGATTTCTTTTCGAAGAAATTGTCTACTGCAGAAAGGAACTATGATATTGGCAACAGGGAACTTTTGGCTATTAAGTTGGCTTTTGAGGAGTGGCGTCATTTTTTGGAGGGGGCGGTTCATCCCGTCACGGTGATTACTGATCACAAAAACTTATTATATCTGGAGTCTGCTCCCTTTGCGAGCGTGAGCGCGAGGACAAGCAGAGTTTCGCTACCGGCCGGGGCGAACTCCTAACTACCAGCCTAACATCTGCAAGATCCCCTGCGTAGAAGAATCTGTATACACTGTGTGCAGAATTATTAGGCAAATGAGTATTTTGACCACATCATCCTCTTTATGCATGTTGTCTTACTCCAAGCTGTATAGGCTCGAAAGCCTAGTACCAATTAAGCATATTAGGTGATGTGCATCTCTGTTATGAGAAGGGGTGTGGTCTAATGACATCAACACCCTATATCAGGTGTGCATAATTATTAGGCAACTTCCTTTCCTTTGGCAAAATGGGTCAAAAGAAGGACTTGACAGGCTCAGAAAAGTCAAAAATAGTGAGATATCTTGCAGAGGGATGCAGCACTCTTAAAATTGCAAAGCTTCTGAAGCGTGATCATCGAACAATCAAGCGTTTCATTCAAAATAGTCAACAGGGTCGCAAGAAGCGTGTGGAAAAACCAAGGCGCAAAATAACTGCCCATGAACTGAGAAAAGTCAAGCGTGCAGCTGCCAAGATGCCACTTGCCACCAGTTTGGCCCTATTTCAGAGCTGCAACATCACTGGAGTGCCCAAAAGCACAAGGTGTGCAATACTCAGAGACATGGCCAAGGTAAGAAAGGCTGAAAGACGACCACCACTGAACAAGACACACAAGCTGAAACGTCAAGACTGGGCCAAGAAATATCTCAAGACTGATTTTTCTAAGGTTTTATGGACTGATGAAATGAGAGTGAGTCTTGATGGGCCAGATGGATGGGCCTGTGGCTGGATTGGTAAAGGGCAGAGAGCTCCAGTCCGACTCAGACGCCAGCAAGGTGGAGGTGGAGTACTGGTTTGGGCTGGTATCATCAAAGATGAGCTTGTGGGGCCTTTTCGGGTTGAGGATGGAGTCAAGCTCAACTCCCAGTCCTACTGCCAGTTTCTGGAAGACACCTTCTTCAAGCAGTGGTACAGGAAGAAGTCTGCATCCTTCAAGAAAAACATGATTTTCATGCAGGACAATGCTCCATCACACACATCCAAGTACTCCACAGCGTGGCTGGCAAGAAAGGGAATAAAAGAAGAAAATCTAATGACATGGCCTCCTTGTTCACCTGATCTGAACCCCACTGAGAACCTGTGGTCCATCATCAAATGTGAGATTTACAAGGAGGGAAAACAGTACACCTCTCTGAACAGTGTCTGGACAGTGTCTGAACAGTTGCTGCTGCACGCAATGTTGATAATGAACAGATCAAAACACTGACAGAATCCATGGATGGCAGACTTTTGAGTGTCCTTGCAAAGAAAGGTGGCTATATTGGTCACTGATTAGTTTTTTTTTTTTTTTTGAATGTCAGAAATGTTTTGAATGTCAGAAATGTATATTTGTGAATGTTGAGATGTTATATTGGTTTCACTGGTAAAAATAAATAATTGAAATGGGTATATATTTGTTTTTTGTTAAGTTGCCTAATAATTATGCACAGTAATAGTCACCTGCACACACAGATATCCCCCTAAAATAGCTAAAACTAAAAACAAACTAAAAACTACTTCCAAAAATATTCAGCTTTGATATTAATGAGTTTTTTGGGTTCATTGAGAACATGGTTGTTGTTCAATAATAAAATTAATCCTCAAAAATACAACTTGCCTAATAATTCTGCACTCCCTGTAGATCGATACTTTGGACAAAGCGGTACCACGACTCCATACATCGGAAACAAGGTAATCTTGATGACAAGGCTGATGTGGAACGGTACAACGCGGTCCTAGTAATTTGGTAGTAAGGGTCACCAGTGATAGGCTCAGCGCGGTGTCAACTCATTTATATTACCAAATAAAGTGACATATGACAAATTTCAAAAAAACTGCCTGTCCGTAAGGTTAAAAATTGCAGGGTCCTGAAGGGGTTAAAAAGCTAATCAGTGGGGATGCCAGGGTTTGAAACCTCATGATCAGATATTGAAGACCTATGCTGAGGAAATACCATCAATGTTGAACTTCTGGGGGAAAAAAAACCCTTAAGTCCTTATTCACACAGTTAGGCTGCATGTACATGACCGTGGTGTGTTTTTGCGGTCCGCAAATCACGGATCTGCAAAACACAGATGGCGTCTGTGCGCATTCTGCAATTTGCGGAACGGCATGGACAGCGTTTACATATATCTGCCTATTCTTGTCCGCAAAGCGCGGACAAGAATTGGGCATGTTATATTTTTTTTGCGGGACCACGGAACGGAGCAACGGATGCGGACAGAACACGGAGTGCTGTCCGCATCTTTTGCGGCCCCATTGAAGTGAATGGGTACGCATCCGAGCCACCAAAACAACGGCCGTGTGCATGAGGCCTTAGTGTTCAGTCAGTGATTTCCATCAGTGATTGTGAGCCAAAACCAGGTGCAGCTCTAAACACAGAACAGGTGCAGATCGTTCTCACTTTGTAGACTCCACTTGTGGTTTTGACTTACAATCACTGATGGATATCACTGACCAAAACGCTCATGTCACACAAATTGCCACTGTTTTATGTCTTATAGATATATCATGTCTTTCCTTATGCCTCTTTTGACACAAAATAGCACTTTGCATAACTACAGAGTGTCATTATTTGCAATGTTAGGGACGTCTGCAAGAAGATGCCTTTATACGAAGTGTACACACACAGTGCTATAGACTTTTCCTTGAATGTTAGGATTTTTATTTTCTGGTCTGCTAGATCAACATCACCCATCTGCTTATTACATTCCTGTATGCATTCAGCTTTCTTTCTTTAGAAGCAGAGAGGCATAGTCCTGGAGACATTTATGAGTATTGTACTCAGCAGGGTCTTATATTTCATGTCCGTATCTGTCAATGTCCATTGCTGCACATCACATTGCTTTAAGTTATGAAGCGAGAAGAAAAGCCTTACATTTTTTTGCCTGACTGCACCACAAGCCATGGCTTACATATTTTAGAAGAGACAGGTATGCAACAAATCAATATAAAAGTGGCATCATTTATTTACAATAGGTTTTAAAAGGTCCTGCACAATCTATCCAGCTGACCCCAGAACATAGGAGCAGCATAATGGAGGCCTTTTAGCATATTTTTGTCACCATTTCACACTTACATTGTAATGTTTTATCACTTGTAGTTGAAATTTTCAATTAATCCTTAGTTTGTAATGAGTTATTGTCTGAAAGAGAGCACCTTAATACAAATTTAACCAGTTATTTTAGCAAGATATTGTAGACATCAGAATAGAATATATCTGCATATACGGTATGCTCTAATTGAAGGTTTTGAGTCCTTTTTCATCTCTGTTATACAGAAGGGCATGGAGGCACACAAGTTCTGTATGGTATCCTGCAGCATATTTGCCCACAGATTATGCAGCTGGGCCTGTAGATCCTGCACACTGGTAGGCTGCCGAAGCAGACGTCCCCGTTGTTCCCATAAATGCTTAAGGGTGATAAATCTGGCAGGCCAAAGAAGTGTTGCAGAGACATTACTGGCAAACCCTTGCTGTGTGTGGGCGAGCATTATTCTGCAGACAAAATGCCAATTTGAAGCCCTGCCACGAGAGGCAACACATACAGGATGTCCTGCACATATAGATGAGCTCTTAATGTCCCACGTATCACTACTAGACGTGACTGACTGTCTTATGTATTGGCTCCCCAGATCATCACACAAGCAGTTGGGAAAGTGTGGCGTTCCACAGTAAAGGCAGGAGTGAAGAGCTGACCGCAAGGCCTCCATACCTGAACCCAACTGTCGTGAGATCCCAAACAGAACTTGGATTCATTGCTGAAGAGGATATGGTTCCAGTGCATAGCAGCCCAGGTTTCTCATTCATGATACCATTGTAAAGGAAGGCAACAGTGGATGTCTGTCAATGAACTGACATGTATTTCTTCTCCAAGTGCCTGCAAATTGTCTGAGCAGAGACAGAGATGTGTAATAATTGTGGACAACAAAACTGTGGAAGCTTCTCTTGCTTGTCAGTAGATCGAAAAATCCTCTCTACTGCTGGTCTGTCTGGAGCCTGTTCGAAGTATGTGCATTCCCTTATATAACCACTGCTCCCAACACCTCCTAACAGCCAAAGGGCCCTTTACATTGTCCGAGAATCGCTAATGAGTGTTCATAGAAACACTTGTTAGTGATTATCTGGTGGAGTAAAGGTGCTGCAGATTAACTGATGAATGAGTGAAACGCTCGTTCATTGGGTAGATCATTTGTGCGGACACAAAAATCGTTGTTTGCAGGCGTCAGCAGCCACTATTTTGCTTCTTTTAGTCCAGCAATGTGTCACTTCTTCAAGTCTGTCAACTGGGCAAAAGGTCTGATTGCATCGCAGAGGTATGTCAATGATCTCTCACCAAAAGATACACTACCTAAAAGTAGCCTCTGAGAGCCTTTTTATGCTGTCAGCAGGGGTAGCACTTTTAAATCCTCTTGTGGCAAGACCCAGTATCTGATCAAACCACACCTATAATCATTTTCATATCTGCATGAGAAATAACTGCTAGCCAAGTTTTTCAAGCAATTCAAGATTTTAATATATTTTTTCATGTCAGTGAGTGTACATTCTTCCCCCTTTAAACAAACTTTGTTTTAAACTATAACAAACATATATAATTCCTCATTAATTAAATTGAGTCTGTCAGCATTTCTGACCAAGCAAGACTCCTAACAGCTTTGTGCAGAGGCTGGGGACATCAGCATAAACATGCCTTGAAGGCAGAGGTTCACTGTGCAGTGCTCACTGCATTAACTTTCTCCACGAACCCTCCCCTCTGCTCTTAGTGTCAGCTGTAGAGGTCTCCTGGTTGGATGCTACAATTGTTGTTCAGAGCATAAGGGAGAGGCTGTGAAGCAACTCAATGCAGGCAGGAAGTCATAGTGAAGCTACACCTACAGGCAGGGATGGACTGGGACAATAAAGTGGCCCTGGACTTCAGCCAGACCGGCCCACTGACCGGCCCACCGGGGGCGGAGCAAATAAAGGGGCGGGGCTCACATACATCCATTCAGCAGAGCCGGGGGTGGAGCAAATAGAGGGGCGGGGAAACAAGAGAGGCGTGGCTCACATCCATCCATTCAGCAGAGCCGGGGGCGGAGCGCCAGGAGGGGTGGTGGCGGTGCTCACAGCCATCCATTCTGCTAAACGGGGGGCGGAGCAGCAGTAGGGGAGGGGCTCACATTCATTCAGCTGCGCTGGAGGGCGAAGCAGGAGGCGGGGCTCACATCCATCTATTCAGCTGAGCCGGGGGCGGGGCTAACATCTCTCTTCAGTCTATCAGGGCCTCGCTGATAACCGCCCCGCCCCCGTCTGGTAGTGATGCCGCCGCTGAGTGTACTGTGCGTGCAGGGGGGTCGTGCGGCCAGGGCCCCCTGATGGCGGCCCTGGCCGGCCCATAATTCGATCGGCCCACCGGGATTCTCCCTGTACTCCCGATGGCCAGTCCATCGCTGCCTACAGGGCACTTACAAGAGCAGAGTCTGGCAGAATAAAAGTTCATATTCACACTACGAAAAATAAAGCTCATTAAAAGGTATTCTTGTCCTGCTGTCCATAGACCCTATCTAGCCCTGTCAGCCATTTAGCAGGATGAAAACTGTTGACAGATCACCCTTAAATTCTTAAATGGGACAAATTAACATAATAGACAGATGTTGAAACACATATAATAACTGCCAGCTCACAACTCAAGCCACCAGTGATGTGGTTTGACCCCCAACATCAGTAAATCTAAATGTACAGATGAAGTGTGTAACAAAACATAGTAACATAGTACATAAGGCCGAAAAAAGACATTTGTCCATCCAGTTCGGTGTGTATAAAGGAATGTTGCTGCTCCAAGAAGAGGGCATCTGGACCAACATTTATTTATATTTTTTTATGCATTTGGCATTGGATTAGGGAAGGGGGACCTGTGATAAAGTCTCTGTCTAAAGGCCCCTTTATACTGACCAAGAAGGAACGTCCGTTAGTGATTATCTGCCAGTGTAAAGGTGCCAACAATTACCCAATGAATGAGAGAAACATTTGTTCATCGGGTAATATGATCATTTGTGCAGTCTTTGACAGAACGCTGGGTACACTCACCCCACAGCGCTTCCACTAAAGAGGAAATGAAGAGGCGGCACAGGGGTATATGTAACACCCCAGAGTTGTGTTACTACGCGCTTATACCCCGCTACTATCTCATAAGAGCCTTTACATTGTCATCTGATAGGATTTTACATTATGTCATTCACAAATGAGCATAAACCATGTTAAATACAATTATTGTTGTCATTTTTCAGGTTCACCAGCAGGTGGCAGCAATGGATTGGTAAGGAGTTAGCTACAGTTTAGTATTTCTAATCAGGAATGGTTCATTCCAGCTTAGCTCCCCCTCTGTGGAGGTGTGGACTTTTCCCACATCCTACAACTTGGGAGAGAAGGGAAGTTAGAAGAGTGTAGCCCACCCCCTTCTAGGGTTAGGGTGTGTGCTCCCCGATATAGGGAAGAAAGCCAGGATCTTGTCTCAGCTGAATCATTGATCATATCCCCAGCCTGAGCCCTGCAGCCTCAGCTGGATGACAAGAAAGCAGACAATCTCCAGAGTTCCAGATCCACAGCATTCCCTGAAAATATATCTGTGAGTTAAGTCCAGAGACCTAGGAGAAGCCATATTCCTGCTCAGCTAGTCAGTACCCATACAGCAGAAGATATAGAGAAGTGCAGAAGCTACATTTCTGCCACAGTTTCAGAGCTAACAAGCAGACGTCCTTTCCTGCAAGCTCCAGATTTATAGAGCAGAAGATTCATTCCTGCCAAAGCCTGTTGCGACCAAAGACCAAAGCTATATTCTACTTGGATGAAAGTTATCTTCAGTAAAGACAAGTTTGAATTTCACCTAAAGGTCTGGACATCAATTTCTGCTGCAAAATCCCTCTATTACTCCTACTATCACTACACTCAATTTATTGCAAGTGAGCCAGGAGCCACCTTGGGAGGTCCCTGTGAGAATACCCTGCGCACGCTGCAATTGGCATCACGAACAAAACTACAAACTGTTATCTACCCATATCCTGACCCACTGCATAAGTGGCGTCAGCGTACCCCGTTCCTGGTCACTGCATATATATGCCCTGCTTGGCTGCCCGCCTTCTCAGTCAACAGAAGGAGGATCCCGGACCATTAACCCTTACCCTCCCAGGCCACCCCTACCTGTGCCACAACGGAGCCAGGACTCAACCCCTTAAAAAAGAAGGGACGGGGGGAGGGGACAACCAGTCCCGGCTCGCCTTCCCTAGGCCGTCGGGTGCTCACCAATCTCCATACCAGACCCGGTGACTTGTACAAACCAAACCCACCTGGGATGTACCTCCTACGAACCTGGCTCTGGTAGTCTGCTAGCGGTATCAGGAGCCTGGCCTTGTAAGAGCTGACTGTCCACATCAGGTGGAACCCGTGGATACGTACTATGGCTACCGTCAGTCGTTATATGCCAGGAAGCTGTGTACAGCAGGTACCCCAGAAACTCTAAACCACTTGTGCCGGGTAGAAGTAGGAGACACTGCAGCGGAGGCTCTGCTTGACTCAGGGAGTCTGGTGTCCCTAGTAAGGGCTCCCCTGGTATGGTCCCCAGAGTATACTGGCCGGAAAGTCAGGGTCATGTGCATCCATAGAGACTTAAAAGACTATCCCACCACCCTGGTGTCTCTAACCACAGGGGCTGGCAGCTGGACTCACGAAGTGGCAGTTGCCACAAATTTACACTACGAACTTATAATAGGGCGAGACTTGCCGGGTTTCCCAGCACTGTGGCCTGCTACGAAAGTGACTGATACCTATGAGACAGGGGTAACCCCAGCAGAGTGGCCTGGCTCCAGCGGGAGGCCAGAACCCTGGGAACCCGAGGCCGAAGGGCCAGCGGTAGGGGTGACCGCCACTTATGGGGAAGAGGGGGGGACAACCCCACTGAATGTAATGGTGGGAAATGTAGAGGACTTGCCGCCGGGGCCTGAGCTGGCCGACCTTAATGTCTCTAGGCATAATTTTGGTACTGCACAACACCAAGATCCAACCCTATCCCGAGTTTGGGAAAATGTATGAATAGTAGATGGTGAACCAGAACAACCGAGGGCAGAGTCGGTGTTTTCCCGTTTTGTGGTTCATTAGGATATGTTGTATCGGGTAAACCAACGGCGGGGTGAACATATTGAATAGGGATGAGCGAACCCGAACTGTATAGTTCGGGTTCGTACCGAATTTTGGGGTGTCCGTGACACGGACCCGAACCCGAACATTTTCGTAAAAGTCCGGGTTCGGTGTTCGGCGCTTTCTTGGCGCTTTTTGAAAGGCTGCAAAGCAGCCAATCAACAAGCGTCATACTACTTGCCCCAAGAGGCCATCACAGCCTTGCCTACTATTGGCATGGCTGTGATTGGCCAGTGCAGCATGTGACCCAGCCTCTATATAAGCTTGGGTCACGTTGCGCTGCACGTCACTCTGCTGATTCAAGCATAGGGAGAGGTTGCAGCTGCGACGTTAGGGCGAGATTAGTCAGATTAACTCCTCCAAAAGACTTCATTCTGTGATCGATCTGCAGCTGTGGATCATTGAAGTGCTATTATTGACTTGCTCACTTTTTTGAGGCTGCCCAGAGCGTTTTTAGATCACTTTTTTTCTGGGGTGATCGGCGGCCATTTTGTGACTTGTGGTGCGCCAGCACGAGCTATCACCAAGTGTATTTAACCATCGATAGTGTGGTTATTTTGTGCTATATCCTACATCAGCTGCAGGCTGAGCCTGTGTCACCGAAGTGCATTTAACCATCAACAGTCTGGTTATTTTTTGGCCATATACTACATCAGCTGCAGGCTGAGCCTGTGTCACCCAAGTGCATTTAACCATCAACAGTCTGATTATTTTTTGGCCATATACTACATCAGCTGCAGGCTGAGCCTGTGTCACCCAAGTGCATTTAACCATCAACAGTGTGGTTATTTTTTGGCCATATATTACATCAGGGGCAAGTTGAGCCTGTCACCCAGCGCCTAAAAAATAGACCTGACATTTCTATTCAACCAAATCTGCACAGTTTTAGCTGGTCAAGTTATTTGTAGTGACCGTAAAAGCAGACTTTTTGTTCTGGGTTGAAAAACTATTCCCAAATTTGCCATTCTGAAAATAACTAGTTTGTGGTATTTGAGGCCTACTTGAAATCTATCCCAAAAAGAAAATCTTACATTGAAGGTATTGATAGTGTCATTCAGAAAAACCTAAGACACACGCTAGCGTGCTGATAGAAGTGTCATTCTGTGATTAAACCTATAACTGTCCCACAGCGCAAAAAAAAACAGGTCTCACATCTCTATTCAACCAAATCTGCACAGTTTTAGCTGGTCAAGTTATTTGTAGTGACCGTAAAAGCAGACTTTTTGTTCTGGGTTGAAAAAGCATTCCCAAATTTGCCATTCTGAAAATAACTAGTTTGTGGTATTTGAGGCCTACTTGAAATCTATCCCAAAAAGAAAATCTTACATTGAAGGTATTGATAGTGTCATTCAGAAAAACCTAAGACACACGCTAGCGTGCTGATAGAAGTGTCATTCTGTGATTAAACCTATAACTGTCACACAGCGCAAAAAAAAAACAGGTCTCACATCTCTATTCAACCAAATCTGCACAGTTTTAGCTGGTCAAGTTATTTGTAGTGACCGTAAAAGCAGACTTTTTGTTCTGGGTTGAAAAACCATTCCCAAATTTGCCATTCTGAAAATAACTAGTTTGTGGTATTTGAGGCCTACTTGAAATCTATCCCAAAAAGAAAATCTTACATTGAAGTTATTGATAGTGTCATTCAGAAAAACCTAAGACACACGCTAGCGTGCTGATCGAAGTGTCATTCTGTGATTAAACCTATAACTGTCACACAGCGCAAAAAAAAACAGGTCTCACATCTCTATTCAACCAAATCTGCACAGTTTTAGCTGGTCAAGTTATTTGTAGTGACCGTAAAAACAGACTTTTTGTTCTGGGTTGAAAAAGCATTCCCAAATTTGCCAGTTATTGATAGTGTCATTCAGAAAAACTTAAGACACACGCTAGCGTGCTGATCGAAGTGTCATTCTGTGATTAAACCTATAACTGTCACACAGCGCAAAAAAAACAGGTCTCACATCTCTATTCAACCAAATCTGCACAGTTTTAGCTGGTCAAGTTATTTGTAGTGACCGCAAAAGCAGACTTTTTGTTCTGGGTTGAAAAAGCATTCCCAAATTTGCCATTCTGAAAATAACTAGTTTGTGGTATTTGAGGCCTACTTGAAATCTATCCCAAAAAGAAAATCTTACATTGAAGGTATTGATAGTGTCATTCAGAAAAACCTAAGACACACGCTAGCGTGCTGATAGAAGTGTCATTCTGTGATTAAACCTATACCTGTCACACAGCGCAAAAAAAAACAGGCCTCACATCTCTATTTAACCAAATCTGTACTATTTTAGCTGGTCAAGTTATTTGTAGTGACCGTAAAAGCACACTTTTTGTTCTGGGTTGAAAAACCATTCCCAAATTTGCCATTCTCAAAATAACTAGTTTCTGGTATTTGAGGCCTACTTGAAATCTATCCCAAAAAGGATATCTTACATTGAAGGTACTGATAGTGTCATTCAGAAAAACCTAAGACACACGCTACCGTGCAGATAGAAGTCTGATTCTGAGATTAAACCTTAACCTGTCACACAGTGCCAAAAAAAACAGGTCTCCCATTTCTATTCAAGCAAATCTGTACTGTTTAATCTGGTCAAGTTATTTGTAGCGACCGTAAAAGCCCTATTTTTTTTCTGGGTTGAAAAACTATTCCCAAATTTGCCATTCTCAAAATAACTAGTTTCTGGTATTTGAGGCCTACTTGAAATCTATCCCAAAAAGGATATCTTACATTGAAGGTACTGATAGTGTCATTCAGAAAAACCTAAGACACACGCTACCGTGCAGATAGAAGTCTGATTCTGTGATTAAACCTTAACCTGTCACACAGTGCAAAAAAAAAACAGGTCTCACATTTCTATTCAATGGTCTGCCGGGTGTTCACTCCAAGGTCATGGAAGTCACGCCTGCGGCCACCCCGTTCTCCGAGGGATATGTCCTGAAATCCAGCTGAAAGCTGCAGAACATCAGTCGGAGGTCTCTCCACTACTGGCGGGCCTCTCTGGCGCCCTCTTCCCACAAGCAAAGGCTCGGCTGGTGGCTGCTGGGGTCTTTCAATGCGTCTAGGTTCTTGAGCCTCTTGCTCCTGTCCAGGCTGTCCTTGGCAGGGCTGCCCCCTGGCACGTGCTCTTCCATGGGCTCTGGCTCGTCCACTCATCTTCTATTCCTGAGAGGATATAAACCGCTAATAAGGTCAATCTGCCGCCTAGCAGCTCCGCCGTGGCACAATCACCTCAGAACTCGCACACTGGTGACTTTAGGTATCTTCACTGGTCACTTTGAGCAGAATGATGACATCCGAGTCACGGCACCAAATGTAAACCTCTTTTCCTTGCACAATCTGCGACACCTCCAGCTTTCACACTCACTCGGTCACCAGCTCCTCCAGGCATAAACTCTAAGTGGACTCTAAGGGACGACACTCAGGTCTTCTGTGGTTTAAAGCTTTATTGAGGTGTAGTGCACTTGGCTGGAGCCTGTAATACAACAGGGAAACACTGCCACTATGTGGTATACAGCCAGGTCACCAGCCCACCTATATCATAACAGGCAGTCATTATATTACATTCCCACATACATGTTACAGGATATAACAAAGCATACAGAAAAATGAACAAGAGAAAATCATTTACAAAGATATTGCAGCAGGGTGACCTGGAATACAGCATGTCTTGCAGCCATTTTAGGAAGAACACATGTCTCTTTAACTGTATATCATCTACTCAGCCTAGCATGTGCTGCAGGGTTTAAAGGCTGCTAAAAAAACATACAGTCACCTCTTTACATTCTACAGAACTATTATGGGTATATATTATAACTTTTTACAATAGATAAATGAACTTTAGCTTTAGAGAACTTAGACAGAGATCCTACCTCCTTCACAGTAAATGTCTGCACTGAGGAGACCAAACCAAGTAGCAGAATACACAGGGGGCTTTCTGGAAGAGTCCACTGTAATGACTCTGTCTGTTAAAACTTTCCTCAGTTATCTAATAGCACATTTGAAGAGGTCTATTTAGCATGTCCTGACTCTCTGCTAACAGCTTATGAATATATGGAACTATATTTAACAAGTGATCATTGCTGCAGCTCCTGTATATTGGTATGACCCTATTGCAAACCTGCAGACTGGATATTTGGTGAAACTTCATGTAGTTCATATCGACTGTACTACACCACTGACTTGGTGCCTGGGCCTAAATGTGTGACAGTGGCCTGTTCCAGTGGTGGGTGACGTGAAGCCTGATTCTCTGCTATGACATGAAGACTGATTCTGCGCTGACATAAGGCCAGATTCTCTGTTACGGGACCTCTCTCCTCTGCCTGGGTGCCTGGGCCTAAATGTGTGACAGTGGCCTGTTCCAGTGGTGGGTGACGTGAAGCCTGATTCTCTGCTATGACATGAAGACAGATTCTGTGCTGACATAAGGCCAGATTCTCTGTTACGGGACCTCTCTCCTCTGCCTGGGTGCCTGGGCCTAAATGTGTGACAGTGGCCTGTTCCAGTGGTGGGTGACGTGATGCCTGATTCTCTGCTATGACATGAAGACAGATTCTGTGCTGACATAAGGCCAGATTCTCTGTTACAGGACCTCTCTCCTCTGTCTGGGTGCCGGGGCCTAAATGTGTGACAGTGGCCTGTTCCAGTGGTGGGTGACGTGATGCCTGATTCTCTGCTATGACATGAAGACAGATTCTGCGCTGACATAATGCCAGATTCTCTGTTACGGGACCTCTCTCCTCTGCCTGGGCCTAAATGTGTGACAGTGGCCTGTTTAAGTGGTGGGTGACGTGATGCCTGATTCTCTGCTATGACATGAAGACAGATTCTGCGCTGACATAAGGCCAGATTCTCTGTTACAGGACCTCTCTCCTCTGCCTGGGTGCCTGGGCCTAAATGTGTGACAGTGGCCTGTTCCAGTGGTGGGTGACGTGATGCCTGATTCTCTGCTATGACATGAAGACAGATTCTGTGCTGACATAAGGCCAGATTGTCTGTTACAGGACCTCTCTCCTCTGTCTGGGTGCCGGGGCCTAAATGTGTGACAGTGGCCTGTTCCAGTGGTGGGTGACGTGATGCCTGATTCTCTGCTATGACATGAAGACAGATTCTGTGCTGACATAAGGCCAGATTCTCTGTTACGGGACCTCTCTCCTCTGCCTGGGCCTAAATGTGTGACAGTGGCCTGTTCCAGTGGTGGATGACGTGAAGCCTGATTCTCTGCTATGACATGAAGACAGATTCTGCGCTGACATAAGGCCAGATTCTCTGTTACGGGACCTCTCTCCTCTGCCTGGGTGCCTGGGCCTAAATGTGTGACAGTGGCCTGTTCCAGTAGTGGGTGACGTGAAGCCTGATTCTCTGCTATGACATGAAGACAGATTCTGTGCTGACATAAGGCCAGATTCTCTGTTACGGGACCTCTCTCCTCTGCCTGGGCCTAAATGTGTGACAGTGGCCTGTTCCAGTGGTGGGTGACGTGAA
The DNA here is from genome assembly GCF_905171765.1 of Bufo bufo. Taxonomy (NCBI): domain Eukaryota; kingdom Metazoa; phylum Chordata; class Amphibia; order Anura; family Bufonidae; genus Bufo; species Bufo bufo. The sequence continues at coordinate 71,557,306 of NC_053395.1, read as the reverse complement.
GCCTGATTCTCTGCTATGACATGAAGACTGATTCTGCGCTGACATAAGGCCAGATTCTCTGTTACGGGACCTCTCTCCTCTGCCTGGGTGCCTGGGCCTAAATGTGTGACAGTGGCCTGTTCCAGTGGTGGGTGACATGAAGCCTGATTCTCTGCTATGACATGAAGACAGATTCTGTGCTGACATAAGGCCAGATTCTCTGTTACGGGACCTCTCTCCTCTGCCTGGGTGCCTGGGCCTAAATGTGTGACAGTGGCCTGTTCCAGTGGTGGGTGACGTGATGCCTGATTCTCTGCTATGACATGAAGACAGATTCTGTGCTGACATAAGGCCAGATTCTCTGTTACAGGACCTCTCTCCTCTGTCTGGGTGCCGGGGCCTAAATGTGTGACAGTGGCCTGTTCCAGTGGTGGGTGACGTGATGCCTGATTCTCTGCTATGACATGAAGACAGATTCTGCTCTGACATAAGGCCAGATTCTCTGTTACGGGACCTCTCTCCTCTGCCTGGGTGCCTGGGCCTAAATGTGTGACAGTGGCCTGTTCCAGTGGTGGGTGACGTGAAGCCTGATTCTCTGCTATGACATGAATACAGATTCTGCGCTGACATAAGGCCAGATTCTCTGTTACGGGACCGCTCTCCTCTGTCTGGGTGCCGGGGCCTAAATGTGTGACAGTGGCCTGTTCCAGTGGTGGGTGACGTGAAGCCTGATTCTCTGCTATGACATGAAGACAGATTCTGTGCTGACATAAGCCCAGATTCTCTGTTACGGGACCGCTCTCCTCTGTCTGGGTGCCGGGGCCTAAATGTGTGACAGTGGCCTGTTCCAGTGGTGGGTGACGTGAAGCCTGATTCTCTGCTATGACATGATAGGGTTATTGGTTACTTACTCAGGGCCTTCCATAACTTCCCCTTTTTCCACCTCCAAGTACCATCCCAATAAAACACCACACACTTTGCTTGGATTAAATCGGCCACAGCAGCCGTTTTATTAATAAAATAAATACATCCATAAATAACAATAACATTAAATTAACATTAACCCCTGACGAGGGAGATCGTAGAAGCCCCAAAATGTTACCATCCACAAGAAGCCAACCTGGCAACTCCATCTTGCCTCCAGCCGTAAGCACCAGCTCGGAGACACCAAGTGATGGATGCCTTCTCCAATTAACCAAATACCTGAAACTATGAGAGTCCAGCCCCACCATTGAGGCCCTCCCATTTCCACTACCGTCATATACCACCAGCTTCTATGATCTCCCACCGCCAACAACGCGCAGCTTGAACCCTACTACCACCCTCAAGCCTGCGCGTTCCTCCACAAACACAAGGCCCGTTCAATTCCATTCTGCAAACCAAGCGCCCACAGATCAATGCCCACCATTCAGGTGAACACCATCCGACCTCCAAAAACCACCGCTCCCCGCCTCCAGATCCGCATGCCGAACCGCCACTGCTCCATTCCGTGCCATAAACCTTCCAAAAGCCCTATTTACCTTAACCCTGGCCTTGTTGATCCGCTCCACCGAACGCGCCTCCCTCCATGTCTTCCGAGCCACAATGTCGGACCAGACAATCACGATACCCGGAAACAAAGACCACAACCTCAAAATGTCAAACTTCACATCCTTGATAAGTTCCCGACACGGTCTAACCCCCAAGTCATTACCCCCGACATGCAACACTAAAATGTCTGGGGCTCGATCCAACCTCACAAAATGGTGCACCTCCCTCATCACACTTCCCCACAACATACCCCTACTACCCAGCCACCGCAGCACCGCCTCGTTCCTGCTGAAACCCAGCTGACGCCCTTCCGGACGCACATCAGCACGCAGCGCACCCCAGAAAACAAATGAATGCCCCATAATCCACACCAACACCGCACCTGCAATACAAACAAAGAAAATGAATGCCATCACTCAGCTTACCAACTTCCCAAACGAACATAGAATTTAAAACGCGAAGATTCCCATCTCCCAATTTTTTTAATCACCTCCTCGCCCAAACCTAACCTCGCCGCCTCCGTAGCAGCCCCAATCCTGAAGGAATGACCCGTAAAAAGCTTAGAGTCCATTCCCAACTCCCCCAAACATTTTTTAAACACTGCCACGAACTGAAAACGCGACAGAAACGATCCGTCCTCATGCCTCAACATGGGCCCCATATTCCCAAAACTTACACCCTCCCGGTACTCCCTCAAGCAACGCACCGGGCACAACCCACAACCTGGAACCCCAAACAGTGACACGCTACACCCCTTACCTTCCCTATCCGTCTTAGACACCCGTATCCGCACTACCACTCTGTCACCATACAAATCCACATCCCCCCAACACAAACTCCCTGCCCTATTAATACTAGGACACACCAACTCACCCAAACGAAAAGCCCTAAAAAACGCTAGCGAAAAGGCCAATCTAAACAACCTTACCTCACTCATTGACCGACAAATCACGCCCACCTGCTCCCCTATCTTCAATAATAGAGCAAATGAAACCGGCCGTCTCTGATCAGCAATTCGCTTCCCCCTCCTACAACCCTTCAACACCTGCCTCACCAAAAAGGTTTTTGTAACATCAGGTAGGCCTCTAAGCTTAAAACCAAAAGCCAAACCTGCCATAACTCGATTCACCTGCGCAACCGACCTCCCTAGTTCAGCCAAATGCCCCAAGAACAAAACCAACGGAACCTCACCATCTTCGACCCCCACCCCTAGCTCAGTACACCACCCCACCCCACCCACTCACTCCAGGCCTTACCGTATGCCGCCCATGTACCAGCGCTCAAAGACTCCCTCAACAGCCCCGGTACTGTACCTCCAAGAGCTCCCACAGGGACTCCGGACACACCAACCCGACCGCCTCCGCCTCCGGGGCGAGTTGCCGAAAACGCTCCCACTGCAAACGAGAAAGAGAGTCAGCCACACCGTTATCAACCCCTGGCACATGCACAGCCACAACCCAAGCATTAATTTCCAAGCAACACAACACTAAATTCTGCAATAACTTAACCACCGGGGGAGAAGAAGCCATTAACCCATTAATAGCCTGCACCACTCCAAGGTTGTCGCAATGGAAACGAACCTTCCTATCACGAAACCTATCCCTCCAGAGCACCACTGCCAAAACAATTGGAAACAATTCAAGCAAAGCCACATTGCGGACCCAACCCCTCAACACCCAAGACTCTGGCCACTGACCCGCACACCACTGTCCATTACAGAAAACCCCGAAACCAACCCCCCCTGCTGCATCCGAATACAAATCAAAGTCAAAGCTATCCACCACCTCCCCCAACACCAATGTCCTGCCATTGAAATCCTTCAAAAACTTGTCCCAAACCACCAAATCCCCTTTTAACTCCCGCCCCAATCAAATAAAATGATGTGGGGCAACCACCCCCCCGGTAGCAGCCGCCAATCTCCTGCAAAATATCCGCCCCATTGGCATAATCCGACATGCAAAATTCAACTTGCCCAATAAAGACTGCAAATCTCGCAGTCGAATCTTGGGCGCCCTCAGTGCACTACCTACCACCCCCCTCAGGTCCTGAACCTTCTCCTCAGGCAACCGACACTCCATCTTAACTGTGTCAATAACAATACCCAAAAAACTCAACTCCGTCGTGGGTCCCACCGTCTTCTCTGCCGCCAACGGCACCCCAAACAAGTCAAAAACATACTGCAACGTGGACAACAACAATGAACAAACTCGTGACTCCGCCGGACCCAAGCATAAAAAATCATCAAGATAATGTATCAGCGACACACACCCCGACACATCCTTAACTACCCATTCCAAGAAAGAACTGAATGTTTCAAAGAATGCACAAGACACCGAGCACCCCATTGGCAAACACCTGTCCACAAAATACCCCCCGTCCCAGAAACAACCTAACAAGTGTAAACTATCTGGATTAACAGGCAACAATCGGAATGCCGCCTCAATGTCCGTTTTTGCCAACAAGGCCCCAGGCCCCAACCTACGTACCCAACCTACCGCCGCATCAAACGAGGTATAGACCACCGAACAAAGTTCGGGATCAATACCGTCATTGACCGACGCCCCCTTTGGGAAAGACAAGTGATGAATAAGCCGAAACTTGTTTGGCTCCTTCTTAGGCACCACCCCCAAAGGGGAAACCCTCAAATCCTCCCACGGCAAGTCACCAAACGGCCCATCCATCCTCCCCAACGCTACCTCCTTAGCCAGCTTCTCCGATACAACCTCCTTGTGCTCTAAGGCTGACCGCAAATTCTTCCTGACCCCACACCCCTGTTCCGCCGGGCGAGACGGAATACCAAAACCCTCCGTAAACCCCTTCCGCAAAAATTCTGCCGCCCCCTTGTCCGGGTATCTATCTAGGTACCCCGCCATCACGGCCACCCGCACCGGCGTCCGGCCCTTTTGCACCAGCCTCACTCCCCTTCTGCCTTGCCCCCCTAAAACAACGGCTGGCCCCGTGTCCACCACCGCAGGAAGAACACTCGTGCTTAAACTTGCACTTAGGCCCAAACTTGCAACTCCCCTCATTGAAGAGAAAGCACAATCCTTTGGCCGCTGCTGTTGCAAATCCCGACTGACTTGACCCCCCTTGCTCCCCCCGAAAGGGCTGCCCAGCCCGTACCGGCGCCATTACCTTCATCCATAACCCTATGTCCTTATGGTCCCACCGCATACTCTGGCGGACCGCTTTTCTCTGACGAAACTGCTCGTCGTATCTCAACCACCCAGAACCCCCATAAACCCTATACGCTTCCCCAATCGCATCCAAGTAACAAAAAAGTGCCGAACAACTGTCCGGCGCCCTTTCCCCAATCACGCTAGCCAAAATGGCGAAGGCCTGCAGCCAGTTAGCAAACGTGCGCGGTATCAGTCTATAACGCCGCTTCTCCTCCTCCTCCCTTTTTGACCCGTCCCGCTTTGCTAAATCCAGATTGAAACGCTCCAGGGGAAGCAGCGAAAATATATCCACGTACTCCCCTTGGCAAATCCGATCCCTGACCTCCTGTTTTAAGTGCGCACCTAGTGGGCCTTCAAAGCACCCATAAACCTCCCCCTTAGCAGCATCATCCACCCGCGGCCTATCGTCGTCACCCCCTGCCTGCGTCTGCACCGACACGGAAGCTGCCGCTGCAATACCTGAGCCCCTTGTCTCCACTCCCCCAACAGGCCCAACACCCCAAGCCTGCATCGGCCCCCCGCCTGACACACCACTCCCAGAATCCACACCAGCTAACCCACACAATAATCTCCCCAAACCCGCCATCATATCTTTCTGTCCCCCTCCTAAACCACCCAGCCCAGAACCCTGCGCCAGCGCAAGAAAAGCTCCCAATGCCGCCTCACCTGGCTGCCGGCGCGCTGTGAACCCCGCAGCTGGAATTCCTGACTCCTGACGTAGTGACCCCGCCGTCACTGGAACGACCACTCCAGACGCCACTCTCCCGCTCGGACCGGGCATCCCAGCATCCTTCACGCTGGATGCGCTGTGCGGCGAAAACGACTCCTTCTCCTCATCTTCAGCGCGGGCAGGACCAGCGGTACGCTGTCCGTCATGCTGCTGAGGCCTGTGCACTCCCCCTCGCTCCTGGTGCACAGCCTCGCGACCCCTGCTGCTGCTGCTGCCTCTCCCACGTCGAGCAGCCCTCCCCCCCCCGCCTGGAGAGGGGAGCCTGCAGTACCAGCTCCTGCTTCCCTGTCGTACGCTGCCGGAGACGGAGCACTTGCCGCCCCGCCCCTCGCTGGGCCCCGCCGAACAACTGGATTCCTCCCGCGCCGGGAGGACCTGGAGGGAGTCTGCACATTGGCCCCCCGGCGCAGAGGGTCCCGCAAGGGGCTCCTAACACGGCGCCGGACCCTGGGGGTATCCTCTGGGCTCAGGCGCGCCGGCGGCCGGACCCGCCGTGACCGTGTGGTGCCCGGCGGCGGGCTTGCTGACCCCGCCGCCCCCCCCCCTGCAGCAGGCTGGCTACCTGTCCTTGTAGCCACTCCGGACCTCTGACCTCCGCTGCTGCTCTTAGCTGCTGCAACATCTCCTCCACCTGCGACATGGTAAGCTGCTCCCTAGTTTGCTTTCCACAAAATGGCACCTCTATTTAACCCCTAACTCCTCCCATCTCATTACCCTAACCACACCTCTACCCACCAGTTTAACTCACTCCAACCCAGGCCCTTCCTACCAAAACCCATCATGACGGCCTCCCCTTACCTGGCGTCCTAGTCCGGCCTCTTTTGAAGACAGATTCTGCGCTGACATAAGGCCAGATTCTCTGTTACGGGACCGCTCTCCTCTGTCTGGGTGCCGGGGCCTAAATGTGTGACAGTGGCCTGTTCCAGTGGTGGGTGACGTGAAGCCTGATTCTCTGCTATGACATGAAGACTGATTCTGCGCTGACATGAAGCCAGATTCTCTGCTATGGCATGAAGAGACTGATTCTCTGCTGACATGAAGCCAGATTCTTTGCTATGGCATGAAGAGACTGATTCTCTGCTGACGTGAAGCCAGATTCTCTGCTATGGGACCTCTGTCCAATTGATATTGGTTCATTTTTATTTTTTTAATTTTAATTTTAATTCATTTCCCTATCCACATTTGTTTGCAGGGGATTTACCTACATGTTGCTGCCTTTTGCAGCCCTCTAGCTCTTTCCTGGGCTGTTTTACAGCCTTTTTAGTGCCGAAAAGTTCGGGTCCTCATTGACTTCAATGGGGTTCGGGTTCGGGACGAAGTTCGGTTCGGGTTCAGATCCCGAACCCGAACATTTACGGGAAGTTCGGCCGAAATTCTCGAACCCGAACATCCAGGTGTTCGCTCAACTCTAATATTGAACAGTTAGTGGTGCCTCAGGCTTATTGCAAACTCGTGCTAGAGTTAGCCCACCAAAATGTTCTCGGGGGACATCTGGGAATGGAGAGAACACAAGATCGGATACTACAACGGTTTTACTGGCCCAGTGTATTTAGAAAGGTGGACGAATTCTGTAAGTCTTGCCCGACCTGCCAGGCAACTAGCCCCCAGCACCTTTTCTGTAGTCTCTTGGTACCTCTCCTGATCATCGAGGTACTGTTTGAGCAAATCGCGATGGACCTCGTAGGCCCAGTACCGAAGTCCGCAAGAGGACACAAGCGCATCCTGGTCATCCTAGATTACTGACCAGGGGACCCCTTTTATGTCTAAGGTCATGAGGGAGCTCTGTAAGTTGCTGCATATCAAACAGTTACGGATGTCCGTTTACCATCCACGAACGGTCTGGTTGAAAGGTTTAAAACATTAAAAACCATGTTGAAAAGGGTGGTGTCTAAAGATGGGAAAGACTGGGACCTTCTTCTGCCCTATCTCATGTTCGCTGTGCGAGAGGTGCCCCAGGCCTCTACTGGGTTCTCGCCCTTCGAATTGCTATATGGAAGACATCCTCGCGGTTTGTTGAAAGTAGCCAAAGAGGCGCAGGAACAGCATCCTACACTCTCGGAAGGCTTGGGTCCGGATGTTTAATTTGGGTGATCGGGTTTTGGTTCTGGTGCCGACCGTGCACAGTAAGTTCCTGACTAGGTGACAGGGGCCCTACGAGGTACTCGAGAAAGTTGGAGATGTGAACTACAAGGTACACCAGCCAGGGCTGCGAAAGCCAGAACAGATTTAGCATGTGAATCTACTCAAACTGTGGAAAAATAGAGAAACCTGTACTGAAGACAGTCCGCAGCCAGGTTTTCTAGGGGAAGCAGTTTCGGCCCCTCTGTCTGAAGCAAAGGAAGCGGCTGCCACAAGTACGAATTGCTGCCAGCCTCTCCTCTAATCAGGCTCAGGAGGCCAGGGAGTTTATTAGCCGGAACACGGATGTGTTTTCAGATCTCCCTGGACGCACTTCCACAATTCAGCATGACATTGTCACTGAGCCTCAGGCGAAAGTCCGGCTAAAACCGTATCGGGTACCCGAGGCTCGGCAACAAGCCATCTCAGAGGAAGTACAGATGATGCTGAGGCTAGACGTCATTGAGGAGTCCAAAAGTGAGTGGGCTAGTCCTATAGTGCTAATACACAAGCTGGACACGACACTCCGGTTCTATAACGATTTTTGGAAAACTAAACGAGATTTTCAAATTCGATGCGTATCCCATGCCCCGGGTGGATGAGATTATCGAGAGGTTAGTACAAGCGTATTTTTCTGTTTTAGACCTCACAAAAGGGTACTGGCAGGTGCCCTTAATGGAGGCTGCCAAAGAGAAAACTGCCTTCATCCCACCTGAATCAGTATCAGCTGTATCAGTACAAGGTGTTACCCTTTGGTCTGCATGGTGCCCCCGCCACTTTTCAATGGCTTATGGACATTGTGCTGTATCCACATCGTAGGTATGCTTCAGCTTACCTGGACGATATTGTCATCCACAGTACCAACTGGGAAAGTCACCTACCCAAAGTGCAGTCTGTAGTGGACTCCCTTCGGAAGGCTGGACTAACCGCTAATCCCAAAAAATGTGTGATAAGGTTAGAGGAGACTAAATACCTGGGGTATCTCATTAGGCACGGAGTGATCAAACCCCAAGTAACAAAATGGACGCGATAAGAAATTGACCCCGACCTGTCACCACTAAACAAATAAAGTAATTCCTACGAATGATAGGCTATTACATTAGATTTATTTCCCACTGTGCTACTGTAGCATTGACAGGGTTATTGAAGGGACGCAAGTCAGTGATGGTTCACTCGAATGACTGGGCTGAAGAGGCTTTCTCCGCTATGAAGTCAGCCCTGTGTGGATCCCCGATTTTGGTGACGCCCGACTTCAAGCGGGAATTCATAGTACAGACGCCTCCGAAGTAGGCCTCGGTGCTGTACTGTCTCAGGAAGTCAACTGGGAGGAGCATCCCATTGTCTTCCTAAGCCGCAAGCTCACCCCAGCCGAGACCAGGTACAGTATAGTCGAGAGAGAGTGCCTGGCTATCAAGTGGGCACTCGAGTCTCTCTGCTATTATTTGTATGGGAGAACATTGCGCCTGGTGACTGGCCACTCCCCTCTCAAGTGGATGAGCCAGGCCAAAGAGAGAAATGCTCGAGTCACCAGGTGGTTCCTGTACTTACTAGAGTTGAGCGGACACCTGGATGTTCGGGTTCGGCCAAACTTCAAAAAAAACTTCGTGTTCGGGACCCGAACTTGACCCCGAACCCGAACCCCATTGAAGTCAATAAGGACCCGAACTTTTGGGCACTAAAATGTCTCTAAAATAGTCCTGGAAAGGGCTAGAGGGCTGCAAAATGACAACTGTTCTGCAAACAAATGTGGATAGGGAAATGACTTAAAATAACATAAAATACAGAAAAATTAAAAATAACAATCTGGATCTAGGAGTAGGAGGTTGAGGAGGCGGTGAATGGGTGGATGTGGCGGTGTAGGTTGACGTGGCGGTGTAAGTGGAAGCGGCGGTGAAGGAGGAACCAACACTGATTTGTGTTATTTTTTAATTTTAATATAAACATATTGGGACATATAACAAAATAAAACAAAGAATAAGTGCACTTGAGTACAAGAATGGATGGTTGAGGCTGATATAAATGTCTATTCTGTACAAGGTACGGACAAGTCCTGTGGGATCCATGCCTGGTTCATTTTAATAAACGTAAGCTTGTCCACATTGGCTGCGGCCTGTGATAATGCTCTCTGCCGTGCTAAACACACGTTCACACTATACACTGGCTGCAGGGCAGGTCAGCACCTCCAAGGCTGACAAAGCTTTTCCACATTTTGGCCATGCTAACCCTGCCTTCTCAGGTGCTGGTGGTGCCCCAGCTGCGTTGGCAACCTCTTCCTCCTCTTCTGCCTTCGCCTTGTGCTTCCACTGTGCCCCCGCTGTCAGGTGGGAATGCTATCATCAGCGTGCGCTTGTAGTTGCGCATCTTCCGATCAGTAACAGATGTTTTCACAAAATTTTGTTCCCTGTCAGCAATGCAGAGCAGGGGTTCATTCACGGCAAAAGGGGGTTCATGTCACCCAGCAATAAAACAGAGGATTTTGAGAGATTTAGGCCCCTGTCACCCAGGCACAGCAGGGGTTCATTCACGGCAAAAGGGGGTTCTTGTCACCCAGCAATACAACAGAGGATTTTGAGAGATTTAGGCCCCTGTCACCCAGGCACAGCAGGGGTTCATTCACGGCAAAAGGGGGTTCTTGTCACCCAGCGATACAACAGAGGATTTTAAGAGATTTAGGCCCCTGTCACCCAGGCACAGCAAGGGTTCATTCACGGCAAAAGGGGGATCTTGTCACCCAGCAATAGAACAGAGGATTTTGAGAGATTTTGGCCCATGTCACCCAGGCACAGCAGGGGTTCATTCACGGCAAAAGGGGGTTCTTGTCACCCAGCAATACAACAGACGATTTTGAGAGATTTAGGCCCCTGTCACCCAGGCACAGCAGGGGTTCATTCACGGCAAAAGGGGGATCTTGTCACCCAGCAATAGAACAGAGGATTTTGGGAGATTTTGGCCCCTGTCACCCAGGCACAGCAGGGGTTTGTATACGCCAAAAATGGTAAAATGTCACCCAACAATTGAAAATAAGAATTTTTTCAATTTAGGGCACTAAAATTGCCACTTCTTTTAAATTAAAATCGTCCTTGAAAAGGCTAGAGAGATGTAAAAGGCAGTAAAATGTGCTTAAGAGCATGGAAACTACTTTGCAAACAAATGTGGATAGGGAAATAACTTAAAATGAAATAAAATAACTAAAAATTACAAATTATTAACCTGCAACTCAGAGAAGGAGGCGGATATGGAGTCGGAGGTTGAGGAGGCAGTGAATGTTGTGTTGTAGGTGGAGGCAACAATGGAGGAGGAGGAGGTAGCCAACAATGTTTTTTTTTTTTATTGGGGTAGGTAGCCCCCAAAATATTGGGACAAATAAAAAAAAAGAAAACAAAGAATCATTGCACTTGACTTGAGTAGAAGAATGTATGTTTGATGGTGGTATAAATGTCTATTCTGCACAAGGTACAGACAAGTCTTGTGGGATCCAAGCCTGGTTAATTTTAATAAACGTGAGCTTGACCACGTTGGCTGTGGACAGACGGCTGCGTCTGTCTGTAATGACGCCTCCTGCCGTGCTAAATACACGTTCAGAGAGTACACTGGCTGCAGTGCAGGCCAGCACCTCCAAGGCATACAGGGCAAGCTCTGGCCATGTGGAAAATTTGGAGACCCAGAAGTTTAATGGGGCACAACCATCAGTCAGTACATGTAGTCGTGTGCACAGGTACTGTTCCACCATGTTGTTCAAATGCTGCCTCCTGCTAACACGCTCCATATCAGCAGTTGGGGCCGGTTGTTGCGGCGAGGTGACAAAGCTTTTCCACATGTCGGCCATGCTAACCCTGCCTTCTAAGGTGCTGGCGCTGACACAGCTGCGTTGGCGACCTCTTCCTCCTCCCCTGCCTTCGCCTTGTGCTTCCACTTGTCCCCCGGCGTCAGTCGGGAGTGCTCTCAGGAGCGCGTCTACCAGCGTGCGCCTGTAGTCGCGCATCTTCCGATCACGCTCCAGTGAGGGAATTAAGGACGGCACATTGTCTTTGTAACGGGGATCCAGCAGGGTGGCCACACAGTAGTCAGCACACGTTAAAATGTGGGCAACTCTGCAGTCGTTGCGCAGGCACTGCAGCATGTAGTCGCTCATGTGTACCAGGCTGCCCAGAGGTAAGGACAAGCTGTCCTATGTGGGAGGCGTATCGTCTGCGTCCTCCGTATCCCCCCAGCCACACACCAGTGATGGGCCCGAGCTGCGTTGGATGCCACCCCGCTGTGAACATGCTTCATCCCCATCCTCCTCCTCATCCTCCTCCTCCTCCAGTAGTGGGCCCTGGCTGGCCAAATTTGTACCTGGCCACTTCTAAAAGACTGGCCTTAAAGTGTTAGAGATTACCCCTCTTCCTCCCCCTCATCCTGGGCCACATCCTCTTCCATCATCGCCCTAAGTGTTTTCTCAAGGAGACATAGAAGTGGTATTGTAACGCTGATAACGACGTCATCGCCACTGGCCATGTTGGTGGAGTACTCGAAACAGCGCAACAGGGCACACAGGTCTCGCATGGAGGCCCAGTCATTGGTGGTGAAGTGGTCCTGTTCTGCAGTGCGACTCACCCGTGCGTGCTGCCGCTGAAACTCCACTATGGCCTGCTTCTGCTCGCACAGTCTCTCCAGCATGTGCAAGGTGGAGTTCCACCTGGTGGGCACGTCGCATATGAGGCGGTGAGCGGGAAGGCCGAAGTTACGCTCTAGAGCAGACAGCCGAGCGGCGGCAGGATGAGAACGCCGGAAGCGCGCACAGACGGCCCGCACTTTATGCCGCAGCTCAGACATGTCGGGGTAGTTATTTATGAATTTCTGCACCACCAAATTCAGCAGATGCGCGAGGCAAGGGATGTGCGTCAAGCCGGCTAGTCTCAGAGCTGCAACGAGATTTCGCCCATTATCGCACACCACCAGGCCGGGCTTGAGGCTCACTGGCAGCAACCACTCGTCGGTCTGTTGTTCTATACCATGTCACAACTCCTGCGCGGTGTGGGGCCTGTCCCCCAAACACATTAGTATCAGAACGGCCTGCTGACGTTTACCCCTGGCTGTGCTGAAGTTGGTGGTGAAGGTCTGTCGCTGACCGGATGAGGAGGTGGTAGAAGAGGAGAAGGAAGCCGAGTAGGAAGAGGAGGCAAAGAATGATGCCCTGCGATCCTTGGCGTCGGAAGGATGTGCGCCAAACAGCTCTCAGCCTTGGGCCCAGCCGCCACTACATTTACCCAGTGTGCAGTTAGGGAGATATAGCGTCCCTGGCTGTGCTTACTGGTCCACGTATCTGTGGTTAGGTGGACCTTGCCACAGATGGCGTTGCGCAGTGCACACTTGATTTTATCCAATACTTGGTTGTGCTGGGAGGGCACGGCTCTCCTAGAGAAGTAGTGGCGGCTGGGAACGACGTACTGTGGGACAGCAAGTGACATGAGCTGTTTGAAGCTGTCCGTCTCCACCAGCCTGAATGACAGCATTTCAAAGACCAGTAGTTTAGAAATGCTGGCATTTAGGGCCAGGGATCGAGGATGGCTAGGTGGGAATTTACGCTTTCTCTCAAAGGTTTGTGAGATGGAGAGCTGAACACTTCTGTGTGACATGGTGGAGATGCTTGGTGACGGAGGTGGTGTTGTTGGTGGCACATCCTCTCTTTGCTGGGCGGCAGGTGCCAACATTCCTCCAGAGGCGGAGGAAGAGGCCGAGGCAGCAGCAGAAGAGGGAGCAGGAGGGGCCTGAGCCCTTTCTTGGTTTTGAAGGTGCTTACTCCACTGCAGCCCGTGTATCGCATGTACAGTCAGGTCCATAAATATTGGGACATGGACACAATTCTAACATTTTTGGCTCTATACTCCACCACAATGGATTTGAAATGAAACAAAAAAGCTGTGCTTTAACTGCAGACTGTCAGCTTTAATTTGAGGGTATGTACATCCAAATCAGGTGAACGGTGAAGGAATTACAACAGTTTGCATATGTGCCTCCAACTTGGGCAATATTATCGGGAAATATTATCTGCTCATATTCAGCCAAATACTTCAGAACTCATTGGACGGCGTTTCACAGTGCAGATGGACAATGACCCAAAGCATACTGCAAAAGCAACCAAAGAGTTTTTTAAGGGAAAGAAGTGGAATGTTCTGCAATGGCCAAGTCAATCATCTGACCTGAATCCGATTGAGCATGCATTTCACTTGCTGAAGACAAAACTGAAGGGAAAATGCATGGCAGAGCATCGTCGGGGATGAAACCCAGCGTCTGGTGATGTCTATGCGTTCCAGACTTCAGGCTGTAATTGACTGCAAAGGATTTGCAACCAAATATTAAGAAGTGAAAGTTTGATTTATGATTATTATTCTGTCCCATTACTTTTGGTCCCTTAACAAGTGGGAGGCACATATGCAAACTGTTGTAATTCCTGCACCATTTACCTGATTCGGATGTAAATACCTTCAAATTAAAGCTGACAGTCTGCAGTTAAAGCACATCTTGTTCGTTTTATTTCAAATCCATTGTGGTGGAGTATAGAGCCAAAAATGTTAGAATTGTGTCCATGTCCCAATATTTATGAACCTGGCTGTAGATGCCTGGTCATGCAGGTTGTGCTAAGGTTCAGAACGTTAATGCCTCGCTTCAGGCTCTGATGGCACAGTGTGCAAACCACTCGGGTCTTGTCGTCAGCAAATTGTGTGAAGAAGTGCCATGCCAGGGAACTCCTTGAAGCTGCCTTTGGTGTGCTCGGTCCCTGTTGACGGTAGCCAGTAGCAGGCGAACTGTTTTGGCGACGGCTGCTCTGCTTTTGCACCCTGCTCCTGCCTCTTCCTCCGAACTCTGAAAGTCAGTGGCACGACCTTCATTCCATGTGGGGTCTAGGACCTCATCGTCCCCTGCATCATCTTCCACCCAGTCTTCCTCCCTGACCTCCTTTTCGGTCTGCACACTGCAGAAAGACGTAGCAGTTGGGAGCTGTGTTTCGTCATCATCAGAGACTTGGTATTCCCATGTCCTCATCAGGAAGCATAAGTGGTTGTGCGTCAGTGCATGCTATGTCTTTCACCCCTGGGGAAGGGCTAGGTGGATGCCCTTGGGAAACCCTGCCAGCAGAGTCTTCAAACAGCATAAGAGACTGCTGCATGACTTGAGGCTCAGACAGGTTCCCCGATATGCACGGGGGTGATGTGACAGACTGATGGGCATGGGTTTCAGGCGCCACCTGTGCGCTTTCTGCAGAAGACTGGGTGGAAAATAATGTGAATGTGCTGGATCCACTGTCGGCCACCCAATTGACTAGCACCTGTACTTGCTCAGGCCTTACCATCCTTAGAACGGCATTAGGACCGACCAAATATCGCTGTAGATTCTGGCGGCTATTGGGACCTGAGGTAGTAGGTACAGTAGGACGTGTAGCTGTGGCAGAACGGCCACGTCCTCTCCCTGGACCAGAGGCTCCACTAACACCACCACAACGACCATGACCGCGTCCCTTATTAGATGTTTGCCTCATAGTTAGCGTTCACAAAGCAAAGTAAAAAGTGGTTAAGCCTGTTAAAAATAATTAACCGCCAATAAAAACCCTGATGTAGGATATTGCACTCAATTATTTTTTTTAAACTCTATATGACAGCGGTATTTGTGGCCTAAATGTGACAGTCACCTATGCACTTGTAATCACAGATGTGCAGTATATGAAAAAAAGTTTTTTTTTCACCACAGTATCCTAATAGCCGTATTTGTGGCCTAAATGTGACAGTCTTCTATGCACGTGTAATCACAGATGTGCAGTATATGAAAAAAAGTTTTTTTTCACCACAGTATCCAAAAAGCCTTATTTGTGGCCTAAATGTGACAGTCACCTATGCACGTGTAATCCCAGATGTGCAGTCTATCAGAGGGATTTTTTACCACAGTATCCTAAAAGCCTTATTTGTGGCCTACATGTGACAGTCACCTATACACATGTAATCACAGATATGCAGTATATTAAAAAAAGGTTTTTTTTCACCATAGTATCCTAAAAGCTTTATTTACGGTCTTAATGGGACAGTCACCTATGCACATGTAATCACAGATTTGCAGTATATGAAAAAAAGGTTTCTTTTAACAACAGTAACCTAATAGCCTTATTTCTGGCCTAAATGTGACAATTACCTATGCAAGTGTAATCACAGATGTGCACTATATCAGAGGGTTTTTTCACCCCAGTAACCAAAAAGCTGTATTTCTGGTCTAAATGTGACAGGCACTTATGCACGTCTAATCCCAGATGTGCAGTATATCAGAGGGATTTTTCACCACAGTATCCTAAAAGCCTTATTTGTGGCCTAAATGTGACAGTCACCTATGCACGTGTAATCACAGATGTGCAGTATATGAAAAAAGTTATTTTTTTATCAACAGTAACCTAATAGCCGCATTTGTGGCCTAAATGTGACAGTCACCTATGCAAGTGTAATCACAGATGTGCACTATATCAGAGGGTTTTTTCACCCCAGTAACCAAAAAGCTGTATTTCTGGTCTAAATGTGACAGTCACTTATGCACGTCTAATCCCAGATGTGCAGTATATTAGAGGGTTTTTTCACCCCAGTAACCAAAAAGCCGTATTTCTGGCCTAAATGTGACAATCACTTATGCACGTGTAATCCCAGATGTGCAGTATATTAGAGGGTTTTTTCACCCCAGTAACCAAAAAGCCGTATTTCTGGCCTAAATGTGACAGTCACTTATGCACATGTAATCCCAGATGTGCAGTATATTAGAGGGTTTTTTCACCCCAGTAACCAAAAAGCCGTATTTGTGGCCTAAATGTGACAGTCACTTATGCACGTCTAATCCCAGATGTGCAGTATATCAGAGGCTTTTTTCACCCCAGTAACCAAAAAGCCGTATTTCTGGCCGAAATGTGACAGTCACTTATGCACATGTAATCCCAGATGTGCACTATATTTAACAGATGTATTTTTTTAACCCCAGTAAGCAAAAAGCTGTATTTCTACACTTGCAGACATGCAGATAGCCTGTGCTGGTGCACTATCGTTGCATAAAATGGCTGCCGATCATGTATTGATATTGACTAACTGAAGAAAAAAAAGTTTGTTTTCAGCAGTAGTTGGCTCAGGGCAGGCTTAAAAAAATTGTGCACTGCACCTACAAAACACTTTTGCTGTAGATCGCTGAGTACAAAAAACAGTTCTTGATAAGATTTCTACCTGATCTCTCCCTCACAGCAGCTGCAGCCTCTCCCTACACTAATCCGAGCGGCGTGACGGGCGGCGCTACGTGACTCCAGCTTAAATAGAGGCTGGGTCACATGCTGCAGTTGGCCAATCACAGCCATGCCAATAGTAGGCATGGCTGTGATGGCATTTTGGGGCAAGTAGTATGACGCTTGTTGATTGGCTGCTGTGTAGCCTTTCAAAAAGCACCATAAAAATCGCCGAACACCGAACCCGAACTTTTATGTAAATGTTCGGGTTCGGGTCCATGTGCTGAAAACCCTAAGGTTTGGTAGAAACCCAAACTTTACAGTTCGGGATCGCTCAACTCTAGTCCTTACAAAACTTTACGTTTTCAGTAGAACACAGGGCAAGCCGGTTGCAGGGAAACGCGGATGTCCTGTCCTGAGTTTACTGTATGGCATGTGTTCACCCCCTCAGGGTTGGAGGTATGTAAGAAGGTGCAAGGAATCATCGTGGATGATAGGTACGCGTCACTGAGGTTCCTGGCCTTGGTGGAGTAAGAGCCAGTTTGTATGTGCCAGCAGCAGTTACTGTTTGACACCTTAATACTTAGTATGGCTGTATAGCTGATCCAGGACGGCTCTTAATGGGAGTAGTCAAAGTGCTGGGTGGGTGACTACTTCCCATGTTCCAGGCCGGGTTTTACCAGGCATAAAAACCAGCCAGCACTGCCAGGTGAGGAGGATTACCTCCATCTGACAGTGGAGCTCAAGAGGTCTGTGTGCTGGAATCTAAAGCCTGTGTTTGGACTTTCTGAGGCAGAACTGCCACCAAGCTGATTTCTGTTATGTAGACTTTCCATTGTGTGTGAACTAACACCAAGACTGCAAAGTAAGGTTTTGTTTTTGCTTTCTGTGTGAATAAACACGGAAGTTTGATTCAAGAGCTGGTAATTTGCCTCTGTACTGCATCCGCTCACCCTGTCTACCAGAGCGAATCCTCACAGTATATTTATATAGATCAACAGTAGATCCTACATAGTAACTGAGATCATCTACATTTATTAGGCCATAAGAATAACGCATTGTACAGTCCATGTACTCAAGTGAAAATCACTGATCAAACACTGACTGTGTGAAAGCAGCCTTAGAGGGGCTGATCTGGGATCTGTATTTATTCTGTGGTAGATATTTATTCAAGGGTGATGATGACTTTTTGATCATGTTTTCACTTTAGGGAGGTAACATGACCAAATAACAGCAGTTCTGGTATTGAGTATTTTTTTTTTCAATGTTCAACGTGAGGGATACAATTATATTTTAATGGGTTGGATTTTCTATGGAGACAGTAATAGCAATTAAATGTATTTTTTACTCTTTGTATTTTTGCATAATATATAGGAAAATTCTTATTTCAGCTAGCAATCTTATTTATTATATTTTTTACAGTGTGTTGAAACAGTCCTTTTGTTTTACCAGTTCTTTTTACCAGTTTTCTGTTCTGCAGCCTCCATCAATACTTATTTATTAGTTATAGTTGGTGGAGACTATCTGTAATGATGTTTCCCATACACAGCACATTGAAAAGAGGAGATCCTGTTTCTCTATGTCTCCGTAGCACACCCTCAGATGAAGCAGCAGCATTCAGGACATTATGCAACAGTACTGAGTAGTGTGGCTACGAATTCAGAACTGGGGTGAGAAAGAAAATGTACTACAACCTTCAGCAGCATCTCTGTGTGTCTGTGTCTTTGCCTCCTTCCCCTCCGTTCTCCCTAGATCTTGAAGAGCTGCATGTAGTCTGATCAAGCAGTGAGCTAATAATCTGTATCCTCTCTCAAGATGAATTAATAGCTGTAAATTGAGGGTGAAAGATCAATGTAGATGAAAAAAGAAGTGGCTCATAATTGGAGAAAGACACATTTTTCACTAATAAGATATGTAACAAAGTTTCTTATAATTAAGTGCACAACTGCTTTATGAAACGTTTGTTAAAAGTACTGTGCCTGTGCTTAAAATATGTGTAAAAACATAAATAATTACATTAATACTAATAATAAACAGCTGTTTGGACTATAATTCTTGAAAATCTATTAAACTTCTGCTAGTCCCCAAAGAAGACTGCTTTTTTTTTTCTGTGGTGGGTGCAGAGATGGCAAAGATAAGTTCTTATTTGGCACAACTCACAGTGATAACTTATTGTGTACTATATATCTGATGAGTTAATCGATTCTATTGGTTTGGAATGCATCCCAAATTTAAGAATAAGAAAAATGAAACTGAGAGGACCATTTCCTAGTCTACAATAGTCATCACATATAGTAACTGGTCTCCATAATAGAAATAGTACCCAACTAGAGTTCCTAAAAAGGCCTCTCAGCTAGTAAAGCTGTTTCTATCTGCTTTGCTCTGATAAAGGGCTATTGTCCTGAAAGCAATAGTTGCAGATATGAGGTTGACTTAGCTATTTTACTAGTATGTTTAAAAGGCTGAGTAATGATTGGATAGATATACTGCAGTTATGAAACATTCAGCATTTTAAATCCATTTGCAAAGAAAGCCAAATTATATATGTTTCTTACATGTGGATATCTCTTTGTCTGAAATAAATTGCAAAATATTAGGGCTTGTTAAAATAAAAGAGGCTGAACTGGATGGACGGATGTCTTTTTTCAGCTTATGTCTGCTTTTGTTATATTGATGAACGTTTTACAGGTTTTGTTCCCACAGTGTTCTGTTTGCAGCAAAACTGACCTGTGCCCTTCATTCTCTGGGTCAGTATGATTACAACGATACCGCATATGTATAGGTTTTTATGTCTAAATAGTGTAAAAATTAATTTAAAGTTTGAGAAATCTTTTTTTTTTTTACCTCGGCATATTCTGACCCCCGTAACTTTTTTTTATAGTTATATATGAGCTGTGCATGAGTTCATTTTTGTAGGACAATCTGTAATTTTTATTGATAGCATTTTGGAGTGTGTGTGATTTTTTTGGGTCAAATTTTATAAAAAAATTTGGGGTAATAGAAGCAATTGGAAAAATATTTTAATATTTTAATAGTACAGGCGTTTTTAGTCACGATGATACTCATGATGTTTATATTTTTTGTTATTTATGTATTTTTTTTTATTCTATGGAAAAGGGGGTGATTTAAAAACTTTTATTTTATTTTTTATATATTTAAAAAAAAATTACTTTTTGTTATGATTTTAAAGCTTGTATTTCAGCCTACAAAACCCTTTTTTTAAATAATTCTGAACAATCAGGGATTTTTTACATCCATTTATTGTTCAGAATTTCTCATTTCCACCTGCTGGCCAAAATAAGAGTTGCAGCTTCAATACCCTTGGTCTCTTCAGCGAGACTTCGGGTATTGAAACCAATTATCCTCATTATTAATCCTCATTGGCTGCTGAGGATGCCAGTAAGAAGCCCGGATTTCACCCTTTATATGGCGTGATCTCACTTGATCACGGCATCTAAAGGCTTTAAAGACCACGATTGAAACAGCAGAGACCCACCGGCCATGATGCCCGCTACACCGGCGAGCAGGCGCCATGTTTTTCCATTGCTCCAGCGCCGTACAAATTTGCACCTATAAAACTGACTGACCTGTTGCATGTGTATTAGGCAGCTGAAGGCATTTGTGTTGCATGTTCGTATGCGTGTACATTGCTGAGAAAAATATACGTTTAAGTATATGCAAATTAGCCTCTAGGAGCAACAGGATCATTGCCATTGCACTTAGAGGCTCAGTTCTCTCTGCACTTTGATTTTACAGGACCAAGCAGAGAAAACTTCATCACTGCTTGGCCCTGTCAAAGTAAAGAGGGTGCAGCAGTTGCAGAGAAATTGCAGCCTCTAGGTGTAACAGCATTGCCCCCGTTGCTCCTAGAGGATAATTTTTAAATATTAACCCCTTAGTGATCAGCTTGTAATTGGTCTTATTAACCAAGAGATTTTTTTTCTTTTTTTTCCAAGAGCTATAACGTTTTTGATTTTTCCATCTATGTAGCCACATAGGGGTTTGTTTTTTGTGGACAAATTGTAGTTTTTAATAGTTTTGTTTAGGTTATACATTTTGCAGCATTCGTTTTCCAGGATAAATAACATGATAACTTTACTAATTGGTCAGTTTGATTACAACGATACCAAATACATACAGGCAAAACCAAATATGTGAAGGAGATTTTATTTTTGCAATTTTTACCATTGAAAAGTGTTTTTTCAAGCATTTCTTTATTGAAATTTACAGCCGGTTCAGACCTGAGCGTACTGACCTGAGCGCTCTGTATGCGCGATTATCCAGGCGTCTCACATACACGGCTCCGGAAGTATGCGAACGCCCATTGTCGCGCGTTCCCGGAAGTCTATGTACGGGAACGCGCGACACTACGCCCCAAAGAAGCTCCTGTACTTCTTGGGGCGTAGGGCGTTTTACAGCGCGTTCGTACGCGCTGTAAAACGCTCAGGTGAGAACCATGCCCATAGGGAAGCATTGGTTTTTGCCTGTTGAGCGTTTTACAGCGCGTAGGAACGCGGTGTAAAACGCTCAGGTGTGAACCAAGCCTTAAAGTGCTATATGGGAAATGCTGGAGGCAGACCTCGGCCAGCCTTCACTGACATCGGCACCCTGCATTTGCAGGGTGCCGATGGGAGACAGAGAGAGTCCGCTCCCTCTGTAATGCTTCATTTACACGTCAATGTTTCAGTCAGTGATTTCAGTGATTGTGAGCCAAAACCAGGAGCGACTCTAAACATCCAACAGGTGCAGATACTATATACCTTATCTCTTTGTAGGTCCAATCCTGGTTTTGGCTCACAATCACTGATGGAAATCACTGACCAAAGCGCTGACATGTGAATGAGGCTTAACTGTTTACATGCAGTGTCTACCTTTGCACACAGCATGTAAGGAGTTAAATGACCTGCATGGGTGCTCTTACCGGTCCTTGCTATTACAGCAGGCGCGTGGCTCTCACGTAAGAGCCAAGCCATCTCTCTTCTCTGCACGGGAGACCTGTGAAGAGCTTGGGCTGGGATGCCATAAAAAGGCAGCTGCCCAGTCTAAGGCCTCTTAGTGACCAGGTGTAAACAGGTGTATGGGTGATCACTAAGGGGTTAAAACATCATTTTTGTCAGCAATGCGGTCACATATGAACATGGGACCAACACAAGCATCTTCAGCTGCCAAGCGCACATGTAACAGGTCAGCCAGTTTCATAAGTACAAACCTGCTGACAGATGCCTTTTAAAGAAGCAGGCCAGCATTTTTTGCCTATATACAGTAGTGTTGCATAGGCTATTATCCAAAATAATGCAGAGGCTCTTCTGTATGCTTTGTGTATACTTGTTCAGTTGATAGGCCATTTATGGCTTGTCTCTCATAATTTTTTTCTTTCCCTTCTGACACTTCCCCTAATTCATCCTACATCTCTCATTATGCCTCATTCACACATCAGTGATTTCCATCAGTGATTGTGAGCCAAAACCAGGATTGGAGCCTCCACAGATATAAGGTATAAGTGAAAGATCTGCACCTGTTCTGTGTTTAGAGCCGCACATAGTTTGGGCTCAAAATCACGGACACGCCCCTGAGCTGCCAGCTTGAAACAAATCTAGCAAAGCAGTAGGAGCAATCAATGGAGAAAGCTCTGGATCTTAGTGAGGTAACGAGCTAGTTCTACCTTTGTTAGAGGTTGTCAAGTACTATATGATGTCTGATATTCATTTTTTGACATTAATCATAGGATAACCCCTTTAACCCCTTCCTGACATCAACCTTACATGTACGACAGATGTCGGGTCTTTAAAGATGGTGGATCGAGCGCCATAGCCTCCAGATGCCTGCTGTTTCATACAACAGGCACCTGCAACTAATGTCCACAATCGGCGGTAATGCCGACTGCGGACATTTAAATGCTCAGGTGCTATGGTCAAATGTGACCATGGCATCTGAGGAGGTTAAAACCCAGAAGCACGCACTTCCGGGTCAGGCGCTCTTTCCCTCAGCAGAGATCAGTGAAAGTGCCATACTCTAATAATGAGCGAGAGCCTGTACTAGGCTTCCAGGCTCATTATTAGTATATTAATATATTAAATTCAAATCACCACCTTTCCCCAAAATAAAAATAAGCGATAAAAAAAAATATCATCATTTGCATCACCGCATGCAAAAACAACCATACTATTAAAATATTAAAAAAATAGTTAGCCCATACGATGAATGGCATAATAGAAAAAAATAAAAGTGCCTGATTTGCCATTTTTTTCATCACTTTATCTCCCCAAAAAATTCTATAAAAAGTGATCAAAAAGTCATACACACCCCAAGATGGTATTGGCAAAGATGACAGATGGTCCCGCAAAAAAAAAAGAGCCCCAACACATCTCCATACATATAGCATTAAAAAAGTTATGGGGGTCAGAATATGGCAATGAAAAGAAAAAATATATTTTTTCCCAAGTTTTAAAATTTAAAACTAAACATATGTGGTATCGTTGGATTTGTATTGAAGAATAAAGAGCACAAGTCAGTTTGACCGCATAGTGAATGCCCTAAAAAAAAAGCTAAAACTATGGCGGAATTGCAGTTTTTTTTTCCAATTCCACCCCATCTGAAATGTAGCTTCCCACTACATCCTATGTATTATTAAATGGTGGAATTAGAAAGAACAACTTGTCCTGCAAAAAACAGGCCTCATACGGTTATGTGAACGGAATCATAAAAAAACATATGGCTCTGGGAAGGCAGGTAGTGAAAAATGAAAATGCAAAAACTGAAAGATTTGATAAAACAGTAAACCTTACATCTATGGTATTAAACAGTAATCATTGCCTGCTAATGGAAGTCTGATGCATTGGTCATAAAATATTATTTATGCTTCAAAATTTGTAGCATTTGGTCTACTACTTTCTCAGTAAAATGTAGGTCAGTGTGAATGCATGATATTTTATTTGAAAAATTGCTGATATAATGGGAAAAAGCTTTTCCTGTCCATATGAGTGTTCAATTTAAAAAAAAATCTGAATGCATTATGTCAAAGGTCAACTTTACCTGTTGTTGCAAGTATTGTCACACCATAGACATACCAATTTTATTTCAAGACACGGAGGCTCATATTGCTTAACCACCTCAGCCCCCAGTGCTTAAACACCCTGAAAGACCAGGCCACTTTTTACACTTCTGCACTACACTACTTTCACCGTTTATTGCTCGGTCATGCAACTTACCACCCAAATGAATTTTACCTCCTTTTCTTCTCACTAATAGAGCTTTCATTTGGTGGTATTTCATTGCTGCTGACATTTTTACTTTTTTTGTTATTAATCGAAATTTAACGATTTTTTTGCAAAAAAATGACATTTTTCACTTTCAGTTGTAAAATTTTGCAAAAAAAACGACATCCATATATAAATTTTGCTCTAAATTTATTGTTCTACATGTCTTTGATAAAAAAAAAATGTTTGGGTAAAAAAAAAATGGTTTGGGTAAAAGTTATAGCGTTTACAAACTATGGTACAAAAATGTGAATTTCCGCTTTTTGAAGCAGCTCTGACTTTCTGAGCACCTGTCATGTTTCCTGAGGTTCTACAATGGCCAGACAGTACAAACACCCCACAAATGACCCCATTTCGGAAAGTACACACCCTAAGGTATTCGCTGATGGGCATAGTGAGTTCATAGAACTTTTTATTTTTTGTCACAAGTTAGCGGAAAATGATGATTTTTTTCTTTTTTTTTTTCTTTTCTTACAAAGTCTCATATTCCACTAACTTGTGACAAAAAATAAAAACTTCCATGAACTCACTATGCCCATCACGAAATACCTTGGGGTCTCTTCTTTCCAAAATGGGGTCACTTGTGGGGTAGTTATACTGCCCTGGCATTCTAGGGGCCCAAATGTGTGGTAAGGAGTTTGAAATCAAATTCTGTAAAAAATGACCTGTGAAATCCGAAAGGTGCTCTTTGGAATATGGGCCCCTTTGCCCACCTAGGCTGCAAAAAAGTGTCACACATCTGGTATCTCTGTACTCAGGAGAAGTTGGGGAATGTCTCCTGAATGTGGAATGTGGGCCCCTTTGCCCACCTAGGCTGCAAAAAAGTGTCACACATCTGGTATCTCCGTATTCAGTAGAAGTTGGGGAATGTGTTTTGGGGTGTCTTCTTACATATACCCATGCTGGGTGAGATAAATATCTTGGTCAAATGCCAACTTTGTATAAAAAAATGGGAAAAGTTGTCTTTTGCCAAGATATTTCTCTCACCCAGCATGGGTATATGTAAAATGACACCCCAAAACACATTCCCCACCTTCTCCTGAGTACGGAGATACCAGATGTGTGACACTTTTTTGCAGCCTAGGTGGGCAAAGGGGCCCATATTCCAAAGAGCACCTTTCGGATTTCACTCGTCATTTTTTACAGAATTTGATTTCAAACTCCTTACCACACATTTGGGCCCCTAGAATGCCAGGGCAGTATAACTACCCCACAAGTGACCCCATTTTGGAAAGAAGAGACCCCAAGGTATTCGCTGATGGGCATAGTGAGTTCATGGAAGTTTTTATTTTTTGTCACAAGTTAGTGGAATATGAGACTTTGTATGAAAAAAAAAATAAAAAAAAAAAATCAATAATTTTCCACTAACTTGTGACAAAAAATAAAAAATTCTAGGAACTCGCCATGCCCCTCACGGAATACCTTGGGGTGTCTTCTTTCCAAAATGGGGTCACTTGTGGGGTAGTTATACTGCCCTGGCATTTTCCAGGGGCCCTAATGTGTGGTAAGTAGGTAAATGACCAGTGAAATCCGAAAGGTGCTCTTTGGAATGTGGGCCCCTTTGCCCACCTAGGCTGCAAAAAAGTGTCACACATCTGGTATCGCCGTATTCAGGAGACGTTGGGGAATGTGTTTTGGGGTGTCTTTTTACATATACCCATGCTGGGTGAGAGAAATATCTTGGCAAAAGACAACTTTTTCCATTTTTTTATACAAAGTTGGCATTTGACCAAGATATTTATCTCACCCAGCATGGGTATATGTAAAATGACACCCCAAAACACATTGCCCAACTTCTCCTGAGTACGGCGATACCAGATGTGTGACACTTTTTTGCAGCCTAGATGCGCAAAGGGGCCCAAATTCCTTTTAGGAGGGCATTTTTAGACATTTGGATACCAGACTTCTTCTCACGCTTTGGGGCCCCTAGAATGCCAGGGCAGTATAAATACCCCACATGTGACCCCATTTTGGAAAGAAGACACCCCAAGGTATTCAATGAGGGGCATGGCGAGTACATAGAAATTTTTTTTTTTTGGCACAAGTTAGCGGAAATTGATATTTTTTATTTTTTTCTCACAAAGTCTCCCGTTCCGCTAACTTGGGACAAAAATTTCAATCTTTCATGGACTCAATATGCCCCTCACGGAATACCTGGGGGTGTCTTCTTTCCGAAATGGGGTCACATGTGGGGTATTTATACTGCCCTGGCATTCTAGGGGCCCTAAAGCGTGAGAAGAAGTCTGGAATATAAATGTCTAAAAAATTTTACGCATTTGGATTCCGTGAGGGGTATGGTGAGTTCATGTGAGATTTTATTTTTTGTCACAAGTTAGTGGAATATGTGACTTTGTAAGAAAAAAAAAAAAATTCCGCTAACTTGGGCCAAAAAAAAGACTGAATGCAGCCTTACAGGGGGGGGGGGGGGATCAATGACAGGGGGGTGATCAATGACAGGGGGGTGATCAGGGAGTCTATATGGGGTGATCACCCAACTGTCATTGATCACCCCCCTGTAAGGCTGCATTCAGACGTCCGTATGATTTTTACGGATCCGATCAGTCTATCAGTGGATCCGTAAAAATCATGCGGACATCTGAATGGAGCTTTACAGGGGGGTGATCAATGACAGGGGGGTAATCAATGACAGGGGGGTGATCAGGGAGTCTATATGGGGTGATCAGGGGTGATCAAGGGCTAATAAGGGGTTAATAAGTGACGGGGGGGGGGTGTAGTGTAGTGGCGCTTGGTGCAACATATTACTGAGCTGCCTGTGTCCTCTGGTGGTCGATCCAAACAAAGGGGACCACCAGAGGACCAGGTAGCAGGTATATTAGACGCTGTTATCAAAACAGCGTCTAATATACCTGTTAGGGGTTAAAAAAATCACATCTCCAGCCTGCCAGTGAACGATCGCCGCTGGCAGGCTGGAGATCCACTCGCTTACCTTCCGATCCTGTGAACGCGCGCGCCTGTGTGCGCGCGTTCACAGGAAATCTCGCGTCTCGCGAGAGGACGCACCGGCGCGTCCACCCAGAACAACAGGACCGCCGCAAAGACGCAATCCTGCGTACGGCGGTCCTGAGGAGGTTAAAGGGCTTCTGTCAGCCCACTAAACCGTTTTTTTTGTTTACTAATAATCCCTACACTGCGATTTATGCATACATAAGTTAAATAATCATTTTTGTTCAGTAGAATTAGCTAAAAAGCGATTTTTAAAATATGCAAATTACCTTGCTACCAGCAAGTAGGGCGGCTACTTGCTGGTAGCAGCCGCATCCTCCGACCCTAATGACGCCCCCTCCGCATTGTGATTGACAGGGCCAGGGAACGGAATCGTTCTCTGCTGGCCCTGCCTGTTAGCATTCAAAATCTGGCGCCTGCGCCGCGGCCGTACGTATCTTCAATCTGCGCAGGCGCACTGAGAGGCGGCCGCTCTCTCCTCAATGCGCCTGTGCCGGGTGTAGATGTGACGTCATCGGCGCAGGCGCATTGAGGATGGAGCGGCCGAGCGAGTGGCCATCTCTCAGTGCGCCTGCGCAGATTGAAGATAGGTACGGCCGTGGCGCAGGCGCCAGATTTTGAATGCTAACAGGCAGGGCCAGCAGAGAACGATTCCGTTCCCTGGCCCTGTCAATCACAATGCGGAGGGGGCGTCATTAGGGTCGGAGGATGCGGCTGCTACCAGCAAGTAGCCGCCCTACTTGCTGGTAGCAAGGTAATTTGCATATTTTAAAAATCGCTTTTTAGCTAATTCTACTGAACAAAAATGATTATTTAACTTATGTATGCAGAGCTCGCAGTGTAGGGATTATTAGTAAACAAAAAAAAAAACGGTTTAGTGGGCTGACAGAAGCCCTTTAACATTTCTTTACTATCCACCAATAGCAGCAAAGAATACAAACAGTAGGAAAATGGTAACCCAGGTGATAGGCCACTCCCCCACCCAGTCCTGGAATAATAGCCCTCCCCATACAACTTCTCTTTCTTTGCTGCTACCAAGGCAGATAAGTATTGCACCATTTTTCTACAGTTTGAATTCTTGTATGTGTCTATTCTTATATTATGTTTTAAGATCACCAGGTGCCCAGACCCCCCTTTGTATCTCTCCCCTTGCTTCTTATCTGGGCACTTTGGTGCCTTTCTCCCCTGCTGTCCGATTATTCACTCACTTTTTCTCCTCCTGACCGCGATCTCCTTGCATCCGGCGTTCTCCTCAGTATTCTCTATGGTGCCGCAAATCTTGCGAGATCTCGGCGACCATTTTAGTTTTTTCTTTCGGCAGTCTCCAGTCCTCTGGTAATCTCCTTGCCTCCGGTCTGGGCTCTGGTGAGCTCCCTGTTGTTTCACTCTATTAGGTGGCTAGTCTGGGGTGTTTTTACGACCACTAGCCGTTTTCCTTACCTTCACACCTCCCTGCAACGGTATTTCAGCTGTCTGTATAGCACTTACCCTGCAGCAGGATTACCATTATGCACAAAGTCAAAACGCCTGCTCCCCCCCCCCCCCTTTCCCCTGGGGATATGGATTTTACCCAGGTGCCGGACAGCCCTCCAGCCATTTCGGAACCCCTTTCCACTAGAGGTGATCCTAGGCTTACACCTGATGATGCCCAATCCCTGGCGTTACAACGCTCGGTCTCAAACACCATTACGGCTGCCATGGGATCCATGTCCTCCGCCCTTTCTCTGATGATTTTCCAGGCCTTACTAGCACGTCCTATTACCACGAAGGGCTCTGCCACGCGGAGTGCACTAATCCCTACTGGGGATATTCCAAGTAAAACTCAGGCCTCCAGAAACAATATGAGGGGTTAGACTACTCCCTCCCATGATGGCGTGCTTGTTTCACGCAAGAGAGCCTTTCCGCGCCAGGCAGAACGGACGCGGCAGTGGAAATGTGCTAGAGCACAACTTGAGAGTGACTCTGAATCAGAAATTGGGTCTGGTGAGGAGGCTGAGTCTGTACATGAGTCTAATGATAACATTCATGGACAGGACCCTGACCCCTTTGCCATGGCTCTTCCAGGGTTGGTAATGAGTGGCTCTGGAAGCGACCTCCCCGCTACTGCGGGTTCCATCATCAGGGATCCATTTGGGGAACCCATGTTAGAACCCGATGCCCTACACCATCCGAGGTCAGCAGAATGGCTCCCGGCCGATCATGTGGCCAAATACCTTGAAAACTGGGTGCGACTCCCCCTCAGTAAGGCGGCACGTAATAAACTCAGGGCAGAATGCCCTAGGCCCTTGATTCCCAACAAGGTCTGTGAGACACCCACTGTGGATCCCAAAATGACCCAGTTTCTCTCTAAGATGGGATGGAATCCTCGTAAGGGTCTATATTCCGTGCTGAAATCATGCCAGGACAAACTCCTGGACATTTTTGATCCTTTGGCCAAATTGTTTGACCTAGATGAACTTTTCAGATCTGAAAACAAGCAGGTCGACCCAGATGAGCTCCGGGGCCGGGTTCAGAGGGCGATCTGCATAGCTGGTAGCGTTAACACTTCCTTGTCTATAGAGAGGCATAAAGCCATTTTCTTCAAGATTGAACCAAAACTGGCAAACCTCACTCTAACTGAACCGGGCAAAGACGCCCAAGGCCTATTGTTTGGAGACTCCTTTATAAAGGAATTAGGGCGCTTTGTAGGTGCCTTTACAGCCTTACACAAGGCTCAATTCTCTATGAAGAGGGTATTTCAGGGACGGGTCTCTACCAGGGCCGGCAGTGTCAGGGGCCCTCTGTCCGGCTGGTCTGCTTTCCAAGCCCGAAGCTCAGGTCGAGGCTCCTACAACCAAGGACCACCCTACCAAGAGGCGCGCCAACAGTCCCCTTTCTTCCCCTCGACGCTCCAGAGGCTTCAGAGAGAACCCCAGTTCCAGACGCTCTTACGGTAAGTTTACAGTTACCCCGGTTTTCTTCCAATACCTGTGTAGGGGGCAGACTCAGTCATTTTTTCCAAGCCTGGCGGGACATCACATCAGATGCCTGGGTTTTATCCACGGTGCTGGGGTTTCACATAGAGTTGGTAGACACTCCGTGTCACATCCCTCCCTCTCACCCCTTGATACTGTCTGCGACAGACCGCACCTTAATAGACGTGGAGCTGTCGGCCCTCCACACGAAAGGAGCGGTAGAACATGCCCCGACATTTTCCACGGGGGTCATAAGCAATATCTTCCTCGTAGAAAAGAAGGGCGGGCAGATGCACCCAGTTATCAACCTGCGGGCCCTGAACAGTCAGGTGCGCTACCGCCACTTCAAGATGGAGGGCATTCCTCTCCTGAGGGATTTTCTCATTCAGGGAGGCTGGATGGCAAAATTGGACCTTAAGGACGCATACTTGAGGTGTCCAGGGACTTATTTTGCTTTCTCTGGAGGGACGAAATTTGGTGCTTCACTTGCCTCCCCTTTTGACTCTCGTTCGCTCCGCGGTGTTTCACCAAGTTGATGTGCCCTGTCATGGCTTAGTTGCATAGTCGAGGGGTCCGTCTGATGATCTATCTTAGCGACATCCTCCTCATGGCACAAGATCGCTCGATCCTCTTGACACACCTTCAGTCGCCAATGGATCTCCTCTCTCAACTGGGTTTCCTCCTCAATTTGGAAAAATCATGTCTGCCCCCCTCCCGACGCATGGAATTCCTCGAATTCACGGTGGACTCGGAAGCGGAATCTCTTAGCCTTCCCCCGTCCAAAATACGTTCCATCCGCAATGAGCTGAGCCACGCCTTGACGCGACCACAGCTGTCGCTGCGTCACCTAGCCAGAATGATCGGCCTATTATCCGCCTCGGTCCAGACGGTGTTTCCAGCCCCTCTCCATTACCGTGCCCTCCAATGTCTGAAAATTGCACATCTTCGCAAGGGGGCATCATATGCGGACATGATCTCACTAGATGCGGAAACCCGAGATGAACTGACTTGCTGGACCCACAATCTGTCTGCTTGGAATGGCAAGGTCATCTTCGGTTCCCAACCAGAACTTACGGTAGATTCGGACGCAAGTCTCCACGGTTGGGGGGCCCACTGCAACGGAGTAACTACCGGGGGGCACTGGTCGGAGGACGAATCCCGTCTCCACATCAATGCCCTGGAACTGTCAGCTGGCTCCTTCGCGATTCAGAGCTTCACGAAAGGGACCGTCAATGCATGCATCAGACTGAGCATGGACAACATCTCTGCAGTTCGCTATGTCAATCACATAGGCTGCACACGTTCGGCGATGTTGACTCGCTTAGCGAAAGACTTCTGGACCTATTGTTTAACCAAGAATTTAGTCATCCAGGCGGATTACCTTCCTGGTCTCTACAACACCCAGGCGGATTGGAGCTCACGCTATCTATCAGACAGCAGCGATTGGAGGTTAAATGGAGAGGTGTTCTCTGCTATCTTGTCCCTTTGGGGACCTTTTGTCATCGACCTCTTCGCTTCCCGGCTCAATACCCAGCTACAGCGGTTTTACAACTGGCGCCCGAATCCAGCCGCGGAAGCATTAGATGCCTTCCTGCAAGATTGGACCAGTTCGCTCCTTTACGCTTTTCCCCCGTTCGCACTGATCCCTCGGGTTCTTCTCCAAGTTTGATGCCAGATGGCCGAATTGGTCCTACTAGGATCTTCTGCTGGACCCATTCGGCCGACACCTGGACCCATTCGGCCGACACCCCCTGCTCCTGGACGGCTCGTTGCTTCTACCAGCATGGAGTATTTTGGGTATCCCTGGGAAATCCGAGGAGTTTCGGACATGGCTGATGCATGGGCCCCCGGCACTAGACGTTCATATAGGGCTGCCTGGAGGGCTTGGTCTGGTTGGTGCCTGGCTTGGGACTTGGATCCCGTTTCGGCACCTGTGACAGCAATTCTCCAGTTCCTCACTTTTTTATTTGAGACTGGCCGAGCTTACCGCACGATTAACCTGTACAGATCAGCCATTTCTTTGGCTTACCAGGGGTTCGAGGGTTGTCCAGCGGGACAACACCCCTTGGTGTGTCGCTTACTTAAAGGGTCTCGCCTTTTGCGTCCCCCCAGACCTCGGGACTCGGCTACATGGGACGTTTCTTGCGTCTTATCGCTGTTTTCTTCCTGGCCTCCAAATGCGAACCTCACCACAGCTTTCGGCCAAATTAGTTTCCCTGTTCTGCCTCATTTACTGCAAGCGGGTCTCGGACATTCAGGCCTTAGACTCTGATGCGAGATATTTCACTCCGGAAGGAGTGACCTTCAACATCTCCAGACACACTAAAACAGCTATTCGCTCGGTCTCGTATCCGAGTTTTTCAGCTTCGCCGGCATTATGCCCAGTTTCCTGTTTAAGGGAATATGAACTACGGATGAAGGCCCATCGTTCAGCTTCATTCCCCCAAACTTTTTCTCTTGTTTCATCAGCCTTTCGCCCCGGTATCCAGCACTACCTTGACTCGTTGGGTTAAATGGGTCATGTCACTGGCCGGAGTGGACACTTCCATCATTAGCGCTCACACCGCACGAGGGGTTTCAGCCACGAGCATGGTGGCTTCAGGAGCGCGTTTGGAAGACCTTATGAAAGCAGCAGATTGGTCATGCGAATCCACCCTCAGAGAATTTAATATTCGGCCTTCGCCACATGTTTTCTCTTCTGTTATTGATCAGCTTTAAACTTGCAATATGAGCATCCGTGTCTTGAAATAAAATTACATGATTTTGCTAATTTATGACGTAATGTCATGATTTTATGAAAGACATGGAGGCAAGTATTGCCCCACCCTATTAAATTCTATCTTCTATCTGGTGTTTTAGTATTAGTTTCTGTATTTAGTATATTGTAATTATTGTTTTAGCCCTGCTTGTTGAACCTATTAGTTTGTTGCGCTATCATTGTTATGTCTCATTTCCATTATGTCTGGCTGCCGCAATTGGTTTTAGTACGGCTATAATGCTGGGGCTCCTGTTTTTTTTATCAGGTTGAGTCGACGCTACTTTGAATATATAGACCTCGTTTCTTCCTAGGACTTCGCCACGTTGACTGAAGATCTATAGACGCAACTGCGATGGAATTCCGGTTCTTGTCTCTTCATCGCCCATTAATGGTTCAACCCCATTCCTCAGTTGGTTCTGAACTGCTATCCAGCGGTTTTCAGGGTTGTTGGTTCTCTGGTGTTATGAGTTTTTATTGGCTCGGTGTCACGTCTTCAAAGAAAGAGGAATTGTATGGGAAGGTGCTGTCACGAGGGTGTCAAGAACCACGCCTGACTCTGTTATACCCGGGGTCAGGAAGTCACAGCGGTTGGCTGCGCGCTCTATGTAAGATAGGGCTGTTTCCTTATGGTAGCTTTCTGGGTTTGCTTTGCAAACCCTTTTGACTCGCTCAGGGATCCGTAGCTCCTTCTCCTCAGCTGTTCCTTGTCCAGCACTCCCAACCTCCTTATATTCCCCTCTCACACTTCTCTGGTTGCCAGATATAGAGCTTCCTGCCTGGACATCTATTCTGACCCTCTGGAGCTGTGTTGCTGCGTTCTCTGGTTGTTGGTCCAGAACGCTACCCTCCGGATCCCTGTTGGACCTTTGTGGTCTGCTGTGGTCGCCCACCTGGGTGTATGTGTTTGTCTGTATTGTCTGTCCTCTCCCTGGTGTTTCCCTCTTAGTGTCAGTGGTGCGGACTAGCGATCACTATCTAGGGCTCATTTTAGAGAAAGCCAGGGTTTAGGCACGTGATCGCCGCACGGGTGAGGAACCCGTCTAGGGACGTCAGGGCAGTCAGGTGCCAGCCGCAAGGTGAGTCAGGGGTCACCACCTTACCCTCTCCCTTGGGCAGGGCTTTCCCTTTTCCCTCCCTGTGCGTGACACCAGTCATTACATTATATCTGGCCCTTATTTTGTGTAGGTAAAAAAATATATAATTTTTTTTTTTTACCTACTTAGAATCCAGTATGGATCAAATTGCTGCTCTGTCCAAACAATTTCATGGCCTGTCTTTGGAGGTGGCAGGATTGAAGGCGTCGGTCCTCCAGCAACAGCAGCAATTACAACAAACCGCAAGCCCAGCGGTTGCTACTGGTAACCAGGTTGTTGCGGAACCCAAGGTCCCTCTCCCTGACAGATTTTCTGGGGGAAGGGACAAGCTTTTGACATTCCGTGAGGCCTGTAAATTATACTTTAAACTGTGCCCTTACTCCTCTGGTAATGAAGAACAGCGAGTGGGGGTTGTTATTTCCCTGCTGCAGGGGGACCCGTAGTCCTGGGCGTTCTCTTTACCTACTGATTCCCAGGCTCTTCGGTCAGTGGACGAGTTTTTCGGGGCCTTGAGTCTCATATATGACGACCCTGACCGAGTCGCACTGGCTGAATCAAGATTACGGAGACTCCTACAAGGAGAGCGGCCGGTAGAGGAGTATTGCTCTGACTTCCGTAGGTGGGCTACGGATACCCAATGGAACGACCCGGCTCTCAGGAGTCAGTTCTGCTCTGGGTTATCCGAAAGGGTTAAGGATGCGCTTGCATTATATGAGACCCCCTTTTCCCTTGATGCGGTTATGTCCCTTTCTATCCGAATAGATAGACGCCTTAGGGACAGGTTGAAAAAACCGGAGCCATTGGTAACCCCTCCCAAGCAGCACTTAGTCTGTACGGACTTAGACGAGCCTATGCAGCTAGGAGGAACTACTCGTCAGGTCCGTCCTCCTGAAGCTCGCCGTAGGCGTGGGGTTTGTCTTTTTTGTGGGGAGAGGGGTCATTTCATTAATGTCTGTCCTTCTTTCCTCAGAAACAAAAGACCGTCGTAAAACTACTAACCCCAGGCTGTGTGGAGGATGTCAGCCGGGGGGTATACGTTTCCTCCATACGTACATCGCAATTTGTGTTGCCAGCGGTTATTGTTTTTGGTGATAAGACGGAGACTATTTCTTTCTTTCTAGACAGTGGAGCAGGGGTAAATTTGATAGATGCCCATTTTGCCCGCACTATGGGTTTGTCTCTCTGTACGCTACAGAGACCTATTCCCATATTCGCTATTGATTCTGCTCCTCTGTCTCAGAGAAACCTCACCCACATTGTTCATAATTTACACCTTCGGGTAGGGGACCACCATAACGAGATGCTTTCATGTTATGTTCTGGAGGGGCTTCCCACTCCGGTAGTGCTGGGTCTTCCCTGGTTGGTAGCGCACAATCCAGTGGTGGATTGGCAGGCCAGGGAGATATTGGAGTGGAGTGAACAGTGCAGAGAAAATTGCTTAAATAGCAATTGCTTAGTCGCCTCCATAACTACCCTACCTACATTTATTTCGGATTTTGAGGACGTTTTTTCTGAAAAGGGTTGTCAGAAGTTACCACCTCATCGTCCTTATGATTGCCCGGTTAACCTTATTCCCGGCGCAAAATTACCCAAGACCAGGTTATATAATCTTTCAGGTCCAGAGAGACAAGCCATGAAAGATTATATCTCTGAGAGCTTGGCTAAGGGACACATCAGACCCTCTTCTTCACCCGTGGCTGCAGGGTTTTTCTTCGTTAAAAAGAAAGATGGGGGCCTGCGTCCTTGCCTAGATTTTCGCCAATTAAATCGGATAACCATCCGAGACCCATACCCTCTTCCTCTCATTCCTGACCTGTTTAACCAGATTGCGGGTGTTAGGTGGTTCTCCAAACTTGATCTTAGGGGGGCCTACAATCTGATTCGTATTAAGGAGGGGGATGAGTGGAAGACAGCTTTTAACACCCCTGAGGGGCATTATGAAAATCTAGTTATGCCTTTCGGTCTGACCAATGCTCCTGCCGTCTTTCAACATTTCGTTAATGACATTTTTAGTCATCTAATCGGCAGGTTTGTGGTAATATACCTAGATGATATTTTAATTTATTCGTCTGATCTGAGAACACATAAGGTGCATGTCAGACAAGTACTGCAGGTCCTGCGGACGAATAAATTATATGCTAAAATTGAAAAATGTGTCTTCGCAGTTCAGGAGATACAATTCCTAGGTTATTTTTTATCTGCTTCAGGTTTCCGTATGGATCCTAGGAAGGTCCAGGCAATTTTAGATTGGGATCTTCCTGAGAACCTCAAAGCACTACAACGGTTCTTGGGCTTCGCAAATTTCTATAGGAAATTCATTAAAAATGATTCACTTATTGTACTGACATGACTAGGAAAGGGACTGATTTTTCTAAATGGTCTGACGCCGCTAAAGTTGCTTTTTCCTCTCTAAAAGAGAGGTTTACCTCAGCACCTGTACTAGTCCAACCTGATGTCTCTCAGCCTTTTATTGTTGAAGTCGATGCGTCAGAGGTGGGAGTGGGGGCGGTGCTGTCTCAGGGTCCGTCTCCTGGCAAATGGCGTCCTTGTGCTTTCTTTTCTAAAAAATTATCTGCAGCAGAAAAGAACTACGATATTGGCAATAGGGAACTATTAGCTATTAAACTTGCATTTGAGGAGTGGCGTCACTTTTTAGAGGGGGCATTCCACCCCGTCACTGTGATTACGGACCACAAAAATCTTCTGTACCTCGAATCAGCTAAGCGTCTCACCCCTAGACAGGCTAGGTGGTCGCTATTTTTTACCAGGTTTAACTTTGTGATTACCTATCGTCCTGGGGCAAAGAATACCAAGGCTGATGCACTATCTCGTTGTTTCCCTGGAGGGGGTAATGTGAGTGATCCGGTGCCCATTCTTCAAAGAGGAGTGGTTGTTTCTGCGATACACTCTGTTCTGGAGGGGAAGGTTTTAGAGGCCCAGGGGGACGCCCCGGTCTCTTGCCCCTCAGAGAAATTGTTTGTACCGTTGAACCTACGTTTCGAATTATTAAAGGAACATCATAATTCGGCACTTGCTGGGCACCCGGGTAGTAAAGCAACCTTGGAGCTATTGTCTCGTCGTTTTTGGTGGCCAAGGTTGCGTCAGGATGTATTGGATTTTGTGTCTTCTTGTTCTACCTGTGCGCGCGCAAAAGTTTCACATACACGTCCTGCAGGGTCTCTATTACCACTCGTCATTCCCAATAGACCATGGACACATCTGTCAATGGATTTTATCACTGACTTACCTTTGTCTGCGGGTAAAACAGTTATTTTGGTAGTAGTGGACAGGTTTAGCAAAATGGTACACTTCATTGCGTTACCCGCACTACCTAATGCTAAGACTCTTGCTCAGGTATTCGTTAGTGAAATCGTGAAGCTTCACGGGGTCCCCTCTGATGTTGTTTCGGATCGGGGTACTCAGTTTATTTCTAAATTTTGGAAAGCTTTTTGTTCCCGTTTGGGGGTACACTTGTCCTTTTCCTCAGCTTTCCATCCTCAGTCGAATGGACAGACTGAGCGTACCAACCAAAACCTGGAGACATATCTAAGATGTTTTGTGTCTGAAAACCAAGAGTTGTGGTCATCATATTTACCGTTAGCTGAGTTTGCCATAAATAATCATCGTCAAGAATCCACTGGCAAGTCACCATTTCTTGGTGCATATGGTTTTCATCCCCAATTCTGTACTTTCAAAGAGGGGGGGTCTTCTGGGGTTCCCGAAGAGGAACGGTTTTCGTCATCTCTTTCATCGGTATGGCAGAAGGTGCAAGCTAACTTGAAAAATATGGGAGGTAAATACAAATGCATGGCTGATAAGAGACGGTCGCCAGGTCCGGACCTAGGAGTGAATGACTATGTGTGGTTGTCTACTAGGAATATTAAATTGAAGGTTCCCTCTTGGAAACTGGGTCCTAGGTTTATTGGTCCTTACAAAATTGTAGCCATCATCAACCTCGTGGCTTTTCGCCTAGAGTTACCTCAGACTTTTAAAATCCATAATGTCTTTCATAAGTCGTTACTCAAAAAATATGTTCCACCTCTAGAACCGTCACCGCTGCCACCCCTCCTGTTGTTGTGGATGGTAATCTAAAATTTCAGATATCCAAAATAGTTAATTCTCGTTGGGTCCGCCGCTCTCTTCAATATCTGGTGCATTGGAGAGGTTTCGGTCCCGAGGAAAGAATGTGGGTTCCTGCGTCTGAGGTAAACGCCGACAGGCTAGTTCGGGTTTTTCATGCCTCTCATCCTGAGAGACCTGGTCCTGAGTGTCCGGAGGCCCCTCGTAGAGAGGGGGGTACTGTCACGAGGGTGTCAAGAACCATGCCTGACTCCTTTATACCCGGGGTCAGGAAGTCACAGCGGTTGGCTGCGCGCTCTATGTAAGATAGGGCTGTTTCCTTATGGTAGCTTTCTGGGTTTGCTTTGCAAACCCTTTTGGCTCACTCAGGGATCCGTAGCTCCTTCTCCTCAGCTGTTCCTTGTCCAGCACTCCCAACCTCCTTATATTCCCCTCTCACACTTCTCTGGTTTCCAGATATAGAGCTTCCTGCCTGGACATCTATTCTGACCCACTGGAGCTGTGTTGCTGCGTTCTCTGGTTGTTGGTCCAGAACGCTACCCTCCGGATCCCTGTTGGACCTTTGTGGTCTGCTGTGGTCGCCCACCTGGGTGTATGTGTTTGTCTGTATTGTCTGTCCTCTCCCTGGTGTTTCCCTCTTAGTGTCAGTGGTGCGGACTAGCGATCCCACCGGCCCATTCACTATCTAGGGCTCATTTTAGGGAAAGCCAGGGTTTAGGCTCGTGATCACCGCACGGGTGAGGAACCCGTCTAGGGACGTCAGGGCAGTCAGGTGCCAGCCGCAAGGTGAGTCAGGGGTCACCACCTTACCCTTTCCCTTGGTCAGGGCTTTCCCTTTTCTCTCCCTGTGCGTGACGCCGGTCATTACAGGTGCTGGCTATTATACCAGGACTGGGTGTCACGGCTGTATGTGGGCAACAATAGTTATACACAGTACAGAGCTACTGACTGGACCCAGAACTAGGGAGGATAACGGGTGACCCCTGTCCGACCCTCAACGCTCTCCCTATTCTGCTAAAGCACATGCCCGGATCCAAATGGCGGAAAGAGGCATGCCCACGTGCCTAAGACTAATGACCACTGTAACCCCTACAATAGTGGAAGGGGCACGGCCACCAGTGCCCTACTCAGTATATGGAGGGAACCGTGGCCACCTCAGATCCAGTCAGAAAATAAACAGGAACACAACAATGTCTGCACACTTAGCTGACGGTGTTGCAGCCGCAGAGAAGACGGATCCAAGGACAGGCTGGCAATATCCAGAGTGCTAGCTGCAGCAGAACACAGGTCCAGTGAACTGATAGCTACAAGTGAAAAAACTAAAGCCAGAGCTACAACTGAAGTGAGAACTATAATCCACATCCTATCATAGGAGGAGGGGTGATATAAAGAGAGGAAAATCAAACACATGAAGGACAGCTGTGGTGAAAGAAACCAAAAGTAAACAGAGTAGTGAGAACTCCTCCCAGCTCTAGTAGTGACATCATCACAGGGGTGGAGAAACAGAGCTGTGAGAACGTCCCAAAGCTCTGGTAGTGACAGTACCCCCCCCTCTACGGGTGGACTCCGGACACCCAGGACCCACCTTCTCAGGATGAGCCCTATGAAATGCCCTGATGAGGCGAGTGGCTTTAATGTCCGACACCGGAACCCACATCCTCTCCTCAGGACCATAACCCTTCCAATGAACGAGGTACTGAAGAGAACCGCGGACCATGCGAGAGTCCACAATTCTGGAAACCTCAAACTCCAGATTGCCATCAACCAAAATCGGAGGAGGAGGCAAAGAGGAGGGTACCGTGGGCTGGACATATGGTTTTAAGAGAGATCTGTGAAATACATTATGTATCTTCCAAACCCGTGGAAGATCAAGACGGAAGGCAACAGGATTGATGACTGACAAGATTTTATAAGGCCCAATAAACTTGGGACCCAATTTCCAGGAGGGAACCTTCAACTTAATGTTTCTAGTAGACAACCACACCAGATCACCCACATTCAGGTCCGGACCAGGCACACGTCTCTTATCAGCCACACGCTTATACCTCTCACTCATCTTTTTAAGATTACCCTGAATCTTTTGCCAAATGGTAGACAAAGACGAGGAAAATCTCTCCTCCTCAGGTAAACCAGAAAGAGCCCCTCCCGAGAATGTCCCAAACTGTGGATGGAACCCATATGCACCAAAGAATGGTGACTTATCAGAAGATTCCTGACGACGGTTGTTCAGAGCAAACTCAGCAAGAGGGAGAAATGAACACCAATCCTCCTGGTTCTCTGAAACAAAACAGCGCAAATATGTCTCCAGATTCTGATTGAGGCGCTCAGTCTGACCATTCGACTGCGGATGAAAAGCAGAAGAGAAGGACAGCCGAACCCCCAGGCGAGAACAGAAAGCCTTCCAGAACCTGGACACAAACTGCGTGCCTCTATCGGAAACAATATCAGAGGGAATGCCGTGCAATTTAACAATATGGTCGACAAAAGCTTGCGCCAACGTTTTAGCATTAGGTAAACCAGGGAAAGGTACGAAATGAGCCATCTTGCTAAAACGGTCCACCACCACCAGGATCACCGACTTCCCCGAGGAACGAGGAAGATCCGTGATAAAGTCCATGGACAGGTGTGTCCAAGGACGGGAAGGAATGGGTAACGGGAGAAGGGAACCTGAAGGCCGTGAACGAGGGACCTTAGCGCGAGCGCACGTCTCACAAGCAGCCACAAAACCCTCCACCGACTTACGAAGAGCCGGCCACCAAAATCTCCGAGCAATGAGATCCACCGTGGCTCTACTCCCGGGGTGACCAGCAAGAACCGTATCATGATGCTCCTTAAAGAGTTTGTGACGTAGCTCAGGAGGCACGAACAACTTCCCAGAAGGACAACGGGCAGGTGTCTCAGTCTGGGCAGCCTGGACCTCGGCCTCCAAATCGGAATATAGAGCAGAAACAACTACCCCCTCCGCCAAAATGGGACCCGGGTCCTCGGAGTTTCCTCCTCCCGGAAAACAGCGAGAGAGAGCATCAGCCTTCACATTTTTTATCCCAGGTCGGAATGTAACAACAAAATTGAATCTGGAGAAGAACAGAGACCATCTGGCCTGTCTCGGATTCATACGCCTGGCCGACTCCAAGTATGCCAGATTCTTATGGTCGGTAAAAACGGTGATAGGGTGCCTGGCCCCCTCCAACCAATGGCGCCATTCCTCGAAAGCCAACTTGATGGCCAACAACTCCCTATCGCCCACATCATAGTTTCTCTCTGCCGGGGAGAGTTTTTTAGAGAAAAAGGCACAGGGTCGCCACTTGGCAGGGGAAGGGCCCTGGGACAAAACCGCACCCACACCCACCTCGGAAGCATCCACCTCAACAATAAAAGGTAAGGAAACATCGGGATGCACCAAGACGGGAGCAGACGCAAAATTCTCTTTAATCTTAGAAAAGGCTGCAAGCGCCTCCTCCGACCAAGAGGAAAAATCCGCCCCCTTTTTTGTCATGTCAGTGAGGGGTTTGACAACAGAGGAATAATTCAAAATGAACTTTCTGTAATAGTTCGCAAAACCCAGAAAGCGCATCAATGCCTTCTGATTTTCAGGAAGCTCCCACTCAAGTACAGCACGGACCTTCTCGGGATCCATGCGAAAACCAGAAGCAGAGAGGAGAAAACCCAGAAATTGAATCTCCGATACCATAAAAAGACATTTCTCCAGCTTGGCGTACAATTTATTTTCCCGCAGAATCTGCAGAACCTGAAAAAGATGATCCTGATGGGTTTGAACATCAGGGGAAAAAATCAAAATATCATCAAGATACACCAATACAAATTTCCCCATTAAATGATAGAAAATACTATTAACGAAATGCTGAAAGACGGCCGGAGCATTCATCAGGCCGAAAGGCATAACGAGATTCTCGAAATGCCCGTCAGGGGTATTAAAGGCCGTTTTCCATTCATCCCCCTCTCTGACCCTGACCAGGTTGTACGCGCCTCTCAAATCCAATTTGGAAAACACCTTGGCCCCAACAATTTGATTGAAGAGGTCCGGGATCAGAGGAAGGGGATAGGGATCGCGAATCGTGATACGGTTCAGCTCCCTAAAATCTAGGCAAGGTCTCAGAGAGCCATCTTTCTTTTTAACAAAAAAAAAACCCGCGGCCACAGGTGACTTTGAGGGACGTATATGCCCCTTTTCGAGACTCTCGGAGATGTAAGTTCGCATAGCGATTCTTTCCGGTTGTGAGAGATTGTAGAGGCGTGCTTTTGGCAGCTTGGCGCCGGGAATGAGGTTAATGGGACAGTCAAACTCCCGGTGAGGAGGTAGCTCCTGAACACCGCTCTCGGAAAACACGTCCGAGAAATCAGAGAGAAATGATGGCACCGTTTTTGTAGACACCTCTGCAAAAGTCGCTGTGAGACAATTCTCTCTACAAAAGTCACTCCACTCATTTATTTGCCTTCCTTGCCAATCAATAGTGGGGTTATGTCTAGTGAGCCAGGGTAACCCCAAAACTAGAGGAGACGGCAATCCGTTAAGGACAAAACAAGATATATCCTCCACATGAGTGTCACCTACAGCTAGCCGGATATTGTGAACAATGCCTTTCAGAGATCTCTGTGAGAGTGGAGCAGAGTCAATAGCAAAAACAGGTATATCTTTATCTAATGTGCAAACCTGAAAACCATGCATGGCTACAAATTGAGTGTCAATAAGATTGACGGCCGCTCCACTATCGACAAAAATCTCACAAGAAATGACTTTGCTCTCTAGCGCCACCCTGGCAGACAGGAGAAAACGGGAACTGCAGGTCAGAGGAAAAGCATCAAATCCTACATCAACTTTGCCCAAAGTAGCAGATGAAGCAGAACTTGATGATTTACCTTTTGAGATTTTTCTCTTATTATCGCTCTTAGTACGGTTCAAGAATCTCCTAGATGGACAAACATTTGCCAAATGACCTATGCCCCCACAACAAAAACAGACCATACTCTGAGGACTAAATCCTCTTTTATCAGGGGCAAGTCGAGCCAGCTGCATGGGCTCCTCCTCAGAGGGGAGCGAGACAGGATGAGGCCCCTGCACACTGAATGAGTCCGCACCACTTCCCCATGACTGACAATGGCTGGACAGAGAGGTCTCGTTTCTTTCTCTTAGACGCCTGTCAAGGCGTACCGCCAATGACATGGCAGACTCTAAGGACGTTGGTCTCTCATGGAAAGCAAACGCATCTTTTAATCTCTCCGAGAGACCATGACAGAACTGACTCCGGAGTGCAGCATCATTCCAACCCGAATCAGCTGCCCATCTCCGAAATTCAGAACAATAAAGCTCCGCAGACCGTTTGTTCTGGCATAAAACACGTAGGTTAGATTCGGCCAGAGCAACACGATCCGGGTCATCATAAATCTGCCCCAGGGCCACAAAAAATCCCTCCACGGATCGAAGGGAGGGATCCCCTGATGGCAGCGAAAAAGCCCAAGTCTGAGCATTACCCCTGAGCAGGGAGATGACAATCCTCACCCTCTGCTCTTGATTACCAGAAGAGTGAGGACACAAGCAAAAATGGAGTTTGCATGCCTCTCTGAAACGAACAAAATTCTCACTGCCCCCGGAGAACGTCTCCGGAAGTGAGACCTTTGGCTCGCAACAGACTCCATGAGCCGGAGCAGGGCCCAATGCTTGAAGCTGAGTCATAGATTGACGGAGATCCGCTACTTCCAAAGAAAGACCCTGCATGCGGTCAACCAGGCCAGAAAGCGGATCCATGTCAAAAAAGGACGGTTTTGGTGGATTATAATGTCACGGCTGTATGTGGGCAACAATAGTTATACACAGTACAGAGCTACTGACTGGACCCAGAACTAGGGAGGATAACGGGTGACCCCTGTCCGACCCTCAACGCTCTCCCTATTCTGCTAAAGCACATGCCCGGATCCAATTGGCGGAAAGAGGCATGCCCACGTGCCTAAGACTAATGACCACTGTAACCCCTACAATAGTGGAAGGGGCACGGCCACCAGTGCCCTACTCAGTATATGGAGGGAACCGTGGCCACCTCAGATCCAGTCAGAAAATAAACAGGAACACAACAATGTCTGCACACTTAGCTGACGGTGTTGCAGCCGCAGAGAAGACGGATCCAAGGACAGGCTGGCAATATCCAGAGTGCTAGCTGCAGCAGAACACAGGTCCAGTGAACTGATAGCTACAAGTGAAAAAACTAAAGCCAGAGCTACAACTGAAGTGAGAACTATAATCCACATCCTATCATAGGAGGAGGGGTGATATAAAGAGAGGAAAATCAAACACATGAAGGACAGCTGTGGTGAAAGAAACCAAAAGTAAACAGAGTAGTGAGAACTCCTCCCAGCTCTAGTAGTGACATCATCACAGGGGTGG
The DNA here is from genome assembly GCF_905171765.1 of Bufo bufo. NCBI lineage: Eukaryota > Metazoa > Chordata > Amphibia > Anura > Bufonidae > Bufo > Bufo bufo. Next base: position 71,513,047 of record NC_053395.1, on the reverse strand, counting down.
AGAAACAGAGCTGTGAGAACGTCCCAAAGCTCTGGTAGTGACACTGGGTGGCGGAGTGGCCTATCACCTGGGTTACAATTTTCCTACTGTTTGTATTGTTTGCTGCTATTAGTGGACAGTAAAGAAAGGTTATGCAATACTCGCCTCCGTCTCTTTCATAAAATCATGACTTTACGTCTTAAAATTAGCAAAATCATGTAATTCTTCAATTAAAAGTCATACCTAATGTGCACTTAGAAATACCAGAATAATTTATTTCTACGTTGCTATGTTTATTAGATTACTATTAAGCAGTGATTTGAATAATGTGTCAGCCATGTTAAATAACATGGTACCACTGTATCATGAATAAGCATCACTCTATTAAGAGAGATACCTTACAGAGATCATACATATTCGTAGATTTGTACAGGTATAAAAGGCGAATTTGGTTATATTAGCCTAATGACTGCAGCATTGTTACACATAATTGGTTGCTGCGGTTCATAAATATGAAATCTATTTTAAAAATGCACATAATTAATCTGATTACCTTAATGCATTTAGAATGCACAGAGGAAAATTTTATAGATTTTCTGTATTTATAGTTTGCTGCCAAATAGAGATTTTCCCCATTATCTGGGGAAATTAATTAGACATTTTTCTGTTAAATCTGTCTGAACTGAAAATAAAGTAAAAAGAATCAAAGCGAAGGAATTTATAATAGAGGACACACTCATGCATGTTATATGAATAACATTGGTTGTGAAGGGGTTCTCCAGAACTTACATATTGATGACCTACACTCAGGATAGGTCTCCAATATGAGATCGGCTGGGGATCCAACTCCCCGCACTCTTGCTGATCTCCGGCCGCAGCCTCCTGTAGGGAGATTCTATTCCCCTACAGCCCACAAGCAGTTTATGTGCCAGCCCTCAGAAGGGAAAAGATCTATAGAAGGTTTATCTAACAGAAAAGGATTGCAGACTTTGGCAAAGAAGGTAAATGCCGCTAATCTGGCTACAGCCTCCCCTGCATATGGTGGAAACACTGTAAACTACAAGCTACCCACGATAACCAAAAGACAAGAGGACCCCTGTTCATAGACTGTATTTCTCTGAGGATACTGTGGACATCATATACTTCTATATATATCTGATGATAGAGAAAGTGCATCCCTTTAGGACAGAAGAAGGAGAGATTGACCAGTCTGATTGTGAGAGAGAGAAGCTAGCCTCCATATACAACTACTTGAATCGAATGTAAAGACTGTATTTCATGTAATGTATTGTAAACATATAAAGTATCCGGCTTCAGTAAAGTACTGTGGATTTGTAATACCAACACCGGTTTCATCATTATACCTCACTACATTTGTACCGCAAGGTGTTGGCGTCACGACAACCGGGACCCTGACTCACACCGTAAAACAGCAACATCAAGGGCACCTCAACTACCATCAGGCAGGAGAACCCCAGAGCCAGAATGTGCCCTGCAGGGAAGAACTGGTGCGCCCTTCTCGTCATTGCTTGCCGACCCAGGGAGCTTCAAATAACCGAAAGTACGATTACTGCACCCATCCGGCCACCCACACTCAAGCATGTCCCTATATATATATATATATATATATATATACACCAATAAATATTATTGAAGCGTTCACTAGTATGCAGTAGGTGCAGGGAGAGGTGAATACCTCTTACTGGCTGTACTAAGCACCCCTTGTTCGTCTCTAGGCACTGCCCTGCACAATCCTTACTGCATACAACATTGGGATGTACTATGTGCATTATCCTGATGCTGTGTGATGTCAGGTAACAGGCCCAGAGAAGAGCAGGAAGCAGGAGGAAAAGCAGCGGATCTGAGGTCTGATACGGGCATTTGATCTGAGGTCTGTTATGAGCGTCTGATGTGGGGGTCTGATCAGAGGTCTGCTATGGGGGACTGATGAAAATTGGGTGTCTAATTTGAATTTACTTCTGTAAACTCTAGGTGTGTTTTATAATCCGGTGTGTCCTGTAAAGTAAAAAATATGGTAATAACTATTTTTGGAGTTAGCACTATCTGTCTTAAATGCAGAGAAAATGGATTTTCTGGAAATTGTGATTAGTTTTTTTTTTTATAAATAAAGGTAAAACATATGGACTCAAATTTAACACTAATATTAAGTACAATGTTTCATGAAAAAATATTTTTAGAATCAGTCACATAAGTGAAGCATCCCAAGGTTAGTACTACATAAAGAAAAAGAATACCGAGATAAGAGCCGCAGATCTAAAAATATATCAAATTTATTGAAGCAACAGACACAACAAAAAATGGGTTAAAATCATTGTATACAATAAATCAGGGCCATGTCAAACAAACATGTACACATGCCACCCTGGCTCACCACAAAGCCATGAACATGCCCCCACATAGATAAATGTGTTACAATTTAAAGTGCATGAGATCCATCAACAAAGAATGGAGGACTGGAATACTTATCATTGAGGTAGCATGGTGGGGGTATGCGTGGTGGTCAGGAAAAAGGCCCAACGCGTATCGTCAGGCTCTGCTGGCTTCCTCAGGGGTGCCTGTTCCTGAGTGGTACATAGACTAATATATATATACATACTAGCTTCAAGTACTACATTAAGTACTAGTAAAGAGATATTGCAGCAGACTGAAGAGATTCAAGAGATACTGCAAGAGATTGGCTTAGAGTCTCCAACTGGCTCATCTGTGTTGTTTTTGCTGATCATTGCTTGAGAAGAGGTAAGAAATTCGGTCAGCTGTTTGCTATTGTGCGTTTGCTAATGAGCCTAGCTCACTAAGGTGTTACATTTGTTGCTGGGGGAGGAGTTTGGGAAGGAGTGTGTGTATATATAGAGACAGACTCATTAGCTGGCCTAATTCATTAGCTGAAAGTACTAGCTTCAAGTACTACATTAAGTACTAGTAAAGAGATATTGCAGCAGACTGAAGAGATTCAAGAGATACTGCAAGAGATTGGCTTAGAGTCTCCAACTGGCTCATCTGTGTTGTTTTTGCTGATCATTGCTTGAGAAGAGGTAAGAAATTCGGTCAGCTGTTTGCTATTGTGCGTTTTCTAATGAGCCTAGCTCACTAAGGTGTTACATTTGTTGCTGGGGGAGGAGTTTGGGAAGGAGTGTGTGTATATATAGAGACAGACTCATTAGCTGGCCTAATTCATTAGCTGAAAGTACTAGCTTCAAGTACTACATTAAGTACTAGTAAAGAGATATTGCAGCAGACTGAAGAGATTCAAGAGATACTGCAAGAGATTGGCTTAGAGTCTCCAACTGGCTCATCTGTGTTGTTTTTGCTGATCATTGCTTGAGAAGAGGTAAGAAATTCGGTCAGCTGTTTGCTATTGTGCGTTTGCTAATGAGCCTAGCTCACTAAGGTGTTACATTTGTTGCTGGGGGAGGAGTTTGGGAAGTAGTGTGTGTATATATAGAGACAGACTCATTAGCTGGCCTAATTCATTAGCTGAAAGTACTAGCTTCAAGTACTACATTAAGTACTAGTAAAGAGATATTGCAGCAGACTGAAAAGATTCAAGAGATACTGCAAGAGATTGGCTTAGAGTCGCCAACTGGCTCATCTGTGTTGTTTTTGCTGATCATTGCTTGAGAAGAGGTAAGAAATTCGGTCAGCTGTTTGCTATTGTGCGTTTGCTAATGAGCCTAGCTCACTAAGGTGTTACATTTGTTGCTGGGGGAGGAGTTTGGGAAGGAGTGTGTGTATATATAGAGACAGACTCATTAGCTGGCCTAATTCATTAGCTGAAAGTACTAGCTTCAAGTACTACATTAAGTACTAGTAAAGAGATATTGCAGCAGACTGAAAAGATTCAAGAGATACTGCAAGAGATTGGCTTAGAGTCGCCAACTGGCTCATCTGTGTTGTTTTTGCTGATCATTGCTTGAGAAGAGGTAAGAAATTCGGTCAGCTGTTTGCTATTGTGCGTTTGCTAATGAGCCTAGCTCACTAAGGTGTTACATTTGTTGCTGGGGGAGGAGTTTGGGAAGGAGTGTGTGTATATATAGAGACAGACTCATTAGCTGGCCTAATTCATTAGCTGAAAGTACTAGCTTCAAGTACTACATTAAGTACTAGTAAAGAGATATTGCAGCAGACTGAAAAGATTCAAGAGATACTGCAAGAGATTGGCTTAGAGTCGCCAACTGGCTCATCTGTGTTGTTTTTGCTGATCATTGCTTGAGAAGAGGTAAGAAATTCGGTCAGCTGTTTGCTATTGTGCGTTTGCTAATGAGCCTAGCTCACTAAGGTGTTACATTTGTTGCTGGGGGAGGAGTTTGGGAAGGAGTGTGTGTATATATAGAGACAGACTCATTAGCTGGCCTAATTCATTAGCTGAAAGTACTAGCTTCAAGTACTACATTAAGTACTAGTAAAGAGATATTGCAGGAGATAGTCAGGAGGTAGGCTGGAAGGTGGAAACAATACAAAAAAAAAAGGTAAGATTTGTTTGATTTAAAGTTACAAATTTATTTTTTTATTTTTTTCTCCTCTTTAAAATGGCAGACTTGGTTCAGTGCAGGAATTGTTGTGCATTTATTTCATGTTCCACTCTTTGGAGATTCGGATGCTGTCAGATCTGTAGACAGTTCTCCTTACTGCAGAAGGAAATTGCATTTTTGAAAGCTGAAATATTTAAATTATCTGTTAAACAAACTCCAGCTAGGACTGCTGCAATGCCACTGCCACAGAGGACCCCCAGAAATGGCAGATGGGTTAATGTAGGTTCTGGAAGTCTTAGAGTGGTGGATAGAAGACATGTCCCACAGTCGGTGGTTCTCCATAATTCATTTGCAGCACTCTCAGAATGTAAGGACAACATGGATATGGACTCAAGCACAGAGGGTGAGAAACCATCGACTCCTATGTCTAATGTATGCAACAAAAAAGATAAAGTGAAGTCTCAAAGGATGCAGCTGTTGCTGGGTGATTCAATCATAAGAAGTGTGGAGCTTAAAGAAAATGGTTTTGTGAGATGTCTCCCTGGGGCTACTGCTAGAAGAGATAGAAGACGTATTATTAATATTGTTAAGCAAGCAAAGCAGGAAGGGGACGTGGATGTTCTTGTCCATCTAGGGACAAATGACCTGGCTTGCAATGAAGTGTCAGAGGTGAAAAAATCTTTTATCACACTTGGTAATGACGTACAGGATTTTGCATCCACCATTTCATTTTCTGAAGTTCTGCCTGTGCATAATGTTCAGAATGATAGGCAGAGGCGCATAAAGGAGTTCAACTTATGGCTTGGTAAATGGTGTCAAGAGCAAGGATTTGGCTTTGTTTCTCATGATAGCTCTACTTGGAATAGAAAGGAACTGTACAAAAAAGATGGTTTGCATCTTTCTCTCAAAGGAACAAATGTACTTAGTGAACAGCTCCAAGAATTTGCGAAAGAGTATTTAAACTAGGAAGGGGGGGCAAAAGAGTGAAAATAAAAGAGTCCAATTGCCCCCCGAAACAATGCCAGAACAGGTCAGAAGCACAGAGGTTAAGAAATGATAAGCTCAGAGTCCTGTCTACAAATGCTCGCAGTTTAGGTAAAAAAATCAATGAACTTGGGTCAATAATGGCATCTGAGAATGTAGATTTAGTGGCTGTTACGGAGACATGGTTTAATGAAAGAAATGACTGGGACATAACCATACCAGGGTACTCTTTATACAGAAGAGACAGAGAAGGCAAGAAAGGAGGAGGAGTGGCCCTGTATGTGAAAGATAGCATTAAATCTAACCTAATACAAGTTGGTGAGGCCAACATAGAGTCAGTTTGGGTTACGTTGCAGTTTTCTAACCATGCAGTAACTCGTGTAGGTGTGATATATAGACCACCTGGTCAAGTTAAAGAACTAGATGATCTACTAGTTGAAGAAATAGCTAAAATGACAATGAAAGGAGAAGTTATCATTATGGGAGATTTCAATCTTCCAGATATAAACTGGAAAACCAAAATAGCAAGTTCTACCAGGAGTACAGATATTCTAAATTCCCTACTGGGGTTATCTCTACAACAAGTGGTTGAGGAGCCAACCCGGAGGGAGGCCATTTTGGATTTGGTATTCACAAACGGGGATTCGGTATATGATGTCATTGTAGGCGAAACCTTGGGATCTAGTGATCACCAGTCAGTGTGGTTTAATATAAGAACTGTGAAAGAGTCCCACCACACAAAAACAAAAGTTTTAGATTTTAGAAAAACAGACTTTTCAAAAATGAAATTAGTCATAAATGAGTCCTTATCAGACTGGAACGGATTACATGGAGTCCAGGAGAAATGGGACTACTTAAAAGGTGCATTATTGAAGGCAACAGAAAATTGCATTAGACTCGTCAGTAAAAGCAAAAAAAGGAGGAGACCAATGTGGTACTCAGCAGAAGTGGCCCAAATCATTAAAAATAAAAAGCTAGCATTTTGTAATTATAAAAAAACCCAGAGCAATGAAGATAAGGAAATCTACAAGATTAGGCAGAGAGAGGCCAAGCAAGTTATAAGAACTTCTAAAGCGCAGGCAGAAGAAAAACTAGCTCAGTCTATGAAAAAAGGGGATAAGACATTCTTCAGATATATAAATGAAAAAAGGAAATTAAAACAAGGAATAACTAAATTAAAAACAAAGGACGGAAGGTATGTAGAAGAGAATAAAGGGCTAGCCGACTGCCTTAATGAATACTTCTGTTCAGTTTTTACAAAAGAAAAAGGAGAAGGACCTCCACTAGAAAGAATGACTATTAAATCGTTTGATGCATGTATCTTTACAGAGGAAGATGTTCTAAGTTTGCTGTCTAAGGTGAAGACAGATAAGTCACAGGGGCCTGATGAGATACACCCAAAATTATTAAAAGAGCTTAGTGGTGAGCTGGCAAAACCGTTACAGATTTATTTAACCAATCATTAGTAACAGGAGTCGTCCCGGAAGATTGGAAATTGGCAAATGTCGTGCCCATTCACAAGAAAGGTAGTAGGGAGGAATCGAGCAACTATAGACCAGTGAGTCTGACATCAATAGTAGGCAAATTAATGGAAACCCTATTAAAGGATAGGATTGTGGAACATCTAAAATCCCATGGATTGCAAGATGAAAAACAACATGGGTTTACTTCAGGGAGATCATGTCAAACAAATCTTATAGATTTTTTTGACTGGGTGAATAAAATAATAGACGGTGGAGGTGCAGTAGACATCGCATATCTAGATTTTAGTAAGGCTTTTGACACTGTCCCACATAGAAGACTTATCAATAAACTGCAGTCATTGAGCATGGACTCCCATATTGTTGAGTGGATTAGGCAGTGGCTGAGTGACAGACAACAGAGGGTTGTAGTCAATGGAGAACATTCAAAACAAGGTAATGTTACCAGTGGGGTTCCACAGGGATCTGTACTGGGACCGATTTTGTTTAATATCTTCATAAGTGATATTGCAAAAGGCCTCGCTGGTAAGGTTTGTCTTTTTGCTGATGACACAAAGATATGTAACAGGATTGATGTTCCTGGAGGGAAACGCCAAATGGAAAAGGATTTAGGAAAACTAGAAGAATGGTCAGAACTCTGGAAACTGAAATTTAATGTGGATAAGTGCAAGATAATGCACCTGGGGTGTAAAAACCCAAGGGCAGAATATAGAATATTTGACACAGTCCTGACCTCAGTATCTGAGGAAAGGGATTTAGGAGTAATTATTTCAGAAGACTTAAAGGTGGGAAGACAATGTAATAGAGCAGCACGAAATGCCAGCAGAATGCTTGGATGTATAGGGAGAGGTATAAGCAGTAGAAAGAGTGAAGTGCTTATGCCGCTGTACAGAACACTGGTGAGACCTCACTTGGAGTATTGTGCGCAGTACTGGAGGCCATATCTCCAGAAGGATATAGATACTCTAGAGAGAGTTCAGAGAAGAGCTACTAAACTAGTACATGGATTGCAGGATAAAACTTACCAGGAAAGGTTAAAGGACCTTAATATGTATAGCTTGGAAGAAAGAAGAGACAGAGGGGATATGATAGAAACTTTTAAATACATAAAGGGAATCAACTCGGTAAAGGAAGAGAGCATATGTAAAAGAAGAAAAACTACCACAAGAGGACACAGTTTTAAATTAGAGGGGCAAAGGTTTAAAAGTAATATAAGGAAGTATTACTTTACTGAGAGAGTAGTGGATGCATGGAATAGCCTTCCTGCAGAAGTGGTAGCTGCAAATACAGTGAAGGGGTTTAAGCATGCATGGGATAGGCATAAGGCCATCCTTCATATAAGATAGGGCCGGGGGCTATCCATAGTATTCAGTATATTGGGCAGACTAGATGGGCCAAATGGTTCTTATCTGCCGACACATTCTATGTTTCTATGTTTCTATAGTAATCAATAATGATAATTTTCACCTTTGTCATGGGCGTTCATGTAGAGCATTGAAGTAATAGCCCCAACTCCCGGGAAGGGGGAAAGAGGAGGGAGGAGGGGGAGAGCAAGGAACACCACCCCAGGTGGGGGATCGGCATGGCAGCTGGTGGATGCCGAGACAGACGGCGACCGTAAGTGCCGTCTGCTCATGTGTGCAGCCCAGCCAGCGCATACTGCGTTCCAAATAGCGGAAACGGCAGACCGAGCAGGCTCAGATAGCACTTACTGCATGCCATATGCCGGATGCCGCATGACAAGGTGGAAGCGCAGTCTGCGCATACAGAGAAAGCCCTGTAGGCGAGGGGACAAAGCAGAGAAGGAAAAGAACGGAGGTGGAGATAATTAACATATATAGACAATACTGAAATCCCATTACAAACTTGAAACCCTATATAAGTACATAAAGAGTTATGCTCAAAAATCACAAAAACATAAAGCCAAAAGACAGATGGACAAAAATGAAAATGATAATAATAAAAAGGTAAAGAAAAACTAAAACCCATTTACTCCAACTAATAAATAATATGATATAGTGACTTATTTCATGCACATTATTAGTGACCATGATTAATTTATAGGAGAAAGCACCATATATATCTTAAATTAACCCTTCACTTTCATTATACTATCAGTGTGTGTGCAAAATATTATTGTTACTCATATTGCTCAACCTATGTAAACTTATTGAGCTGCATGATTTATACCTACACTGCGTGCAGAATTATTAGGCAAATGAGTATTTTGACCACATCATCCTCTTTATGCATGTTGTCTTACTCCAAACTGTATAGGCTCGAAAGCCTACTACCAATTAAGCATATTAGGTGATGTGCATCTCTGTAATGAGAAGGGGTGTGGTCTAATGACATCAACACCCTATATTAGGTGTGCATAATTATTAGGCAACTTCCTTTCCTTTGGCAAAATGGGTCAAAAGAAGGACTTGACAGGCTCAGAAAAGTCAAAAATAGTGAGATATCTTGCAGAGGGATGCAGCACTCTTAAAATTGCAATGCTTCTGAAGCGTGATCATCGAACAATCAAGCGTTTCATTCAAAATAGTCAACAGGGTCGCAAGAAGCGTGTGGAAAAACCAAGGCGCAAAATAACTGCCCATGAACTGAGAAAAGTCAAGCGTGCAGCTGCCAAGATGCCACTTGCCACCAGTTTGGCCATATTTCAGAGCTGCAACATCACTGGAGTGCCCAAAAGCACAAGGTGTGCAATACTCAGAGACATGGCCAAGGTAAGAAAGGCTGAAAGACGACCACCACTGAACAAGACACACAAGCTGAAACGTCAAGACTGGGCCAAGAAATATCTCAAGACTGATTTTTCTAAGGTTTTATGGACTGATGAAATGAGAGTGAGTCTTGATGGGCCAGATGGATGGGCCCGTGGCTGGATTGGTAAAGGGCAGAGAGCTCCAGTCCGACTCAGACGCCAGCAAGGTGGAGGTGGAGTACTGGTTTGGGCTGGTATCATCAAAGATGAGCTCGTGGGGCCTTTTAGGGTTGAGGATGGAGTCAAGCTCAACTCCCAGTCCTACTGCCAGTTTCTGGAAGACACCTTCTTCAAGCAGTGGTACAGGAAGAAGTCTGCATCCTTCAAGAAAAACATGATTTTCATGCAGGACAATGCTCCATCACACGCGTCCAAGTACTCCACAGCGTGGCTGGCAAGAAAGGGTATAAAAGAAGAAAATCTAATGACATGGCCTCCTTGTTCACCTGATCTGAACCCCATTGAGAACCTGTGGTCCATCATCAAATGTGAGATTTACAAGGAGGGAAAACAGTACACCTTTCTGAACAGTGTCTGGGAGGCTGTGGTTGCTGCTGCACGCAATGTTGATGGTGAACAGATCAAAACACTGACAGAATCCATGGATGGCAGGCTTTTGAGTGTCCTTGCAAAGAAAGGTGGCTATATTGGTCACTGATTTGTTTTTGTTTTGTTTTTGAATGTCAGAAATGTATATTTGTGAATGTTGAGATGTTATATTGGTTTCACTGGTAAAAATAAATAATTGAAATGGGTATATATTAGTTTTTTGTTAAGTTGCCTAATAATTATGCACAGTAATAGTCACCTGCACACACAGATATCCCCCTAAAATAGCTAAAACTAAAAACAAACTAAAAACTACTTCCAAAAATATTCAGCTTTGATATTAATGAGTTTTTTGGGTTCATTGAGAACATGGCTGTTGTTCAATAATAAAATTAATCCTCAAAAATACAACTTGCCTAATAATTCTGCACTCCCTGTATTTTGTGATTTAATTAGTGTCCCTAGTTTTGTGTATTATTTATTTAATATTATTTATATATTTTTTTATTAAATATGTATTTTTTTTTTGTATATTTAATATTATTTTTTGGTTTTTTATTTTTTACTATTTATTTTTTATATTTTTTATTATATATAGTCTTTATATTATTATTTTTCATTGTTTATACAAAAAAAAGGGGGGGGGGAAAGGAGAAAACGCTTTGTCCCATCGCCTACACAGCACTCAATTAAGAACCAAGAGAAGATGCTGCACATAATGAAGTACACAAGGAATATATATTACATCGAGTCAATACAGTCCAAGAAGTGTACATGGGGCAAGCATGGTATATCCTTCACTGTATATCCGAACAGAAGGATCTCAACCGACAATCCAGAGGATTCCTTATAATCGATGCCGAACTGTTCCAGGTAAGGAAAGGAGAAAGATATTCTGACAACACCCAAAGTGATGGACAGGTAGTCACGTGCAAAAACAAAAGAGTCTCTAAAGAAGAAGAAATAAAGAACAAAAAATGTGTATAAATAAAACATGCAATAAATTATCTAGCATAAAAACCTGTGATTAAAAGTTCCTCATTAAGACCCTGCGGGGACAAGCAATCTAAATTGTAAATCCATCGGGATTCAGCTTTGAGCAAACGTTGTGTCATATGTTGCCCCTAATATTGTAATGGGCTTTTTCTAAGCCCACCTCCTGCAGACCACTATACTTACCACCATGGTGATCCAAAAAATGTGTAGCCACAGAAGTAAGAGGTTTCTCCTTTTCTGCCCTGTCCCGGGCAGCCAAAGCAATGTTAGACATGTGTTGTTGGATCCGTTTCCGCAATTCCTGTGAAGTTTGCCCCACATACAATTTCTTACATGGACAAATGATTCCATATATAATATTCCTGGTGCGGCAATTAACATAGTGATTAAGGCGTATACACTCCCCGTCGTTTGAAAAGTTGTCCTTGCCCAACATGAATGGGCAAACATTACATTGGCCACACGGATGTGTGCCCCTCAATTTAACGCCTCTATTCAGTCCCGTGTGGGACGCTGAAAGTGACTCTGTACGAGTTGATCTTTAAGAGAAGGTGCTTTACGTGCAATAATTTTTGGTTTGTTGTCCACATAAGGCATCAGCTTTTGATCAGACGTGAGCAGAAACCAATGGTTCTCCAAAATCTTGTAAAGTGCTGTCCACTGATTGTTGTAGCGAGTGATGAGATGTATCTTACCATCCCTAGTTTTAGGCCCGGGGGTGAACAGCTTAGTTCGATCCAAACCCTTAGCGTCCTCATAGGCTCGAGATATAAGTTTCTTGGGGTAACCCCTGTTCGGAAACTGTGATGACAGATCTACTGAGGCTGCCCTGAAATCAGTCAAGCGAGTGCAATTGCGTCGTAATCGGAGAAATTTACCTTTCGGTATTCCATTCTTCATATGTGCCGGATGAAAACTCCGGTAGTGTAGCAAACTGTTGGTAGCGGTGCTCTTTCGGAAAAGAGAGGTGACAATCCGTTCATCCTCTCTACGTAGTCTTAGATCCAAGAAATCCACTACATCTTCCGGAAAGGTGTATGTTAGATGGATATTCAAATTGTTTTCATTTAATGTATCCATAAATTGGACACAAGTCTCCTTGGAGCCCTACCAAAAAAACTGAATATCGTCAATGTAGCGGAACCAGCCCACCACACAGTCACAGAAGAACGGCAACGGGTGCAGTGCGCCCCCATCGCCGTTCCAGACTCCTGCCTATAAAAAATTTGGTCAAAAACTAAATAATTGTGATGTAAAATAAAATGATGGTAATGATGAACATATCCCGGGCTGCCTTCAATAACTGGTCCAATTTCTTCTTGAAGACCATTGTAGGGTCGGATGGCAAAGGTGTATAGAAAGTTCTATTCTTGAGTTGTCGATTCACTTCCTGTATATATAGCTCCATATCCAATAGGACCACATGGGATTTCAGTATTGTCTATATATGTTAATTATCTCCACCTCCGTTCTTTTCCTTCTCTGCTTTGTCCCCTCGCCTACAGGGCTTTCTCTGTATGCGCAGACTGCACTTCCACCTTGTCATGCGGCTTCCGGCATATGGCACGTAGTAAGTGCTCTCTGAGCCTGCGCGGTCTGCCGTTTCCGCTATTTGGAACGCAGTATGCGCTGGCTGGGCTGCACGCATGAGCAGACGGCACTTCCGGTCGCCGTCTGTCTCGGCATCCACCAGCTGCCATGCCGATCCCCCACCTGGGGTGGTGTTCCTTGCTCTCCCCCTCCTCCCTCCTCTTTCCCTCTTCCCGGGAGTTGGGGCTATTACTTCAATGCTCTACATGAACGCCCATGACACAGGTGAAAATTATCATTATTGATTACTATGTATATATATATATATATATATTAGTCTATGTACCACTCAGGAACAGGCACCCCTGAGGAAGCCAGCAGAGCCTGGCGATATGCGTTGGGCCTGACCACCACGCATACCCCCACCATGCTACCTCAATGATAAGTATTCCAGTCCTCCATTCTTTGTTGATGGATCTCATGCACTTTAAATTGTAACACATTTTTCTATGTGGGGGCATGTTCATTGCTTTGTGGTGAGCCAGGTTGGCATGTGTACATGTTTGTTTCACATGGCCCTGATTTATTGTATACAATGATTTCAACCCATTTTCTGTTGTGTCTGTTGCTTCAAAAATTTGATATATTTTTAGATGTGCGGCTCTTATCTCGGTATTCTTTTTCTTTGAACTATATTGTGTATTACATACCGTGTGCCCCCTTATTTCAATTCCGATGTGCCCCCGTTTTTTGAATTACATGTTTGTTGCTTAGCAGTGTGTTTTCACACTGTTTTTCTTGCGTGTGGGTACATGTAAAGGAGAGGGAGGCAGCTTGGAATTCTCAGGTGTCTGCTATTTTCCTGGAGAGTGGTGATTTGGAGGATGGTGGTGATTTCAGGGCATTAACTAGTGAGCTTACTGATGCACACAAATTATTTTCCAGAGTTTGGTGGAATGTCAAGAGTTTGGAGGAATATGTTAGATGTTGTATCATCCCTAGGGGCCTTAGGGTGCAGAAGTTCCCAGCCTGGGAGGTTTCTCCTGAATTTAGGAGCACTTGGGAACAGGGATTATCCCAGTGCTCCAAAATCCAAAAACAGAGATTGATTGGTTTGGAGAATAAGTTGGTTTCACATGACAAAACAAAAGTTGAGAACTATTACACCAAACTAAGGGAGACATAGGATAAGTATGATAAAGAAATTATGATGGGCAAGAAATCTAAATTCCAATGTGATAAAACTGACTTTGAAAATAAACAGGCTTTTAAGTGGAAACATGCAGGGAATATGCGGAGTCAGGGTAGAGGCAATGCTATGAATCCAACAACAAGGAATGCTGGGAGTCACTCTGAGCCAAGTGATCAGAGTTTGAGTGAGGGTGATTTTTTTTATCAGAGGCCGGCGACGACGGAGGTCAAGGAGGGGACTACGCAAATCCAAGAAAAAAAGAGGACCTCAACATCGCAGGAGCAACAACTACCCACTCTTCCAGAAGAGACGACTACAACAATACTAAATGGTACGGATATTAATGCCCTTCAAGTTATAAACTTATTCACGTACAACTTGACCTCTCATGAAAAATCAATACTGGAAAAGGGACTTTCCTTTTCTCCTATGCGGATTTTGGATAAGTTTGAATTTGTTAAAGATACATATATGTTTTGCAGACAACTTTGCTTCAAACTTCTATATAATCAACCATCAATACTACAAAATTTGGCTGTGGATGAACGCGGTGTATTTATGGACCTTATGGATCTTTTACGGGAAAATGAATCAGAAACTGGTAGGAGGTGTTTTACTTTAAACAAGCCCTACTTACTCACTCCTTCTTTGAATCTATTTCCTAATATTCAGCTTTTCTTTCAAGCGGTAGTGTATGAAATACGCAAACTCAAATCTGACTCTTTATATGGTAGAAATTTGAACAAGATGGAATCCGACACTATACGAAAATTACAAGCAAACACCAGCTTTGTTATTAAAGAAGCAGACAAGGGTGGGAATGTGGTCCTATGGGATATGGAGCTATATATACAGGAAGCGAATCAACAACTCAAGAATAGAACTTTCTATACACCTTTGCCATCCGACCCTCCAATGGTCTTCAAGAAGAAATTGGACCAGTTAGTGAAGGCAGCCCGGGAGATGTTCATCATTACCAAAAAGGAGCACCAATTTTTGGAGGTTAGTCAACCAATCATTCCAACATTTTACATGCTCCCTAAAGTCCACAAGGACCTCCATAATCCCCCAGGATGACCAATTGTGGCCGGTATTGGGGGTTTATGTGAACAGGCCTGCACCTATATAGATTTTTTTCTTCAACCTATAGTCTTAGGGCTACCATCTCATGTACGGGATTCTCTTCATCTGATTGAGATGCTGGAACATGTGTCAATTACACCTGACGTACTACTAGTGACTTGTGATGTCGAATCTTTGTATACCAGCATCGCGCATAAGGATGGTATTGGGGCCACTACCTATTTCTTGGAGAGGTTGGGTTCCGGGGAAACAGCCCACCACACATTCCTGGTGAGCCATCTGCATTTTATTTTACATCACAATTATTTTGTTTTTGACCAAATCTTTTATAGGCAGGAGTCTGGAACGGCAATGGGGGCGCGCTGTACCCATTGCCGTTCTACTGTGACTGTGTGGTGGGCTGGTTCCGCTACATTGACGATATTCAGTTTTTTGGGCAGGGCTCCAAGGAGACTTGTGTCCAATTTATGGATACATTAAATGAAAACAATTTGAATTTCCATCTAACATACACCATTTCGGAAGATGTAGTGGATTTCTTGTATCTAAGACTACGTAGAGAGGATGAACAGATTGTCACCTCTCTTTTATGAAAGAGCACCACTACCAACAGTTTGCTACTCTACCGGAGTTTTCATCCGGCACATATGAAGAATGGAATACCGAAAGGTAAATTTCTCAGATTACGACGCACTTGCACTCGCTTGACTGATTTCAGGGCAGCCTTAGTAGATCTGTCATCACGGTTTCAGAACAGGGGTTACCCCAAGAAACTTATATCTCGAGCCTACGAGGACGCTAAGGGTTCAGATCGAACTAAGCTGTTCACCCCCGGGCCTAAAACTAGGGATGGTAAGATACATCTCATCACTCGCTACAACAATCAGTAGACAGCACTTTACAAGATTTTGGAGAACCACTGGTTTCTGCTCACGTCTGATCAAAAGCTGATGCCTTATGTGGACAACAAACCAAAAATTATTGCACGTAAAGCACCTTCTCTTAAAGATCAACTCGTATGGAGTCACTTTCAGCGTCCCACACGAGAACTAAATAGAGGCGTTAAATTGAGGGGCACACATCCGTGTGACCAATGTAATGTTTGCCCATTCATGTTGGGCAAGGACAACTTTTCAAACGACGGGGAGTGTATACGCCTTAATCACTATGTTAATTGCCGCACCAGGAATATTATATATGGAATCATTTGTCCATGTAAGAAATTGTATGTGGGGCAAACTTCACAGGAATTGCGGAAACGGATCCAACAACACATGTCTAACATTGCTTTGGCTGCCCGGTACAGGGCAGAAAAGGAGAAACCTCTTACTTCTGTGGCTACACATTTTTTGGATCACCATGGTGGTAAGTATAGTGGTCTGCAGGTGGTGGGCTTAGAAAAAGTCCATTACAATATTAGGGGCAACATATGACACAACGTTTGCTCAAAGCTGAATCCGGATGGATTTACAATTTAGATTGCTTGTCCCCGCAGGGTCTTAATGAGGAACTTTTATTCACAGGTTTTTATGCTAGATAATTTATTGCATGTTTTATTTATAGAAGAATATGAAATGAGTGGTCAGAATTAAAACTTAACATTTAATATGATAATTTTTAGAAAATAGGTCCCATGATAATGAAATACAAAACATAAACAAAAAGAAGCAACGCGGCGGTTTGCCACACAGGTAGTAATAGTGCACAGAACCTAGTCATACAATAGAAAAAGGTGCTCCGCGGCACCAGAAAATAACCAGGTGGTCCTACCGCTCTGATGAGATGCTCCTTAAACAACAATTGTCTAGCCGGCGTTGATAGATGGGCACACTGTTGCTAGCGGCAGTTGTTTGAAACAGGGCAGTATGTAGTACTGGCTGGCCCTAGTGATACCCTAGAGCCCTACAATGGCTTTTTACTCATCTCCTTCAGCGAAACATGCGTGTAGGGACCAGGTAGGCGAGGGCTTTCTAGGGCGCACTAATTCCAGGGTGAGGTTCCTGTAGGTGACTGGTGGTGGGTTTCCGTTATCCGGTCACATAGGCCATTGTAGGGCTCTATTTATTTATTGGAGTAAATGGGTTTTAGTTTTTCTTTACCTTTTACTTTTTATTATTATCATTTTCATTTTTGTTCATCTGTCTTTTGGCTTTATATTTTTGTGATTTTTGAGCATAACTCTTTATGTACTTATATAGGGTTTCAAGTTTGTAATGGGATTTCAGTATTGTCTATATATGTTAATTATCTCCACCTCCGTTCTTTTCCTTCTCTGCTTTGTCCCCTCACCTACACGGCTTTCTCTGTATGCGCAGACTGCGCTTCCACCTTGTCATGCGGCTTCCGGCATATGGCACACAGTAAGTGCTCTCTGAGCCTGCGCGGTCTGCCATTTCCGCTATTTGGAACGCAGTATGCGCTGGCTGGGCTGCACGCATGAGCAGACGGCACTTCCGGTCGCCGTCTGTCTCGGCATCCACCAGCTGCCATGCCGATCCCCCACCTGGGGTGGTGTTCCTTGCTCTCCCCCTCCTCCCTCCTCTTCTTTCCCCCCCAGGAGTTGGGGCTATTACTTCAATGCTCTACATGAACGCCCATGACACAGGTGAAAATTATCATTATTGATTACTATGTATATATATATATTAGTCTATGTACCACTCAGGAACAGGCACCCCTGAGGAAGCCAGCAGAGCCTGGCGATACGCGTTGGGCCTTTTTCCTGACCACCACGCATACCCCCACCATGCTACCTCAATGATAAGTATTCCAGTCCTCCATTCTTTGTTGATGGATCTCATGCACTTTAAATTGTAACACATTTATCTATGTGGGGGCATGTTCATGGCTTTGTGGTGAGCCAGGGTGGCATGTGTACATGTTTGTTTGACATGGCCCTGATTTATTGTATACAATGATTTTAACCCATTTTTTGTTGTGTCTGTTGCTTCAATAAATTTGATATATTTTTAGATGTGCGGCTCTTATCTCGGTATTCTTTTTCTTTGAACTATATTGTGTATTACATACCGTGTGTCAGCACTCTTATTTCAATTCCGATGTGCCCCCATTTTTTGAATTACAGATTTGCAAAATTAGGCGCAGTCCTTGATCACATGGCATTTAAAATGTAGAGAAAGTTAATATAAGGCATTTATATTGTAAACTTTTTTATTTTAAAGGTATTTCAAAAGTATATACTGTGGAGTTACATCACTCCAAATGAATAAATGAAAACATTTCTTTACCTTTTTGAAAAATAATATGCATATATCCATATCAAAAGAAATAAAGTCATTGATACGAGAACAAAAATAAAATATGACAAACATGGAAAGAGTAGGGAAGGAGGGTGGGAGGGGGAAAGGAAAGGAAAGGAAAGGAAAGGAAAGGAAAAACAGGAAAGGGAAAAATACAGGTTACCAGTCAAGATAACATTTTAGTGAAACTTTTGGAAAATGGTCTATGTATAGACCTCTTGGTACATTAACTCAACTTTGACAGATAATCAATTAAACACAATCATTTAACATCAAACTTGTTCTTTCTGGTGTCAGATATTCAGTCCATTTTTCCCAAATGTCCTCAAATCTTTGCCTGTTATGAGCTAAAGTCCACCTCATTTTCTCAAAGCTCTGTATTTTCTTGACCTCCAGAAACCATTCCTTTAGCGTTGGGGGTTCTTTCTGCAGCCACTTCCTTGGTATTAATATCTTGGCCGCATTGAGGAAAAGCATACATAACTCTGACTTAATACCAGCATGACATACATCAAACCAATTAAACAGAATCAGATGTAGAGAGAAGGTCGTTTTAGTTTTGAAAACCTCATTAACAATTTTATTTATCTTTTCCCAAAATGGAACAATTAAAGGACAAAAATATGTACCAAATATGAGCGTATGTCCCTATCTCTCCTCCACATCTCCAACAGCAATCCGAAATCTCAGGGTTTATTCTATGTAACAAGGCCGGTGTTTTATACCACCGTGACGTTAATTTGTATTGCATCTCTTGATACAAATAGCATCTTGAGATTGAGTGAGCATTCTTCAGTATGTGGCTTGATTGTGTCGCGTTAAATTGAGAGTTCAGGTCCTTACTCCAGTTCTCCAAGTAAGTTAAAGGTTTAATCGAATCAGTTATTAGTTTATAACATTTAGATATCAGATGATCCCTGGAAGAGCGACTGCGGAGGAGAGATGAGACCACAGTCTCTTTAGCTGGGGCAACATGATCAGGGTGAATCTTATTTAGAAGATCCGAAAATTTTTGGTATTGAGTAGTAGGGATGGCCAATGGCAAAACTCCAGGCCCAGACGGTTTTGCTGTCTGCTATTACAAAAAATTTAAAGACATCCTAGCTCCTCATCTAGCTAATTACTTTAATAAGATCTCAAATAATAATCCCCTTAAGACAGAATCTATGCTAGCCCATATATCCGTGATCCCCAAAGAAGGGAAAGATAATACTTCATGTGGGAACTATAGGCCCATATCGTTGCTTAATAATTATATTAAAATATATGCAAAACTATTGGCATCTAGATTGAAAAAATTTATGAACTTTCTGGTAAAAGAGGACCAGGTTGGATTTGTCCCGGGGAGGGAAGCTAAAGATAATACTATAAAAGTATTACAGGTTATACAAGCGGCGACGCTGAAGAACATCCCCATCTTATTGGTGGCCTCGGACGCAGAGAAGGCCTTTGATAGGCTAAATTGGGTTTTCCTGCGTTCGGTCTTAAATAAATTTGCCTTCCCTGCAATCTTTATAGAAAAAATTATGGCACTATACACTACCCCCTCTGCACAAGTTCGAGCGAATGGTACTCTTTCAGACTCATTTAATATATATAATGGGACAAGACAGGGTTGCCCCCTATCCCCCCTTCTTTTTGTTTTGTCTCTTGAACCCTTTCTATCTAGGATCAGAGATAATCAGAATATTAAGGGACTGTCAACCAAATCAGGTAATCATAAAATAGCTGCTTTTTCAGATGATACCCTCTTCGTCTTAACAGACACCCTGAATTCTCTTCCGGATCTTATCAAAGAGTTTGAGGCCTTTAACAAAGCCTCAGATTTTAAAATAAACTTAAACAAATCGGAAATATTTAATGTCTCAGTAGATAGCAGTACCTGGGACAGAATAAAAAGTCTAAGTGATCTTAAACCAGCCCCTCAATCCTTTAAATACCTGGGAGTAAATATATGTTTAGACCAATCAGACTTATATAAATGTAACCACGTTCCCCTTCTTAAAAATATTGAAAAACAACTGAAGGACTGGGAAGCGTTATTCCTCTCATGGTTTGGGAAAGTCAACATTATAAAAATGATGATCTTGCCTAAAATCTTGTATTTATTCCAGACTCTTCCAATTGAGGTTCCTAAAGAATTTTTTAATAAGATTAAGCGTCTCCTTTTGAAGTTTGTGTGGCAAAACAAACACAATAGGTTACCATATTATACTATGACAAAAAGTAAAAAGGAAGGAAGTGTTGGACTTCCGGACATAGAAGGATACTATAAGGCTACCCTGATAACAAGGTTACTGGAGTGGGGTGTTTCCCCAGCCAAAAAACTGTGGGTTGATATAGAAACTGATTGTTTGGAGATTAGCCTATTCTCTATGTTATGGAAGACAACTAACTACACTCAAAACCTAAGAAGGATCAAAAATCCATTAACAAAATTTTCCCTTAAAAGATGGCATGCAATCAACAAAACCCTGAACTTTCTTTCTAACAAAAGCCTAGATACACCACTCATAAGTCTCGTCCCCAATACCTGCCATGTATGGCAAAAAATATTTAAAAGTAACAAACTATTAGGAGAGACTCCTATTAAAAACGTTTATGAAAATGGGAAAACCTTACCCTTAAACAAATTAAAACTCATCTATAGTCAGATAAGGCATTTATATTGTGATTGTCCATATTGCTTCCTTTGATTCCTTAGGTTCATTGTTCCATTGTTGATTGACTGCCTTCCTCTGCTCGTACAGGCGGTCTAACATATGTAACATGGAGTTCCAACGGGTGGAAATGTCGCATATCAGGCAATGTTGGGGAAGAGCATTTTGCCTTTGCAGCTCAAGGAGGGCGTGTTTTTTGCACGATAAGAGTGGCTGAAGTGCATGCACAGGTTCCTGGAAATTTTTAACATCTTTTGCAGTTCAGTGGAAGACTTGAGGAATCAGGTGACAATGAGATTGAAGATGTGAGCCATGCAGGGAGCATGGGTCAGTCATCCCTGATGCAGCGCAGACAAAATGTTCTTCCCGTTATCAGTAGCCATAATTCCTATCTTCATTTGATGAGGAGACAGCCAGTGTTCAATTTCTTTATTGATGACACTCAGCAGTTCCTCCCTGGTGTGGCTCTGTTCACTCAGGCTGACCAGGTGCACAACTGCGTGACAATGCCTAGCTTTGCATAGGTGATACGCTGGAGGACTATTATGAACTGTGCCAACCTTGGAGGGTGAGGACAAGGTGAAGGATGAGGGGACAGAGGAGGACATTGATGCAGAAACCCCAGCATTACAACACGGAGGCGACATTGTCATCACCTGGCCAAGTTGCTGGTATGCCTGGTCCGGAACCACATTTACCCTGTGGGCTGTGAACGACATATTGTCCTTGACCATAGTTAAAACTCCATATGTCAGCGCTGGCGTGAACTCTACCAGACACCGAGAGGCCCAAGGACTTGCCTACGCTCTGCTCAACATACAGTCAGGCCCATAAATATTGGGACAGCGACACAATTCTAACATTTTTGGCTCTATACACCACCACAATGGATTTGAAATGAAACAAACAAGATGTGCTTTAACTGCAGACTGTCAGCTTTAATTTGAGGGTATTTACATCCAAATCATGTGAACGGTGTAGGAATTACAACAGTTTTCATATGTGCCTCCCACTTGTTAAGGGACCAAAAGTAATGGGACAATTGGCTTCTCAGCTGTTCTATGGCCAGGTGTGTGTTATTCCCTCATTATCCCAATTACAATGAGCAGATAAAAGGTCCAGAGTTCATTTCAAGTGTGCTATTTGCATTTGGAATTTGTTGCTGTCAACTCTCAAGATGAGATCCAAAGAGCTGTCAATATCAGTGAAGCAAGCCATCATTAGGCTGAAAAAACACAACAAACCCATCAGAGAGATAGCAAAAACATTAGGCGTGGCCAAAACAACTGTTTGGAACATTCTTAAAAAGAAGGAACGCACCGGTGAGCTCAGCAACACCAAAAGACCCGGAAGACCACGGAAAACAACTGTGGTGGATGACCGAAGAATTCTTTCCCCGGTGAAGAAAACACCCTTAACAACAGTTGGCCAGATCAAGAACACTCTCCAGGAGGTAGGTGTATGTGTGTCAAAGTCAACAATCAGGAGAAGACTTCACCAGAGTGAATACAGAGGGTTCACCACAAGATGTAAACCATTGGTGAGCCTCAAAAACAGGAAGGCCAGATTAGAGTTTGCCAAACGACATCTAAAAAAGCCTTAACAGTTCTGGAACAACATCCTATGGACAGATGAGACCAAGATCAACTTGTACCAAAGTGATGGGAAGAGAAGAGTATGGAGAAGGAAAGTAACTGCACATGATCCTAAGCATACCACCTCATCAGTGAAGCATGGTGGTGATAGTGTCATGGCGTGGGCATGTATGGCTGCCAATGGAACTGCTTTTCTTGTACTTATTGATGATATGACTGCTGACAAAAGCAGCAGGATGAATTCTGAAGTGTTTCTGGCAATATTATCTGCTCATATTCAGCCAAATGCTTCAGAACTCATTGGACGGCGCTTCACAGTGCAGATGGCCAATGACCCAAGCAAAAAGCAATCAAAGAGTTTAAGGGAAAGAAGTGGAATGTTTTATACAATGGCCAAGTAAATCACCGGACCTGAATCCGATTGAGCATGCATTTCACTTGCTGAAGACAAAACTGAAAGGAAAATGCCCCAAGAACAAGCAGGAACTGAAGACAGTTGCAGTAGAGTCCTGGCAGAGCATCACCAGGGATGGAACCCAGCGTCTGGTGATGTCTATGCGTTCCAGACTTCAGACTGTAATTGACTGTAAAGGATTTGCAACCAAGTATTAAAAAGTGAAAGTTTGATTTATGATTATTATTATGTCCCATTACTTTTGGCCCCTCAAAAAGTGGGAGGCACATATGCAAACTGTTGTAATTCCTGCACCGTTCACCTGATTTGGATGTAAATGCCCTCAAATTAAAGCTGACAGTCTGCAGTTAAAGCACATCTTGTTCATTTCATTTCAAATCCATTGTGGTGGTGTATAGAGCCCAAAATTTTAGAATTGTGTCGATGCCCCAATATTTATGGACCTGACTGTATGTGTGCAGGGCTGGTACAGCTCTTTTGGAAAAGTAATGTTGGCTTGGGACACTACACCTTGTTCCTCACTAATGTCACCCTCACTGGTCTCTTGCGCACGTCCCTGACCTCTCGCAACATTTGCTCCCAGCTCCCAACTATCATCATAGGTAGATGTACGCCTAGAGGAGTCTGCAGCGGACCTCTCCTCCAAGTCTGTGCTGGCCTGTAACTGTTGGCTGTCCTCAAAAATCCGATGGCATACCTGGCTAGCAGAAGGAGCAGCAAAAGAAAGAGGCAGGTTCAGGAAAGGTTAGGGCACAAATGCAGTTCCTGGTCCATGCCAACTAAGCGTGGTGCTAGAGGTACATACCGATTCCTGCTGTGTATAACTGTTGTCACCTGAGATGATGTTGATGAGCGAGTCAACCATTCCAGTATAACTGGATTGTTGGTTAAAACATGACAGGACACGACCACTGGATGACAGTGGCAGCTCTGGCCTGTTGCTGTGGCTGTTGCTACCACCACTCCTTCTGCTGCCACTTGATCCAGCTACAGCTATATTTTTGCCACTGCCTGTTCCTTTGGAGGGCCCTAACCCAGTCTGTTGGCCATACTGTACAGTAACTGAATCAGTAATGAAAAAGTATGAATGGCGCAGCAGGTGAAAAAGATCAACATGACGATATATTATACTACCTGTCAAGACTAAGGGGCACATTTTAGATGTCGGTCTTAATAAACCCCTAAGCTGGGAGTGGATCCGCCAAAGTTATGAAGAGGCGCTGTCCTCTTCATAACTTTGGCGGAACCTCCGCCAGTTTTAAATGTATTAAAACTTCTGAGCTGTCTTACAGTTAGACCCTTTTCTAAGTCTGAAATAGGTGTAGAAAATGGTAAATAAGACCAGCCCATCGCCTTCCCCACCCTCTCCCCTTTTCTCACCACTTTGGAAAAGTAGCATGAGTGGGGAAAAGTCACAGATTTTGCCGCAAAATGTTGTGCGACAATATCTGCGACTTAAATACGCCACTTTTGTGGAGTATATCAGTTAATAAGTGTCCCACTAAATCTCTGCTCTTTCTATCTCTCCATTATCTGTGTAAGGCTACTTTCACACTTGTGTTGTTGTTTTCCGTTATTGAGATCCAGCAGAGGATCTCAATACCGGAAAAAAAAAAGTTTCCGTTTACTCTTCATGCATTCTGAATGGAAAGAGATCCGTTCAGAATGCATTAGGATGTCTTCCGTTCCGTCAGCATTCCATTTTGTGTCCGCTCATAAAAACTGAAGAAAACGGATCCATCATTGAAAACAATGTAAGTCAATGGTGACTGATTCGTCACCTATTGACTTTCAATGTATTTAGTTGCAGATCAATTTTTTTATGTTTTGATTTCATATGACCGCATCCTAACGGAATGGATGCATCCTGATGTGCAAAATCAAAATGGATCAGTTTAATTCCGGTATTGAGATCCTTTGATGAATCTTAATACCGGAATTAACAATGCAAGAGTGACCCTGGGTTCACACCTGAGCGTTCTGAAAGGAGAGCTCTGTATGCGCGATTGTACGGGCGTTTACAAGCGTGCATACAGAGACAAGCGAACGCCCATTGTCGCGCGTTCCCGAAAGTCTATGTACGGGAACGCGCGACAAAACGCCCCAAAGAAGCTCAAGTACTTGTTTGAGCGTCGGGCGTTTTACAGCGCGATCGTACGCGCTGTAAAACGCCCAGGTGAGAACCATTCCCATAGGTAAGCATTGGTTTCTCCTTGTTGTGCGTTTTACAGCGCGTAGGAACGCGCTGTAAAACGCTCAGGTGTGAACTTAGGGTTAAAGTAAGCATTAGTGTATACAGAAATAGCTGCCAGTCACTGGTAGTTGTGCACAGGTGAGGGGTTATCAGTGATTGGTAGCATTCTCTGTGTAAGTATGTATATAGTGATAGCTGTCAGTCACTGATAACCCCTCCCCGGTGTACAGCTATCAGTGATTGATCGCATTCTCTGTGTAAATGTGTATAAATAGATAGCAATCAGTAACTGCTAGTTGTACAGCGGGGAGATGTTATCAGTGATTAATAACATTCTCAATGTAAGTGTGTATACAGAGGCCAAAAGTTTTGAGAATGACACAAATATTAGTTTTCACAAAGTTTGCTGCTAAACTGCTTTTAGATCTTTGTTTCAGTTGTTTCTGTGATGTAGTGAAATATAATTACACGCACTTCATATGTTTTGAGAATGACACAAATATTAGTTTTCACAAAGTTTGCTGCTAAACTGCTTTTAGATCTTTGTTTCAGTTGTTTCTGTGATGTAGTGAAATATAATTACACGCACTTCATATGTTTCAAAGGCTTTTATCGACAATTACAACACATTTATGCAAAGAGTAACAGAAAAGGTGCAGATCTTAGGTTTCACTACTGGTTTTGGCTCACAATAACTGATCGACATAACTGACCAAATAACTAGAGTGTGAACTTGACCTTAGACATACAGTGAATATAATACACCCACCCTAGTTTTAGCCAACAAGAATTGGTGGGGGAACATAGGGGAAGCAAGCAAACTGGCAAGCAGGGCTACTGATCTCACACACAATCCCACACTAAACAGTCAGTGTACAGTCGTGGCCAAAAGTTTTGAGAATGACACAAATATTAGTTTTCACAAAGTTTGCTGCTAAACTGCTTTTAGATCTTTGTTTCAGTTGTTTCTGTGATGTAGTGAAATATAATTACACGCACTTCATATGTTTCAAAGGCTTTTATCGACAATTACATGACATTTATGCAAAGAGTCAGTATTTGCAGTGTTGGCCCTTCTTTTTCAGGACCTCTGCAATTCGACTGGGCATGCTCTCAATCAACTTCTGGGCCAATTCCTGACTGATAGCAACCCATTCTTTCATAATCACTTCTTGGAGTTTGTCAGAATTAGTGGTTTTTTGTTTGTCCACCTGCCTCTTGAGGATTGACCACAAGTTCTCAATGGGATTAAGATCTGGGGAGTTTCCAGGCCATGGACCCAAAATGTCAATGTTTTGGTCCCCGAGCCACTTAGTTATCACTTTTGCCTTATGGCACGGTGTTCCATCGTGCTGGAAAATGCATTGTTCTTCACCAAACTGTTGTTGGATTGTTAGAAGAAGTTGCTGTTGGAGGGTGTTTTGGTACCATTCTTTATTCATGGCTGTGTTTTGGGCAAAATTGTGAGTGAGCCCACTCCCTTGGATGAGAAGCAACCCCACACATGAATGGTCTCAGGATGCTTTACTGTTGGCATGACACAGGACTGATGGTAGCGCTCACCTTTTCTTCTCCGGACAAGCATTTTTCCAGATGCCCCAAGCAATCGGAAAGAGGCTTCATCGGAGAATATGACTTTGCCCCAGTCCTCAGCAGTCCATTCACTATACTTTCTGCAGAAGATCAATCTGTCCCTGATGTTTTTTTTGGAGAGAAGTGGCTTCTTTGCTGGCCTTCTTGACACCAGGCCATCTTCCAAAGGTCTTCGCCTCACTGTGCGTGCAGATGCGCTCACACCTGCCTGCTGCCATGCCTGAGCAAGCTCTGCACTGGTGGCACTCCGATCCCGCAGCTGAATCCTCTTTAGGAGACGATCCTGGCGCTTGCTGGACTTTCTTGGACGCCCTGAAGCCTTCTTAACTGTCACAGCCACTATCTCTGGCTGTGACCTTCCGTCCTTGCTCGTTCGGCGCTCCTCTCTAAAGTTTCGTTTCTGTGTGTTATTGGTGGTTCTGTATGGGTTAACTCCCCTGTGTTCCTATTAGGAGTTAATCCTCTCTGTCTGCTCCATGGGTGTGGCCTCTCTGCTGCACCCATGGAACCTGTATATAAGGCTGAGGTTTCCTCAGTTCTGTGTCAGCTCTCCTGGTGTGTGTTGTCTTGTCCTGCTCCTGTTTGTACTCACTCTCCCATGCTGCTGACCCATGGGATCCATGTCTGTCTGTGCTCTGTGGGTTTCCTACTTGTTCATTCCCGTCCTCCTTGATGTCCTCTTTCCTGTGTTTCTGTTATCTGTTCTGCCAGTTATGTTTTAGTTACCTTGTGTGTATTCATGTCTCTGTTCAGCAAGTCCTTGCTGCACCTTTCTTTGCAGCAGAGTGCCATGCAATTTACTACTGGTGGAGCAAGTCCTTCTCTGCTCATTGTCACTCCTGTTTCCTTGCTATGTACTCCTGCTTGTGTTATTAGTTGCCCTGTTTGTATTTGCCTGTCTATGTTATGTATGCCTATGTGCCGCCGGTACCTTCTGGTACCTGTTGTCCATTCGTTCCTGCTGTCACTGTCTAGTTCACGCTCCAGAGTGGACCCTGGCAACTTCCTGCTGCAAAGCCTAACCCTACCATCTGGTGCCCTAGTGAATACCAGGAGTTGCTTAGTCACCCCCCTCTGGAGTATTACTAGACAGTGGCGCAGTGGGGGTTTTCTCCCACTGTGCTGACGGTACATAGAGCTCATGTTTTGTCTGTGCTGCCTTCCCTGGTTTTTGTTTGTGCAATAAACTCTTGTGTGTCTGTACCTGAATTCCGTTTGTTTATTGCTTGACGACGTGGTGGTCTCTCCTGGGACCTCCAACTCGTGACATTAACAAGAATTTAACCTCTTTCCTTGAAGTTATTGATGATCCTATAAATTGTAGATTGAAGTGCAATCTTAGTAGCCACAATATACTTGCCTGTGAAGCCATTTTTATGCAACGCAATGATGGCTGCACGCGTTTCTTTGCAGGTCACCATGGTGCACAATGAAAGAACAATGATTTCAAGCATCACCCTCCTTTTAACATGTCAAGTCTGCCATTTTAACCCAATTTGCCTGACATAATGATCTCCAGCCTTGTGCTCGTCAACATTCTCACCTGAGTTAACAAGACGATTACTGAAATGATCTCAGCAGGTCCTTTAATGACAGCAATGAAATGCAGTGGAAATTTTTTTTGGGGATTAAGTAAATTTTCATGGCAAAGAAGGACTATGCAATTCATCTGATCACTCTTCATAACATTCTGGAGTATATGCAAATTGCTATTATAAAAACTTAAGCAGCAACTTTTCCAATATTTATCTAATTCTCAAAACTTTTGGCCACGACTGTACATGGTCTTTAAGTTCAGAAAGAGCATGGTTTTAAATGTTTAAGTTACATGCTTTACTGAATCTTTTCCCACAAAACGATATCAATTTGCTCAGCTTCTTCTGCTCTATAACATGCTGCTTCTAGATTGTACTGCACTTCATGGTGATAGGTTTTTTTTTATGGCAAAATTGGTTTGTTACTTAAGACAGCTCTAAACTGTACAAAAACACAATATAGGTTGTTGCATCATACATAGCAACACACAACGCTTAATTTCTAACAGTTTTAGGCCTCATGCACACGAACGTTTTTTTTCACGGTCCGCAAAAACAGGGTCCGTAGGTCCGTGATCCGTGACCGTTTTTTCGTCCGTGGGTCTTCCTTGATTTTTGGCGGATCCACGGACATGAAAAAAAAGTCATTTTGGTGTCCGCCTGGCCGTGCGGAGCCAAACGGATCCGTCCTGAATTACAATGCAAGTCAATGGGGACGGATCCGTTTGACGTTGACACAATATGGTGCCATTTCAAACGGATCCGTCCCCATTGACTTTCAATGTAAAGTCCGGAGTCCCTTTTATACCATCAGATCGGAGTTTTCTCCAATCCGATGGTATATTTTAACTTGAAGCGTCCCCATCACCATGGGAACGCCTCTATGTTAGAATATACTGTCGGATATGAGTTAGATCGTGAAACCTCATTTCCGACAGTATATTCTAACACAGAGGCGTTCCCATGGTGATGGGGACGCTTCTAGTTAGAATATACTACAAACTGTGTACCTGACTGCCCCCTGCTGCCTAGCAGCATCCGATCTCTTACAGGGGGCCGTGATCAGCACAATTAACCCCTCAGGTGCCGCACCTGAAGGGGTTAATTGTACTATCATATCCCCCTGTAAGAGATCAGGGCTGCCAGGCAGCAGGGGGCAGACCCCCCCCCTCCCCAGTTTGAATATCATTGGTGGAAAGTGCGGCCCCCCCCCCCCCCTTCCTCCATTGTAATAAATCGTTGGTGGCACAGTGTGCGCCCCCCCCTTCCTCCCTCTATTGTAATAATTCGTTGGTGGCACAGTGTGCCCCCCCCCGCCTCCCCCCCCCTTCCTCCCTCTATTGTAATAATTCGTTGGTGGCACAGTGTGCGCCCCCCCCCCTTCCTCCCTCTATTGTAATAAATCGTTGGTGCAAATCATTGGCCCCCTCCCTCTATAGCATTTTCAACATTGGTGGCCAGTGTGCGGCCTCCCATCTTGCGCCCCCCCCCCCCCCGATCATTGGTGGCAGCGGGTTACTAGCAATAGTACAAGATTCATACTTACCTGGGAGCTGTGATGTTCGTGTCCGGCCGGGAGCTCCTCCTACTGGTAAGTGACGGTTCATTTAGCAATGCGCCGCACAGACCTGTCACTGTCACTTACCAGTAGGTGGAGCTCCCGGCCGGACACGAACATCGCAGCAGCAGGTAAGTATTAATCTTCTACTATTGTACTATTGCTAAGTAACCATGGCAACGAGGACTGTAGTAGCGTCCTGGTTGCCATGGTTACCGATCGGAGCCCCAGCGAATAAACTGGGACTCCGATCGGAACTCCGCTGCCACCAATGATGATGGGGGGGAGGGGGGGGGGAGATGGGAGGCTGCACACTGGCCACCAACGTTGTTAATGCTATAGAGGGGGGGGGGCAATGGGGGGCGCACACTGTGCCACCAACGATTTATTACAATAGAGGGAGGAAGGGGGGGGGGGGCGCACACTGTGCCACCAACGAATTATTACAATAGAGGGGGGGGGGGGGGGCCGCACTGGCCACCAATGATATTCAAACTGGGGAGGGGGGGGAGGGTCTGCCCCCTGCTGCCTGGCAGCCCTGATCTCTTACAGGGGGATATGATAGTACAATTAACCCTTTCAGGTGCCGCACCTGAAGGGGTTAATTGTGCTGATCACGGCCCCCTGTAAGAGATCGGGTGCTGCCAGGCAGCAGGGGGCAGTCTTGTACACAGTTTGTAGTGTATTCTAACTAGAAGCGTCCCCATCACCATGGGAACGCTTCTGTGTTAGAATATACTGTCGGTTCTGAGTTTTCACGAAGTGAAAACTCAGCTTTGAAAAAGCTTTTATGCAGACGGATCTTCGGATCCGTCTGTATAAAAACTAAACTACGGCCACGGATCACGGACACGGATGCCAATCTTGTGTGCATCCGTGTTCTTTCACGGACCCATTGACTTGAATGGGTCCGTGAACCGTTGGCCGTGAAAAAAATAGGACAGGTCATATTTTTTTCACGGCCAGGAAACACGGATCACGGATGCGGCTGCAAAACGGTGCATTTTCCGATTTTTCCACGGACCCATTGAAAGTCAATGGGTCCGCGAAAAAAAACGGAAAACGGCACAACGGCCACGGGTGCACACAACGGTCGTGTGCATGAGGCCTTACACTTCACATAATAAGGCCTATTGAGAAGAATTTATTCATCTCTTCTTGTAAACATCTGGATTGGAACACACTTTTCTGTTCACATGCGTTTTCCAATTAGAAAGGCAAAGTGAAGGAGAGAAGACAAGATTTGTACTTTCAGTGCTATTACAAGTCATTTAGTCAAATGGTTTTCTTACTGTTCTATGAGATTGTAGGAACTACTGATGCAATACCTTCTGCCTACATCAGCCACTATTCATTTTTCTCCGTATGATACAATCTGCTAAACAGTTGCATTGTGTGACTCATGCTATAAATTACAATGCATTCAGAAAACCTTCACAGACCTTTCACTTTTTTCACATTTTGTTATGTTGCAGCCTTGTGTTAAAAAAAAAAAAAAACTGGTTTCCCCCATCAATCAGAATTTAATACCCCATAATGAGAAAATGAAAACAAAATTTTACATGGGCACAAGTATTCAGACCGTTTGCTACAACATTAGAATTTTTGCTCTGGGGGCCTCCTATCTCTCTTGATCATCTTTAAGATGTTTCTACACCTTGATTGGAATCCACCTGTGGTAAATTTTGTTGAATATACATGATTTGGAAAGACACACCGCTGTCTTTATAAGGTCTCACAGCTGACAATATACATCAGAGCAAAAATCAAACCATGAAGATGAAAGAACTGCCTGTAGAGCTCATAGATATGACTGTGTGGAGGTACAAATCTGGAGAAAGGTACAACAAATTTCTTCTGCACTGAAAGTTCCCAAGAGCAGAGTGGCCTACATAATTCTTAAATAGAGAAAGTTTGGAACAACCAGGGGAAAAAGTCCTTGGTAAGAGAGGTGGCTTAGAACCCAATGGACACTCTGGCTGAGCTGCAAGGATTCTGTGTGCAGAGGGGAGAAACTTAAAGAAGGTCAACCATCACTCCATCAATCTCAGTTCTATGGCAGAGTGGCCAGAAAGAAGCCTCTCCTCAATAAAAGATACATGAAAGCATGTATGAAGTTTGCAAAAAAAAAAAGGCCCAAAGGACTCTCCGCCTGTGAGAAACAAGCTTCTCTAGTCTAATGAAACTAGGTGATGGATAGTGATGAGTGGCAGAGGCAAGGCGAATTTTTCACATAATATTCGCAATAAATTTGTGAATTCTAGAATTCGTGATCTCCAGTCATTATTTTCGCAATTGCGCAAAGCGCCACTAATGATGTGCATATTTTTTGCTCAATACATGCAACTTCACATTTTATCAGGTCTGAGTAGATATTACTGAGTGGTGCACTAAGTATTGTTGTGATGTAAGTATTGTTGTGCACTAAGTATTGTAGCATGTATGTTTGGACAGCAGAGAAACAGTAATTCCTGTCACACTACCTAACACCCTGCAATGGTACATCACTATCTAACCTACACTGACTATCTCCCACTAACTATCTGTATTATATATATATGCGCTAACTATCTAATGTAATTGGATAAGGAATAGGATCCAGATGAAAGCACAGAGCACAGCAATGAGAGATTTTGTGCTTCAAACACAATTTAAAGAGAATTATAAGACTTTAGCAGTAACTTTTTTCAACACAGTCATCAATAACACTTCAATGAAATTGTAATAAATTGTGCAATAAATGAAGATTACTGAAAAGTTGTCAAATAATACAAAGATTTAGGAGCTATTTAATATGTTTGATGCTGGATGTAGCACCTATAAATTAAATCACTCTAATGTCTAATTAAACCAGGACTGGATTTATGAATACAATAAAAAAAAAAAGTTGATAATCCAGGGGGTTTTATGAGGTTAACAAAAATGGCATCTTTTTCCCAAAAACAGTGCTGGGACAGTGGTGTAACTTGAAATGACTGTGCATCAAAGCAAATTTTTTAACTCCCCCCCCCATCAACTTTTCACAACCCCCTCCTCCCATGCAACCCACATGCGATTAGTCAAGATTGCTTTCTCAGCCACTGTTTCCTACATGTATATATTGTATGTCATGTCACTGTGTATAGTATCACTGTATATAATGTTATTGTATAATACTGTTGAGGGGGCCCTGACAATAAAATATTTTATTCCTCCCCCTGGGTGGGGCCCTTCTAAGTTCGGGTCCTGTAGCAGCCACATTCCCTGCTTCCACTACAGCTACGCCCCTGCTGAGATGGATGTTAGCTAGTAGCATAAAAAGATCACCATATATATTAGTCTAACTATAACAAACGACCATCAGGTGAAATTTAAGAACAAACAATAGCTTTAGTCAAATGATGATGTACCATTATTGTTTGAAAAGAAGTTGGCCATGTTTAATATTTTCATCCAATAGTCGGACGAAAGATCTTTCATTCAAAGAAAGATTGTTTGTGAATAGTGATGGACGAACATCGGCCAGGACTGTTCGCGAGGGCATAGGGCAGAGTGGCCCTATGACATAGTGGTGAGGTGGAAGCAGCATGAGGAGACCACAGAGTGGCCCAATGACAGAGTGTAGAGGTGGCAGCAGCATTAGGAGGCCACAGACTGGCAAGGTGACATAGTGTGGAGATGGCAGCAGCATCAGGAGACCACAGAGTGGCAAGGTGACAGTGTGGAGGTGGCAGCAGCAGCATGAGGAGGCCACAGAGTGGCAAGGTGACATAGTGTTGAGGTAGCAGCAGCATCAGTACACCACAGAGTGGCAAGGTGACATACTGTAGAGGTAGCAGCAGCATCAGTAGACCACAGAGTGTAGAGGTTGGTTGCAATAACAATACCCTCTGATGATGGTGGGTGTAAGAACGAGCACTTGGCATCAGATGTGTGGCATCAGGCGGGTGGCAGCATCAGAATAATAGCTGAGGCAGGTAGCCATAAGAAACCGGTCTATTTTGTCAAAGTGTTGGTGTGGCACTGATTCATCTTGACAGACGTCAGTCTCTCCACATTTAGAGTGGACAGGCAAGTTCTCCTTGGGGTAACTATGGCCCCCACCGCACTAAACACTCGCTCTGATGCCACACTACTGGCTGGGCAGGACAGCTTTTCCAGGGCAAACTCGGCCAGTTGCAGCCACAAATCCAGTTTGGCTGTCCAGAAGTCCAGCAGATCTTCAATGACGCTGGCAGGGTGCACTCCAAGTATGCCACCACCTGCTGGCTCAGGTTCTTCTCTATGTCTAGCTTCTGGTGAGTAGTTTCTTCACTAGGTGGGTAAAAAAAAGCTGCCCATCAGTGACTGTAGACCCAGGCTGCTGCTGATGGAGCTGGTACTGCTCCTGCCACCCCACACCTCCCCAGCAGCCATGTCAGTGGAACGTGAGCGCAGAGGGCCCCCCCGGTCAGACCTGCGAGAGGATGGATGATGGTGCAGATAGGCAGCGGCCAACTGACTACATAGGATGTCTCTATAGTAGTTCAGTTTGTCCTCCCTCTCAGTGGGTGTAAAAAAGGCCCCATTTTGTACCAGTAGTGAGGGTCCAACAAGGTGGAGAGCCAGAAGTCATCCCTCTGCCAAATGGTGACAATTTGGCTGTAGCCTGTCACTACGCAAGCGAGCATGCAGTGGGCTATTTGCACAATTGACTCAGAGGGACTCCCTGCCTCCATCTCCACTGCATACTGCCACGGTGTGTCTGGGTCATCTTCCTCATCTCCCTCTTGCGCCTCTGACTGCTCCTGCTCCTCCTCTCCTGTTACCTGTGTAGAATAACCACCCATTTCGCTACACATTGCTTGTGCTCCAATGTCCTCCTCCTCCTCCAGTTCAGCCCCCACAGGGGTCATGTGGCCATGAGATGTAAGCGCCATGTCTCCAGTCCCCTGACCAGCCAGATTTACCAGAATCTTTTCCAGGATATGAATCAGTGGAATGACGTTGTTCATCCCATATTCCTGACGACTGACAAATAAAGTGGCCTCCTCAAAGGGCACGAGCAAACGGCAGGTGTCACGCATGAGCTGCCACTGGCTAACATCAAAGTTACACAAGGGAGTACCTCTGTCCCCTGTATCATCAAAACATTGTTTATGGCCTTTCTCTGTTTGAACAGTCGGTCCAAAATATGGAGGGTGGAATTCTAACAGGTGGAAACGTCGCATATCAGCATATGTTGGGGGATGCCGTTCTGCTGCAGTAGCTCAAGGAGGGTGTGCTTTGCGGTGTATAAGTGGCTGAAGTGCATGAAAGTTTCCTGACCATTTTAAGGATTTCTTGCAGATGGGTGGAAGACTTCAGGAACCACTTGACAACCAGATTGAACATGTGTGCCATGCAGGACCATGTTCTTCCTGTTGTCGGTCACCATGGTTCCGATTTTGAGTTGTCGCAGAGAAAGCCAGGATTCGATTTCTTGATGAAGGACACGGAGCAGTTCCTCCCCTGTGTGAGGCCTCTTTCACAAGAGCATGATGGATTGGCTCCGGATGCGTTCAGGGTGCGTTCAGTGAAACTAGCACCATTTTGCGAGCTAGTTCAGTCAGTTTTGTCTGCGATTGCGTTTAGTTGTTCAGTTTTTTTCCGCGCGGGTACAATGCGTTTTGATGCGTTTGTCACGCGCCTGATAAAAAAACTGAAGGTTTACAAACAATCTCTCTTAGCAACCATCAGTGAAAAACGCATTGCATCTGCACTTGCTTGCGAATGAAATGCGTATTTCACTGAAGCCCCATTTACTTCTATGGGGTCAGGACTCTGTGAAAAACGCAGAATAAAGAACATGCTGCGTTTTTCACGCAATGCAGAACTGATGGGTGAAAAAAAGCGCTCTGGTACACAGACACATTGAAATTAATGGGCGAGGATGCAGTGCGGGTGCTATGTGTTTACGTCACACATTGCACCCGCGCGGAAAACTCGCTCATGTGACTCCGTTCACCAGGCAAACCAGGTGCAGAACAGCGTGAGAGTGATGAGAGGGGTCGCACATGGCTTGCATATACTACATTCCTCCAACATAATTCTTGGATCTCTACATGAAAATAATGTATTTGCTGTAAATCGTGAGAAAAGCATTGCTGGAGACATTGACTTCACAAGAGATACAGAGCAGCAGGGTTCAGCCACCTCTATTTGCTTCCCGCTGTTTACTGCTCCTGAATTAAAATTGGAGCAACCAGGTTCAGCTTCCTCTGATGTGTATGCCTACAGAGTCCTTTTGTTATGGCTTTGCAAAAGGAGCAAGAATGTTATGCACAATTCTGATGGAACTCCTGATCTTAAGAAACTGGACTTGGACTCCAAAGTAGAGGGTCTCCTTTCATGTCTTGTGTGCTGTGGAGATCAAATGCAGACGGAGGAGATAAAAACACATGAATATTTTCAACCTACTGAAACTGCTTGATTTAATTGTGAATAGATGGTAAAGGCAAAGTCTGCTGGTGTGTTGTCAGCAGCGTCTTTATTATGTTTACTGCATGAACCACGACGGCGTAATTCGGTCCATACAGCAAAAGGAGGTCTACAATCACCCATCAATTTTCCCGAAAAACATGTTTGAAATAAAAAAAAATTCACCAATGAAAGGATAATGGAATTCGGTTCATACAGAACAAAGTCTACAATCACCCATCAATTTTCCCCAAAAAAGCCTGTTTCACATAAAAAATGTCACCACTACGTAATTCGGTCCATACCACAAAAAGGGCTTTACCACATATAACTGCACCGCTGAACGGCAAATAGGCCCTTATTTTTTTCCACTTTTACACTACACAAGGCTTTTCAACATATAAGTGCAACGCTGAACGGCAAATATAGTTTTCTTTTGCCACTAATACACAGCAGACATGGCTTTAGAATATATAACTGGTCCGCTGAACGGCAATAGGCCCTAATTTTTTTCCACTTTTCCACTACAAGGCTTTTCAACATATAAGTGCAACGCTGAACGGAGAATATATTTTTCTTTTGCCACTAATACAGGGCAAACAGGGCTTTAGAATATATAACTGCACCGCTGAATGGCAATTAGGCCCACATTTTTTTCCACTTTTCCACTACACAAAAGGCTTTTCAACATATAAGTGCAACGCTGAACGCCGAATATATTTTTATTTTTCCACTAATACACGGCAAACAGGGCTTTAGAATATATAACTGCACCGCACAAGTGCAAAAATATTTTTCTTTTGCCACTAATACACACCAAAAAGGGCTTTACAACATATAACTGCACAGCACAAGGGCAAATAAGACATACTGTTGTAATAAACCCTGTTAATGGCTGTATCAAACAGCACTTGCACCCCAATAACAAAAACGGTTTGCTGGAATGACAGAACTGTATAATGGCAATTTGGATCCCCAGTCAGTGCAGCAAGGTTTAATAGGATTGTTCCTATTAGCCAGTCTGTAACCTCCCCTACTGAACCCTGTTCTACATAAATGCTGTGGAATGATTCCTCCCTATCCTTTCCCTGCACTGATAAATTGTTTTTTCACCACAATCAAGTCTTTCCTATCAGTGTCCCTTGCGCCTGCTGACGTCTCTCCCTGCACTAAGTACGCTGGTAAATGGCAGAATCCAAGATGGCTGAGACAATTTTATAGGGCTGTGACATCACAGGGCTGGCAGCTGATTGGGTGCATACATGGCATTATGGGTAATCCCGCCTTCCCAGAGTTCCTTGATCAATGTCCTCAAACGTGTAGCAGCCATTTCAGGAAAAAATGTGATTTGTTACCACGAAGCGTAATGAAATTCAGCTTCGGTGCAAATCAAATTTTTCCTGAAATTCGGATCAAATTCCACTTCGTCAGCTTCGATTCGCTCATCTATAGTCTCAATCTCAGAAATGGCAACTCTAGTATTACTAATCTCCCTAACTAGTGATGGACGAGCATCGGCCAGGACGATTTGCGAACGCGAAAGCGGTAATGCAATACATTTTTCACGAACTGCAAGTTTGCAGCGGGCCCTATTCACTTTAATGGCAGGCGAACCTGAAAAATCTTCAGGTCATATTTGCAGCCACCAAATACTTACAAGAAGTGCACAGGTCGTCTCACAACATGGACAGTGACATACCAGAGGGGGATCAATTAATTAATTAGGGGCCATTTTTATGTGTCTTAAAGGGAAACTCTCAAAAATGTGCCATGCTGGAGCCTAGAATTTTTTTATTTTGGGCCACGGGAGTACAGGCCCCAAACATTAGGCATTCACAGAAAACATCAAGTGATTATGTGGCTGGAGGTATATTAGACGGTGATTGGATATCAATTTTACTGCAGGCAAGTGGAATACAGGCCCCAAAAATTATTCATTCAATGTACAGAAAAGAACAAGTTATTATGTGGCTGGAGGTATATTAGATGGTCATTGGATATCAATGTTACTGCAGGCCAGTACAAATACATGTCAAATACATATTTTTAAATAAAATAAAAATATAAAATTTTATTAAAAACATGGCTAACGAAATCCCCCCTCTTGAATAAACCCCAAATTATCATAGGTGAAATTCGATAACATGTGGTCGTTACAGGTGTTGAATTCCTCTGAGGCCAAACAAATAGGCATTCACAGTACAGAAAAGATCAAGTGACTATGTAGCTGGAGGTATTAGACAGTCAATGGATATCAATTTTACTGCAGGCCAGTGGACTACAGTCGCCAAAAATTATTCATTCACCTTATAGAAAAGAACAATTGATAATGTGTCTGGAGGTACATTAGGCGGTCACCAAATAACAATTTTACTGTTGGCCAGTTAGATTACAGGCCCCAAATATTATGCATTCACCATACATAAAAGATCAAGTGATTATGTGGCCGGAGGTATATTAGACGGTCAATGGATATCAATTTTACTGCAGGCCAGTGGACTACAGGCCCAAAAATTATTCATTCACCGGACAGAAAATATCAAGTGATTATGTAGCTGGAGGTATATTAGATGGTCATTGGATATCAATTTTTCTGCAAGCCAGTACAAATACATGTCAAATACATATGTTTAAAAGAACAAAAAATATAAAATTGGATTAAAAACATGGCTGACAAAATCGCCCTCTTGAAAAAAAATCTAATGATAATAGTTAAAATTCGATAACACGTGGTCGTCACAGGTGTTGAATTCCTCCGAGGACCCAAACATTAGGCATTCACCGGACAGGAAAGGCCTTTTATGCCGCTGTATTTATATAAGACAGGGACCATTATTTGTTCTGGGTGGTGGCAAATTTGTTTGGGCTGACATGAGGAAATTCAATTAAACGTGGTCGTCACTAGAGATGGCCTTGCGGTTCGCCCTGCGGTCGTTTCGCTGCGAACTTTGCTCGTTCATGATTCGCCGAAAGGGTGAACATCTGGCAATGTCCGCCGACGCCAAATTCTTTTACATTGTGAAGAACTTTGATCCATGACACATCCATCAGGTGGTACAGGACAGCCAATTGAGACGTTTAAGCACATGTACATACCCCCTACCTTATAAATAAACCTGATCTGGCCGCCATTTTACATTCAGTCTTTTGCCAGTGTAGGGAGAGGTTGCTGTGTGGAGCAGGGACAGACTGTTAGGGTCACCAAACGCTAGCTAATAGGGCAACAAAAGTCATTTTAAGGACTGGTATAGGTGTGCTATCGATAGGTGTGACATACTGAGGGGTGTAATATACTTATAATATACTTTCTAACATAGAAAGTATATTATAGTGCATTTGTATTGTGCAGTAGTTGTGTGCGGTTCTGCTGCGATACTGCTTCTATACAGAGGGACAAACACTATTGGAACAACTAATTGCAACTGGTGTGATATACCAGTTGCCCCCCCCCTCCCCCCAAAAAAAATGATTGAAGCAGGGGTATTATATACCAATAATCAACTTTCTTTATAGTGTATTTGGGTAGTGCAGCATTTGTTTGCAGTTTTGCTGCGTTACCGCAGCTACAGATAGTGACAAACGACATTGGAACAAATAATTTCTACTGGTGTGATATACCAGTTGCCCCCCAAAAACACTGATTGAAGCAGGGGTGTTATATACCAATTATATACTTTCTATATAGTGCATTTGGGTAGTGCAGCATTTGTTTGCGGTTTAGCTGCGTTACCTCAGCTACAGATAGGGACAAACAACATTGGAACAAATAATTTCTACTGTTCTACTGGTGTGATATACCAGTTGCCCCCCCCCCCCCCCCCCAAAAAAAAATAATTGAAGCAGGGGTGTTATATACCAATTATATACTTTCTATATACAGGGAGTGCAGAATTATTAGGCAAGTTGTATTTTTGAGGATTCATTTTATTATTGAACAACAACCATGTTCTCAATGAACCCAAAAAACTCATTAATATCAAAGCTGAATATTTTTGGAAGTAGTTTTTAGTTTGTTTTTAGTTTTAGCTATTTTAGGGGGATATCTGTGTGTGCAGGTGACTATTACTGTGCATAATTATTAGGCAACTTAACAAAAAACAAATATATACCCATTTCAATTATTTATTTTTACCAGTGAAACCAATATAACATCTCAACATTCACAAATATACATTTCTGACATTCAAAAACAAAACAAAAACAAATCAGTGACCAATATAGCCACCTTTCTTTGCAAGGACACTCAAAAGCCTGCCATCCATGGATTCTGTCAGTGTTTTGATCTGTTCACCATCAACATTGCGTGCAGCAGCAACCACAGCCTCCCAGACACTGTTCAGAGAGGTGTACTGTTTTCCCTCCTTGTAAATCTCACATTTGATGATGGACCACAGGTTCTCAATGGGGTTCAGATCAGGTGAACAAGGAGGCCATGTCATTAGATTTTCTTCTTTTATACCCTTTCTTGCCAGCCACGCTGTGGAGTACTTGGGCGCGTGTGATAGAGCATTGTCCTGCATGAAAATCATGTTTTTCTTGAAGGATGCAGACTTCTTCCTGTACCACTGCTTGAAGAAGGTGTCTTCCAGAAACTGGCAGTAGGACTGGGAGTTGAGCTTGACTCCATCCTCAATCCGAAAAGGCCCCACAAGCTCATCTTTGATGATACCAGCCCAAACCAGTACTCCTCCTCCACCTTGCTGGCGTCTGAGTCGGACTGGAGCTCTCTGCCCTTTACCAATCCAGCCACGGGCCCATCCATCTGGCCCATCAAGACTCACTCTCATTTCATCAGTCCATAAAACCTTAGAAAAATCAGTCTTGAGATATTTCTTGGCCCAGTCTTGACGTTTCAGCTTGTGTGTCTTGTTCAGTGGTGGTCGTCTTTCAGCCTTTCTTACCTTGGCCATGTCTCTGAGTATTGCACACCTTGTGCTTTTGGGCACTCCAGTGATGTTGCAGCTCTGAAATATGGCCAAACTGGTGGCAAGTGGCATCTTGGCAGCTGCACGCTTGACTTTTCTCAGTTCATGGGCAGTTATTTTGCGCCTTGGTTTTTCCACACGCTTCTTGCGACCCTGTTGACTTTTTTGAATGAAACGCTTGATTGTTCGATGATCACGCTTCAGAAGCTTTGCAATTTTAAGAGTGCTGCATCCCTCTGCAAGATATCTCACTATTTTTGACTTTTCTGAGCCTGTCAAGTCCTTCTTTTGACCCATTTTGCCAAAGGAAAGGAAGTTGCCTAATAATTATGCACACCTGATATAGGGTGTTGATGTCATTAGACCACACCCCTTCTCATTACAGAGATGCACATCACCTAATATGCTTAATTGGTAGTAGGCTTTCGAGCCTATACAGCTTGGAGTAAGACAACATGCATAAAGAGGATGATGTGGTCAAAATACTAATTTGCCTAATAATTCTGCACGCAGTGTAGTGCAGTTGGGTAGTGCAGCATTTGTTTGCGGTTTAACTGCGCTAGCTCAGCTACAGATAGTGACAAACGACATTGGAACAAATAATTTCTACTGGCGTGATATACCAGTTTCCCCCCCAAAAAAGTGATTGAAGCAGGGGTGATATACCTTCTTCCACAAATACTGCTCTTCTATAGGGACTTATGTCACAGGATCATTTTGAAAATGACAGGCAGAGGAAAAGGCAGGCCATACCGCAGGGGTGGTAGGGGTCGGGCAGGTGCACCAGGCTGGAGCCTAAGTGGGAAGTTGCAGAAGGTGCGTGCAATTACGTCAAAGGACGCACCAGACTTAGTTTAGTGGCTCACTCAGCCTTCCGCTTCTGCACCCTCCTCATCCTCTGCTGTGTGCACCCCCAAAGACACCACCACCACCACCATATCCCCTGCATTCGAGTCAGAGGAATTATTTTCCCATCCATTACAAGACCTTACAGATGCGCAGTTATTCTTGGCATCGGATCAGGAAGATGAGGTTGCAACGATCGCCACCCAGCAGTCTGACGACAGTACCCAGATCATCCAAAGGAGGGTGGTCCCCGCTATTGCTACCTACTCCGAGATCTCTAATGTTAGTGGTGGAGAAGTGGGCGATGATGATGTGTCTATGGATGTCACGTGGGTGCCCACAAGAGAGAGAGAAGAGGGGAGTTCAGAGGGAGAGATGGAGCAGCAGATAGGGAGGAGAAGGAGGTGTAGCAGGCAGAACTTACAGTGCACAGGAGGCAAAAAGCAGACTGCAAATGTATCTGGAATGAGCCATCCACCATGCACGGTCACATCTGGCGCTCCCAGGATGGCGGCATATGGTTCCGCAGTGTGGGCTTTTTTTAACGTGTCCGCTGCTGACAATAGTTTAGCAATCTGCAGCCTGTGCTGTCAACGCATAAGTCGCGGTAAGCCCAACACTCACCTAGAGACGACCGCCTTAAGAAGGCACCTGGCCTCCCATCACCGAGCCCAGTAGAAGCAACACCGTCAGTATCGACAAAGACATGCTCCTGGTGCTCCACGTCCTGCCTCTTCTCCTTCCCCTTCTCCTCTCTCCTCCCTTTTGTCCACCACTCCACCTTCCAACGTGCCGTCGTCGCATTCATCTGGCAAAAGGCCAGTGTGACGGACTGAACCGTCACTGGGTCTGCTGGAGAAGCCTGAGGGCCAGCCTCCTTCCTATGGACTATGGACCCAGAACTATGGAGATCCCCTCAGACGTTTTGGGGTTACAAGAAACTTTGAACCCGGATTTATGTGTGGAATTTATATGCCACATATTTCCTATTGCCCATTAAAGGTGCATGGTGTGGATTCAGCAACACAAAAAGGGTTAACTCTGCACTGAGACTCCCACTGATTGTGTTAGTGATGGAATTAAGATAGCTATAAGAGCAGCTGACTCCTAGATTAGTAGATCACCCTATGATACACTCAGGAGATAATCCCATCACATGTGTCTCCTCGCCCCCTATTCATTCATTATGGAGGGGGTGAAGATGTCTGTTCGCATGTTGTTCATTGTTGATTGCGTCACAGACAATGCCATTGTGTTTGTTGAATAGGGTTAGTTTTTGTGTTTAAACTGTAAAGCTGTAAAGGATTGGCTGCTATGTCATGTCCTCAGTTCCCAACCAGGTCCACGTGGGTGGTACCCTTGTTGGAAAATGTGTATATCAGTCAATGCTTGTGTGTTCAATAAAGAGTTCCTGTTTTACATTCAACATTCGTCTCATGTGTATGGGGATTGTTATACGCTGTATACTCCCCTGGCTATAACTCCTAGCTCTTGTAAGAGCTGTTCCTGTTCCTTGTTCCTGTGGTGGTTACGGTGTAGAGCGGAGTGCTTGGAGTCCTCGGGAAGCACTAGGAGCATCCATCAAGGGAGGTACACAGTCTGGGTGCAAGGATATCCGTTACAGCCGGCTTCCGTGGCCCAAATGTTCGAGCGTAGCCCGCCAACTACTACCATATAAATTGGTGGACTCTGAGGTCTTTGGCCTTTGGCACACTGCAATGGAAGGTACCCGGAAAGAAATATTTCTCCCAGAAGAGCATCCCAGAGCTACAGTATATGGCCATGTTCAGCGGCAAGTGAATGTATCTCTGGCACACAGTGTCGGTGCCAAGATATATCTGACCACAGACACGTGGTCTAGCAAACATGGGCAGGGAAGGTACATAACTTTTACTGCCCACTGGGTGAACCTTCTGACGCCGTCAAGCATGCAACCCGTGACATCCGTGTGGAATTGGTGTTACCGCCACGGATTGTATGCAGGCCTGCCTCTTCTCCTCTTCCTACTCCATCCTCCGTCTCCTCCTCGGCTGGCTCCTCCTCGATGTGTCCGTGGATGTCACGTGGGTGCCCGCTCGAAGAGAAGAAGAACAGGGGGAAAGTTCAGATGGGGAGACAGAGAGGAGGAAAA
This sequence comes from Bufo bufo, assembly GCF_905171765.1. NCBI lineage: Eukaryota > Metazoa > Chordata > Amphibia > Anura > Bufonidae > Bufo > Bufo bufo. Next base: position 71,468,864 of record NC_053395.1, on the reverse strand, counting down.
GATGAGTAGGAAGCAGGGGGAGGTCGTCGCAAGGAGCTAGTGGCACAGTCAGACAGCATGTATCGGCACCCGGGGTCAGCCAGACAGCACGCCAATCAACGCATGCTGTTGCCACCACCAGAATTCTGGCATTGCAAAGCTCAGCAGTGTGGCATTTTTTTTGTGTGTCTGCCTCTGATAACAGCGATGCCATTTGCAACCTGTGCCAAAAGAAACTGAGTCGTGGGAAGTCCAACACCGACCTAGGTACAACTGCTTTGCGAAGGCACATGATCTCACATCACAAACGCCTATGGGATCAACACATGATGAGTACAAGCAGCACACAAACTCAAAGCCACCATCCTCCTCCTGGTCCAGCATCTTCAGCCATGTCGACCACTGCTGTCCTCCTTGCCCCCTCTCAACCATCCGCCCACAGTCAGGTGTCTGTCAAGGAAATGTTTGAGCGTAAGAAGCCAAAGTCACCCCCTTGCCTGGCGTCTGACAGCTGGCTTGTCGGAACTCTTAGCCCGCCAGCTTTTACCATACAAGCTGGTGGAGTCTGAGGCCTTCAAAAAATTTGTAGCTATTGGGACACCGCAGTGGAAGGTACCCGGATGAATTTTTTTTTTCACAAAAGGCAATCCCCAACCTGTACTCTATTGTGGAAAAGGAAGTCATGGCATGTCTGGCACACAGTGTTGGGGCAAGGGTCCATCTGACCACTGATACCTGGTCTGCAAAGCACGGTCAGGGCAGGTATATCACCTACACTGCGCATTGGGTAAACCTGCTGACGGCTGCCAAGCATGGAATGCGTGGCTCTGCAGAGGAGTTGGTGACATCGCCACGACTTGCAGGCAGGCCTACTGCCACCTCCTCTACTCCTCCTACTCCATCCTCTTCGCTAACCTCCTCGGCTGAGTCCTCTTCTGCTGCTGCGTCTTGCTCCACATCAACTGCACCCTCCCAGCTCCCCAGGGGATATTCCACATCCCGGATACGACAGTGTCACGCCGTCTTGGGGTTGACTTGCCTAAAAGCAGAGAGTCACACCGGACCAGCACTCCTGTCCGCCCTGAACGCACAGGTGGATCAGTGGCTGACTCCGCACCAACTGGAGATCGGCAAAGTGGTGTGTGACAACGGAAGCAAATTGCTGGTGGCATTGAATTTGGGCAAGTTGACACATGTGCCGTGCATGGCACATGTGTTGAATCTGATCGTACAACGCTTTGTGCATAAGTACCCAGGCTTACAGGACGTCCTCAAGCAGGCCAAGAAGGTGTGTGGCCATTTCAGGCGTTCCTACATGGCCATGGCGCACTTTGCCGATATTCAGCGGCGAAACAACATGCCAGTGAGGCGCTTGATTTGCGACAGCCCGACACATTGGAATTCAACACTCCTAATGTTCGACCGCCTGCTCCAACAAGAAAAAGACGTCAACGAGTATTTGTATGACCGGGGTGCTAGCCTCTGCAGAGCTGGGTATTTTTTTGCCACGTTACTGGACGCTCATACGCAATGCCTGTAGGCTTATGCGTCCTTTTGGGGAGATGACAAATCTAGTCAGTCGCACCGAAGGCACCATCAGCGACATCATCCCATTTGTTTTCTTCCTGGAGCGTGCCCTGCGAAGAGTGCTGGATCAGGCCGTAGATGAGCGTGAAGAGGAAGAGGAAGAGTTGTGGTCACCATCACCACCAGAAACAGCCTTATCAGCATCGCTTGCTGGACCTGCGGCAACGCTGGAAGAGGAGTCTGGGGATAAGGAGTCAGAGGAGGAATGTGGCTTTGAGGAGGAGGAAGACCAACCACAGCAGGCATCCCAGGGTGCTCGTTGTCACCTATCTGGTACCCGTGGTGTTGTACATGGCTGGGGGGAAGAACAGACCTTCAATGAGATCAGTGAGGACGAGGAACGGGACATGAGTAGCTCGGCATCCAACCTTGTGCAAATGGGGTCTTTCATGCTGTCATGCCTGTTGAGGTACCCTCGTATAAAAAGGCTGAAGGAGAACAACCTGTACTGGGTGCCCACGCTACTAGACCCCCGGTATAAGCAGTAAGTGGCTGAAATGTTACCGAATTACCGGAAGTCGGAAAGGATGCAGCAGTTCCAAAACAAGTTAAAAAGTATGCTTTACACAGCGAATAAGGGTGATGTCACAGCACAACGGGAATCTAACAGGAGAAGAGGTGAAAGTAATCCTCCTCCTACCACGACCACGCTGGCAAGGACAGGACGCTTTACAGACGTGTTGTTGATGGAGGACATGCGGACCTTTTTAAGTCCTACGCATCGCAACAGCCCTTCGGGGTCCACCCTCAGAGAACGACTCGACCGACAGGTAGCAGACTACCTCGCCTTAACTGCAGATATCGACACTCTGAGGAGCAATTAACCCTTTGACTACTGGGTGTGCAGGCTTGACCTGTGGCCTGAGCTATCCCAATTTGCGATAGAACTTCTGGCCTGCCCTGCTTCAAGTGTCCTGTCAGAAAGGACCTTCAGCACAGCAGGAGGTATTGTCACTGAGAATAGAAGTCGCCTAAGTCAAAAAAGTCTAGATTACCTCACCTTTATTAAGATGAATGAGGCATGGATCCAGAAGGGACTGACAGTGGGGGATGCATTTGACTAAAAAAGGCCTGATGAGATGCCTTGGGCTAAAAATGGTCCACACGCTGCTGTATTTAATCTCTGCATGCCGGATGACTTGCGTGACTTCTCCGCCACCAACTTGGGTTCAAGCCGCAATGTTTTAGTGCACTTTCTGCCTGGAAAACATAAATTTTTGCAGCGGCTGCAACAATACTTAATTTTTCAGGCATGTGTACATTTTTCTGGCCTCTGGTTCTGCACCGTGGCTGCAAAAACAAAACAAAAAAAAAAGGCACATACATGTGTGTATTCCCCTTCGTGATCGTTACCTTGTTGTGGTGAAGAGGCTGGCGTATCACAATGAAGCGATCACCTCAATGAGTGTGTTGGCAATGGCAATGTTGGCACACCCCAGATGATAAGGTTGTTGCTTCATTATGAACAGACCAAAAGCGATCGGCTGGATAATTTTGCATAGAAAAAAACATTAATTTTCTTTGTGATCATCTAAGGTGATCATTAAAGCCTACTAGGCCAACAATGGGCCCACACTGCAGAATCATTGTTTTCTGGGTCACTTAACTGTCACTGAACTACCTCAGCACGACCATAGGCTTTGAAAAACCGCCATCGGCTGCAATCTCCCAAACGTGCGCACGAGCACAGTCATCACTACACCAAGATTGACGCATAGAGGAATAAAATTTATGTCATGAGTGTGTCAACTATTGACAACTCTTTGCGGTTTGTCTAAACTCTATTCGATATACGTCCCCTGATAGGGGACGTAACAGGGATTAAACTGATAGGAATAGTACTACTTACCATACCACTCATATCGGGTAGCATAGTACATTGCACGGCGCACGTGCAGTGCCCCAAATTGGAAGTAAGAGGACCGACCAAGCATCTTTTTCCATCTCCCGGTTCCTAAAATCTATTCCATACACGTCCCCTGATAGGGGACGTAACAGGGATTAAACTGATAGGAATAGTACTACTTAACATACCACTCATATCGGGTAGCATAGTACATTGCACGGCGTACGCGCAGTGCCCCAAATTGGAAGTAAGAGGACCGACCAAGCATCTTTTTCCATCTCCCGGTTCCTAAAATCTATTCCATACACGTCCCCTGATAGGGGACAAAACAGAGATTAAACTGGTAAGAACCGATTTTTTTAATTAAAAAAAAAGACAGCCTCTGCGGAGCTGGGTAATTTTTTGCCGCGTTACTAAACGCTCATGCACAATGGCTGTAGGCTCATGCATGATTTTGCGAAGGTTACAAACCTGGTCAGTCAAACCCAAGGTAACATCATCGACCACATCCCGTATGTGTTTTTTCTGGAGCATGCCCTGCGAAGAGTGCTGGATCAGGCCGTAGATGAGCATGAAGAGGAAGAGTTGTGGTCACCATCACCACCAGAAGCAGCCTTGTCGTCGTCGATTGCTGGACCTGCGGCAACGCAGAGAGAGGAGTCTGAAGAAGAGGAGCCAGAGGAGGAAGGTGGCTTTGAGGAGGTGGAAGACCAACCACAGCAGGCGTCCCAGGGGGCTTGTTGTCACCTTTCGGGGACCCTTGGTGTTGTGCGTGGCTGGGTGGAGGAAGAGACCTTCAATGACGTCAGTGAGGACAAGGAACGGGACATGGCTAGCTTGGTATCCAACCTTGTGCAAATGGGGAGTTTGCAGTTGTGCAAATGGACTGTTTGCGGCTGTTTGTGGTGTGTTAAACGGGGAGTTTGGTCTGTCACTGTGAAGCGTGCGTAACCCTTACACTACCTGATCGATACAACATCATACTGTCACGGCGGACACACAGATAAACCAACAACCAGGCTCTAGGCGAGAAGCAGGGGAAGGGTCACCTCCTAGCTAAACCCTGACCTCTTTCCCTGCACTGCTCAGCCCACATTCAGACCTTGAAGGTAGGAATGATGTGTCCTCGTGCCTGGGCTAAAACACCCTAGATTCCCTGAGATGGTGAAAAGGGGAAAAGGAGCAGCCTGCTCACACAGAACCTGGATGGGAAAGATGACACAAACACAACCTAGACAGCAATCAACAAAAACTGAAACCACACTTATCTTTTCTGAGCTGGAACAGACAACCTTCCTTCCTTGCTTCCAAGGCCAGACTGATTTCTATAACCCGCTCAGAACACTGGACTAGAGTGATATTTAAACCAATGACCCCACCTAGGCATCTGATGGAAGGCGGGTCCAGCACGACTCCAAAACAAAACAAAACTAAACACGTGCTGCTATTCTGGCCGACCTCCGCAATTAGTCAGAGCAGGGCATGACAGTACCCCCCCTTCTAGGGGTGACCTCCGGACACCACGGACCAACCTTATCCGGATGGGATCTTGTAATGACCGGCGTCACGCAAAGGGAGGGAAATGGGAAGGCCCTGTCCAAGGGAGAGGGAAAGGTGGTGACCCCTGACTCACCTTGCGGCTGGCACCTGACTGCCCTGACGTCCCTAGACGGGTTCCTCACCCGTACGCCGATCACGTGCCTAAACCCTGGCTTTCCCTAAGATGAGCCCTATGTAGTGAACGGGGCGGTGGGATCACTAGTCCGCACCACTGACACTAAGAGGAAAACACCAAGGAGAGGACAGACAATACAGACAAACATATATTCCCAGGTGGGCGACAACAGAAGACCACCAAGGCCCAACAGGGATCCGGAGGGTAACGATCTGGAACAACAACCAGGGAACACAGTTACACAGCTCCAGTGGGTCAGTATAGAAGTCCAGGCAGGAAGCTCTATATCTGGCAACCAGAGAAGTGTGAGAGGGGAATATAAGGAGGTTGGGAGTGCTGGACAAGAAACAGCTGAGGAGAAGGAGCTACGGATCCCTGAGTGAGCCAAAAAGGGTTGCAAGGCAAACCCAGAAAGCTACTATAAAGAAACAGCACAATCTTACTACATAGAGCGCGCAGCCACCCGCTGCGACTTCCTGACCCCGGGTATAACGGAGTCAGGTGTGGCTCTTGACACCCTCGTGACAGATCTATGAAAAGCCCTTACCAATCGGCTGGCACTGACATCCAGCGCCGGAACCCACGTCCTCTCCTCAGGGCCGTATCCCCTCCAGTGTACCAGGTACTGAAGGGAACCCCGAAGAACTCTAGAGTCGAGAACCCTGGAGATCTCAAACTCCAAATTTCCATCGACCAGAACGGGAGGAGGAGGCAATGGCGATGGTTCCACCGGTTTCACGTATCTTTTTAGTAAAGACCTGTGGAACACATCATGGATCCTCCAAGTCTGCGGAAGATCTAGCCGAAACACTACTGGACTGATCACCGCAGATATTTTGTACGGACCGATAAATCTTGGACCCAGTTTCCAAGATGGCACTCTCAATTTTATATTTTTAGTGGACAACCACACCAGATCACCCACACACAGGTCCGGACCAGTCACACGTCTCTTGTCAGCCATTCGCTTATACCTCTCACCCATCTTCTCCAAATTCCCTTGGATCCTCCGCCAGATAGAGGACAAGGCAGAAGAAAATCTCTCCTCCTCTGGCATCCCAGAGGAACCACTCCCATAAAAGGTACCAAACTGAGGATGAAAACCGTAGGCACGAAAAAATGGCGACTTACCCATGGACTCCTGCCTACGGTTATTCAAAGCAAATTCTGCTAGGGACAAGAATGAGGACCAGTCCTCCTGATTCTCAGCCACAAAGCACCTCAAGTAGGTCTCCAGGTTTTGATTAGTACGCTCTGTCTGTCCATTCGACTGCGGATGAAAAGCCGAAGAGAACGAAAGTTGAATGCCCAGCCGAGAACGTCATCGAGCCGCCTGAGCCGTACAGCGCGGGACACAGGCCGGAAGAGGCCTGCATCGCATCGCTGCCAAGGAGGTAAGTATAAGTGTTTATTTTTTTTTTGTGTACAATACTGGTGGCTACTGGCACATAATGGGGGTCTCTGACTACTGGCACATAATGGGGGGCTCTGTCTACTGGCACATAATATGGGGGGGTGTCATTACTGGCACATAATGGGGGCTGTCATTATTGGCACATAATGGGGGGCTGTCATTACTGGCACAAGGGGGGGCCGTCATTACTTGCACATGATGGGGGGGCTGTTATTACTGGCACTATAGTTGCATCTACTGAGGCCACAAAGAAGGGGTGTTTTATATGGGGTCTCTGTACAGTAGAATTTTATACTGGGACACATTATGGTGGGTACTATGAGGAAGGGGTGAGAGGAGTACTATGGGGTCATCTACGGGGGGCACTAGGAAGGGGTATTTTATACTTGCAAATTATGGGGGACACTGAGGGCATCTACTGGGGCATTTTATACTGGTACATTATGGGGGGGCACTAGGAGAAAGGGGGGAGAGGAGCACTATGGATGCATTTACTGGGGGCACCATATAGGGGTATTTTATACTGGCACATTATGGGGGCATAACTGGGGGCATTACAAGGGGGTATTTTTTGCACTGTCACATTATAAGGAGAATTATTTCTACTGGGGGGCATTATGGTGGGCTTTATTACTCCCACATGGTGTGACCCCCTAGTAGCAGCACCATCCTCTCCCTGCTCTGCTATTCCTCTGCCCCTTCTCCAAATCCTTATTATGAAATCTATCTCATTATGATAAAACACAACATCAGCTCCGCCGAGCCCCCCAGCCAAGTGTTGAAGTGGTGTCCGAGATCCCCAAGGGCCAAGCCAAGTAAGTTTTCATGTGAAATATGTTTATGTTATACATATATAGCCTACACTGTGCCACACAATATACAGTATACCGCTACACTGTGTAGTCTGTTCTATAAGCACCATTGTTTTGTGGCGGCGGACAGAAAATAATCTGAAAGTGCCCCTCCCGAGACCAGGCTCTGGATCCGCCACTGCCCCTGCCTCAATCAGTTTTTTTTGGGGGGGCAACTGGTATATCACACCAGTTGAAATTAGTTGTTCCAATAGCATTTGTCCCTCTGTATAGAAGCGGTATAGCAGCAGGACCGCACACAACTGCTGCACAATACAAATACACTAATATACTTTCTATGTTAGGGCTCTTTCACACTTGCGTTCTTTTCTTCCGGCATAGAGTTCCGTCGTTGGGGCTCTATGCCGGAAGAATCCTGATCAGTTATATCCCCATGCATTCTGAATGGAGAGAAATCCGTTCAGGATGCATCAGGATGTCTTCAGTTCCGTAACGGAACGTTTTTTGGCCGGAGAAAATACTGCAGCATGCTGCGCTTTTTGCTCCGGTCAAAAATCCTGAACACTTGCCGCAAGGCCGGATCCGGAATTAATGCCCATTGAAAGGCATTAATCCGGATCCGGCCTTAAGATAAACGTTGTTTTGGCGCATTACCGGATCCGACGTTTAGCTTTTTCTGAATGGTTACCATGGCTGCCAGGATGCTAAAGTCCTGTTTGCCATGGTAAAGTGTAGTGGGGAGCGGGGGAGCAGTATACTTCCCGTCCGTGCGGCTCCCGGGGCGCTTCAGAGTAACGTCAGGGCGCCCCACGCGCATGGATGACGCGCTCGCATGGAACACGTCATCCATGCGCATGGGGCGCCCTGACGTCATTCTGGAGTTCCCCGGAAGCCGCACGGACGGTAAGTATACTGCTCCCCCGCTCCCCACTACTACTATGGCAACCAGGACTTTAATAGCGTCCTGGGTGCCATAGTAACACTGAACGCATTTTGAAGACGGATCCGTCTTCAAATGCTTTCAGTTCACTTGCGGCGGGCACTTCCGGCAAATGGAGTACACGACGGATCCGGACAACGCAAGTGTGAAAGAGGCCTTAGAAAGTATATTATAGGTATATCACACCCCTCAGTATGTCACACCTATCGATATCACACTATACCAGTCCTTAAAAAGACTTTTGTGGCCCTATTAGCTAGCGTTTGGTGTCTCTAACAGTCTGTCCCTGCTCCACACAGCAACCTCTCCCTACACTGGCAAAAGACTGAATGTTATTTATAGGGTAGGGTGTGTGTCCTTGTGCTGAAACTTCTCAATTGGCTGTCCTGTCCCACCTGATGTATGTGTCATGGGTCAAAGTCCGGCACAATGCAAAATAATATGGCACCGGCGGACATCGCCATATTTTCGCCTGTTCGGCGAACGGCGAACGAGCAAAGTTCGCCTCAAAACGACCACCGGGGGAACCGCAAGGCCATCTCTATCCCTAAGGCTACATGCACACGACCGTATGTGTTTTGCGGTCGTCAAATTGCGGATCCGCAAAAAAAACTGATGACATTCCGTATGCCATCCGTTTTTTTTTTGCGGATCGGTTTATTTTGCGGATCCATTGTAATAATGCCTATCCTTGTCTGCAAACTAGAAAAAAATAGGACATGCACTATTTTTTTTGCGGAGCAACGGAATGAAAATACTAATGCGGACAGGACATGGTGTGCTGTCCGTGTTTTTTGCTGACCCATTGAAATGAATGGGTCCGCATCCTATCCGCCAAAAAAACGGAACGGACACGGAAACAAACAAGGTTCGTGTGCATGTAGCCTAACAGCCAGAAGGACAGACCAGCTATTAGTCGCATGGATGGTACTACAGATAGTGCTAAAAAATTTAAAGTTATAGGGGATTTTATAATCAGGAAGACTGGTAGAGTAATTTGTTTCCAAGACACAATCAACTCTGTGGTGCCAGGGTTCAGCAGGTGGTGGAACAAATGCATAAATTACTGGGAAAGGCTGGTGATGACTCAGCTATCAACCAGTTTCCAAGCTTGAATGAAGGACCTCCAAAGTGATATTTTGTGCAGGGGGAGAAATTTCTAGGAGTGGGGGTGGGCAAAGTATTTAAACTGGGAATGATGGGCAGGATAAGGAAGAAAATGAAGCGGTACATAACTGTGAGTCAGAGAGGGGTCAGAATATATTGGTGTCTGTAGAAATATATTATGGGGGTGGATTATGGCAGTGGAGAAGAAGATCCACATGTTACAAACTAATACTGAAGATCAAAATGTCCACACAATTTCAAGAATTCCTGAAAACGGACAACGAAGTAGTATCTTACATGTATGTTCACAAATGCCAAAGCTCTAGCAAGCAAAATGGGGAATCTTCTCAGCTTGAGTCCTTTGCTCTGGAGGAACACATAGATATAGTTGGTGTGGCTGAGACCTAATTAGACTCTTCACATGACTAGGTGGTTAATGTTATCTCTCTTGGACAACCCCTTTATTCACTCTCCTTCCCATCTCTTGGTTGAACTTGATGGACATATGTATTTTTGAAACCATACTAATTATGTGCTGCTGTGGTGAAAGTGTATCGTGAGTGGACAAATAGCACTATTGGCAATAGGTGATCTGGGTATGAATCCATCCTTGCAGATCACGTACCATACATGCTGATTGTCTTCCCTGAGGCAGATGGGATCTTCCAGCAAGATAATTCGACATGTCACACGGTTAGAAATGTCCAACATTGGGTTTAAGAGCATGAACATGACTTCCAAGTACTACCATCGTTCCCTAACTCCCCAGACTTGATCGTATGCCACAACTCCAAGTCAGCCCTACCTTTAGCATGTTGTTTGGACTTCCTCTAATAATGACCCCTATAGTTCTCCCAGTAGAATGTACCAGACTAGCAGCAATGAGAAGGGCTCGGGTGTCCCTATGGGCATCGGCCCACCAGGAAAATTCTCTGTAGGGTCTATGGCCAGTCTCTCTCGGACCTTGAGGACTTTCTATAGAAAAGCCCATTAATTGTATATTCATAGTCCCTGGTAGAGACCACATATTTTACAAGACTTTGCTTCAATGTTGTGCCAAGGCCAACTTTAGGTGACACAAGGAATCTGGCGCTTCCAGGATGAAAGAATGTCTGCTGGTCTGTAAACTGTAACACATCTGGACATTTTGGATTTCCATTTAAGTCATAAAATGTTGTTTTCAGCAGATAAGGATATTATGATTAAAGGGAACATGTCAGCAAAGTTGTAGTCATTACACCACTGACATGATGCAATTGGGATTTATTCTACTTTGTAGATGTGCCCCTCTCACCAAAAGTCATCTCAGGGGTACTGCAGCAGTGAGTAGTCACAGTCCCCTGGCTATATCCATATGCACTCTGCTTTAAATCCGCTTGCCAGAGGTACCGCCAACCTCTCACATCTGCTGCTTTTGGCATGCAATAGTAAGTAAAAGATACAAGTGAGACCTCTTGCCTCATTCACACGTCAGTGTTTTTGTCAGTGATTTCCATCAGTGATTGTGAGCCAAAACCAGGATTGGAGCCTCCACAGATATAAGGTATAAGGGAAAGATCTGCACCTGTTCTGTGTTTAGAGCCGCACCTGGTTTTGGCTCAAAATCACTGATGGAAATCACTGACGTGTGAATGAGGCAAGAGGTCTCACTTGTATCTTTTACTTACTATTGCATGCCAAAAGCAGCAGATGTGAGAGGTTGGCAGTACCTCTGGCAAGCGGATTTAAAGCAGAGTGCATATGGCTATAGCCAGGGGACTGTGACTACTCACTGCTGCAGTACCCCTGAGATGACTTTTGGTGAGAGGGGCACATCTGATTTTCAGTGGTTAAAAATGAACGTCATGGACCCTTAACAAAGCAAGCCATGATGCCAGTGGAGATTTTTCTTCTCACAGATTCTGTCGTAATGTGTGACAAAGTAAAACTGTCCAGCTGCTACATTGCATAAAAAACGTCATAGTCATGTACAGTGTATTATGATTGTATTCTTCCCCCGAAGCATTTACCACCCCCAAAGACCTCAGTTTTCAAGCATCAATGTATAAACTGATCCAGAGCATGGGTTCAAAAAAAAACTTCTGTTTTTAATTGCAAAGAAGATTCAGAAGTTTCCCTGAGGCCTCTTTCACACACACGTATTGGTTCCATTCCGTGCATTGGGGACCGCAATTTGCGGTCCCCAATGCATGGGCAACATCTTTGCGGAGGCCGGGACGGATCCAGACCCATTCAACTTGAATGGGTCCATGATCCGTCAGTTACGCAAAAAATAGAACAAGTTCTATTTTTTTGTAGAACGGAAGCCCAGATCTGAACCCCACGGAAGCACTCAAGTGAATGGGTCCGCATCCGTGAAGCAGAATGCATACGGCCGGTGCCCCTTGTATTGCGGAACAACCGTATGCGGCCCGCAATATGGCCACGGGAGCACTACGGCCGTGTGAAAGAGGCCTAAAACAGGAATGGCCAACCTGCGGCTCTGCGGCTGTTGTAAAACTACAACTCCCACCATGCCCTGCTGTAGGCTGATAGCTGTAGGCAGTGTGGGTATGCTGCTAGTTTTGCAAGAGCTGGAGGGCCTTAGGTTGGTCATCCCTGCCCTAAAAAAATATTCTAAATATAATGAACAAAAATCCAACATATTAAATCAAAGGCATTAGTATTTTACTTCCCTTGTTGTTGTATACATTTTTTTTTTTTGGGGGGGGGGGGGGGGTTTAAAGAATATCCCAGATGCATAGCACAAGTGTAATGTAAATAGAGCCTAGAGCACCATAATGAACAGATTGCGTAACGGAAACACTTGCCACAGTTACTGAAAAGTGAACCAAATGAGGGCTGACTGTGCTTCTGCTTGCAATCTGTAATGATCAGCGATTCACTGGTAATAGAAGAAAAGCTTCTTTATGGCCGCTATACCTTGCTAACACCAACTAAACATAAAGTAGCTTCAGCCCACCTGGATCAATTTCTACACAGTTTGAAAGGAAAGAAATAGAGCATGAATGTACAGAAAAACAAAGTAGTCTATGTAGGATTTAACGATTACACAAACATAGCAAACATGTAACTGTATAAAGACTTCTAGATTACGACAACTACATTGTGTCTAATGTTTACCCAAATGGTTATTTCCACGTTCTTCCCATTTTTAAGTAGAACAGTGAGCTCCATTCAATGTTTTGGTTGGTAGAAAAAAATGCAATAATATGCAATGCAATAATAATATGTCAAATCATAAAACTCTGAGAAAATGATGAACATGCTGTCTTTTTTTCTGATTAAGGGCTCATGCATGCGGCCGTTAGTGTTTGGTGGTCTGCAAATCGCAGATCCACGAAAAAAACTGATGACGTCTGTGGGACGTCCGTGTTGCATTATTTTTTTGCGGACCCATTGTAACAATGCCTATTCTTGTCCACAAAATGGACAAGACTGGACATATTCTATCTTTTTTGTGGGACTGCGGAACGGATATACAGACGCAGACGGCACATGGTGTGCTGTCCTCATTTTTTGCAATCCCATTGAAAGGAATGGGTCCGCATCCAAACTGCAAATAATGCGGATCGGAAGCAGAACAAAAATATGGGTCATTTGAATGGAGCCTTAGGCCTCTTGCACACAGAGTGCTGACCGCATCTTTTGCAGCCCATTTGAAGTGAATGGGTTCGCACTCGAGCTGCAAAAAATGCGGCTTGGATGCAGAACCAAACCACGGTCATGTGCAAGAGGCCTTAGGCGCCGTGCTGAGTCCTGCTAATTGCGGGCTGCAATGTACGAACACTGACCGTGGGGCAGCATTCACTTTAATGGGTCCGCGATCCCCCTGTTCCACAAAAAGATAGAACATGTCCTATCTTTTTGCAGAACAGAAGTACAGGACCAAACCCCACGGAAGCACTCTGTAGTGCTTCCGTAGGGTTCCGCTCCGTGCTTCCGTTCCACATCATTCCGCATCTCCAGATTTGCGGACTCATTCAAGTCAATGGGTCCGCATCCGTGATGCGGAATGCACGCGGAACGGTGCCCGTGTATTGCGGATCCGCATTTGCGGTCTGCAATACGGCAATAGGACACTTACGGTCGTGTGCAATAGGCCTAATTCCGAGATACACTTTCAGATTTTAAAACCATAATTTATACAGCAACGGTCCAGGTTTTTGGGTGTTGTCCAGCTGTTCCGGGACTGTCTGCACCAGTCCCACTAACCGTCGCCTCTTCTGTGACTGGAGTGGTAGATTTATGATGCAGTTATCGTCTGATGCTCTTGTCAGCTGCTGATCATGCTGCTCACTTTCTGCAGTGGCCATAGGGAGGGTAAGGAGAACAGGCAGACTTGTCTTTTCCCCTGTCTGTAAGAAAACAGATCGGCGAATACATTGGTCTATCCTTCCCATTCAGACTTGTACTGCTTAGACTGAGTTCACACTTCAGTTATATAGTTAGTTTTTTCGATCAGTTATTGTCAGCCAAAAACAGGTATGGTAAAAAAACTGAAAAGGTGCAGATCTTAGGTTTCACTACTGGTTTTGGCTCACAATAACTGATCGACATAACTGACCAAATAACTAGAGTGTGAACTTGACCTTAGACATACAGTGAATATAATACACCCACCCTAGTTTTAGCCAACAAGAATTGGTGGGGGAACATAGGGGAAGCAAGCAAACTGGCAAGCACAGCTACTGATCTCACACACAATCCCACACTGAACAGTCAGTGTACAGTCGTGGCCAAAAGTTTTGAGAATGACACAAATATAAATTTTTCACAAAGTTTGCTGCTAAACTGCTTTTAGATCTTTGTTTCAGTTGTTTCTGGGATGTAGTGAAATATAATTACACGCACTTCATACGTTTCAAAGGCTTTTATCGACAATTACATGACATTTATGCAAAGAGTCAGTATTTGCAGTGTTGGCCCTTCTTTTTCAGGACCTCTGCAATTTGACTGGGCATGCTCTCAATCAACTTCTGGGCCAATTCCTGACTGATAGCAACCCATTCTTTCATAATCACTTCTTGGAGTTTGTCAGAATTAGTGGGTTTTTGTTTGTCCACCCGCCTCTTGAGGATTGACCACAAGTTCTCAATGGGATTAAGATCTGGGGAGTTTCCAGGCCATGGACCCAAAATGTCAATGTTTTGGTCCCCGAGCCACTTAGTTATCACTTTTGCCTTATGGCACGGTGCTCCATCGTGCTGGAAAATGCATTGTTCTTCACCAAACTGTTGTTGGATTGTTGGAAGAAGTTGCTGTTGGAGGGTGTTTTGGTACCATTCTTTATTCATGGCTGTGTTTTTGGGCAAAATTGTGTGTGAGCCCACTCCCTTGGATGAGAAGCAACCCCACACATGAATGGTCTCAGGATGCTTTACTGTTGGCATGACACAGGACTGATGGTAGCGCTCACCTTTTCTTCTCCGGACAAGCATTTTTCCAGATGCCCCAAACAATCGGAAAGAGGCTTCATCGGAGAATATGACTTTGCCCCAGTCCTCAGCAGTCCATTCACCATACTTTCTGCAGAAGATCAATCTGTCCCTGATGGTTTTTTTTGGAGAGAAGTGGCTTCTTTGCGGCCCTTCTTGACACCAGGCCATCTTCCAAAAGTCTTCGCCTCACTGTGCGTGCAGATGCGCTCACACCTGCCTGCTGCCATTCCTGAGCAAGCTCTGCACTGGTGGCACTCCGATCCCGCAGCTGAATCCTCTTTAGGAGAGGATCCTGGCGCTTGCTGGACTTTTTTGGACGCCCTGAAGCCTTCTTAACAAGAATTGAACCTCTTTCCTTGAAGTTCTTGATGATCCTATAAATTGTTGATTGAGGTGCAATCTTAGTAGCCACAATATCCTTGCCTGTGAAGCCATTTTTATGCAACGCAATGATGGCTGCACGCGTTTCTTTGCAGGTCACCATGGTTAACAATGGAAGAACAATGATTTCAAGCATCACCCTCCTTTTAACATGTCAAGTCTGCCATTTTAACCCAATCAGCCTGACTTAATGATCTCCAGCCTTGTGCTCGTCAACATTCTCACCTGAGTTAACAAGACGATTACTGAAATGATCTCAGCAGGTCCTTTAATGACAGCAATGAAATGCAGTGGAAAGTTTTTTTTGGGATTAAGTTAATTTTCATGGCAAAGAAGGACTATGCAATTCATCTGATCACTCTTCATAACATTCTGGAGTATATGCAAATTGCTATTATGAAAACTTAAGCAGCAACTTTTCCAATTTCCAATATTTATGTAATTCTCAAAACTTTTGGCCACGACTGTAGTATACCTCATACCTAAAAAACCTAGGGTATGGCCACACGGTCAGATTTCTGCATGCAGTTTTGGAAGCCAAACTCAGGAGTGGATCATAAAAGGAGAGAAAGTATAAAGGACAGTAAGAACTTCTAGCCTCCAAAACTGCATGCAGAAACCTGACCGCGTGGCCGTACCCTTATCCTTCTCTCTTCCCAGCAGCTGCTGCAGTTTCCTCCAGTTGTATGTAAGGAGGACAAGGAAGAAGGAAGGGGGAAGGATGTATGCAGATACACTGCGAGCCTGAGTGAAAGCATGTCAGGTGCATATGCTTCCCCATCTAGTGGTGGGATGTATAAAGCACACTTGACCAGCCTATGAACAGGGATACAACAGGTGTAGCAATGCAGAATGACATGCAATACAGCAATGCAGTTTTACAGTAATTTTGCAGTTCCCACGTGTCCTGAGCACCACTCTGGGACATCTAGCCCAGCTCAGGTCTAATCTGTGGTCAGTCTTCTGTTAGTTTTGAGAGTGTGCAGGTCGAGCACAAAACTGCTCAGGAGTAAAGTCTAGTCCAAGAAGGGACAAAGTAGAAAATGACTTAAAAACCAAAGGATAATAGCCACTACCCAGGCATCAAAGACCTTTGGGAATCCAGGTGAAGGATTCTTTAGCCATGGGCAACCTCACCAAACTACACTGGTTGAAAAAGGGACCAGAAGCAAGTCACCTACCAGTAAAACCTATACAGAACCACAGCCTGAGTCAGAACTCAGCCAAACCTATTAACAGTGGATCAACAGAATTCCTCTAAATATCAAGAGACTGTATTCTGTCTGGATGTACACTCACCTAAAGAATTATTAGGAACACCATACTAATACGGTGTTGGACCCCCTTTTGCCTTCAGAACTGCCTTAATTCTATGTGGCATTGATTCAACAAGGTGCTGATAGCATTCTTTAGAAATGTTGGCCCATATTGATAGGATAGCATCTTGCAGTTGGAGATTTGAGGGATGCACATTCAGGGCACGAAGCTCCCGTTCCACCACATCCCAAAGATGCTCTATTGTGTTGAGATCTGGTGACTGTGGGGGCCATTTTAGTACAGTGAACTCATTGTCATGTTCAAGAAACCAATTTGAAATGATTCGAGCTTTGTGACATGGTGCATTATCCTGCTGGAAGTAGCCATCAGAGGATGGATACATGTTCTCATTCTGTTTACGCCAAATTCGGACTCTACCATTTGAATGATCAGAAATCGAGACTCATCAGACCAGGCAACATTTTTCCAGTCTTCAACAGTCCAATTTTCGTGAGCTCGTGCAAATTGTAGCCTCTTTTTCCTATTTGTAGTGGAGATGAGTGGTACCCGGTGGGATCTTCTGCTGTTGTAGCCCATCCGCCTCAAGGTTGTGCGTGTTGTGGCTTCACAAATGCTTTGCTGCATACCTCGGTTGTAACGAGTGGTTATTTCAGTCAACGTTGCTCTTCTATCAGCTTGAATCAGTCGGCCCATTCTCCTCTGACCTCTAGCATCCACAAGGCATTTTTGCCCACAGGACTGCCGCATACTGGATGTTTTTCCCTTTTCACACCATTCTTTGTAAACCCTAGAAATGGTTGTGCGTGAAAATCCCAGTAACTGAGCAGATTGTGAAATACTCAGACCGGCCCGTCTGGCACCAACAACCATGCCACGCTCAAAATTGCTTAAATCACCTTTCTTTCCCATTCTGACATTCAGTTTGGAGTTCAGGAGATTGTCTTGACCAGGACCACACCCCTAAATGCATTGAAGCAACTGCCATGTGATTGGTTGACTAGATTATTGCATTAATGAGAAATAGAACAGGTGTTCCTAATAATTCTTTAGGTGAGTGTATATTCACTGCTTTGTACTTTCCTTTATTCAGTTACCTAAATGATGGATTTATTCAAGGATGCTATTCCTCTGCCTACCGATGCATTTAGGTAGAAATGAACAGGCAATATAACTTCTTCCTTTGGCCTCATGCACACGACCGTTCAGTTTTTTGCGGTCCTCAAATTGTGGATCCGCAAAACACGGAAGCTGCCCGTGTGCCTTCCGCAATTTGCAGAACGAAACAGGCTGCCCATTGTAGAAATGCCTATTCTTATCCGCAAAACGGACAAGAATAGGACATGTTATTTTTTTTTTGAGGGGCCACGGAATGGAGAAACGGATGCGGACAGCACACCGAGTGCTGTCCGCATCTTTTGCGGCCCCATTGAAGTAAATGGGTCCGCACCCGAGCCGCAAAAACTGTGGCTCGGATGTGGACCAGAACAACAGTCGTGTGCATGAGGCCTTATAAAGAATATCCCAACACACATTACATCCCTGGACCCTTCGCTAAGATCAGTACAAAGGTAAAATACAGTACAGTAACTAAGCTGATGCAAATAATATCTCCTATCTACCTTAGACAATAATATTAAAATAGTAAAACAAAGTCCTAGTAAAGCACAGTAATGCAGCAACACAGTAACAAAGTATAGAACAGTATCAAGAGACAGCACATTCTATTAGCATTCAGGTTTAGTGCATTCATATTGAATTAGTGCATTCCCCTAACTACTTCTAATATGTCTGTTTTAATAGTAATTCAGATGTGACGACTGAGAAGGCAACTAACCAGAATCAACTGTTTACTCCCAATGACTGTTTTAGGCATAAAATATGGTCTAAATGTAAGACAGCAAGAAAGCTGTCCTTCATTTAGACATGGCAGAGGTTCTGCCGAAGTTATATAGAGGCCAGCGCCACTTCATAACTCCAGCGGATCCACCGCCACGTATAGGGCTGATTAATAAATGTGCTCCTATGTTTCTATGCAAACAGTTAGATAGGGAGGTCACTGTGGACAGATTTCTCTTGATGACGTATCTAATGAGGCACCAAGCAAATGATGACCGTCAATGGATGTTCACATTACGAAAAGGTCAATCATACACTGAATTAAAATATTGCATGTAATATCTTTATCATAAGCAATGTACACCTGAATTAACCACTTTGTGACCACCCATACACCATTTTAGAGGCCTTAGACAGTGCTTTGCACTGGTCTCCCAGTAGGGGTGCTCCTGTCATGTAACGGCTGCTGTAACAGCCCAAACTGACAGGAGCGCTGTTCAGTGCTGTTTAACCCCTTGCATGTCGCTGGCAATGTCGCCCTCCACATTTAATCAGTTACAGATGGAGCAGACAGATTAAAATGCCTGTGCAAGTGTAGGCCTCAGGCCTGCCTCCAGTGGTTCTCAGCAGACCGTGTCTCTCTGGCGCAGCCTGCTAGTCAGTGTCAGTATAGCACTGATATTAAAGGGTTTCTCTCACCAGAATTAACCCTATTAAACTGTCTGACATTAGCAATGTGCTAATGTCAGCAGACGCTAATGAAGGGTTAGATAGAATAAGCTATATGATCTGTATGAATGACAGGATGTTGGGTGACATCATACTAGAGGGTGAATGTATTTACATTAGCCTTATTTCCATATAAGGAATTGTTTCTACTCTGCACCATTGTATATGTGAACCATATCTGTTTCCTATATGTATGTACATATAAAAGGCCGTATTGTTAAGATAAAATCAGAGCTGTTTCAGAGACCATACTGTGTGTGTCATAGATATAGCTCTCCAGGCGCCTGTCATTGGGGATGAAGGAAGAATCAGGGTGCATACAGAAGCAGAACACTTTCACCTAACTCTCCTATTCTTAGGGTACTTTCACACTAGCGTTTTTCTTTTCCGGTGTTGAGTTCCGACACAGAAGCCTAATATCGGAAAAAAAATTATCAGTTTTATTCTAATGCATTCTGAATGGAGAGCATTTCGTTCAGGATGCATCAGTTCAGTCCCTCTTACGTTTTTTGGCCGGAGAAAATACCGCAGCATGCTGCAGTTTTCTCTCCGGCCAAAACTCCTGAACACTTGCCAGAATGCCAGATCCGGCATTAATTTCCATTGAAATGTATTAGTGCCAGATTCGGCATTAAGTGTTCTTGCAAAACGGATCCGGTTTTCTGGTCTGCGCATGCACAGACCTTTTAAAAATGCAAAAAAAAATTACCGGATCCGTTTTTCCAGATGACACCGGAGAAATGGATCCGGTATTTCAATTAATTTGTCACACGGATCCGCATCCGGATCCGTCTGACAAATGCCATCCGTTTGCATCCGGATTGCCGGATCTGCCGGAATCCTCTGCCGCAAGTGTAAAAGTACCTTTAAGCTTATGGATGCGGCCCTTACTGCACAATTTTAACTTTGATGATATGCAAATTAGCCTCTAGGAGCAGGGGGGGGGGGGGTTGCTCCTGCTCCTAGAGGCTTTGTTCTCCCAGCTCATGTCACGCCCTGCCTTCCTTGATTGACCTAGCCAGGCAGTGTTCATCTCCTCCTGCCAGCTCTGTGTGCTGGCTAAACGGCACTGCGCAGGCGTGAGATTTACCCAGCACAGGCAGGAGAAGACGAATGCTGGCCCTGTCAATCAAGGATGGCAGGGGGTGACTTGGAGGTGGGAGAACGGAGCCTCTAGGAGCAGGAGCAACACCCCCCCCCCTGCTCCTAGAGGCTAATTTGCATATCATCAAAGTTACAATTGTGCAGTAAGGGCCGCATCAATAAGCATAAGAATAGGAGACTTAGGGTCTACGGACATTAGCACATGGCTAATGTCAGACAGTTTAATAGGGTTCATTCTGGTGACAGAAACCCTTTAAAATGCATTGCACTATAGGAATAGCGCAATATATTAAAAGTGCTCAAAAGATCACCTATTATAGTACCCTTATGGGATTATAAAAATGGTTAAAAAAACGAAAACATGTATTAAATTTTTAAAAAATCCAATAAAAAAAGTTTGTTTTTCAATTGGAAAAATGCTTTTCAATGGAAAAGAATTGCAAAAATAAAATCTCCTCCACATATTTTTTATCGCCGTGTCCAGAACAACCCGCACAATGCTATTATTATGTAATTTATCCTGTACGGTGAACGTCGTAAAAAAACACAACAAAAAATGGCAAATTGCTGCTTTTTGCAACCAAAAAAAGGAATAAAAAACAGAAAAAAGTGTAATGTACCCCAAAATCATACAAATGAAAACTACAAGACGTCCTGCAAAAATCAAGCCCTCACACAGCTCTGTAGACAGAAAAAAAAAAAAGTTCTGGGTCTTGGGATGCGGTTATGCAAAAAAAAATTCTTCTTTAAAAAAAAGGGTTTTTATCGCACAAAAGTAGTAAAACATAAAAAAAACTACTGTATATGTAATTGGTATCGCTGTAATCATACTGACCCAGAGAATAAAGTTATCTTTAGTTATGTCATTCATGCCGAAAAATGAACTCCGCAAAATTTATAACTTAAAAACTCAGTGGCAGTGCTGCTGTTTTTTCCTATCCCCCTTAGGCCCCTTTTACACAAGCGAGTTTTGCACTGAATCCTGATCTATTCATTTCAATGGATCTGTGTACATGAACGTTTTTTCTTTCACGCATCAGTTCTGCGTTGCGTGAAAAACGCAGCATGTTCTATTGTATATTCTGCAATTATGACACAGCAGCCCTGGCCCCATAAAACTGAATGGGGCTTCAGTGAAAAACGCATTGCATCCGCAAGCAAGTGCAGGTGCGATGCGTTTTTCACTGATGGTTACTAGGAGATGTTGTTTGTAAACCTTCAGTTTTTTATCACGCGAGTGAAAAACACATCAAAACGCATTGCACCCGCACGGAAAAAACTGAACAACTGAACGCAATCGCAGACAAAACTGACTGAATTTGCTTGCAAAATGGTGCGAGTTTCACTCAACGCACCCTGAACGCATCCGGAGCCAATCCGTCACGCTCGTGTGAAAGAAGCCTTAGGCTGCGTTCACACGGGCGAGATTTCCGCGCGGGTGCAATGCGGTAGGTGAACGCATTGCACCCGCACTGAATCCGGACCCATTCATTTCAATGGGGCTGTTCAGATGAGCGGTGATTTTCATGCATCACTTATGCGTTGCGTGAAAATCGCAGCATGCTCTATATTGTTTTTTCACCCAACGCAGGCCCCATAGAAGTGAATGGGGTTGCGTGAAAATCGCAAGCATCCGCAAGCAAGTGCGGATGCGATGCGATTTTCACGCATGGTTGCTAGGTGACAGTCTATTCACTGTATTATTTTCCCTTATAACATGGTTATAAGGGAAAATAATAGCATTCTGAATACAGAATCCTTAGTAAAATAGCGCTGGAGGGGTTAAAAAAATAAACAAATTAACTCACCTTCTCCTCTTGTTCGCGAAGTTCCCGGTATGATGAGTTGTGGGCTAAAGGACCTTTGGTGACGTCAGATCACATGCTCCAATCACATGGTCCATCACCGTGTTGATGGACCATGTGATTGGAGCATGTGATCTGACGTCACCACAGGTCCTAGCCGATAGTTAATCTTTTGAGAAGTAAAGAAGAGAACGGGACCTACTCGAACAAGAGGAGAACGTGAGTTAATTATTTTTATTTTTTTTAACCCTCAATTGATCACCTACTAAGCATTCTGTATTCAGAATGCTATTATTTTCCCTTATAACCATGTTATAAGGGAAAATAATACAGTGAATAGACTGTCACCTAGCAACCATGCGTGAAAATCGCACCGCATCCGCACTTGCTTGCGGATGCTTGCGATTTTCACGCAACCCCATTTATTTCTATGGGGCTTGCGTTACGTGAAAAACGCACAAAGAGGAGCATGCTGCGATTTTCACGCAACGCACAAGTGATGCGTGAAAATCACCGCTCATGTGAACAGCCCCATAGAAATGAATGGGTCAGGATTCCATGCGGATGCAATGCGTTCACCTCCCGCAACGCATCCGCGCGGAAATCTCGCTCGTGTGAAAGGGGCCCTAATAAAAGTTAATCGGTACGTTATGTGTACCCCCAAAATGGCAACATTCAAAACTACAACTTGTCCTTCAAAAGACAAGCCCCCAAATGGCTACATAGATGGAAAAATAAAAAAGTTATAGTTTTTGGAAGGCGAAAAACTAAATGAAAAAAATCACTTGGTCAGTAAGGCCCAAAACAGACTAAGGGGTTAATGTATAAAAATATGAAGAAATAGCACTGCCTCGACTAATTGTTTTGATTATTCTAGAAAATATAAATCTGAAGCGGCCACCTTAAAATGCATTCCTTGTCTCCGAATCCCAATGAATAATGTCAGTGGAGAAGCCCTGTAAACTCATTTGCATGTGTGAAGTGGATTCATTGCATATTATTGAAGTGATAACAACGTGCTAAACAGTTTGGTGAATATTCTGAAAATCATTTCTCATATCTGTAAATCATCATATCTGTAAAGATACGTTTTCTCTGAAAAGCTGGAAACTTCTACTAAATTGTTTTCTTCTTTGGTTTTTATGCGTTGTAGTTATTTAGATCCATTGAGAGGCTGTCCATCCCTTTTCAATGAGTAAAGGGCCTTTTACACGGGGCAATTCTCGGTCAGATCATCGCTAACAAGCAATCATAGGAACGCTCGGAGGTGTTAAAGTGCTGGCAAAACGCTCATTCATCGCGTAATGGATCATTCATGTGGACACAAAAATCATCCTTTGCCAGCAGCAAATCGTGCTGTGTAAACACCATCTGCCGGCAAACAGTGATTCTGAATGGGGATGAGCAATGGCAGTACTGTGGAGGAGATCTCTGCATGTAATAGCACTGGTCTCCTCCACTGACGAGCAGGCAATTGTCGGGAAGGAACGTTTCCTTCCCGACCATCGCCTGCAAAAGTGTTTCGTGTAAAGGGGCCTTAAAACTGGTTTCATAAACCCATAATATGCTGCATTTTAACATCTCTGTTATACGGTTGCAACAAAAGCCCCTAAAGGTGTATAGGACAGAATATGTATAATTGAAGGGTATGTCTACAGTGGGATTATTCTGCAGTATGTATTTTGACTGTGCAAAACCGATTCACTCTGCAAAAGAGTGTCCTCATTTCACACTCATAAACTTTAATGGTTGTGCCGGTGCACTTACCATCCGTTGCAGACCTGAAAGAGCCACACAGCTAATAGCATTCACCGTCATAGTTGGCGTATAGGGACCTAATGTGAAAAAGAGAAAATGTTAGTTCAATGTATCTTGCGTGAATTAGTGCCTGACACGTTTAGTTATGGGCAGCACAGAATCTGAGAGGTTAGCATTGTTGCCTTGAATCTTGCCTCTATAGCAGCGGTCAGCAACCTTCGGCACTCCAGCTGTGGTGAAACTACAACTCCCAGCATGCTCCATTCACTTCTATGGGAGTTCTGAAAACAGCTAGGCAAGTGTGCATGCTGGGAGTCGTAGTTTCACCACAGCTGGAGTGCCGAAGGTTGCTGATCCCTGCTCTATAGGATTGCTGCAGATGGTCATGCGTTGTCATAGGCTATACTTGGCAGTCCCATGGACTATGAATGGAGTAGTAATATGCATGCTGGACCTGATCTACTTAGAAATGGTAGGAAAAAGGACCCCAATTCTCAAGATCAGTAATGGAGATACTAGCAGTTGGACCTCCACTGACCAGACACATCACCTATTCTGTGGGGGAAAAAAAACTTTAAAGGGATTGTGCCAAGATGAAAATTTTTTATTATAATTCAGCATGAAAAAAGTAGTTAATTTTGTAATTGACTTTCTGTTACAAAACTATACTTGTTGTGAGATATTCTCTTTACTTCATTATAGTGCCCCCGGCGTTTAATCTGTATAGTAAGTAATGTGCAGTATGAGAAGAATGAGCATGGTTGCAGGTGCTCAGATCCATCCTTCAAGTACCACTTTTTGTATCTACTGTTAAAGTTACAAGGAGAGATGTGCTGGAGAAATGACATGCCCCCCAGAGAAAGATCACACCCGATGTGATGCCAGCCTAAAGAAATTCTAGCTGAGACAAAGTTAATAGAAGACACTTACTAATGTATTGTGATTGTCCATATTGCCTCTTTTGCTGGCTAGATTAATTTTTACATCACATTAGACACTGCTTGTTTCCATGGTTACGACCACTCTACAATCCAGCAGTGGTGGCCATGCTTGCACACTAGGAAAAGGGGCTTGACTACGCTGCTGGATTGCAGGGTGATCATAACCATGGAAACAAGCGGTGTATAATGTGATGGAAAAATTTATCTAGCCAGCAAAAGAGGCAATATGGACAATCACAATACATTAGTAACTGCCTTGTATTAACTTTCTCTACATGATAAATGCCATTTGCTGAATTGAGACAAACCCTTTAAGATGTAAGATGTGGCACTTATGTCATCTCAGTCAAGCACATGGAAGATGCGATATAGAAATGTGGCATGAGTCCCTTGGACTATACAGTATATACAGTAGAATATTGCTAGTTGCACACTGCTTTTTCTCCTCAGTATATAGGTAACATAGTACATAAGGCCGAAAAAAGACATTTGTCCATCCAGTTCGGCCTGTCATCCTGCAAGTTGATCCAGAGGAAGGCAAAAAAAAAACTGAGGTAGAAGCCAATTTTCCCCACTTTAGGGGAATAAAAAATTCCTTCCCGACTCCAATCAGGCAATCAGAATATCTCCCTGGATCAACGACCCCTCTCTAGTAGCTATAGCCTGTAATATTATTACACTCCAGAAATACATCCAGGCCCCTTTTGAATTCCTTTATTGTACTCACCATCACCACCTCCTCAGGCAGAGAGTTCCATAGTCTCACTGCTCTTACAGTAAAGAATCCTTTTCTATGTTTGTGTACAAACCTTCTTTCCTCCAGACGCAGAGGATGTCCCCTCGTCACAGTCCTGGGGATAAATAGATGATGGGATAGATATCTGTACTGACCCCTGATATATTTATACATAGTGATTAGATCTCCCCTCAGTCGTCTTTTTTCTAAAGTGAATACCCTAATTTTGATAATCTTTCAGGGTACTGTAGTTGCCCCATTCCAGTTGCCCTCCTCTGGACCTTCTCCAGCTCTGCTATGTCTGCCTTGTTTACAGGAGCCCAGAACTGTACACAGTACTCCATGTGTGGTATGACTAACGATTTGTAAAGTGGTAGGAATATGTTCCTATTACGGGGATCTATGCCCCTTCTGATGCAACCCATTATCTTATTGGCCTTGGCAGCAGCTGCCTGACACTGTTTTCTACAGCTTAGTTTGCTGTTTATTAAAATTCCTAGATCCTTTTCCATGTCAGTGTTATCGAGTGTTTTACCATTTAGTATGTACGGGTGACTTGCATTATTCCTTCCCATGTGCATAACTTTACATTTGTCAGTGTTAAACCTCATCAGCCACTTATCTGCCCAAGCCTCCAGTCTATCCAGGTCATAGTGACAATACTATGGGAGGCAGTACATTGCCACCTAAATGGTGCTCATGACAGGATCCTTTAAAGAGGATTTCAAAAGAAAGAACACACTGCAAAAAGATAGCAAAAAAAAAAGTCAAACTAGCACTATGTTGAAATCAGAACCAAAGGGAGAAGGGTTAATCATTTTTTTTAAATATGAATTTGCTAATAATTATTTTCTAGTTGCCTACATAGCACCATTATCTTCTGCAATATTGTACAAACACCAACATTCACATCAATTTCTGTCTCACAATTAATTCTATATTTCAAATATACCCAAGGGTCAATATCTTGAAAAGCTAATAAACCTATAAGGATTTTGCTTGGATTTACTGTAGGTCACACCCAAGCACTGAGAAAACATGAAAACTTCATGCAGACCTCGTCATTGATGACAGATCAGCAAATTTCCCAAAATTCATCACAGATTGGATTCAGTCGAATAGGACGTTAGATTTTTTTATCATTCCGATTAAAGTGTCCCAATTGCCCTGAAAAGTCATACATAACCCTCTGAGGTTTCCTAGGACTGTATCCAACATTTTTTTGGACAGCAAGTGGTAAAATAGAGCCTGTTCAATGTCACTACATGCCAGATTTATGTTTTTTAAAATTTGAAAACGTTTCAAATATTATCCCTTTTGGATGAAAATCGCGTCATTTCTGTCTACTGAACTGTAAGATAGTGGTTGCCATTTTGTTCAATTCATGCTGGATGAATCCTAAAAAAAAATCTAATTTGTTGAAAAGTGACGTTTTTGGAGATTTAGAACGAATTCAATTAGTTCAGACTTGATTCTCTCATTTCTACTCAGGCCCCATTGCTACAAGACACAGTCAGTGTTTGGGGAAGTAATCTAAAAGCATAGCAGATTCCTCAATTAACAGTTGCCCTTGAAAAAAATTACCCTTAGAAATTCAGAACATCAATACACTGTGTGAACTGTAGTCATTTTCATGTGACTAATTTGCAAACACTTTGCATACATTTCACCATAGAATACAAGTATTAATTGCCTAATAAACACCCAATATACAACCATGTATCAAGAGAGTCTGAAGATTAATTGTCAGGATAATTTAAGTTGGGATCAGAGGGCTGTCGGTGGAAATCCCCTCTGCTTGGAAAACATCAATCAGAAAGCAATTTGGCACAATACTAAGTTTAGGTAAATGATATAGCAACATGGTACTCATAGTGCAATTTCACTAGATATTTCTAATCCATGTGGAAATTAATACTTTACTTTCTCAAACCTTATAATCATATTTAATTGGAAATAATTACAATATATGCATAAATATGAGTATAGACAAGAAAAGACACACAGAAAGATGAAATACAGGATTAAAAATGGCCATATACCACCACCGAGACTAGCCAATAATCTAATATGTATGTTGCAGATTATAATATGTCCATTTCGGCTGGCCACCCCTAGGCCCAAATAACTGAGTCACAGTAATAATTATAATCACCAGTGCCTGTATTTCACGTATTACTTGCATGAAGCACATCTACAAGGCTTATCTAGAACGCTGCCTGCTATAATGAGGTGCAGGGAATGGGCAGAAGGCAAACTCTATTTTTTTAGTTTGACCCTTGGATGGCCAGAGAGGGAGACCAATGTACAGAGGCCTGAAGGGAGTGAATAGTAAATTACTGCCTTATATTTATAGTGAACTTAGGGGGTGAATATACACTGCTCCCAAAAAGTTATAGACATTTGGATGTGAGTGAAATTTCAGGATGAACCCTAAATGCACCCTAACCTTTACAGGTGAACTTAATGTGACCTTCTCTAAACTTTTGAATCAACATGTCCAACTGTTCAATGTTTTAGTGTTTTTTGAACAACTTGCTGGAGCTTAACAGCAAAATTCACGACAGGTGTTTGATCCATGAATCACCCAACAAATTTCTTGGTTCAATTAGAATAGGTATTTAAACAGTCCTCCTCATCATGCTGTTCACATTTTTACATCATGAGACTAAGATGACATATAACAATTGATCTACAGGGTGGGCCATTTATATAGATACACCTTAATAAAATGGGAATGGTTGGTGATATTAACTTCCTGTTTGAGGCACATTAGTATATGTGAGGGGGGAAACTTTTCAAGATGGGTGGTGACCATGGCGGCCATTTTGAAGTCGGCCATTTTGAATCCAACTTTTGTTTTTTCAATAGGAAGAAGGTCATGTGACACATCAAACTTATTGGGAATTTCACAAGAAAAACAATGGTGTGCTTGGTTTTAACGTAACTTTATTCTTTCATGAGTTATTTTCAAGTTTCTGACCACTTCTAAAATGTGTTCAATGTGCTGCCCATTGTGTTGGATTGTCAATGCAACCCTCTTCTCCCACTCTTCACACACTGATAGCAAAACTGCAGGAGAAATGCTAGCACAGGCTTCCAGTATCCGTAGTTTCAGGTGCTGCACATCTCGTATCTTCACAGCATAGACGATTGCCTTCAGATGATACGAGATGTGCTGCACCTGAAACTACGGATACTGGAAGCCTGTGCTAGCATTTCTCCTGAGGTGTTGCTATCAGTGTGTGAAGAGTGGGATAAAAGGGTTGCATTGACAATCCAACACAGTGGGCAGCACATTGAACACATTTTGTAAGTGGTCAGAAACTTGTAAATAACTCATGAAAGAATAAAGTTACGTTAAAACCAAGCACACCATTGTTTTTCTTGTGAAATTCCCAATAAGTTTGATGTGTCAAATGACCCTCTTCCTATTGAAAAAACAAAAGTTGGTTTCAAAATGGCCGACTTCAAAATAGCCACCATGGTCACCACCCATCTTGAAAAGTTTCCCCCCTCACATATACTAATGTGCCACAAACAGGAAGTTAATATCACCAACCATTCCCTTTTTATTAAGGTGTATCCATATAAATGGCCCACCCTGTACAATACCTCGCTTTTGTGAGGCTTCAAGCTGGATGTTCTCAGACTGAAGTGGCCACTGAGCTTAGAGTGTCACAGAGTGTCATCAGCAGGTTGCAACAGAGTTACAGGGAGACTGGAAGAGTCACAGAAAGGCATAAAAGTGGACTTCCTTTGGCCACATCCCACACTGATGACCTCTTCATTGTGAACAATACTATTGTTGTCACCAGACAAGCCTTTGGTGGTGGTGGTGTTACAGTGTGGGCAGTTGTGTCTAGTAAATACAGAACTTCTCTACACTTTGTGAATGGTACAGTGACAAGCCCATACTATTTGAATAGCATCATAAATCCAGTCATTGTGTCTCTTCATGAACGACACAGGCCCAATTTCATCTTTATGGACTACAATGTGCCATCTCATAGAGGTTGCATCATTAGGGAACAGCTGCTGGACACTGGGGTACCTCAAATGGACTGGCTTGCATTTCCTCCAGACCTGAATCCCATAGAAAATCTATGGGATCAGCTCAGTCACCATGTAGAGGCTTGTAACTCTGTACCCTAGATCAGTGTTTCCCAACCAGTGTGCCTCAAGCTGTTGCAAAACTACAACTCCCAGCATGCCCAGACAGCCTTCGGCTGTGCGGGCTTGCTGGGAGTTGTAGTTTTGCAACAGCTGGAGGCACACTGGTTGGGAAACACTGCCCTGGATCCTCAATGATCTGAGGGCTGCCCTTCAAGAAGAGTGGGATTCCATGCCTAAGCAGACAATAAGTCAACTTATGAACAGCATGAGACGACGTTGTCAAGCTGTAATTGATGCTCAAGGCCACATGACGAGACATTTTTTGTGGGGGTATACTCACCACTGTTGTTGGCTTTTGTTTCAATAGTTTGAGATGAGGAAATCACCATTGCTTGCTTCTACTTAAATGCCCTACTTTCATGATATAATATCACTGTAGCGTAAACTTTTTAAGTTTCCATAAATTTCTCCCAAAAAGCCAAATATCCCTAACTTTTTGTGAGTAGTGTATGTACCCACTGCTCATACCTGTAAGTACATGGAATTAGGGGTTAATATAAAGCTTGAAGGGGTTTTCCAAGTTATTTTTTTGTTCTTTGTATGTTTCTAACTAATCAAATGTAAAGGCTTTACCATGCACTTACTGCATCTGCAGTTGCTGCTTTCTCAGATTTCACTGAGGGTCACATGATGTCAGCTTCTGTCCCTGCTCTGATGATGTTTCATGCACAATCCTGAGAGAGCAGATATGTGTCTGTACACCAGATGTCACTGTGTTGGCCACTCCCCCCTGCACTGCCGTCTGCTCTCTCCCTGGATTCTCCAGGAAAAACTTTAACCCCTTCAGCAGCAGAGAGGGCTGGAGGCTTTACTGAGTAGCTGCAGGCAGTGAGGAGATAAATGCTGGGCACAGGAGCTGACAGGCTTGAGGAGTTCTGCAGAGCATTGCACAAGAACAGGTAAGGAGAAGATCCTGTGTGTATCAGCAGTGTCATTGTACAGCTGGGACTTGTAGTCCTACACATACAACATGCTGCTGAGTATCCCAGCAGACAGACATGTCACTCAGGGCAGGACTTGTATTCACTGCCTTTGCATAGCAGGGGGAGGGGCACACAAATTTAATGAGTAAAACCTCAGAGATTGTTGTTATTGCAGGTAAACAAAGGGCCAGAAGAGAACCACGGAAATGAGGAAATATATATATTTTTTTTTGCCTAAAACTTGCTTAGCTTAGTTATATATTGCTGCCCATGAGATTTACAGTGCTATATATATATTTTTTTTTTCATAACTCAGACAACCTCTTTAACCACCTCCCGACCGCCTAACGCACGGATGCGTCCGGAAGGTGGTTAATTCATTCCTCCTGGACGCATCCGTGCGTCATCTCGCGAGACGCGAGATTTCCTGTGAACGCGCGCACACAGGCGCGCGCGCTCACAGGAACGGAAGGTGGATCTCCAGCCTGCCAGCGGCGATCGTTCGCTGGCAGGCTGGAGATGTGATTTTTTTTAACCCCCAACAGGTATATTAGACGCTGTTATGATAACAGCGTCTAATATACCTGCTACCTGGTCCTCTGGTGGTCCCTTTTGTTTGGATCAACCACCAGAGGACACAGGTAGCTCAGTAAAGTAGCACCAACCACCACTACACTACACTACACCCCCCCCCCGCCACTTATTAACCCCTTATTCACCCCAGATCACCCCAGATCACCCCATATAGACTCCCTGATCACCCCCCTGTCATTAATCACCCCCCTGTCATTGATAACCCCCTGTAAGGCTCCATTCAGAGGTCCGTATGAATTTTATGGATCCACTGATAGATGGATCGGATCCGCAAAACACATACGGACGTCTGAATGGAGCCTTACAAGGGAGTGATCAATGACGGAGGTGATCACCCCATATAGACTCCCTGATCACCCCCCTGTCATTGATCACCCCCCTGTCATTGATCACCCCCCTGTAAGGCTGCATTCAGACGTCCGTATGAATTTTACGGATCCACTGATAGATGGATCGGATCCGCAAAACACATACGGACGTCTGAATGGAGCCTTACAGAGGAGTGATCAATGACGGAGGTGATCACCCCATATAGACTCCCTGATCACCCCCTGTCATTGATCACCCCCCTGTCATTGATCACCCCCCTGTAAGGCTGCATTCAGATGTCCGTATGATTTTTACGGATCCACTGATACATGGATCGGATCCGCAAAACACATACAGACATCTGAATGGAGCCTTATAGGGGGGTGATCAATGACAGGGGGGTGATCACCCCATATAGACTCCCTGATCACCCCCCTGTCATTGATCACCCCCCTGTAAGGCTGCATTCAGATGTCCGTATGATTTTTACGGATCCACTGATACATGGATCGGATCCGCAAAACACATACGGACATCTGAATGGAGCCTTATAGGGGGGTGATCAATTACAGGGGGGTGATCACCCCATATAGACTCCCTGATCACCCCCCCTGTCATTGGTCACCCCCCTATCATTGATCACCCCCCTGTGAGGCTGCATTCAGATGTCCGTATGATTTTTACGGATCCACTGATACATGGATCGGATCCGCAAAACACATACAGACATCTGAATGGAGCCTTATAGGGGGGTGATCAATGACAGGGGGGTGATCACCCCATATAGACTCCCTGATCACCCCCCTGTCATTGATCACCCCCCTGTCATTGATCACCCTCCTGTCAGGCTGCATTCAGATGTCCGTATGATTTTTACGGATCCACTGATACATGGATCGGATCCGCAAAACACATACGGACATCTGAATGGAGCCTTATAGGGGGGGTGATCAATGACAGGGGGGTGATCACCCCATATAGACTCCCTGATCACCCCCCTGTCATTGATCACCCCCCTGTCATTGATCACCCCCCTGTCATTGATCACCCCCCTGTAAGGCTGCATTCAGACATTTTTTTGGCCCAAGTTAGCGGAAATTTTTTTTTTTTTCTTACAAAGTCTCATATTCCACTAACTTGTGTCAAAAAATAAAATCTCACATGAACTCACCATACCCCTCACGGAATCCAAATGCGTAAAATTTTTTAGACATTTATATTCCAGACTTCTTCTCACGCTTTAGGGCCCCTAGAATGCCAGGGCAGTATAAATACCCCACATGTGACCCCATTTCGGAAAGAAGACACCCCAAGGTATTCCGTGAGGGCATATTGAGTCCATGAAAGATTGAAATTTTTGTCCCAAGTTAGCGGAAAGGGAGACTTTGTGAGAAAAAATAAATAAATATCAATTTCCGCTAACTTGTGCCAAAAAAAAAAAAATTCTATGAACTCGCCATGCCCCTCATTGAATACCTTGGGGTGTCTTCTTTCCAAAATGGGGTCACATGTGGGGTATTTATACTGCCCTGGCATTCTAGGGGCCCTAAAGCGTGAGAAGAAGTCTGGGATCCAAATGTCTAAAAATGCCCTCATAAAATGAATGTGGGCCCCTTTGCGCATCTAGGCTGCAAAAAAGTGTCACACATGTGGTATCGCCGTACTCAGGAGAAGTTGGGCAATGTGTTTTGGGGTGTCATTTTACATATACCCATGCTGGGTGAGATAAATATCTTGGTCAAATGCCAACTTTGTATAAAAAATGGGAAAAGTTGTCTTTTGCCGAGATATTTCTCTCACCCAGCATGAGTATATGTAAAAAGACACCCCAAAACACATTGCCCAACTTCTCCTGAATACGGCGATACCACATGTGTGACACTTTTTTGCAGCCTAGGTGGGCAAAGGGGCCCACATTCCAAAGAGCACCTTTAGGATTTCACAGGTCATTTACCTACTTACCACACATTAGCGCCCATGGAAAATGCCAGGGCAGTATAACTACCCCACAAGTGACCCCATTTTGGAAAGAAGACACCCCAAGGTATTCCGTGAGGGGCATGGCGAGTTCCTAGAATTTTATATTTTTTGTCACAAGTTAGCGGAAAATGATGATTTTTTTATTATTTTTTTTTTCCTTACAAAGTCTCATATTCCACTAACTTGTGACAAAAAATAAAAACTTCCATGAACTCACTATGCCCATCACGAAATACTTTGGGGTGTCTTATTTCCAAAATGGGGTCACTTGTGGGGTAGTTATACTGCCCTGGCATTTTAGGGGCCAAATGCGTGAGAAGTGGTTTGAAATCAAAATCTGTAAAAAATGGCCGGTGAAATCCGAAAGGTGCTCTTTGGAATGTGGGCCCCTTTGCCCACCTAGGCTGCAAAAAAGTGTCACACATGTGGTATCTCCGTACTCAGGAGAAGTTGGGGAATGTGTTTTGGGGTGTCATTTTACATATACCCATGCTGGGTGAGAGAAATATCTTGGCAAAAGACAACTTTTCCCATTTTTTTATACAAAGTTGGCATTTGACCAAGATATTTATCTCACCCAGCATGGGTATATGTAAAATGACATCCCAAAACACATTGCCCAACTTCTCCTAAATACGGAGATACCACATGTGTGACACTTTTTTGCAGCCTAGGTGGGCAAAGGGGCCCACATTCCAAAGAGCACCTTTTGGATTTCACAGGTCATTTACCTACTTACCACACATTAGGGCCCCTGGAAAATGCCAGGGCAGTATAACTACCCCACAAGTGACCCCATTTTGGAAAGAAGACACCCCAAGGTATTCTGTGAGGGGCATGGCGAGTTCCTAGAATTTTATATTTTTTGTCACAAGTTAGCGGAAAATGATGTGTTTTTTTTTTGTTTTTTTTTCCCTTACAAAGTCTCATATTCCACTAACTTGTGACAAAAAATAAAAACTTCCATGAACTCACTATGCCCATCACGAAATACCTTGGGGTGTCTTCTTTCTAAAATGGGGTCACTTGTGGGGTAGTTATACTGCCCTGGCATTCTAGGGGCCCAAATGTGTGGTAAGAAGTTTGAAATCAAAATGTGTAAAAAATGACCGGTGAAATCCGAAAGGTGCTCTTTGGAATATGGGCCCCTTTGCCCACCTAGGC
Source organism: Bufo bufo (assembly GCF_905171765.1). Classification (NCBI taxonomy): domain Eukaryota; kingdom Metazoa; phylum Chordata; class Amphibia; order Anura; family Bufonidae; genus Bufo; species Bufo bufo. Next base: position 71,434,349 of record NC_053395.1, on the reverse strand, counting down.
TGCAAAAAAGTGTCACACATGTGGTATCTCCGTACTCAGGAGAAGTTGGGGAATGTGTTTTGGGGTGTCATTTTACATATACCCATGCTGGGTGAGAGAAATATCTTGGCAAAAGACAACTTTTCCCATTTTTTTATACAAAGTTGGCATTTGACCAAGATATTTATCTCACCCAGCATGGGTATATGTAAAATGACACCCCAAAACACATTCCCTAACTTCTCCTGAGTACAGTGATACCACATGTGTGGCACTTTTTTGCAGCCTAGGTGGGCAAAGGGGCCCACATTCCAAAGAGCACCTTTCGGATTTCACCGGTCATTTTTTACACATTTTGATTTCAAACTACTTACCACACATTTGGGCCCCTAGAATGCCAGGGCAGTATAACTACCCCACAAGTGACCCCATTTTGGAAAGAATACACCCCAAGGTATTCGCTAATGGGCATAGTGAGTTCATAGAAGTTTTTATTTTTTGTCACAAGTTAGTGGAATATGAGACTTTGTAAGAAAAAAAAAAAGAAAAAAAAATCATCATATTCCACTAACTTGTGACAAAAAATAAAAAGTTCTATGAACTCACTATGCCCATCAGCGAATACCTTAGGGTGTCTTCTTTCCGAAATGGGGTCATTTGTGGGGTACTGTCTGGGCATTGTAGAACCTCAGGAAACATGACAGGTGCTCAGAAAGTCAGAGCTGCTTCAAAAAGCGGAAATTCACATTTTTGTACCATAGTTTGTAAACGCTATAACTTTTACCCAAACCATTTTTTTTTTACCCAAACATTTTTTTTTTATCAAAGACATGTAGAACAATAAATTTAGAGAAAAATTTATATATGGATGTTGTTTTTTTTGCAAAATTTTACAACTGAAAGTGAAAAATGTCATTTTTTGGCAAAACAATCGTTAAATTTCGATTAATAACAAAAAAAGTAAAAATGTCAGCAGCAATGAAATACCACCAAATGAAAGCTCTATTAGTGAGAAGAAAAGGAGGTAAAATTCATTTGGGTGGTAAGTTGCATGACCGAGCAATAAACGGTGAAAGTAGTGTAGGTCAGAAGTGTAAAAAGTGGCCTGGTCTTCAAGGGTGTTTAAGCTATAGGGGCTGAGGTGGTTAAAGGGACAAATATTAATATACACTCGTAGAAATGTGAATAAGTGGTTGGCTCACAATTGGCGGCTATGATGGGTGCTGCTAACTCAACTTGGGTGCCCAGCCCAAAAACAGATAAATGCCAAAAGAAGGGGAATGAGCACTCTCAACACTCGGACCACAGGATATTGGGATCAATATGATATTTAATAGGACCTGATGGATCCAATCACATACATATAATAAAATTAATACATAAAAACACTAAAATTGATCGGTACCGATATATACACTGACAAGGGATAAATAACACAATTCAGTAAACCATTATAGCATTCAAGTTGCTCCTGGTACTGGTAGTACCACGAAAAAGTGTCCAGAGTAAAAGGCCACAAGTGGACCCTGTAGAACCGCAGACCGCTTCTCAGAAAAGTAGTTATCACGGACAGTTTGCAAAAAGTCTTAAACCAATATGGTGGATCCAATATCCCATATAGTGCTCCGTGGTTATTTGTAAATAATATTACACTCCTTCCCGGTTCATAGATAAAGGTACAGCCGCTCCGGATAGTATGCTGCAACTACTTCACTCGGAGAAAAAGGTTCCTACCTGGTTCCTGATGTCCGCTCCCGCTGCCGCGTCTCAGAATCTTCCACGAGAGGCGAGCTGCGCCGGCTGCTTCGGCGTCTAGCGTCAGCCGTCCCGTACTGATGACGTCGTACTATCGCGGGATTGAACAGGCAATGGTGGTACCTTAGTCAGATCCGTAGTCTGTATAGTAGAGCGGTTTCTATGTAGATATTTTCTCCTTTATAACTTCTTATCGCATGGCCATGCAACGGAAATCCAAAAGATTAGGTGGACGCTTCTCTCCTTAACACCAGACGCGTTTCGGGGAGTCTGCACCCCTTCATCAGTGGTTGAAGCGCCACTCATACCTCTCCACCTTTTATAGTCTATTAAGTAATCTCAAAAATCCGGATCCTGGATTCATTTTAGCAAGATTCCATCATTGCGGTTTTCATGCGGTTCAATTGCGGTTTTTCAACTCAGATGCGTTTTTTCTCATAATACATCCTGTACACTCCAGGATTATGTCATATTGTGTTTCAAAATAAAACTAATTAAAAACTTAGTTAAAAATTACATTTTAATCCATACAAATAGCAAATGTTTAAAAAATTAAGAATATAAATACATATAAATCTTTATAAATCTTCATTGTGATTTAAAATACTTATAAGATCCCTTGGCTGAAAATTTATGCTTATAATTTGATAGAGAGGATCGGGACAGATAATGAGGTTCAGATGACATGGGCGGTGATCCCTACTCCGAGGGCGGATCCCAGTAAGCAGCCAAACTCATATATAAGTTTCGATTCAGCTCTGGACATCCTCTTAATAAAATCACCCCCTCTCCAATGCTTGTTAATTTTTTCCAGCGCTACAAAAAATAATTTGGACGGGTCCCTGCCATGTACTTCGTCATAGTGCTTGGAGAGTGAATGTTTCACATACCCCTTTTTGATATTCGAAATATGTTCACTGATCCTAATTTTTAGCAATCTTTTAGTTCTGCCAATGTACTGGCGCTTACATGGGCACTGTATCAAATAGATAACCCCAGATGAGTTACAGGTAAGACAGTCATTGATCTCCCAATTAAAAGAGTTATGTGTTGATTGTACTGTATCTATTTTTCTTTCCTACAAACTCATCTTACATCCCATACACCTCCCACATTTGTAGAACCCTTTCAGATTCAGAAAAGAGCCTAGATTTGTTGTGGCTCTTTTTTCTTTAACCGACGGGGCTACTCTAAGTTTTAAACTTGGGGCCTTAGTGTATACTATTTTTGGAAAGTTGGGTAGTTGTGGGCCTATTATTTTATCACTTAATATATGGTGCCAGTGTTTACTAATAATGTTCTTAATCTTTCTATAATTGCTACTAAAAGGGAGGATAATCTTGATATCTATCTTGGGGTCTTCTAGTAAACCACTCTCCCCTTTATCTTCAAAGAAGGATTTTCATTCTAATTCCCTCACTCTATTTAGAGATTCCTCCAGGACACTAGTTGGGTATTGTTTCTCCAAGAACTGAAGTTTCATCTTGGCTGCCTCTTCCTCAAATCTATCCAAGTTCGTACAATTCCTTTTGATCCTCCGGAATTGACCCAGAGGAACATTGAGTAACCACCTAGGTAGATGGCAGCTATTAAAGAGAATGAAACCGTTCTTTGCAGACGGTTTTTGATATGTGCTGCATACATAACGGTCCTCCTCTTTTCTTATCAATATGTCCAAAAATTCTGTTTCTTCCTTCATATTGGATGTAAAAACTAGATTCAAATCGTTCTTGTTAATCCCTTCCAAAAATTCAAATAGTTCTGTCTCTCCCTTCCTCCAGATAAAAATTACGTCGTCAATGTAGCGCCGCCACAGGACCAGGTCCGCCCCAAGTCTGGGCTCGATGACATTGGATTCCCATTCTGCCAAAAATAAATTGGCATAACTCGGAGCGAACCTGGTCCCCATGGCAGTGCCACACCGCTGAAGAAAGTATTCCCCCTCAAAATAAAAATAATTATGTCGCAAAATATATTGGATCCCTTCCAGTATCAATTCTATCTGAGGGTCTTCAAATGTACCACTTTTTATCAGTTGTTGTTTAACTGCCTCCAAACCCTGTTGATGATCTATGACTGTATACAGGGATTGGATATCCAGAGTTCCTATAATCCAATCGGGTTCTATCACTAGACCTTCCAGAATCCGAATAATCTGAGTGGTATCCCTCAGATAGGACTTAATATTTTTAACCAAGGGTTGCAATTGTGTGTCTATATATCTCGATAGGTTAGATGTGATTGAACCTATCCCAGACACTATGGGGCGTCCTGGGGGATCTGTCAGACTTTTATGGACCTTTGGTAGGCAGTAGAAGGTGGGTAATCTTCTTTCTGTCCCCAAAATAAATTCTGATTCCTGTTTCAAAAGGATCCCTTGTTCCAACCCTTTCTTGCATAACTCTTCCAAGCCCTGGTTAAATTTCAATACTGGGTCACCTTTGAGCTTCATATATGTTTTCTGATCCGCCAATTGCCTCAGACACTCTTTATTATATTGTTCAGTGTTTAAAATTACTGTCGCCCCACCCTTATCGGCCGGGCGTATGGTAACACTGTTATCTTTCTGGAGTGTTTTGATCGCCTGAATCTCACGTTTTGTTAGATTGTTATTATTGGGAGGTTTGATAGTAATCTTCCTAAGATCATCTTCTACACACTTCTGAAATGTAGCGATTTCCCTGCTAATCTCGTTTGGCGGGAACATTTTAGATTTCTTTTTTAGAGAGGTATATTTAATCGTCTCTATAGGTCTATTTTCGGGACACTCCCTCATCTGGGGATTTTTCATATAATACTTTTTAAGGCAAAGGTTTCTTACAAATTTTTGAACACCTATGTAAGTTGAGAATTTGTCCATAGTATTGGACGGGGCAAATTTTAGCCCTTTATTCAATAAATTGATTTGTGAAATAGTGAGGGTCTTAGAACTCAAATTAATTATCGATCCCATCTCTGGGTTTGTGAGTGTCTCCGGTGTCGTGATTCCCTTTCTTTTACTTCTTCTTGTCTTTCTTTTCCTATATAATAGTGCTGTTGGTGATTTGTGTTGTTGTGATAGTGCATGTGCTGATTCCGTGTTGGATAATGGGGCTGAGAATATTTCCCTGTTGGTTGTTGGTGCCTGGTATTCATGTGTCGTAAATTGTAAGGTGATCTGTGTCGTGGTGGTGTCTGATCTCTGTGTCTCGTGCGTGTCCTGTGATGTGCCGGGGTAAGGTCTAAAAAAGATTGTCCTGCCAATTCTTCATACCTATTACTTACTGGTACATTATAGGTGCTAATCCTTTCCTCTCTAGCCGGCTCTATGTCTGGCAGTCCCTGGTGAGAGCTGATATCCTCTTCTTGACTACCCACTGGTCTCACCTGTTGTTTATTCTTATATACCTCAATATATTTCTTGCTCTTTCTATTAATAATATCTACCTCTAATCTATCTATGCTTTTGCACAGTCTATCTTGCCACATATTGAATTCTGTATTCTTTGGATACTTATCTATATGTTCTCTTAACTTCCCAATTTTCGTATTCAAGTCCCCCAATATCTCAGTTCTCCTCTTAATGATCAGTCCCATCAGGGCAATCGAATGACTAGTTAATAAGTCACTCCATTCCCTGGAGAACTCGTCACTAATTAGATCCTGGGCTGGACTTTTAACAATCAATAAGCCTTTTGGGATCTTAGTTTCCTCTATATAATAACGTAGTGAGCGAATCTCCCAATGTTGCCTCAACTGTTTATGCAACAATTGTTCCAAATTTCTAAAACTCTCTGTCATAGTATTATTCTCTGCGACTTCACTAAAATTACGGTCCACAAACCTATAACTTTCAGCATTCAGCCGTTTATTATCCATGTGGTTCCAGATGTCCATAGTTCACCAAAGGGAGCCCAACCACAATAACGGGCCGTAACAAAGTAGAAATGTGAATAAGTGGTTGGCTCACAATTGGCGGCTATGATGGGTGCTGCTAACTCAACTTGGGTGCCCAGCCCAAAAACAGATAAATGCCAAAAGAAGGGGAATGAGCACTCTCAACACTCGGACCACAGGATATTGGGATCAATATGATATTTAATAGGACCTGATGGATCCAATCACATACATATAATAAAATTAATACATAAAAACACTAAAATTGATCGGTACCGATATATACACTGACAAGGGATAAATAACACAATTCAGTAAACCATTATAGCATTCAAGTTGCTCCTGGTACTGGTAGTACCACGAAAAAGTGTCCAGAGTAAAAGGCCACAAGTGGACCCTGTAGAACCGCAGACCGCTTCTCAGAAAAGTAGTTATCACGGACAGTTTGCAAAAAGTCTTAAACCAATATGGTGGATCCAATATCCCATATAGTGCTCCGTGGTTATTTGTAAATAATATTACACTCCTTCCCAGTTCATAGATAAAGGTACAGCCGCTCCGGATAGTATGCTGCAACTACTTCACTCGGAGAAAAAGGTTCCTACCTGGTTCCTGATGTCCGCTCCCGCTGCCGCGTCTCAGAATCTTCCACGAGAGGCGAGCTGCGCCGGCTGCTTCGGCGTCTAGCGTCAGCCGTCCCGTACTGATGACGTCGTACTATCGCGGGATTGAACAGGCAATGGTGGTACCTTAGTCAGATCCGTAGTCTGTATAGTAGAGCGGTTTCTATGTAGATATTTTCTCCTTTATAACTTCTTATCGCATGGCCATGCAACGGAAATCCAAAAGATTAGGTGGACGCTTCTCTCCTTAACACCAGACGCGTTTCGGGGAGTCTGCACCCCTTCATCAGTGGTTGAAGCGCCACTCATACCTCTCCACCTTTTATAGTCTATTAAGTAATCTCAAAAATCCGGATCCTGGATTCATTTTAGCAAGATTCCATCATTGCGGTTTTCATGCGGTTCAATTGCGGTTTTTCAACTCAGATGCGTTTTTTCTCATAATACATCCTGTACACTCCAGGATTATGTCATATTGTGTTTCAAAATAAAACTAATTAAAAACTTAGTTAAAAATTACATTTTAATCCATACAAATAGCAAATGTTTAAAAAATTAAGAATATAAATACATATAAATCTTTATAAATCTTCATTGTGATTTAAAATACTTATAAGATCCCTTGGCTGAAAATTTATGCTTATAATTTGATAGAGAGGATCGGGACAGATAATGAGGTTCAGATGACATGGGCGGTGATCCCTACTCCGAGGGCGGATCCCAGTAAGCAGCCAAACTCATATATAAGTTTCGATTCAGCTCTGGACATCCTCTTAATAAAATCACCCCCTCTCCAATGCTTGTTAATTTTTTCCAGCGCTACAAAAAATAATTTGGACGGGTCCCTGCCATGTACTTCGTCATAGTGCTTGGAGAGTGAATGTTTCACATACCCCTTTTTGATATTCGAAATATGTTCACTGATCCTAATTTTTAGCAATCTTTTAGTTCTGCCAATGTACTGGCGCTTACATGGGCACTGTATCAAATAGATAACCCCAGATGAGTTACAGGTAAGACAGTCATTGATCTCCCAATTAAAAGAGTTATGTGTTGATTGTACTGTATCTATTTTTCTTTCCTACAAACTCATCTTACATCCCATACACCTCCCACATTTGTAGAACCCTTTCAGATTCAGAAAAGAGCCTAGATTTGTTGTGGCTCTTTTTTCTTTAACCGACGGGGCTACTCTAAGTTTTAAACTTGGGGCCTTAGTGTATACTATTTTTGGAAAGTTGGGTAGTTGTGGGCCTATTATTTTATCACTTAATATATGGTGCCAGTGTTTACTAATAATGTTCTTAATCTTTCTATAATTGCTACTAAAAGGGAGGATAATCTTGATATCTATCTTGGGGTCTTCTAGTAAACCACTCTCCCCTTTATCTTCAAAGAAGGATTTTCATTCTAATTCCCTCACTCTATTTAGAGATTCCTCCAGGACACTAGTTGGGTATTGTTTCTCCAAGAACTGAAGTTTCATCTTGGCTGCCTCTTCCTCAAATCTATCCAAGTTCGTACAATTCCTTTTGATCCTCCGGAATTGACCCAGAGGAACATTGAGTAACCACCTAGGTAGATGGCAGCTATTAAAGAGAATGAAACCGTTCTTTGCAGACGGTTTTTGATATGTGCTGCATACATAACGGTCCTCCTCTTTTCTTATCAATATGTCCAAAAATTCTGTTTCTTCCTTCATATTGGATGTAAAAACTAGATTCAAATCGTTCTTGTTAATCCCTTCCAAAAATTCAAATAGTTCTGTCTCTCCCTTCCTCCAGATAAAAATTACGTCGTCAATGTAGCGCCGCCACAGGACCAGGTCCGCCCCAAGTCTGGGCTCGATGACATTGGATTCCCATTCTGCCAAAAATAAATTGGCATAACTCGGAGCGAACCTGGTCCCCATGGCAGTGCCACACCGCTGAAGAAAGTATTCCCCCTCAAAATAAAAATAATTATGTCGCAAAATATATTGGATCCCTTCCAGTATCAATTCTATCTGAGGGTCTTCAAATGTACCACTTTTTATCAGTTGTTGTTTAACTGCCTCCAAACCCTGTTGATGATCTATGACTGTATACAGGGATTGGATATCCAGAGTTCCTATAATCCAATCGGGTTCTATCACTAGACCTTCCAGAATCCGAATAATCTGAGTGGTATCCCTCAGATAGGACTTAATATTTTTAACCAAGGGTTGCAATTGTGTGTCTATATATCTCGATAGGTTAGATGTGATTGAACCTATCCCAGACACTATGGGGCGTCCTGGGGGATCTGTCAGACTTTTATGGACCTTTGGTAGGCAGTAGAAGGTGGGTAATCTTCTTTCTGTCCCCAAAATAAATTCTGATTCCTGTTTCAAAAGGATCCCTTGTTCCAACCCTTTCTTGCATAACTCTTCCAAGCCCTGGTTAAATTTCAATACTGGGTCACCTTTGAGCTTCATATATGTTTTCTGATCCGCCAATTGCCTCAGACACTCTTTATTATATTGTTCAGTGTTTAAAATTACTGTCGCCCCACCCTTATCGGCCGGGCGTATGGTAACACTGTTATCTTTCTGGAGTGTTTTGATCGCCTGAATCTCACGTTTTGTTAGATTGTTATTATTGGGAGGTTTGATAGTAATCTTCCTAAGATCATCTTCTACACACTTCTGAAATGTAGCGATTTCCCTGCTAATCTCGTTTGGCGGGAACATTTTAGATTTCTTTTTTAGAGAGGTATATTTAATCGTCTCTATAGGTCTATTTTCGGGACACTCCCTCATCTGGGGATTTTTCATATAATACTTTTTAAGGCAAAGGTTTCTTACAAATTTTTGAACACCTATGTAAGTTGAGAATTTGTCCATAGTATTGGACGGGGCAAATTTTAGCCCTTTATTCAATAAATTGATTTGTGAAATAGTGAGGGTCTTAGAACTCAAATTAATTATCGATCCCATCTCTGGGTTTGTGAGTGTCTCCGGTGTCGTGATTCCCTTTCTTTTACTTCTTCTTGTCTTTCTTTTCCTATATAATAGTGCTGTTGGTGATTTGTGTTGTTGTGATAGTGCATGTGCTGATTCCGTGTTGGATAATGGGGCTGAGAATATTTCCCTGTTGGTTGTTGGTGCCTGGTATTCATGTGTCGTAAATTGTAAGGTGATCTGTGTCGTGGTGGTGTCTGATCTCTGTGTCTCGTGCGTGTCCTGTGATGTGCCGGGGTAAGGTCTAAAAAAGATTGTCCTGCCAATTCTTCATACCTATTACTTACTGGTACATTATAGGTGCTAATCCTTTCCTCTCTAGCCGGCTCTATGTCTGGCAGTCCCTGGTGAGAGCTGATATCCTCTTCTTGACTACCCACTGGTCTCACCTGTTGTTTATTCTTATATACCTCAATATATTTCTTGCTCTTTCTATTAATAATATCTACCTCTAATCTATCTATGCTTTTGCACAGTCTATCTTGCCACATATTGAATTCTGTATTCTTTGGATACTTATCTATATGTTCTCTTAACTTCCCAATTTTCGTATTCAAGTCCCCCAATATCTCAGTTCTCCTCTTAATGATCAGTCCCATCAGGGCAATCGAATGACTAGTTAATAAGTCACTCCATTCCCTGGAGAACTCGTCACTAATTAGATCCTGGGCTGGACTTTTAACAATCAATAAGCCTTTTGGGATCTTAGTTTCCTCTATATAATAACGTAGTGAGCGAATCTCCCAATGTTGCCTCAACTGTTTATGCAACAATTGTTCCAAATTTCTAAAACTCTCTGTCATAGTATTATTCTCTGCGACTTCACTAAAATTACGGTCCACAAACCTATAACTTTCAGCATTCAGCCGTTTATTATCCATGTGGTTCCAGATGTCCATAGTTCACCAAAGGGAGCCCAACCACAATAACGGGCCGTAACAAAGTAGAAATGTGAATAAGTGGTTGGCTCACAATTGGCGGCTATGATGGGTGCTGCTAACTCAACTTGGGTGCCCAGCCCAAAAACAGATAAATGCCAAAAGAAGGGGAATGAGCACTCTCAACACTCGGACCACAGGATATTGGGATCAATATGATATTTAATAGGACCTGATGGATCCAATCACATACATATAATAAAATTAATACATAAAAACACTAAAATTGATCGGTACCGATATATACACTGACAAGGGATAAATAACACAATTCAGTAAACCATTATAGCATTCAAGTTGCTCCTGGTACTGGTAGTACCACGAAAAAGTGTCCAGAGTAAAAGGCCACAAGTGGACCCTGTAGAACCGCAGACCGCTTCTCAGAAAAGTAGTTATCACGGACAGTTTGCAAAAAGTCTTAAACCAATATGGTGGATCCAATATCCCATATAGTGCTCCGTGGTTATTTGTAAATAATATTACACTCCTTCCCAGTTCATAGATAAAGGTACAGCCGCTCCGGATAGTATGCTGCAACTACTTCACTCGGAGAAAAAGGTTCCTACCTGGTTCCTGATGTCCGCTCCCGCTGCCGCGTCTCAGAATCTTCCACGAGAGGCGAGCTGCGCCGGCTGCTTCGGCGTCTAGCGTCAGCCGTCCCGTACTGATGACGTCGTACTATCGCGGGATTGAACAGGCAATGGTGGTACCTTAGTCAGATCCGTAGTCTGTATAGTAGAGCGGTTTCTATGTAGATATTTTCTCCTTTATAACTTCTTATCGCATGGCCATGCAACGGAAATCCAAAAGATTAGGTGGACGCTTCTCTCCTTAACACCAGACGCGTTTCGGGGAGTCTGCACCCCTTCATCAGTGGTTGAAGCGCCACTCATACCTCTCCACCTTTTATAGTCTATTAAGTAATCTCAAAAATCCGGATCCTGGATTCATTTTAGCAAGATTCCATCATTGCGGTTTTCATGCGGTTCAATTGCGGTTTTTCAACTCAGATGCGTTTTTTCTCATAATACATCCTGTACACTCCAGGATTATGTCATATTGTGTTTCAAAATAAAACTAATTAAAAACTTAGTTAAAAATTACATTTTAATCCATACAAATAGCAAATGTTTAAAAAATTAAGAATATAAATACATATAAATCTTTATAAATCTTCATTGTGATTTAAAATACTTATAAGATCCCTTGGCTGAAAATTTATGCTTATAATTTGATAGAGAGGATCGGGACAGAGAAAAACCGCAATTGAACCGCATGAAAACCGCAATGATGGAATCTTGCTAAAATGAATCCAGGATCCGGATTTTTGAGATTACTTAATAGACTATAAAAGGTGGAGAGGTATGAGTGGCGCTTCAACCACTGATGAAGGGGTGCAGACTCCCCGAAACGCGTCTGGTGTTAAGGAGAGAAGCGTCCACCTAATCTTTTGGATTTCCGTTGCATGGCCATGCGATAAGAAGTTATAAAGGAGAAAATATCTACATAGAAACCGCTCTACTATACAGACTACGGATCTGACTAAGGTACCACCATTGCCTGTTCAATCCCGCGATAGTACGACGTCATCAGTACGGGACGGCTGACGCTAGACGCCGAAGCAGCCGGCGCAGCTCGCCTCTCGTGGAAGATTCTGAGACGCGGCAGCGGGAGCGGACATCAGGAACCAGGTAGGAACCTTTTTCTCCGAGTGAAGTAGTTGCAGCATACTATCCGGAGCGGCTGTACCTTTATCTATGAACCGGGAAGGAGTGTAATATTATTTACAAATAACCACGGAGCACTATATGGGATATTGGATCCACCATATTGGTTTAAGACTTTTTGCAAACTGTCCGTGATAACTACTTTTCTGAGAAGCGGTCTGCGGTTCTACAGGGTCCACTTGTGGCATTTTACTCTGGACACTTTTTCGTGGTACTACCAGTACCAGGAGCAACTTGAATGCTATAATGGTTTACTGAATTGTGTTATTTATCCCTTGTCAGTGTATATATCGGTACCGATCAATTTTAGTGTTTTTATGTATTAATTTTATTATATGTATGTGATTGGATCCATCAGGTCCTATTAAATATCATATTGATCCCAATATCCTGTGGTCCGAGTGTTGAGAGTGCTCATTCCCCTTCTTTTGGCATTAATATACACTCACCTAAAGAATTATTAGGAACACCATACTAATACGGTGTTGGACCCCCTTTTGCCTTCAGAACTGCCTTAATTCTATGTGGCATTGATTCAACAAGGTGCTGATAGCATTCTTTAGAAATGTTGGCCCATATTGATAGGATAGCATCTTGCAGATGATGGAGATTTGAGGGATGCACATCCAGGGCACGAAGCTCCCGTTCCACCACATCCCAAAGATGCTCTATTGGGTTTGAGATCTGGTGACTGTGGGGGCCATTTTAGTACAGTGAACTCATTGTCATGTTCAAGAAACCAATTTTAAATGATTTGAGCTTTGTGACATGGTGCATTATCCTGCTGGAAGTAGCCATCAGAGGATGGATACATGTTCTCATTCTGTTTATGCCAAAATCGAACTCTACCATTTGAATGTCTCAACAGAAATCGAGACTCATCAGACCAGGCAACATTTTTCCAGTCTTCAACAGTCCAATTTTGGTGAGCTTGTGCAAATTGTAGCCTCTTTTTCCTATTTGTAGTGGAGATGAGTGGTACCCGGTGGTGTCTTATGGTGTTGTAGCCCATCCGCCTTAAGGTTGTGCGTGTTGTGGCTTCACAAATGCTTTGCTGCATACCTCGGTTGTAACGAGTGGTTATTTCAGTCAACGTTGCTCTTCTATCAGCTTGAATCAGTCGGCCCATTCTCCTCTGACCTCTAGCATCCACAAGGCATTTTCGCCCACAGGACTGCCGCATACTGGATGTTTTTCCCTTTTCACACCATTCTTTGTAAACCCTAGAAATGGTTGTGAGTAAAAATCCCAGTAACTGAGCAGATTGTTAAATACTCAGACCGGCCTGTCTGGCACCAACAACCATGCCACGCTCAAAATTGCATTAAATCACCTTTCTTTCTCATTCTGACATTCAGTTTGGAGTTCAGGAGATTGTCTTGACCAGGACCACACCCCTAAATGCATTGAAGCAACTGTCATGTGATTGGTTGACTAGATAATTGTATTAATGAGAAATAGAACAGGTGTTCCTAATAATTCTTTAGGTGAGTGTAAGGAGGATTCAGAGGAGTGAATAATGTATAGACTCTGGGTATAGGGACAGTACAGTATCTACAGAAGACTGAGGGGGTAAATACTGCATATATGCAGTGCTCTGAGATGGTGAAAACAATATATAAGCAGTGCTTTATATGTACAGAAGTCTAAGGAGATGTATATATGTACATGGGAGTGACTCAATAAGGTCCTGGTAGGTAGCCACAGGTATGTGAAGCCATGCTGACTGTAGTGCACCCCACAGCAGCAGGAGGGTGCATGGGGAGGATACATAGAGTGAACAGAATGATCAAGATGGTCCTACAGATATGTGGGTGGGGAATTAGATACCAGGGTAGTACTTGGAAGTCTTGGTCATGCTCTTCCAACCGGTGTCAGAAAATCCTAGCTGTGTGACAGGTCGCATTGTCTTGCTGTAAGATCCCATCTGCCCCACGGTAGACAATCAGCATGTATGTGTGTACATGATCTGTAAAGATGGATTCATAACCAAATCAGTTGAAATTACCTTTTACATGGATGAGTAGTCTAGATAATCAAAAAAAAAAACGTTCCTCAAACCACAAAGCTGCCACCACCAGCAGTAGTTCCAAGGTGTTTGTTCTCTGATGTTTCTTGTCTGACATATCAACCTCCATCCGTTCCGAGAAGCAGAAAATATGACTCATTAGAGAAGTCAACCCATTGCCAATCAGTAGAGGTTCAATTCCGATACTGCCGCGAAAATTTTAGCCTTGTCTGCTAATGCAACTTCGTAAGCAGAGGTGCATTGACCATCCATCTGCTTCAGAGCCCCATATGCAGTAGGGTTCGCTGAACTGTTATTTCAGATACACGTCTGGTAACATTCTGGTTCATTTTGATGGTGAGGTGCTCCACTGTAGCATGTTGGTCTTCATGGCTAACATTCAACTCTCATTAATGGCATGTGACCCTCTGCAGTTTCCACATCGCTTATACCTCACAATACACTCACCACAGCAGCACGTGAACAGGTCACAAACTGCGTACTTTCAGAAATACTGCCACTTTTGCTCAAAAGCTAATAATCATCCCATTTTGCAAATCTGATAAATTACCCCTTTTTCCCATGACACCAACTAGGGATATGTGCGCTGATAGCCTATCGCCCACCTTATATACCCACCAAGCTAGCTCACAACACATTAATCAAATAAGAAAACTTTCAGCAGCTGTGTCTTGATGCAGGTAAACTTTTTTTATTCCATTTGTAGGAATGGTCCTATAACCAGGACGCATTTCGGCGATATGCCTTTATCAACACCTGTTAATAAAGGCACATCGCCGAAACGCGTCCTGGTTATAGGACTATTCCTACAAATGGAATAAAAAAAGTTTACCTGCATCAAGACACAGCTGCTGGGAGTTTTCTTATTTGATTATCGTGGAGTAGGCTCTTCTCCCGGGCAGTGTGCACTTGAGCGAGTGCCGGTTTCTTTATACCTAGCTCACAACACATGACTTCCTTCATGAGTACAGTGTTCATTTTAGGACATGGTCAGATATCATAGTCAAGAATCAAAATAATGCCAATGTGACACCTGACTGACACCTGGCTCTGACATCTGACTCTGACATCTGAGTTTGACTTATGCTCTTCATAGGTCAGGGTCAAAGTGAGAATGAGTTATAGATATACTATGTATTTGTATGCTAAATCACACAACCAAAGTACGTCTATTGCTGAGCTTATAGCTCTGTGCCTAAAATGCTGTAAGCTAACACATTAGAGTGTTATATGAGCGCATAGCTGATACGGATGGAGTAGAGTTAACACTCCTGTTTTCTTAGATTTCAGAGTTGTGCTATCTAATCTAAGCAAACACCTTCAATTGCTTTTCAATGGCTTTTGTCTCAAGATAATGCGATGAGTTAAGAAATTTGAGTTAAGAGCTGGAGTGCTAACCCTGCTACATCTGTAGCTCAGTGGTAAAACAATTGCCTCATATCCAGTGTTTCTGTGTTCAAAACCCCTTTAAGCCTCTAAAAATGTTTACATTTTATTAAGCCCTAGATAAGAGGCAAATTCAAATGATGTGTGAAGCTGATATCTGACTTCCTTCACTTGTCAGGGTCACAAAGAATTTTAGGTTTACTGTGGTTTTGTATGCTACATCACATAAATGAACAAAAATCCCAAGCTCAGACAAGGCAAGCTGGTAGCTAACTGGTAATGCAATTGCCCATATCCAGGCTTTCTGTGTTTAAAACCCCTTTCAGGCTCTAAATTTTTTTTACATTTTATTAAGCCCTAGATAAGAGGCAAATTTAAATGATGTGTGACGCTGATATCTAACTTCCTTCACTTGTCAGGGTCACAAAGAATTTTAGGTTTACTGTGTTTTTTGTACACTACATCTCATAGATCAAAAAAAATCACCACCTTTGCTGTCTAAAGCTATAGCTCAGTGGTAAGAGACATCCTTTGTATGTAGTGTTCATGAGTTCAAAACCCCTCTTAGGCTTTTAATTAAAAAATCTTTTATATTTTATTGAGCTCTAGATCAGATTCAAGTGGTGTGTGATGTAAGTAGTCCTTTTTTTATTTTATTAAGAGTACATGGGCAGCATTATAGTAAAGGGGGCACTAATTTACTGTATCTTCATCTATTTCCAGGTGGCTGAGTTTTTTGTTTTTTTTTGTTGTCTTGAAACAGTCACTGTACAATAAAATAATGTATTCTTATTACTTAGGAAGGAGTCTAATTATCAGATCTGTAAATCACTTTATTGCAATTATTTGTCAGCATCCACCCAAACATAAGCTGCAAAGATATGACCACTAGGGGTCTCACTAGTTCACTGTAGTTAGGCATGGTCCAGCTCTCCCAGCAAATACAAGCAGGAGGAAGTTTGGGCGTGTTTTGGAATAGCTGATGAGGAGACTTGCCAGATTCACTGCCTCTTCACAGCAAACCAAATTATCTTACTGTAAGTCTGCTCTCCCTCCGCTATCTTACATGGCTTATACATTGATTCACCTCTCTCAAGTGTGTATGCAGTTCCATATTAGCTAGAATCACTGTATTTCTGGGACCCCTGAAAAGTTGATTAGTCACTGTATACAGAGCTGTGTCCTGGATTATACATATCTACTGTATATATGTGTATTATACATACTGTGTGCTATAGCTTAACCACACTGAGATTTGCTCAGAAAGCTGATATACATATTACTGCTTTATCCACAGACACAATATATAATCATACAGATCACAGTACTATGTGATAGCTTCTAAGTATAGAAAAACCATGTAGTAATGTCCCTATGTGTTAATGTTATAGCTTGGAGGTTACATTAATGGATTTGCATGTTGAAGTCCCCAGAAAGATATGTTTTTTTCTTTAATAGCATATACTATAATAAATAATATGTCATTAACCCTTAGGATACCAGCGCTATACATGTATGTCGCTGGAAACACGGTCACAAATCCCAGCACCGTACAGGTACAGCGCTCTGATCGGGCAGCCACAGGAGCTACTCCCACCCGATCAGCTGCAGGGGTCCGGCAGTCACTGATAGTTGGACCCCTCCTGTATGCACCGGCTCATTATGCCAGCTCATTATGCCGGCTCATTAACCCTTGCACTGCCGCGGTCAGCGCTGATGGCTGCACGTGCGGTATCCTGCCGGGTGCTGGGTGTCCATCGGGTCCCCGTGGTGCTGTGACGAATAAAAACACAGATATCTCTGCAGCTATTTATCATACATAATCAGCATAATGAGCCCTACCAGACAGTATGTATGGTCTAATAGGGTTGATTCTGGTGACAGAGCCTCTTTACCTCTTATGGACACAGGCGCACCTGTGTATTTCCGATCACCGCTGCGTGGCGGGCTGTGATCGGAACAGTGTGCCTGCTGAAATCATTCAGAAGGCACCCTGTGACAATGCCAAGGGGGGTCCTATGACCCCCCCCCCCCCCCATATCTGCGATGGCTGCTAACCGTAGGTCAATTCAGATCTGCGGTTTGCAGCATTTCCGGGTTATTCAGGTCTCCGGTGACCTGGAATAGGAGGGTGATCGGTGGTGTAGATCTCTCGTAACAACACTTGACGGTCACCTCCTCTTTTCGGGGGAGGAATCCAGTCAATCACTTGAAACCATAGTTGGCTAATGGCATGTTTTTGTAAAATAAAATGCTTCCTGTGTTCCAAGCCTCACTTTATAATGGTTCCGCCCACTTGGGCGGACATGTGACGTCTGGCCACCAATTAGGGACCACTGTATGGTATTTAATATGGCGCCCCGCATTGCAGGCTAGCGCTGGCAACACTTGATATGTGGTCCTGTTAGTGGTAAGTTTTTGAGCCTATGGCTCCACCATACTATTCTTATTTCTACTATAGGACATTATGTACAGTGTTTGCTCTTCTCTATAGCTGTAATGCTTTCCAATGTTGCCTTTGAAACTCTCTTCCACTATTATCTCTGTCACCTGTTTTGGTGGTTATCACTATTAGCCTGTCCGCAGTCATTTAGTATGGTACTTGGATCAAATCCTTGATGGCCTCCATCACATATCTGATCTGACTATCATACCACACTTACTTACTATTTGCATGGGCTGTTTGGATATTTCTATTCACTCCAGCCCCATGTTAATGTATTGTTCATATGCCATGTAGCATGTCATCATGTATATATTATGTAACATGTCATTATTTCTTGTACAACTAATCATGTCTATTTAAACAGATTATATATGGCTTTGTTTTATGTATCAATCATGTCCATATTGTACTGTTATATACGAATTATGCAAAAGTGCTATTTTAGTAATATTAATGCACATCTTACAGATATGTAAATTTATAATTTTTATCAGCTTGATGAAGGGCTTATGTTAGCTCCAAACGTTGCAAGTTCAACTTGTGTACCTTCTTTCCAGTATGGGGGACCACACCTGAAAAGTGTTGGCCAGGGACGATCCGGGCGCCTCCAGTTCCTGAGGTACTCCGGCCTGCTCTTTCCCGGTCAGAAAAGATCAGGACCTTAAGAAATGCCTCATAGAACTGCAGGAATTTCCCTGTGTTGTCAGCGCTCCGGGACAGCACAAAAGAGTTGTACAAGGCAACCTGCACCAAGTAGACTGCATCTTCTTTGTACCATGCCTGGGTTTTGCGCATGGAGTTATATGGCTTGAGGATTTGATCAGAAAGATGAACTTCTCCCATATACCGATTGTAATCCACGATACAATCGGGCTTGAGGACTGGTGCCGCGGTACCTCGCACAGGGACAGGGGTGATGCCGTTACCGTGAATTGTGGACAGTTCAAGGACATCCCTCTTGTCTTTATATCTGACCAGCAACAGGTTTCCACTGGTAAGGGCATGGGTCTCACCCCTGAGGATAGGTACCTAGAGGGGGTGGGTAGTGAGGCTGCGTTGACTTTTCCGCACGGTGTCACAAGTGGACGTGGATCTGTCGGCGAGGGACTGGAACAAGGGGATACTAGTATAAATGTTATCCACGTACAGGTGGTAACCCTTATCTAGCAGTGGGTGCATAAGGTCCCACACAAGTTTCCCGCTAACACCCAGAATG
The DNA here is from genome assembly GCF_905171765.1 of Bufo bufo. Taxonomy (NCBI): domain Eukaryota; kingdom Metazoa; phylum Chordata; class Amphibia; order Anura; family Bufonidae; genus Bufo; species Bufo bufo. The sequence goes on along the minus strand of NC_053395.1, from coordinate 71,415,394 downwards.
GGGGGACATTCTGGGAGTTGAATACGGGAATCTCGCCCCTCGTACACACTAAACTTGTAAGTGTACCCTGAGGTACTCTCACAAAGTTTGCACAGCTTCACGCCATACCTCGCCCGCCTAGAGGGAACATACTGGCGGAAAAGGAGTCTCCCCTTGAACGCAATGAGAGACTCATCAACCGCGACCTTCCTTCCAGGTACATAGGCCTGTACAAATTTGGCCCCAAAGTGATCGATGACCGGCCTGATTTTGTACAGGCGGTCATAGGCAGGATCACCTTGGGGGGACATGCTGCATTATCTGAATAATGCAGGCATTTCGGGATGGCCTCAAACCGGGAGAGTGTCATGACCGTACTGTAAAGTGGGGTCTGGTAGAGGACGTCCCCACTCCAGTAATGCCTGACATTAGGTTTATTGACTAGGCCCATGTGCAGCACGAGGCCCCAAAACCTCCTCATCTCGGCTGCACTGACCGGGGTCCAGCCACCGGGCCTAGCCAAAAAGGAGCCCGGGTGTTGAGCCATAGTTTTTTTTTTTTTTGGGCGATTGTCTTATGTATGGTATCATTTTTGCGGGATGAGATGACGGTTTGATTGGCACAAGTTTGGGGTGCATACAGTTGCAAGAAAAAGTATGTGAACCCTTTGGAATGATATGGATTTCTGCACAAATTGGTCATAAAATGTGATCTGATCTTCATCTAAGTCACAACAATAGACAATCAGTCTGCTTAAACTAATAACACACAAAGAATTAAATGTTACCATGTTTTTATTGAACACACCATGTAAACAGTCACAGTGCAGGTGCAAAACGTATGTGAACCCCTAGACTAATGACATCTCCAAGAGCTAATTGGAGTGAGGTGTCAGCCAACTGGAGTCCATCAATGAGATGAGATTGGAGGTGTTGGTTACAGCTGCCCTGCCCTATAAAAAACACACACCAGTTCTGAGTTTGCTTTTCACAAGAAGCATTGTCTGATGTGAATGATGCCTCGCACAAAAGAGCTCTCAGAAGACCTACGATTAAGAATTATTGACTTGCATAAAGCTGGAAAGGGTTATAAAAGTATCTCCAAAAGCCTTGCTGTTCATCAGTCCACGGTAAGACAAATTGTCTATTAATGGAGAAAGTTCAGCACTGCTGCTACTCTCCCTAGGAGTGGCCGTCCTGTAAAGATGACTGCAAGAGCACAGCGCAGACTGCTCAATGAGGTGAAGAAGAATCCTAGAGTGTCAGCTAAAGACTTACAAAAGTCTCTGGCATATGCTAACATCCCTGTTAGCGCATCTACAATATGTAAAACACTAAACAAGAATGGATTTCATGGGAGGATACCACAGAGGAAGCCACTGCTGTCCAAAAAAAACCATTGCTGCACGTTTACAGCTTGCACAAGAGCACCTGGATGTTCCACAGCAGTACTGGCAAAATATTCTGTAGACAGATGAAACCAAAGTTGAGTTGTTTGGAAGAAACACACAACACTATGTGGGGAGAAAAAGAGGCACAGCACACCAACATCAAAACCTCATCCCAACTGTGAAGTATGGTGGTGGGGGCATCATGGTTTGGGGCTGCTTTGCTGCATCAGGGCCTGGACAGATTGCTATCATCGAAGGAAAAATTAATTTCTAAGTTTATCAAGAAATTTTGCAGGAGAGCTTAAAGAGGACCTTTTACTAGAATAAAACATCTAAACTAACTATACAGACATGTAGAGCGGCGCCCAGGGATCTCCCTGCACTTACTGTTATCCCCGGGCGCCGCTCCGTTCTCCCGGTATAGCCTCCGGTATCTTCATAGTTAGGCTCCACCCAGGGGAATAGCAGAAAAAAAGGAAAAGGAGCTCATGATACCAAAAAATATATATTGTTTATTAAAGCATGATTAAAAATGACATAAGTAAAGCCAATAGATAAATGGTACCATAGACATGATGAAAAGTCGGAGCGGAGGACAGAAAAAGAAACGCCACCCCGGAAGAACAAGCACACGGATCAAAAAAGCATGGTACAGTGTATAGAAAAGAGACATGGAAAACAATGCAGAGACAATGCTCTAAACCATGTACTAAATATTACTAGAATAAGGTACCAGGTGAGACACATGTCAACCGCATGAACACCTCTGTATATAAGTCATTGGTATGCAAGCAGACAGTAAAACATAAAGTGATGCTGTAGACCAATGAGCAATGAAAAATAAAAATAATGATGATGATGATAGTAAAACAGAGGGGAACAACCGGAGACAGGGACTCACCAAATGAAGAGCCGTGTGCTAGAAAAAACCAGGGTGGCGCTACCCCAACGCGCGTTTCGGCGTACCTTCGTCAGGGGGTAGCGCCATCACTGTGAATTGAACATAAAAAGGCTCCCACAGCCAATAGGAGAGCCGGTACTCACTCATCCCCCGGTGTGTATAAGTAAAGGCGCGCGAAAACCCAGGCAAGCACCGAGTCCAGCCACCCCACGGCCGGCGTCCCGCCGGCACGCCCACACCATGTGAAGAAATCACATGATCGGGCGGCTCCGACGTCAGGACGCACGGACGTGAGGCGCCGGAGACGGCTCTGGATGACGCGCGCACACATCACACAGGGGGAGGAGAGTCGGGAGGCCACCACAAAGCCGTAATCAAAACGGGACGAATGCTGCAGCATAAGGGATCGCATCTATATACGTCAATGTAACACAACTTGTATTGGACATGAATATACTGTTCATGTATACAATGAAAGAAAGGATCATAAATACAATCATATATATCAACATATATGCATTACACATCAATGGATCCAATATACAAATGAATGGGCATGATTAAGACAGACGTAATGAAAATTAAGACACTAGTTAAGATCATAATAATAATTATGGACATGATTAAGACCTAATACAAATAGATATATAAAACAACAATGTGGATAGATAAATAAATATGTCTGATAAATGTGGAATTAATAAGAAATTAATAAGTATATACACACCTAGTCATTAAAGACAGTGAATACAAATAATGCTAAAAACACGCAGAATGTACACAACATATCCACGTGAAGTGATAATGAGGTGAGTGGTATGTAAATATAATGTAAATTGGTGAAAAAAACTACATTTAACATTTTACATTTTTGAAACAAAATAATCATGTTTTAGTGTCTCCAATTGTCTGAGAGCCATATTTATTTTTATTTTTGGGGCGATTGTCTTAGGTAGGGGCTAATTTTTTGCGGGATGAGGTTGGTACTATTTTGGGGGACAGTGAGATTGGTACTATTTTGGGGGGGGGTACGTCTTTTTGATCGCTTGGTGTCGCACTTTTTTAATGATGTAAGATTACAAAAAATGTTTTTTAGCACAGTTTTTATTTTATTTTTTTGACAGTGTTCACCTGAGGGGTTAGATCATGTGATATTTTTATACGGTCGGTCGATAAGGACGAGGCGATACCTAATACAGTATGTCTACTTTTCTTATTTTCCCTTTTTTTTACAATTTTCTTTACTTTATTTTGGGAAAAGGACGCTTTTTTTACTTGAAACTTGAATTTTTTATTAAAAACACTTTTTTTCACTTTTTTTAACTTTTTATATTTGGCCCATTTTCACGGTTAGATCCCTGTTTCAATTCAGTACAATACATTATGAATGGAACTGTCAGAGTCTTACACAGTAAGACGCTGACAGTTGCCTAGGAGACCCAGCCTGCCAGCTGGATCTCCTGGGCTTCTGTAGCTGGCAGGCTCTGATGTCTGTATAAGGCAACATTGGCCCCCTGCCAGCGCAGACTCAATCAGAGGGAGCCCCCTCCCTCTGTAAACCCTGCACGTGCCGCGGTCAGCGCTGACCGCGGCATGTGAAAGGGTTGATCTTCCAGCAGATGTAGCTCCTGCACCCACCCGATCCCATCACGTCCATGCACATGGAAATGCGGTAAAGTACTACATTTCCCAATGTACATGTACGTGATAATGCGGGAAGGGGTTAATGTGGAACAGATGCCTGCCCATGTTTATACATGCAAGGTAAAATCGTAAAAACAATGGCTTTTTCTGTAAAAGCCATCTAAAATTCTACCTTTTTTTGTGAGCAGTAGCAGTACATAATGGAAACTGAGAAACAATGTGTCATGATAGGTGATGGAAGGGAAGCAAACCAAATAAACAAAAAGCAACAAAACACCAGGCTCGGCTTCCAAAGCTAGGGAACAGGGAAAGGTCACCACCTGACAATCCCTGAGCCTTTAACTGACTGCTAACAAACAACATGAGCAAATCCTTAGGGTGGAAGTGTTTATGTGCTGGAACCTAAGCCTAGCTGAAACTGTAACAAACCCTCAGCTAGGGAGCTGGAGATAAGACGACCAGTTCCTAGTGCAAGGTGCAGGACCCAGCGTCTTCCTGAGGCCTAGCCAGAACACACAACAAAAGGGGAAGGAGTAGGACTTAGCTTAAGACGGACAGGGAGCAGAAGATCCACCAAATACCAGCTGGGAACTCCAGAAGCAAATATAAACCGCAAGGGCTATAGTGAGAGGCGGTTATAAATAGCACCACTAAATAGCTAATGAGCAGAACCTGTGGAGAGGTGGGATCCAGCCCAAAACCACAACAAAGAGAAACAGAACAATCTGTCAGATAGACACGTGTAGCAAGTCTGTCAGATCTTCTCAGGCCTCTCACAGGGCAGGGTGTGACACAAGGCTTTTGGTGTGCAATTGTGGTTATGTAGGGGCAGTAGAGGTAGCTGCGTAGCCACAGCAGCAGCTGTACTATATAGATCTGGATTAACAAGGCAGGAGATGTGCAGCTATGTAAGTGTAGTAGTAGTGGCAGTAGCATCCACAGCCACAGCAATATAGCATGGGACCTGATAGACAAGGCAGAAGATGTGAGGCTGTATAGGCATAGCAATAGGGGAATTAGTAGCTGCAACAGTAGTACTGTATGGAACATAATGAAAAAGGCAGATAGCAGCAGTGACATCATTAGGCCAGTGAGAAATAGTCACTGTCAGCAATGGTAGATCTATTCAATTGTGTCAGACAGAAGTTTGTGAAAATCCTCATGGATTCATATCTGATTCATTTTCATAAATATAATGTTTTCCCTTCATTAGCGATGATCTGGCAGTGTAATACTGCAACTGATTACCCGATGAACTAGCAAATGCTCGTTCATCAGGTAATCAGAATCTTTCAGAAGGTTTTAAACTAATCATTTGATCGTGCTGTCTAATCTCGATCTGCGGTCGGCAAATAATGATTCAACATGGGGAGAAGCAATGGCAGAGGAGTGGAGGAGATCACTGCATGTAATAACAGAGATTGCTTCCACTGACGAGCAGGCGATTGCCAGGAAGGAACGCTACCTACCCGACAATTGCTTGGAAGATCTGATCTTTTATTATAAGCCTTAGTTCACTTCTATAATTTGTCTTGAGAAAAAAAAAGGTGGGGTCCTTTATCAAACTGGTGTAAAGTAGAGCTGTTTTAGTTGCCCATAGCAACCAATCAGATTCCACCTTTCAGTTTCCAAAGGAGCTGTCAAAAATTAAAGGTGGAATCTGATTGGTTTCTATGGGAAACTAAAACAGCTCTACTTTACACCAGTTTGATAAATGACTCCTAGACTATCTACTCACTGAGGGATCAGGTTACATGCTACCCATAGATATCTAAGGAGGGTGAAGAGGAGTGATCTGCTGAAGGGACACAGAGGCAGATACACACAGAGAGATGCTGCTGCTGGACACATACCAACACTGCTCAGTACTGCTGGATAATGTATATGCTTCTGTGTGTGGGACAGTTAGGGGTGCAGGATGTGCTCTTCACTATGTGTGCTGTGTATAGGAGACATAATATCAGCTAGTCTCCATCCGCTAACTAAAAAAACTGACAATTAGAGTTCGGAGCCTGCAGAGGAGTGAAATTGGTGATAAATGTAGGACATATACTCGAGTATAATACGAGTTTTTTGGCACATATTTTTGTGCTCAAAAAGCCCCCTCGTCTTATACTCGAGTCTAGGTCTGTATTATGGCAACTTACATTGCCATAATACAGACCATGACATGTTGGGGGCCGGAGAAGCTCTTACTTACCTTTACAGCTGCTCCGGTCAGCTCCCAGCACGTCCGCGCGGCACCTCTGTTAAGCTCCCAGTAGGAGCGATTTGGCCGACCCGAAAATGCCGCGATTATATATGAAGGGGGCCCGCGCACATAACTGGCTTTGTGTGTAAAGTATTTTACTAGTGTGTGAAACAATCTCTCTCCTATTGATAACAGGTCCAGCCTCTGTACTCACTTTTAGTGATGAGCGGCAGGTGCCATATTCGATTTCGACGAAATTCGCGAATATTCGATAGAATATCCGTTTTATATTCGTCGAAATCGAATATTCGTCATTATTCTTGTTATCGCGATTAATATGCGATTTAAATAATCGCGTATTGCGATTTTAACTTAAAGGCTACTCTCATATTGAAATAGCAATGCAATTATTTCAAGTTATAATATTCGAATTTCGATTTTAACTTAGCACTGCTATATTTAATTCTAGCCTAATATGGAATATAGCAGTGCTAAGTTAAAATCGAAATTCGATTATTATAACTTGAATTTTTTTTTTTTTTTTATTGTTATATTTTTTTCTTTCCCACTTCCCTAAAGTAGTTCTTACCTGTCCTTTGGATTCCTGGCTTCCTGGCTGCTCCAATCAGTGCCCGTTGCCGCTTCTGCCGACTTCGGTGCTCATGGAGCGTCCCCATCACCATGGGAACGTCTCTATATACTAGAATGTACTGTCGGATTTGAGAATTACGTGAAAAATCGCAATTCGATTATTTCAAGTTATAATAATCGAATTTCGATTTTAACTTAGCACTGCTATATTTAATTCTAGCCTAATATGGAATATAGCAGTGCTAAGTTGAAATCGAAATTCGATTATTATAACTTGAATTAATCGAATTGCGATTTCAACTTGGACCTGGTTTACTATGGTTGGCTTGGTAGAATTAGCGAATATGACGAATGTATTCGTCATATTCCACAAAACGAATATAACGAATGTATTCGTCATATTCCACAAAACGAAGATAACGAAGTATCCTGCATCTTCGTTTTAGCTACCTATTCATCAACTTCGCTAATTCTAGCAATCATATAGGAAAGTTTACTTTAGAGACAGCTAAGTTTAATTCGCTATGCGATTATATTACTTTGCTTTTTTTTATAAATAGAATAATTATAATAATTATCAGGTATTATAATTATTCTATTTTTTTTTTTTTTAAAAGCAGTCATATAATCGCATAGCGAATTAAACTTAGCTGTCTCTATAGTAAACTTTCCTATATGATTGCTAGAATTAGCGAAGTTGATGAATAGGTAGCTAAAACGAAGATGCAGGATACTTCGTTATCTTCGTTTTGTGGAATATGACGAATACATTCGTTATATTCGTTTTGTGGAATATGACGAATACATTCGTCATATTCGCTAATTCTACCAAGCCAACCATAGTAAACCAGGTCCAAGTTGAAATCGCAATTTGATTAATTCAAGTTATAATAATCGAATTTCGAATTTTAACTTAGCACTGCTATATTCCATATTAGACTAGAATTAAATATAGCAGTGCTAAGTTAAAATCGAAATTCGATTATTATAACTTGAAATAATCGAATTGCGATTTTTCACGTAATTCTCAAATCCGACAGTACATTCTAGTATATGGAGACGTTCCCATGGTGATGGGGACGCTCCATGAGCACCGAAGTCGGCAGAAGCGGCAACGGGCACTGACTGGAGCAGCAAGGAAGCCAGGAATCCAAAGGACAGGTAAGAACAACTTTAGGGAAGTGGGAAAGAAAAAAATATAACAATAAAAAAATAATAATAATTCAAGTTATAATAATCGAATTTCGATTTTAACTTAGCACTGCTATATTCCATATTAGGCTAGAATTAAATATAGCAGTGCTAAGTTAAAATCGAAATTCGATTATTATAACTTGAAATAATCGAATTGCGATTTTTCACGTACTTCTCAAATCCGACAGTACATTCTAGTATATGGAGACGTTTCCATGGTGATGGGGACGCTCCATGAGCATGGAAGTCGGCAGAAGTGGCAACGGGCACTGACTGGAGCAGCCAGGAAGCCAGGAATCCAAAGGACAGGTAAGAACTACTTTAGGGAAGTGGGAAAGAAAAAAATATAACAATAAAAAAAAACAAAAAAAAAAAAAGAATATTAGAAATATCGAATTTATATCACTATATTCGAAATATTCGCGAATTAGCGAAGTGCCGATATTCGCGAAAAAAATTCGATATTCGAATATTCGCGCTCAACACTACTCACTTTCACGATGAATGCACTGCAGCGAGCGGCCCGGCCGGCGCGTGACTGACGTCACTTAGTAACGCTCCTGCTTCCTGAAGTGGGAGGAGCGTTACTAAGTGACGTCAGTCACGCGCCGGCCAGCTAGCTCCCGCTCGCTGTAGTGCATTCATAGTGACAGTGAGTACAGAGGCGGCCATGTTATCAATAGGAGAGAGATTGTTTTACACACTAGTAAAATACTTTACACACAAAGCCAGTTATGTGCGCAGTTTAGGACACATGAGGGGACACATAGGGCCATGAGGGGGACCAGCATAAGATGCTATATTGCTCGAGTCAATAATGTTTCCCATTTTTTGGGGGTAAAATTAGGGGCCTCAGCTTATATTCGGGTCGGCTTATATTCGAGTATATACGGTAGTTATATAATGACCAGATACCACATCTTCTTCCTGTATGCACACATGCTGGCTTATTCTGGAAAGTTACAGGTACTGTATCCTTTCAAGAAAATTAAAACAAAAAAATGTAAAAACCCCATCCATTTCATTGCAGACTTCATGAGATATGCCCGAAATATTTTCTTTCTCCAGATCATTGGAAAAATGCTTATTTTAATCTACTAAAATATTTTATAGAGCACCTGTCTCCACCCAACCTGTCTGCTTCAGTAAAGAATTGCATTCCCCATGCTAACAATACAGCAGTGACATATCTTACACTGCAGTGTGCCATTCTTCTTTTATTCCTTATAGAAACTGACAACTGGGTGTTACCAATTGGTAGCATGTCCGTACGCACTCTGGCATTGTCAGGCTGTGCAGGGACACACCCTATTGACAAGCTGTCAGTTTATTCATACATTTTTAGGCTACATGCACACGACCGTGCCGTTTTTTGCGGTCCACAAACCGCGGATCCGCAAAAAACTGAAGCCGCCCGTGTGCCTTCCGCAATTTGCGGAACGGGCAGCCATTGATATAACTGCCTATTCTTGTCCGTTTTGCGGACAAGAATAGGACATGTTATATATTTTTTGCGGGGCTGCGGAACGGAGCAACGGATGCGGACAGCACACGGAGTGCTGTCCACATCTTTTGCGGCCCGATTGAAGTGAATGGGTCCGCATCCAAGCCGCCAAAACGGCGGCTCGGATGCGGACCCAAACAACGTCCATGTGCATGAGGCCTTAGTGGCAGAGTGGCAGAAGAAAAGCACAACCAAGAGTTATCAGCATATTTGCTGAATTTTATTTGACGGGCAATATAAGTAGTAGCCAAAACAGACATTTCAGGAGTGATGGCAACTCAACTAGATGACAAGAATTTCCTTGTCTGCTTCTATTTTCTGATTTACCCCTCTAGCAATTGTAATTATTCCTAGGTTTGCTGTCCCAGTAAATTAAAAATATGTCGCAGAATGACATAACTGGTTTGGTTTGAGCGGTGATTTCCAGGAAGATAGTAGCAATCATCCTCATGTTCTCATTTCAACATTATTGGCTTTGTTTAATTAAAGGAATTCTTCATTCCGGGTCTGTCTTTTCTCTTGTGGAGCTTTCTATAAGCGAAGATAGCACTGCTGACTGCACACAAAGACAAACATTCATCTGGTGCAGTTGTATTAGTGACTTAAAGGCCTATTACAGTTATGAGCACAAAGATGAATTACTGCGTTTGCACAAAATATGGAAATAATTACTGTTACCATGATATTTACAATAATTGGAAACAAAATTTTACGGTAAATCTACAGGAAAAACAGTTATGAAATTGCATAAGACTCCTCCCGTTCCTTATGTTTACCTTAACCCCTAACTGACTAAGGTGCTTCGGCCCTAAATGACCAAACACTTCTTAGACATTTTACACACATGGTAGTTTAAAGTAGAGATGGGTATATCAGTTATAAATTAATTGGATTTGTTCCGAATTTCACATATATTCGGCTGCCAAACAAATTAGAAATTTTAGGGATTCCCCGAATCGTGCAAAAAAAAAATAAAACAGTGCCCAACACAACAGGAAGTAAGAAAATGGAGGATCACATGACCCTGGGAGGGAGGGGAAGGTCTTTACCTGATTGGCTCAGAGGCTGTCATGTACGGGGACTGGCCTGTCATGTGATCCGGGTGCAATGATCAAGGCTGGATCTATTTCACAACCTCAATCTTGCATGCCCCTACATGTAGGCCACATAAGGTACATAAATCACATTTCAACATGGTATTTCATGCATCCCAACAGACTGCCACCATATATGATATTGAAATTAATATGCAAATTAATTAGGGGCTCATAGAAAACTCCACAGCTCCCCACTCGCAAGCAGGTGCACATTAGCACTAGTCATACTTACAGCAGACACACGCAGTGGCAGATTAACATCGGGGCGTTCGGGTCAGCAGCCCCGGGCCCGGCATCGCTGGCGGCCCAACGCCGACCTGAACACCCACATATTGCAGCGGGGCACGGGAGCGCATAGTTCCCTGCCCCGCCGACGATCACCGCCATTGGCTTCAGGCCTAGTAGGCCTGAGACTTATGCGGTAGTATAATCCCAGCGTAGGCGTGCATGATGGCATCATCACGTGCCTGCGCCGGGACGTAGGACCATGAAGATTGCACGCCTGCTGCCTGCCTCACCATCCCGGACAAAGGTAAGTATTAGCTTTTTAGTTTTTTTTATTAGTTTTTTTTTATTTTCTGTGTGTTCTAACTTTGGGGGGCAGAGGAGGACATGGGGCAAATCATTTCAGTGGGGCAGATTATTACAGGGGGGCAAATCACTTCATTGGGGGTAGATTATTACATGGGGACAAATTACTTCATAGGGGGATTGTGGGGGGAAATTATTTAATAGGAGGGCAGTATGAGGCAAATTACTTAATGGGGGCAGTGTGGGGGAAATTACTATATGGAGCAGTGTGAGGGAAATTAATATATGTGGGCAGTGTGGGGAAAATTACTGTATGGGGGCAGTGTGGGGAAAATTACTGTATGGGGGCAGTGTGGGGAAAATTACTATATGGGGCAGTGTGGGGAAAATTACTATATGGGGCAGTGTGGGGAAAATTACTATATGGGGCAGTGTGGGGAAAATTACTATTTGGGGCAGTGTGGGGAAAATTACTATTTGGGGCAGTGTGGGCAAAATTACTATTTGGGGCAGTGTGGGGAAAATTACTATATGGGGCAGAGTGGGGGAAATTGCTAAATGGGGACAGTGTGGGGGAAATTACCATATGGGGCAGTGTGGGGGAAATTACCATATGGGGCAGTGTGGGGGAAATTACCATATGTGGCAGTGTGGGGAAAATTACTATATGGGGACAGTGTGGTGGAAATTACTATATGAGGGCAGTGTGGGGGAAATTACTATATGGGGGTAGTGTGGGGGCGTTGCTATTAGGGGACATTATTTTTGGGGACACTATACAGGCATTTTTACCTGGAGCAAAATATAGGGTGTTATTATTACTGGGGGCACTCTAGGGGACATTATAACTGCTGTAGACACTATAGGGACCTTTGGGATAATTTATCAAACCGGTATAAAGAACTGGCTTAGTAGCCCATAGCAACAGATTCCACCTTTCATTTTTGACAGCTCCTTTGGAAAATGAAAAGTGGAATCTGATTGGTTGCTATTCGATCTGAATTTATTGGTGGCGAATCGCGTTAAAAAACTGCTATTTCCTGGCTGCTGAGAGCCTTCATAGTGGTGTAGAACACTGTGCCTTGCAGTAATACGCATAGGGAATCTTCTTTGGTAGTGAAATAATACTGTGAGTCCGTATGACATGCAGATGACAGATGTCGCTCTTAGAATCACTGCATACTTCACTTATTCGGTTGGTCACGGGGCCAAAACTGACCAAATAACTCAAATATAAACTCGGCCTTAGGCTAAGTTCACACGAACGTGTGTGATCTGTGGCCGTATTGCGGGCCGCAATACACGGCCACAGATCCGTGTGAATTCCGCATCACGGATGCGGACCCAGTCACTTCAATGGGTCCACTAATCCGGAATCGCGGAACGGCCGCACGGGACGGGACCCCTCAGAAGCACTACGGAGTGCCTCCGTGGGGTTACGTCCCATAGTTCCGTTCCGCTAAAAGATAGGACATGTTCTATCTTTTAGCGGAACGGCCGGATCGCGGACCCATTAAAGTGAATGGGTCCGCGATCCGATGCGGCTGACCTACGGCCGGCGATCGAGCATTGCGGGCCGCTTCACAGGCACGGGTCACACACGTTCGTGTGAACTCGGCCTTACAGGTAGATGTTAGCGTCAAGAAGAAGCACACTCCTTTTACACCCTCATCAGCTGATTCAACATAGATGTCTAGAGAACCTGTTCTATTAAACGCTTATACAAGTAGAGCCCCCCGACAGAGTGGAGAGGGTGTCAGCAGTAAGTTTGTGTTGACGTCACTGATTCATTTTCCCCATTCTATGATACGTCAGAACAATTACCCAGATAAAAACGTATCCTGTCTGTGGAGCATATGCCTTCACTCAGTCAGAATTTGCTCAATAATCCATCAGTATTGCTAAAGGCAAAAAAAAATGGAGTGGATATAAAACAGAGATGACACATGAATGGAATATTTGCATGTCTTCTGTGTTTTCTACCCACTCCTGCTTTTGGCTACCAAATCATAAGTCAATTCTGATGCAAAATAGGGACAATGTCATGCAGGCCTTACAGCTGTTACATAGACAGGATCCGTTGTGCGTCTCATTTTTCATTCCTTCTGACAGATCAGAAGAAGTGTCAAATGAATGATGATGTCAGCCAGGCCGAAAGCCAAAATAGTGGACCAGTCATGAAGTGGGGAGGGTGGGAACAGCATGAGAAGTCCACAGAGTGGACCTATGACATAGTGGTGTGGTGAAAGCAGCATGAGGAGACCACAGAGTGGCCCAATGACAGAGTCTGCTGGCCACAGATTGCCTGATATTGAGGTCCTTCCTGCATAATACTCACCTGGTTTGTTTGTTCCTGCTTGGCTTCCGATCTCCCGTCCGTCTCATCCTCTGGTCTTGGCATGCTCTCCTGGTTTGACTTCGGCTTGTCCTGACGATTCTCTGCTTGCTCCTCCGGTACCTTTTCTGCTCTCTTGGTTTTGACACGGCTTGTTTGACCTTTCTGTTTATGTGTTGTTTGTTTTCCCTGCACTATCCTAGCTTAGGGTTTGTCGACCAGTTGTCCCTTGTCGTTAGGACTTGCGAGGCAAGTAGGCAGGGACAGGGGTGAGGGTGGAGTTCAGTGGTCGCTACACCACCCCCTGTGTGTGTGACAAGCATGAGGAGACCACAAAGCGGCAGAATGATCGAGTCTGGAGGTGGCAGCAGCATGAAGAGACCACAGAGCGGCACAATGACCGAGTCTGGAGGTTGCGGCAGCAGCAACAGCATCAGGAGGAGGCCACAGAATGGCACAATGACAGAGTGTGGAGGTGGCAGCAGCATGAGGAGACCACAGAGCGGCAAGGTGACATAATGTGGAGGTGGGTGGCAATACCAGTACTTGCTGAAGATGGTGGGTGAAAGAAGGAGCACTTGGCATCAGATTTTTGGCATCAGGCGGGTAACAGCATCAGAATAGTAGTTGAGGCAGGTAGACAGAAGAAAACGGTCTCTTTTGTCAAATTGTTGGTGTGGGACCATGGATGATCTAGTCTGATGCATAACACATTGGTGTGTGGAAATCCTGGCTGATCCATGCCTGATTCATCTTGATGCAGTGTCCCACTATGTGCTATATGTGCGCACTTTAAACTCTTGCTAAATGTCATATCAAATGTATTGTGGTATCATGCTGTACTTCCCTTTAACAGGCTGGCAGTGTCATTTACCTTTATTCACCCCTAGGTGGTGCTGGCACCGCTACTTCTGTGAACCCCTGCACCACTACTTCCCGGGTAGGTAGGCTGCTGCAAAGCAGGTGCTCTACCCCTGGCACGTTTGGCTCCCGACCTCCCACTGCTGCCACCCTGCTGACTCCCAGCCATGCTTTGCTTTCAACACATATAACCGCCGACGTGAACTAAGAATATATTTTTCTTTTTGTACTGAAATAAGCCAGTAAATGCTTTCAGCAGAAATAAATGCACCAGTGAAGTGCGTATAAATTTTTCTTTCTGTACTAAAATAGGCCACTGAACATTTTTGACACAAATAAGTGCACCTGTGAAATGCGGATATATTTTTCTTTTTTTACTGCAATACGCCCCTATACGCTAAGTTAACTGAGCAAATATTTTTCTTGTTGGACTGAAATACGCCACTATACGCTTTCACCAGAAATAACTGCAACAGTGCAGTGCATATACAGTACAGACCAAAAGTTTGGACACACCTTCTCATTCAAAGAGTTTTCTTTATTTTCATGACTATGAAAATCGTAGATTCACACTGAAGGCATCAAAACTATGAATTAACACGTGGAATTATATACATAACAAACAAGTGTGAAACAACTGAAAATATGTCATATTCTAGGTTCTTCAAAGTAGCCACCTTTTGCTTTGATTACTGCTTTGCACACTCTTGGCATTCTCTTGATGAGCTTCAAGAGGTAGTCCCCTGAAATGGTTTTCACTTCACAGGTGTGCCCTGTCAGGTTTAATAAGTGGGATTTCTTGCCTTATAAATGGGGTTGGGACCCTCAGTTGCGTTGAGGAGAAGTCAGGTGGATACACCGCTAATAGTCCTACTGAATAGACTGTTAGAATTTGTATTATGGCAAGAAAAAAGCAGCTAAGTAAAGAAAAACTAGTGGCCATCATTACTTTAAGAAATGAAGGTCAGTCAGTCAGCCGAAAAATTGGGAAAACTTTGAAAGTAAGGGCTATTTGACCATGAAGGAGAGTGATGGGGTGCTGCGCCAGATGACCTGGCCTCCACAGTCACCGGACCTGAACCCAATCGAGATGGTTTGTGGTGAGCTGGACCGCAGAGTGAAGGCAAAAGGGCCAACAAGTGCTAAGCATCTCTGGGAACTCCTTCAAGACTGTTGGAAGACCATTTCAGAGGACTACCTCTTGAAGCTCATCAAGAGAATGCCAAGAGTGTGCAAAGCAGTAATCAAAGCAAAAGGTGGCTACTTTGAAGAACCTAGAATATGACATATTTTCAGTTGTTTCACACTTGTTTGTTATGTATATAATTCCACATGTGTTAATTCATAGTTTTAAAATTTCATTTTATTTGGCAAAGCATCATAAAACAGCTGGATAAATGCATGGCTCTCGAAATTGGGATCTTTCTCAGCCAGGCTATAGAGATTTTTGATAATAGACAAAAATTCCCTGGGACTCTGATTTGGCTGACATTTCAGGGTAAACATGGCTCTCCTTGCCGCAGTAGCTGACCTTTAAGGACCAAACTCTGTCTTTATTTCTGACACAACCTCTGACCAGGTATCTATGCCCATATCACGGAGGGAATTAAAGAAATACCTGTGTTTTGGCTCACATCCGCATAATTGCTATCTTATGTAGGATGTTTATTGTGGTACTTGTGGTCCGCTGCGGGCATCCTCCACTGTATGCATTTTTGCTGGGGATCGCCATTAGCAACAGGCCACAAGTGCAGGATTTGCTCCCCTGTATATACATACACTTCCTGCCTGTTTAACACTATGCCATGTTTTTATTTATTTGTATATAAAGAGGCCTGGAGGTGTATAAACTCTAATTTAAATGAGCCTGTTTTCCACCCACAGGCTACATTTAGTTGCACCTGCGTGGCCTGGGCAATATCAGCCAGTCTTGAGTGGGACTCGCAGACTCCTCCTCCCATTGCAAGCATGGTTACATGCTGGAGGTAACTGGTGAGTTGTCTGTGAGTCGAACCTCACGCTCCTGCAATTCGCCCACTGGCCCCTGGTATTGCCCATGTGGCACAGGTAGGGGAGTGTTAGGACCCAAGCTACTTGAGAAACCTTGGCGCGGTGCGCGGGCTCAGACATGTCCTCCACAGTAGGATATGTTGGCTAATCTCTAAATTTTAACATCAGTATGAGGGTTAGTAAGACCGCAGAGTGCACCTGTCTTTGCAAATATATAATTATATTGCTATATTGGTTATCACATCCACATAATTGCTATCTTGTGTAGGATGTTTATTGTGGTACTTGTGGTCCGCTGCGGGCATCCTCCACTGTATGCATTTTTGCTGGGGATCGCCATTAGCAACGGGCCACAAGTGCAGGATTTTCTCCCCTCTATATACATGCGCAACTGCATATGGGTTTGAGCACTTCCTGCCTGTTTAACACCATGCCATTTTTTTATTTGTTTGTATACTTATAATATACTTTCTAACATAGAAAGTATATTATAGTGCATTTGTATTGTGCAGCAGTTGTGTGTGGTTCTGCTGCAATACCGCAGCAATATATAGAGACAAACGCTATTGGAATAACTAATTGCAACTGGTGTGCTATACCTGTTGCCCCAAAAAAATCTGATTGAGGAGTGTGATATACCTATAATATACTTTCTAACATAGAAAGTATATAGTCCATTTGTATTGTGCAGCAGTTGTGTGCGGTTCTGCTGCGATACCGCAGGTACATAGAGGGACAATCGCTATTGGAACAATTATTTGCAACGGGTGTGATATAACAGTTGCCCAAAAAAAAAATGATTGAGGGGTGCAATATACCTGCTTCCACAAAATACTGATTGAGGGGTGCAATATACCTGCTTCCACCAAATATTGATTGAGGGGTTCTATATACCTGCTTCCACAAAATACAGATTAAGGGGTGCGATATCCCTGCTTCCACAAAATATGGATTAAGGGGATTGATATACCTGCTTCTACCAAATATTGATTGAAGCCTGCGATACACCTGCTTCCACAAAATACTGATTAAGGGGTTTGATAAACCTGCTTCCACAAAATACAGATTGAGGGGTGCGATATACCTGCTTCCATCAAATATTGATTATGGGGTTCTATATACGTGCTTCCACAAAATACTGATTAAGGGAATTGATATACCTGCTTTAACCAAATATTGATTGAGGCCTGCGATATACCTGCTTCCACAAATACTGCTCTTCTCTAGGGACTTTGGCACAGGGTCATTTTGAAAATGACAGGCACAGTATTTATTATCAGAGGAATTATTATCCCATCCATTCCCAGACCTTACCGATGCACAGCCATTCTTGGCATCGGATGAGGAAGAGGATGTAGCAACGGCCGCCACCCAGCGGTCTGACGACAGTACCCAGATCGGCACAAGGAGGGTAGTCTCCACTGTTGCTGCCTTCTCCGGAATCTCTAATGTCAGTGGTGGTGAAGGTGACGATGATGAAGTGTCGATAGATGTCACGTGGGTGCCCACAAGAGAGGAAGAGGAGGGGAGTTCAGAAGTGAGAGATGGAGCAGCAAATTGGGAGGAGAAGGAGGAGAAG
This sequence comes from Bufo bufo, assembly GCF_905171765.1. NCBI lineage: Eukaryota > Metazoa > Chordata > Amphibia > Anura > Bufonidae > Bufo > Bufo bufo. The sequence goes on along the minus strand of NC_053395.1, from coordinate 71,397,587 downwards.
CAGGCAGAACTCACAGTGCACCGGAGGCAAAAAGCAGACTGCAAATGTATCTGGAGCGGGCCATCCAACATGCACGGTCACATCTTGCGCTCCCAGGACGCCGGGACATTACTCCGCAGTGTGGGCCTTTTTTTAACGTGTCAGCTTCTGACAATAGTGTTGCCATCTGCAGCCTGTGCTGTCAACGCATAATTCGCAGTAAGCCCAACATTCACCTAGGGACGACCGCTTTAAGAAGGCACCTGGCCTCCCATCACCGAGCCCAGTGGGATCAACACCGTCAGAACCCACAATGCCACACTCCCGGGACTTTACGTCCTGCTATTTTTCCTCTCTGCTCCCATTTGTCCTCCACCTTCCACCTTGCCGTCGTCACGTTCATCTGGCAGAATGCAGGCTTCCGTGACCAAATGTTCGAGCGTAAAAAGTTAATGACGCTGGATAACCCTCTTGCCCAATGGTTGACCGCTGGCTTGTCGGAACTGCTAGCCCGCCAACTACTGCCATATAAACTGGTGGACTCAGAATCCTTTAGAATATTTGTGGCCATTGGCACACCTCAATGGAAAGTAGAAGAGCATCCCAGAGCTATATGGCCACGTTCAGTGGCAAGTGAATATATCTCTGGCACACAGTGTCACTGCCAAGATACATCTGACCACAGACACGTGGTCTAGCAAACACGAGCAGGGAAGGTACATAACTTTTACTGCCTACTAGGTGAACCTTCTGACGGCCGTCAAGCATGTAACCTGTTGCACCCGTGTGGATTTGGTGTTACCGCCACGGATTGCATGCATGCCTGCCTCTTCTCCTCCTCCTACTCCTACTCCATCCTCCGTCTCCTCCTCGGCTGACTCCTCCTTTTCCACTGCTACCGCCTCTTCCCTGTCATGGCCATGCCCATGACCGTGACTCCTTTACCGCATGCGGTTGCCTGCGGTTTTGTATGGGCGTTCAACCACGGGCGAGGGCCGCTTGTCTGTGGCCTCACTTGTGGTTGCCGCGGGCAACCAGTGTTGTTTTTAGCAGCAGAGCAGCCTGAGCGTCGCTAGGTAGCTTGCTGCCCTGGCATGCGGTCACACCTAGCAACCTTTTGTTAGGTGTGTGTGTTGTGTGCACCGTGTGGTATGTTATTGTGTGCACTTTCCCTTTATGTATGTGTGTTTTCCCTTCTGTGGCATTGGAAGGGTTAACTTCCTTCCCAGTGTGTGTGTGTTGTCACTGGGTGTGTCCAACCTTTGGGTGTGGCCACTTTGGCCTATATATACCCTCTCTCTAGCAGGGCTCAGGAGGTTGCTTCAGTCTTGCTAGCTGAGGCAGCCTCCTGTGCTTTCCATTCCTCTGTGAGAGCCATCACTGTGGTCATAGGTTTAAGTTCAGGTTTTATGTCTTATTAAGTTTATGCTTACCTGTATGTGTCATGTCTGGGTGATGGTCTGTTGGGATTTTCCTATGTTGGTTTGTGCAGCTAATGGTTCTGGATTCTCTGTCAGGGATCCAGTCAGCAAGGCTGTGGCAGGTTGGTTGAGCTACTGAGTTCACCTGCCATTTCCGTTAGTCTGTTTATGTTTCCCCTTTTTCCCAACAGCTTGGCCGTTGAGACTCCTGCTCCTCCGTGCCTAGGAGGAGTGGGTCGTCTTACCCTGACTCCTAGCGCAGGGACCGGACGGAGGGTGAGTTAGGGATCCGAGGTTCCTGCACATGGGTCCTCCTACCTTTAAGGTCGGCCTATGCAGTTAGGAGTTAGGGTCAGGGTAGGGACGCTGTTAGGAGGTGACCTGCTCCCTATCCTGTTCTCCTGGGTCAAGCAGCCATACCATCACCTGGCTGCACACGGCTGAGGATTTCCCCCATCCTCAGCCGTGACATTCCCCTGCACCTCCCAAGCTCCCCAGAACCTGTTCGACATGCCAGGTGAGACGTTTCCATGCTGTGCTGCGGCTGTTGTGCCTGGAAGCCAAGAGTCACACCGGTCCTGCACTGCTTTCAGCTCTGCGGTCACAGGCCGATCTGTGGCTAACCCCGCTCAATTTGACAGTTGGTAAAGTGGTGTGTGACAACGGTACCAATCTTCTTAGTGTGCTGAAACAGGGCAAAATGACACACGTGCCGTGCATGGCACACGTCCTGAACTTAGTCGTGCAGCGATTCGTTGCCAAATACCCCGGGGTCCAGGACGTCTTGCGGCAGGCCAGGAAAATTTCTGGCCATTTCAGAAGATCTTACACGGCCATGGCTTGCCTTGCTGACGTTCAGCGGTGACACCACCTGCCCATCAGACATCAGATTTGTGACAGCCTGATTCGCTGGAACTCCACCTTGTATATGCTTGATAGGCTGCTCCGGCAGCAACTCTGCAGCAGGACAGGTTCTGGGGAGCTTGGTTTCTTTTCACCGTGCCAGTGGCTGCTCATGTACGACGCATGCAGACTTCTGCCGCCATTTGATGAGATCACCAAACTGGTAAGTCGCAGCCAGGCCGCCATCAGTGACATCGTACCTTACGCCTCCTTTCTGGAGCGTGCATTGAGTCATGTCATTGATCAAGCCGTTGAGGAGCAGGATCTGGAAGATGAGGAAGTCGCAATGCTGAATGAATTCCCAGGGGGGTCTACTCCATCTGAGACAAGTCAGCAGGAGTGTAAAGAGGAGTCAGAGGAGGATGGTGGCTGGGGGGGAGGAGCAAGAAGAGCAGGCTTTGAGGGTGACTTTAAACTTTTCGGGGATCCCTGGTGTTGTCCGTGGATGGGGGAAGAAGACCAAGGACGACATTCTCCTGGGCGATGAGCAGGAGCCAGGGCTCTCCACCGCTTCCAATTTAGTGCAATGGGGGCCTTCATGCTCTTGTGTTGGAAGAGGGACCCCCGTATAAAAGGCATATAAAGGGCAAGGACAAATACTGAGTGGCAACGTACTTAGACCCATTGCACAAACACAAAATTGTGGACCTTACCAGCATCACAGAGGGCTGGCAGAATGCAGCATTTCCAGGTCATGCTGTGAGAGATGCTGCATTCTGCTGTTGCGGGCGCTGTTAGAGGAATTTCCACCCACAGCTTAACAGGTGCGGGTACCAATCCTACCGTGCCTGCAAGAAGAGGGCGGTTTGAAGATGTGTTGGTCACTTCGGATATGAGATAATTCTTGCAGCCAACCCATCAACAACCGCCCTCCGGATCCAGCCTCAGATAATGCCTAGACCGACAGGTGTCTGACTACATCGGGTTAACGGCCGATGTGGACGCTCTGAGAAGCGAGGAACCCCTGGACTACTGGGTGTGCAGGCTTGACCTGTGGCCAGAGCTGGCACAATTTGCCATGGAACTCTTGGCTTGCCCCTTGTCGAATGTCCTGTCCGAAAGGATGTTCAGCGCAGCAGGGGGGATCATGACTGATAAGCGCACTCCCCTAGCTCACGACAGTGTGGACTACCTCACATTTCTAAAAATGAATGAGGCATGGATCTCAGGGGAATTCAACACCTGTGACGACCACGTGTAATTGAATTTCCTCATGCCAGCCCACAAATATCCACCACCACCCAGAACATAGAATGGTCCTTGTCTTATGTACAGTATATACAGCGGCATAAAAGGCCTTTTCTGTCAGGTGAATGCCTAATTTTTGGGGCCTCTACTCCAGTGACCTACAGTAAAATTTGTATCCAGTGACTGCCTAATGTACCTCCAGACACAATCACTAGTTCTTTTCTGTGAGATGAATGTCTAATTTTTGGGGCCTGTACTGGCCTACAGTAACATTTTTAGCCAGTGACCGCCTAATGTACCTCCGGCCACATCATCACAAGTTCTTTTCTGTCAGGTGAATGCCTAATTTTTGGGGCCTGTACTGGCCTACAGTAAAATTGTTATCCACTGACCGTCTACTATACCTCCAGCCACATAATCACTTGTTCTTTTCTGTCAGGTGAATTACAAATTTTTGGGGCCTTTAATCCCCTGGCCTACAGTAAAATTGTTATTCAGTGACCGCCTAATGTACCTCCAGCCACATAATCACTTGTTCTTTTCTGTCAGGTGAATGCCTAATTTTTGGGGCCTGTACTCCCGTGGCCTAAAATAAAAATTTTCTCAGATATGTTCTTCAAATAAGGATATATTGGCTAAATTCTCAATTTTAACACCAGTTTGAGGGTTTAGTCAGACTTGTTTGTTTACATCCACAGTAGTGTACCTTCCTTATTAATGTTTATTTCAACTAACAACACAATCACCAATTAACGTCTAGAGTAACAAAAATATATATATTTTGCGCAACTTCCTTTGTTTTTATTTAGGCAGATCTCAGCAGTGCCTCCATTTATGTCAATGTTTATACTGCTCTGAAAAACTGTTTAATTTATTTATGGAAAAACAAGCTAGAATCTATAATAGAGGAGATTCTGACTTATTTCCACAAATAAAAACAAGAGCTAATGAGAGCTCATTATCTGCGCTAAGTTGAAGACAAAGGGAAGACAGTTGTGTACAATGTTTTTTATATATTTATTAATAATATTTCAGTGCAATATAAAATATATATATATATATACATATATATGACAATATAAAATTGGTGACAATTCAAGAATAATAATCAATTATATACAATCAAGAAGACAAAATAACCTATAGGCTATAGATATAATCAATAATGAATCGGATATCTTAATAATAACTGGAAAATCATGAAATGTGAACTCAAACTTGACACTTGGCTTAGCCCAGCGAAGAGATTTTCATAATCCAAAGTCTAAACAGCGCATGACACAATTGTTTCTTCATGCACGCGTTTGATTAAATCCCAAGATTATAATCAAAGTTAATAGGCATTTAATATTTATATGCAACCATACCATTGACTTGAACTAAAATCAGTTCCTTGGAGATTATACAATTGTATATATCAAATGTATCTATTTATCTCCCTAGATTGAAATACGAAATTGATACTGCAGTTACAATTATCACAAATCAATCTAGATCCTACAAAGAACAATATGGTCTATTTGAGTAAATATAAATATGTGTATCAATTGCCTAATATACAAACAGAAATGTATACTATACCAGAGATTCAGGATTAATCTGTCTGGAAGAAATCATCAAGTTTCAGGAATGAAGTAATATCAGGTCCTATTTTTCCTCTGATCTCTCTTCCTTTCTCTTGTGTGTCTCTGTCGTCTTGTTGTGGATTTCCTGTATTGATCTGATGTATGGATTGATCCCCCTTGCTGGCTCCTGCTAACTTTTATCCCCCCTCGAAGGTGGGCTTGGTTTGGTCTTCCTTGTGACTAATGAGATCATAGTGCATCAATTTGCCACTCATCTCTTACTCACCACCACCACAAGGGGACGCTAGTGTTCTATGTAACATTTTGTGTAATTACAATCAAATCTTTTATTTTATTTTAATTTGACAAAAAGATAACCTTTGACCAAAGTCTTAGACAGAGCTATAAATATAGATAAGAACCACATTAAGGCAAGTATATTGGAAACCTTACCTAATTCTCAATAGTGAAAGAATATATTTTGATTACAAGATTATACTTGACTTCTGTTTCCTAAAACATAATCATGTAGGATAACGCATATAATATCACCATACAATCACTTGGTAACAATTATAATCCTCACATTGAATATAAAAGTTATCCCCTTCTATTTATTGGGATAGGAAAAAAAAAGAATTTTAGCAGATTCAGTCCATTGTTATCTCTCTATCTTTGCAAAGGCATGAAGTCTGAATCTCCCCACCATTTTACGACCTGACAAATGTTTATGCAAACATTCCTGACTCTTTGCTTGCAATCCTCTGTCTTAAGAAATTCAACTCACATTGACCTCAAAAGCATTCAGACAATATGTCTAGCATCCTGTTCATATACGAATCTGTAATGTTATTTGTATAGGCCTTTTGCAACATTGATTCATTTCTGTCCAATAGTTCTGACAACACCAGTTTGATAAATGACCTCAATTATGAGAAAGCTAATGTGTCTGGGTAACAAACTCTGTAGAGACGAGATGCGGCTGAAAGAATTTGTCATGGCGGTCTGGGTCAAATGGAGGAGAAGAGGAAAGAGAAGAACTGGATGTAAGAGGTATGTGCTGTATTCCCCTATATGTAGAGATGGCTCACTACTGTGACCTGCATCTCATCTTTTCCTCCAAGTCTTTTTTATTATAATCATATGTATTTTAAATTTGGCAACTAAAATTTTTATTTGTCACCTGCAGCCCAGATAACAGTGATAACTTTCTGTGTAGATGTTCCATGCAGTCCTATGTAACACCCCACATAACACAATAGTTCACTGTGTTATATGGGGTATTACATAGGACTGCAGGTAACATCTATGACATTTGTACTGGTGGGTGTCCGACTCCTTGCAATCAGCTGTTTGAGGAGACTGCGATGTTCCAGTGAGCGCCGCAGCCTCTTTGCTCCTTACTAAGCACGGCGCTGTCTATTTGATAGCAATCTGCTTGGTATTGCAGCTCAAGCCCCAATCACTCAGATGGGACTGAGCTGCAGCTAGGCCATGTGAATGATGAATGTGATGTAATATGGCCTAGGAAGAGACTGTGGCGCTCATGAAGCACCGCAGCCTCTTCATATATAAAAAAACTTAAACTAAAATGGAGAGAGGGGCCCGAGTTGGGTAGACAGCCTATTGTGCACTTAATCCACCCTTTGTACACACGGTAACACAAACTGCACTTATACACTTAAAATGGAGTTAAGTGGGCTTGTTTCAGGCCACAAAGCAAACCATTAAAAATTTAGCTTTAATGTAATAAAAATGTACAGTTCTTAGGTGACAAATTTTTTTAAAGAAATAATAGACATAAAGAGACGAACAGAAACTGTTATATAGTTAAAAGGGAGAAGAAAGTCTTTATACTTAGTGGTTACTTGGCACAAGTCCTTTTGCTGGTCCCAAGGATAAGGAGAATCTGGAACACAACCCAAAATTACAAATGCATACTCCACCTCTCTCACTCAGCTGGCAGAAGTGAAGTATCTCTTCCCATCCGCTCTGACGGACATCCCGACACCAACGTTATTTCATAATGCATCTTTAATTGATCATTTTAATACCAAATACGACCAGTGTAGGAGTCCCAGAATGGGAGATCTTTATTATGTGGGATTACCAGCTGTGGGTGTTTAGACTCCCTGTGATGCCTAAATTATGCGAAATGCAATTATTACAGTTATTAATATGTGCATTGTACCAGGAATAAGTTACAGCTCATGATATATTTTATTAATTCTCTGGTATTCAAGATGAAAAGCTCCTAGACACCTGCTATGGGAGGTGTCGCTGTGTCTAAGGTGTTAGGCATTTCCATCGGGTTGAGTGTAAAAACCCAGGAAACCTCTCATTGCCAGTTCCAAAGAGACAGTTTTTAGTAGTCAGGTGCTAATTGGATTTCCACCACAGAGATTTGTATTTTCCGCATAGGTTTCCAGACTGAGCAGCAACGTTTAGACTTTGTTATTAAGTACATCACTACAGCATTATACAAAGAATATATGACCTGCTCACAACCCTCATTACCAAAATTATTTGCTGTGGGGTAGGCAGACAGACTCTATGAATATTGCTAAAGACAATTTTACACATTAACACCTTAAGGACCCAGGACGAGAATGCTCTTTCTAAATGGCCAGTACTTTGCGCCCCAGGACAAGCATTCTCGTCATGCGTTCCTTCCTCCCCCCCATGTGCAGTGCCGCGATCAGCAGCACGGATCCGGCTGTTACTGACAGCCAGATCCCTGCTGCATCCACCAGCATCGGTGATAACACTGATGCAGTGCTGACCGTGGCATATGGGAGGTTTGCTCTCCTTAGCCATCGGGTCCCCGCGCTGCGGTGGCGGGGACCCAATGGTTGCCATGGCAGCCCCAAGCCATTCCAAGGCCTTGGGGCCCGGCATGTACGGGCTGGATCTCATAGGTAAACTATCAGTGTATTACACTGTGTAAGGGTGGGTTCACACTAGCGTTATGGAGTCCGTTATTGACGAAAATAACGGAAATAAATGGATCCGTTAAGGAAATGGTTACGTTTGCTTGCGTTATTGCCACTTCCGTAACGGATCCGTTTTTATAACTGAGAGCAAAGTCCTGTCTGCAGGACTCTTTTTTTCCGTTACACATAACGGAAGTGTTATGGAAATAGCGGATCCGTTGTAAAAACATCATGTAAGCCTATGTGACACGGAGCCGAACGGATTGTATGTTATGGGATTTCCATTTTCCTTTCCCTGTTATAATGCGTTATTGGTCATAATAAAGAGCACCTGTTGTCTAGTGATGACAGGACAAAGAGCTAATCACCTGACCGGAAATATAAACGCGGCCATTTTGGAGATTGTGAGTGTATGCAGCAGCATTACTGGACATCTAGGAGCTGTCCAGCATTGATTAAATTGGTATGTATTTATCTTGCACACACATATTCATCATTCTTGTTTGGCTTTTTAATGCTCTATGACTGTAACTACTCCTTCTACCTATATACTTTATGGTACACATAATATAGACCAGACTTTTATATTCTTGTTCCTATGTATTTTACAAGCAATGTGTTTGTGTACACACTTGCAGTGTCTGTTTGTTATCTATTTCTAATCACATACTTTTTTTGGTCACAATCAACCGTACTTTAATGTTATTTTAGGAAGCAATGTTGTGCATATTTTGTTTTTTATATTACATTTCACACACATATATAGTTATTTTATTACCAGTTAGTATAGGATTTTTCAAAGGTTTTAACTGTAATGCATTTTTTATCTGATCTTCAGTGTCCATATGAGCCTGACACGCTGTGTAATTGAATGAAGCTGTGTCATTCACTTATTTTATGTGTCAGCTCCTTCAACTACAGTACATGAATATTCTGGAGCAGTCCATAGAAGTGAATGAGATGGCATAGTTGTAATTACACAGAATGCTGCATTGATGATGAGCATTACAACATAATATGTGTTATGCACACCTCTTGTAAGTATATAATACACACAAAATATATTTAACCCCTTAGGGACCGGGCTCATTTTCACCTTAAGGACCAGGCCATTTTCTGCAAATCTGACCAGTGTCACTTTATGTGTGAATAACTTTAAAACGCTTTGACTTATCCAGGCCATTTTGAAATTGTTTTTTCATCACATATTGTACTTCATGACACTGGTAAAATGGAGTCAAAAAAATAAATTTTTATTTATAAAAAAAATACCAAATTTGCCAAAAATTAGCAAAAATTGGCAAATTTCCAAGTTTCAATTTCTCTACTTCTATAATACATAGTAATACCTACAAAAATAGTTATGACTTTACATTCCTCATATGTCTACTTCATGTTTGGATCATTTTGGGAATGACATTTTATTTTTTGGGGATGTTACAAGGCTTAGAAGTTTAGAAGCAAATCTTGAAATTTTTCTGAAATTTTCAAAAACCCACTTTTTAAGGACCAGTTCAGGTCTGAAGTCACTTTGTGAGGCTTACATAATAGAAACCACCCAAAAATGGCCCCATTCTAGAAACTACACCCCTCAAGGTATTCAAAACTGATTTTACAAACGTCGTTAACCCTTTAGGTGTTCCACAAGAATTAATGGAAAATAGAGATACAATTTCAAAATTTCACTTTTTTGGCAGATTTTCCATTTTATTAATTTTTTTCCAGTTACAAAGCAAGGGTTAACAGCCAAACAAAACTCAATATTTATGGCTCTGATTCTGTAGTTTACATAAACACCCCATATGTGGTCGTAAACCGCTGTACGGGCACACGGCAGGGCGCAGAAGGAAAGGAATGCCATACAGTTTTTGGAAGGCAGATTTTGCTGGACTGTTTTTTTGACACCATGTCCCATTTGAAGCCCCCCTGATGCACCCCTAGAGTAGAAACTCCAAAAAAGTGACCTCATTTTAGAAACTACGGGAAAGGGGATCAGTTTTGTTGGTACTATTTTAGGGTACATATGATTTTTGGTTGCTCTATATTACACTTTTTGTGAGGCAAAATAACAAGAAATGGCTGTTTTGGCACAGTTTATATTTTTTGTTATTTACAACATTCATCTGACAGGTTAGATCATGTGGTATTTTTATAGACCAGGTTGTCACGGATACGGCGATACCTAATATGTATACTTTTTTTTAAATTTATTTAAGTTTTACACAATGATTTCATTTTTTAAACAAAAAAAAATCATGTTTTAGTGTTTCCATAGTCTGAGAGCCATAGTTTTTTCAGTTTTTGGGCGATTATCTTGGGAAGTGTATGATTTTTGTGGGATGAGATGACGGTTTGATTGGCACTATTTTCGGGTGCGTGTGACTTTTTTATCGCTTGCCATTACACTTTTTGTGATGTAAGGTGACAAAAAATGGCTTTTTTTTACACTTTTTTTTTTACGGTATTCACCTGAGGGGTTAGGTCATGTGATATTTTTATAGAGCAGGTTATTACGGACGCAGTGAAACCTAATATGTATAATTTTTATTTATTTATGTTTTACACAATAATATAATTTTTGAAACAAAAAAAATCATGTTTTAGTGTCTCCATATTCTGAGAGCCATTGTTTAAGTTCTTAGGTAGGGTCTCATTTTTTGCGGGATGATATGATTGGCACTATATTGGGGTGCATATGACTTTTTGATTGCCAGGAAGGCATCGCGCTGCCTTCTATACCATCGGGTCCCCCCTACAGCCACACGGGGACCCCATGGCACCTGCGCCCGCCGCACTATAAAAAAGCCGCAAACCGCAGGTCACGGTGCATTTGGCCAAGGTGCCTGCTCAATGATTTGAGCAGGCACCTTGTTCCGATCACCGCCCGCCGGGCGGCGGTGATCGGAAATACACATGACGTACCGGTACGACATGTGTCCTTAAGTACCGGGACAACATGCCATACCGGTACTTCATGTGTCCCAAACAGGTTAAAGTGGTATTCATATCTCAGACAATGGTGTCGTATTGCTACGATATGCTGCCATTATTTGATTGGTGTGGGTCTGACTGCTGGGAACTGCACCTACAAGGAGAATGGAGCGTGTTGAGCTGTGAATATAGGACCATAGATATGTGAGGTTATCTGCAGCACCAAGTGCAGCTCCCATAGAAGTGACTGGGGGGGTACTTTGCATGCATGGCCCATGCATGGCCAAACAAAATAGACGTTGTCACTGGCCAAACAAAATAGACGAGCCACTGCTCAGCTATTTTTGTAGTCCCCATCTAAATGAATGGAGTGTTGGTGCACATGTGCATAGTGGCCTCTGCTAATTTCCCTGCTCTGTTCTTATTGTAGGTTTGGCTCACAGCGCTGTGCCCTCCACCTATTCCACAATGGTAGTATATTATAGCCATATGCAGTATGTCAAATTATTTTGGCTTCTTGCTGAGTAAATCCGGCCTCATGTAGTGTGAATCCAAAATGGCCATCTAACAATAAATTTGATTGATTTGCCAAGACATATGCCTTTCATAAATGTTTGAAATCACACAACGCTTCTGAATATTTTTCTTTTAGCAATCGTGTTGAACAAGGCAATCCCAATAGATTATTTGTGCCCTTTGCTTTAACTGTGACTTCAGTAAGGGTTTTCATCTTATACAGCAGGTTAAAATGGTTAGACTATTTTTGGGAAAATGGTGATCTCTCCCTTGTATAAATCATCAACATCTGAATAGTTGTTATTTCCACAACCGGGCACCCGCGGAGATCAGCTGTTTGAGAAGCCAGCAGCGCTGGCATTAGTGGTGCGGCCTTCTTGCTGTTTACCACAGGCCCCGTGACTTTACTAGAATTGACCTTAGTCCTGTCCAGGCCACTGATACTAGTTGTGACGTCTGTGGGACTGTGGTAAACATCAAGAAGGCTGCAGCGCTACTGCCAGCGCTGCTGCTTTCTCAGCTGATCGCCGGGGGGGGCAGGTTGAGGAAATAAAAACTATCAGATGCTGATAATCTATACAAAGGAGAGATCACCATTTGCAAAAAAAATGCTCAAGCATTTTTATTTTGTAAATGCTGTCTGTGAGTTTATGTGTTTACAACCTTCACTAACCCAAAATATTAATTAGGAATGTTAATAGGCAACTATTTTTCACATCAATAAAACAGGAAGAAAACATATCTTCACCAGAAGGGTCAAGGGATCTAAATTGGTCCCCCAGGAATGTGCCCGATATATCAGACTCTGTAAATTGTGTTTAATGTGCCCACAATTCTTTTAATTGTGGCTGACAAATGTTCATATGTGTTAACATATGTGTACAATTTTGTCTCCATTGTCAAGATGGTTCCTCACAGGCAGGAGCTGGAGAAGTAATGGGACAAGGAGAGCCTGCTCCGGAAACTGATGTTGTAAGTGTTTGTTTATGAATGTAAATGTCTCTACATGACATTTCTGACACTTGTTCCAAAATCGGTTTATTATTGTCTTTAGATATTTTGGACACGTTGAATCCACACATTTTACAGTGTTTTATCTTTCTCGCAGTCTTTACCCTTCTTTGATGTCATCTCTAGCAATCACAACAATGTGTCCAACTGGACCACTGCAGACTCTTTATTTATGTAGCCATGACCATAGACGATTATGACAGACTGAACCGTCACTGGGGCTGCTGGAGAAGCCTGAGGGCCAGCCTCCTTCCTACGGACTAGGGACCCAGAACTATGGAGACCCCCTCAGACCTTTTGGGGTTACAAGGAACTATGAACCCTGATTTATGTGTGGAATTTATATGCCACATATTTCCTATTGCCCATTAAAGGTGCAGGGTGTGAATTCAGCAACACAAAAAGGGTTAACTCTGCACTGAGACTCCAACTGTTTGTGTTAGTGATGGGATTTAGATAGCTGACTCTAGGAGCAGCCAACTCCTAGATGAGTAGATCACCCTATGATACACTCAGGAGATAATCCCATCACATGTATCTCCTCTCTTCCTATTCATTCATTATGGAGGGGGGGGGGGGAGATGTCTGTTTGCATGTTGTTCATGGTTGATTGATTTATTTTGTTAGACTTCTTGAACTGTATATATACTGAGTTGATCTTCAATAAAGAGAGTTCCTGTTTTGGCCTTCAACATAGAGCCTCGTCTCATGTGTGTGCGGATTGCTATACGCTGTATACTTCCCTGGCTATAACCCCTAGCTCTTGTAAGAGCTGTTCATGTTCCTTTTTCCTGTGGTGGTTACGGTGTCGAGCGGAGTGCTTGGAGCCCTAGGGAAGCACTAGGAGCATCCATCAACGGAGGTACCCAGTCGGGGTGCCAGGAGATCCGTTACAGTTGTGGCAAGCAGTGGGATGGCGTCCTAGTGAGAGGAGAAGCAGCTCGGAGACACTGTTCATGGAGTATATTGAGGGCAACACTAGTATCCGTACAGCGCCCCTGGATACAGCAGAATGGAATCAACTAGTCTTCGGACAGCATTCCATGACGAAGAGGAGGCGGGGGCGGACTACAGGGATGCAGACAGAAAGGAAGTCTGGTATGAAGCCCTGGAAAATGCCCAGCGGCGGCGAGTTGAGAGTCTCCCCAGTTATGAGCAGCGGCTACAGAAGTGTGTGGCAATGCGGATAGGTCTCTTGGGAGAGCAGCCCCTGGACGAGTGGATAACAGAACTCCAGAGCCTGGTATGTAAGGAGCTTTGGCTAGAGGATGCTTACTGGGCCCTAAGGTGGCATGTCATTCAACATCCCCCCTGGACGGCCAAGCACGACTTACTTGAAGGGAAGGATTATGATGGACCTGAGTTACTATGGGAGGCCTTGGAGGAGGACATTGATCTCAGCAACACGGAGGAGTCTAGGTTTTGGGACATCTAGGACTACCTGATGGGCATGCATGTTTATGCTGACGGATGGGAGGTGAGCAAAGGCATGACCTGGTAACAAGGGAGTGGGAGCTGGAGCAGACCTACCAACACCTGCTCAGTTCCATTCATCCCCAACCTACCTGACAAGCAGAGCCAGGTCCGACCTCCTACAACTGCGAAGACTTGGCGGCGATACCCCCTGCTTCCCTACCAACTCCCAAAGTAGGGAACTTCATCGACTGGTTCTGGAAAGGCCTCCCAACGGCAGGTAGAGATGGGACCAAAGTCTCTCCAACGGCCCTACAGGGATGCTGGGCAGCCGGCCCAGATCCCCAACTACAGCCAGCGATACCCATAGTCCAGACAGTCGGTCTGACTCCCCATCGGCAGCTTACCTTACAGGGAGAGATGACAACAGGTCTCTCTCCCCAGTGGCAGACAGGATAACAGGGAGAGGAGATTGTCGGTCCCTCGTCCCTGCAGCAACCAGCATCACTGGGAGTGGAGATGGTTGCACCCACTACCCAGCACCAGGCAGCGTTACCGAGAGTCGAGACAGTCGGTCCTGCTCCCCAGTGGCAGTATGTTTTGCAGGGAGAGGAGAGCATCATCTCCATTCCCCAGTGGCATTGTACCTTGAATGGAGAGGAGACAACCGGTCTCTCTCCCCAACCACAGGGGGACAGCACCCCTAACTCCGATGGTGCAGCTGGGACTGCTGTCTCTGCACCAGAACTACAGGGATGCTGGACAGCTGGTACAGTTCCCCCACCAACCCCGCAGGAATGCCAGGAGGAGGAGGTAAGCGATTCCTCCTTTCCATAGCCAATCTGCAACAAGGTCCTGGTGGTAGGATTCCCTGACCAAATCCCAGCGGAAGAGCTGGCATCTGGGCAGAGCTCAGTTGGCCTCTGCCCTCCCCTATCCTCTTGTCCAGAGGCTGACTTCCCACAGGCTACCGCAGCGGAAGAGCTGGCATCTGGGCAGAGCACAGTTGGCCTCTGCCCTCCCCTATCCTCTTGTCCAGATTCTGATTCCCCACAGGTTACCCCAGCGGAAGAGCTGGCATCTGGGCAGAGCTCAGTTGGCCTCTGCCCACCAAGTACCCACAGCTCCAAGCTAGAAAACAACAATGCATCAAGAAGTAACAGGCACACACTCAACAGCTGGGGACATACAGAACAGAGCCAGGCCCCAGAGTTCAACAGGACCAGTGTTTGTTTATGGGTGGGCTACTCGAATAACTCAGGCACTGACCGACAAGAGGTCAGGTACCTGGTTAGTCTATTTCCTGGAGGGGAGAAATGTGATGGACTGAACCGTCACTGGGGCTGCTGGAGAAGCCTGGGGGCCAGGCTCCTTCCTACAGACTATGGACCCAGAACTATGGAGGCCCCATCAGACCTTTTGGGGTTACAAGGAACTATGAACCCTGATTTATGTGTGGAATTTATATGCCACATATTTCCTATTGCCCATTAAAGGTGCAGGGTGTGAATTCAGCAACACTGATTGTGTTAGTTATGGGATTAAGATCGCTGACTCTAGGAGCAGCCGACTCCTAGATGAGTAGATCACCCTATGATACACTCTGGAGGTAATCCCATCACATGTGTCTCCTCTCTCCCTATTCATTCATTATGGAGGGGGGGGATGTCTGTTTGCATGTTGTTCATGGTTGATTGATTTATGTTGTTAGACTTCTTGAACTGTATATATACTGAGTTGATCTTCAATAAAAAGAGTTCCTGTTTTGGCCTTCAACATAGACCCTCGTCTCATGTGTGTTGGGATTGCTATATGCTGTATACTCCCCTGGCTATAACCCCTAGCTCTTGTAAGAGCTGTTCCTGTTCCTTGTTCCTGTGGTGGTTACGGTGTCGAGCGGAGTGCTTGGAGCCCTCGGGAAGCACTAGGAGCATCCATCAAAGAAGGTACCCAGTCGGGGTGCCAGGAGATCCGTTACAACAATATTAGTCAATAATATTTATCCATTATGGTAGTTCTTGAGTTGCTTTAAATATTCTAAAATATATATTGCCCAGTGACACGATCATAAATTTTGACAAAAGACACAGGTGCAACAGGTGAGTATGGGCATGTCAAAGTAGGGATTTTCTTTATTTTGTGGAGGAGCTTGGGTTCCACTGACAACATTATTCTCTATGCATTCCGTTCCCTGTATTGTGAATGATACCATATGTTGTTTTTAAGCTCCACAGTTTATAACAGAAATGTGCTGAATGTTATTTACTGTTGGTATTTTTAGGACACCTAACAAACAATTGTTGTGGAAAATCGAGATAGAGCACCAAGAGGGGGTGGTGACCAGCGGAGAGGAAGAGGACGTGGTGGCCGTGGCCGTAGGGGTCGTCAGGCTGTAAATTAATAACCAATTGTGTACTGTATTTTTTAAAACATAAAAGGCACTTTGAATCCCCCAGAAGTGTATGGATTAGCTCTCCTAATGTCATTTACAGATATGCTTTTATATGTGTATATATCTTTTCGAGTCCCTGAAAACATAGCTTATTATTATGAAAATGAGTTGAGAAGAGCCCAATTGGCTGGACTTGTCTGAGCTGGAGCTTAGATATATTTACTGCTAAGCAGGTTTTTGATGTGGCTGAGCTGGAGCCCAGCAACACCAATCCTAGAGGAGCCGAAAGGAGATGTGCACCTACTTGAGATTTCAAGCAGCTTCATGATGACGTGAATACGAGGTATGGTGAGCTTTGAAGCACATGGACACAGCTGAGCAGTTATCTCAGCAGTTTTCTGCACATATGCTGATATCAGCAAAGACAGTAGTTTACATAGGGCTCTGTGCTCTGCATTCTTACACAGGCAGTCCTGTACTGTCAGGAGGACGGATTTCATTCTCATAAATCTGATTGTGTCTTCTACTCAAAACGAGCCATCTATATATACATTATATATATATATATATATAAAAAAAGAAGGACCTTTATATATGTGTATGTATATATGTTCCGCGATCACTCAAAAACGCAACCATCGATTTCAACAAAACTTGGTATACATGGTATACACATTCCTTGCTACCTAGAAAGAAATCTTGTGGGGGTCATATGTGTTAGGGGCAGCGGCGCTCGACACAGGCCGCTGGGCTAACAGCAGGCACGGGCGCCGGGCTCCCTCTTTTCCCTCCTGCCGCCCAGCTGACAAACACGGGCAGCAACTAACTTAACTCTGCTACATGTGATCCATGCCAGTGTTTCCTTGCTGCTGGAAACTTGCACTGCTACTGAAGCTTGCGTGGGTGTGTCTCTCCTATGTGGCAACACATACACGCCCTCTGTCTCAGCAGCCAATGGCCGGATTGCAGCATGTATTTAACCACCTCAGCCCCCAGTGCTTAAACACCCTGAAAGACCAGGCCACTTTTTACACTTCTGACCTAAACTACTTTCACCGTTTATTGCTCGGTCATGCAACTTACCACCCAAATGAATTTTACCTCCTTTTCTTCTCACTAATAGAGCTTTCATTTGGTGGTATTTCTTTGCTGCTGACATTTTTACTTTTTTTGTTATTAATCGAAATTTAACGATTTTTTTGCAAAAAAATGACATTTTTCACTTTCAGTTGTAAAATTTTGCAAAAAAAACGAGATCCATATATAAATTTTGCGCTAAATTTATTGTTCTACATGTCTTTGATAAAAAAAAAATGTTTGGGTAAAAAAAAAATTGTTTGGGTAAAAGTTATAGCGTTTACAAACTATGGTACAAAAATGTGAATTTCCGCTTTTTGAAGCAGCTCTGACTTTCTGAGCACCTGTCATGTTTCCTGAGGTTCTACAATGCCCAGACAGTACAAACACCCCACAAATGACCCCAATTCGGAAAGTACACACCCTAAGGTATTCGCTGATGGGCATAGTGAGTTCATAGAACTTTTTATTTTTTGTCACAAGTTAGGAAAATGATGATTTTTTTTTTTTTCTTACAAAGTCTCATATTCCACTAACTTGTGACAAAAAATAAAAAGTTCTATGAACTCACTATGCCCATCAGCGAATACCTTGGGGTCTCTTCTTTCCAAAATGGGGTCACTTGTGGGGTAGTTATACTGCCCTGGCATTCTAGGGGCCCAAATGTGTGGTAAGGAGTTTGAAATCAAATTCTGTAAAAAATGACCTGTGAAATCCGAAAGGTGCTCTTTGGAATATGGGCCCCTTTGCCCACCTAGGCTGCAAAAAAGTGTCACACATCTGGTATCTCCGTACTCAGGAGAAGGTGGGGAATGTGTTTTGGGGTGTCATTTTATATATACCCATGCTGGGTGAGAGAAATATCTTGGCAAAAGACAACTTTTCCCATTTTTTTATACAAAGTTGGCATTTGACCAAGATATTTATCTCACCCAGCATGGGTATATGTAAAAAGACACCCCAAAACACATTCCTCAACTTCTCCTGAATACAGAGATACCAGATGTGTGACACTTTTTTGCAGCCTAGGTGGGCAAAGGGGCCCATATTCCAAAGAGCACCTTTCGGATTTCACAGGTCATTTTTTACAGAATTTGATTTCAAACTCCTTACCACACATTTGGGCCCCTAGAATGCCAGGGCAGTATAACTACCCCACAAGTGACCCCATTTTGGAAAGAAGACACCCCAAGGTATTCCGTGAGGGGCATGGCGAGTTCCTAGAATTTTTTATTTTTTGTCACAAGTTAGTGGAAAATGATGATTTTTTTTTTTTTTTTTTTTTCATACAAAGTCTCATATTCCACTAACTTGTGACAAAAAATAAAAACTTCCATGAACTCACTATGCCCATCAGCGAATACCTTGGGGTCTCTTCTTTCCAAAATGGGGTCACTTGTGGGGTAGTTATACTGCCCTGGCATTCTAGGGGCCCAAATGTGTGGTAAGGAGTTTGAAATCAAATTCAGTAAAAAATGACCTGTGAAATCCGAAAGGTGCTCTTTGGAATGTGGGCCCCTTTGCCCACCTAGGCTGCAAAAAAGTGTCACACATCTGGTATCTCCGTACTCAGGAGAAGTTGAGGAATGTGTTTTGGGGTGTCTTTTTACATATACCCATGCTGGGTGAGATAAATATCTTGGTCAAATGCCAACTTTGTATAAAAAAATGGGAAAAGTTGTCTTTTGCCAAGATATTTCTCTCATCCAGCATGGGTATATGTAAAATGACACCCCAAAACACATTCCCCACCTTCTCCTGAGTACGGAGATACCAGATGTGTGACACTTTTTTGCAGCCTAGGTGGGCAAAGGGGTCCATATTCCAAAGAGCACCTTTCGGATTTCACAGGTCATTTTTTACAGAATTTGATTTCAAACTCCTTACCACACATTTGGGCCCCTAGAATGCCAGGGCAGTATAACTACCCCACAAGTGACCCCATTTTGGAAAGAAGAGACCCCAAGGTATTTGCTGATGGGCATAGTGAGTTCATGGAAGTTTTTATTTTTTGTCACAAGTTAGTGGAATATGAGACTTTGTATGGAAAAAAAAATCAAAAAAAAAAATCATCATTTTCCACTAACTTGTGACAAAAAATAAAAAATTCCAGGAACTTGCCATGCCCCTCACGGAATACCTTGGGGTGTCTTCTTTCCAAAATGGGGTCACTTGTGGGGTAGTTATACTGCCCTGGCATTTTCCAGGGGCCCTAATGTGTGGTAAGTAGGTAAATGACCTGTGAAATCCGAAAGGTGCTCTTTGGAATGTGGGCCCCTTTGCCCACCTAGGCTGCAAAAAAGTGTCACACATCTGGTATCTCCGTACTCAGGAGAAGGTGGGGAATGTGTTTTGTGGTGTCATTTTACATATACCCATGCTGGGTGAGAGAAATATCTTGGCAAAAGACAACTTTTCCCATTTTTTTATACAAAGTTGGCATTTGACCAAGATATTTATCTCACCCAGCATGGGTATATGTAAAAAGACACCCCAAAACACATTCCTCAACTTCTCCTGAATACAGAGATACCAGATGTGTGACACTTTTTTGCAGCCTAGGTGGGCAAAGGGGCCCAAATTCCTTTTAGGAGGGCATTTTTAGACATTTGGATACCAGACTTCTTCTCACGCTTTGGGGCCCCTAAAATGCCAGGGCAGTATAAATACCCCACTTGTGACCCCATTTTGGAAAGAAGACACCCCAAGGTATTCAATGAGGGGCATGGCGAGTTCATTGAAAAAAAAAAATTTTGGCACAAGTTAGCGGAAATTGATTTTTTTGATTTTGTTCTCACAAAGTCTCACTTTCCGCTAACTTGGGACAAAAATTTCAATCTTTCATGGACTCAATATGCCCCTCAGCGAATACCTTGGGGTGTCTTCTTTCCAAAATGGTGTTATTTGTGGGGTGTTTGTACTGCCCTGGCATTTGAGGGTCTCCGGAATCATTACATGTATGCCCAGCATTAGGAGTTTCTGCTATTCTCCTTATATTGAGCAAACGGGTAATGAGATTTTTTTTTTCCGTTCAGCCTCTGGGCTGAAAGAAAAAAATGAACGGCACAGATTTCTTCATTCGCATCGATCAATGTGGATGAAAAAATCTCTGCCAAAAAAAGAAAAAGGAGGGGAAAGGCGTCTGCCAGGACATAGGAGCTCCGCCCAACATCCATACCCACTTCAGCTCGTATGCCCTGGCAAACCAGATTTCTCCATTCACATCAATCGATGTGGATGAATAAATCATTGCCGGGATTTTTTTTTTTATATATACAAAGTGTTTGCCAAAGTATATGAACACCGCCACCTCCTCAGCTCATATGCCTCGGCAAACATATCTTTTACTGCAGAGGAGAAATCTCGTCTTGCAGCGCCGCATACACCGAATTGCGTGTAATCTGACAGCAGCGCAATGCTTCTGTCCGAATGCACATCAGTGCTGCAGCTAGTCGATCGGTTGGTCCACCTGAAAGGTAAAAAAAACAAAACAAAAAAGAAAAAACCAGGCCGCAAAGCAATAACTTTATTAACTTTAGAACAGAACATATTAACTTTTTTTAACTTTTTTAACTTTTTTACTTACCGGTAATTTTTTTTTTGTTTAGTTTTTTTACCTTTATAGAACAAACCTCTCCTTCCCCATGGGACAATGTGCAAAGCGCAAATCGCCCAAAGATGTGGCGAAGTACGTTATGCACTTTATCCTAGGTGAAAGGAGAGGTTTGCAGCAGCTGAGAGTAAAAGGGCCCTAATAGCCCTGTGTGCCTGTCCTGTGAGATGCAATCCCTATGCTAGGTGTACCTGTGTGTGGTACTTCCGGAAACACTCACCAAAGCATAGGGCAGGGTGGTCAGGACAGTCAGGACAGAAATAGCGGGTGTCACGCCTTATTCCACTCCTGCTACAGACACGACATCTTTTTCGGGGTGACGGTTGGGTTGAGGTACCAGGAACGACACTGGGGAAATGTCGCTCGTGTAGACAGCTAACTACACTGGTGGATGGGGCCACGGAACCTCCTGGGTAAAGGAGGTTCTCGATGATCTCTTCCTGGAATTTGAGGAAAGATCGTGTTCTCCCAGCCTTACTGTAGAGAACAAAACTATTGTACAGCGCCAATTGAATTAAATATACAGACACCTTCTTATACCAGCGTCTGGTTCTGCAGGAAACTAAATACGGAGACAACATCTGGTCATTGAAGTCCACCCCTCCCATGAGCGCATTATAGTCGTGGACACAGAGGGGCTTTTCAATGACACGGGTTGCTCGCTCAATTTGGATTGTCGTGTCTGCGTGAATGGAGGAGAGCATGTAAACGTCACGCTTGTCTCTCCATTTCACCGCGAGCAGTTCTTCGTTACACAAGGCAGCCCTCTCCCCCCTTGCAAGACGGGTGGTTACAAGCCGTTGGGGGAAGCCCACACGACTAGTTCGCGCGGTGCCACAGGCGCAAATCCGTTCTAGAAACAAATGCCTAAAGAGGGCCACACTTGTGTAAAAATTGTCCACATAAAGATGGTACCCCTTGCCGAATAAGGGTGACACCAAGTCCCAGACTGTCTTCCCACTGCTCCCCAGGTAGTCAGGGCAACCGACCGGCTCCAGGGTCTGATCTTTTCCCTCATAGATCCGAAATTTGTGGGTATAGCCTGTGGCCCTTTCACAGAGCTTATACAATTTGACCCCATACCGGGCACGCTTGCTTGGGATGTACTGTTTGAAGCCAAGGCGCCCGGTAAAATGTATTAGGGACTCGTCTACGCAGATGTTTTGCTCGGGGGTATACAAATCTGCAAATTTCTGGTTGAAATGGTCTATGAGGGGCCGAATTTTGTGGAGCCGGTCAAAAGCTGGGTGGCCTCTGGGACGGGAGGTGGTGTTGTCGCTAAAATGCAGGAAACGGAGGATGGCCTCAAATCGTGCCCTGGACATAGCAGCAGAGAACATGGGCATGTGATGAATCGGGTGCGTTGACCAATATGACCGCAATTCATGCTTTTTTGTCAGGCCCATGTTGAGGAGAAGGCCCAAAAAAATTTTAAGTTCGGAAACTTGGACTGGTTTCCACCGGAAAGGCTGGGCATAAAAGCTTCCCGGGTTGGCGGATATAAATTGTGTGGCATACTGGTTGGTCTCTGCCACGACTAAGTCCAAGAGCTCCGCAGTCAAGAACAGCTCAAAAAATCCCAGGGCCGAACCGATTTGAGCCGTCTCAACCCGAACTCCAGACTGGGCGGTGAAAGGGGGAACTACAGGTGCGGCTGAAGTTGGTGACTGCCAATCAGGGTTTGCCAGCACCTCAGGGATTCTAGGGGCTCTACGGGCCTGTCTGTGCGGTGGCTGCGACGGGGTAACTAGTGCACGTGCCACCGTACCAGCTTCAACTGCCCTTCTGGTGCTCGCCACGTCACCATGTTGTACGGCAGTGCTGGTACTAGGTCCAGGGAGGGCTGCGCTGCTGGTGTATGCCTCACCACGTGATCCGGCAGCGACAGCCCCACTCTGCTGCTCATAAAGCGGATCCTGCATAACCTGTGGTCTAGCGACACGGGGCCGGGTACGCCTGGTGCTGCCAGGGACCTCCACCTCCTCGTCCGAACTTTGGGTCAGAGAGCCACTGCTTTCCACAGGTTCATATTCTGACCCACTAGATTCATCAGATGAGGGTTCCCACTTCTCATCCGACTGGGTCAGAATCCTGTAGGCCTCTTCAGAAGAATACCCCCTGTTTGACATTTTGGACTACTAAATTTAGGGGTATTCCCTGAGACTACCCAAGAAAAAAAGCAAGCCTGTCTTACAAAGGGGAGGCTAGCGAAGTACCGGAGGCCGCTGCGGTTGATAAAAAATATCAAAACTGATTTTTTTATCGCCGCAGTGCGTGTAAAATGAATGTGCAGTGATCAAAAAATATATATTTTTTGTCACTGCGGTGGGGCGGGCGTGGGTGAACGCACGTGTGGGCGACCGATCAGGCCTGAGTGACACTAATACTATTATAGATCTGACCGTGATCAGTTTTCATCACTTACAGATACTATAAAAGTACAAATGCTGATTAGCGATACGCTATTCAGCGAATAAAAGTGACTGCGGTGCGGTGGGCTGGGCGCTAACTGACGCTAACTACCTAACCAAGGGGCCTAAACTATCCCTAAAACCTAACAGCCAATACTAGTGAAAAAAAAAAAGTGACAGTTTACACTGATCACTTTTTTCCTTTCACTGGTGATTGACAGGGGCGATCAAAGGGGTGATCAAAGGGTTAATTGGGGTGCAGGGGGGTGATCAGGGGCTACAGTGAAGTGTTTGGTGTACTTACAGTTCAGTCTGCTTCTCTGCTGGATCCAACTGACGAAAAGGACCAGCAGAGGAGCAGAGAAGCCATATAACAGATCATATTTACTAATATGATCTGTTATATGACTTTTGATTGGATTTTTTAAAAATCGCCAGCCTGCCAACCAATGATCGTTGCTGGCAGGCTGGTGACGAACTTCTTCTTTGAATTTTGCCGGCTTGGAGCGAAATCTCGCGTCTCGCGAGATGACGCGTATATGCGTGATTGTGCGCAGCGCTGCCACCTCCGGAACGCGAATCTGCGTACAGCGGTCCGGAGGTGGTTAAAGGCACTTCCTACTACAGGAAGTTGCCTGAGCAACCTCAGTGTCTAGCTTGTCTAGTCCCTGTTCAAAGGTGTTTATCTTGTCTGTGTTCCTGTGTACCGAATCCTGCTATTGTACTCCTGGACTTTGCCTTGTGCCGCCTGCCTCTGACCTCGGACTTCGTTTATGGACTTTGCCTGTTTGCTGCCTGCCCCTGACCTCGGATCTTGTTTGCTGACTTCGCTTGATTGCCGCCTGTCCTGACCCGGACCTCCAGGCCTCGTACGTCCCCTTGGTGCTTGCACCGAGCACTCTGACCCCCTGGTCAGCTGCCACTGACTTGGGGACTACTCTGAAGTGGCACCTGGCAGCTACCCAACGGCCCAAGCCTCTCCCCACTATCAGGGGCTCTTGTGAATACCAGGTAGCTGCTTAGTTACGCCCCTCCGGAGTATACCCAGTCAGTGGCGCAGTGGGGCCACACCCGCTTGCATAACAGCCAAGATCAGAAGCACAGAGGAATCAGTACACAAATACAGGAACTGGAAACAAGGAACCTTGATAGTGGGCCAAACAAGACTATCACTGGCAATGGTGTATGGCAAGTAAGGGATTTAAATTGAGCACCGATCAGAACCTGATAGGAACATTGGCTCAGCGCTCCATTAGTCAGAAACACTAGTACACAGTAAAAGAGCAGCTGAGCTAATCAGCCCACTGCTAATCTCTCCCAGCACTTGCCCGCTGTGTGGAGAAACAGAGCATTGCATCCGGTTACTAAGGAAGCATTCGCATTACTAGGGGGTGTGGCTCAGCAGCGCATCTCTCCTGGCGTGGTGAGCCGCCGCAGAAGCCCAGACAGCTAAGTTTATTACAAGGAAAGTAAGAAAAATATATTTTTCATCATACCTCAGAACAGACCTTCAATCTTCATCAGACTGCCTAACCTCAATCTACATCAGACCTCAGATCAGACCCCCTATCAAACTTCAGATAAGAACCCCACATCAGACCTCAGATCAGACCCCCATATCAGATCAGACCCCCATGTCAGACCTCAGATCAGACCCCAATATCAGAAATGAAATAAATTCTCTTGCCTTTCCTGCTCTGCCGCTACTCTCCAGGTCCAGCGTTCTCTGCTGCAGTCATGCTCTCTGATCTTCTCTGTGTCATCTCACTGCGTACAAGGTCAGGGTATACTGCGCACACTACATACTGACACTGTACGCAGTCAGAACAGTTCAGCACAGCATCCATTGACTCAGTGCTCCATTATCCAGAAACACTGGTACACAGTAATATAGCAGCTGAGCTACTCAGCCCATTGCTAATCTCCCCCAGCAGATGCCCACTGTGGGGAGAAACAGAGCCATGCTTCCTGTTGCTAAGGATGCGGTCGCATCACCAGGGGGCGTTGCTCAGCAGCATGTCTCTACCAGAGCGGCCCTGCCGAGGCTTAGGATGGCGCTGCAGGAGCCCAGACAGGTAAGTTTATTACAAGGAAACTAAGGGGAAAAAAATCTTTCATCATAACTCAGTACAGACACCCAAACCTCAATCTTCATCAGACTTCAGATCAGACCTCCATGTTAGATCAGACCCCCATGTCGGTCCTCAGATCAGACCCCCATGTTAGATCAGACCTTGATTTCAGGCCTCAGATTGGGGCCTCAGTTACAGATTTTGCCAAAAAGAGAGAACAAAAAAGCCCTGTAAGCAAGACTTTCTTTGTGCTAAAACCTGCTAAAAAAGTGGACACCCAAATGGACCCCATTATAGTCAATGGAATATGTTTAGCTCCATTGATTTCAGATATGAAATGTAAAACAAATGGTAATCCTCATTAATCTTTCAATGTATCTTGAGGTCAATAACTTGGTTAACTTGGACTAAGCATTCATTGTCTAAGCTACAAAGCATTAAAATACGAAACTGTATCTCCAGTTTAAAGGGAGAGCGGATCAAAATCAAACATAAACATATAATGTGAGCAAACTTTTAGCAAAGTGAAGATCTTGGAAATGATTACATCTTGATGATAAATATATAGTCAGACACAATCCTGTTAATCCAAGAGCAGTTTCCATCAGTCTTACATGAAATTAGAGCTGAGATGTCTCACAGAAGCTGGCTAGGGGGCAAACAACAGATCTCCTCGCCATTGAAGCCTCATTGACAGAATGCATCATTCTTGTTCACAGGTTGTCTACTTGTACTGCTATGTAGCTTGCTACAAACTTGCAAAGGGCGAAAAAATGATAGGAGTCAAATGATTATTAAAATGTTATTGCCACCGAATGCAGGCCCATTGCATTGTGATAAAATATCTGCTTCAAAAGCATATGAGATTTATATGAGATTTGAAATTTATTAAACAGGACATCTGATGATAAAATCATTTACCAATATTTATTTATATATATATATATATATATATATATATATATAGTGACACAGTGAGAGGTTTGGTCTGGGAAAACAGGTATTTTCCTCCCAGCATGTGCTGCTGGGCAGATTTACAGCCAGGTGAGGTCAAATACCGGACCGGATTTTAAGTGCCGGCCCGGGTTTTGGCAGCACCTGGCTGTCCTTAAATAGGCAGCTGGGCTCAGAAGCCATGTCTCTGTTAGTGATGAGCGGCAGGTGCCATATTCGAATTCGAGATATTTCACAAATATTTTTTCAAATATTCGTGATATATTCGCGAATTCGTGACTTCGTTCTATTTGTGCAATGTTTTTTTATCGCGAGAAATCATCATTGAAATATTCGTGTTTGCATGTGCATAGAAACATAGAAACATAGAATGTGTCGGCAGATAAGAACCATTTGGCCAATCTAGTCTGCCCAATATATCTGAATCCTATGAATAGTCCCTTGCCCTATCTTATATGAAGGATAGCCTTATGCCTGTCCCATGCATGCTTAAACTCCTTCACTGTATTTGCAGCTACCACTTCTGCAGGAAGGCTATTCCATGCATCCACTACTCTCTCAGTAAAGTAATACTTCCTTATATTACTTTTAAACCTTTGCCCCTCTAATTTAAAACTGTGTCCTCTTGTGGTAGTTTTTCTTCTTTTAAATATGCTCTCCTCCTTTACCGAGTTGATTCCCTTTATGTATTTAAACGTTTCTATCATATCCCCTCTGTCTCTTCTTTCTTCCAAGCTATACATATTAAGGTCCTTTAACCTTTCCTGGTAAGTTTTATCCTGCAATCCATGTACTAGTTTAGTAGCTCTTCTCTGAACTCTCTCTAGAGTATCTATATCCTTCTGGAGATATGGCCTCCAGTACTGCGTACAATACTCCAAGTGAGGTCTCACCAGTGTTCTGTACAGCGGCATAAGCACTTCACTCTTTCTACTGCTTATACCTCTCCCTATACATCCAAGCATTCTGCTGGCATTTCGTGCTGCCCTATTACATTGTCTTCCCACCTTTAAGTCTTCTGAAATAATTACTCCTAAATCCCTTTCCTCAGATACTGAGGTCAGGACTGTGTCAAATATTCTATATTCTGCCCTTGGGTTTTTACGCCCCAGGTGCATTATCTTGCCCTTATCCACATTAAATTTCAGTTGCCAGAGTTCTGACCATTCTTCTAGTTTTCCTAAATCCTTTTCCATTTGGCGTTTCCCTCCAGGAACATCAACCCTGTTACATATCTTTGTGTCATCAGCAAAAAGACAAACCTTACCATCGAGGCCTTTTGCAATATCACTTATGAAGATATTAAACAAAATTGGTCCCAGTACAGATCCCTGTGGAACCCCACTGGTAACATGACCTTGTTTTGAATGTTCTCCATTGACTACAACCCTCTGCTGTCTGTCACTCAGCCACTGCCTAATCCACTCAACAATATGGGAGTCCATGCTCAATGACTGCAGTTTATTGATAAGTCTTCTATGTGGGACAGTGTCAAAAGCCTTACTAAAATCTAGATATGCGATGTCTACTGCACCTCCACCGTCTATTATTTTAGTCACCCAGTCAAAAAAATCTATAAGATTTGTTTGACATGATCTCCCTGAAGTAAACCCATGTTGTTTTTCATCTTGCAATCCATGGGATTTTAGATGTTCCACAATCCTATCCTTTAATAGGGTTTCCATTAATTTGCCTACTATTGATGTCAGACTCACTGGTCTATAGTTGCTCGATTCCTCCCTACTACCTTTCTTGTGAATGGGCACGACATTTGCCAATTTCCAATCTTCCGGGACGACTCCTGTTACATGGGCGTGACTTAGTCTTGCGAGCGTTTTCAAACATTCGGTTCAGAAGTAGTCTGAAAAAAATGGTCAGAAGTAATTTTACAGACGTCGAGTTAAATCTCCTGATCACTGTAATTCAACATTACAGCACTGTCTTACATATCACATGCTTGTTATTTAAATGTATTTATATGCAGATAAAGTGTTCCTAAATATTTGTGATAGCGAGAATTATTACTAATATTTTTCGTAATGCATACAAATTTACATTTTATCTTGTTTGAGTAGATATTAATTGTTTGGGGCAATAAGTATTGTTGTGACTCACACTCACATTTTATCACTACATCACACCACTATGTCTGTAGCATGTATGTATGGATAGCAGACAAATATCTCTCATATGCACATTGCACATCCATTTTCCTGCCTCACCCTATATACCGCACACTATATCCCACACACTATATAACCCCAGAAGCCCCCCCCCCCCCCCCCCCACACACACACACACACACACACCGTCTATAGATTCTAATTTGTGTCCTGTTGGTCAGGAGAAATGTTTGACCGCCAGTATTTGCTGGTTCATTTAGCGTTACCCAGGGTGCACCATGGGGAGGCAAACCAGCTGTACACCCCATACCGTACCATCACTTCACTAGACAGGTACAGCTCTCCTCAGATGGCCAATATCTGATTGCTCATACCCCACACACATACAATTTAAATACAATCAGATGTTATAACGGTAACCTTAAATCTAATATTTCCCTTTTTAACACAAAAATTATATCTTTTTTGTGTTAAGATGATGACATTAAAGGGGTTCTCCGGGCTTTTTCTATTGATGACCTATCCTCAGCATAGGTCATCAATATCAGATCGGTGGGGTCTTACACCCGACACCCCCGCCGATCAGATGTTTGAGGGGACGGCGCACGTGCCGTCTCCCTTTACTCGGCCTGCTCACCGCTGTATGTCTATGGGACAGCAGCGGGCAGGAAGAGAGTCGGGAGATGGACGTGCACACTGTGCGCGCCGTCTCCTCAAACAGCTGATAGGCTGGGGTGCTGGGTGTCGGTATCCTGAGGATAGGTCATCAATAGAAAAAGCCAGGAGAACCCCTTTAATTTCTAATACTTGTATGTTGGAGCAGGGGTACGACAAGACCCGGTCCCACGCTGACAAGCGTCGTATAGTAAGATTGCAGAGGCTCTACTGACAACAAAGCACGGGTTGGTGCTCTCTCCAATAAGGCAGTACCAATTGCCAAAATATTAGATATAATGTATAAATGCAAACAATGGAGGGCACTCGTATAGTGTGGAGGGTCGGGTATGTGTGGAGGGTCGGGTATGAGCTGTGGAGGGATCACGATGGCCAGCACAAGAGTATGGCCATCTTGAAGAAATAGTCAGATCTCAAGCGGTGGCATTCAGATCATATCAGAGAGATCCGCGACAGAATATGCCCAGGTACAATGCTTACATAACTTTTGTATCTTTTACCAACACTCTGTAATGTATATGTACCGTTATACTTTAAGAGTTGCTTTTATAAATTATGAAAATTGTGTCATTATAGATGTTCCCTTTCCCTCTGTCCGCTGCAGGCCTTCCAGAAAGGCGGTGGTGGAGGTCTCCGTGTCGGAGGAGGAGCATGCCAGACCCTCTGGGCAGCAGAATGCCCCTACCCCACCTGTTGTGAGTGAAGTGATGGAGGCTGAAGAGGCCGAACCCTCACACCACCCCGCTTTACCCCCCCCCCCCAGCTTCTCAGGAGGAGGACGAGGAGGAGGTTGTGACCACCCCCAACAGGAGGCTAAATATGTGCTGTGGGTGTTTTATCTCATTCACTGTTCACACACACACACACACGTCAGTTTAGTCTTCACCACAGGCACAGTTTATTGCAGCAAACAATAATAAACATGTTCAAGCTTTACCTTTAATCTTTCTTCAGCCCACACATATTTTATAACATAAAGTCCCACACTTTGAGTTCAGTCCAAGCAGGGTAACAAAACAGTAGTATCTCAATACTCTTTACAGTCTTTCATAGATCAGGTTCCCCTCTCGACTTGTTCAGCGTTCAGATCGCCTGTCCACACTGTCCTTTTTAACCACACCTTTATGGAATCCCTGGATGGAGTATGGTAGTGACCTGTCCCACCCATTGTCTCTGGTCACTCCTAAAACCCGGACCCAAAATCCACTTTAATGATAACCTCCCAGTAAGCAAATGTTACTGGTGTACTGATTCCCGGGAATTCTCAGTGAGGCATACATTCTCAGTAAGACATACCGACCATCCATGATTCTCCCCTTCGGGCTACTACAGTGCACACAGCAATATTAATCTTTATCTATATAATGGTATAAATGGTATAAAAACACAAAAAAACTGGCAACGATGAAAGTATAGCAAACACTCCAGTAATAGAAAACAGCAACATTATACACTAATTCATTAATCTACATAAAAACCATTAGCTTAACAACTAAATAACACTAGACTCTAATGAACTATTCCTAACTAAACAACTATATACCGAATTGAGATGTAAATTGTCAGCTGCTTTATACACTAATCACTAATTGGCTTTTAATCTCATTAGCAATACATTTTTATTTATTTTTTTAAACAGTACTAATACAACTGAAAAAAAATTCTTAGAGCTGCAGCAGGAGCACCACAAAGATATAAAGGAAATACGGGAGCACCAGCTGCGAAAGTTGCGGGGGCTGACTCTCCAGTTTTCCCACAAAATGATGAAGCTGGAGGGGAAGTACAAAAAGGCCATGGAGGTGCTGTTAAACCTCCATGACCAACTTAAAGCTTTGCCATAGTTTTAAATGTAAATATTAAGCTTTTTCATAATGTTAAATGTTAATATAAAAGTTTTCTAGTTAACTTATAACGTCTGATTTTGTAAATAATTGTATGGTTTCTGTTTTATTTTAACCAATAGGGTTACAGTAAGGCCCTTTTAGTCCAGCCCAAATTCATCAGTATCATGACATACATCAGCCGAGGTACATATAAATGGGGGAGTATAAAGCCTACACATAACTCTAAAGGATCAGGATAATAGCAGCAGTCATTGGTAACGGTCGAGTATAAGACCTACACATAACTCTGAAGGATCAGGATAATAGCAGAAGTTATTGGTAACGGTGGAGTATAAGACCTACACATAGCTCAGAAGGAACAGGACAAGAGCAGCAGACAGATGGTAAGTTAACATTGTAGTTTAAGGCCTACACATAGCTCGGACTAACTCAGCAGGAACAGACAGCAGCATGTTCTTAGTTTGCAGCAGGAAAGTGTTCCCAGGAATGGGCCCCCAGCAGACGGGGTAAATAAAATCATACAACCCCAACAGCAGCATGTTTGTTCTTCGCTTACATCAAGAGTGTTCTCCTACGCATAAAAACTTCAATATTTTCCACATACATTTTTACATTTTATTTATTTTTTTGAGATTGTAAAGGCCAATATAAAATAGTCCAATGCATCAGATAACAAAAACCAAATGCCCCGTAATTTCCAACAGAAATTGTGTGTTTATTAAACAGTAAGTAACTGTTTGGTCAACACAATGGGACCTTTCTCAAGTAGGGACCAAAGTGAATAGTGCCAAGTACAAGGCTAAATACCAAATGTGGTGATTTTTAACCGAAAAATATTATTACATGCATCACCAAAAATATTCTATAAATAAAATATACTTTAAAAAACTAAGTACATTTGATACAAGTATCCATACAGTGAACAGATTAATAACTTCACTAACACTATGTTGATTAATAACATTTGCTTAATTCATCTGAGTGACAATTTGTAAATAATATTTGAAAAACCAAATGTGTCATAAAAAAATAAGCAAAAAATTTAAAGAGTGGGCTAAGAACTAACCAGCATGTATCCGATATAGCGTCCCCGTTTTGTTAACTGTGCATGTCGGAGCATAGCTTCCGCCTTACGGACAGAAACATGTGATGCAATGAGTAGAATCACTCACAAAATGGTGACATGGCTTCAAGAACATTATATAGTCCACAGTTTATACTGCAAAGTTTAAAGCTGTGTTTATATAAAATTAGCATGTGCAAATTATCATTACATAATTGTCAAGAATTAACATTAAATATAAATGTATATATCGATATATACATGTGGCAATAACGCTCCATTCCCAAAACCGGATTACCACACGGATGAGTATAACGCCAGTCACACAACCACAACCATGTAGAGAGGTCAAAACGGAAGTCAGGCATCCAATATTTTGACCCAAAAATAGTACATTGGTGTATTCTTAAAGATGAGGGGGGTTATAGCCACATTTAATACAAAAACAAACATCAGCAAATCAGCCATTTTTATCTTTTTGTTATGGCAATCACTGTGAACAATTAACCCTTAAACTACCAGTGCCATACATGTATGGTGCTGGAGCGATAGGCAAATATGGAGCCCGCTCTCACGTGCAGCAGGTGTCATGGCCGTCAGGTCTCAGCTGTTTCAAACAGCAGAGACCCACGGCTAATTACCGCGATAATGACCGGCGAATTACTGGCAATAATGACGATCACGGTAATTAAAGCCTTTAGATGCCGTGATCATGTGAGATCACGGCGTCTAAATGGTCAAAAACCCGGAAGCTCGTGCTGAAGCCCTAATTTGCAAAAATAATAAAAAAGTATTTTTTCTCATAAACCCCACAACCAATATTCACAAGACAGGTGTCATTCTGATCAGCAGAGTTAACCCTAGAGTATGCCTGATTTAATAAGACTGATCTTACTGACAGGTACTCTTTAATGGAATTTTCTTAGACTTTGATATCTGAGCCATTAATATCAGATTGGTAGGAGCCTGACTATTGACACCCCCAGCAATCAGCTGGCCAGGGTACTCCAGCGAGGGTTGTTCCCATCTATTGTGTACCAGACAAGTGGCGTATTTTTGGTATTGCATCTCAGTCACATACACTTGAACAGGACTATGCTTCAGAAAGCTGTAGTTCCAGTTCCAGCTGCTACCAACTGTTAGGCATTGTGCCTAGCAATCACTAACTAGGAAGTGCTTTTTCTAGATTGATGCAACCCTTCCAGTTGACAGGGCTGCCAGGAATTGAACCCTTAATGATCTGCTATTGATGGCCTAACCTAAGAATAGGTCATCAGTTTTAAATTCCTGGAGAATCCCTTTAAGCTACAAAGTAGACAGAGGAGTGGCAAAAGTAGCAGGGAATCTGAACATCCTCATTTTATATTTGAAGTAGCTTTTATTCTTTTTTTAGTCAAATACAAATGTAACTAAAAATGTATTAAAATATGAAGAAGCGCAATCTAGATCTGCATATGGAACCATTTCCCAGTTGTAGCTTCTTCAGTAAAAGTCATCTATTTTGATGCAGTCACAAAGGAGTAACTTGTAACTATCTGGAACTGTATCTCTTGCAGTAAGTAATTGTTTTATGCATGAAATTTTAAGAGCTAAATGATTGAAACTGATTTCATTAATTCGGATGATCAATGTTGGCAATACTCATCGGGGCCACAAGCTGATAGGCCATGTAGACAACCCTAATGCCTTCAGTTTAGCCTACCAAGAAGGGATGCATTACATTTTAGCATTCAAGAGAAATGTGGCCGCTAAAATATCTTATTTTTACAGTTTGACATCTATTAACTGTATGCAAAATCCCATGAAGGCAAATCAATTTCATGTTGCAGGAAATGTCAACCTTCAATCTAAGAGCTTGACTTTCATTTTCCACATAAAGCGTCTTCATGAATAACTCGCATATGAATGAAGTTAGAGGATTTTAAGAGATTTGTTCAGTACTTAGTGTGATAGATGCACTTTCTAGATTAGAACAGCTACAAAGAAAACTGTTTCTGCACTTTTAGGGATTAGTGAGACCATAAGCTTTTTTTCTATCGAAAGGAATACGTCTAGTCCTCCATATTACTGCATTGCTATACTGCTTTACTACACATCACTGGTGGTACAAAAAAGCCACATCATTGCATTTTATGTTATCCAGCCCTTGTACTAGTTTGATGATAAAGTGCTTGCAAAGCAGCAAAAGCAACAATGGTTTCAATGGATCAAAAATGTTGGAAATAAAATGGAAGTCATACAGAGCTGGGCAGCTGACTGCAAACAAACGTTCACTAAAGAATGCATCTCTCTTTTAGTATATGTAGCATTAACATGTTCTGTACTTAGTGTCTTGAAAAATTATTCATACTTCTTGAGTTTTTCCACATTTTTCATATTACACCCACAAACTTAAAGGGCTTCTGTCACCCCACAAAAGTCTTTTTTTTTTTTTTTGGATAGTTACATCCCTTATAGCGCGATATAGGAGAATATAATCTTGTCACTTACTTTCATGCGGCCGTTTCTTTAGAATACGAAGTTTTATAATATGTAAATCCAGTCTCTACCAGCAAGTAGGGCGTCTACTTGCTGGTAGCCGCAGCAGAAAACCGCCCCCTCGCCGTGTTGATTGACAGGGCCAGCCGTGATCTCCTCCTCAGGCCGGCCCTGTCAGTATTTCAAAAATCGCGCGCCTCTGTTGATTCGGCGCAGGCGCTCTGAGATGAGGAGGCTCGTCTCCTCAGAACTCCCTCAGTGCGCCTGCGCCGATGACATCACCGAAAGAGAAGACGTCATCGGCGCGGGAGTGCTGAGGATACGAGCCTCCTCATCTCAGAGCGCCTGCGCCGAATCAACAGAGGCGCGCGATTTTTGAAATACTGACAGGGCCGGCCGGAGGAGGAGATCGCGGCTGGCCCTGTCAATCAACACGGCGAGGGGGCGGTTTTCTGCTGCGGCTACCAGCAAGTAGACGCCCTACTTGCTGGTAGAGACCGGATTTACATATTATAAAACTTCGTTTTCTAAAGAAACGGCCGCATGAAAGTAAGTGACAAGATTATATTCTCCTATATCGCGCTATAAGGAATGTAACTATCCCAAAAAAAAAAAAAGACTTTTGTGGGGTGACAGAAGCCCTTTAAATTTATTTGAGTGGGATTTTATGCGATAGACCAACAAAAAGTAGCAAGTATGTGTGAAGTGAAAACAAAATTATACATGGTTTTCTAAATTTTTAATAAATAAAAATCTGAAAAGTGTGGTGTAAAGCAAGGTTTTTAATTTGGTTACCTTTAACGTCATGAAGTTATTTAGTGATGTCCATACCTGGTGTAATTTCTGCAGTGTTAGGTAACTGTACATGTAATGTACACACCTTTATATAGGTGTATTTCTAAATAATATATGACCCCCTAAGTGTTTTCTACCTCATGGCCCCTCCTAGCCCCACCTATATTAGGCGTATTTCAGGCGCAGATTGTGGCACAATGGTTAGTTGCACTGCAATCTGAGACTTTTCCCTGCTCATGCCAGGTCTAGAAAAGTGGGAGGGGTGGGGAAGGGGATGGGCTAGTAGGCTCGT
This sequence comes from Bufo bufo, assembly GCF_905171765.1. Lineage (NCBI taxonomy): Eukaryota > Metazoa > Chordata > Amphibia > Anura > Bufonidae > Bufo > Bufo bufo. Next base: position 71,361,938 of record NC_053395.1, on the reverse strand, counting down.
CTCACTTATCATTTTCTATGCCTGTTTTAGAAACTCTTATTAGTCTACATAGAGTTTTTTTTTTTGTTTGTTTTTTAAGCCCATTGGTGCCAAGGAGGTTTCCTGTTAAACAATTAGGGGCAGAATTCTATATATAATGAATAGTGTTGAAAGGGTTACTTATTCTGGAAATACCTTTATGGAATTTTCTTTGAAACTAAGGTGTACCATGGTTTTATAGCCGTTGTATACATTTATACATATCATGGTTTGTTTTTTTTATCTTGAGACGAGTTGAAATTAATTAAAGTGGAAGAACCAGGAGTAGAATGTAAAACAAGGTTTTTAATTGGTTCTTCCCCTTTAACTTCATGAAGTTATTTAGTGATGTCCATACCTGGCCACATTTCTGCAGAATGAGGTGACTTAAAGAGGACCTTTCACTTGTAAAAACTATGTGAACTAAGTATGCTGCCATATAGAGCGGCGCCCGGGGATCTCACTGCACTTACTATTATCCCCGGGCGCCGCTCCGTTCTCCCGTTATGCCCTCCGGTACCTTTGCTCTGTAAGTTATAGTAGGCTGTGAGCTGTGCGCTGCGATTGGCCAGCGCTACAGCCTAGGAGAAGGAGACGCCCACAGGACAAGGGAATACCCGCCTACTATAACTCAGTCTTAAGGAGCAAAAGGTACCAGAGGGCATAACGGGAGAACGGAGCGGCGCCCGGGGATAATAGTAAGTGCAGTGAGATCCCCGGGTGCCGCTCTACATGGCAGCATACTTAGTTCACATAGTTTTTACAAGTGAAAGGTCCTCTTTAACCCCTTAAGGACCGGGCTCATTTTCACCTTAAGGACCAGGCCATTTTTTGCAAATCTGACCAGTGTCACTTTAAGTGCTCATAACTTTAAAACGCTTTGACTTATCCAGGCCATTCTGAGATTGTTTTTTCGTCACATATTGTACTTCATGACACTGGTAAAATGAAGTCAAAAAAATTATTTTTTTTGCACAAAAAAATACCTAATTTACCAAAAATTTGAAAAAAATTAGCAAATTTCAAAGTTTCAGTTTCTCTACTTCTGTAATACATAGTAATACCCCAAAAAATTGTGATGACTTTACATTCCCCATATGTCTACTTCATGTTTGAATTGTTTTGGGAATGATATTTTATTTTTTGGGGATGTTATAAGGCTTAGAAGTTTAGAAGCAAATCTTGAAATTTTTCAGAAATTTACAAAAACTCAATTTTTAGCGACCAGTTCAGGTCTGAAGTCACTTTGCGAGGCTTACATAATAGAAACCACCCAAAAATGACCCCATCTAAGAAACTACACCCCTCAAGGTATTCAAAACTGATTTTGCATACATTATTAACCCTTTAGGTGTTGCACAAGAGTTATTGGCAAATGGGGAGGAAATTTGAGAATTTCATATTTTTGTCAAATTTTTCATTTTAACCCATTTTTTCCACTAACAAAGCAAGGGTTAACAGCCAAACAAGATTGTATCTTTATTGCCCTGACTCTGCCGTTTACAGAAACACCCAATATGTGGCCGTAAACTACTGTACGGCCACACAGCGGGGCGTAGAGTGAAAGGTGCACCATATGGTTTTTGGAAGGCTGATTTTTATGGACTGGTTTTTTGACACCATGTCCCATTTGAAGCCCCCTGATGCACCCCAAGAGGAGAAACTCCCTAAAAGTGACCCCATCTAAGAAACTACACCCCTCAAGGTATTCAAAACTGATTTTACATACGTCGTTAACCCTTTAGGTGTTGCACAAGAGTTATTGGCAAATGGGGATGAAATTTGAGAATTTCATTTTTTTGCCTAATTTTCAATTTTAACCCATTTTTTCCACTAACAAAGCAAGGGTTAACAGCCAAACAAGATTGTATCTTTATTGCCCTGACTCTGCCGTTTACAGAAACACCCCATATGTGGCCGTAAACTACTGTACGGGCACACAGTAGGGCGTAGAGTGAAAGGTGCGCGGTTTGGTTTTTGGAAGCCAGATTTTGCTGGACTGGTTTTTTGACACCATGTCCCATTTGAAGCCCCCCTGATGCACCCCTAGAGTAGAAACTCCATAAAAGTGACCCCATCTAAGAAACTACACCCCTCAAGCTATTCAAAACTGATTTTACAAACTTTGTTAACCCTTTAGGTGTTGCACAAGATTTAATGGAAAATAGAGACACAATTTCAAAATTTCACATTTTTGGCAGATTTTCCATTTTAATATTTTTTTTCCAGTTACAAAGCAAGGGTTAACAGCCAAACACAACTCATTATTTATGGCCCTAATTCTGTAGTTTACAGAAACACCCCATATGTGGTCGTAAACCGCTGTACGGGCACACGGCAGGGCGCAGAAGGAAAGGAATTCCATACGGTTTTTGGAAGGCAGGTTTTGCTAGACTGTTTTTTTGGACACCATGTCCCATTTGAAGCCCCCCTGATGCAGCCCTAGAGTAGAAACTCCAAAAAAGTGACCCCATTTTAGAAACTACGGGATAGGGTGGCAGTTTTGTTGGTACTAGTTTAGGGTACATATGATTTTTGGTTGCTCTATATTACACTTTTTGTGCAGCAAGGTAACAAGAAATAGCTTTTTTGGCACGTTTTTTTTTTTTGTTATTTACAACATTCATCTGACAGGTTAGATCATGTGGTCATTTTATAGAGCAGGTTGTCGCGGACGCGGCGATACCTAATATGTATACATTTTTTTTTATTTATGTAAGTTTTATACAATAACTTCATTTTTAAAACCAAAAAAATGTTTTAGTGTCTCCATATTCTAAGAGCCATAGTTTTTTCAGTTTTTGGGCGATTATCTTGAGTAGGGTCTCATTTTTTGCGGGATGAGATGACGGTTTGATTGGCACTATTTTGGGGTGCATATGATTTTTTGATCGCTTGCTATTACACTTTTTGTGACGTAAGATGGCAAAAAATGGCTTTTTTTACACTGTTTTTATTTTTATTTTTTTACGGTGGTCATCTGAGGGGTTAGGTCATGTGATATTTTTATAGAGCCGGTCGATACGGACGCGGCGATACCTAATATGTATACTTTTTTTTTATTTATGTAAGTTTTACAGAATGAGTTCATTTTTGAAAAAAAAAAAATCATGTTTTAGTGTCTCCATAGTCTAAGAGCCATAGTTTTTTCAGCTTTTGGGCGATTATCTTGAGTAGGGTCTCATTTTTTGCGGGATGAGATGACGGTTTGATTGGTACTATTTTGGCGTACATGCGACTTTTTTGATCACTTTTATTACCTTTTTTGGGAAGTAAGGTGGGCAAAATTTCAATTTTCTCATAGTTTTTATTTTTTTATTTTTATGGCGTTCACCGTGCGGGGAAAGTAACATGACCATTTTATAGATCAGGTCGTTACGGACGCGGCGATACCTAATATGTGTAGTTTATTTTATTTTTTTAATTTTTATTCAGTGATAAATGTTTTTTTTTTTATCTTAACTTTTTTCACTTTTTTTTACATTTTTGTGACCCAGACCCACTTGGTTCTTGAAGATCCAGTGGGTCTGGTGTCTGTATAATACAGTACAGAACAATATATATTGTTCTGTACTGTATTTTACTTACACTGAACAGATCTGTGCTTTTAGCACAGATCTGTTCAGCACCATGGACAGCAGGACGCCTGAGCAGGCGTCCTGTTGCCATGGGAACCCTCCCCGTCTGCTCAGAACTTCGCAGACGGGGAAGGGTAAGGACGGGGCTGAGGGGGGCTCTCTGGGGGCTCTCTCCCTCTCCATCGGGGGGCTGCAAAGGCACAGCAGCCCCCCGATGGAGAGGGAGGGAGCTCCCTGACCAATGACAGTTAACTTTTTCCATACAGCGGTCCGTACGGACCGCGGTATGGAAAGGGTTAAACGGCTGACATCTTCACAGATGTCAGCCGTTTATACCAGGGTGCCAGCAATGTGCTGGCACCCTGGTATACCCACTAGAAGCCAACGATCGTTCATGGGGAGGCGGGCGGGGGATCGCGATCCCGCCTGCCGCACCGCCCGCCTCCCGCAACGCCCCCACCGCCTGCGACACCCCCCCCCGCACCACCCTCCGGCATAAAATCGTGCAGGGGTGCAGGGGGGGGTGAAAAATAATGATTTTAGCCACTCTAAAGTTTCTGATCCCCGCGGTCAGGGACCGCGGCGATCAGAAACTGCAAAAAGCGCAGCAAACCGCAGGTCTGAATTGACCTGCGGTTTGCTGCGATCGCCGATACGGGGGGGTCAAATGACCCCCCCCTGCGTTGTTACGGGATGCCGGCTGAATGATTTCAGCCGGCGTCCCGTTCCGATTAACCCCTGCGGCGCCGGAATTCCGAATTTAAGTCAGGACGTACCTGTACGCCCTTGGTCCTTAAGGACTCGGGAAATAGGGCGTACCGGTACGCCCTGCGTCCTTAAGGGGTTAAAGGGGTTTTTCCACTTCAGTAAATAGCATTTATTATGCAGAGAAAGTTTCTATGGTTACGACTACCCTGCAGTCCAGCAGTGGTGGCTGTGCTTGTATACTATAGAAAAAAAGCACCAGTTTACTTGAGCTCAGATGGTCCCGGCCACCAGAGAGGCTGGCATTTTTTCTTATAGTGCGCAAGCACGACCACCGCTGTTGGATTACAGGGTGGTTGTAACCATGGAAATGAGCCGTGTATAATGTGATGGAAAAATTAACCAAGCCAGCAAAGGAAGCAATATGGATAATAACAGTACATTAATAAGTGCCTTGTATTAACTTTCTCTACATGATAAAAAGATATAATATTCGTGTGCTGTCCACCTTTTTTTGAGGCCCCACAGAAATGAATGGGTTCCCATTTGATCTATAAAAAATGCAAACCGAAAATATGTTTGTGTGCATGAGGTCTAAGTGTGTATACATATGTACATAGTTCAGTCACTGATAGTTGAGCGGGGGCGGTCTTAAAGGGCAGTCTCACTTCAGGAAGTGGCATTTATCATGTAGAACAAGTGAATACAAGCCACTTCCTAATGTATTGTTATTATCCATATTGTCTCCTTTGTTGGCTCGGTTCATTTTTCCATCACATTATACATGGCTTGTTTCCATGGTTATAACCACCCTGTAATCCAGCAGTGGTGCTCGTGCTTGCACACTATAAGAAAAAATGCCAGCCTCTCAGGTGGCTGGGACCGTGGGAGCTCATGCTTTTTTCTATAGTTCCATGCTGCTGGATTGCACGGTGGTCGTAACTGTGGAAACTTTCTCTGCATAATAAATGCTATTTGATGAAGTAGCAAAACCCCTTTAAAGAGTCATTTATTAACACCGGCATTTTAGACACCGATATTAATAACCCCTTGAGCTGACGGTGGATCAGCTGAAGTTATGTAGAGGCGCAGTTTTAAATTTAGACCATTTTCTACACCTAAAACAAGCTTGGAAAATGATAAAATAGACGGGCACCTTTTTTTAGACCTGTCATGAGCGGGAAAAGTCACAGATTGCAGCCCTACAATCTGCGCCAGATATACGACATAAAACTGGCATATATCTGATAGTAAATGACCCCCTTAGTTTTACAACAGAGAGCTCAGCTCCATTGAAGACATCATCAGGGTAAGATGTGCTACCTCTCATTGTATCATATGGGCATCGGTAAAATGCCATGTTGGGCTCTGGTCAATGGAGTCCGCCCATTTGTTGACGACTCTCAGGAACTGTTACTTTACTTAATCTTTATCTTTTTTTTAATATATTTCTTTTATCATAGTTTAGTAAACTCTTTATGCATTAGGTTAAGTCTATTTATTCCCAAAATTCTGATCCCACCATAATCCATGTGGCGTGCATTTATACCCTAAATAAAATCCAGTGTTACTATTTGCCTTCAGAAGTCACCCAATTAAATAAAGTCCACCTGTGTGTATTTTATTCTCAGTATAACTACAGCTGTTCTGTGAAGGCCTCAGAGGTTTGTTAGAAAACATGTGATCAAACAGCATCGTGAAAACCAAGGAACACACCAGGCAGGTCAGGGATAAAGTTGTGGAGAAGTGTAAAGCAGGGTTGGGTTATAAAAAAAAAAAATCTGAAAAATCCCAAACTAGGAGTATGGCACAACTTCAAACCTACCAAGACATGGCCATCCACCAAAACTGACATCCCATGCAAGGAAAGCACTAATTAGAGAAGCAGTCAAGAGGCCCATGGTCACTCTGGAGGATCTGCAGGGATCCACAGCTCAGGTGGGAGAATCTGTCCACAGGACAACTATTAGTCGTGTACTCCACAAATCTGGCCTTTATGGAAGACTGGCAAGAAGAAAGCAATTTTTGAAAGCAAGCCATAAGAAATTACATTTGCAGTTTACCACAAGCCATGTAGGGGACACAGCAAACATGTGGAAAAAGGTACTCTGGTCAGATGAGACCAAAGTTGAACTTTTTGGCCTAAATGCAAAAATGCTATGTGTGTCAGAAAACTAACACTGCACCTCACCCTGAACATAACATCCCCACTGTGAAACATGGGGGTGGCAACATCATGCTGTGGGGATACTTTTCTTTAGCAGGAATAGGGAAGCTGGTGAGAGTTGATGGGAAGATGGATGGAGCTACATACAGGAGGAAAACCTGGTAGAGGCTGCAAAAGACTTTAGATTGAAGCTGAGGTTCACCTTCCAGCAGGATAACGACCCTAAACATACAGCCATGGTTTAAATCAAAGCATACGCATGCGTTAGAATGGCCTAAAAACCAGACCTAAATTCTATTGAGATTCTGTGGCAAGACTTGAAATCTCTGTTCGCAAACGCCCTCCATTCAGTCTGACTGAGCTAAAACTATCTTGCAGAGATGAATGGGCTAAAATTGTACACAATATATTGTTTGCCTGTTCCATGCACTTCTTTCATTAAATAGGACCTGTAACCTCTTCTAATATATTTGCTTTAGTAACTACTAGGATTTCACATGTAACTACTTGCATCCCCCTAGTAATAACAATTCTGAATCTATTCTTATGACTATGATGTGCCATTTCTTTATTATTTCTTCTAGAAGTTAGGAATAAATTTCTAACAGTTTTTAATGAAGGTCTAGTTTGGAGTCCCGGCACAGCCTGACACTGCCAACACTGATTGGATAGTGTCAAACCCCCAACTGGTAACACCCATCTGGATGTTCATTGCAGCTTGCTAGTAATCCATTCATAACTTCTAGCAGGAATAATAAATAAATGGCACAACATAAAGTCATAAGAAAAGTTGATCCAGAATTGTTATTACAAGGGGGGGGGGGGGTGAAAGTAGTTGCTAAAACAAACATGTCAGTAGGGGTTACAGGTCCTCTTTAAAATGGTTGATTTCCTTCAGAAAATGGCATTTATTATTTAGAGAAAGGTAATACAAGACACTTACTAATGTATTGTGATTGTCCATATTGCTTCCTCAGCTGTCTGGATTCATTTTTCCATCACATTGTACACTGCTCGTTTCCATAATGAAACATTGTATTATAGACCATTGCTTGTAGAAAATAATGCATTGGTTCATAGAGGAACCATACAATGACACTCTATATTATATATTAAGTATATGTTGCCATACAGGCTCTGTGCATACTGCATTGCCATGTGCTCTAAAGCTGGCCAAACACATTAGATTAATGTCAACCAAACCCGTCAATTATCTATTGTGTATGGGGAACTCTTGATCCTCCCCCTGTTGCTAGATATCAGGGGAGAGAAGGATGAGCGGGTGTAATACCCCGGAGTGGTATCATTTCTTCACTCTGCTACTGTCTCTAATGCCTAACATAAATGTCATCTTTGTATTTATTTCCAGGTCCTTCACATTGTGCATTTATAATCTTGTTATGTAACTGGTTTGTACATGTAATATGCCTAATTCACCAGCAGGTGGCACCAGCAGATAGAGAGATCTCTAGACAGAATGGAACTCACCTGTGACGGCGGACGGGCAACTCAGACACACAGATAAACCAACAACCAGGCTCTAGGCGAGAAGCAGGGGAAGGGTCACCTCCTAGCTAAACCCTGACCTCTTTCCCTGCTCTGCTCAGCCCACATTCAGACCTTGAAGGTAGGAATGATGTGTCCTCGTGCCTGGGCTAAAACACCCTAGATTCCCTGAGATGGTGAAAAGGGGAAAAGGAGCAGCCTGCTCGCACAGAACCTGGATGGGAAAAATGACACAAACACAACCTAGACAGCAATCAACAAAAACTGAAACCACACTTATCTTTTCTGAGCTGGAACAGACAACCTTCCTTCCTTGCTTCCAAGGCCAGACTGATTTCTATAACCCGCTCAGAACACTGGACTAGAGTGATGTTTAAACCAATGACCCCACCCAGTGCACCTGATGGGAGACGGGTCCAGCCTGGCTCAAAAAACTAAAAAACTAAACACGTGCTGCTATTCTGGCCGACCTACGCACATAGTCAGAGCAGGGCATGACAGTACCCCCCCCCCCTTCTACGGGTGACCTCCGGACACCCCGGGCCAACCTTATCCATATGGGATCTATGAAAAGCCCTTACCAATCGGCTGGCACTGACATCCAGCTCCGGAACCCACGTCCTCTCCTTAGGGCCGTATCCCCTCAGTGTACCAGGTACTGAAGGGAACCCCGAAGAACTCTAGAGTCGAGAACCCTGGAGATCTCGAACTCCAAATTTCCATCGACCAGAACGGGAGGAGGAGGCAATGGCGATGGTTCCACCGGTTTCACGTATTTTTTTAGTAAAGACCTGTGGAACACATCATGGATCCTCCAAGTCTGCGGAAGTTCCAGCCAAAACGCTACTGGATTGATCACCGCAGATATTTTGTACAGACCGATAAATCTTGGACCCAGTTTCCAAGATGGCACTCTCAATTTAATATTTTTAGTGGACAACCACACCAGACCACCCACACACAGGTCCGGACCAGTCACACGTCTCGCTTATGTCAGCCATTCGCTTATACCTCTCACCCATCTTCTCCAAATTCCCTTGGATCCTCTGCCAGATAGAGGACAAGGCAGAAGAAAATCTCTCCTCCTCTGGCATCCCAGAGGAACCAGTCCCAGAAAAGGTACCAAACTGAGGATGAAAACCGTATGCACCAAAAAATGGCGACTTACCCGTGGACTCCTGCCTACGGTTATTCAAACCAAATTCTGCTAGGGACAAGAATGAGGACCAGTCCTCCTGATTCTCAGCCACAAAGCACCTCAAGTAGGTCTCCAGGTTTTGATTAGTACGCTCTGTCTGTTCATTCGACTGCGGATGAAAGGCCGAAGAGAACGAAAGTTGAATGCCCAGCCGAAAACAGAACGCCCTCCAAAATCTGGAGACAAACTGTGTGCCCCTATCAGAGACCACATCCGAAGGAATACCATGCAATTTCACAATATTATCCACAAAAATCTGCGCAAGAGTCTTGGCGTTAGGCAGACTAGTTAAAGATATAAAGTAAGGCATTTTACTGAAATGGTCAACTACCACCAAAATTACTGTTCTCCCGGAGGAACTCGGCAGATCCGTAATAAAGTCCATAGACAAGTGCGTCCAAGGACGAGACGGAATTGACAATGGAAGAAGTGAACCAGCCGGTCGAGTATGAGCAACCTTTGACCGAACACAGGTCTCACAAGCTGCCACGTAATCTTCAATGCTCTTACGTAACCCTGGCCACCAGAACCTCCGAGACACCAGATCACAGGTGGACACCACCAGGATGTCCAGCAAGGACAGTATCGTGATGTTCCTTGAATACCTTGTATCGCAGGTCTTCAGGAACAAACAACCTCCCTGGGGGACAAGAACCAGGAGCCCCCTCCTGAGCTCCCAACACCTCCATCTGCAATTCAGGGTACAGAGCGGAGACCACCACCCCATCGGCCAAAATCGGAGCAGGATCCTCTGAATCACCTCCCCCAGGAAAGCTGCGAGACAAGGCATCCGCCTTGACGTTCTTAACCCCTGGGCAAAAGGTAACCACAAAATTGAACCTGGTAAAAAAACAGTGACCATCTGGCCTGTCAAGGGTTCAGACGCTTGGCAGATTGCAGGTAAGCCAAGTTCTGATGATCCATATATACTGTAACGGGGTGAGACGCCCCCTCCAACCAGTGATGCCATTCCTCAAAGGCCAGCTTGATAGCCATCAACTCTCTATCTCCCACATCATAATTCTTCTCGGCGACTGATAGCTTCTTGGAAAAAAAAAGCACACAGGATCCACTTGCCAGGAGATGAACCCTGCGACAGTACAGATCCAACCCCGACTTCTGATGCATCAACCTCCACTACGAATGGCTGAGACACATCGGGCTGCACCAGAATGGGAGCAGATGCAAAACACTCCTTAATAGTCAAAAAGGCCTGCAATGCCTCATTCGACCAGACAGAGACGTCAGCGCCCTTCTTAGTCATATCAGTCAGCGGTCTTACAATGGTAGAATAGTTCGAAATACATTTTCTATAATAATTAGTAAACCCCAGGAACCTCATCAAAGCTTTCTGATTCTCTGGTCGGTCCCACTCCAGAACCGCCCGGACCTTTTCGGGGTCCATACGAAAACCAGAGTCAGAAAGCAGATATCCCAAGAACGGAAGCTCCTGCACCGAAAACAAACATTTCTCCAATTTAGCATATAATTTATTCTCCCGAAGGATCGTCAAGACCTGTCTCACATGATCCTGATGGGTCTTCAGATCAGGAGAGTAAATTAAAATGTCATCCAAATAAACCACCACGAATCTCCCCACCAAATGATGAAAAATGTCATTGACGAATCGCTGAAATACTGCTGGCGCGTTCGTCAACCCAAAAGGCATAACCAAATTCTCAAAATGACCCTCGTGCGTATTGAAGGCCGTTTTCCACTCATCCCCCTCCTTGATTCTGATCAGATTGTAGGCCCCTCTCAAATCCAACTTGGAGAACACCTTGGCTCCAACAATCTGATCAAAAAGGTCAGAGATCAAAAGGCAGGGGATATGAATCCCGGACCGTAATACGGTTAAATTTCCAGAAATCTAAACACGATCTCAGCGATCCATCCTTTTTTTTTTTACAAAAAACAAGCCTACTGCCACCGGAGACTTAGATGGCCTAATATGACCTTTTGCCAAACTCTCGGCGATATACTTTCGCATGACCTCTCTTTCGGGTTGAGAAAGGTTGTAAAGCCGAGACTTTGGCAACTTAGCCCCTGGGATGTGATTAACTGGACAATCATAGTCATGATGAGGGGGCAATTCCTGAGCCCCACGCTCCGAAAAGACATCCGCAAAATCTGAGAGATACTGAGGTAAAGCCGTAGTGAACGATAGATGTGCCAAGACAATTATCCGAACAAAACTCACTCCAACCAATGATTTGTCTTGCTTGCCAATCTATAATTGGGTTATGTTTAGTCAACCATGGTAACCCCAAAACTATAGGAGCTGGCAAATCCTTCATGACAAAACAAGACATAATCTCAACATGTGAATCACCCAACCTTAAGTGAATACCATGAACAATGTGAATAAGACTCCTTTGAGAAAGAGGAGAAGAAGAATCAATTGCAAAAACCCGAATCTCTTTTTCTAAAGTGCAAGTACTTAGACCGAGATTTTGAAGAAAAAGAGAGTCAATTAGGTTTACCCCAGCATCACAGTCAAGGAATACTTCAACAAAAATCTTTCTTGACTCTAGCGCCACCACAGCTGGAAGGAGAAAACGGGAACTGCAGGGAGCTTGCATACCTGCCTGCTCCACCACACCATTCACGCCACCAAGAGTCAGGAAAGTTTTTTTTTCTTTTTCTCTTCCACCTGCGGTTTAACAAAAGGGCAAGCAAAAATAAAATGACCACTTTTCCCACAATAGTAACACAGTTTGTGCAATTTCCTAAAGTCTCTACTATCAGAAGGGCAAGAAACCTGACCCAGCTGCATGGGTTCCTCCGCTACCCCAGAGCTCCCTGTAACATCACCCTGGAAAGCAGTAGAGACGAAACCACTCACAGAAGGGATCCCTAGCGCGGAGGAAGCCCTACACCTTTCTCTAATACGTCTATCTAACCGTACTGCTAAAGACATTGCATTCTCCAAAGAATCTGGGTACTCATGAAAAGCAAGGGCATCTTTCAATCTCTCAGATAACCCCTGACAAAACTGACTACGTAACGCGGGATCATTCCACTCTGATTCGGTAGCCCATCTCCTAAACTCAACACAGTAAGCCTCTGCAGTATGTTCACCCTGAAATAAATTACGTGATCTCAATTCCGCCATCGAGACCCGATCTGGGTCATCGTAGATTAATCCCAGGGCCTTAAAAAATTACTCCACCGTCCGGAGGGCCCGAGAACCGGGCAGCAGAGAAAAGGCTCAGGATTGCGCGTCCCCTTTAAGCAGAGAAATGATTATACCTATCCTCTGACTCTCATCACCTGACGACGATGGACGCAGCCGAAAATACAATTTGCAAGACTCTCTAAAACGGATAAAGTCATCCGTACCCCCTGCAAATCGATCAGGAAGAGACACTTTTGGCTCCACACAAATTTGACCTGCACCTGATGCCAGAGCATTCTGACACCGTGTGACCGAACTACGCAGATCTGCAACCTCTATGCATTATCCCTGCATGCGGTCAACCAGTGCATCTATTGACGCCATCACAAAACCGCTGAGTAATGGCATTCACAGTATGGCGGGTTACAATGTCACGGTGGACGGGGAACTCAGACACACAGATAAACCAACAACCAGGCTCTAGGCGAGAAGCAGGGGAAGGGTCACCTCCTAGCTAAACCCTGACCTCTTTCCCTGCACTGCTCAGCCCACATTCAGACCTTGAAGGTAGGAATGATGTGTCCTCGTGCCTGGGCTAAAACACCCTAGATTCCCTGAGATTGTGAAAAGGGGAAAAGGAGCAGCCTGCTCGCACAGAACCTGGATGGGAAAAATGACACAAACACAACCTAGACAGCAATCAACAAAAACTGAAACCACACTTATCTTTTCTGAGCTGGAACAGACAACCTTCCTTCCTTGCTTCCAAGGCCAGACTGATTTCTATAACCCGCTCAGAACACTGGACTAGAGTGATATTTAAACCAATGACCCCACCCAGTGCACCTGATGGGAGGCGGGTCCAGCACGACTCCAAAACAAAACTAAACACGTGCTGCTATTCTGGCCGACCTCCGCACATAGTCAGAGCAATGCATGACATCACCATTCCCTCCTCCCCCTTTTGGGCAAAATACGGCCAGTCCTCTTTCCTACCAAAGGGAGTGGTTGCAGTTCTAGTATATTCTAGTCTAGCTGAGAAGACATGAAAGATGTAGCGGTAAGGGGAAAAACTTATCCGGCTGCAGCAAAAATGGCAGTAGCTCCTAGAGCACCATGACTCCTTGCTAATTTACTTACTGAGTGTCTGGAGGGGGACAACAGCCAAAGGCACTCCAATCCAGGGATACCAGAACCGACCAAAAGTCCAGTAACCAGACCCAAGCCGAGTTTAGCACAGCAGAGAGAGAAAGCAGAGTCATCAAGTGTGCCTGTCAGTTTATGCCAAAGCCTGCTGGAACCAAGAGAAAACCTGAATATTGTCTGGATGAAAGTTTATGCAAGTAAAGATGTTAAACTTTATCAAGGTCTAGACTCAATTTATTCTCTATTTCCTACCTCAACTATTCCCCTTTATTGCTTCGGAGTCTAACCCTGGGGAGCGACGGTATCCAGGTAGGAGCACCGTCACACACACAGAGACTATTAAGGGCTGCACCACACCACTCTGCATTCCTAAAGACCTGGGACAGGATCAGCCCTGGGGGGGCAGCACGCTGAATGGGCAGTTGGACTTCAACATAACCTAACCTTTTGTTGTCAGAGAGAAAAGTCACTTCCAGAGTTGTCTGTCTGCAGCTCTCTCAATTCAGATATATAAATACACAGCCTTATTTGGCTTATAATCACTCTTGTCCCAGACACTAAAACTTAACCTTTAATCCATTTGTTAAAATGATTTGAAAAAGTGAGAAAACTTAAAGGGTTAAAACTATCTGATACCCTATGAGTGCTGTAATCCAGGGAAGCACCTACACAGATACAGCCAGGGGTGCACTTCCCCACACTGGGTTCCCTGAGGGACACTAGCTGTCCTGAGTATTGTATTAACAGTACATTGTTGCAATTAGTCACAAACTGTTGTAATGTGATTCTTGTGAGGCACCACTATCCTCAATTAGATTGTGTTGGAACTACATAGCCTAAAAACTAACACCTGCCCCCCGAACATGTTTCGCCAGCTACTCTGGCTTCATCAGGGTTATCGGGCAGACTTGAATGGGGACGCTGTAAACAAAGCTTATAAAGGCTCCCTCCCCCTTAGATGCATGGAGGAGGACCAATGAGCTCAAAGAATACAGACACCTAGATATATCATATATAGAATACCCAATATGATTTGGCAGGATACTGATGACACTCCCCTACGTCATCCACAATGGGGAGTGTCTTAATGACCAGCTGCGCACTGCAGATTGGCGCACATACTTACCTCTACCAGCGCTGCATAACTCCAATGCGGCTGCGCTTGAACTTAGAATTTCGTGAAGTGGTAAGTGCAGTTTCGCGCCTGCGCCAACACTTAGTCCCCATACACTCACTTGTTATCCCACTGCGGCTGTGCGCAGACTTCAGCTGCCCACTGGATGCCGGCGCACGGACTTACCCTCAGTCATCGCTGCTCACCCACAGTGCGACTGCGCATGGACTTGGAGGCCTGCATTAACTCTTTGTCTCCATGCGTTCCCTTGCTTGTGCTCTGTGACTGCGCACAGACTTATGCTCTGGTTGAGACAGTGCTGTACCTTCTATAGATATAGTTATCTTATTGCACAATGTGCCTATTAAACCTATAGCGCACTGGGGATAGGCAATGATTGCTGAGTAGAGATCACTGATTTTACTGACTACATAACCTGAAATATTTTTATAACATTATGTATATACACTGCCTGCCCAAAAAAAAAAAAGTTGGCACCTGGATTTAAGTAAGCAAATAGTTATGAGCCTCCTATTGGATAATTACTGCATGGGCGATAATCTTTCAGCTGGCAACAAGTTATTTAACCCCAACTGGTGCAATGAGTTGCTTCTCATTTCTTAAACAACCATGTCGAAAGACACATCTAGTGATCGTAGAAAAGAGTTTAGTCTGTTTGAGAAGGGTCAAATCATTGGCATGCATCAAGCAGAAAAAACATCTAAGGAGATTGCAGAAACTACTAAAATTGGGTTAAGAACTGTCCAACGCATTATTAAAAACTAGAAGGATAGTGGGGACCCATCGTATTTGAGGAAGAAATTTGGCGAGAAAAAAATCCTGAATGATAGTGATCGGCAATCACTTAAACGTTTGGTGAAATCAAAGAAAAACAACAGTAGAACTCAGGGCTATGTTTAATAGTGAAAGTAAGAGCATTTCCACATGCACAATGCGAAGGGAACTCAAGAGATTAGGAGTGAACAGCTCTGTAGCCGTAAGAAAACCACTAATCAGTGAGGCAAACCTGAAAAAAAGGCTTCAGTTTGCTAGGGAACATAAAGATTGGCATCTCGAGCAATGGAAGAAGGTCATGTGGTCTGATGAGTCAAAATTTACCCTGTTCCAGAGTGATGGGCACATCAGGGTAAGAAGAGAGGCAGAGGAAGTGATGCACCCATCATGCCTAGTGCCTACTGTACAAGCCCGTGGGGGCAGTGCTATGATCTGAGGTTGCTGCAGTTGGTAAGGTCTAGGTTCAGCAACAGTATGTGCTCCAAGAATGAGGTCAGCTGACTACCTGAACATACTGAATGACCAGGTTATTCCATCAATGGATATTTTCTTCCCTGATGTCACGGGAATATTCCAAGATGACAATGCCAGGATTAATTGGGCTCAAATTGTAAAAGAGTGGTTCTGGGACCATGAGACATCATTTTCACACATGGATTGGCCACCACAGAGTTCCGACCTTAACCCCATTGAGAATCTTAGGGATGTGCTGAAGAAGGCTTTGCGCAGCAGTCAGACTCTACCATCATCAATGCAAGATTTTGGTGAAAAATTAATGCAACACTGGATAGAAATAAATCTTGTGACATTGCAGAAGCTTATTGAAACAATGCCACAGCGAATGCGTGCCGTAATCAAAGCTAAAAGCGGTCCAACAAAATATTAGAGTGTGTGACCTTTTTTTTGGGGTGGCGACTTTTTTTTGGGAAAGGCAGTGTATAAAAAGCATACCACTTGGTGATTCAAAATTAACTAGGCTCCTCTGTCATAAAGTTTGTCACCAATAAGTGTGCAAAAGAAAGAGCCCATTATGGCCAAATTGTAAAGTATGTAACTGGATGTCAGGAAAGATAGCCATCGAGTGAACAGGTGTTTGGCCAACAGCTATCTAAAATGTATGTCAAACTAGGTTGTTCTCTGACAGTGAAGTTCTGGTATATTTTCTGAATATATTTCTTCAAACCTAAAAAAAAATTATTACAAATCTCAAATTTTTTAATTGGTAAATCTTTTTATTGAACAGTCTAAAAGTAGAAGAAATACATCAGAAACTGTGAAAACACTACCCCCTATGGCTATCTAAAAGAACTGTGCCCCAGACAGGAAAGTGGTTAATATACTGTCTGTGGAGGAGAGAGACCAAAGTCCTGACCATTTATAACTATAATTACATCAGGAGAAAAACAGCTGCCAGTGAGGTCTGTAAATTGACGGAGATACGGTACAGTGCACTAGATTACACCGCTGTCAGCAACAGCAATTTTAACTTATGTTATTTTGGAGGTTTCTGAGTGCAGAGAATAAAATCTCCTAACAAAACCTTTTTCCAGCCCTTTATCTCTAAACCCAAGAAGATAATGCAGAGACATTTGGCTCAAATAATTGGATATTTATAGTGTTAAGCGAGCATGCTTGGCCGAATAGCAGTTTGGCTCGAGCATCACTATGCTTGGCACATGGTGGTACTCAGCCGAGTACCGCATGTGCTCGAGCGCAATGCTCGAATCTCCTCCCCGCACGTTTTGTGGCTGATAAGCAGCAAATAAATGTGCAGGTAAGTACTGCCCTCGCTGTAATGCCAGTAGCCATGTTGGGTACTGGCATTACAGTGATTGGCTGCCCGGAACATGTCATCGGGTGCTAAAAAGCACCCAATGACGCGTGTTCGGCTCATTCGAAGTCAGGGAGAGCTGAGCATAGGAAGGGACAGACAGTGTAGGGAGTGTAATTGAATATTATTTCTGTACAAAAACATTTCAGAGACCCAAAAGTCCTTGTAAGGACTATTGTGTGTGACAGCAGCAATATATGTTTGTAGCGCAACCTGTGCCAAATTGCTCAGTGTTAGGGAGAGCTGTGCATAGGAAGGGACAGACAGTGTAGGGAGTGTAATAGGAAGATTTTTATACAAAAAACTTTTCAGAGACCCAAAAGTCCTTTTATGGACTATTGTGTGTGACAGCAGCAATATATATTTTTAGTGCATCCTGCACAAAATACTGTGCAATAGGCCACTGCGGACAGTTAAATCACGCCACATCTCCTGTGTAAATTGTGCGCATCCCTAAAATATTGGTGACATCCAGTGCACTTTTTCCGTAGACGGTGTCCGCTGCGGACAGTTATTATCCGCGCCATTTCTGTTTAAAGTGTGCACATCCCTAAAATATCAGTGACATGCAGTGCACTTTTTCCGTAGACGATGTCCCCTGTGGACAGTTAAATTATCTGCACCATATCTCCTGTTTAAAGTATGCGCGACCTAAAATATCAGTGACATCCAGTGCACTTTTTCTGTAGGCAGTGTCCGTTTCTGACAGTGAAAAGAATACTCAGGGTCAGGAGGTCAATAGTCGTGGCCCAGTGTATAATTACTCAGAGGTGTCTTTGAATTTTAACTATTGAGCTGAGTGTGCCTTGTTGTAGTAATTTAAAACATAACTTTTATTTTATCTATATTTAGAATATTGTGACACTTATATTAAAACAATGCTGGTGTTGCACTGCTTTATTGGAAGTGTGTCAGGTGAAGCTAGCAGCTCAGGTCTTATAGTTAAAGCGGCAAATTAATCATAGGGGTCACCTTTAAAACAATATTTTAGCAGGTTGCTCGGCCTAGGTTCTATCCCTACATAAGCTAGTCGTGGTGAGCTGGGGGAACCCTAACAGGCTGTATTCCGGGCACCCGTCCTTAAAAGGACGGCCCACAGCCGCTGGAACCTCGGATCTATTGCTGCTAAACCCTGACAAGTAAAGTTTCTTCCTCAAAAATGTCCGACGCGTTTCACCACAATGAGTAGTGGTTCTTCAGGGACATAGAATGAAACGGCGGGGCGCCAAGTGCAGTGGCAGTGCTCCCGCACGTATATAAGGCAGTGGCAACAAACTGGTTCAAAGTGTCTCTTTTTATAGCGTCTCAACCCAGCCCACCTGGTTAATTAACTAATGGTTGCTGGGTGAGCGCTTTTGGAGCACCTCCCCCATATACGTCATGTCATCCAGGGCAGACGCGCACATGTATTGGGCCGTTACCTTGAAGCTCGCCTAGTCAGCAGCGCTCTGTCTTAAACCGGAAGTGACGTTGGTGGGTGGCGTCTCGGTTGCTATGGGGATCTATCACCGCGTCCCCGGCAGGTCCTTGCAGGCTAAAGGTAAAAACACTTGGTACACGCGTCCACAGACGCGAGCAAAGAGATCAACAATCAAAGTTTACATTATGTGTAGTCTGGAGGGTGCACACAAGCACTCACTCCCAGAACTCCCATTCAAGCAATTCCAGGATCAGACGATTCCAGGAATAAATACTGTAGGTTTTCAGGATTTAAGGTCCTTGCAGATATAGATCACTTGCTATGTTTACAGTAATCCAGTGTTAGAGGGCAGTAAGATGCTACAGCTTGGGTAACAATTATCGATTATAGCCCTTGAAGGGGGCAGATTTAAATAAAACTTCTGCCTTCAATACACCCTGGTTTAGCAGAATGGGCAATTTGAGAGATCCAGGCGCATTCTGGCAGGAGCAGATAATGGATTATGGCTAGATATTTACAAAAAAGGCTTATATGAAATGAATTCATTCAAGCCTTGCGGTGTCACAGAATTTAGCCTATATGTCCATTTTGTTTCTGCTCGCAGGATCATCTTGTCCCAATCGCCACCTCTCTTTCGTTTGGGGACATGTTGTATTCCTATAAACTTAAGGCAGCTGGTATTGCCTCCATGGTGTTGTACAATGTGGCGTGCCACTAATGTGTCTTTTTCATTCAAGACATCATTCACGTGGTCCCTTACGCGCCTCCTGAATTCACGTTTTGTCTTGCCCACATAATCTAGTGGGCAAGTACATTGGGCCAGGTACACCACACCAGTAGTGAGACAGTTTATAAAGTCTCTGATGGTGTATTCTTTGTAGTTATGGGAGCATGTGAATGTTTTTGTTTTTTTAATATGGCCACATCCAGTGCAACTGCCACATTTAAAGGTTCCTATGGGTTTTCTAGAGAGCCAGTTTCCTGGACTCCCTGGTGGTTGAAAGTGGCTATTAACCAGTCTGTCTCTCAGACTACGCCCCTTTCTAAAGGTGATCTGTGGGTATGATCCTAGAACCTTATCTAGATCTGGGTCCGCTTTTAGGATATCCCAGTGTCTAGATAGGACACGTTTTATTGCCTGATGTCCACTGTCAAAGGTGCCAATAATCCGGATATTGTTCTGATCCATAGTGCCTATTGATCTCTGTTTTTTAGGGATGAGGAGTTGATCCCGCTTCTCGCTGCACGCAGATTCATAAGCTGTGCGTAGAATATCATCGGGATAACCTCTCTCCCTAAATCTGACTCTCAAATCTGCTGCCTGTTTTTTGAATTTTTTCATTGTTGAACAATTCCTCCGAAGTCTGAAACTGGCTCTCTATAAAACCCATGGGAACCTTTAAATGTGGCAGTTGCACTGCATGTGGCCATATTGAAAAAACAAAAACATTCACGTGCTCCGATAACAACAAAGAATACACCATCAGAGACTTTATAAACGGTCTCACTACTGGTGTGGTGTACCTGGCCCAATGTACTTGCCCACTAGATTATGTGGGCAAGACGAAATGTGAATTCAGGAGACACGTAAGGGACCACGTGAATGATGTCTTGAATGAAAAAGACACATTAGTGGCACGCCACATTGTACAACACCATGGAGGCAATACCAGCTGCCTTAAGTTTATAGGAATACAACATGTCCCCAAACCAAAGAGAGGTGGCGATTGGGACAAGATGATCCTGCGAGCCGAAACAAAATGGACATATAGGCTAAATTCTGTGACACCACAAGGCTTGAATGAATTCATTTCATATAAGCCTTTTTTGTAAATATCTAGCCATAATCCATTACCTGCTCCTGCCAGAATGCGCCTGGATCTCTCAAATTGCCCATTCTGCTAAACCAGGGTGTATTGAAGGCAGAAGTTTTATTTAAATCTGCCCCCTTCAAGGGCTATAATCGATAATTGTTACCCAAGCTGTAGCATCTTACTGCCCTCTAACACTGGATTACTGTAAACGTAGCAAGTGATCTATATATACAAAGGAACCTGTGACCTGCAAGGACCTTAAATCCTGAAAACCTACAGTATTTATTCCTGGAATCGTCTGATCCTGGAATTGCTTGAATGGGAGTTCTGGGAGTGAGTGCTTGTGTGCACCCTCCAGACTACACATAATGTAAACTTTGATTGTTGATCTCTTTGCTCGCGTCTGTGGACGCATGTACCAAGTGTTTTTACCTTTAGCCTGCAAGGACCTGCCGGGGACGCGGTGATAGATCCCCATAGCAACCGAGACGCCACCCACCAACGTCACTTCCGGTTTAAGACAGAGCGCTGCTGACTGGGCGAGCTTCAAGGTAACGGCCCAATACACGTGCGCGTCTGCCCTGGATGACATGACGTATTAGGGGGAGGTGCTCCTAAAGCACTCACACAGCAACCATTGATTAATTAACCAGGTGGGCTGGGTTGAGACGCTATAAAAAGAGACACTTTGAACCAGTTTGTTGCCACTGCCTTATATACGTGCGGGAGCACTGCCACTGCACTTGGCGCCCCGGCGTTTCATTCTATGTCCCTGAAGAACCACTACTCATTGTGGTGAAACGCGTCGGACATTTTTGAGGAAGAAACTTTACTTGTCAGGGTTTAGCAGCAATAGATCCGAGGTTCCAGCGGCTGTGGGCCGTCCTTTTAAGGACGGGTGCCCGGAATACAGCCTGTTAGGGTTCCCCCAGCTCACCACGACTAGCTTATGTAGGGATAGAACCTAGGCCGAGCAACCTGCTAAAATATCGTTTTAAAGGTGACCCCTCTGATTAATTTGCCGCTTGAACTATAAGACCTGAGCTGCTAGCTTCACCTGACACACTTTCAATAAAGCAGTGCAACACCAGCATTGTTTTAATATAAGTGTCACAATATTCTAAATATAGATAAAATAAAAGTTTGCAATTATTACTAATTAGCACGGGGGAGTCTCATTGGTTATCGGAATTAACTAGACAAATCGCTCTACCAACTCAGAACGGCCATGCACCACTAACCACAGAATCGAGAAAGAGCTATCAATCTGTCAATCCTTTCCGTGTCCAGGCCGGGTGAGGTTTGCCGTGTTGAGTCAAATTAAGCTGCAGACTCCACTCCTGATGGTGCCCTTCCATCAATTAGTTTAAATTTCAGCTTTGCAACCATATTCCCCACAGAACCCAAAGACTTTGGTTTCCCGGAAGCTGCTCGGCAGGTCATGGGAATAACGCCGCCAGATCGCCTGTCAGATCATCTTTAAACCTCCGACTTTCATTGTAGATTAATGAAAACATTCTTGGCAAATGCTTTCACTGTGGTTCGTCTTGCGCCGGTCCACAAATTTCACCTCTAGCAGCGCAATACGGATGCCACCGGATGCAAAATGTTTGGCCGAATTGCACTTTATATACAAGTAATAATACAGGAAAGAGTGTTTCCTAGCAATTTTTCCTCTAAAATCGATTTCATCTTTGGTTTTGTGCGTATTATTGTCAGACTGTAAAAGTGGCGTACTAATCGGACAACATCGTCAGCAGCAGCGACCTGGGAGTCCAAAATGCATCCAGACCTCCTCTCGAACCATTTTGGTAATGTTTCCATCAATGTCTGACATTTTCCTATGAACCATGCACCCTCCCCTCTTCAGAGCAGAGGGTGCCTGGTTTAATGCTCAGGTTCTCCCATTGACTTCCATTATACTCGGGTGCTCGGCCCGAGCCCCCGAGCACTACGGTGCTCGAGCAACACTACATATTTACAGACAATTGGCAGTGAACCATGAGTTCATATACTAGACTTCAAGTCAGGTTATAGAAATACTGCATGAAAACCCAATGTAATAATAATCCAAGCAGCAGATTATGGAGAAATAGCACAGAAACTACCCTGGTGAGGCTGATTGAGACCAATTTGCTGTGAAAAGCATCTCTTACATCACCTTAGACACTGTTCAAGGCGCAGCTTGAAACTTGTACCTTTCCTTTAAGATTTTTCCCTTGGATGTTTGCATTTGATATAAAATTAGGTAATACTATACCACTAGTGAACCAAAGAAGCTGAACGTCTGAGATGTTAAGAAATGTGAAAAATGTGTGGAAACCTCAGCTTTGTTTCCCTCCTAGGGATCTAACACAATTGCTTCTAATTTAAATACATGTATGAGTAGTAGAGATGAGTGACTTTCCTAAAATTCCTTTCAGTTCCAAATCAGAAAATTCAGCAGTCAGATTCAATTCAGTCTGAATAAATTTGACTGAAACTGAATTGTTATAAACCAATTGCCCTGAAAAGTGGTTTATAACACTCTGGGGTCTGCTAGGACTGCGTCCAACCTCCTTCAGGCTCTTTAACGCCAAGACAGCATTAGTAATGACAAAGTGACAACGACTTACATACTTATGGATAAACAGATTGTAGCCGGTGGTAACAAACAGCCTAGTAAAAATAAAAACAGTCTAAAAATGATCCCCTTTTGGTGATAGATGCCTTCTTCTCGGTTTTCTGATCTGTAAAATAGTTACCACTATTCTGAGCAATTTTTGCTGGTCCAGTCACAAAATTTTCTCAGAAGAGTCACAGAAATTCAAAATTTTGGGGATATTCATGACAAATTTGATTTGTGTTAAGTCGATTAGATCATCTCTAAGGCATAGATATTATCTACATTTTAATATGTATATTTTGCCTGCTGAATTTCAGTATGTTAAATAAAATTAAAAAACATCATTTTATATTCAGTCATTAGATGGATGAAGAAATATGCTAGTTATTAAAATAAACCATTGCTATGCTAATGAGAACTTTAAAGTGTAACTGGCATTTTATTTTATTTGCCAGTTTATTACAGCTGGGCATGTATACAGGAGTTAGTCTGTCAATGATCGCCAAAAGATTTGTAATTACCTTATGACAGCTTTCATCAATGTCCCCTGTCCCATTCCACTGGTCCCATAAAAGACCGTTGCTATGGCTTGTCTTTCTCCAGCTAATTGTAAACAGAAGACAGAGGGGTGGTTGTTCACACTGCATGCCTGCCTTAGGCTTCAGAATAAGGAGGTGTGTCTCTCAGTAATCCAATCTGATTGGCTGACAGGAAGCTGCAGGCTACAGCAAGTGTGTATGTCAAGTGAGGGAAAGCAGTTTTGGCCTCAGAGAACTGGCAGAAGAGCCATCTAGAGAAGATCCTTATATTGTAGAGGTTAAAACAGCCAAAACTAAGGGAACAACTCAAGGAAAACAGTGGTATGTGAAGAAAGATTGCTTTATGCATAATGCTGGAGCAGCAGTAACGTGCTAAAATTGATTTTTTGATGAAAACTTGACAGTTACACTTTAAAAAGAACCTGTCACCACAAAATGCAATGCGATCTGAAAGCTGTTATAAGAGCAGGAGAAGCTGATCAAATTCATGTACAGTTAGCTTTGTGGGAAAAGATTCCGTAAAACCTGCAATTTATACATTTATATCTTTGTTTTTGTTTTTTTAAAGGTAGCGAAAAAAATATATATAAATTTGGTATCACCATAACCGTATTAAGCTGCAGAATAAGGATATCATGTCATTTTGAGTGCATAGTGAACATCGGAATATTAAAACTTAAAAACCTTGTCAAAATTGTGTGTTTTTTTATTTCACCCCACAATATTTTTTTCCCCATTTTCCAATACAAGACATGGTAAATTAAAAGGTGTTATTAAAAAATACAAATTTTCCTGCAGAAAAAAGCTCTCATATGGTTATAGGAAAGGAAAATTGTAAAGTTATGGCTATTGGAATGTGGGGAGGAAAAAACTAAAAATGTAAAAACAAAAATGGACCCAGTACTAAGGGGATAAAGACAATTTCAAAATACTTCAAAATAATATCTTGATGCTTCAAAGACAATGGAATAGATATGCTTTGGTATCAACTAAATTCATGATAAATGTTAAAGGGGTTCTCTGGGAATACTGTTTTATCAGCAGGTGCCCCCAGCCTGCCTGCCTTCATGAACAGAAGGTTTATACTTACTTGATCTCTCCAGTCTTCCGCTGTGTCGATGTTCCCTGCTTGTTTTCTTCTGGCGCCACACATGACCATCACATGGCCACAAAAAAACAAGCCAGGGAACTAACATGAACACAACGGAGGACTGGAGCGGTGGGGATCAGCTAAGTATAAACTTTCTGTTTATGGAGGCAGGCTGGGGGCACTTGCTGAAAAAACAGTATTCCCAGAGAACCCCTTTAAGGTTGCTGAGCTGTGGTAATTGCCATGTGGCTGAGAACCATGTGGCAGGAACCATATATGCAAATTTGCTTTGTTTCACAGCAAGTACAGCTCAAGCACATAAGAAAACGTGTTGGTATGTATACTTCATACACATCTATACACTTACAAATTGTTTAAATGAAATATTATCAGAAAGTGCATCTGAATATAGATATTTTTCAAGATCAAATTTAACCAAATGATGGAATAAATTGTTAGTAATCAGTTTCTAGAGAAATATAGTAAGTGTACATCCATTTTCAAAGTCAAAAAGCAGGATAGTTAATAAGCAAAGAATAGTGGGACTTGAGTCATAACTAGACATGAGCAAAGTTTTGAAAATTCGATTTGGCAGCTCCGCCAAAGTTCAACAAGAAATTTGATTTGTTACAAAATAATTAGCCATGAAGCACGATAAATCAGGTATACCCAGGTCAATCTGCCTAATCATATTCTTCCAACTTGGTGGCCCAATCTTAATTTGAAGGCTTGGAAGTTAACCTGCAGGGACAGTGCAGGGAGAGCGTAGGAGACTGCTGAACTACATACTCTGCTACAGTGCAACAATATTCAAGTAATGGCCTCATGACAGAGTCGGGAGGGTGGCAGCAGCAGCAGTAACTGTGACAATAGTGGCCTTATGACAGAGTGGGGAGGGTGGCAGTAGCAGTGACAGTAGTGGCCCCATGACAGAGCGGAGAGAGTGGCAGCAACAGTAAAAGTGACAATAATGGCAGAATGATCTATTTTGTTACATCAGGCACCAGTGTCTGGAAGTCTTGGTTGATCCATGCCGGATTCATTTTTTTGAAGGTTAGGGTACTTTCACACTAGCGTTAAAGTTTTCCGGTATTGAGTTCCATCAGATAGAAAGCATTCTGTTCAGTATGCATCAGGATGTCTTTAGTTCAGTCCCCCTTACGGTATGTTTTTTGTTTTAGTTTTTTTTGAAACAATGGCAATAAAGATATTTTGTGAGGTGACCAGTGGCTTTATGCACCATATCATGAAATTGATGTTTAGTGCCTATCTTTAATCCACTTTTCATCAAGTAGCCTGATAATGTTCCATGATATTGTCTGGGCCCACACTGTTGAGGACCAACTATTGTACATTATGGCCACAAACGTGTGAAAAGTAACAAATGTATGAGATGGGCCAACTGGTTATGCAGTGAATACTATGGGGATAATTTATTAAGACCAGTGTTTTAGAAGCCAGTCTTAATAACCGCCTCTACATAACTTCAGTGCATCCACCACCAGTCGAAATCTACTCCAGCTTCCTTGCTGGCATAGATTTAGAATATTTTCTACACCTAAAACAGGCGTAGAAAATGATAAATGAGACGGGCCACCTGGCCCACCCTCTTCCCCACCCACACCCCCTCTTTTAGACCTGGCTTCAGCGGGGAAAAGTCGCTGACTGTGGTGCAAATAACCTTTGCACTGCAATCTGTGACAGATATACGCCAGAAAAATTGTGTATATCACTTAGTAAATGACCCCCTACGTATTTAAAAAAAAAAATTCTAAATATCTGACTAATGTGTGTCTATGTGTATGTTTTAGCATTGTGGACAATATTGTAGATGATGCAACGGAGGAGACAACGTCCACAGAAGAAGGGGCTCTTTCTGCTGCTCAAGAGTCTCCTGCATCTCAACTGCCACCATCTGAAGTCTCTCGTCCGGAAGCTTCTGACCGTGATTATTATGGGCGACCCTCCTATCAACATCCCTCCACATCCTAAGGGTCACCTTGTGATCGAGGGGTGCACTCATCTCAAGGCCCTGGGGTATTCAACATTTTTTACTATCACTTTCCAAACTATTTAGGTATTTTAGGATTATAAGCAGTATAGTTTATATGCCTTCTTCAAGTGTCAATTTGCCTACTTTGAATGTAGTGTTTGGGTATCAATATTGCCCCACTGCCTTTTTTTTATCAGCAAAACCAAAGCAACGTAGTACCTTGGACAGCGTCAGTGTGCGGAGTAGATGAAAATGGGCATTTTTTTACAACTCTGGCAAAACACGGCAAGGCCATGTGTATAATAACAGTGTAATCCCGTGTAGTTCTGTACTCATATCGAAGACACATAATGATTTATACACATAATGACAATAGAGACATGGCCATTTACACACTATGACCATACATACAAGTATAGCCAATAAAACCATAGAATGTAATCTCTTAATTTATTGAGCAGATTTCTAACTTTATTGTTGTCATGAAATGTGTCATGTTTCTGTGCACGTGCCACAAGGGTGTCACGACCTATCACTGACCCTGTTGTGCCTGGGGTCAGAAGGTCGCAGCAGGTGGCTACTCACTTGGTTTCAAGAGATCGCTCCATGACCTAGTCGTGGGAATGGATTCCCGATCCAGGTTTTCCTGCTTAGGTTTGCGATCCTTTTAGTCCCATTTAGGAATCTGTAGCTTTTCCTTTCAGCTGTTCTCTGTCAGCCACTCCCAGCTACTATATATTCTACCTTTCTGCTGCCTTTGTTGCCAGATATAGACCTTCTTTGCAGATCTTCTATTCTGACCTCTGGTGGAGTTGGAGTTGCTGTGGAGGTGTTGGAACTGGAGCTGTTGGATCTCTGTTTCACTCCTGTTGTCTCCTGTTTGTTGTCTCCATTCTGGGATTGTTTGTGGTGTTTGTGTTGTTTGTCCTCTGTAGTTACCCTAGGTGTCAGTGGTGAAGACTAGTGCTCCCACCGCCCTACTCACTAACTAGGGCTTATTTCAGGGTAAGCCAGGGACGAGGCACGTGATCGGCGAACGGGTTAGGAGCCCATCTAGGTACGTCAGGCCAGCCAGGTGCCAGGTGAGTTAGGGGTCACCACTCCCTCTCCCTAGAGGGAGGGTACTCCCCTTTCCTCCCCTCAGTGCTGCACGTCTGTTACCTGCCTCTCTGTGATAGCAAGTCTGTTTATATATGGCAAGCCTGAGGGCAAATTAAATGTATTGATGGTGCTATGCAATATGGCGGGGGAGGGTGCAGTTTATGCAATGCATAACATTATATATGAGATGCTTTGCCGTAAAAACACTGAACCATTTGTTAAGGGAATAGGATGGGCTTCTCATGAGAAATGGGTTAGTCTAAGGAGCGATGGGATTATTATGGTGCTAGTGAATGTAGTTGTATATTTCAGACACCACAATTTACAATAAACTCCACTTTAGTGTGTTATCTGTTTTTCAAGCAGGCGAGCACATGGGCTTATCATTACATGAACCTTACAACAACTTTAGTACTTTGTAAATAATAACAACAATGGCAAATTAACTTCAAAACAGTATTTTTCTAAGGTTACATGTAATGAGGTATTAGAGGTTTTTTTTCTGGCAAATTATGTGTGACATAGTGTTACATATACTCATGCACATCACTTGCACACAAGCAATACTGTAAATATGCATAATTACAAAATAATACCCCAGCTCGCAAGCCCATGTCATGGGTCCTCATTCTCTTGCAAATCCCTACACTAACCATATAAACAGAAAAGCAGGTAGACTACCTTAAAAACACTAATGTGTCCAGAGTTCAGAAAAAATCAACAGCAATGCCCCCTCAGGTCTGCTGAATTATTCTGCATCGAAGGTGGGTCTGGTTCAACTCAACAAATGAAGAATATGTCAGAAATTGGTGCAGGTCAGCATCTGGGGAAGCATTGTGAATCCTAATGAAGTTGTGCAGGAGCACACGTGCTTTAACCCCTTCGAGCATTTGGAAGTAACTGTGCATCCAAATAACAAGTAATTTACTGCATTTGGAAGTACAGTCACATCCAAACTGCTTACCGGGGCAGTGACACTATAAAGTGTCAGAGCCCCGGAGTCTCCGCTCTCTCTGCAGACTAACCAATCGGAGCGCTTTAGTGTGAAAATGCCGGTTTCAGGCTGTGATCTCCACACTGGAGATCACAGCCTGAAATCAGGTATGACTGTCACTGTGCCCCCAGTGCTCTTTAATATATTGCCCCCCCATAAGCCCCCCATATTCCCCCAAATATGGCCAATGTTCCCCAGATGCCCCCTCTGCCGGCTGGGATGGCAGTGGCTCAGGAACGGAGCCGCGCCATCAGCAGAGTGTGTCATCTGTAACTTACAACTGACACTCTGCTGCTGGCACCGATCTCGGCCATTTAACCCCATAGATGCTGCGGTCAGTAGCTGCCTGCGGCATCCATGGGGTTGAGAGGAAGGTAGCTCCCTCTCTCTTCCATCTGGCCGCCTCTGCTGCAATGGCAGTGGCCCAATAGTTGCCATGGCAACCGTACGCCTTACAATGGCATCCGGGCTGCCATGTACCTAAGTGTAGTGTAGCACTAACTATACAGTGCATTGCAACATCCATTCATTTATGTCTTTAAATTAAAAAAAATAAAAAATACACAGAATTGGTATTGCCGCATCTGTAATGACCTGATCTATAAAAGTATCATGTTACTAATCCCGCGCGGTGAATAGAGTAAAAAATAATGTAAAAAAACTATGACAGAATTGCTGTTTTTGTCACCTCACCTCCATAAAAAAATGTAAAAAAAAATAACAAGTGATCAAAAAATGTATCCCAAAATAATACCAATAAAAACTACAGCCTGTCCTGCAAAAAACAAGCCACCATACAGCTACATTGGTGAAAAAATAAAAAAGTTATGGACTTTAGTATTATGCGATGCAAAATATCATACATTTTTAACACGAAAGTGATTTTATGCTGAAAAACTAGTAAAACAAAAAAACTATGTAAATTTGGTATCACCATTACCGTATGAACCCACATAATAAAATTATCATATCATATTTACCACAAGAAGAACCCCATAAAAAACACTGACACAATTGCCATTTTTACCCAAATCACCTCCACAAAAAAATGTTATAAAGAGTGATCAAAAAGACGTATATACCCCAAGATGATACTAAAAAAAATTACAGCCTCTCCCTGCAAAAAAAAAAAAACAAGCCCTCACACAGCTACATTGGTAAAATAAAAGTTATGGCCCCTAAAAACAATATCAGCAAATTACATGTTAGAAAATCCCGATGCCACACCTTTCCTTCTGAATGCTGCCATCTCCCCAAACAGCTGTTTACGACACATATATGGTGTTGCCAAATTCAGAAAAAAAATGCATTACAAATTGTGGGGTGCATTTTCTCCTGTTACCCCTTGTGAAAATAAAAAATGTGGGGCTAAGGAAACATTATATTGGAAATAAAAGTAAATTTTTCATTTTCATAGCCATGTGTTTCAAAATTCTATGAAATGCTTGTTGCATCAAAGCATTCACTTCACCCCTAGATTTATTCCTTAACCCCTTCCCGACATGTGACGTACTATTATGTCATGGAAGTCAGTGAATTCCCGCATTTTGACGTAATAGTACGTCATGGTGATCGGGCGGGCACCGGAGCGGTGCCCGCCCGATCACTGCAGGGGTCCGGCAGTATCTAATAGCCGGGCCACTGCTGTATCCGCCGGTGGATTAACCCCTTCTATGCCGCGGTCAGCGCTGACCGCGACATAGAAGGGGTTTGCTGCAGGTGAGGGAGCCCATCGAGTCCCAGCACTGCTGTAGTGGGGACCCAGTGAGTGACAAGGCAGCCCAATGCCACGCAGAGGCTGCCCAATGCCTTGCACGGCATCGGGACCTGCCTTCTAGGCAACCTGTTAGTGTATTACTCTGTGTAATACACTAACAGACAATGCATTACAATACAGATGCATTTTAATGCATAGCAGAGGGGATCAGACCCCCAAAAGTTGAAGTCCCAGAGTGGCACAGAAATAAAGTTTAAAAAAAAAGTAAAAAGAAGTGTTTTTAATAAAAAAAATAGCGTTTCAAAAAAAAAAAGAAGAAAAAAAAACGCCTCTTTCCCCAGATTCCACAATAAAAAATAGAAATAAAAAGGAAAAAAAACACACAAATTATGTATCGCCACGTCCGTAACGACCAGCTATATAAATATATTACATGGTCCACCTCGTCCGATAAACACCATAAAAAATAAAAACTGTATAAAAAAATCCATTTTTGTCATCTTACATCTCAGAACATGGAGACATTAAAACATATTTTTTTTCTTTCAAATATGCTATTATTGTGTTAAAGTGAAATAAAAAAAGAAAAAGTATACATATTTGATATTTCCGCATCCGTAACAACCAGCTCAATAAAAGTTTTACATGACCTATCCCCTCAGGTGAACATCGTAAAAAAAATTTAAATAAAAACTGTGTCAAAAAAAGCAATTTTTGTCACCTTACATCACAAAAAGTGCAACACCAAGCAATCAAAAAGGCATATATCCCACAAAATGGTACCAATAAAATAGTCACCTCATCCTGCAAAAAATGAGATCCTACCTAAGACAATCGGTCAAAAAATTAAAAAGCTATGGCTCTCAGACTATGGAAATACTAAAACATTTTTTTTTTGTTTAAAAAATGCTATTATTGTGTAAAACTTAAATAAAAAATAAAAAATATACATATTAGGTATTACCACGTCCGTAACGATCTTCTATATAGAAATATCATATAAACTAATCTCTCAGATGAACGCTGTAAAAAGAAATAAATAAACACTGTTCCGAAATTAAAACATTTTTGGTCACCTTGCCCCATAAAGTGTAATAATGAATGATCAAAAAATCATATGTACCCAAAAATGGTACCAATAAAACTGGCACCTTATCCTATAGTTTCCAAAATGGGATTTTCTACTGTAAGGGTGCATCAGGGGGGCTTCAAATGGGACATGGCATCTAAAAAGCAGTCCAGAAAAATCTGCCTTCCAAAAACCATATGGCTTCCTTTTCTTCTGCACCATGCCGTGTGCCCTTAAATCAGTTTACGACCACATGTGGGGTGTTTCTGTAAACCGCAGAATCAGGGTAATAAATATTGAGTTTTGTTTGGCTGTTAACCCTTGATGTGTTAGCAAGGACCGGAGGTAGTAAATATTAAAACATAACATTTACTAGATATAAGGATAAGAGAAAACAATGATAACGTAAAGTGCTGAGTGTGTGCACACCAACGTGCAACAAACATTACCCACGAAAAACAAATAACATTGCCATGGGTGACCAGACCAGCATAGTCATAACCACATGGGCAAAAGACACGATTTCCCAATCAGGTAAGTATGCCACTTTGCAACAAGGAACAATCTTACCAGTAGATGGGAGTCACATGGATACCGTCTTGTAGTTCCAGTGATAGATCTTGCAGCATGGACAGGATCCTAGTCAAACTCGCTGTCCCTAGAACGCCCTGTCAGGCCTAGAAATTCCTATAGCCCAACCCAGGACGGCCCGTCCTGAACCTCAGCCTAAAGTATTAGAGTCCCTGGACGTCCCTGCCTAAGGATGAAAGTGTACTCAAGACCCCTAGAGCAGGTAGAATACCTACGCGTTTCATCAATAATCACTAAAGCCCCAGACTCATCAGGGGATTAGGGGCTAGAGGGAGGTGACCACCTATAACTGATGTATATTAAAGGTGCCTCCTACTATTAATAGGGTAAATCAGGGAAAATACCTGATGTAAAAAACAAACAAGGCTAAATAGATCTAAGAATATAATGTAGAGGCCAGGAGAGGTGAACTCAAGCGTATGGCTATATGAGAAAAAAAAACTAATGGTCTCTCACACTATCTACTAGCACGTCTCACCGCTCGGCCCATAAGAGCACACAAAAGGCACAAACCCCTCCTCCCCACCGGGAATCCCCGTGACGTCATCAGAACGTCACTTGCAGACTGGGAGGACACCTAAGGGGGCGCGGCTTAGACGATGCACTGAGAGCGCTGTGTAATTAGCAGCTCAGTCAGCGCTTGGCTACAAGAATAGACAGTTACTCCTATTCGAGTGTGATTGTCTATACATTAGGGCAAAGTAAGGACTTAATTGACTGGTCTACCCTCACTTGCAGGCACAAAATGATGATGTTAAGGCTTTGTATATGATGTCTAATACGGAGGTGAAAGAAAACAAATAATGTATTAACATAGAGCATAGACATTGGTCAATATTCACACAGTAAAACCAAACATCCACTGTACAAAGGCCCAGCGGGCCAAATCAGAACCTAAAATGTCCATGCATTATGTTGCCAATCAGTGATGATCTGATTTGATAAATCATCACCTGATATCCTATTACAGACTACCGGAATAAAAAAACAGGAACAACGTAGACGCTGTCCTACAAAGATGATTACAAACCAAGGACAAAACAAGAGCCAAAGATCATGGCCCTCAGATAAAGCAGCCAAAATTAGGTTATTTATTAAAGAGGACCTTTCACTAGTTTAAAAACTAAAAACTAACTATATCAGTGGGCAGAGTGGCGCCCAGGGGTCCCCCTGCACTTACTAGTATGTCTGGGCGCCGCTCCGTTCGCCCGGTATAGGCTCCGGTGTGTGCAGCTCCCTCTGTTGTACGGGGCAGAGTTTTTGTATTAGGGTTGTCCCTTGCTGCAGCGCTGGCCAATCGTAGCGCACAGCTCATAGCCTGGGATTCCCAGGGATTCTGCCCACTGATATAGTTTTTAGTTTTTAAACTAGTGAAAGGTCCTCTTTAAGTCCATATGGATATGGGGTATTCAATTTATGGATCCACCAAGTCTCCCTCTGCAGGATACGTTTGACCCAATCACCTCCTCTGGGTGACCTGGTGACTAGTTCGATTCCCTTAAATTTGAGCACATTCACCCGACTTTGATGGCATGCATTAATGTGCCTTGCAACCAAGGTATCCCTTTTATTTTGTACGTCATTGAGATGTTCCCCAATGCGACGACGAAACTCTCTCCTTGTTTTGCCTACGTACTGTGTTCCACAATCACAGGTGATCAAGTAGATGACTCCCGTGGTACGGCAATTGATAAAACCATTAATGTAGAGGTTGTATCCACTATCTTTATTGACAAAGGATTTACCTGTCTGTACATTGTCTCTCAACATATTTCTCCCTTTTGGGCATTTTTTGTTTTTTCGCTAGTTTTGGAGGGACATGGCTGGTTTCCTTATGGCAGGGTTAGACAAGAATCAATGGCTCTCAGAGGCTAAGGAGGTTTTTTCTGAACACACCTTCATACAAAAGAAATATAACCCCACATTTAAAGGGGCATTTAATGAATTAACCAAATTGTATAGGGAACAAATTTCCTCGTGGTGGGAGGTACAAGTTCTGGAATACTTGGAATACTATATTAAGCGGGGTGTTGTACCAAGGGGACTCCGCATTACTCTTACCCCAGCAAAGCGCTGCAGGAGCCCAGGTTTAATGAACAAATGGGAAAGTGAGGCCAGAAATAGCTCATACGGTTCATGCAGCTTTTGCTGGAGGAGGAGAAAGCTACCCTTGAACAAATAGATAAGAAATTACAAGAACAAATCGAGATAACTAAGAAATTCTCTAATGAACAAGAATTCACTAACAAGGAAACACAGTGGCAAAACACCATTGAACGGTACCAATTCCATCCGAAAGAGCGTAAACATCTGCAGTTTGCCAGGGACCTCCAGGATTTGAAGGACAAAAGAGCTTATCTGTTCCTAAATAATTCTGACCCTAAGAAAGACAGGGGTTCAGATTTGTCTTCTACGGAGACTGAAGCCTCCGATAGTGAAAGCGAACGTCAAGGGAAAGCTAAAAACAGAGGGAGGGGTGGGTATAGATCCCGAGGAAGAGAAGGACGTTATACATGCAGTCAACCTGTCTAACAAGGTTTTTTGGAACAGGGACCTCACTATCCCCTCCGCAATCTAAATACACAAGGGCCATCGACACAGTAACACCTGTAACAAATAATCAGGTGATCAACTTATCTTCTAGACCCCTTACCACTGCCGAAGTCACAATACTTGGCCGTGGTTTGTCATTTGTCCCTACTTCTAACTTTGAGGTTTTCAGCTGGATTAAGGACCTCCATTTGTTTGCACGCAAATTAAGGTGGCATAAATATTTTAAAATCCAACAGAAAAAAGAAAGCCGTGAACTTGACATACCAGTGGAGATTTGTAAGGACGTTACAACCCTCTACAATCTTGAGTCAGAAACGCCTTTTGTTAGAGGGGTAGGTCCTTTCACTGATTTGAGAAATAAAAGTTGCAAAATGCCGCCCCAAGTGGACATCTCTTGTATTGATGTGTTCTTGAAACATACTATCATGGACCTGGCTAAGATCGAACCTTTCCCGTATAGACACAACTGTAGTCAGGAGGAACGTAGGGCTATCAGCAACTTAGAGAGGGACACATCCATCAGTATCAAACCCTCAGACAAAGGGGGTAACGTGATAGTTATGGATACCTCAGAGTATCGTACAATGTGTCTTTCCATCCTAAAGGATAAAGATAGCTATGAGAAAGTATTTTCAGATCCAACTGTACAATATCAATCAGAATTGGGTGATATTCTACTAAGAGCCAGATCTAATCACCTAATTAGTCAAGATGAACATGATTTTCTGTATCCCTCATTCCAGGTAATGGCAACATTCTATTGCCTACCAAAGGTACACAAGGGGACCACACCCCTTAAAGGTCGGCCCATTGTGTCAGGGGTGGACAGTCTCCCACAAAATTGTGGGATTTTGATCAACCAAATTTTGAGATCTTTTGTTGAAAGTCTTCCCTCTTACATCAGAGACACCGGTGACTTATTGACTAGGGGGTATAGTTATTGAAGAAAATTGGTTCCTGGCATTAGTGGATGTTGAGGCCCTTTACTCATAAATACCTCATGAGGTAGGCATCTCAGCAGTGAGACATTTCCTGAGAGCCAGGGGCCAACAATTCTTGAGTCATAACGACTTCATTGTTGAACTGTTACAGTTTGTACTGACAAGTAATTGTTTTCATTTTGATGGTCACTTCTTCCACCAGCTATGGGGCACTGCGATGGGCAGTTCTTGTGCGCTAATTTGCTCCTGGGCTGGTGGGAGGAGACCATCGTTTTTGGGGACCCCCTACACCAGGTCTTACCAATGTAATGTTATGGTCACGCTTCATTGATGACATTTTTGTCATCTGGAGCGGTACAGACAGGGAATTTAGGGAGTTTGTGGATTGTTTAAATATAAACACGATAAACCTGAGATTTACATCAGTAATCGAGAAGGATTGTTTACCTTTTTTAGACATGTGCATCCAGAAAGGAACAACGGGACAGATAGAGACCAGTATTTACCGTAAGCCAACATCAACCAATTCCCTGTTGAGATGGGATAGTAACCACCCAGGACCACTTAAACGGGGTATTCCCACCGGGCAATATTTGCGCCTTAGACGTAATTGCTCGGAAGAAAGAGAATTCATTAATCAGGCAGGTGATTTACGGAGGAGATTTCAGGAGCGTGGATACCCGGACGGAGTCCTACATACGGCATTTCAGAGGGCTCGGGGTCAGGAGTTATTACACCCAACCAACCGTCCAAAGAGAGAAACCACAGATATTATCAGAGTGATAGGTACTTTCGATACTGCCTCCACTCAGATCTGTAGTACCATCTCCAGACACTGGGAGACATTGTTAATGGATCCAGATCTAGTGGATGCCTTGAACTCCTATCCATCCATCACCTATAGGAGGGGCAGAAACGTGAGGGATCACCTGGTGCATAGCCACTTCACTAGCATACGAAGCCCAAGAACCCGGTAAAGAGATGCTACAGATGTGGCAACTGCAGTTTCTGTGACTATGTACAGACAGGTAAATCCTTTGTCAATAAAGATAGTGGATACAACCATTACATTAATGGTTTTATCAATTGCTGTACCACATGAGTCATCTACTTGATCACCTGTGATTGTGGAACACAATACATAGGCAAAACAAGGAGAGAGTTTCGTCGTCGCATTGGGGAACATCTCAATGACGTACGAAATAAAAGGGATACCTCGGTTGCAAGGCATGTTAATGAATGCCATCAGAGTCGGGTGAACGTGCTCAAATTTAAAGGAATCGAACTAGTCACCAGGTCACCCAGAGGAGGTGATTGGGACAAATGTATCCTGCAGAGGGAGACTTGGTGGATCCATAAATTGAATACCCCGTATCCAAATGGACTTAATGAACAACTTAATTTTGGCTGCTTTATTTGGGGCCATAATCATTGGCTCTTGTTTTGTCCTTGGTTTGTAATCATCTTTGTAGGACAGCGTCTACGTTGTTCCTGTTTTTTTATTCTGGTAGTCTGTAATAGGATATCAGGTGATGATTTATCACATCAGATCATCACTGATTGGCAACATACAGGCCTTTGTACAGTGGATGTTTGGTTTTCTCCATCTACTGTGTGAATACTGACCAATGTCTATGCTCTATGTTAATACATTATGTTTTCTTTCACCTCCGTATCAGACATCATATATAAAGCCTTAAAGGATAACTGTCACACTTAGACCCTAATTTAAATTTTCATATATGTAGTTACTAATAACATGATATTCCAGAATCAGTTACTATTAGACTGACTTACCCCATATTTAATAAGATTCAGCCCTTAGCAACCAGTCTGCATAAAACTGTAATTTCACTATTCAGTTAAGATGGCCGCCACTGCCCTCACCCTGAGGCTAATCCCACCTGCCCTCACTAGCCAGTAACAATAGCCCCCCCAAATGTGTCAGTAACCAGAGCCCTCCCCCTAAAGGGTTAATCTCCTGCAGCACAAAGGGGTCCTCTTACCACATGTTGCTTTCATTTATACACTGAGCAGACGGCAGATCTCCCTTCCCTGGTCTGCGCTGATTCAGCTCTGCATTCTCCAGCTCTGCTGAGTGAGGGAGCGTCTGCCAAGCGCAGGGACAGGGAGAAGTGCATACAGCCCAGGCATTGTTATCAGCTGCTGGGGAGGACCTGGCTTTAATCATTTACTTACAGTCCCTGGCTGTCAGTAATCTGACCTTGCACGCAGCGTCCTCCGTCCTTCTATGAAGGACGGACCATGCCGAGCAACCCTATTTTAAGCACTGGTAAAAGTAGGCACTACAGGGAACAAAACTGTGGAATTAAGGGGTAATTGAATACACAGTGAAAAGTTGAAATAGGGCCACCAAGGAGATATTAATCACCACAATCCAATACTCCAAAAAATATATATACGACAGTTATACTTTAACCTCGTCATTTTGTGCCTGCAAGTAGACCAGCCAATTAAGTCCTTACTTTGCCCTAATGTATAAACAATCACACTCCAATAGGAGTAACTGTCTATTCCTGTAGCAATGTGCTGACTGAGCTGCTAGTTACACAGCGCTCTCAGCGCATCGTCTAAGCCGCGCCCCCTTAGGTGTTCTCCACAGCTGCAAGTGACGATCTGATGACGTTCACGGGAATTCCCGGCGGGGAGGAGGGGTTCACGCCTTTTGGGCGCTCTTATGGGCCGAGCGGTGAGACGCACCGGCTCACACTCCACTTGCTAAAGACGGGCCATACGCCGTCTTCTCTGCTGCTGGTAGATCATTTGAGAGACCATTAGGTGTTTGTTCTCATATAGCCATACGCTTGAGTTCACCTCTCCTGGCCTCTACATTATATTCTTAGGTCTATTTAGCCTTGTTTGTTTTTTATATCAGGTATTTTCCCTGATTTACCCTATTAACAGTGGGGGGCACCTTTAGTATACATCAGTTATAGGTGGTCACCTCCCTCTAGCCCCTAATCCCCTGACGAGTCTGGGGTTTTAGTGATTATTGACGAAACACGTAGGAATTCTACCTGCTCTAGGGGTCTTGAGTACACTTTTATCCTTAGGCAGGGACGTCCAGGGACTCTAATACTTTAGGGTGAGGTTCCGGACGGGCCGTCCTGGGTTGGGCTATAGGGATTTCTAGGCCTGACAGGGCGTTCTAGGGACAGTGAGTTTGACTTGGACCCTGTCCATGCTGCAAGTTTTATCATTGGAACTACAAGACGGTATCCATGTGAATCCCATCTACTGGTAAGATTGTTCCTTGTTGCAAAGTGGTATACTTACCTAAATTGGGAAATCATGTCTTTTGCCCGTGTGGTTATGACTATGTTGGTCTGGTCACCCATGGCAATGTTATTTGGTTTTCGTGGGTAATGTTTGTTGGTGTGCACACACACTCAGCACTTTACGTTATCATTGTTTTCTCTTATCCTTATATCTAATAAAAGTTGTGTTTTAATATTTACTACCTCCAGTCCTTGCTAGTTGTATATATTGTGGTAGTTTGGGAGATACTCTCAACATATTTCTCCCTTTTGGGCATTTTGTTTTTTAACCCTTGATGTGTTAAAGAAAAAATTGATTAAAATGGAAAATCTGCTAAAAAGTAAACTTTTGAAATTTCATCTCCATTTTCCTTTAATTCTTGTGGAACACCTAAAGGGTTAAAGTTTGTAAAATCAGTTTTGAGTAACTTGAGGGGTGTAGTTTCTACAATGGGGTCATTTATGGGGGACTTCAGACCTGAAATGGTCCTTAAAAAGTTGGTTTTGGAAATTTTCTTAAAAATTTTAAGAATTGCTTGTAAACTTCTAAGCCTTCTAACGTCCTAAAAAAAATAAAATTACATTTACAAAATGATGCCAACATAAAGTAGAAATATTGGGAATGTTAAGTAATAAATATTTTATGAGGTATCACTTTCTGTTTTAAAAGCAGAGAAATAGAAATTTAGAAAATTGTGAATTTATCCAAATTTTGGGTAAATTTGGGATTTTTTCATAAATAGAGGTGAAATATATTGACTCAAAATTATGACTATCGTGAAGTACGATGTGTCACAAGAAAACAATCTCAGAATGTCTTGG
Source organism: Bufo bufo (assembly GCF_905171765.1). Taxonomy (NCBI): domain Eukaryota; kingdom Metazoa; phylum Chordata; class Amphibia; order Anura; family Bufonidae; genus Bufo; species Bufo bufo. The sequence continues at coordinate 71,322,235 of NC_053395.1, read as the reverse complement.
ATAAATAAAAGTGTTCCAATGCTATTACCACATAAAGTGACACATGTCAGATTTGCAAAAAATGACCTGGGCAGAAGGGTGAAAACTGGCCCGGGGTAGAAGAGGTTAAGGGGTGTAGTTTCCAAAATGGGGTCCCTCTTTGCGGCTTTCTTTCCAGGGGTACTTCAGGAGGCTCTTCAAATGTGACATGCACCTAAAAAATCTGCCCTCCGTTAATAATATGGCGCTCCTTTCCTTCTGCGCCCTGCCGTGTGCCCATACAGCAGGTTACGACCACATATGGGGTGTTTCTGTAAACTTCAGAATCAGGGTAATAAATATTAAGAAAAATTGATTAAAATGAAAAATCTGCACAAAAAAATGAAATTTTAAAATTTCCCCTGCATTTTGCTTGAATTCTTGTGGAACACCTAACGGGTTAACAAAGTTTGTAAAATCAGTTTTGAATAACTTGAGGGTGTAGTTTCTAAAATGGGGTCATTCATGTGTGGTTTCTACTATGTAAGCCCCTAAGCCCCACAAAGTGACTTCATAACTGAACTGGTTCTTTAAAAAGTGGGTTTTGGCAATTTTCTTAAAAATTTACTTTCCAAACTTCTAAGGCCCCCTTCACACGGGCGTCGCGGATGAGGGCCGGATGAGTTGAGGGTGAATTGCGGGAAACCCGCGCAAGTAGGCACGCAATTGCAGTCAGTTTTCTCTGCGATTGCGTTACGATGTTCAGTTTTTTTCGCGCGAGTGCAATGCGTTTTGCACGCGCGTGAGAAAAAACTGAATGTGGTACCCGACCCAAACCCGGACTTCTTCACTGAAGTTCGGGTTTGGGTTAGGTGTTCTGTAGATTTTATTATTTTCCATTATAACATGATTATAATGGAAATTAATAGCATTCTTTAATACAGAATGCTAAGTATAATGTCAATTGAGGGTTAAAAAAATAATAAAAACTTAACTCACCTCATCCACTTGATCGCGCAGCCGGCATCATCATCTTTTTCTTCTTCTTTCAGAACCTTCAAAAGGACCTTTGATGACATCAAAGGTCCTTTTGCAGGTCCTGAAAGAAGAAGAAAGAAGACGATGCCGGCTGCGCGATCAAGTGGATGAGGCGAGTTAATTATTATTATTTTTTTAACCCCTCAAGGCACATTTTACTAAGCATTCTGCATTAAGAATGCTATTATTTTGCCTTGTAACAATGTTGTAAGGGAAAATAATACAGCCCATCCCTATCATCTCCTAGCAACTATGCTTGAAAAATCGCACCGCATCCGCACTTGCTTGTGGATGCTTGCGATTTTCACGCAGCCCCATTCATTTCTCTGGGGCCTGCGTTGCGGGAAAAACTGAGAATATAGGACATGATGCGATTTTCACGTAACGCACAAGTTATGCGTGAAAATCACCTCTCATCTGCACAGCCCCATTGAAGGGAATGGGTCCGGATTCAGTGCGGGTGCAATGCGTTCACCTCACGCATTGCACCCGCGCGGAATTCTCACCTGTGTGAAAGAGGCCTAAGCCTTCAAACTTCCTGAAAAGAAATATGACATTTACAAAATGATGCAAACATAAAGTAGACATATGGGGAATGTTAAGTAATTACTATTTTATGAAGTATAACTATCCTAAAAGCTGAGAAATTCTAATTTTCAAAACATTGTCAGCAAATTTTGGATTTTTTAATGCATGAAGGTAAAACGTATCAACACCAATTCACCACTAACATGAAGTATGATGTGTCACGAGAAAACAATCTCAGAATGGCTTGGATAAGTAAAAGCGTTCTAAAGTTATTACGAGATAAACACATGTCAGATTTGAAAAATGGGGCTCCGGCATTTGGTCCAAACTGGCTGTTGCTTGAAAGGGTTAATCCCCAGGGTGGCACTGTCCGGTGACAGGAATACCCTCCACTTGTTGGAAAGTATTCCAAATGCACACTCAACATAACGACCTGCTCTTGTCACCCAATAGTTGAAAATACATTTAGTGTGATCCACTTTGAATGGGGTGCCAATGCAAATCTTTCATCAGCCACAATTACAAATGGAGCCAGTGATGCAGCAGATCCGGCCAATCTTCTGGGCTCTGACATGGCAAGCTGGTTGGCTTGAAGCCAATCACCCATTCTAGAAGCACTGAAGATGCAGGCATATGATGTGCTTCCATAAGCCTCGATACTCCACGGCCAACAGCACTACAGAAAGATATAGCTTATGATTGTAGTACCAGGACCCTGAGTGAGGTGGCTTCTTACACTAATGTTAGAGCCTACAATAACCCAAAAACCGAACCTCACTCACCAACTTACTGCAACTTGTACAAAAAAAGAGCAAGGATTTAACAAGGTAAAAAAAATCTCATTTTATTTGTTATAAATCACATGAACATTACAGGTGAGACTCAAAAGGGACAGAACATGGAGACTGGGCCACAAAAGGGCTCTGCAATGTGGAGAATCACAATGGGGGATAATGTGACCATATACAGCAGGTAACAGACAATAAACAGAAGCTGTGAACATTGGAGTAGTTGCGGGTGCAATTGCTGTCCCCTAGTGTTGAACAACTACCTAGCTCTTATTTACAGCGTCCAAGCAATGGATGCTGTAGGGTATAATTGGACGGTGCAATACTACTCATAAAGATGGCATATAACAATAACTGTAAGTCACTAGTCCCACCCTAATACAGATACCATGTTACCTACCCATGTTGCTGCTGAAAAATGGTGACACAGTTCCCCCACTGCTTCGACCTCAACACGTGTTTCGCCACGTAGGCTTCGTCAGGAGGTACAAACACACTAAGACAGATTTGGGCATATAAAGGCTAAAGAGGAGGGATTAATTATCACTAACCATGATCATCTGTACCAAGGGTATTCATGTTGTGAGACAGCCTCCTTCAGTGCTTCCTGGTCATTAAAATGCAACCTGATTCCAGCACTTACGGATGGCAATCACACAGCACATATGTCAGCCAATCACATAATCGCTACTTGGTCACATGGTCCTGATGTCATGGACATGTGACCATCTCCCAGGTCCTTCAACCATAGTTAAAAATACTCCCAGGTCCTGTATACAGCTAAAGCTACTTATCTATAACTCAAAACACCTCTCAATTATCTTCATATCAGCTCATAGATCAATTTATAAAATACAAATATAATAACAGAATCATCTCATAGAAGAATATATATTTTTGCATTACCATGGTTAAGTTATAGAGAGAAGGAGTCATATGATTGCTATCTGGTCACATGGTCCTGACGTCATGGACATGTGACCATCTCCCAGGTCTTTCAGCCAAAGCTGATGTGCTCCCAGGTCCTAAATACAACTACTATGAGCAACCACAAATCGGACTATAGCTAATTATCTATAACTCAACACACCCCTCAACTATCTTCATATCAGCTCATAGATCGATTTATAAAATACAGAAGACAAATATAATCTCAAAATCTCATGGAAAAATATATATTTACATTACCATAATTAAGTTATGGGGAGAGGGAAGGGAGAGGGAAGTTGGGGGGGGGGAAGAGGGATTCTCCACATTGCAGAGCCCTTTTGTGGCCCAGTCTCCATGTTCTGTCCCTTTTGAGTCTCACCTGTAATGTTCATGTGATTTATAACAAATAAAATGAGATTTTTTTACCTTGTTAAATCCTTGCTCTTTTTTTCTTACACTAATGTGTTTGACATCCATTGCCCTGATACAGTTTGAAAACTACGCACCATGCTGAAAGCTCTCTGCAATTCTGATCCAATCCTCTACCTTGGCTCTGGCATCACCGCTTCCCGGAGTCACCACCATGTTTGATGGACAATCCAAGAAATAGTTGAGATGCCCAGCAAGAACTCAAAATGCAGTGTAGTAAATGAGTTCCCTATTGCGAGAAATCTGGAACAAAAACATTATAAACAACAATGGAACTAGAGAAGTAAACTACTACTACAAATACATCCCTTACCTCAGCGTCACAATGAGCCTTTCCTCAGGGGAAATGCAGCACCTCATATTGGTATCCTGGTAGGTGAGACCAGGACGCAGAAACTCTAACAAAAGATCAAATGAGTTCACCATTATACAACAGTATCCATAAAAATTGTCTGGATGCTGCCGCAGACCAGTGTATAAGGTGTGGAAGTGGCCCTTCCTGCACTGCTGAGAGACAATTTGGAGCACGCAGTGTCTCCTCCTTCTTGGTTCCTCTTTCAGCAGAGTTGACTACTATCCATATCACCAAGAAAGAAGCCAGCGCAGGAGAACCTCATTCACAGGTGGCTTATCCATGATAGCAAAGTAATCAATTGTCAGAAACCAATGCCAGCCAAGCAGAGCAATCTAACAGAGCTCTCTACGCTGTAAAAGCAGTAGAAAATAGCATCTGAGCTATCACATCACCAGGCTATATATGGGTGTGAAAAAGGGGATGTGGCAAAAACCTGACTATTTCCTTTATCAATTTTTTATGTGGTCCAGAAAAACAGATTACGGACATCATTCGGACATGTATTTGCGAACTTACCGATGCGAAAAACACCAAAGATGTATTACGAATACACATACTGAAAACACTGCTCTGTGAAATAGGGACTGCAAAACGGACACGCTAGGGTGCATGAGCCCTAAAACAGCTAGAGACCTGTGCAAGGCCTAAAATAGTTGTTTCATAATAATACTTAATAACACCAGACTGGTATTAAATGTGAAGTCCCCTATAAGCTATTCGTTATTCTATCCTGTATGGATCCAGAAACCATTTATTTTATGTATGAAATCTTTAGATATGATCTTTTGCTGTACTCTCCAGGGAGATAAGATATTAACATTTTTCACTTCCAGATTAAAACTACCAGGGGCTCTACGTGGTTTCAAGAGATATGCCCTCAATATGTCATGCCTGATTACTCACGGAAATACTCCAAATTGCTTAATATCCATCGAAGAGTAAATGCTTATTCAGAGCAAAGGTCAAATGCCTATTCTGTACAGTCTGGAATCTCTTTATTTTCGTGAAGTGGATAGAAAATTATTACAGTTTTGCAATGTCTATCTGCATGAAGCCCTCACTATAAGCTCATGGACTTTGTTTTAACCCCTTATATATGCAGCCATTTTTGACCTTATATGAACCCTGTATATTGTCCTACAAAAATGCCCACCTCACCTTAATAATCATTTCATGCTGTCCCCAATAGTGTTCTTTTACATTTCTTGTGATTTGTAAATGCAGAGTAAAAAAAGTTTATTCACCACTCACACTTAACAGCACTTTGGGCCTATTCACATGGTGGAATTTGACGTCGAAATTTGGCAAGGGCACAGCGCCAATGTTCCGTTGGCAGCCATGTGATGTCTACCTCCTACTGTTTCCCGTAAGCGGCAACTTATGGGCCAAAGATTTAAAGCCGCGACTACGCCAAGAAGGGACATCTGCCTTCTTGGCACAGTGGGTGGACAGATGACGCTTGAGGCCATGTCCAGTGTCGGGTGTGCGGTATCCAAAGTACAAAACCATAGCAGAAACCCCAGCAATCTCTGCTGTGGTATAAACAGCGGATTTTGATAACGTCAAAATCCGCAGAGTGAACATACCATTTGAAATCAAGGAGGCTAGCTGTTTCTTCCCCCGAGTAAAGACTGTGGCACCAAAATACTGCCCTTTTTCTGTTGATTTGATATTTCCTATCACAGGCACCGGGAGGAGACGAGATGAAGTTCTTTTGCGAAAGGGATTATAGTTTTTATTGGTATCATTTTAAAGTACATATGGCTTTTTAAATCACTTTTTATTTCATATTTTGGGAAATCAAAATATGGTCAAATAATAGCAATTGTTTTAATATTTGTATTTTTTTTTACTGGGGTTTACTGTGGGGGGGTAAATAACACTACAACTTTTTCCTGTAGGTTGATACAATTATGAAAATATTTATATTTTTTATACTTTATTACTTTTACATACACCACATTTTTTAAAATAATTTACATTTTGTGTAGCCATATTCTAATAGCCATAGCTTTTTTATTTTTGTGAGAGTAATGAGGGCTTGAATTTAGTGAGACAAGTTGTAGATTCCATTGGTGCCATGTTGAAGTATACTTGATATTTTGATTACTTTTTATTCCATTTTTTGAGAGACAAGGTCAGCAAATAATAGCTATTCTGTCAAAGTATTTTTATTTTACTGTTTATGCGGTTCACCATGTGGGATAAATAGTATTACATCATTATTCTACGGGTTGGTATATTACGAAAATACCACATTTACCATATTTTTAGGACTATAAGAGGGGGGAAATGGCATTGCGTCTTATAGTCCAAATGCTAATGATCGCTTCCATCTGAGGTCTGATGAAGTATTGGGGTTTCATTTAGAAGTCGGATGAAGAGTGGGAGTCTGATTAAAAATATTTTTTTCTTATTTTTCTCCTGTAAATCCTAGGTACGTCTTATAGTCCGATGCATCTTATAATCCAAAACATACAATATATTGTAAATTTTTTTATGATTTACCACTTTCGCATTATAGAATTTTAAAAACTTTTTTATTGGAAATCATTTAACATATAACATTTTTACTTTTTCATTTGTCAGCTCTGTGTGGGCTTGTGTTTTGCTAGACAAGCTGTTGTTTTTACTAGTAACATTTTGAGATACATATTCTTTATTATACCATTTTTTAGAAGATGAGGTGAAAAAAAAAATACCAACATAGTTTTTAATTTTAGTTTCAAGAGCATTCACCAAGTGGGATAAGTAATATAATCATTTAATAGATCAGATTGGTACAGACGTTGAAGTACCAATTATGTGTGGTATGTTTTATTTTTCATAAAATTTTTATTCCGTTTGACATTTTAATTTGCACCACGGCACTTGAACTTTCTCCAATCGCTAGTAAAATGCATTAAAATACTTTTGTATTGTAATGTAATTTACCTGTCAGTATTTCGCCTGTTAGACCCTGCAGCCTAATATGCTTTCATACAGGCTTTGATTGCCATGATCACCATTGAGGCCCTGCAATCACATTGCGGAGGGCCCATAGGAAAAAAAATAAAAATACATGCCGTGTGTAACGGCACCCCGGGCATAAAAGGGGTTAAAACCGTTTAGGCAATCTTCCCCTTCCAGAGCTACAGGCACAGCTACTTACAGAACACCAAACTCCCGAACAGCATACAAGGGAATGTTCCAAACTTCCGAACGGAATACAGCATAGCACTCCAAACTCCCGAACGGAACCTCACGAATAGCTGCTAGCAGACGAATAGGAAATGCACCCAAGCAGCTTACACTGCTAGCAATCAGTCTCTAACAGCATACAGTGAATCCCCCCAAGAACGAGACCAAGCTCTGTGTTGAGGGTAAAGCAGTGGACCGCCAGAGCTGTGTGTTTATTGTTCTTATATACACATTAGTACCACCCACAGGGTTTTGTAAAAACAACCAGTAACCCCGTACAATACACTCAGACACTCTCACACAAAATCCTCCCCTCTGCCTGTGATACAATTACCTTACACAATGGGTTAATTTAATTATCACAGGCAGGAGAATACACAGTTTTACACAATGTCTTCTGTCCTGGAGACAATTGGGAAGTAATCCAATTTATCTCCAAGGGCAGAGGCAAAACTCCATTAGCCACATGGTAGCAAAAGACAATAAAAGACATAAGAATATTTTACTGTGCAGCTATTGCATAAAACATAGACATTTAACATATCCCAAGATAGCGCAGGTCTGACTGCATTCAATTTTTAGGTGAATGGCACTCAGACTACATGAATACAGTTCAATTGCCATGGAGCCAAATTCTTTCACATAGTCTTTGCAGGGGAAAATCAAGCGTTTCAACATGGGGCCATAGTCTAAAGGAAGCAGGCGGGCAACCAGGCTTCTCTAATGAAACGTGGAGAGATTGGTCTCGTCACATCTCTCCACTTTTCCAAACAGACTAACAGGGTATCTGACTTCCTGCCAGTCAGTGCCCTTGTTAGTCCAGCAGCCCACCCACAATAAATGGTTACTACACCTGAGCAAGGGAGAAACCTGTCCATGTCCATATGCCTCACTACGGCTGTGTGGGGGACTGGTAGACTGCCTTGGTGGGTTGATGAGTGGGCAGAGACCAGCGGTACTTTGCCCTGGTGCCAGCGATACCACGGAAGAAGCCTGGTTGGAGCCTGGTTGTTGGAGGGGGAGACCGACTCTCTCCCCTTTGGATACCCAGCTCTGCTGCTGGAGGGGGAGACCGACTGTCTCCCCTTCAGATGCACAGCTCTGCTGCTGGAGGGGGAGACCAACTGTCTCCCCTTTGACTAAACAGCCCTGTTGCTGGGGCACAGGACTGACCGTCCCTACCCCCTGTGCTGTAAGTGCAGAGACCATGGTCCCATCTGCACTGTTGTGGGGCTTACTGTCTCCCCCTGGTACGTTAAACTGCCACTGGGAAGAGGGGGTAACAAGCTCCTCTCCCATACATACTTCCAGCCACTGGGGAGGGCGACCGACCGTCTCCGCTCCCAATACAGTGTCCTGCTGCTGGGGAAAGGAGACTGGGCTCTCTATTCCCTGCTGGACACTCTGCCTCTGGGGTGGGAGGACAAAGCTCTCCTCTCCCAATAAAACACTCTGCTGCTGGGGGACAGGACCGACTGTCTTTGCCCCCTGTAACTCAGCCTGCTGCTGGGGAATGGAGACTGGGCTCCCCATTCCCAATAAATCCCATTGCCGCTGGGGGACAGGACCGACTGTCTCTGCCCCCTGTAACTCAGCCTGCCGCTGAGGAATAGAGACTGGTCTCCCAATTCCCAATAAATCACATTGCTGCTGGGGGACAGGACCGACTGTCTCTGCCCCCTGTAACTCAGCCTGCCGCTGGGGAATGGAGACTGGGCTCCCAATTCCCTGCAGGACCGGTGGAGAGACCTCGGTCCCATCTCCACCGGCCCCCTGGGGTTCTTCCCAGTGAACCTCCACAATATCTTCCCAGCTGAAGGGGTCTGGCTCTGGGTCTGTCTGCTCTCCTGCTGATCCTTCTCACTGGAGTGGAACAGCTGCTGGTAGCCCTGTTCCAGCTCCATCTCCCGGGTCACCAGGTGGACCAGGTCCTGCTTAATCTCATGAGTGTTGTCTCAGTTATACCTGCTCTCCCTCCATTCAAAGAGATCACGGAACCGGGCTTGTGTAGGGCTCCCAAACTCCAGCTCTGAAAAAGTCTCCCATAACAAGCCAGGACCATCAAACTCCTCTCCCTCTGGCTTGTCATGCTCAGCTGTCCTGGGTAGGTACTGTGCCCCATACCACCAGAGCGCCTGGTAGGCATCTTCCAGCCACAGCTCCTGCCATACTAGGTGTTCCAATTTCTTTACCCTTTCCTCCCAGGGCTGCTCTCCCAGGAAGGGCATACGCAGGGCTACTCGCTTCTGCAACCGCTGGTCTTCCGTGGGGAGTCTCTCGTCCCGCAGATACTCCAGAATACCCAGTGCCTGGTACCAGATGCCTTTGTGGACTGCATCTCGGTCATTCATGACACCCTAATCGTACTCCACTGCTGTTTCCATTCTGTTGATCTTAGGGTCGCTGTACTGGGACATGCGTTGCCCCCAACTTGTAAATCCACGAAATGGTGTCTCCTGTAGCTGTCCCTCTGGTTGTGGGAACCAATTGTAACGGCACCCCGGGCATAAAAGGGGGTAAACGCCATTTCCCTTTCCAGATGCAAAGGTAGCTACTAAAGACACCAATCTCCCGAACTGGAAACCATATGAATGCTGCATACAGCCAAACAGGAAAAACCATATGAAAGGCCACACCGTGGTCACTATTTCATTTTATATTTTTCTCAGTATCTCCCCTGCATCCTTGATCCAGGAAATCCTCATCATCAATGTCATCACAGCAACTACTTCTATACAGTGTACGTATATTTAAAAACTTACGATGCATACAAATGATCTTGTAGTGAAGTAATATGTAGAGTCCTCAACTGTCAGCTCACTACATTTACAGTGTCGTACTGTATTTGCAGTCGAGATCACTACAGACATGAGAATATCAGGAAGCCACATTAAAACAGGTATAGGATCCAGCAGCTTTTTGAATTACAATGAATAAAAAATTTTCACATGAAATATTGCATTCCATGAAGATGTTTTTCACCTATTGTGATTCAATAAAGTTGCTATGAATTTTCAGATCAAAGTGGAGCACTGAAATCTATATCTGCTTTGTAGTGTGGTGATATTGTAGAGGCTGCAGTTGGTTTAAGAATACAAAACACTTTTTTTACCTGCCAATAAAGGATAAAAGGCTAACACAATCAGCAGGTGGAAGCACAACTCACAGTGCAAGGGCTCATTCACATGACCGATGTCCGTATTTATGTGTCCACATCCGTTCCGCAATTTTGCGGAACAGAGGCAGGCCCATTTATTTCAATGGGGCCACAAAAGATGCGGACAGCAGAACGTGTGATGTTCGCATCTGTACTTTCATTCTGTGGCCCGCAAAACAGATACAGCATGTCCTATTCTTGTCCACAATTACAGAAAAGAATAGGCATTTCTATCATAGGGCTATGGAATGCACATGGTCAGTATCCTTGGTTTGCGGATCCGCAATTTGCGGACCGCAAAACACATACGGCCATCTGAATGAGCCCTAGCTCTTTTCTCATAAAAGGAGTTTACAGCTCTAGTATACTGATGATTAGTGTTGAGCGAACTTGCGATCTGCAAGTTTGGCGTTCGGGTTTGGGTTATATAAGAATTCCATAATTAATTCTGTTACCACGGACCATAACGGAATTCTATGATGGCATGCACCACGGAAACCTATAAGAGGTATTCCATATTGTGTTCTGTCATAATAGAAGCCTATGCTGGCCATAGACATCTATTATGATGGAATGCAATACGGTATGCCTCTTATAGGCTTCCGTGGTGCATGCTGTCATAGAATTCCATTATGGTCCATGGTAACGGAATCCATTGCAAAATTCTTAGATAACCGAACCCAAACGCTAAGTTAAACTTCTTCATAGAAAGAAATCGGGCAGCACTCACCATCGTGGAAATATAGATATTGCTTTATTGCCACATCAAGCAAAACACACGCGGCACCGGAGCTAGGAGTCACTTCCCTGCACACTGGATGCAGCGACGGCCATTTCGTGCAGTATGCGCTTCGTCAGGCTGCTACAGGTGTGAGCACCTGCACTCCACCTCTTAAAGCACTTCACGTCAAGGCATCAGCTGTGCAATCAGTGACGCCCTCCTAGTGCTGATACACATTGGTTAAAAACAAACTGCTACATTCAACATATTTTGTCCCAGAGCATTTATGCAAGTTACAACAAAACACTATAATCCAGTCTATCATTCAAGCCTGAATTTCCTGTAGCCTGTGTCCGCAATATCCATCGCGCTTCACACTGCAATAATTGGCAATGTCTATCTCCTCCATTCAAGGGGGGAGGAACAGACTCAATCCCTGCAAATTTTTATGAACTCACATCTCCAGCGTGCGCTTCCCTAAAATGTTCAATGAGTCTGGGGGAGCCCTTCCCTGTGTCTACTGAATTCACATGTACTCTAACACGTTCAAACATGCAGCGAATCGTCTTGCCAATATAAAACCGGCCACAACCGCAGGTCACCATGTACACAACATATGTTCTGCGGCAGTTCATGAAGCTGCAAACTTTATAGTTCAAACCAGCCACCCTGATAAATTTTGACTGAGAGTTCCGTCTACACAGGGAGCAGCCCCCACATCTGAAATTTCCTATAGGGACATTCCTAGTAAGCCAGGTGGTGTTTGGAGGAGTGACAAATCTGCTTCTCACAATTCTGTTTTTTATGGTATGGCACCTTCTAAAAGAGATACAGGGTTTATTCTTAGTGATCATTGCTAGGGATGGATCCCTCTCCAAAATATTCCAATTGTGGAAAATGACTGACCGTATTTTTTCGGCCATCGGGCTGAACCTGAAGGTAAAGATAAACCTGTCCAGTTCTTTATCCTCGTTTCCATGTCCCCTTTTCGTCAATTGTTTTTTATTTCCTTTCGATTTTTTCAATAAATCATGCTGAGAAAAATCACTCAGCACTTTTTGCATTCCTGCATTCACCTCATGCTCCGGGTACCCTCTGGACACCAACCGCTGCTTCAACTCTGTAGCTTGGCGAAAAATTCTTAGATAACCCGAACCCAAACACTAAGTTCTCTCAACACTCCAACTCCTGAGACCTCCGCCAATTAGCTGTTTGAAGAGGCCGCAGCACTCTTTCGAATGCTGCAGCCTCTTCACTGTTTAACGGCACGCCACCTAACTTATAGTAGGGGTGCAGTATAACTACAACTACAGTACTCATCCCATTCACATTAAAATGTGAATATGCAAAGTGGGTCAGACTTTATAGGTTATACTGGCTATTCAGGTCTCAAGGCCCCACAAGATGATAGTGCAATGATGGGCACAGATTCAGCAAGTTCAATAGTAACAGGAATCTATCCAGTATTGAGGAAATTAGCATGGTGGCTACAGTTTCTCTCTCACACAGAGGTTACTGTCTTAATGGTTGCAATTAGGGATGAGAGAAGCTAGCTTCGGATCCTAGATCCAAAAATGTTTTTTCCTAGATCCGAAGTCAGTTATTCCCTCGGAACCAAAGCCGAGTTCCCTCGGAGACTTTAGGAATAACTGACTTTTCCCTGTTGGAGACCGTACATTTTAATGCTATACAAAGATGGATCTCAGTACAGCATTAGGGTCCATTCACACGTACATAGCATTGCGGACAAGAATAGGACATATTCTATTTTTTTCAGAAACGGAAATGCGGACCCGGAAGTGTGGGTCCGCATTTCCGGAGCTGGGCTGCACATCGTGCGGCCCCATAGAAATGAATGGGTCCGCAATTCGGTTCCGCAAGATGCGGAACAAAATTGCGGACGTGTGAATGGGGCCTTAAACTGAAGTTTTGAGCGAAGCGACTTTAGATCTAGGATCAGAAGATTGCTTCGCCCATCCTTAGTTGCAATGCAACAATTCTTTTCAATATTGCAGTTATAGTTCTTGGCAGAGGCACTATACTTGACAGTTAGATTTCTTGTCAGAGACAGTACGTAAGGTGGTCACAGCAGGAAGGAAAACAGTCTCTTATAACAGCATTAGCTGTAATCAGAAGTTTAGGTCACAATTCAAAGTGTCAGCCAGTGATTATCCACTACTACTGCAATCAATACCCACCTGGAGTTTTTATTCTCAAGCATGGCTCACCCATAATTACTTCAGCTAGGACTTTGCCCATAACCAATTATAGGCTTCAGACCCACTCCTGGAAGTACAGAAGGCCAAATCACACAGTCCAGGGTAGATGCAGTATAGGGCTGGATGCCTTAAATTGTCAGATTTCAGGGACATTATAAAGCTCTAGTGATCCAGGCAGGAACGCTTTGAGCATGAGTCTTTCTGTCCCTATCTTTATCTACCTACTGCCATGAGGTGCTCTAACCAGGCTCCTTATATAACTAGTGTTCCTTTTTATTGCCTTGTATGGGGCCAAACGTAGTGTCTTCCCACAATGATTCCACCAGAGCTGCGCACCAACTGTCTTAAGGTTGTGGCTACACAGAGATCTTGGCTGCGACACCCATCGCATGACTAAAGATCGCTGTGTAGCAGTGGAACCTCACAAGAGAAAGGGATGTTTTACTACTCTGGATTTGCAGTCACAGAAACCTGCAAGTCATACTGTGACCCCATACACTTTTGAGACTGCACTACTGCAAAAATACACGCCAACTGTCAGCTATGTACGGTCCAAAAACATATAAATAGTTTGATTCAGAATTTAGCATTTCCTACTTTTCATATTTGCAACTTACTCTGAAACATATCTATTTTTACATAGTGTAAGGGATTGCTCTCTCTCAGGGGGTCGCAATCACAGACGTCTCGTCAGACAGAGGATTTAAAGTCCAAAATGGTCATTTATTTTTGTCACCAGCACACACAAAACAAACACCTGCCTGTCTGGGCCCTAATTAATACATAGTACTTTTCCCTGACTCACCTCTAATCACAGCTTATAGACAGGGTCTCAGGCTCCAAGCCTTAGCAGGTCTGCTCACCAAACACAAGTCCATATGGGTAGGAGATACGGCTACACGTAGCCTCGTGGCCCCTCAGCCCTCCTGGCTGAGACCACCCAGAGCCTCTGTAGGCCTCTGCTCCCAGGTTTTCTCTTCCCCAGACTGACACACAGAGGGTTGGTTTTATGCCTCCTTGATTGCAGCAGGCCTGACCTGCGATGACCTCAGGTTAGGGGAAAGACATGCCCTGGAATGGGGGTGGACTGGGAAGGTCCCACTACCAAACCTACCTACCCAGTCCAAATAAAATCCAGCCCTTGTACTTAAAGGGGTTCTACAGTTTGTTTTAACTGATGATCTATCCTCTCGATAGATCATCAGCATCTGACCGACGGGGTTACAACACCCGGGACCCCCGCCGATCAGCTGTTTGAGAAGGTAGCGGCGCTCCAGCAGCACCACAGCCTTCTCACTGTTTATCGCTGGCCCAGTGACGTCACAACTAGTATCAACTGGCCTGGGCGGGGCTAAGCTCCATTCATGTGAACGGAGTGCCGCTGGTTTCTCAAACAGCTGATCGGCGGGGGTGTCGGGTGTCGGACCCCCGCTGGTCAGATGCTGATGGTCTATCCAGAGGATAGACCATCCTTTAACAATAAACAATAAACCCCTTTAACAATAAAAATAGCTTCAGCAACTATGTTTGCTGAAGCCAGTGTCATCTTCCTGTGTTTTACTTATCTCACCCAGTTGAGGAACCTGGGTGAGATATACAACCCTTCCAGGACTTTTACTGTACATATCACTACCATAGTTAATAGCTTCATATTTGTCTTGTATATATTTATCCATTTTCATCTGAATACATTTTATATTTTAGAAAATGGTAGCATTGCAATCTGCATCTGCAAAAAAAAAAAATGCAGTACATTAATGATCTATAACAATGGCCCAGGAAACAATTTGAGTCACAGTCTGGGACTAATACATAATCTGGGAGCAAGATAAAGCTGACAATAAGGGAAAATTCAAATATTCACAATTGTCAATCAGGATTTAATACTTCTCAGTCTCCAAACTCATTAAGCTGTACTTTAAAATCCTGTTTAAAAACCTACACTGTACTTTATTATAACAGATTTACACAGCTTGAATTAATGGAGCAAGTGAAAAGTTAGTTTTTTTTTTGTCTTTATGAAATAATACAGAAAGGAAATAAACAGCACATCATCTTCACCGTACAAAGCAAATGATCTGTTTAAATGAATGTAATTAGAGTTATCAAGCACAGAAAAATACAAATATTCTAATAGTAGATATAAGAATTATTAATGAAAATCAGCCAATAAGTAACTATATAAATAAAATGTAATTTTCCTGGAACTAGAAAGAGTGCAAAAGGCAATAAATTATAGTAGCATAGAGAACCACAGTGACTAGTGGGGAGAATATGAAGAAAAGAAAAAGATTGAGGGTTAGTCAGATCCTGTGATATTAATCCAAAGGATCAGAACAATCTAGAGGTGCCAATGGATAGAGAGCTAAATGTGAAATAATGGTATATGATATAGTACAGGAGTAAATAGGCTGCTAGTGGATTAATACCATGCAGATAACAATCTGCATGTATTGTAGATACTGGAAAGAGGAAAGAACAAAATGGTTAGACCCAACGGGCTCAGGGATGTAACCCGCTGGATAAAAACCTGTTCTAATCCACTATAAAGCGCCAAATCACTAGTCCCTAACGGAAGATCACGGTATAGGGGCTTCTACTGGAAAAAGGGTCTTCAATAAAACTCAGATCAATAGCCAAAAAAAAGAAAAATGTAAAATCATACCACCCACACTGATGTATTGGATACAGATAGACAAGTAGACATAAAACAATAAAACACTAGGTGCTGTAGCTATACTTTTTGACTGGAGGATCGTTTTAGTAGGTTATTGATGAATCGTCCCCCCAAGAAATAGACCCCAATGGCAAGTGGTTGGCTCCAAAGTCAGTTTCAAATGGAAATGTCTTCTGCTGGATCATTGGGGCCCATTATTGCATCAAATCCAGGGTCCATCTTTGGTAGACTGGAGGAATCACATCATGCATTTGAAGTTCTCATGGAGGCAAAGGCTGCCAATGAAGTTTTTTAGAGGGATCTCAGACTTGCTTTCATCCTGTTTTTCTATAGTCTTCCATTGACTCCAGGATTGTGATAAGGATATGCCATAAGTGTTTATGGCTGGAATACCTTCTTCAGTTACAGGAAAGAACCCACTTTATAGTTAGAAACTCAACATGTCTCCTTTTTCTTCCAAAGGGGTTCTTTTGTGTTATTTTGTATTATTACTTAGAGACAAGACATATGCCCTCTATTACCGTACTTTGTCTATATAAGTGTATAAGCTAAGCGTGGCATTCTCCCCACTAGAAAGAGGAAAAAACAAAATGGTTAGACCCAGCGGGCTCAGGGATGTAACCCGCTGGGGAAAAACCTGTTCTAATCCACTATAAAGCGCCAAATCACTAGTCCCTAATGGAAGATCACGGTATAGGGGCTTCTACTGGAAAAACGGTCTTCAATAAAACTCAGATCAATAGCCCAAAAAAAAAAAGAAGGAAAATCATACCACCCACACTGATGTATTGGATACAGATAGACAAATAGACATAAAAGAAAAAAAACAATAAAACTCAGTAGGGAAAACCCAGATGTAGTGTGCATGTCATGCCCTGCTCTGACTATGTGCGGAGGTCGGCCAGAATAGCAGCACATGTTTAGTTTTGTTTTGGAGTCGTACTGAACCCGCCTCCCATCAGGTGCACTGGGTGGGGTCACTGGTTTAAATATCACTCTAGTCCAGTGTTCTGAGCGGTTTATAGAAATCAGTCTGGCCTTGGAAGCAAGGAAGGAAGGTTGTCTGTTCCAGCTCAGAAAAGATAAGTGTGGTTTCAGTTTTTGTTGATTGCTGTCTAGGTTGTGTTTGTGTCATCTTTCCCATCCAGGTTCTGTGCGAGCAGGCTGCTCCTTTTCCCCTTTTCACCATCTCAGGGAATCTAGGGTGTTTTAGCCCAGGCACGAGGACACTTCATTTCTACCTTCAAGGTCTGAATGTGGGCTGAGCAGTGCAGGGAAAGAGGTCAGGGTTGTTGGAAAGAGCCTGGTTGTTGGTTTATCTGTGTGTCTGAGTTCCCCGTCCGCCGTGACATTATAACCCGCCATACTGTGACTGCTATTACTCAGCGGTTTTGTGATGGCGTCAATTGATGCACTGGTTGACCACATGCAGGGATTATCCATAGAGGTTGCGGATCTGCGTAGTTTGGTCACACGGTGTCAGAATGCTCTGGCATCAGGTGCAGGTCAAATTTGTGTGGAGCCAAAAGTGGCTCTTCCTGATCGATTTGCAGGGGGTACGGATGACTTTATCCGTTTTAGAGAGTCTTGAAAATTGAATTTCCGGCTGCGTCCATCGTCGTCAGGTGATGAGAGTCAGAGGATAGGTATAATCATTTCTCTGCTTAAAGGGGACGCGCAATCCTGGGCCTTTTCTCTGCCGTCCGGTTCTCAGGCCCTCCGGTCGGTGGAGGAATTTTTTAAGGCCCTGGGATTAATCTACGATGACCCAGATCGGGTCTCGATGGCGGAATCGAGATTACGTAATTTATTTCAGGGTGAACATACTGCAGAGGCTTTCTGTGTTGAGTTTAGGAGATGGACTACCGAATCCGAGTGGAATGATCCCGCGTTACGTAGTCAGTTTTGTCAGGGGTTATCTGAGAGATTGAAAGATGCCCTTGCTTTTCATGAGTACCCAGATTCTTTGGAGAATGCAATGTCTTTAGCAGTTCGGTTAGATAGACGTATTAGAGAAAGGTGTAGGGCTCCCTCAGCGCTAGGGATCCCTTCTGGGAGTGGTTTCGTCTCTACTGCTTCCCAGGGTGATGTTACAGGTAGCTCTGGGGTAGCGGAGGAACCCATGCAGCTGGGTCAGGTTTCTTGCCGTTCTGATAGTAGAGACTTTAGGAAATTGCACAAACTGTGTTACTACTGTGGGAAAAGTGGTCATTTTATTTTTGCTTGTCCTTTTGTTAAACCGCAGGTGGAAGAGAAAAAGAAAAAAAAAACTTTCCTGACTCTTGGTGGCGTGAATGGTGTGGTGGAGCAGGCAGGTATGCAAGCTCCCTGCAGTTCCCGTTTTCTCCTTCCAGCTGTGGTGGCGCTAGAGTCAAGAAAGATTTTTGTTGAAGTATTCCTTGACTGTGATGCTGGGGTAAACCTAATTGACTCTCTTTTTCTTCAAAATCTGGGTCTAAGTACTTGCACTTTAGAAAAAGAGATTCAGGTTTTTGCAATTGATTCTTCCCCTCTTTCTCAAAGGAGTCTTACTCACATTGTTCATGGTATTCACTTAAGGTTGGGTGATTCACATGTTGAGATTATGTCTTGTTTTGTCATGAAGGATTTGCCAGCTCCTATAGTTTTGGGGTTACCATGGTTGACTAAACATAACCCAATTATAGATTGGCAAGCGAGACAAATCATTGGTTGGAGTGAGTTTTGTTCGGATAATTGTCTTAGCACATCTATCGCTGGTGTGTCCACTACGGATTTACCTCAGTATCTCTCAGATTTTGTGGATGTCTTTTCGGAGGGTGGGGCTCAGGAATTGCCCCCTCATCGTGACTATGATTGTCCAGTTAATCTTATCCCAGGGGCTAAGTTGCCAAAGTCTCGGCTTTACAACCTTTCTCAACCCGAAAGAGAGGTCATGCGAAAGTATATCGCCGAGAGTTTGGCAAAAGGTCATATTAGGCCATCTAAGTCTCCGGTGGCAGTAGGCTTGTTCTTTGTAAAAAAAAAGGATGGATCGCTGAGACCGTGTTTGGATTTCCGGGAATTGAACCGTATTACGGTCCGGGATCCATATCCCCTGCCTTTGATCTCTGACCTTTTTGATCAGATTGTTGGAGCCAAGGTGTTCTCCAAGTTGGATTTGAGAGGGGCCTACAATCTGATCAGAATCAAGGAGGGGTATGAGTGGAAAACGGCCTTCAATACGCACGAGGGTCATTTTGAGAATCTGGTTATGCCTTTTGGGTTGACGAACGCGCCAGCAGTATTTCAGCGATTCGTCAATGACATTTTTCATCATTTGGTGGGGAGATTCGTGGTGATTTATTTGGATGACATTTTAATTTACTCTCCTTATCTGAAGACCCATCAGGATCATGTGAGACGGGTCTTGACGATCCTTCGGGAGAATAAATTATATGCTAAATTGGAGAAATGTTTGTTTTCGGTGCAGGAGCTTCCGTTCTTGGGATATCTGCTTTCTGACTCTGGTTTTCGTATGGACCGCGAAAAAGTTCCGGGCGGTTCTGGAGTGGGACCGACCAGAGAATCAGAAAGGGTTTACTAATTATTATAGAAAATTAATTTCGAACTATTCTACCATTGTAAGACCTCTCATTGATATGACTAAGAAGGGCGCCGACGTCTCTGTCTGGTCGGATGAGGCATTGCAGGCCTTTTCGGCTATTAAGGAGCGTTTTGCATCTGCTCCCATTCTGGTGCAGCCCGATGTGTCTCAGCCATTCGTAGTGGAGGTTGATGCATCTGAGGTGGGGGTTGGAGCGGTGCTGTCGCAGGGTCCATCTCCTGGCAAATGGGTCCTGTGTGATTTTTTCTCCAAGAAGCTCTCGGTCGCCGAGAGGAATTATGATGTTGGAGATAAAGAGTTGATGGCTATCAAGTTGGCCTTTGAGGAATGGCGTCTCTGGTTGGAGGGGCGTCTCACCCTGTTACGGTATATACAGACCATAAGAATTTGGCTTACTTGCAATCTGCCAAGCGTCTGAACCCTAGACAGGCCAGATGGTCACTGTTTTTTACCAGGTTCAATTTTGTGGTTACCTTTCGCCCAGGGGTTAAGAACATCAAGGCGGATGCCTTGTCTCGCAGCTTTCCTGGGGAGGTGATTCAGAGGATCCTGCTCCGATTTTAGCTGATGGGGTGGTGGTCTCCGCTCTGTACCCCGAATTGGAGATGGAGGTCTTGGGAGCTCGGGAGGGGGCTCCTGGTTCTTGTCCCCAGGGAGGTTGTTTGTTCCTGAAGGCCTGCGATACAAGGTATTCAAGGAACATCACGATACTGTCCTTGCTGGACATCCTGGTGGTAAGTCCACCTGTGATCTGGTGTCTCTGAGGTTCTGGTGGCCAGGGTTACGTAAGAGCATTGAAGATTACGTGGCAGCTTGTGAGACCTGTGCTCGGTCAAAGGTTGCTCATACTCGACCGGCTGGTTCACTTCTTCCATTGTCAATTCCGTCTCGTCCTTGGATGCATTTGTCTATGGAATTTATTACGGATCTGCCGAGTTCCTCCGGGAGAACAGTAATTTTGGTGGTAGTTGACCGTTTCAGTAAAATGGCTCACTTTATATCTTTAACTAGTCTGCCTAACGCCAAGACTCTTGCGCAGATTTTTGTGGATAATATTGTGAGATTGCATGGTATTCCTTCGGATGTGGTCTCTGATAGGGGCACGCAGTTTGTCTCCAGGTTTTGGAGGGCGTTCTGTTCTCGGCTGGGCATTCAACTTTCGTTCTCTTCGGCTTTTCATCCACAGTCGAATGGACAGACAGAGCGTACTGATCAAAACCTGGAGACCTACTTGAGGTGCTTTGTGGCTGAGAATCAGGAGGACTGGTCCTCATTCTTGTCCCTACCAGAATTTGCTTTGAATAACCGTAGGCAGGAGTCCACGGGTAAGTCGCCATTTTTTGGTGCATACGGTTTTCATCCTCAGTTTGGTACCTTTTCTGGGACTGGTTCCTTTGGGATGCCAGAGGAGGAGAGATTTTCTTCTGCCTTGTCCTCTATCTGGCGGAGGATCCAAGGGAATTTGGAGAAGATGGGTGAGAGGTATAAGCGATATACTAAAAATATTAAATTGAGAGTGCCATCTTGGAAACTGGGTCTAAGATTTATCGGTCCGTACAAAATATCTGCGGTGATCAATCCAGTAGCGTTTCGGCTGGATCTTCCGCAGACTTGGAGGATCCATGATGTGTTCCACAGGTCTTTACTAAAAAAATACGTGAAACCGGTGGAACCATCGCCATTGCCTCCTCCTCCCATTCTGGTCAATGGAAATTTGGAGTTCGAGATCTCCAGGGTTCTCGACTCTAGAGTTCTTCGGGGTTCCCTTCAGTACCTGGTACACTGGAGGTGATACGGCCCTGAGGAGAGGATGTGGGTTCCAGGGCTGGATGTCAGTGCCAGCCGATTGGTAAAGGCTTTTCATAGATCCCATCCGGATAAGGTTGGTCCGGGGTGTCCGGAGGTCACCCGTAGAAGGGGGGGTACTGTTATGACCTGCTCTGACTATGTGCGGAGGTCGGCCAGAATAGCAGCACATGATTAGTTTTGTTTTGCTTTGGAGTCGTGCTGAACCCGCCTCCCATCAGGTGCACTGGGTGGGGTCACTGGTTTAAATATCACTCTAGTCCAGTGTTCTGAGCGGGTTATAGAAATCAGTCTGGCCTTGGAAGCAAGGAAGGAAGGTTGTCTGTTCCAGCTCAGAAAAGATAAGTGTGGTTTCAGTTTTTGTTGATTGCTGTCTAGGTTGTGTTTGTGTCATCTTTCCCATCCAGGTTCTGTGCGAGCAGGCTGCTCCTTTTCCCCTTTTCACCATCTCAGGGAATCTAGGGTGTTTTAGCCCAGGCACGAGGACACTTCATTTCTACCTTCAAGGTCTGAATGTGGGCTGAGCAGTGCAGGGAAAGAGGTCAGGGTTTAGCTAGGAGGTGACCCTTCCCCTGCTTCTCGTCTAGAGCCTGGTTGTTGGTTTATCTGTGTGTCTGAGTTCCCCGTCCGCCGTGACAGTGCAGCAATACATTACATGAAAAAGGCAGAGCTTTGTACCCATACAAAAGTGGTTAAAATTATAGCTTAAAGCTAATAAAAATTAGAGAGTCATGTACTGGCTCTATTGACTTACTTCACGAGACGGGTGGTTACCTGGATAAACTCAAGGCACCAGGGAACCTTAAACCCCCCCAGCCTGGACCGCCTGTAGAGTATTGGAAGATAAAGGCAGCCAGCGTCAAATAGGGATTCTTTTTAAATTCTTTATTCGGAATCAAACCCCCTTGCTCAACGCGTTTCGGGACCACACTACAATCATACTTGAGAGATTCCACACATTTTGGAGGATATAGTTTGGCAAGACAATTACGTCTGGGCAACTCTGGACATCACATCACTATATAGCAACATAGTTCATACATTGGGGATGAAAGCTACCCAAGAATTTTTAGACACTGACACAACAATGCCCCTCGTACAAAAATAATTTGTTCTCAAATCGGTCGACTTTATTTTAACACACAACTATTTATCTTTTAACAATACATTTTATATCCAGGTTAAGGGAACAGCAATGTGTACAAAATTCGCTGCATCTTATGCCAATTTACTAATGGGCGCTTTTGAAAAATACATTGGTCTACTTGACCATTCCAACATTGCATTCTATAAAAGGTATATTGATGACGTAATCTTTATGTGGCATGGGAGCATCGACGAACTGGAATCATATATTAAAACAATTAACGATAATAATTGGAATCTACATTTTACCCTAGAATTGCACCCCAGAGAAGCGATTTTCTTAGACCTTCACCTCAATAGCAATAACAACTCCATTTCCACCAGCACACATTTCAAAAGCGTAAACGCAAACAGTTTTTTGGATTTCAGAAGTTGTCATTTTCACAAATGGAAAACCAATATACCATTCAGCCAAATGAAAAGGATCAGACGCAATTGTACAGACGATGACACCATGAGGAAACAGTTAGATACCCTTAGCACAAGATTTAGAGATAAAGGATATCCCCCACAACTCATCAAAGAATAAAAAAACAGAGTCTTCAACCTAAAACAAGCATTAAAAACAAAAAAACTCCCCCGAATCCTTTTATACCTGGCCTAATAACAAGATTCAACTGCAACCAAGAACTTATCCGACACATTCTCACGAAACACTGGTCAGTCCTATTGAAGAACCCCATTTTGGGCAAGGAGATACCTAGACAGCTTACCCTCACTTTCCGTAGAGCCAAAACTCTTAAAAACGTGTTAGCCCCATCTTGCCCAAAGATCAAACACTCCCAAATATCAATATCAAAATAAATCCCTGAGAAAGCAGTAGAGATAAACGGTTCCTTCAAATGTGGAGCACGTAAGTGCAAGTGCTGTGAAATGATCACTACAGCCAAGGGAGAAGTCCAACTATCCCATCCAAAAGTCAAAATACAATTTCAGCACCATATGACATGTGGAAGCGCCAATGTGGTGTATTTACTACAATGCCCTTGCAACCTTTACTACGTGGGCCGTATAACCCAAACACTTAGGGAGCGTATGAATGAACATCGCTCTAATATCAACAGAAAGGTCATCACCCACAGTGTGTCACACTATTTCACTACAACACATGACGGCAATCCAGTAGGCCTCAAAGTAATCCTCCTAGAACAGATCTCGTCCTCATTCCAACAATTATGCCGGAAGGAGATGTTCTGAATTTACCAGATGAACACCCTTACACCCTACGGTCTTAATGAATCATTGGAATATGTTAATTACTAAATCCCATCACCATACCGTACCATACCTAGTACATTTAAAATCCATATCCACAGTTATACAGGATTCATATATTCCCCTTTTATTTTTATTAGAAAAACCAATAACTTGTAAAACAAGAGAAAAAGTCTCACAACTATATTGTTTTGCGGTACTTGTTTTATGGTACTTGTCATGCAGAATGCTTTGAGAGAATATATATATCTCCCAGTACAACCACCCACATTTCAGGTTTTGATCTACCTGAGCTAGAAATGGCCGGTTTTAACTCTATTTCTGAGGTAGCATTTTATATATTTATATATATATATATATATATATATTTATTTATTCACTTAGGGTACTTTCACACTAGCATTTTTCTTTTCTGGCATAGAGTTCCGTCCTAGAGGCTCTATACCAGAAAAGAATCAGTTTTATCCCCATACATTCTGAATGGAGAGCATCAGGATGTCTTCAGTTCAGCCTTTTTGACTGACCAGGCAAAAGATAAAACCGCAGCATGCTACAGTTTTATCTCAGGCCCAAAAAACTGAAGACTTGCCTGAATGCCAGAGCCGGCATTTTTTTTCCATAGGAGTGTATTAGTGCCAGACCCGGCATTCAAAATACTGCATGCGCAGACAGGTAAAAATGTGAAAAAAAATCAAAACAGATTCATTTGTCCGTATGACAAACGGACAGACGGACCCGTTCTTGCAATGAATTTTAAGGCGGATCAGGATCCTGATCAGTCTTAAAATGCAATCAGTTGGCATAGGTTTCGGCGACGAAACTGCCTGCCGGATTCCTCTGCCTCAAGTGCGAAAGTAGCCTTATTTATACATATTTCTTTGTTCCTGTAAGCCAAACTTTTTAACTTTACCCATTAGCAATCCTTACCCCAAAAAAAACACATGTTTCAATCACGGAGGGATCGATCATTTTTTCAGCCACTGTTTTGCTATTCACTACTAATATCTATCATATTTATCATTTTTACTTTTATATACATATATTTTTCTATGTATTTTTATATATGTGAATGATCTTATCTATAAACTACTTCTCTAGTATAATATACGTATATACACATATATATATAGAAATCAGTGTTGTATTTTATTTTTATTCTAATAGGCTCTAGACCAAAAAAAAAAACATTGCTTAGCCGAGCCAAAGGCAAGGTTCATCTTTATTGAACCACACTTTTTGTCCAACACACACCCTTCCAATGATGCTGGCAAAATGGGACATTGCTCCACTGACTAGCGCACCCCTGTCCCATTGGCGAACTTGTAGATTCGTGTGCGTTCCAATCTGAGGCGCATGATACCGGAGCACTACTTCCGGACTTGCGCAGTCGCAGTAAGCACTCCTACCAATGCGTTCCAGAGTGGAACTCATAAGATTTCCGCTTGCCGTGCTTCTGGGTTTGCGCACCGCAGGTAGCTCAACGGCCATAGCATGCTGATTTAGACACTCCCAGCACTTATTAGGGGGAGTTTTGTGAATGTATATAATGTTATGTTTCTACACTGCTTTTTTTCTGTACTTCTCCTGAGGAAGGGACCCTGTGTGGTCCCGAAACGCGTTGAGCCAGATGTTTGATTCCGAAGAAAGAATTTGAAAAGAAGCCCTATTTGACGTTGGCTGCCTTTATCTTCCAATACTCTACAGACAATCCAGGCTGGGGGGGTTTAAGGTTTCCTGGTGTCTTGAGTTTATCCAGGCAACCACTAGTGATGGACAAACCATCCCGGTTCACGAACGCGATCGCGCGAACACGATCAAATGTTTGCGAACCGCAAGTTCCCGGCGGGCCCCATTCACTTTAATGGCAAGCGAACCATATTTGCAGCCACCAAATACGTAGTAGAAGTGCACAAATAATCCCACAACATGGACAGTGACATACTAGAGGGAGATCAATGACAAAAATTCCAACAAAAAATATGTGTCTTAATCAGGGGACATTTTTATGCGTCTTAAAGGGAAATTCTCTTTAATGTGCCCTGTTCCGCTACCTAAATGCACTATATAGAAAGTATATTATTGGTATATACCACCCCTGCTTCAATCATTATTTTGGGGGGGCAACTGGTATATCACACCAGTATAAATTAGTTGTTCCAATAACGCTTGTCCCTCTATATACTTGCGGTATCACAGCAGAACCGCACACAACTGCCGCACAATACAAATGCACTATAATATACTTTCTATATTCGAAAGTATATTATAACATTGTACAAGGAAGGCAATCCATTAGAATACACATAAAGATAAAACGTAACCTTTAATAATGTTACAATTTAAAGATATCCCTCAAAATGAAAAGAAATCAAATTATTAAAGTTAAGCAAAAAGCATAGATGTGGTAGGCAATAACAAGTGCTCGGTGGGACCAAATCAGAAACCATATGTCCTACCACAATCCAGGGGGTTTCAGTGCACATCGATAAATCCTGGAGGGAAAGCAAAAAACATCTATCCCTGGGCTAAATGATGAAGTGGTATTGAAGGACAGGGTGGGCAAAGAACTGCCCCTGACATTGCCCTACAGGGGGGTGCTATTCTGGCCCTGATAGCCTAACCACAGACCACCCGCCCTGATAAGAGCGACCCCGTCCAGTACATTACCCTATATAAAAATGGCTCTAGTAAGCCCCTAGCCCCTAAGACCCTGACTTCCAGGTGATCACTATATAGATCTATGTGTTTTTGACTCATTATAAAAGTATATTATAAGTATATCACACCCCTCTGTGTATCACACCTATCGATAGCACACCTATACCAGTCCTTAAAAGGACTTTTGTGGCCCTATTAGCTAGCGTTTGGTGTCCGTAACAGCCTGTCCCTGCTGCACACAGCAACCTCTCCCTACACTGGCAAAACACTGAATGTAAAATGACGGCCAGATCAGGTTTATTTATAAGGTAGGGGGTATGTCCATGTGCTGAAAAGTCTCAACTGGCTGTCCTGTACCACCTGATGGATGTGTCATGGGTCAAAGTTTTTCACAATGTAAAAGAATATGGCGGGCGCGAATATCGCCATATGTTCGGCGAATCGCGAACGGGCATCGTGAAACGACCGCCGGGCGAACCGCAAGGCCATCTCTAGTAACCACCCCCCTCGTGAAGTAAGTCAATAGAGCCAGTACATGACTCTCTCATTTTTATTAGCTTTAAGCTATAATTTTAAACACTTTTGTATGGGTACAAAGCTCTGCCTTTTTCATGTAATGTATCGATGCACACTACATCTGGGTTTCCCATACTGAGTTTTATTGGTTTTATTATTGTATGTCTATTTGTCTATCCATATCTAATACATCAGTGTGGGTGGTATGATTTCCCTTTTTTTTTTTTTTGGGCTATTGATCTGAGTTTTATTGAAGTAGAAAGCCCCTATACCGTGATCTTACATTAGGGACTAGTGATTTGGCGCTTTATAGTGGATTAGAACAGGTTTTTCCCCAGCGGGTTACATCCCTGAGCCCGCTGGGTCTAACCATTTTGTTCGTTCCTCTTTCTAGTGGGGAGAATGCCATGCTTAGCTTATACACTTATATAGACAAAGTAATAGAGGGCATATGTCTTGTCTCTAAGTAATAATACAAAATAACACAAAAGAACCCCTTTGGAAGAAAAAATGAGACAGGTTGTGTTTCTAACTATAAAGTGGGTTCTTTCCTGTAACTGAAGAAGGTATTCCAGCCAGAAACACTTATGGCATATCCTTATCACAATCCTGGAGTCAATGGAAGACTATAGAAGAACAGGATGAAAGAAAGTCTGAGATCCCTCTAAAAAACTTCATTGGCAGCCTTTGCCTCCATGAGAACTTCAGTCTACCAAAGATGGACCCTGGATCTGATAAAATAATGGGCCCCAATGAACCAGCAGAAGACATTTCCATTTGAAACTGACTTTGGAGCCAACCACTTGCCATTGGGGTCTATTTCTTAGGCGGACGATTCATCAATAACCTACTAAAGCGACCCTCCAGTCAAAAAGTATAGCTACAGCACCTAGTCTGGGGTAGTCAGAGACACACCTCTGCTCTGCTACAGTTAGGTAAAGGAAGGTAATATGTAATCACATATCACTGCTCTGACCTGGCAAACTAAAAAAACAGTCAAGCCACCAGATCTTAAGAAAATAAACTAAACAAGCAATCACCATCCCCTGTAGGTACTGTGTTCTATATCACTTTCTAATTCCTGACCGGAGGTTTGCTTCAAACCTTATTCATAAGTCATGTGTGTACAATCATAGCAACAGGATAACAACATTAAGTGAACTTGCACATGTACTGCATAAATGAAGGTGAGGCTTCAGGGCCATCTACTCTGGTGAGTCATGTTTCACACAAAAGTTAGCTGTAACAGGTTATGAATCATAGTAGTTCCCAAAACAAAAAGTGGAAGAATAATCTACAGTTTCGTCAGTTTAAGAGGCTCAGACGAAAAAAACTGTGTGAGTAATATGGATTATAGGGTGCAGGGTAAACTGATGAAAAAGTGATTTCAGGAAAAGGGTTATCCTTCCACACATCCATACAACCTATCTCAAAACTAGTATGTTGTCTCAACAGGATTGTCTTCAAAAAGGATGAATGTACATGGTCTTAATTTCATCACAACATATAATTCTCATAGAAACATAATAGCTACTAGAAATACATAGGCAGTTGTTATTAAATGACCTTTTCTAAGTGATCACCTACCCAGACATCCTAGAATTACATACAGACAGGGAAAGACTATGAAAAGTATATCACCCCAAGCAGACTGCGGAAGTTACCACCAGCTAATGTGACATCTAATATATCAGTGTTCCCAAGTCTTGAAAGCTTTGTGCAACAGATGCAAATGCTGTAATAATATGAGCAACAGGGGGAATTTTTAATAAGACTATTTTTATGAATTGTGACTCTTCCTATGTAACTTACTTTTTGGAGGGCCCATGCGGCCTCCAACATGTTGGTAGGATCACCATGACTTCCATTGTAGTCAACAGAAATATAATGTGTCGAAACGCAATGCAGTCACACATAGTAGCAGTTTCTTAAGTTTTTAAATTCTTTCATTAAGAACAGAGTTGACGGTCTAGAAAAAGGGAAATCATTGGATGAATCATTGGAGAATATTTTTGAACATTGAGGTATTAATGAGTATTTCCCCATATATACATGCATTTACATTTACTATAAAAATAGTTAAAAAGAGGGTTTGCAAAAAATGCAACATCATTGGAGGAAGAGGGACATGACTATGCAGATAAAAGGCTAATCATACAGTGCAAAGTTCAAAGAAAATCACAAGCCTAATACAATAATCTGCAAGTGGTAGTGCAAAATCGAATATAGAGAGCCATTAGCCATACTGCGTCCCATACTCCAAGATGGCACCTACCACGAAGCGCATTTTGGCGTGCCTTTGTCCAGGGGTGTGCCAGTCCTGTCTGTGTCCCTCTTCCTCCAATAATGTTGCATTTTTGAAAACCCTCTTTTTTTTTCAACGGGGGAGGGCATGAGAGCGTCTGACATCAGACGCTAAGCTCCACCTTCCTCCCTCGCATCTGCTGTTTGATATGGAGGCGGCAGGCCATGTGAGAACTTGAGCCCGCTGGAGACGCTCGAGATGCCGGGTGACCGTTGTCCTGTCATAGGGAGAAGGTTCAGTCCCGTTTAGCTGCTCCAAGATCTGCATCGTCGCTGCTGTGATGGCCCTGGAACGGGGAGAGCGACGGAATGAGACGAGCTGGCTTGGCTAATGGTGGTGAGCGGGTTAATGTGGGCTGTTGGAGCTGGAGACGCTTTTTTTGGAAGAAGGAGAGGGTGTGAGTCCTGCTGGAGAAGTGGGTGAGAAGTTGGAGGGGGTACATTCTTTGTTGGATCTGACTGGGAGAGAAAAGATGTTGTGGAATGTTCTGTGGACGTCTTCCTCCCCTCCTCCTCTCAATTACATCGCTCTCAGTGAGATTTTTTCCCCATGAAAATTGAAGAAGCGGGGGTATGAATTTAAGCTGTTGATATTAACAATTTACTCCCCTCTATATGAAACAAGCTAAATTTAAGGGGTTCCTCCTGTAGAACGGAAGTGATAAAGGGGGTTTTGTTTGCCCCGCTGTGTGTTTGCCTATAAGAACTAATCTGCTAACCCGCTCCTTCCTATCTTTTTCTGCTAATTATATCAACTTGGAATCACCTTTGTGCTCACTAAAGTGTGGTGTAAAGCAGACCTGGATTGAGATCTATAATTATTAACTCTCTCCTTGCTTCTAAAAATAATCTGCTGGACTGTTTTGCCTTCTCTTATTAATATACTGATCATCTTTGTGGTTACTAAAGTGTGGTGAAAAGTGCATCTCGATTGAGACCTATAATCATTAACTCTGTCTTTGCTTTTAATAATAATTTGCTGGACCGTTTTGCCTTCTCTTATTAATATACTAATCATCCTTGTGGTTACTAAAGTGCAGTGAAAAGCGGACCTGGATTGAGACCTATAATCGCTCATTTCGTTCTTTTTTCTAAATAGAATCTGCTGGACTGTTTTCCCTTCTCTTATTAATATATTAATGGTCTTTGTGGTTACTAAAGTGTGGTGAAAAGCGGATCTGGATTGAGATTTAAAACCATTGACTATCTTTGTTTCAAAAAAAAATCTGCTGGGCTGTTTTGCCTTCTTGTATTAATATACTAAAATGAGAAGGCGGAGGAAGAAGAGGGAAGAGAAGAGAAGGAAAGAGGGGGGAAAAGGGGAAGAGGAGAAAGGAAAGAAGAAAGGAACAAAAAAAAGGAGAAAGATGCCTAAAAAAAACATAGAAACATGTTTGCCAAGAAACCATTTGGCCCATTCAGTCTTCCCAATATACTGAATACTATGAATAGCCCCTGGCCCTATCTTATATGAAGGATGGCCTTATGCCTATCCCATGCATGCTTAAACTCCTTCACTGTATTTGCAGCTACCACTTCTGCAGGAAGGCTATTCCATGCATCCACTACTCTCTCAGTAAAGTAATACTTCCTGATATTACTTTTAAACCTTTGCCCCTCTAATTTAAAACTATGTCCTCTTGTAGCAGTTTTTCTTCTTTTAAATATTCTCTCCTCTTTTACCTTGTTGATTCCCTTTATGTATTTAAAAGTTTCTATCATATACCCTCTGTCTCGTCTTTCTTTCAAGCTATACATGTTAAGGTCCTTTAATTTTTCCTGGTAAGTTTTATCCTGCAATCCATGTACTAGTTTAGTAGCTCTTTTCTGAACTCTCTCCAAAGTATTATTATCCTTCTGGAGATATGGTCTCCAGTACTGCGCACAATACTCCAAATGAGGTCTCACTAGTGCTCTGTAGAGCGGCATGAGCACCTCCCTCTTTCTACTGGTAATGCCTCTCCCTATACACCCAAACATTCTGCTAGCATTTCCTGCTGCTCTATGACATTGTCTGCCTACCTTTAACCCCTTAAGGACCGGGCTCATTTTCACCTTAAGGACCAGGCTCATTTTCACCTTAAGGACCAGGCCATTTTTTGCAAATCTGACCAGTGTCACTTTAAGTGCTCATAACTTTAAAACGCTTTGACTTACCCAGGCCGTTCTGAGATTGTTTTTTCGTCACATATTGTACTTCATGACACTGCTAAAATTGGGTCAAAAAAGTTAATTTTTTTGCATAAAAAAATACAATTTTTACCGTAAATTTTGAAAAATTAGCAAATTTCAAATTTTCAGTTTCTCTACCTCTGTAATACATAGTAATACCCCCAAAAATTGTGATGACTTTACATTCCCCATATGTCTACTTCATGCTTGAATTGTTTTGGGAATGATATTTTATTTTTTGGGGATGTTACAAGGCTTAGAAGTTTAGAAGCAAATTTTGAAATTTTCAGAAATCTTCAAAATCCCACTTTTTATGGACCAGTTCAGGTTTGAAGTCATATTGTGAGGCTTAGATAATAGAAACCTCCCAAAAATGACCCCATTCTAGAAACTACACCCCTCAAGGTATTCAAAACTGTTTTTTCAAACTTTGTTAACCCTTTAGGTGTTCCACAAGAGTTAATGGCAGATGGAGAAACAATTTTGAAATTTATATTTTTTGGAAAATTTTCCAATATAATCAATTTTTTCCAGGAGTAAAACAAGGGTTAACTGCCAAACAACACTCAAAATGGGTTGCCCTGATTCTGTAGTTTGCAAAAACACCCCATATGTGGTCGTAAACTACTGTTTGGCCGAACGGTAGCACATAGAAGGAGGGGAACACCATATGGGTTTTGGAAGGCAGATTTGGCAGGACTGGTTTTGTTTATACCATGTCCCATTTGAAGCCCCCTGTTGCACCCCTAGAATAGAAATTTCAAAAAAGTGACTCCATCTAAGAAAGTACACCCCTCAAGGTATTCAAAACTGGGTTTACAAACTTTG
Source organism: Bufo bufo (assembly GCF_905171765.1). Taxonomy (NCBI): domain Eukaryota; kingdom Metazoa; phylum Chordata; class Amphibia; order Anura; family Bufonidae; genus Bufo; species Bufo bufo. The sequence continues at coordinate 71,290,024 of NC_053395.1, read as the reverse complement.
TTAACCCTTTAGGTGTTCCACAAGAGTTAATGGCAGATGGAGAAACAATTTTGAAATTTCTATTTTTTGGAAAATTTTCCAATATAATCAATTTTTTCCAGGAGTAAAACAAGGGTTAACTGCCAAACAACACTCAAAATGGGTTGCCCTGATTCTGTAGTTTGCAAAAACACCCCATATGTGGTCGTAAACTACTGTTTGGCCGAACGGTAGCACATAGAAGGAGGGGAACACCATATGGGTTTTGGAAGGCAGATTTGGCAGGACTGGTTTTGTTTATACCATGTCCCATTTGAAGCCCCCTGTTGCACCCCTAGAATAGAAATTTCAAAAAAGTGACTCCATCTAAGAAAGTACACCCCTCAAGGTATTCAAAACTGGGTTTACAAACTTTGTTAACCCTTTAGGTGTTCCACAAGAGTTAATGGCAGATGGAGAAACAATTTTGAAATTTCTATTTTTTGGAAAATTTTCCAATATAATCAATTTTTTCCAGGAGTAAAACAAGGGTTAACTGCCAAACAACACTCAAAATGGGTTGCCCTGATTCTGTAGTTTGCAAAAACACCCCATATGTGGTCGTAAACTACTGTTTGGCCGAACGGTAGCACATAGAAGGAGGGGAACACCATATGGGTTTTGGAAGGCAGATTTGGCAGGACTGGTTTTGTTTATACCATGTCCCATTTGAAGCCCCCTGTTGCACCCCTAGAATAGAAATTTCAAAAAAGTGACTCCATCTAAGAAAGTACACCCCTCAAGGTATTCAAAACTGGGTTTACAAACTTTGTTAACCCTTTAGGTGTTCCACAAGAGTTAATGGCAGATGGAGAAACAATTTTGAAATTTCTATTTTTTGGAAAATTTTCCAATATAATCAATTTTTTCCAGGAGTAAAACAAGGGTTAACTGCCAAACAACACTCAAAATGGGTTGCCCTGATTCTGTAGTTTGCAAAAACACCCCATATGTGGTCGTAAACTACTGTTTGGCCGAACGGTAGCACATAGAAGGAGGGGAACACCATATGGGTTTTGGAAGGCAGATTTGGCAGGACTGGTTTTGTTTATACCATGTCCCATTTGAAGCCCCCTGTTGCACCCCTAGAATAGAAATTTCAAAAAAGTGACTCCATCTAAGAAAGTACACCCCTCAAGGTATTCAAAACTGGGTTTACAAACTTTGTTAACCCTTTAGGTGTTCCACAAGAGTTAATGGCAGATGGAGAAACAATTTTGAAATTTCTATTTTTTGGAAAATTTTCCAATATAATCAATTTTTTCCAGGAGTAAAACAAGGGTTAACTGCCAAACAACACTCAAAATGGGTTGCCCTGATTCTGTAGTTTGCAAAAACACCCCATATGTGGTCGTAAACTACTGTTTGGCCGAACGGTAGCACATAGAAGGAGGGGAACACCATATGGGTTTTGGAAGGCAGATTTGGTAGGACTGGTTTTGTTTATACCATGTCCCATTTGAAGCCCCCTGTTGCACCCCTAGAATAGAAATTTCAAAAAAGTGACTCCATCTAAGAAAGTACACCCCTCAAGGTATTCAAAACTGGGTTTACAAACTTTGTTAACCCTTTAGGTGTTCCACAAGAGTTAATGGCAGATGGAGAAACAATTTTGAAATTTCTATTTTTTGGAAAATTTTCCAATATAATCAATTTTTTCCAGGAGTAAAACAAGGGTTAACTGCCAAACAACACTCAAAATGGGTTGCCCTGATTCTGTAGTTTGCAAAAACACCCCATATGTGGTCGTAAACTACTGTTTGGCCGAACGGTAGCACATAGAAGGAGGGGAACACCATATGGGTTTTGGAAGGCAGATTTGGCAGGACTGGTTTTGTTTATACCATGTCCCATTTGAAGCCCCCTGTTGCACCCCTAGAATAGAAATTTCAAAAAAGTGACTCCATCTAAGAAAGTACACCCCTCAAGGTATTCAAAACTGGGTTTACAAACTTTGTTAACCCTTTAGGTGTTCCACAAGAGTTAATGGCAGATGGAGAAACAATTTTGAAATTTCTATTTTTTGGAAAATTTTCCAATATAATCAATTTTTTCCAGGAGTAAAACAAGGGTTAACTGCCAAACAACACTCAAAATGGGTTGCCCTGATTCTGTAGTTTGCAAAAACACCCCATATGTGGTCGTAAACTACTGTTTGGCCGAACGGTAGCACATAGAAGGAGGGGAACACCATATGGGTTTTGGAAGGCAGATTTGGTAGGACTGGTTTTGTTTATACCATGTCCCATTTGAAGCCCCCTGTTGCACCCCTAGAATAGAAATTTCAAAAAAGTGACTCCATCTAAGAAAGTACACCCCTCAAGGTATTCAAAACTGGGTTTACAAACTTTGTTAACCCTTTAGGTGTTCCACAAGAGTTAATGGCAGATGGAGAAACAATTTTGAAATTTCTATTTTTTGGAAAATTTTCCAATATAATCAATTTTTTCCAGGAGTAAAACAAGGGTTAACTGCCAAACAACACTCAAAATGGGTTGCCCTGATTCTGTAGTTTGCAAAAACACCCCATATGTGGTCGTAAACTACTGTTTGGCCGAACGGTAGCACATAGAAGGAGGGGAACACCATATGGGTTTTGGAAGGCAGATTTGGCAGGACTGGTTTTGTTTATACCATGTCCCATTTGAAGCCCCCTGTTGCACCCCTAGAATAGAAATTTCAAAAAAGTGACTCCATCTAAGAAAGTACACCCCTCAAGGTATTCAAAACTGGGTTTACAAACTTTGTTAACCCTTTAGGTGTTCCACAAGAGTTAATGGCAGATGGAGAAACAATTTTGAAATTTCTATTTTTTGGAAAATGTTCCAATATAATCAATTTTTTCCAGGAGTAAAACAAGGGTTAACTGCCAAACAACACTCAAAATGGGTTGCCCTGATTCTGTAGTTTGCAAAAACACCCCATATGTGGTCGTAAACTACTGTTTGGCCGAACGGTAGCACATAGAAGGAGGGGAACACCATATGGGTTTTGGAAGGCAGATTTGGTAGGACTGGTTTTGTTTATACCATGTCCCATTTGAAGCCCCCTGTTGCACCCCTAGAATAGAAATTTCAAAAAAGTGACTCCATCTAAGAAAGTACACCCCTCAAGGTATTCAAAACTGGGTTTACAAACTTTGTTAACCCTTTAGGTGTTCCACAAGAGTTAATGGCAGATGGAGAAACAATTTTGAAATTTCTATTTTTTGGAAAATTTTCCAATATAATCAATTTTTTCCAGGAGTAAAACAAGGGTTAACTGCCAAACAACACTCAAAATGGGTTGCCCTGATTCTGTAGTTTGCAAAAACACCCCATATGTGGTCGTAAACTACTGTTTGGCCGAACGGTAGCACATAGAAGGAGGGGAACACCATATGGGTTTTGGAAGGCAGATTTGGTAGGACTGGTTTTGTTTATACCATGTCCCATTTGAAGCCCCCTGTTGCACCCCTAGAATAGAAATTTCTAAAAAGTGACTCCATCTAAGAAAGTACACCCCTCAAGGTATTCAAAACTGGGTTTACAAACTTTGTTAACCCTTTAGGTGTTCCACAAGAGTTAATGGCAGATGGAGAAACAATTTTGAAATTTCTATTTTTTGGAAAATTTTCCAATATAATCAATTTTTTCCAGGAGTAAAACAAGGGTTAACTGCCAAACAACACTCAAAATGGGTTGCCCTGATTCTGTAGTTTGCAAAAACACCCCATATGTGGTCGTAAACTACTATTTGGCTAAACGGCAGGACATAGAAGAAGGGGAACGTCATTTTTGGAAGGCAGATTTTGCTGGACTGGTTTATTGACACCATGTACCCTTTCAAGCCCCCTGATGCACCCCTAGAGTAGAAACTCCATAAAAGTGACCCCATCTAGGAAACTACGGGATAAGGTGGTTGTTGTTTTGGGACTATTTTTGGGGTAAATTTGATTTTTGGTTGCTCTATATTAGTCTTTTTTGAGGCAATGTAACAAAAAAATGTAATTCTAAAATTGTTTCTACATTCACTATTTGGTTTTGTGGAACACCTAAAGGGTTAACATAGTTTGTAAAGTAACTTTTGAATACCTTGAGGGGTGTAGTTTCTTAGATGGGGTCACTTTTTTGGAGTTTCTAGTCTAGGCTACATCAGGGGGGGCTTCTAATGGGACATGGTGTCAAAAAAAAAACTGTCCATCAAAATCTGCCTTCCAGAAACCATATGGAGTTCCCTTCGTTCTATGCCCTGCCGTGCGGCTATATAGCCATTTACGACCACATATGGGGTGTTTCTGCAAACTACAGAATCGGGGCAATAAATATTTAGTTTTGTTTGGCTGTTAACCCTTGCTTTATTACCGGCAAAATGGATTCAAATTGAAATTTTGCCCAAAAATTGGTGTTTTGGCACAGTTTTTATTTTATATTTTTAACACCGTTCATCCGAGGCGTTTGGTCAAAAGTTATTTTTATAGCGACGACTTTTACGCACGCGACGATGCCCAATATGTATGGCTCTCAGACTTTGGAGACACTAAGCAGGCATCCTAAAACTGCGGCCCTCCAGATATTGTAAAACTACAATTCCCACCATGCCCTGCTGATGGCTGTAGGTTGTCTGGGCATGCTGGGAGTTATAGTTTTACAACATCTGGAGGGCCGCAGTTTGAGGATGCCTGCTCTAAAACTAATATTTTTTGGGGAAAGAAAAATTGTTTCCGTGTCTCCAAAGTCTGAGAGCCATAGTGTTTTATGTTCTCTAGTGGACTGTTGAGGATTATAAAAATTTAGTACTCCATGGAAGTGTGATACTCCCTGAAGCAATTGATAATGCAGAGGCCCGGATGATCGGGGCAAGTGTCACATTGAGTAGTGGTGTCCTTCCGTATCCCCCTCTTGTGACACACTCTGCACTTTTTTTGGGTTCGTCCCTTCTTTCCAGTATGGGGGACCACACCTGGAAAGTGTTGGCCAGGGACGATCCGGGCGCCTCCAATTCCCGAGGTACTCCGGCCTGCTCTTTCCCGGTCCGAAAAGATCAGGTCTTTGAGGACTGCCTCATAGAACTGGAGGAATGTCCCTGTGCTGCCAGCGCTTCGGGATAGTACAAAAGAGTTGTACATGGCAACCTGTACCAAGTAGACCGCAACTTTTTTGTACCATGCCCGGGTTTTGCGCATGGCGTTATATGGCGTGAGGACTTGATCAGAGAGATCAACTCCTCCCATATACCGATTGTAGTCGACGATACAATCGGGCTTGAGGACCGTTGCCGCGGTACCTCGCACAGGGACAGGGGTGGTGCCGTTACCGTGGATTGTGGACAGCATAAGGACATCCCTCTTGTCCTTATACCTGACCAGCAACAGGTTTCCACTGGTAAGGGCACGGGTCTCACCCCTGGGGATAGGTACCTGGAGGGGGTAGGCAGGGAGGCCGCGTTGATTTTTCCGCACGGTCCCACAAGCGAACGTGGATCTGGCGGCAAGGGACCTGAACAAGGGAATGCTGGTATAAAAGTTATCCACGTACAAGTGGTAACCATTATCCAGCAGTGGGTACATAAGGTCCCACACGAGTTTCCCGCTAACACCCAGAGTGGGGGGACATTCTGGGGGTTCAATACGGGAATCTCGCCCCTCGTACACACGAAATTTGTAAGTGTACCCTGAGGCACTCTCACAAATTTTGTATAGCTTCACGCCATACCTCGCCCGCTTTGTGGGAATGTATTGGCGGAAACTGAGTCTCCCCTTGAACGCAACGAGAGACTCATCAACCGCGACCTCCCTTCCAGGTACGTAGGCCTGCTGAAATGTGGCCCCAAAGTGATCGATGACCGGCCGTATCTTATACAGCCGGTCATAGGCAGGATCACTTCGGGGGGGACATGCTGCATTATCGGAATAATGCAGACATTTCCGGATGGCCTCAAACCGGTGACGTATCATGACCATACTGTACAGTGGGGTCTGGTAGAGTATGTCCCCACTCCAGTATTGCCTGACACTGGGTTTTTGGACTAGACCCATATGCAGCACGAGGCCCCAAAATGTCCTCATTTCGGCTGCACTGACCGGCGTCCAGCCACCGGGTCTAGCCAAAACTGAGCCTGGGTTTTGAGCGACGAACTGTTGGGCGTACAGATTCGTCTGCTCCACCATCAAATTCACCAGTGAGTTACTGAAAAAAAAACTAAAATAGTCTATTTCAGTAAACCCCACTGTGGGAATCTGGATTCCAGGATTGCCAGCAAAATCCGGAATCTCAGGCTCAAAGTCCACTGGGGGACACCAGCTAAGTTCATCGGCAGGGGGCTCCGGTGGACTTATTTGGTGGGCCGGGAAACCAGTACGAACCCCAGGGCGGCTCGTACTAGGGTGGGCCACAGGATCCCTAGCATGTGGGGCCCCTGGCTCCGCCTGGCGGCGTCTCCGCCGCCTTGGTGGCTCATCGTCATCAGATGATGATGAGGAGGATGCGGATGACAAAAGGAATGTGGGGTCATCCTCATCCTCACTGGGGCTCTCAGAGTCGGAGGCAATCTGGGCGTATGCCTCCTCGGCCGAGAACATCCGGTGGGCCATGGGTGTGTGTGCGTGTAGGTGTGCGTGTGTGGCAAACTTTATTATATGTGCGTGTGTGTGGGGGCAACGGGTGTTCGCGTACTAAAAAGTCCAGGCAAAAAAATGGGCAAGTGTTAGAAAAAAAAAAAGTTAAAACTTGCTGATCAGCGGTACAACGCTGATCAGCGGTCGGTGGGGTGGTGGGGCGGGCGATGCGCTAACAGTGGACGGACGCTAAAAAGTGCCGGCCAGTCAGCGCACGCAGAAAAAAAAAAGTGGTGGTGAGTGGGGGGTGGGGGGTGCTGGTGGGGGGTAGGTGGGGGGGGGAGGCAGGTGGGGGGGGGGGGAAGTGGCTGGTGGGGGGTGGGTGGGGGGGCAAGTGGCAGGAGGGGTCTGGGTTAGGGTTAGATGGAAGTTTGGAAGTTTGGAATAAAAGTACTTTTTTTTTTTTTTTTTTTCTAACTTACTTTTCCCTTCTTTCCCTGCCTAACGGTGCCTCTCCCTCACTGACCCTAACCTACCTGGGTGGCGATGGGTGCAGGAGGGTGATGGATGCCGATTAGGGGGACACAGGAGCTCGTTCTGGACGGTGCTGCACGGTCAGGGTGCTGGACAGGAAGAGGAGGGGAGAGAGGAGCGCAGGAAGTTTGAATCTCGCGCCTCTCTCCCCTGCACCAATCAGCACCCTGGACAGCGGCATTCAGCACCAGGGCCAGCACCGCCTCTCCAAATCCTCGGACTGCGATAGGTGGTGTATAATTACGCCACCGATCGCAGTCTTTTTCCGGTTCATCGGGTCACAGGACACCCGAATGGACCGGAAACGCAGAAAACCGCAGGTCTGAATTGACCTGCGGTTTTCTGCGATCGCCGATACGGGGGGGTCAAATGACCCCCCCCCTGCATTGTTACGGGATGCCGGCTGAATGATTTCAGCCGAAATCCCGTTCCGATTAACCCCTGCGGCGCCGGAGTTCCGATTTTAAGTCAGGACGTACCGGTACGTCCTCGGTCCTTAAGGACTCGGGAAATAGGGCGTACCGGTACGTCCTAGGTCCTTAAGGACTCGGGAAATAGGGCGTACCGGTACGTCCTAGGTCCTTAAGGGGTTAAGTCTTCTGAAATAATGACCCCTAAATCCCTTTCCTCAAATACTGAGGTTAGGACAGTATCACTGATTTTATATTCTGCTCTTGGGTTTTTTACACCCCAGGTGCATTATCTTGCACTTATCAACATTCAATTTTAGTTGCCAGATTTTTGACCATTCCTCTAGTTTTCCTAAATCCTTTTCCATTTGGAGTATCCCTCCAGGAACATCAACCCTGTTACAAATCTTTGTGTCATCAGCAAAAAGACACACCTTACCATTGAGGCCTTCAGCAATTTCACTGTTAAAGATATTAAACAATATGGGTCCCAGAACAGATCCCTGAGGTACCCCACTGGTAACAAGACCATGGTCTGAATATACTCCATTGACTACAACCCTCTGTTGTCTGTCCCTCAGCCACTGCCTAATCCATTCAACAATATGGGAGTCCAAGCACAAAGACTGTAATTTATTGATAAGCCTTCTATGTGGAACAGTATCAAATGCCTTACTAAAGTCTAGATAAGCAATGTCTACTGCACCTCCACCATCTATTATTTTAGTCACCCAATCAAAAAAATCAATAAGATTAGTTTGACATGATCTCCCTGAAGTAAACCCATGTTGTTGTTTCAATCCATGGGATTTTAGATGTTCCACAATCCTCTCCTTAAGTATGGTTTCCATTAATTTCCCCACTATTGATGTCAGGCTTACTGGCTTATAGTTGCCCGATTCCTCCCTACTACCTTTCTTGTGAATGGGCACAACATTTGCTAATTTCCAATCTTCTGGGACGACTCCTGTTACCAGTGATTGCTTAAATAAATCTGTTAATGGTTTTGCTAGTTCACCGCTAAGCTCTTTTAATAGCTTTGGGTGTATCCCATCAGGCCCCTGTGACTTATTTGTATTAATTTTAGACAGCTGACTTAGAACCTCTTCCTCTGTAAAGACACATGCATCAAAAGATTCATTAGTCTTCTTTCCTAACTGAGGTCCTTTTCCTTGATTTTCCTTTGTAAAAACTGAACAGAAGTATTTATTGAGGCAGTCAGCTAGTTCTTTATCTTCTTCCATATACCTTCCTTCTTTTCTTTTTAATTTGGTAATTCCTTGTTTTAGTTTCCTTTTTTCATTTATGTATCTAAAGAATGTCTTATCGCCTTTTTTCACTGACTGAGCAAATTTCTCTTCTGCCTGTGCTTTAGAAGCTCTTATAACTTGCTTGGCCTCTCTCTACCTAATCTTATAAATTTGCCTGTCACCCTCGTTTTTTTTTTTATAATTACTAAATGCTATCTTTTTGTTTTTAATGATTTTGGCCACTTCTGCTTTTACTGACAAGCCTAATTCAATTATCTGTTGCCTTCAATAGTGCCACTTTTAAGTAGTCCCATTTCTCCTGGACTCCATTGAAACTGTTCCAATCTGATAGGGACTCGTGTACCACTAATCTAATTTTAGAAAACTCATTTTTTCTAAAATCTTAAACTTTTGTTTTTGTGTGGTGTGACTCAGTCACTGTACTTATAGTAAACCACACTGACTGGTGATCACTAGATCCCAAGCCTTCCCCTAAAGTAATATCAGAAACCACATTCCCATTTGTAAATACTAAATCTAAAATGGCCTCCTTCCGGGTTGGCTCCTCAACTACTTGCTGTAGAGATAATCCCAGTAGGGAGTTTAGAATATCTGTACTCCTGGCAGAACTAGCTATTTTGGTTTTCCAGTTTACATCAGGAAGATTAAAGTCTCCCATAATGATAACTTCCCCTTTCAATGTCATTTTAGCTATTTCCTCAACTAGTAGATCATCTAATTCTTTGACTTGGCTAGGTGGTCTATATATCACATCTACACGAGTTACCTTATGATTATCAAGCTGCAACTTAACCCAAACTTACTCTAAATTGGTCTTGCTAACTTGTATTAAATTAGATTTTATGCTATCTTTCACATACAGGGCCACCCCTCCCCCTTTCTTGCCTTCTCTGTCTTTCCTATATAGAGAGAACCCTGGTATTGTTATATCTCACTCATTACTCCCATTGAACCATGTCTCAGTAACAGCTACTAAATCTATATTCTCAGATGCCATTATAGACTCAAGTTAATGGATCTTATTCCCTAAACTGAGAGCATTTGTAGACAAGACTCTTAGCTTGTAATTTCTTAACCTATGTGCTACTGGCATCTTCTGGCATTGTTCCGGGGGGCAGTCGGACTGCTGGATTATCACTCTTTTTCCCCCCTTTCGTAGTTTAAATGCTCCTTAGCAAATACTTTGAACTGTTCACTGAGGAAATTCATTCCCTTGAGAGAAAGATGAAAACCATCTTTCTTGTACAGTTCTTTTCCATTCCAACGAGAGCTAACATGAGACACAAAGCCAAACCCTTGGTTCAAACACCATTCACCAAGCCAGACATTGAATTCCTTAATGCGCATCTTCCTGTCATGCTGAAGTTTATGCACAGGCAAAACTGCAGAGAATGAAACAGTCGATGCAACCTCATGTATATCATTACCAAGTGTGTGAAAAGCTTCCTTCACCTTTGAAACCTCATTGCAAGCCAGATCATTTGTCCCAAAATGGACAATAACATCCACCTCAATGTCCTGCTTTGCTTGCCTAACAATATTAAGGATACGTCGTCTGTCCCTGCTAGCGGTAGCACCAGGGAGACATCTCACAAAACCATTTTACTCAAACTTCACACCTCTTATAATAGAATCGTCCACCAACAGCTGCTTACTATCAGTCCTCACCTTATCCTTTTTGTCTTTGGCTGCAGTCTTACATACTTTAGGCATGGGAGATGATTGTTCCTCACCCACTGTGCCTGAGCCATCCTCCATGCTGCTCTTGCGCTCTGAAAGTGCTGCAAATGAATTATGGAGAGCCACAGACTGTGGGACATGTCTTCTATCAACAACTCTCAGTCTACCAGAACCTGCAGTAACCCATCTTCCATTTCTAGGGGGCCTCTGTGGCAGTGGCATTGCAAAATCCCCAGCTTTAGTTTGTTTAACAGTTAATTTACAAATCTCAGATTTAAAAAATGCAATTTCCTGCTGCATTATGGAGAGCTGTCTACAGATCAGACAGCATCCAAACCTCCGAAGAGTGGAACCTGAAATAAAAGCACAACAATTCCTGCACAGAACTAGGTCTGCTATTTTAAAGAGGGTAAAGTTTTAAACAAACAAATCTTACTTTTCTAGATTGTATCCACCTCCAGATTACCTCCTGAGTATCTCCTGAATCTCTCAAATGAACTTAGTAATGCTGCAAGCTATAATTAGGCAAGCTAATACTATGTTGCTATATATACACACTCCCACAAAAGCTCCTCCCCCAACAACAAATTTAACACCTTAATAACCCAATGCTTATTTGCATTCAGACAATAGCAAAAACCTGCCGAACAAATTCCTTACCTGTTTTGAAGCACGGTGTCTGAGTAGCCACCAAAAACACAGCTGAAGTTCTGCTGTTTTGAAGCACAGTGTCTGTGTAGCCACCAAAAACACAGCTGAAGTTCTTCTGTTTTGAAGCACAGTGTCTGTGTAGCCACCAAAAACACAGCTGAAGTTCTGCTGTTTTGAAGCACAGTGTCTGAGTAGCCACCAAAAACACAGCTGAAATTCTGCTACAGTGAAAAAGCTCTAAGTTAGTCTCCTGAATATCTCAAATGCACTTAGTAATGCTGCACTTTTGGAATGCTGCAAGCTATAAGGGAAGAGCAGCAAGGGCCCAGTAACAGAAGATCTGGTCATGGACTGGAAACTAGGCAGAGGCAAAATGCTCTAAACAAGTATCTGGTTCCTGCAATACCCACACCGAGATCTTTGGATTCTGAGAAAGAGTCAATGGAGGTATTAAATCCTAAGTTAAAAGAAAGTATGCCTTTAAGTGGTTTAGAGGGACAAGATTTAAGTGACGTAACAACTGAAATGAATGATAAAATGGTAAAATAAATTTTTCATACTGTGACTAGACTTGAAAATGTGTTGGAAAAATTTGTTACTCAGATTGGTTGGGCACAAACAGATGTGATTTTGATCCAGGAGGATTTGGTAAAGGTGAGAGATTGTTTGAACGAGATGGAGAGTAGAACAGTGGTAATAGAGGATGCAATATCTAAACTAGAGAAAGATGTAAAACAATTAAAGCTGACTTTGGAGAATAAATTAATAGATATAGAGGATAGGAGAAGAAGAACAAATCTCAGATGTATAGGAATAATAGAAGAGGTTGAGGGCTCTAATTGTGTGGAGTATATGGAAAAAATGGTTCTGTGAGAATTGTAAATCTAGAATACTCTCCAGTCTTTTTGCCATATAGAGAGAGCTCACAGGGTTCCCAGTAAAAAAAAGAATAACAGGGGAATACCCAATTATGGTAAAGTTTCTTCTCTCTAAATTATCAGGACGCCATCTTGCTGGAATCCAGATCTACTGAGAAATTTCAGATTGAAGGGATAAAAATGAGAATTTTTCCAGATTATTCAGCTGCCACTAATAAAGAAGGAAGAAATATGCAGATATAAAGAAGATATTTAGAGTGGCTGGTTTGAAGTATAGTTAGATTTTTCCTGCAAAGCATAGGGTGGAGTATCAGGATAGGACTTAGTTTTTCTGGGCGGATTCACAGGGCCTGTAAGAAATGATTTAGTATTAATAAACGCGAGGGAGGGATATAGGGAGTAAGATGCTTAGTGTAGAAGATCTCTCCTTTTCTTTGGAGGGGAGTTGTTTGGGGGTGGGATGGAGGGAGGGGGGGTGGGATGGAGGGAGGGACCCTTGTGGAGAGAGATTGGGGAGGGGATTTTTTTTTTCCTCGAATGTTGAGACTAATATCATTTAATGTACGTGGGTTGAGAGAAAGAATAAAGAGATTTGCCATTTTTTACTGGCTCAGGAGGTACTTGCCTGCCATCATCTGCCTGCAGGAAACACATTTTGATAGAGATTCTGTGTAATGGGTGGAGAAAAGATGGATTGAAGGGGGTGTAAGAAAGTACAATGAATCATTGTGGATGATAGGTACGTGTCACTGACGTTCCTGGCCTCGGTGGAGTAAGAGCCAGTTTTTATGTGTCAGCAGCAGTTGCTGTTTGACACCTTGATACTTAGTATGGCTTTAATAGCTGATCCGGGACAGCTCTTACTGGGAGTAGTCAAAGTGCTGGGTGGATCACTACTCCCCATGTTCCAGGCCGGGCTTTGCCAGGCATAAAAACCATACAGCACTGCTGGTGAAGCTCAGGAGGTCTGTGTGCTGTGATCTTAAGGCTATGTTGGGATCTGTGGCTTGAGCCGGGCTGGAGGGCTCAGACCCCTGGGAGGGCGAACAGGCCACCTAACGACTGCCTGTGGACTTGACAAGGCAGAGCTTCCAACAGGGTGTGAAGTAACACCTATTAGAAAAGGTGACTGTTTTGTATATGAACTTTTCATGTGTGTGTGAACGATCACCAAGCAACTTGCGTTTTTGTTTTGCTTTCATGTGTGAATAAACAATGATGTTTTGAACCAAGAACTTTTACTTTGCCTCTGTGCTGCACCCGCTAATCCTAACTACCAGAGCAAATCCCCACATTTGGTGGAGAATGCGGGCAGGCGCAGTGAGGCTGGCGTGAACGCCGATATATATTTTTTTGTTTGCACTTTTGGGCACGGTTGTATGTCGTACATCAAACCAGCGGTATTACAACCTGTACCCCACGACAAAATGGAGGCTGTTGTGAAGGTCCTCGTGGAAGCTAATATACAGCAGCGAGAGACCAACCTGAACCAGCAGGAGGCTAATAAGCAGCAGCAAGAGACCAACCAGTTGCTGCTACAACACATGATGGCTTTGCAGACAGCTGGAGCAACCCCCAAGCGTCTACGATGCCTGGAAAGCAGTATGTGCAGCAATCCCTAAGATGACACCCGCAGATGACATCGAAACCTACGTGGCAATGTACGAGAAAGTGGCCACCAGGGAAAAACTGTCCCGTGATCAGTGGGCTGAGGTCATTGCTCCTTTCCTGGCATCAGAGTCCCAGTGCGTATATTTTGACTTGTCGGACGATCAAGTAGCGGACTACCCGAAGGTAAAGGGTGAAATTTTGGCAAGACCGGGGGTAAATGTGTTTGTCCGGGTCAGCTGGTACATCAGTCGGAGGTTTAAGCCGGCTGAGCCCGCGAGACCCAGTATTATGACTTACTCCACCTTTTGCAAAAGTGGCTACAGCCTGATGTATGAGTCCCACGGCTATGCTGGCTGACATATCCTGGAGGGCGCTGCCACCCCCTCTCCAGCACTGGATCGGCCAGGTATCTCCTGGAAATGCTCTGGAAATTGTGGACCTGGCGGAACGCTATGAGGCCACTAAGAATCTTAAGGGGCATTCTTTCGGGAGGGGGTCAGGTAAACCCCAGAACTGCCCACTCCAGGCCAAGCGGTATGAGCTGGTGAAACCCACCTGGGAGGTTCCCACTATGGGCCAGACCCAGGTAATCTGTTGGCGGTGTCAGGAACCTGGCCATATAAGGGCTGAGTGTCCCCATCAGGTTGAGCCCATGGACACTAATTGGGGTTACCGTCAGTCACTGTATGCTATGAAACTGTGTGCCACAGGTCCCCGGAGGCTCTAGACCACTTGTGCTAGGTGGAAGTGGAAGACACTCAAGCTGAGCCGCTGCTGGACTCAGGGAGCTTGGTGACCCTAGTAAGGGCTACACTAGTGTGGTCCGCTGAGTATACTGGTCAGAAAGTTGGGGTGATGTGCATTCGCAGAGACTTAAAAGACTACCCCACAGCGCTGGTGACTCTAACCACGGTAGCCGGCAGGTGGAAACCTGAAGCCGAAGGGCCAGCAATAGGGGTGACCGCCACCTTATTGGAAGACGGGGAGACAACCCTGCGTAGGGTAATGGTGGGAGACGTGGGGGAATTGCCGCCGGGACCTGAGTTTACAGACCTCAACGTCTCCGGGGAGAATTTCGGTACAGCCCAAAGCCGAGACCCAACCCTATCCCGGGCCTGGGAGAATGTGGTAATAGTTGATGGGGTACACCAAACTGGGTCAATGTTTCCCCATTTTGTGGTCAACCAGAATATGCTATATCAGGTAAACCAGCTGCGGGGTGAACCCATTGAACAGTTGGTGGTGCCCCGGGTTTATCAAAAACAGCTGTTTGAGGACGTGGGATATTTGTATTATATGCTTGTTTTAAAAGACGCTTGTGAGTATAATAAACCACTTTTATACATTTATTGATGGTATTTCACTATGGAAGCAACCTTTTTCCTAGGATCATATATCGTGTGAGCTGAAAAGGAGACTTGACTTCACTTGATGTGCCTTAACCTGCTTGCGCTTGTGAGTATAATAGCGCAATTATAACAAGATCAGAATAGGGGTATTTCACTATTAGCGCACTTTGATGTTCCACAGGATGTTTTAAAGGAAAGGACGTCTGTGGACCCCAATCTCCTCGTGTTAGAGTTAGCCCACCAACATGTTCTTGGGGGTCATCTGGGACTGCAGAAGACACAGGACCGGATACTACAATGGTTTTACTGGCCCAGTGTGTTTAGAGAGGTGGATGACTTTTGTAAGTCTTGCCCGACCTGCCAAACAACTATCCCCCAGCATCTGTTCTGCAGTCCCTTAGTCCCTCTCCCGATTATCGAGACTCCATTTGAAAGAATCGCTATGGATCTCGTAGGCCCAGTACCGAAGTCCACTAGAGGGCACCAACATATCTTGGTAGTCCTAGACTACGCCACTCGGTACCCGGAGGCGGTGCCACTGCGACATAGATCGACCAAACTCATAGCAAAGGAGTTAATGGAGATGTTCTCTAGAGTGGGGCTACCTAAAGAGGCTCTGACTGACCAGGGGCCCCCTTTTATGTCCAAAGTCATGCGGGAACGTTGTAAGTTGCTGAACATCAAGCAGATACGGACTTCCGTCTATCACCCGCAAACTGACGGCCTAGTAGAAAGGTTTAATAAAACTTTAAAAACCATGTTAAAACGAGTAGTGTCTAAGTAAGGGAAGGACTGGGACCTCCGTCTGCCCTATCTTATGTTTTCAGTGCAAGAAGTGCCCCAGGCCTCTACTGGGTTCTCGCCCTTCGAACTTCTATATGGCAGACATCCACATGGTCTGTTGGATATAGCCAAAGAGGTGTGGGAGCAACAACCCACACCATATAAAAGCATTATTGAATATGCTACCCAGATGCAGGAACGTATGGAAACCGTGTTGCCGCTGGTAAAGGAACATATGGAGGCAGCTCAGCGAGCTCAAGGTCGGGTGTATAATCGGCAGACTCGGGTCCGGTTCTTTATCCCGGGAGAGCAGGTTTTGGTTCTGATACCGACAGTGGATTGTAAGTTACTGGCTAGGTGGCAGGGACCCTACGAGGTACTTGAAAAGGTTTGAGAAATAAACTACAAGGTACACCAGTCAGGACGGTGGAAGCCGGAGCAGGTGTACCATGTGAATTTACTCAAACCTTGGAAAGATAGGGAGACCGGTTCTAAAGACAGCCTGCGGCCGAGTTTTCTAGGAGGAGAGGTTCCGGGCCCTCAGTCTGATGTAAGGGAAGCAGTTGCCACAGTGAAGATTGCTGACAGCCTCTCCTCTAAACAGAATCAGGAGGCCAGGGGGTTCATCAGCAGGAACACGGACGTGTTCTCAGACCTCCCTTGACACACTTCTATAATCCAGCATGACATTGTCACTGAGCCTCAGGCCAAAATCTGGTTGAAACCATACCGGGTACCTGAGGTTTGGCAACAAACCATGTTGGAGGAAGTGCAGCTAATGCTGCAACTAGACGTCATTGAGGAGTCCAAAAGTGAGTGGGCAAGTCCGATAGTTTTAATACCAAAGCCAGATGGGTCGTTATGATTCTGTAACGATTTCCGGAAATTAAACGAAATCTCCAAGTTCGATGTGTATCCCATGCCTCAGGTAGACGAGCTGATTGAGAGGTTAGGATTTAGGATAAGCCTGGTGTTTTTCTGTTTTGAACCTCACCAAAGGGTAATGGCAGGTACCCTTAACGGAGGCTGCCAAAGAGAAAACTTCCTTCATTACACCGGAGGGGCTATATCAGTACAAGGTGTTACCCTTTGGTCTGCATGGCACCCCCGCCACTTTCCAAAGTCTAATGGACATTATGCTGCGACCACATCGTCAGTGCGCTTTGGCTTACCTTGACGATATTGTCATCCACAGTACCGACTGGGAAAGTCACCTGCCCAAAGTGCAGGCTGTAGTAGACTCCCTTTGGAAAGCTGGACTAACCGCTAACCCAAAAAAATGTGCAATAGAGGAGACAAAATACCTGGGGTATGTCATTGGGAGCGGAGTGATCAAACCCCAAGTAAACTAATTCCTAGGAATTATAGGCTATTACATGAGATTTATTCCCCACTTCGTTTCTGTAGCCGCGCCATTGGCAGGGTTATTAAAGGGACGCAAGTCAGTGATGGTTCACTGGAATGACCAGGCGGAAGAAGATTTCTGCGGTTTTAGTGTCTCCATATTCTGAGCCATAGTTTTTTTTATTTTTTAGGCGTTTGGGTTAGGTAGGGGCTCATTTTTTGCAGGATGAGGTGAGTTATGTCATGTGATATTTATATAGAGCAGGTTCTTACGGACACGGCGATACCTAATATGTATACTTTTTTTATTTACTTAAGTTTTACACAATACCAGCATTTTTTAAACAAAAAAAATATGTTTTAGTGTCTCCATATTCTGAGCCATAGTTTTCTTTATTTTTTGGGCGATTGGGTTAGGTAGGGGCTAATTTTTTGCAGGATGAGGTGACGGTTAGATTGGTACTATTTTGAGGTGTGTATGACTTTTTGATCGCTTGCGATTACACTTTTTGTGATGTAAGGTGACAAAAAAAAAGGCATTTTTACACCGTTTTCCAAAAAAAAAAAATATGGTATTTATCGGACAGGGTGGATCATGTGATATATTTATAGAGCCGGTCATTACGGATGTGGCGATACCTATGTGTGTTTTTTCAGTTTTTTATTATAAAATAAGGGCTTCCCTTTTGGGGGTCTGATCCCCTCTGCAATATATTACAATACATTTCTATTGTAATGCATTGCCTGCTCGGCTCCCGTAGAAGGCAGTTCCCCATGCCGTGCAAGGCGGGGACTCGATGGGCTCACTCAAACACAAACCCCTTCTATGCCACGGTAGCAGCATAAAAGGGGTTAATCCGCAGCGATTGCCGATACGAGGGGGGTCACAGGATCACCCTCGGCATAGACCCAGGGTGCCTGCTGATTGATTTCAGCAGGCACCCAGTTCCAATCACCGCCGTGCGTGGCAGTGATCGTAAATACACAGGGCGTAACGGTACGCCCTGTGTCCTTAAGTACCGGGACATCAGGGCGTACCTGTACGCCCTGTGTCCGTAACAGATTAAGGAAAATGTAAATGAAATTATTAGTATAATAGATAGGTTTTTTTTTCGGGTTTGAAGATAAATTGGTAAAAATCACATTTAATGCAATTGGGAGATGGAGATCTGAATAAAAATTTAAAGGTAAAAATAATTGATAAAGAAAGGAGCTTTAAATATTTGGGGATAAACATCTCAAGAAATTTGGGGGATTATGTAGAATTAAATATAGTTACATTGTTAAAGGAATTAAGAAAAAAATTTACATTTGAAAAAGGCTACCATTGTCAATGATGTGATGAATTAATTTGATAAAGATGGTTTTTCTCCCTAAGATTTTATATGTTATGCAAAATGCCCAAATTTGGATTCCAAACAAATTATTCAAGGCATTAGATGGATTAATGGGGGACTTTATTTGGAATGGAGGAATATCTAGGATAAAAAAAGAAATGCTTCAACTTCCTACTAGAGAAGGGGATCTCTCTCTCCCAAATTAGTATTTATACTTTTTGGTAGCACAATTGGAACACATAAAAGTCGGTGAAGTAAGTTTTTTGGGGAGAGGAATGATAATGAATAAGGGCCTTAAGAGTTATCAGGTTAGTTTGTTAGAGGCTCTATAATCAGGTATTTTGGGTAATAAAATCTGTGAAATATTAAATCTAATGGATTACACTTGGAGAGAATTTTTTTTTAGAATTATGGGTATAAAAGGATATTTAAAATGCACCCCAATATGGAATAATATTAATCTGTGTGAGCTTCAGAAAATTGAACAATATGTAAATTGTGAGAGTAGAAGTGTTAGTTTGCTTTGTCACATTTTTGAGGGGAATAAATTGAATGATTTTGAGAGTTTGATTAACGAATTTGGGAATCCAAGAAAAGATTACTTTAAATATTTGCAAATAAGAGATGCAATTAGTTCATCAGTAGATGCTGATAAATATAAACAGGCTTCTTCCAGGGATATGGATCAATTTCTTAAGGTAAGGTAAGCTAAAGGTAATATTTCAAGGAGATATAGGTAGGGTTGAGCGAACCCGACCTGAAAAGTTCTGGTTCGTACCGAACTTTAGGATTTTTGGACCCCAGACCCGAACCCAAACATTTCAGTAAAAGTTTGGGTTCGGTGTTCGGCGATTTATTGGCCCTTTTTGAAAGGCTGCAGAGCAGCAAATCAATAAGCGTTTAACTCTGTGCCCTTAGAAGCTATCACAGCCATGCCTACTAATGGCATGGCTGTGATTGGCCAGTGCAGCATGTGACCCAGCCTCTATATAAGCTGGAGTTACGTAGCGCTGCACGTCACTCTGCTGTGCTTAGTGTAGGGATAGGATGCTGATGCTGTGAGGGAGAGAATAGGAAAGAAACTTTAATCAGAACTACAATTGAACTCAGCGATCTACATAGATTTTGTTGTGTGGGTGCAGTGCCCAAACTTTTTACCCTGCCCTGAGCCCAGTGACAGAGAAAAATTACTTTTATCTGTCTCTTAGTAAGGTGGGCGGCGGCGGCCATTTTATGCAAGCTCAGTGCACCAGCACAGCATATGTGCTTTTGTGACATTGAAATCAAAGCTTGAAATACTGCAATAATAATCTAAATTTAAAAAAACACCCATTTTTTTAAATATCCTACATCTGGTACTTTTGCAGCATTAGTCAGTGTGCAATTTAAGCTAGAAATACAGCTATAATTCTGGGTTTTAAAAAACACCCTTTTTGGGCAAAATACTAAATTTTACAGCCCTTTCTGCATCTGTGCGTGTGAAATTCAAGCGTTATATACTGCTGTCATATTCTGTTATTCAAAAAACACCCATTTTCGGCAAAATACTTACTATTGCAGCCTTTGCTGCATCTGTGATTGTTAAAAACAAGCTTGAAATACTTCAATAATTTTCAGGCTTTTAAAAAACACCCATTTTTGGCAATAACCTCCATTAGGGGGCCTCTGCCGCATTAGTCAGTGTGCAATTTAAACTAGAAATACAGCTATAATTTTCTGGGTTTTAAAAAAACACCCATTTAGGGCAAAATACTTAATTTGCAGCCTTGTCTGCATCTATCAGTGTGAGATACACGTTTTAGATACTGCTGTGCTATTCTGGTATTAAAAAAATACCCATTTTTGGCAATACCCCCCATCCGGGGCCTCTGCCGCATTAGTCAGTGTGCAATTTAAGCTAGAAATACAGCTATAATTTTCAGGGTTTTAAAAAACGCCCTTTATGGGCAAATTTTACAGCCCTAGCTGCATCTGTGTGTGTGAAATTCAAGCGTTATATACTGCTGTCATATTCTGTTATTCAAAAAACACAAATTTTGGGCAAATTACTTAATATTGCAGCCTTTGCTGCATCTGTACGTGTGAAATTCAAGCATTATCTACTGCTGTCATATTCTGGTATTAAAAAAACACACATTTAGGGCAAAAATCTTTTTTTTGCAGCCTTGTCTGCATCTGTACGTGTGAGATACACCCTTTAGATACTGTTGTTCTATTCTGGTATTAAAAAAACACCCATTTAGGGCAAAAATCTTAATTTTGCAGAATTTTCTGTATCTGTCATTGTGAGATACACCCTTTACATACTGCTTTGCTATTCTGGTATTAAAAAAATAATAATTTTGGGGCAAAAATCTTAATTTGCGGCCTTGTCTGCTTCTGTACGTGTGAGATACACCCATTAGATACTGTTGTTCTATTCTGGTATTAAAAAAACACCCATTTAGGGCAAAAATCTTAATTTTACGGCCTTTGCTGCATCTGTCATTGTGAGATACATGCGTTACTGTTGTTCTATTCTGTTATTAAAAAAAACCACCCATTTTGGGCAAGATCCTAAATTTGAGAAATATGAGGAGAGCGTCAAATAAGGGACGTGGCCCTGGTCGTGGTGCTGCTGGTGGAGCTCCTGTTGCAGGGAGAGGACATGGTTGATCTGTGCCAGCTACACACACAAGTGAAACACCTTCCTCAGGTGCGAGTAGGCGACAGAACCTGCAGCGATATTTGGTCGGGCCTAATGCGGATCTACGAATGGTGAGGCTAGAACAAGTACAGGCGATAGTAGATTGGGTTGCTGACAGTGCCTCTAGTTCCTTCACATTGTCTCCCACCTAGTCTCCTGCTAAAAGATCAGAGTTGGCACCTGCAGCTGATGTCCATCAGTCTTTCACCTCACTCCCTTGCAAATCAGCCAAGCAGTCTGAGCCCCAAGTCATGCAGCAGTCTCTTCTGCTTTTTGATGACTCTGTTAGCAAAGATTCCCAATGCCATCCACATAATCTCTTCCACTTCTGGGGCAGGGCTGAGTGCACCGATGCCCAACCACTTATGTTTCAAGATGAGTACATGGGAGGACCATCGCAGCACGTCTCGGATGATGACGAAACACAGGTGCCAACTGCTGGGGCTTTCTAAAGTGTGCAGACTGACAAGGAAGGCAGTGGTGAAGACTGGGTGGAAGATGATGTGAAGGACGATGAGGTCCTCGACCCCACATGGAATCAAGGTCATGCGAGTGACCTGTGTAGTTCGGAGGAAGAGGCGGTGGTCGCACAGAGCCAGCAGCAGGGTGCAAAAGCGGAGCGGCCAGCCCCTAGACAGTACGCCTGCTACTGCCCACCGCAGCAAGGGACCGAGCACACCAAAGCCAGCTCCAAGGAGTTCTATGGCGTGGCAGTTCTTCAGACAATGTGCTGACGACACGAGTGGTTTGCACGCTGTGCAATCAGAGCCTGAAGCGAGGCATAAACGTTCTCAACCTGAGCACAACCTGCATGACCAGGCATCTAAGTGCAAAGCATGAGCTGCAGTGGAGTAGACACCTCAAAAACCAAGAAATGTCTCTTGCTCCTCCTGCTTCCTCTTCTGCTGCAGTCTCGGCCTCTTCATCCACCTCTGGAGTGACAGTTCCACCTGCCACCCGCAAACAGAGGATCTGCCAGCAACACTACCATCTGGGTCACCAAGCATCTCCACAATGTCCCACGGAAGCGTTCAGCTCTCCATCTCCCAAACACTGGAGTGGAAGAGGAAGTACCCCCCTACCCACCCGCGATCCCTGGCCCTGAATGCCAGCATTTCAAAATTACTGGCCTTTGAAATGCTTTCATTCCGTCTGGTGGAGACGGAGAGTTTTAAAAGCCTTATGGCGGTGGCTGTCCCACAATACGTCGTGCCCAGCTGCCACTACTTTTCCAGGCGTGCCATCCCTTCCCTGCACAACCAAGTGGGGGACAAAATCAGGTGTGCACTGTGCAAAACCATCTGTGGCAAGGTTGTCGGGTATATAAAGCAAATGCTTTATATAAATATAAAAAAAATTAAAATTTACGGATCAAAAGAAAAATTATTCCATTGATATTGATCCGTGAGCTGGACATTAACATCTCAAATAGAGTTCAATCGAGAACCTGATTATTTTGTGCAATCAGCAAAACAGGGTACAAGCGTCTATGCAAAAATATAAATGGATTATTATACAATAGTTGAAAATACAATAAAAAAATTATCAACATAAATTTCAATAATATACAATGATATGCAGTACCCAGAATTCGCCACTATATGGTGCCAACAAAACACTACTCAACCAACACAAGAATATTATGCAATACGGCTTTATAATTGTGAGAGATATACAATCAATGGATTATGCTAAAAACTCAGTCAAGAAAATAACAGATACGAGCCCTTGCTCTGCCCAAAATGATGACCAATCTCAGATATGGGGTAGTATTGCAACAAAACTTATAAATTATTGGCTTGATATCAAATTACCTCTCTTGGCGCAAAACCACAATTACGAGTGACGACTTTTTAAAAAAAGGTATTTATTCAGGCGACAACGCGTTTTGGAGTAAGGGTACTCCTTTTTCAAGTCTAAAAGAAATAGTAGTATGTGAAATAGTAGTGCTAAAGGGCAAAACATGAATGAATAAAATGAAGTATATATATGTATGTATGTATGTATGTATATACACTCACCTAAAGAATTATTAGGAACACCTGTTCTATTTCTCATTAATGCGATTATCTAGTCAACCAATCACATGGCAGTTGCTTGAATGCATGTAGGGTTGTGCTCCTGGTCAAGACAATCTCCTGAACTCCAAACTGAATGTCAGAATGGGAAAGAAAGGTGATTTAAGCAATTTTGAGCGTGGCATGGTTGTTGGTGCCAGACGGGGCAGTCTGAGTATTTCACAATCTGCTCAGTTACTGGGATTTTCACGCACAGCCATTTCTAGGGTTTACAAAAAATGGTGTGAAAAGGGAAAAACATCCAGTATGCGGCAGTACTGTGGGCAAAAATGCCTTGTTGGTGCTAGAGGTCAGCGGAGAATGGGCTGACTGATTCAAGCTGATAGAAGAGCAACGTTGACTGAAATAACCACTCGTTACAACCGAGGTATGCAGCAAAGCATTTGTGAAGCCACAACACGCACAACCTTGAGGCGGATGGGCTACAACAGCAGAAGACCCCACCGGGTACCACTCATCTCCACTACAAATAGGAAAAAGAGGCTATAATTTGCACAAGCTCACCAAAATTGGACTGTTGAAGACTGGAAAAATGGTTTCTTGAACATGACAATGAGTTCACTGTACTAAAATGGCCCCCACAGTCACCAGATCTCAACCCAATAGAGCATCTTTGGGATGTGGTGGAACAGGAGCTTCGTGCCCTGGATGTGCATCCCTCAAATCTCCATCAACTGCAAGATGCTATCCTATCAATATGGGCCAACATTTCTAAAGAATGCTATCAGCACCTTGTTGAATCAATGCCACGTAGAATTAAGGCATTTCTGAAGGCAAAAGGGGGTCCAACACTGTATTAGTATGGTGTTCCTAATAATTCTTTAGGTGAGTGTATGTATATATGTATGTATGTTTTCACATCATCTCATTTAATCCTGGCGGAATTATTATGTCATTATATTATTGTGATTATTGATATTCATCATCGCTATGATCATTACTATTTATTATCGTTGTGATTGTCATTTTTGCTGTGAGTATCATTATTATTAGTGCAATTACAATGATATCAGTGATACTATTAGCATAATTTTGATTCCCCTGGTACTTAAATTTTATCAGTCGCCCTGTTTTTTTGGGTCCCGTTTTTTGTATCAAGGCCACCACTTTTAACATCATTTTTACCATCATCATTATTATTATCATGTTATTATTATTATTATCAAGATTATTAATACTAATATTCCCTAATTGCGAGGGAAATTCTTATTACTATACAGATACTCAATTTTAGATTATATCGGATCCTTCTGACTATGTCCTTTACATTTATGTGATTATTTCATGTGATTATCATATTGTCTATTACCCTCGCACCTTGCTGATGAATTATACAAGTCTATTCGTTTTATGTTATATTTATAATATTTATTATATTTTTTACTTCATTTTATTCATTCATGTTTTGCCCTTTAGCACTACTATTTCACATACTACCATTTCTTTTAGACTTGAAAAAGGAGTACCCTTACTCCGAAACGCGTTGTCACCCGAATAAATACCTTTTCAAAAAGACGTCACTCGTAATTGTGGTTTTGCGCCAAGAGGTATCACAACCTAGTACACAGCTTTTCACAGTACTCTACATCACTCCTTTGGAGTGCTGGCAACTCCAAGGACTGAGAAGATACCGGCAGCATAAACCCCCCTTTCCCCCCGCCTTTGCAAGTGTTGTACTGATGCAAGCACAACACCAGAAGGTGAGTTTAACATTTGACACAGCATACTCTCTGAATCTGGTACCCAAAACTTACTACCCTATGAGCGCCTTGTTTCCTGTTTATTTTGCCAAATTTGCTGCTTGATATCAAATTAGGGAATATAAAGATTCCCAACAGAGAGTTTCTCCAATATTATCCCCTTTATTCAGTTATATGCATCATAACTGAAATCAAGCGAAAACATTGATGTAGCAACTAACGTTACACGTCTGCAAATGAGCGGGTATCTGGCTAAGTATCAAGCCAATTAATTTAGATCAATACTACATAAAACTAAAATATACATTACCCAAGGGTCAAGTGATGTTCAGAGTCTTGGGGCAGTCAGATCTCAAGAGTTTTTCCGATAATTCAAATCTTTCTCCAGAGATCTCCCTTTCTTTCTACATTTGTTTTTTTTTTCTGTCCTTTTTCTTTTTGGTATCTGGTTTCTTAACCCAAAACTTATTAGATGAACACACCATCCTAGTTTGGGACTTTCCAATCATTGTTGGATGGGCGTGTGTATTGATAATGAATGTGAAGTCATAATACTACCCAGAATGCACTTTTGCTACTGGTGTAGTATTAACTGCTCATATCTAGGTGGCACTGTTGTATACGCTATCATACCATTAAGGGTTAACTCATACATGCCTGATATTTTTAACACTACACACCTCTGACATCCGGAGGCCTTTTCTTAGAGCCGAGGGACAAACTTTTATACAAGAATGTATACTTTGAGGAACATCTAGACAATTCTCACACTGTGGAATTCATGTCCAGATAATACAATGAAGCCTCTAATTCTGCAGGTGCCGTGTATCTTTTAACTGTCTAAATGTATAATAGATTGTTACAATAACACTAGCTCTTTGAACGGCAAAGTAATCTTCCCATGAACTTACTTTGGCCTACATGAAAATCCATACAAAACAGTGAATATAAATCAACATTGCTCTTAGAGGCAATGAATACCCATTTTAATTAGAATAAGTAGATATAACTGTTTACACTTATGAAAAAGCACAACATATCCCCCCTTCATTACAATATAATCCATTGCAATAAGTTGGGTTATGTTGGAATGTCCAAAAAGGCTTTTCATAAAGATCCTTCAGAGACATTAGTTCTTGTTTAAACTGTTCGTTACTCTCATGAAGATTTGTTGAATGAGTCAATAACTTTGAGTGTAAGTTGGTGGTAGCGAAAGTATCCTCTACAAAGGAATATAAGTCTGATAAATGTTTTTTCAGATTTTCCATCTCTGCATCAATACTTAGCAGGTTCCTTTTCAGTGAACCGATCTCAAGTTCCAATGTCTTAATAGAGATGGAATTAACAGCTGATACACCGGTGGCAATGACAGTGCCCACTACACCAAAGATTATGGCGAATGTATTTGCAGAAATTAACCGCTTTGGTCGTCGACTTGTTGAAAACTGTTCTCTGGTCATGGTTTTCCTTGTCTGTTCTAGGATCTGCGTGATCCTTTCTTAGGAATAGCCTATGTGCATTTGATACCACATCTTTATCTCCGAAGACAGAATCTCGGAAATGTTGAACTGTCTTTGGACGAAGACACGTAGATCCAAACTGACGTAGATCTTTTGGGATAGAACCCTCTTATTCGTCAAGATGAATCCTGTGGTATCCTGCAGCATGATCTCAGATGAAGTGCCTGGTACAGCAATGGGCTCGGCCTGGAATGCCTTCCCCAAGATCATGACGATGTAGATAACGCCAACAACCCTCAATGCCATCTTGTAATATATTCTATGACAAATATAAGTACATACATCTTCCACTTTTTTTATCTCTCTGGCAAGAAAAGAGTTCATGCTACCATACATCTTTGATTTGGCATAGTTTCTTTTCTTGAACAGAGCAAGTTCTCGATTCAAAAGTGAGTCAAGAGATAATTAGTTACAGAGGAAAATACATGAAGATAGGTTAGTACATTTGTATGTTCATACTATACCAATCCTGGGTTTCTGTCTTTAGCTGGAACCTTGATATCTCTTTACTCCTCATCATCCGGCAATCCTTCCATTTGGCAAAGTTGTGACCTAGGATGACAAACACGTAATTGATTAATATGCCCCCATTTCTCTATAAATTCATCCCCCTTAGGAATTTTGATCTTGTAGACCACAAGTGACAATTTGTCAATGATGACATAGGGTCCCTTCCAGGAAGGCAGGAACTTCCTTTCCTTCACCTGATCCCGGGCGAAGTTATAGAGATAAACCTGATTGGAAATCTGGTACTCCTTTTGAGTAGTCTTCAGATAATAGTAGGTTTTGGCGCTCACGACTGCTTTATCCAGATTCTTCTGGGCAAATGCAAAAGCATGCTGAAGGTACTTGAATAGATTCTCCATGTATTGGTGAGCTGCAAAGTGTCTCCACCGACACTTATCAAAGAGCCAGCAAACAATTTCAATCTCGGCTTCTTTGCTGTCACATCCAATACCTGTTGGAAATAACTATATGACAATATAGTGGCTTGTGATCCTGTGTCAAGTAAACCCCTGATTGGCCGGATAAGTTCATCTTGGAGATAAGAATCAACAAAATATCTTAGAAAGAAATTAGGGTGATCATTTATTTGACATTTGTTAAGGTTTTGACCTTTCTGCAGCGTCGCGACCTCTGGTGAATTCTTGGAATTCCCACTGCTCGCGGCGGCAGCAGGCCCCACCTTTGGCAAACACTAGATCACATCACAGCTTACAGACGGCAGCTCGCAGATTGACGCCGAGATGATAGGATCACTCACTGGAGAAGACACATTAGTGCAGGAATCATGATGATTAGACTGTAATATAGACATGTTAGACATCTCCTCCTTGGCCTCAATTTTAGGGTCAAAAACACTGCAAGGCAAAGTAGGATTAGAAATCCTATTAGATTCTTTTACAACCATCTCAGTAGCCTTGCACCGGCCTGGGGCTCTGACCCCGCCCTGTCTGCATTATGGGGCTGAGCTGGGTCCTGCAGTTGCCCCTAAAAAAGACTCAGGCTGTTTTTCAGTGGACTCCTGGGACATTTTACTAACGATCTCATGTAATTTGGCCACTTGATCTGCCAAATGATCCAATCGATTGTTTGGTTTGCGCACAGTTTGGACTTGTGGTGTACCCTTATTAGAAGTGGGTGACCGACTTCTAGGTGAAGTAGGGGATTCAGGCCTACTTTCCTTCTGTTGTCTAGGCCTGTTATTCCAGCGCCTGTATCCCTGGGGACCCCTATTGTAATATTGGGGACGGTAGTTAGACCTCCCAGCACCGGAGTTATCCCCCTCTGGCCCATTGGGGCTCTGAGGTTTTGCTTGCTTGGGTCCTACCTGTGGTCGCTGAGTTTGTTGGACAGGTCCTGTAGACTGAGAGTACTTACGTGGCTGAGTTTCAAATTAGAAGCCAGGGTTTACCTTAGCTTCTGCTAAGCTTTGTTCTGGGTACTTTTTATATCTCCTCTCACCTGTAGCATGGCATTCACTGATATTATACAGTGAGCTGGCAGCTGTCACCAACCTGTCCAAGGGACAAGTTTGGGGATCTATATGCCAACCCATAGGCATTTTTAAGGATAGGGAGGAATTCCCGGCGACTCTGATTGGGTCTACATGTAAGTTTATAGATATCACGTTTTTCAGCAGTCACAATACGGTAAGGGCCGAATTCTAATTTGACCTCGTGCAAAACATCCTGCCAAACCTGAATTTCCCTATCCCTAAATCAAATAAAGTAGTGGCGATATTTACCATCAAATGCCCATGGTAGGAATCTGATCCTGTCCGCATCAGAATACAATTTTAAAGAATCCATGGTGGACTGGTACAGTTCTAAGTGATTTTCAATTTCAGGAGAGCCCTTTTTAGAGAATTTGGGCACAGTAACATTTAAAAACGTAATGATACTCGAGGAGCTCTGATCCTTTTCTGAACAGTGAGTATTTTTCTTTCTAGAGACCACCTCAGCATATGTTAGTCATCTGAAACTCTCATCCCCCTTGTGGGCCGGTATTTTTAAGAACATCAAGATAAGTTAGATGTCTCCTGACTGTGCCAAGTGGCGTCCATACATCCACACATACTCTCTTGGCTTCTGCCTGCAACTCACTTATCCATGCAGCCACATCATAATCCAAATTTAAATGTGAATTGACATATTCAACAACGTTATGGATTAACTGCTCCGGGCTAGATGGACAATCTCCTGTTGCAACATCACTACCGGCTGCACTCATTTTCTTACAACAAAGTTATACACAGATTTATGAATAATATGGTTAGCCAAGAAAAGTATGGAACGTTTTACTATTTGCACAAATAATCAAAGAATGAACTTGATCTCAGTGGGACCTCCATATTATGTCGGGTATATAAACAAATGCTTTATATAAATATTTTTTAAAAAATTTAACGAATCAAAAGAAACATTAGTTAAATTATATTGATCCGTTAGATGGACATAAACATCTCAAAAAGTTCAATCGAGAACCTGATTATTTTGTGCAATCAGCAAAACAGGGTACAAGCATCTATGCAAAAATATAAATGGTTTATTATACAATAATTTAGAATACAAATCAAAAATTAATCAACGTAAATTTCAATAATATACAATGATATGCAGTACCCAGAATTCGCCACTATATGGTGCCAACAAAACACTACTCAAACAACACAAGAATATTATGCAATACGGCTTTAAAATTGTGAGAGATATACAATCAATGGATTATGCGAAAAACTCAATCAAGAAAATGACAGATACGAGCCCTTGCTCTGCCCAAAATGATGACCAATCTCAGATATGGGGTAGTATTGCAACAAAACTTATAAATGATTGGCTTGATATCAAACTAGGGAATATAAAGATTCCCAACAGCGAGTTTCTCCAATATTGTCCCCTTTATTCAGTTATATGCATAGTAACTAAAATCAAGCGAAAACATTGACGTTACATGTCCGCAAATAAGCGGGTATCTGGCTAAGTATCAAGCCAATTAATTTAGATCAATACTACATAAAACAAAAATATACATTACCCAAGGGTCAAGTGATGATCTCCCTTTCCCTTTCCAGAGATCTCCCTTTCTTTCTTTCTTAGTTTTTTCTTTTCCTCATTTTTTTCTGTTTTTTTTTTGTTTTGGTATCTGGTTTCTTAATCCAAAACTTATCAGATGAAAACACCCTCTTAGTTTGGAACTTTCCAATCATTGTTGGATGGGCGTGTGCATTGATAAGGAATGTGACGTCATAATACTACCCAGAATGCACTTTTACTACTGGTGTAGTATTAACTGCTCATATCTAGGTGGCACTGTTGTATAAGCTATAAGCATCATACTATTAAGGGTTAACTCATACATGCCTGATATTTTTAACACTACACACCTCTGACATCCGGAGGCCTTTTCTTAGAGCCAAGGGACAAACTTTTATACATGAATGTATACTTTGAGGAACATCTATACAAATCTCACACTGTGGAATTCATGTCCAGATAAGAAATACAATGAAGCCTCTAAATCTGCAGGTGCCGTGTATCTTTTAACTGTCTAAATGTATAATAGATTGTTACAATAATACTAGCTCTTTGAATGGCACAGTAATATTCCCATGAACTTACTTTGGCCTACATGAAAATCCATACAAAACAGTGAATATAAATCAACATTGCTCTTAAAGGGCTTCTGTCAGCCCACTAAACCGTTGTGGCGGAACCCGCCTCGCCACTGGGCATTGGAGAGGCCTGGCTGCCCGCCTCCTACCTGCTGACTATGGCCCCTGGTAAATTGGTACGTTTGAATGCAATATTTGGGCATGTGGTATTTTATATTGCTGCTACTGGCCCTTTAATGGCCATCAGTGGACATATTATGACTTTTAGGAACAATGCCCCTTTAAGACTGTGTAGCAGATTGCATTCAGGCTGTCTTAAATATTATGTGTGTTATTATGGGTTCGGTTAAATTGTATTGCTGTGTGTTGTGGACTGTATATATCTAGCCCTTGCTATTGTCTGCCCCCCCCCCTTCCTTGTACCATAGTCAACTAGGTGCCCTATTGTATGTAAATGAGGCTGTTGGGTTTGAAGTAGGTGTGCTGTGTCTAAATAAAGTCAGTTCCTGTTTTAACCCTCAAGGTGAAGTGTCGTCTCATTCTTGGGGGAGGATTTATTGCATGCTGTCCCAGTTTGACTGCTAGAAGTGAAAACCTATTCGTATGGTTTCCTATTCAACTGTCTACAGCATTCATATGCTTGGGAGAGGATTTATATGCTGCTTCGGTTCGGTGATTGTGGTGTCTGCCAGAGTGCTTGGAAGCCTCAGGAAAACGCTAGGAGCATCTGTCAACGGAGGTACTCAGTCGGGGTGCCAGGTGATCCGTTACAACCGTTTTTATTTTTTTTTGTTTAATAATAATCCCTACACTGCAATCTCTGCATACATAAGTAAAATAATAATTTTCGTTCAGTAGAATTTGATAAAACGCTATTTTTATAATATGTAAATTACCTTGCTACCAGCAAGTAGGGCGGCTACTTACTGGTAGCAGCCGCATCCTCCGATCCTAATGACGCCCCCTCCACATTGTGATTGACAGGGCCAGGGAACGGAATCGTTCTCTGCTGGCCCTGCCTGTTTTCATTCAATATCTGGCGCCTGCGCCGCGGCCGTACCTATCTTCAATCTGCGCAGGCGCACTGAGAGGCGGCCACTCACTCGGCCGCTCCATCCTCAATGCGCCTGCGCCGATGATGTCACATCTACACCCGGCGCAGGCGCATTGAGGAGCGAGCGGCCGAGTGAGTGGCCGCCTCTCAGTGGAAAGATGGTCTTGAGCAAATATGGAATCAATAGTAAATAATTAACCTCCTTAATGACAGCCATATTGTTTTTTTATGGCGGCCATTGAGGAGACTTATTCTTATGGGCTGCCTTTTTACAGCAGCACTTCAATAGAAAGTTGCAGCATTGTAAACTGTGTAAGATCCGCCATATTTATTAAGAGGTTCATGCCTCCTCCTTCCCATTCTACTTTGTTTGAAAAGTTGCCAGTGTAGTGTACATGGAGAAAAGTAAGAACTATTGCACAAAAAGTAGCTTGAGCAAAAATTTGAGACTTTTCTAGAATAGAAAATTAGAATAGAGGCATTAATAAATTCCCTCCCGCCCTAAGGATCAATGCAATCCTGTAGAGATCAGTGTGGTCACTAGATTAAAGGGGTATTATTTATACCCTATTCCCAGGAGATAAATGTTGAAATGCTGCAGGTCAGACTGCAGGGACCCCGAGTCAATCCAACAACAAAAGGCCCCCCAAGCACCCTCTTTGAATGAAGCAGTTGGGCAAATGACGGTCCAGTGCTCCACTTATATGGAACTGATGGAATGCTGTGTACATCATAGACATGAAAGTGAACGGAGAGGTGGACCACTGCTCTATTTAGAGAGGGGACTCAGAAATCCTCAGTTTTCAGCATTACTGATGGTCCTAAATATAGGCGATACATACTTCTCATGGAATAATACCTTTAACTGCAGCGTAACGTATTGATGATGGAACACCAGTACTTTCATACATCATGGGATTAGAACCATCACAGGTCCCAAACACTGGAAAAAGGGTAACTAGGCTACATTATTATAAGTGGCTGTGAATACACAACGGAAAAAAACCAGCAAGAGACTTTTTGACTTTCTGAGGTGTGACATTAGATGTAAAAGATAAATCCCAGCAGCTGTGTCTTTCAAATAAGCTTCTTTTTTATTTTTTCTTCATAAAGCAGAAAGTCCTACAACCAGGACGCGTTTCGGCATGCAAGCCTTTTTCAACAGGTACATCCATAAAATAAATCAAAACTTATATATAGGGTCTAGTTCAGCCCATTCATGACGTCTCCACCCAGTGGGTGGTATTTTAAATGAATAATTAATCAATCAATTAATGATAGCAGGTGAAAAAACAAAGCAACATATGTCATGGGTTATATTCTACCTTATTGGAGAATCTATATATCCTTTTCATCACATGGCAGCGGTCTAAAAAGAATACATGAAAATATAATAAATGTATCTATATATTTCAAATATTATGCAACAACAAAATCTCATAAATGTGCGACCTCATACTCCCTATTAAGTCCCCTTGGATGCAGTGTATCCAGGGTATGGATCCAAAAAGCCTCTCTTCTGAGGAGAAGCCTTTTGACATCCCCCCCTCTCCTTGGTCTCTTTACCTGTTCTAATATTTGAAAACGTAACTGTGCGACAGTATGTTTGTATTCCTCAAAGTGACATGGAACCGGTAACATGAGTTTTTTTGTCCTGATATCAGATTTATGTTTACTGATGCGATCCTTCACTGCCTGCATTGTCTCACCCACATATAATAGGCCGCAAGGACATTTAATAAGGTATATGACATTTGCGGAATCACAGGTAAAAAAACCCTTTATTCCAAAACTTTTACCAGTATGAGGATGATGAAACGAAGGACCTTTAATTACATGTGAGCACTGGAGACAATGCAGGCAGGGAAATGTACCCATCCGAGGCGAGGATATCCGCTGTTGTTTCAACATTGCTTTTGTACTGCCTAAGTCTGCATGAACCAATTTGTCACGATAGTTCAAATTCTTTTTATTGCAGATGAGAGGTGAGTGTTTAAATTCATCAACCTGAGGGTACGCTTTATTTAACAGGTGCCAATGCTTCCTGACTATATTATCAATGCCTGTATTGAATGGATGGAATTTATGGATAAAAGCTATCCTGGATTTACCTCCATCTAATGAGGCCCTCACCCCTTCCATCCCTTCTCTAGCTGTTTTCAGAATAGTCAATGGATAACCGCGTTCACAAAATCTCTCTGTCATTTCAGTGATCCTTATTTTTGTACAGCCGGGTCTGAGACTATTCTTTCTACTCTCTGATATTGTGATTTGGGAATGGCTTTTTTAAGGGACAATGGGTGGGCACTCTTATAATGTAATATACTGTTTCTATCCGTGACCTTACGATAAATGTCAGTGGATAAATGACCCCCAAGGTTTTTGATGACTTTAGTGTCTAAAAAGCTCACCTGGTTTACGTCACAGGTAACTGTGAACTGTAGACCCTCAACTGCAATATTTAAATCATTCATGAAATCAGATAGGGTCTCCCGGGACCCCGCCCATATGCAAAAAATGTCGTCCACAAATCTTTTCCAAATAATAGCGTTTTTTTTAAATAGCTTATTATTGTATATTCCGCAAATGTCATATACCTTATTAAATGTCCTTGCGGCCTATTATATGTGGGTGAGACAATGCAGGCAGTGAAGGATCGCATCAGTAAACATAAATCTGATATCAGGACAAAAAAACTCATGTTACCGGTTCCATGTCACTTTGAGGAATACAAACATACTGTTGCACAGTTACGTTTTCAAATATTAGAACAGGTAAAGAGACCAAGGAGAGGGGGGGATGTCAAAAGGCTTCTCCTCAGAAGAGAGGCTTTTTGGATCCATACCCTGGATACACTGCATCCAAGGGGACTTAATAGGGAGTATGAGGTCGCACATTTATGAGATTTTGTTGTTGCATAATATTTGAAATATATAGATACATTTATTATATTTTCATGTATTCTTTTTAGACCGCTGCCATGTGATGAAAAGGATATATAGATTCTCCAATAAGGTAGAATATAACCCATGACATATGTTGCTTTGTTTTTTCACCTGCTATCATTAATTGATTGATTAATTATTCATTTAAAATACCACCCACTGGGTGGAGACGTCATGAATGGGCTGAACTAGACCCTATATATAAGTTTTGATTTATTTTATGGATGTACCTGTTGAAAAAGGCTTGCATGCCGAAACGCGTCCTGGTTGTAGGACTTTCTGCTTTATGAAGAAAAAATAAAAAAGAAGCTTATTTGAAAGACACAGCTGCTGGGATTTATCTTTTGTATCTACTGGAGATTGCTCCTTTCCCGTGCAGCGTGCACCTAAAGGTGAAGTGCCGACCTGTTTCCTTGAATGACATTAGATGTAGGCAACTTGAATTCGTTCACAAATGTGCCGCACCAAATACTGAATATTTATGTTAAACAGGGTATTTGACAGTATTTGTTTTGCAGTTTCACTCTTTCAGGTCAACCCATAATTTTCTGGATGTATTATGAAATGAATAAAGGATGCAATTGGTAATGAGGGCATGTACTCATGTGGAAGGTCCAACAGACCCTATATCCCTAGACGTTAGTCCAATCTAGCATGTGGTTTACCTTAACAAAGCTTCAATCATGAGGACTTACAGTCTAGAAGAGTAGGTTTAAGAACATGGTAAAGTTTTGCCTTTCAAGCATGTAGCTATTCAAAGCCATAATATTATATTAATGAAAATCCATTTATTGGATTTAAAAAAAATAATAAATAGTAATACTAAACTGAAATTGTGGTAATAATAATGGTAATAGTGATAAATACATATTTCACACATATTGCATATTCTCATAGCTCCCATACCATGCCCTCCGGCTATACTGAATGACGTAAAACAAGAGCGTTCTCATTCATGGACAGAAAACAAATATCCTGTGAAGAATTGGAACATAAAATAAATGAGAAATATGTATGACTTTTCATTTATACAGGAACTGAAATGAACAAACTGGTTCTGGATACAAATTTGACATGACAGGGTAAACACATAGTTAAAGGGCATCTGTCAGCAGATTTGTACCAATGAAACTGGCTGACTTGTGTGCTTGGTAGCTGAAGGCTGTGTTGGTACCAGTAGAGCCAATGTCCCCATATTGCCCCCATAATGTGTGCCAATGCCCCCTTGTGTGTGCCAGTACAGAAAAAAAAGCCCCCTCTTAGTGCTTCCAGTTGAGCTAATGTCCTCATAGTGCCCCCATAATGTGTGCCAATATAAAATACTGCTATATAGTGCCCCAGTAGATGCCCCTATAGTGATCCTCTCCCCTCCTTCCACATGGTGCCTCCATAATCTGTGCCAGTATAGAATGCCCCTAAATAGTGCCCCCAGTAAATGTCCCAATAGTGCTCCTCTCCTTCCTTCCCTATATTGTCAAATGAAAAAAATAAAAAAATAAACACATATACTTACCTCCCTGCTGCTGTCAGCAACGTGGTGCAGGCCTCTTCCGGCCTGTGTCCCGCGCTGTACGGTGCCCTGCTCAGGCAGCGTGATGATGATGATGATGACGATGTCGTTGCGCCACCTGTGCTGGCCCCAGATAGGCTACAAGCACTAGTCCTGAAGCCTGTCAGAGGGAACAGTGAGGCAAGGAGACATCCCTCCTTTGCTCCGAAACAGCATTCAACTGCGGCAGTTGAATATAGAGAGATGAGCGCTTCCCCAACTGAAGCGTTCATTTCCCTTAGTTCTGCCGCCACCCCCCACTTATTTCCAGGGCCACACCACCTGAGGCAATCGCCTCACCTTGCCTAATTGGCTGTGCGACCTGTCAGGGATATAAAGCAAATGCTTTAAAAGAAAGGATCAAAGGAAATATTTCAAAGGGAATTGATCCTAGAGGTGGACATATAAAACACCTCAAAAAGAGTTTCTAGTTAATTTAATTATATTGTGCAATGAGTAAAACATGGTACAAGCGTCTATGCAAATATATAAATGATTTATTATACAATAACTTAGAATACAATCAAAGCCTAATCAATATAAAATTCAATAATATGCAATAACACACAGTAATATGTAGTGCCCTAAATTCGCCACTAGATGGCTCTAACACAAATACCAGCGTTCCTTATTATCTCTCAAACATAGAATGTAATACAACCATCTCGACCATAATTATGAGATATACTCTCAGTTGACACAGTAAACTCAATAGTGATTAGGGTAGATACGAACCCTTGCTCTTCTCAAACTATGATCAATCTCGGCTATCGGTAGTATTGCGACACAACTTATAAATTATCAGGCCTGATATTGACTATGGAATGTGAATATTCCAATCAAAGAGTTTCTCCAATATCAATATTAGATCTTTTATTCAGTAATATGCATCTTTACTGAATAGTTATAATATTGATATAGCACTTTTAACATTATACATCCGCACTAAAGCGGGGAGTTACTAAATATCAGGCCAATTAATTTAATCAATACTACACATAATAAAGTTATACGTTACCCGAGAATGCAGATGATATGCAGAGTCTAAGGGAAGTCAGATCTAAAGTCCGTTCTGAGCATGGGGATTTTTCTCCTGGGGTGTCCCTCCTTTCTTTCTTCTCTCTTTCTTGTGTGTGTTTTTTTATCAAAAAATTATCAGTTAGACACACCTTCCTAGCTTGGAGTTTTCAGATCATTGTCGGCTAGGCGTGCACATATGATAATGACTATAATGTCACTGTATTACCCAGAATGCATTTCTGCTGTTGGTGTAATGTTACTTATTTATACCTAGGTGGCACTATTGCATAAGCTATTAGCATCATTACCAGTAAGGGTTAAATGTCCAGGTCTGACTTCATCTTACATTCCATACACATAACATATGGAATCCTAAATCAGAGCTACAGGTATTAACTTTAACACATGTACCAATTAAAGCATAGACATTAAGGTACCAGTTTAGACATCTCCCAAACTATCAAATTTATGGTATTGATAAGAATATAATAGACCTTGTACTCTCACAGACATGTGTGTCTCCCCTGTCACTTCAATGGGGGATTGATTGTTAGTTAAAATAACACCGCCTTCCCTGAACGGAGACTCAATAACAAAGTCTATACTTAAAATTCTTCTCATTATATTTTAGGAGTACATGCGTTCTTTGTGAGAAATATATAAGATAATAGGTGCATTGATGTCCTTCATAATATTTAACAATATAAAACAATACATATGTCCTATTGATCTTATACAAAAAAAAGTAAGGTTCATTATATGTGTATACAGACACCACTGATTGTCTGCTTCACCAATAGACATCAACTGTAGGGGTAATTAGTAGTGTTGAGAGCGAATATTCAAAAAGCTAATTTTTATCGCGAATATCGGCACTTTGAGAATTCGCGAATATTTAGAATATAGTTCTATATATTCGTAATGACGAATATTAGTTATTTTTAACAGTACAAATCAGGTGATGATCCCTCCCTTCTTCTAGCTTGTGGGCCAATTAAAAGGCTTTGTCACAGCTTAGCAACATCCCTAGCAACCAATAGAAAAGTTGCCTACCCCACGCCGGTGGTTTGTGCGCATTACGTAAATAATACATTGTCAAATCGAAATCAAGAATATTATCTTGAATTCGCAAATATATGACGAATATTATACAAAATATTTGCGAAATATCGCAAATTCGAATTATGCCCCTGCCGCTCATCACTAGTAATAAGTACCAAATACGTCTAGAGAATATCCTTATCTCAGTCATAAATCTATAAGGAGACAAGAATGTCTCTTCTCAGACTGGTACATCTATACAGAAGAAACCTTATGGACAGTGTCCTTGTCACGGCTGAGGATGGGGGAAACCCTTAGCCGTGCGATGCCAGAAGATGTTTGGTCGTTGCTCGACCAGGACGACAGAATTAGGGAGCAGGTCACCTCCTATCGCGTCCCTAATCTGACCCTACAGTTATATATACCTCCCTAACACGTGCTGGGACTGTCTATACTTTTTATTTACAATTGGTCAGAAGACCATTAATGTCCCTTGATTGACACGTGTTACTAAATGTAAAACTTAACATTTATTAGTTATTTTTATAAACAATTAGAACATCTTAATTTAAAATTACCAGCTCTGCCTGCCTTATGTATTAAACTGTCGCTCGGGGTCTGATTGTTAGGTGTATCCACTAGGGGGCACTTTCCCCTCTTGGCTATTGCGATCTCTGTTTGATTATCAACTGCATGAAGTTAGTGCACATTGTTGCTTTCACAGTGCACTAGTCCCTAGCGATTTTGTCCCCTCCTGTGGATTCACTCTTGTGGCTATATCAACCAGACCTAATTTGGCTAAGCATCCGCTGCTTAAAACCACCCTAATAACACTATCTGCTCCCCGACATGTTTCGCCAACAGCTTTGGCGTCTTCAGGGGTATGAGCAGTGACTAGTGTGTTGGGGGCGGAGCCAACCTTTTAAAACCTCCCTCCGTGTGTCATAGTTCTTAAACCAATCGGTGCCTCTGTTGTTCTAACCTAGTTCTGCTGGCCTATCACTGTGTATCTAACAGTTGAGGCTCAGTACTGTCTCCTCCCACTGTCTCAACTTCCAATGGGCATTGATCTGCGCTGCTTCTATTGCGCTGACACTTAGTAACTGCGGTCGGCACTGCCATTTTCTGCGCATGTCTGGGCACTTGGTCCGTGGATTTACAAGATCTTATGTTTCCGCACTCTCCTAATATTGATGGCGCTTGCTCTCCCCGTCACTGCCCGGTATGTCGCTCATCTGCACCCTTCAGATGTCTTAGATTTATATTTTATTTGCGAGTTATACTGCGCCTATTTAATGATAGTGCTGATCCATCAGACTACTGTTGCGCATGCGCGGGATGCCTGTTACGCGTGTCAAAACACTTAGGTTCCGTCTGATGTATCCGATCTGTCCCTTCACTGCATCTCGTAATGGTGATATTGCCGATCACCCGGCTTCTATAGCGCATGCGCTAGGACTCTGTCAGTATTAGATATTGCCTATATCAGTTCACTAAGGTCCCATATGCTGTCTCTAAGTATCTTTGACTTAGCTAGGTGCTGCCTTTGATTTTGGGGCTCTTGTGTTTTGGACATATGTCCGACTTCCATATAGCTACAGCCATCCACTGGGTCATTTTATTACTTATAATAACAGTGCATTTATGAGTTCACATATAGTTGAATATTTGCTTTATTTGTATTAAATATTTATTTTTATATATATTTGATTTAATTTTTTATATTTTTTATATTTTTTATTTTTTATTTTATATTTTATATTTTTATTTTTTATTATTGATTATCAATTCATCTTGGTGGTACCTTCACTCCTTAGTGATATAACCTTAATATTAATAATGGTGATAATTCGGATTAAAAATAATTTATATTTAAGCCACACCTCGTGTCCCTTGGATCTGTTGAGCTATTGGAATGTCGTCCATATGTACATCTATGTGTATTTTATTTTGAATACTTATAATCTCATCATTAATGCTTTATTTTCTTGGTTTTATTTAATTTCTGTATTTATTTCAGAGGTGCATTGGTTCTCATTTTTCACCTGCTAGTTAGCATATATGTGGTTCTCCTTAGTCTGGATACATTTTTATTTTATATTTTTTTTTATTTTTATTTTTTCCAAAGGTAAGTTTTTATTTTTTATTATTTTAATTTAATTTTATTTATTTCAGAGGTATATTGTTTGTCACCAACTGGTTATCATATGTCTGTTCCTCCTTGGTCAGGACAGATCTTTATTTTATATTTATTTCAAAGGTACTTTAGTTACCATATTGTCCCCTACTAATTGATATGTATATGATTCTCCTTATCCAAGGTACATATATTATTAGAACTATTTCTTATTCATCTTACTATATTCCTGGTTTATGGTTGACTATACTGCCCCATTTTACTACAGCATATAGTTCTATTGTTTCTTTATATTTCCCCATCATTAGATTATAATTCTGGAATCTTTCTCACAGGAACGAAGCATATGTAAACCCCTCATTCAGTCCATGGGGTGCTAGGCTTCCTAGGCGATATATCCATCGGGCTTCTTCCTGTTGTAGCCTCTGATCTAGATTGCCCATTCTTGGGCCTAGCTTGAGTTTCTGTATCCCCCATACTTTTAGCTTCTGTACGTTCCCGTTGTGTACATGATGCATGTGCCTTGCGAGAGGTGTATCGTTGGTAGTATTCATAATACTAAGATGTTTTGAGATACGTCTTCTAAGTTCTTGCGTGGTTTTTCCCACATAGATTTTTGGACACTCACATTCTATGGCATATATTACTCCCTTTGATTTACAATTGATGTATTCTTTTATCTGATATTTTTTATTGTCGCCTGGATTTAGGAATTCCTTTTTTGGCGACATCAACCTGCAGAAGCTACAGTCACCACATGGATACGACCCCGTCATTCGGAGCCAGGTAAGTTTTTCTTGTTTTTTATCCTGAGTAAAGTGACTGTGCACTAGTTTTTCTTTAATATTCTGCCCCCTTCTATATGTAATAGCTGGTCTAGGGGTAATGGTTTCTTTCAGTTCATCATCAGAGAGTAATATATGCCAATGACGTGTCAAGATCTTACGTATTTTCTCATGTTGTCCATCATAGTTTCCGATACAGCGTATTACTTTATCATTTTGTACTCTGGGTTGTCTATTCCCCACGAGTAAACTCGTTCTGCTGCTCCTTTTAGCTCGGTTGTATGCATAATGCAACGTTTTCTTGGGATATCCTCTTGCTAGAAATCTTTCATATAGAAGCCCACATTCTGATTCAAACCCCTCCGGTGTCGAGCAATTCCGTTTAGCTCGGAGGTATTGCCCTATTGGGATTCCCTTTTTAAGACTGGTTGGATGATGGCTTTTCCAATGTAGAAGGCTGTTTGTAGAAGTGGGTTTTCTATAGATGGTGGTTTTGATACTACCATCTTCCTCCAGGGCAATCGTCAGGTCTAAAAAGTTGATAATTTTCTGATCTATTTCAGCAGTGAATTTTAGGCCTAATGCATTGTTATTGAGTTCAGCAGCAAACTCAGAAAAGTGTGTGCTAGTGCTATCCCACAAAATTAAAATGTCGTCTATGAAACGACCCCAATAAAGTATGTGATCTGTAAAGTGTTGGTTATCTTCAGTGAAGACTACCTGTTCTTCCCACCACCCTAAAAATAAATTTGCGAAGCTAGGGGCACATGTCGTCCCCATAGCGGTCCCGGTGGTCTGTAAATAAAATTTGCCATTAAACGTGAAATAATTGTGTGTCAACAAAAACTCCAATAGTGATAAAATAAATTCATTGTGCTCTTGAAATTGTATCCCTTTCTTATTCAAAAAATATCTAATTGCTTTTAGGCCAAGATGGTGTTTGATGCTGGTATAGAGAGCCTCTACGTCCAGACTCGCTATCAATGTCGTATTATTGACCTGGATGCCCTGGAGCTTGGTTAGTGTGTCCTTAGTATCTTTGAGATAGGAGGATAAACTAGATACAAATGGGGATATCATCTGGTCCACATAGCCGCTGATCCCCTCACATAAGCTTTGGTTACCTGACACTATTGGCCTCCCTGGGATCGGGTCCCGTTTTTTGTGAACTTTCGGGATCGCATAAAAGGTAGCTATAGTTGGATGAGGATTATATAGTACTTTCAGTTCTTCTTTGGTGATGAGATCTCTCTCTTTTGCTACATCTAAAATGGCCTTTAGTTCTTTTTTAAAGATCTCCGTAGGGTTTTCTTTTAAGAGTCGATAGGTGTTACTGTCGTCTAAGAGAGTCATCACCATCTGTACATAATATTCCTTGTCAAGGAGTACTATGTTTCCTCCTTTGTCGGAGGGTTTTATCTCCAAATTATTGTTTTTCATCAGACTATCTAAAGCTCCTTTTTCTTGTGGAGTTAGATTGGATCCCAGGGAGGTTTTACTCGTTTTTATTTTTTGAAGATCTTTTGTGACCAGGTCCACAAACGACTCTATTTTCCCATATTTCCAAAATGGTGGAGTGAATCTAGATTGCGGGGTTAGTGTACTGTAAGGTGCCCTCGGTGGTACTGTCTCTCCTTGATGTTCTCTTTGTAGATCCTCAAGATCCTGCAATGCTTGTGCCTCTTTGGCACTTTGCCTTGCAGGGTCTCTTTCCAAGTTTTTGTGTTCTTTATATAGGGCCAGCTTTCTCGCAAATAGATTCACATCCTTGACCCAGCTGAAACAGTCAAAATACGGTAGAGGTGTGAACGAAAGACCTTTACTTAACATGGTCTCATCTTCCAGTGTGAGTGTCAGGTCAGTGAGATTAATGATTTGCATTTGATTGGATGATACAGCAGCTATGTCCCCTGACGGTATCCCCACTTGTCTCTGTCCCTGAGCTGTATTCCGGGCACTAAAAAATGGGGCATGAACGTTTGAGTAGTATTCCCCATTTGGGTATTGGTTCCTGCTGCACCACTCACTACTTGTGAAGGTAATGATGAACAGGATAATGACTGTAC
Source organism: Bufo bufo (assembly GCF_905171765.1). Taxonomy (NCBI): domain Eukaryota; kingdom Metazoa; phylum Chordata; class Amphibia; order Anura; family Bufonidae; genus Bufo; species Bufo bufo. The sequence goes on along the minus strand of NC_053395.1, from coordinate 71,246,928 downwards.
TCCAGCCAGCTGACCTCCTTCCCCACCTGTCATACCGCTTGCATCCGTTGGTACTGGATTGGGACATCTTGGGGTATCTCGCGAGTAACCTCTGTTATTGGCCTGCTTGTAGTTAGATCTGTTGTTCCCTCTCCGTTTGTATCTAGATCTATAGCCAGTTCTTTGTGCAGAGGTATGGCTCTCCGATTCAGATATATCTGACTCAGATATATCGGTATATTCGCTTCGATTATAATTACTGCGATAGTTGGTTTGATTTTGTTTTGTATATACCTTCCCTGTGTCAAAATCTTTTTTATCCCTGTTATATTTGCGGTGTTTTCTTTCTTTGACTTCACTTTGCAAATATTCAATATTTTTTTGAAGTTTCGTCTCTAGATTTGTAAATTCTGTTTGCGACCGAAATGTTTGTATGTCATTGATCTCTTTTTCTAGTTGTATTGCAACCTTACTCAGTGCTTGTTTTTCATACTCTAATAGGTATGTCTGCATACGCAGAATATTCAGTCAACAGATTTTCCCAGCCTTTCAGGAATTCACTGAAGATAACTAACACTTTACAGATCACATACTTTATTGGGGTCGTTTCATAGATGACATTTTAATTTTGTGGGATAGCACTAGCACACACTTTTCTGAGTTTGCTGCTGAACTCAATAACAATGCATTAGGCCTAAAATTCACTGCTGAAATAGATCAGAAAATTATCAACTTTTTAGACCTGACGATTGCCCTGGAGGAAGATGGTAGTATCAAAACCACCATCTATAGAAAACCCACTTCTACAAACAGCCTTCTACATTGAAAAAGCCATCATCCAACCAGTCTTAAAAAGGGAATCCCAATAGGGCAATACCTCCGAGCTAAACGGAATTGCTCGACACCGGAGGGGTTTGAATCAGAATGTGGGCTTCTATATGAAAGATTTCTAGCAAGAGGATATCCCAAGAAAACGTTGCATTATGCATACAACCGAGCTAAAAGGAGCAGCAGAACGAGTTTACTCGTGGGGAATAGACAACCCAGAGTACAAAATGATAAAGTAATACGCTGTATCGGAAACTGTGATGGACAACATGAGAAAATACGTAAGATCTTGACACGTCATTGGCATATATTACTCTCTGATGATGAACTGAAAGAAACCATTACCCCTAGACCAGCTATTACATATAGAAGGGGGCAGAATATTAAAGAAAAACTAGTGCACAGTCACTTTACTCAGGATAAAAAACAAGAAAAACTTACCTGGCTCCGAATGACGGGGTCGTATCCATGTGGTGACTGTAGCTTCTGCAGGTTGATGTCGCCAAAAAAGGAATTCCTAAATCCAGGCGACAATAAAAAATATCAGATAAAAGAATACATCAATTGTAAATCAAAGGGAGTAATATATGCCATAGAATGTGAGTGTCCAAAAATCTATGTGGGAAAAACCACGCAAGAACTTAGAAGACGTATCTCAAAACATCTTAGTATTATGAATACTACCAACGATACACCTCTCGCAAGGCACATGCATCATGTACACAACGGGAACGTACAGAAGCTAAAAGTATGGGGGATACAGAAACTCAAGCTAGGCCCAAGAATGGGCAATCTAGATCAGAGGCTACAACAGGAAGAAGCCCGATGGATATATCGCCTAGGAAGCCTAGCACCCCATGGACTGAATGAGGGGTTTACATATGCTTCGTTCCTGTGAGAAAGATTCCAGAATTATAATCTAATGATGGAGAAATATAAAGAAACAATAGAACTATATGCTGTAGTAAAATGGGGCAGTATAGTCAACCATAAACCAGGAATATAGTAAGATGAATAAGAAATAGTTCTAATAATATATGTACCTTGGATAAGGAGAATCATATACATATCAATTAGTAGGGGACAATATGGTAACTAAAGTACCTTTGAAATAAATATAAAATAAAGATCTGTCCTGACCAAGGAGGAACAGACATATGATAACCAGTTGGTGACAAACAATATACCTCTGAAATAAATAAAATTAAATTAAAATAATAAAAAATAAAAACTTACCTTTGGAAAAAAGAAAAAGAAAAATAAATATAAAATAAAAATGTATCCAGACTAAGGAGAACCACATATATGCTAACTAGCAGGTGAAAAATGAGAACCAATGCACCTCTGAAATAAATACAGAAATTAAATAAAACCAAGAAAATAAAGCATTAATGATGAGATTATAAGTATTCAAAATAAAATACACATAGATGTACATATGGACGACATTCCAATAGCTCAACAGATCCAAGGGACACGAGGTGTGGCTTAAATATAAATTATTTTTAATCCGAATTATCACCATTATTAATATTAAGGTTATATCACTAAGGAGTGAAGGTACCACCAGTATGAATTGATAATCAATAATAAAAAATAAAAATATAAAATATAAAATAAAAAATAAAAAATATAAAAAATATAAAAAATTAAATCAAATATATATAAAAATAAATATTTAATACAAATAAAGCAAATATTCAACTATATGTGAACTCATAAATACACTGTTATTATAAGTAATAAAATGACCCAGTGGATGGCTGTAGCTATATGGAAGTCGGACATACTGTATGTCCAAAACACAAGAGCCCCAAAATCAAAGGCAGCACCTAGCTAAGTCAAAGATACTTAGAGACAGCATATGGGACCTTAGTGAACTGATATAGGCAATATCTAATACTGACAGAGTCCTAGCGCATGCGCTATAGAAGCCGGGTGATCGGCAATATCACCATTACAAGATGCAGTGAAGGGACAGATCGGATACATCAGACGGAACCTAAGTGTTTTGACACGCGTAACAGGCATCCCGCGCATGCGCAACAGTAGTCTGATGGATCAGCACTATCATTAAATAGGCGCAGTATAACTCGCAAATAAAATATAAATCTAAGACATCTGAAGGGTGCAGATGAGCGACATACCGGGCAGTCACGGGGAGAGCAAGCGCCATCAATATTAGGAGAGTGCGGAAACATAAGATCTTGTAAATCCACGGACCAAGTGCCCAGACATGCGCAGAAAATGGCAGTTCCGACCGCAGTTACTAAGTGTCAGCGCAATAGAAGCAGCGCAGATCAATGCCCATTGGAAGTTGAGACAGTGGGAGGAGACAGTACTGAGCCTCAACTGTTAGATACACAGTGATAGGCCAGCAGAACTAGGTTAGAACAACAGAGGCACCGATTGGTTTAAGAACTATGACACACGGAGGGAGGTTTTAAAAGGTTGGCTCCGCCCCCAACACACTAGTCACTGCTCATACCCCTGAAGACGCCAAAGCTGTTGGCGAAACATGTCGGGGAGCAGATAGTGTTATTAGGGTGGTTTTAAGCAGCGGATGCTTAGCCAAATTAGGTCTGGTTGATATAGCCACAAGAGTGAATCCACAGGAGGGGACAAAATCGCTAGGGACTAGTGCACTGTGAAAGCAACAATGTGCACTAACTTCATGCAGTTGATAATCAAACAGAGATCGCAATAGCCAAGAGGGGAAAGTGCCCCCTAGTGGATACACCTAACAATCAGACCCCGAGCGACAGTTTAATACATAAGGCAGGCAGAGCTGGTAATTTTAAATTAAGATGTTCTAATTGTTTATAAAAATAACTAATAAATGTTAAGTTTTACATTTAGTAACACGTGTCAATCAAGGGACATTAATGGTCTTCTGACCAATTGTAAATAAAAAGCCTAATCTGACCCTGACTCCTAGCTGTATGAGCCGACCCTGATGGTAGGAGGGCTCATACTCCGGAACCTTGGAGTCCCTATTAGCCCTCAGGGTGGCCCTGAACTAGGAGCTGGGTAAGACGACCTGATCCTCCTGGATACGGAGGAGCAGGGGTCTCACTGGCCAAGCCTCAAGGAAGGGGTAACACATACAGACATATGGATATGGCAGGTGAACAACACTAGTTCCAAACCTACCTGCCACAGCCTTGCTGACTGGAACCCATGCACCAGTATTGCTGTCCACACAAGCACCAAGGAGACAGCACACCACAAAACACACAGGAAACCAGGACCCCCATAGCTGTAAATAAAACACGGAAAGGATAACACATCAACTTGGCATCATACATTGGTTTTATGACCACAAGGGTGGCCCTCACTGGAAGATGGTAAATAACCAGGAGGCTGACTCCAGCAAACCATGGCTGAAGTACCCCTAAGAGTCTGGCATCCAGCAGGAGCTAAATAGCCCCAAGTGGCCACACCCACACACACACCCAGTGTTCACACACTAAGAAGGGAGTTAACCCTTCCTACACCAGGCAAGGGAAAAATCCACTTAAAGGGGAAGTGAACAATCAACTATTACACTGCAGCTGTTACCGGAGGCAACGACATGCGTGGAAACCATGTCCTGGGAAAGAGCCAGAAGGCCGAGACACCGCCACCACATGTACACAAGACCACACGTTGCCAGGGGCAGCCACAAGTGAAGGGAAGTGTCACAGTGCACACATACATAAACCTCGTGCACACCAGACATAGAAAGTGCACATCATACAAACAAAAGGCACACCTACAAAGAAAGGTTGCCAGGTGTAACCGCATGCACTTGACAACAAGCTGCCTAGCAACAGCTCAGGCTGCTATACTGCCAAGTACAAACATGTTGCCAGCGGCAACCACATGTGAGGCAACATACCAGCAGCCCTCACCATGTGGTTGACAACAGACAAAACCGCAGGCAACTGCATGCGGGTCCAGGAGTCGCGACCATGACCATGGTCGTGACAGTCCTTTCCATGAACCTATTTCGGCCAACTTTAAAAATTCATACAAAAATGGACAATATATCACAATATGGCCTCTTATATATAATCAAATCCACGATAATTATGATATTTAGATATAAATGTTATATACTGTACCTATGAAAAAGCACAACAAATCCTACTTTATTACAATCTAATCCATTGAAATAAATTGGATTATATTGGAATGTCAAAAAGGTTGTTCATTACTCTCATGAAGATTTATTGAGTGGGTCAATAACTTTGAATGTAAGTTGGTGGTGACGATAGTGTCCTCCACAACGGAATATAAGTCCGATAGATGTTGCTTCTGATTTTCCATCTCGACATGAATAGTCATAAGATTTATTTTTAGTGAACCGATCTCAAGTTCCAATGTCTTAATAGAGATGGAATTAGCAGCTGATACACTGGTGGCAACGACAGCGCCTACTACGCCAAAGATTATGGCAATCACAGAAATTAACCGCTTTGGTTATTGACTTGTGGAAAACTGTTCCCTGGTCAGGGTCTTTCTTGTCTGTTCCATGATTTGTGTAATCCGTCTTTGGGAATAACCGACTCTATCTCTGGAGACTGAATCTCGGAAACGTTGAACTGTCTTTAAACGGAGCTGTGTGGATCCAAACTGATGTGGATCTTCTAGGATAGAATCCTCTTATTCGTCAAGATGAATCCCGTGGTATTCTGCAGCATGATCCCAGATGAAGAGCCTGGTAAAGCGATCGGTTCAGTGTGAAACTCCTTCCCCAAGATTAAGAGGATGTAGATAACAGTAACAATTCTTGAAGCCATCTTGTGCCTATAATATATTGTATGACAAATATAAGCACATACATCTTTCCACTTTTCTTTTTATCAACCCTACAATAAAAGAAGTCATAATACCATACTTTTTCAATTTGGCATAGTTTTCTTTCTTTAACAGAGCAAGTTCTTGGTTCAGAAGTGAGTCAAGAGATAATTAGTTACAGAGGAAAAATACATGAGGATAGGTTAGTACATTCATTTGTTTATATGATACAGATCCTGGGTTTCCGTCTTTAGCTGGAACCCCGATATCTCTTCACTCCTCATCATCCGGTAATCCTTCCATTTTGCGAAGTTGTGACCTAGGATTACAAACAAGTAATTGATTAATATGTAGTGATGAGCAGCAGGGGCAATATTCGAATTTGCAACATTTCACGAATATTTTTGTGAATATTTGCCATATATTCAAGAATTCGTGATCTCCAGTCATTATTTTCTTGATTGCAAAAATTAGCATTACGAAAAAAATTTGCATTACGAAAAATCGCAATCAACACTACTCCCAAAATCCAAAATATTGCAGCCTTCTCATTGGCCCAAAAGCTTGAAGCAGGGAGGGATCTGTAATATTTGAAATTACGAATATATCACTATATTCTAAATATTCGCGGATTCTCGAAGTGCAAATATTCGCGATAAAAATTTGTATATTCATGATCAACACTATTAATATGCACCCATTTCTCTATAAATCCATCCCCCTTAGGAATTTGGATCTTGTAGCCCACAGGTGACAATTTGTCAAGGACGACATAGGGTCTCTTCCAGGAAGGCAGGAACTTCCTTTGCTTCACCTGATCCCGGGCAAAGTTATAGAGATAAACCTGATCGGAAATCTGGTATTCCTTTTGAGTAGTCCTCAGGTCATAGTAGGTTTTGACGCTTACTTGTCACTACCAGAGCTTTGAGACGTTCTCACAGCTCTGTTTCTCCACCCCTGTGATGATGTCACTACTAGAGCTTGGAGGAGTTCTCACTGCTCTGTTTCTCCGCCCCTGTGATGAGGTTTTTACTTTCTGTTTCCTTCCTCCCAGCTGTTCCTCCTGCATTTGATTTCCCTGCCTTTAAATCACACCTCCTCCTTTGTAGGGTGTGGATTATATTTCTCATTTGAGTTGTAGCTCTTGCTTGAGTATCTTCACTTGTAAGCTATCATTTCACTGGACCTGTGTTCTGCTGCAGCAAGTACTCCGGATATTGCCAGCTGTCTTTGGATCCGTCTTCTCTGCTGCTGCAGCTCCTTCAGCTAAGTGTGCAGACATTGTAGTGTATCTGTTTATTTTCTGACTGGATCTGAGGCGACCACGGTTCCCTCCATATACTGAGCAGGGCACCGGTGGCCGTGCCCCTTCCACTATTGTAGGGGTTACAGTGGTCATCAGTCTTAGGTACGCGGGCATGCCTCGTTCCACCATTTGGATCCGGGCATGTGCTTTAGCAGCATAGGGAGAGCTTTGAGGGTCTGACAGGGGCCACCCTTTATCCTCCCTAGTTTGGGTCCGGTCAGTAGCTCTATTTACTGTGTATGCTCTTGTTGCTCACATACAGCCGTGACATTATAATCCGCCAAAACCGTCCTTTTTGACATGGATCCGCTTTCTGGCCTGGTTGACCGCATGCAGGGTCTTTCTTTGGAGGTAGCGGATCTCCGTCAATCTATGACTCAGCTTCAAGCATTGGGCTCTGCTCCGGCCCATGGAGTCTGTTGCGAGCCAAAGGTCTCACTTCCGGAAACGTTCTCCGGGGGCAGTGATAATTTTGTTCGCTTCAGAGAGGCATGCAAACTCCATTTTTGCTTGTGTCCCCACTCCTCTGGTAATGAGGAGCAGAGGGTGAGGATTGTCATCTCCCTGCTCAGGGGTAATGCTCAGACTTGGGCTTTTTCGCTGCCATCAGGGCATCCCTCCCTTCGATCTGTGGAAAGATTTTTTGTGGCCCTGGGGCAGATATATGATGACCCGGATCGTGTTGCTCTGGCCGAATCTAACTTACGTTTTTTATGCCAGAACAAACTGTCTGCGGAGCTTTATTGTTCTGAATTTCGGAGATGGGCAGCTGATTCAGGTTGGAATGATGCTGCACTCCGGAGTCAGTTCTGTCATGGTCTCTCAGAGAGATTGAAAGATGCGTTTGCTTTCCATGAGAGACCAACGTCCTTAGACAGGCGTCTAAGAGAAAGAAACGAGACCTCTCTGTCCAGCCATTGTCAGTCTAGAGGCAGTGGTGCGGACTCATTCAGTCCTCATCCTGTCTCGCTCCCCTTTGAGTAGGAGCCCATGCAGCTAGGTCGACTTGCCCCTGATAAAAGAGGATTTAGTCCTCAGAGTAAGGTGTGTTTTTGTTGTGGGGGCATAGGTCATTTGGCAAATGTTTGTCCGTCTAGGAGATTCTTGAACTGTACTAAGAGCGATAATAAGAGAAAAACCTCAAAAGGTAAATCATCAAATTCTGCTTCATCTGCTACTTTGGGCAAAGTTGATGTAGGAATTGATGCTTTTCCTCTGACCTGCAGTTCCCGTTTTCTCCTGTCTGCCAGGGTGGCGCTAGAGAGCAAAGTCATTTCTTGTGACATTTTTGTCGATAGTGGAGCGGCCGTCAATCTTATTGACACTCAATTTGTAGCCATGCATGGTTTTCAGGTTTGCACATTAGAAAAGGATATACCTGTTTTTGCTATTAACTCTGCTCCACTCTCACAGAGATCTCTGAAGGGCATTGTTCACAATATCCAGCTAGCTGTAGGTGACACTCATGTGGAGGATATATCTTGTTTTGTCCTTAACGGATTGCCTTCTCCTCTAGTTTTGGGGTTACCCTGGCTCACTAGACATAACCCCACTATTGATTGGCAAGGAAGGCAAATAAATGAGTGGAGTGACTTTTGTAGAGAGAATTGTCTCACAGCGACTTTTGCAGAGGTGTCTACTAAAGCTGTGCCATCATTTCTCTCTGATTTCTCGGACGTGTTTTCCGAGAGCGGTGTTCAGGAGCTACCTCCTCACTGGGAGTTTGACTGTCCCATTAACCTCATTCCCGGCGCCAAGCTGCCAAAAGCACGCCTCTACAATCTCTCACAACCGGAAAGAATCGCAATGCGAACCTATATCTCCGAGAGTCTCGATAAGGGGCATATTCGTCCCTCAAAATCACCTGTTGCCGCGGGTTTTTTTTTTTGTTAAAAAAAAAGATGGCTCTCTGAGACCTTGCCTAGATTTTAGGGAGCTGAACCGTATCACGATTCGCGATCCCTATCCCCTTCCTCTGATCCCGGACCTCTTCAACCAAATTGTTGGGGCCAAGGTTTTTTCCAAATTGGATTTGAGAGGCGCGTACAACCTGGTCAGAGTCAGAGAGGGGGATGAATGGAAAACGGCCTTTAATACCCCTAACAGGCATTTCGAGAATCTCGTTATGCCTTTCGGCCTGATGAATGCTCCGGCCGTCTTTCAGCATTTTGTTAATAGTATTTTCTACCATTTAATAGGGAAATTTGTATTGGTGTATCTTGATGATATTTAGATTTTTTTCCCCTGATGTTCAGACCCATCAGGATCATCTTTTTCAGGTTCTGCAGATTCTGCGGGAAAATAAATTGTACGCCTAGCTGGAGAAATGTCTTGTTATGGTATCGGAGATTCAATTTCTGGGTTTTCTCCTCTCTGCTTCTGGTTTTCGCATGGATCCGGAGAAGGTCCGTGCTGTACTTGAGTGGGAGCTTCCTGAGAATCAGAAGGCATTGATGCGCTTTCTGGGTTTTGCGAACTATTACAGAAAGTTCATTTTGAATTATTCCTCTGTTGTCAAACCCCTCACTGACATGACAAAAAAGGGGGCGGATTTTTCCTCTTGGTCGGAGGAGGCGCTTGCAGCTTTTTCTAAGATTAAAGAGAGTTTTGCGTCTGCTCCCGTCTTGGTGCATCCCGATGTTTCCTTACCTTTTATTGTTGAGGTGGATGCTTCCGAGGTGGGTGTGGGTGCGGTTTTGTCCCAGGGCCCTTCTCCTGCCAAATGGCGACCCTGTGCCTTTTTCTCTAAAAAACTTACCCCGGCAGAGAAAAACTATGATGTGGGAGATAGGGAGTTGTTGGCCATCAAGTTGGCTTTCGAGGAATGGCGCCATTGGTTGGAGGGGGCCAGGCACCCTATCACCGTTTTTACCGACCATAAGAATCTGGCATACTTGGAGTCGGCCAGGCGTATGAATCCGAGACAGGCCAGATGGTCTCTGTTCTTCTCCAGATTCAATTTTGTTATTACATTCCACCCTGGGATCAAAAATGTGAAGGCTGATGCTCTCTCTCGCTGTTTTCCGGGAGGAGGAAACTCCGAGGACCCGGGTCCCATTTTGGCGGAGGGGGTAGTTGTTTCTGCTCTATATTCTGATTTGGAGGCCGAGGTCCAGGCTGCCCAGACTGAGGCACCTGCCCGTTGTCCTTCTGGGAAGTTGTTTGTGCCTCCTGAGCTACGTCACAAACTCTTCAAGGAGCATCATGATACTGTTCTTGCTGGTCACCCCGGGAGTAGAGCCACGGTAAATCTCATTGCTCGGAGATTTTGGTGGCCGGCTCTTCGTAAGTTGGTGGAGGGATTTGTGGCTGCTTGTGAGACGTGCATTCGCGCTAAGGTCCCTCGTTCACGGCCTTCAGGTTCCCTTCTCCCGTTACCCATACCTTCCCGTCCTTGGACACACCTGTCCATGGACTTTATCACGGATCTTCCTCGTTCCTCAGGGAAGTCGGTGATCCTGGTGGTGGTGGACCGTTTTAGCAAGATGGCTCATTTCGTACCTTTCCCTGGTTTACCCAATGCTAAAACGTTGGCGCAAGCTTTTGTCGACCATATTGTTAAATTGCATGGCATTCCCTCTGATATTGTTTCCGATAGAGGCACGCAGTTTGTGTCCAGGTTCTGGAAGGCTTTCTGTTCTCGCCTGGGGGTTCGGCTGTCCTTCTCTTCTGCTTTTCACCCGCAGTCGAATGGTCAGACTGAGCGCCTCAATCAGAATCTGGAGACATATTTGCGCTGTTTTGTGGCAGAGAACCAGGAGGATTGGTGTTCATTTCTCCCTCTTGCTGAGTTTGCTCTGAACAACCGTCGTCAGGAATCTTCTGATAAGTCACCATTCTTTGGTGCATATGGGTTCCATCCGCAGTTTGGAACATTCTCGGGAGGGGCTCTTTCTGGTTTACCTGAGGAGGAGAGATTTTCCTCGTCTTTGTCTACCATTTGGCAAAAGATTCAGAGCAATCTTAGAAAGATGAGTGAGAAGTATAAGCGTGTGGCTGATAAGAGACGTGTGCCTGGTCCGGACCTGAATGTGGGTGATCTGGTGTGGTTGTCTACAAGAAATATTAAACTGAAGGTTCCCTCCTGGAAATTGGGTCTCAAGTTTATTGGGCCTTATAAAATCTTGTCAGTCATCAATCCTGTTGCCTTCCGTCTTGATCTTCCACGGGTTTGGAAGATACATAATGTATTTCACAGATCTCTCTTAAAACCATATGTCCAGCCCACGGTACCCTCCTCTTTGCCTCCTCCTCCGATTTTGGTTGATGGCAATCTGGAGTTTGAGGTTTCCAGAATTGTGGACTCTCGCATTGTCCGCGGTTCTCTTCAGTACCTCGTTCAGTGGAAGGGTTATGGTCCTGAGGAGAGGATGTGGGTTCCGGTGTCGGACATTAAAGCCACTCGCCTCATCAGGGCATTTCATAGGGCTCATCCTGAGAAGGTGGGTCCTGGGTGTCCGGAGTCCACCCGTAGAGGGGGGGTACTGTCACTACCAGAGCTTTGAGACGTTCTCACAGCTCTGTTTCTCCACCCCTGTGATGATGTCACTACTAGAGCTTGGAGGAGTTCTCACTGCTCTGTTTCTCCGCCCCTGTGATGAGGTTTTTACTTTCTGTTTCCTTCCTCCCAGCTGTTCCTCCTGCGTTTGAATTCCCTGCCTTTAAATCACACCTCCTCCTTTGTAGGGTGTGGATTATATTTCTCATTTGAGTTGTAGCTCTTGCTTGAGTATCTTCACTTGTAAGCTATCATTTCACTGGACCTGTGTTCTGCTGCAGCAAGTACTCCGGATATTGCCAGCTGTCTTTGGATCCGTCTTCTCTGCTGCTGCAGCTCCTTCAGCTAAGTGTGCAGACATTGTAGTGTATCTGTTTATTTTCTGACTGGATCTGAGGCGACCATGGTTCCCTCCATATACTGAGCAGGGCACCGGTGGCCGTGCCCCTTCCACTATTGTAGGGGTTACAGTGGTCATCAGTCTTAGGTACGCGGGCATGCCTCGTTCCACCATTTGGATCCGGGCATGTGCTTTAGCAGCATAGGGAGAGCTTTGAGGGTCTGACAGGGGTCACCCTTTATCCTCCCTAGTTTGGGTCCGGTCAGTAGCTCTATTTACTGTGTATGCTCTTGTTGCTCACATACAGCCGTGACATTACTGCTGCTTTCTCTAGATTCTTCTGGGCAAACGCAAATGCATGCTGAAGGTGCTTGCGTACATTCTCGATATACTCATGAGCTGTTGAAGCATTTATCAAATTGTGGTTGTCCGGTAGAGTAAATGCTGGGGTAACACCATCTTCCTGCCTGTGATCATTTCGAAGGGAGAAAGATTGGTTGCCGTGCTTGGAGTGGCCCTGATGGCCATGAGAACCAAAGGCATCCCAGTCTTTACCGGATTCATTGACAAATGTCTTTAGAATGTTGACAATTGTTTGGTTGTAACGTTTTACTCCACCACAAGAGGCTGGCCGATAAGCTATATGTAGCTTTCTTTTTACCCCCAGTATCTCCCACATTTTCATCACCTCACTAGTGAAATGACTATCGGACTCGATGCGTTGGGGAAGACAAAACAGGAGAATCTGTGGTTAATCAGTAGAGACGCGCACACACTTGAACTGCATGTTTTTAAAGGCAAACATTCCACTCATTTTGTGAATAAACAAGTCACGGTTAACATATCTATTGCCTTTTGATGAAGTTGTTACTGGTCCAATAAAGTCAATCTGGATGTCTGACCATGGCATGGACATCCCCCTTTTCATCAGCGGTGCCCGATGAGTGGGTGCCTGTGGCTGGAATTGAGGACAGATTAAACATCCTTGACAATATGTGCGAACGTCTTGCAACATATGAGGCCAATAAGCGTAATCCCGTAATAATTCATACGTTAACATCTCACCATCATGATCACCCATTGGGGCGTCATGGGCGTGCTGTAACATCAAACCTCGGTATGCCACAGGTATCATCCATTGTAAGATACCATTCTTCGAGGTTCTTACCAGCAATCCATCCAGTAACGAGAATTGGGACTTACCTTTCATCAAAATTCCGTAACTCTTCTTTGCCTACACTGTCTTCCACAGTTATGAGACAATTCTGTGGATCTTCAATGTGTTTGTAAAAGATACCAATGACTGGATCCCCCTATTGATTCGCGATGAGATCCTCACTAGGGGAATCTTGGCTCCATTGCACCACATTGGCTTTGGCCTCCTTTTGGGTCTGTCTTCTTGTCGTTGCCTCCACTTGAACAGTTCCCATAAGGTCATCAACGTTCAGGACTTCTCCATTAATGGCTCCTTGTTTGGCAAGGGAATCTGCCAAATCATTCCCTTCCTTATTCACACCTGGATATTTTAAGTGCCTCCTTACCTTGAGTGCGATCCTTCAAAACATTTGACCATGCTTGACAGGCTTGTTGTTGCTTCTTACCATGTTAGACCTTTTCCATCCAGGGAAGTACTCCACAAAGCTGTTGCGAACATAATTAGAATCTGTGATTATAACAGACTCTTTAATACCAGATTCAATAGCCATTTGTACAACTTTATACACAGTGGCAAACTCTGCGACCTGACTACTTTTGGGACCAGATTTGTACCCCACGGACACAACAGGGAATATATTTTTTCACACGACTCCGATACCTGCAACCATTGTACATTCAGTTCCTATATTGGTATTGAAAGAACAGCCATCTACATATACACATGGTAAGGATTTGCAATACTCTTCTTCATAAGACTTGTATGGAGATAAAGATTGTTCTTCTAGGAAATCATTTCCTGTTGATTCATCTTTATGTCCTGCATTGGTACAGGCGTGAAGTTCAGATAATCCTTGAGCAACTGGATTCTTATTATTTTGTATGTACAGTTGCAAGAAAAAGTATGTGAACCCTTTGTAATGATATGGATTTCTGCACAAATTGGTCATAAAATGTGATCTGATCTTCATCTAAGTCACAACAAAAGACAATCACAGTCTGATTAAACTAATAACACACAAAAAATTTAATGATACCATGTTTTTATTGAACACAGCATGTAAACATTCACAGTGCAGGTGGAAAAAGTATGTGAACCCCTAGACTAATGACATCTCCAAGAGCTAATTGGAGTGAGGTATCAGCCAACTGGAGTCCAATCAATGATATGAGATTGGAGGTGTTGGTTAAAACTGCCCTGCCCTATAAAAAACACACACCAGTTCTGGGTTTGCTTTTCACAAGAAGCATTGCCTGATGTGAATGATGCCTCGCACAACAGAGCTCTCAGAAGACCTACAATTAAGAAATGTTGACTTGCATAAAGCTGGAAAGGGTTATAAAAGTATCTCCAAAAGCCTTGCTGTTCATCAGTCCACGGTAAGACAAATTGTCTATAAATGGAGAAAGTTCAGCACTGCTGCTACTCTCCCTAGGAGTGGGCATACTTTAAAGATGACTGCAAGAGCACAGCGCAGACTGCTCAATGAGGTGAAGAAGAATCCTAGAGTGTCAGCTAAAGACTCACAAAAGTCTCTGGCATATGCTAGCATCCCTGTTAGCGAATCTACGATACGTAAAACACTAAACAAGAATGGATTTCATGGGAGGATACCACAGAGGGAGCCACTGCTGTCCAAAAAAAAAACATTGTTGCACATTTACAATTTGTACAAGAGCACCTGGATGTTCCACAGCAGTACTGGCAAAATATTCTGTAGACAGATGAAACCAAAGTTGAGTTGTTTGGAAGAAACACACAAGACTGTGTGTGGAGAAAAAGAGACACAGCAAACCAAGATCATCCCAACTGTGAAGTATGGTGGTGGGGGCATCATGGTTTGGGGCTGCTTTGCTGCGTCAGGGCCTGGACGGATTGCTATCATCGAAGGAAAAATGAATTCCCATGTTTATTAAGACATTTTGCAGGAGAACTTAAGGCCATCTGTCCACCAGCTGAAGCTCAACAGAAGATGAGTGTTGCAACAGGACAACAACCCAAAGCATAGAAGTAAATAAACAGAATGGCTTAAACAGAAGAAAATACGCCTTCTGGAGTGGCCCAGTCAGAGTCCTGACCTGAACCCGATTGAGATGCTGTGGCATGACCTCA
Source organism: Bufo bufo (assembly GCF_905171765.1). Classification (NCBI taxonomy): domain Eukaryota; kingdom Metazoa; phylum Chordata; class Amphibia; order Anura; family Bufonidae; genus Bufo; species Bufo bufo. The sequence goes on along the minus strand of NC_053395.1, from coordinate 71,231,927 downwards.
AGAAAGCGACATCCCAAGAATATTGCTGAACTGAAACAGTTCTGTAAAGAGGAATGGTCAATAATTACTCCTGACCATTGTGCATGTCTGATCTGCAACTACAGGAAACGTTTGGTTGAAGTTATTGCTGCCAAAGGAGGCTCAACCAGTTATTAAATCCAAGGGTTTGCATACTTTTTCCACCTGCACTGTGAATATTCACATGGTGTGTTCAATAAAAACATGGTAACATTTAATTATTTGTGTGTTATTAGTTTAAGCAGACTGTGATTGTCTATTGTTGTGACTTAGATGAAGATCAGATCACATTTTATGACCAATTTGTGCAGAAATCCATATAATTCCAAAGGGTTCACATACTTTTTCTTGCAACTGTATCTGATTTTCAATGGCCATCCCATTAAGGACATCGTCCAGGCGGTTATCCTGCTGTTTGACAGATTTCCATCCTTGATTCTATCACTTAGCAAATATTGCAGTGGTTGGTGTGTAGTTTTCACAAGAAAATTTTCGCCTTGGATAAAACTCCTGAAATATTGCAAAGCCCACACCATTGACAGTAATGCTTTTTAACAGTCATTGAATTTTACCTCAACCGTGATAAGAACTTGCTGGCATAGGCGATGATCTTATTCAGGTTTCCCTATTTCTGGAAGAAGACTGCACTTGCGCTTTTGTCGGTGAAGCCTGTTTTAATGAAGAAAGGTTTGCCACCTTCTGGGTAAGCAAGGCAATGGGGCTTGGGTGAGTCTGGCTGTGAGCTCATTCACAGCTTCTTTGTGGTGTTCACTCCATTCCCATTTCCCTCCTTTCTTCAGCAACTGCAAAAGAGGTTTCGTAATATCGGCATAGTTGTCTATGAACTTACGTGAATAGTTCATCATACCCAGGAAGGATCTCAACTCCTTGAGATTTGTAGGTGACTTTGTATTGGTCACTGCTTCCACCTTCTTTTTCTGTGGATTGATTCCATCAGCAGTGATTTCGTGACCTAGGAAATTGACTTTGGTAATACACTAGGGTTGAGTGAACCCGAACTGTAAAGTTCGGGTTTGTACTGAACTTTAGGATTTTTGGACCCCGGACCTGAACCCGAACATTTCTGTAAAAGTTTGGGTTTGGTGATTTCTTAGTGCTTTTTGGAAGGCTGCAGAGCAGCCAATCAACAAGTGTTTTTACTGTGTGCCCTTAGAAGCCATCACAGCCGTGCCTACTAATGGCATGGCTGTGATTGGCCAGTGCAGCATGTGACCCAGCCTCTATATAAGCTGGAGTCACGTAGCGCTGCACATCACTCTGCTGTGCTTAGTGTAGGGAGAGCATGCTGTTGCTGTGAGGAAAAGAATAGGATAGAATCTTTAATCAGAACTCCAATTGAACTCAGCGATCTACATAGATTTAGTTGTGTGGGTGCAGTGCACAATCTTTTTACCCTGCCCTGAGCCCAGTGACAGAGAAAAATAACTTTTATCCGTCTGTTAGTTAGGTGGGCAGCGGTGGACATTTTATGCAAGCTCAGTGCTAGAGATGGCCCGAATAGTTGGCCGGCAAATAGTTCCCGGCGAACATAGCTTGTTCGCGTTCGCCGCGGCAGGCAAACATATGCGATGTTCGGTCCGCCCCCTATACATCATCATTGAGTAAACTTTGACCCTGTACCTCACAGTCAGCAGACACATTCCAGCCAATCAGCAGCAGACCCTCCCTCCCAGACCCTCCCACCTCCCGGACAGCATCCATTTTAGATTCATTCGGAATCTGCATTCTCAGTGAGAGGAGGGAAAGTGCTGCTGCTGCTGATTCAATAGGGAAAGCGTTAGCTAGGGCATTGTTCTGTGTCCACAGACTCATCTGCTGTAAGGACAGCGTCCTGACAGCATCCCAAAAAGCCCTTTTCAGGGCTGGTACATTAGTCTGCTTTTTTATTTTATTTTTATATATACATATATTGCAGTTGCCTGCCCATGTGTGAGAGGAGGGACAGTGCTGCTTGCTGCTGCTGATTCAATAGGGAAAGCGTTAGCTAGGGCAGTGTTCTGTGTCCACAGACTCATCTGCTGTAAGGACAGCATCCTGACAGCACCCCAAAAAGCCCTTTTCAGGGCTGGTACATCAGTCTGCTTTTTTTTAATATATATATATTGCAGTTGCCTGCCCGTGTGTGAGAGGCTGCAGGCTCAGTCACAGACAGCACTGTGTGCACACCATTCATACAGGGTGCGACAGAAAATAGCTTGCAGATAAAAAAAATTCTATTTAATATTTTTCTGTGATCTAATCCCATTTGCAAGCCCGTGTGTGTCAGGCCCACACAGACTGTATTGTGGCCACTGGCTAGTGGCTAGACCTCCACTTATACCGTTACAGGATTCATTTACTCACAAATACCTCGCAGATAAAAAAAAATTCTATTTAATTTTTTTCTGTGATCTAATCCCATTTGCAAGCCCGTGTGTGTCAGGCCCACACAGACTGTATTGTGTCCGCTGGCTAGTGGCTAGACCTCCACTTATACCGTTACAGGGTGTCATTTACTCACAAATACCTCGCAGATAAAAAAAAATTCTATTTAATTTTTTTCTGTGATCTAATCCCATTTGCAAGCCTGTGTGTGTCAGGTGGGGCAGTAAATTGCACGGTGCAGACGCAGTGACCGTGGTGTGGATTCAAACAAAGGGGAGGAAGCCAGCATTTTTTTTAACCATCTCCCCGTTCGAAAAATCTATTTAATAATTTGACCCCAGATTGGGGACGTAACAGGGATTAAACTGATGAGAATAGTACTACAGAAAATACCACTCATATCCAGTGGGACAGTAAATTGCACGGTGCAGACGCAGTGACCGTGGCGTGGATTCAAACAAAGGGGAGGGAGCCAGCATTTTTTTAACCATCTCCCCGTTCGAAAAATCTATTTAATAAATTGACCCCAGATTGGGGACGTAACAGGGATTAAACTGATGAGAAGAGAGAACTACTGAAAATACCACTCATATCAGGTGGGGCAGTAAATTGCACGGCACAGACGCAGTGACCGTGGATTCAAACAAAGGGGAGGGAGCCAGCATTTTTTTAACCATCTCCCCGTTCGAAAAATCAATTCAATTCACCTTTCTGTGACCCTTGGTGTTGTACGTGGCTGGGTGGAGGAAGAAACCTTCAATGACATCAACGGGACATGGCTAGCTTGGTATCCAACCTTGAACAAATGGGGAGTTTGCGGTTGGGCAAATGGACTGTTTGCGGTTGTTTGCGGTGCATTAAAAGGGGAGTTTGGTCTGTCAATGTCTGTGAAGCGGGCGTAACCCTTACACTACCTGATCGATACAACATCATGCCTGATCGTATACACACACTGGATGTTTTAAACCACGTTGTTCAAAAAAAAATTGGATTGTTAGGTGATTTATGCCCTTTATGGATTAAAATCCAACTCTGCGTCAACTACATAATTTTCCATGGGAGTTTTGCCATGGATCCCCCTCCGGCATGCCACAGTCCAGGTGTTAGTCCCCTTGAAACAACTTTTCCATCACTACTGTGGCTAGAAAGAGTCCCTGTGGGTCTTAAAATTCGCCTGCCTATTGAAGTCTATGGGGTTCGCCCGTTCGCGAACATTTGCAGAAATTCGCGTTCGGCGTTCGCGAACGGAAAATTTTATGTTCGCGACATCACTACTCAGTGCACCAGCACTGCATGTGTGCTTTTGTGACATTCAAATCCAAGCTTGAAATACTACAATAATAATCTGGTTTTAAAAAAACCACCCATTTTGGGCAATATCCTACATCTGGTGCCTTTGCAGCATTAGTCAGTGTGCAATTTAAAGGGTTTCTGTCACCCTGCAAAACTCTTTTTTTTTTTTGGGGATAGTTAGATTGCTCATAGTGCGATATAGCAGAATATAATGCTCTTACTTACTTTCATGCGGCCGATTCTTTATAAAACGAACTTTTTTAATATGTTAATGAGGGCTCTACCAGCAAGTAGGGCGTCTACTTGCTGGTAGCTGCTGCAGAAATCCGCCCCCTCGCCGTGTTGATTGACAGGGCCAGCTGTGATCTCCTCCTCCGGCCGGCCCTGTCAGTAATTCAAAAATCGCGCGCCTCGCGTCATTCGGCGCAGGCGCTCTGAGATGAGGAGGCTCGTATCCTCAGCACTCCCTCAGTGCGCCTGCGCCGATGACGTCTTCTCTTTCGGTGATGTCATCGGCGCAGGCGCACTGAGGGAGTGCTGAGGATACGAGCCTCCTCATCTCAGAGCGCCTGCGCCGAATGACGCGAGGCGCGCGATTTTTGAATTACTGACAGGGCTGGCCGGAGGAGATCACGGCTGGCCCTGTCAATCAACACGGCGAGGGGGCGGATTTCTGCAGCAGCTACCAGCAAGTAGACGCCCTACTTGCTGGTAGAGACCTCATTAACATATTATAAAAGTTCGTTTTATAAAGAATCGGCCGCATGAAAGTAAGTAAGAGCATTATATTCTGCTATATCGCACTATGAGCAATCTAACTATCCCAAAAAAAAAAAATGAGTTTTGCAGGGTGACAGAAACCCTTTAAGCTAGAAATACAGCTATAATTTTCTGGGTTTAAAAAAACACCCTTTTTGGGCAAAATACACAATTTTACAGCCCTTGCTGCATCTGCACGTGTGAAATTCAAGCGTTATATACTGCTGTCATACAGTGGCGTCGCCAGGGGGGGGGCCATGGCCCCCCCTACATCAAGCTGTGCCCCCCCAACTAAAATGTCCCAAATTCATTTTGGTACTAGTTGGTCTGTGCTGCGCTGCTGCGCACTGCGTAGGCACTGCGTAGGCACTAGGCAGCCCTACCGGACATCTTCTTCACATCTGATGATCTGATCTGACTGAGTCTCGGACTCGGTGCCGTTGCGGTCTCACTCTCTAATCTCCACCCACCGCCGCCGCGCCCCCAGCCCCGCCCCCGGCCCGGCCTAGCCCCGGCCCCGCCTCCGGCCCCAGGACCTGACCAGTTGAGTCAGACTCAGTGGTAGTGCTGTGCATAAATCAGCACGCCGCTAGTCGAGACTAGCTGATTCTGATTCATTCAACTACTGGCAGCAGCTGCTTGAAGGGCTTCTGTCACTCCACTAAAGTCATTTATTTATTTTTTGGCAACTTAAATTCCTTATAATGTGATATATCAATATATAATGCTCTTACTCATTTTGGTTGGGCAGTTTCTTCAAAAACTACCAGCAAGTAGGGCGGCTACTTGCTGGTAGCAGCCGCATCCTCCTCTCATAAAGACGCCCCCTCCTCATGTTGATTGACAGGGCCAGCGAACGCGCTCGTCCTCTGGCTGGCCCTGTCTGCGTTCAAAATCTGGCGCCTGCGCCGTACCTGTCTTCAGTCCGCGCAGGTGTACCTGTCTTCAGCCGAGCGAGCGTCCTCCTCTCAGTGCGCCTGCGCCGACTGAAGACAGGTACGGCGCAGGCGCCAGATTTTGAACGCAGACAGGGCCAGCCAAAGGACGAGCGCGTTCGCTGGCCCTGTCATTCAACATGAGGAGGGGGCGTCTTTATGAAAGGAGGATGCGGCTGCTACCAGCAAGTAACCGCCCTACTTGCTGGTAGAGAGCTCATTTACATATTATAAAAGTCAGTTTTTGGAAGAAACTGCCCAACCAAAATGAGTAAGAACATTATATATTGATATATCGCATTATAAGGAATTTAAGTTGCCCAAAAAAAAAAAATGACTTTAGTGGGGTGACAGAAGCCCTTTAAGCCAGCCAGGCCCAGACTAGAGACTGTGAGACAGACAGTGTGTGGCATGGCATGGCGTGGCGTGGCCCTACCCTACCCTAACCGAACAGACTGGACTGAGACTGACTGAGCCTGACCTAGTGGTGACGGTGTAGCAGGTAAACTTAATAATAATAAGGTACAACTTACAAGTAGTGACTAGTGACTGAATGGACTGACTAAGTCTCTTTCTATTCTAACTAGAGAGATTAGATCTGACTCTGACTGAGTCTGAGAGGAGAGCTGGCTGGCGGCTGCCCCTGAATCTTCCTGATTTAAAAGTTAAAGGGGTTCTGCACTTTAATTTAACTGATGATCTATACTCGGGAACGGAATTGCGGGTCCGCATTTCCGTATACGGCAGCACGTCGTGCTTCCCTATAGAAATGAATGGGTCCGCAATTCCATTACGCAAATTTCGGATGTGTGAATGGGGCCTTATAGGGAGAGGGATCCCGGTATGACACTGATATGGGGTGGATCTGTGGATGACACATAGCAATGTGTCTACAAATGCTCCCAGTTTAGGTAAAAAAATCAATGAACTTGGGTCAATAATGGCATCTGAGAATGTAGATTTAGTGGCTGTTACGGAGACATGGTTTAATGAAAGAAATGACTGGGACATAACCATACCAGGGTACTCTTTATACAGAAGAGACAGAGAAGGCAAGAAAGGAGGAGGAGTGGCCCTGTATGTGAAAGATAGCATTAAATCTAACCTAATACAAGTTGGTGAGGCCAACATAGAGTCAGTTTGGGTTACGTTGCAGTTTGCTAACCATGCAGTAACTCGTGTAGGTCGTGTAGGTGTGATATATAGACCACCTGGTCAAGTTAAAGAACTAGATGATCTACTAGTTGAAGAAATAGCTAAAATGACAATGAAAGGAGAAGTTATCATTATGGGAGATTTCAATCTTCCAGATATAAACTGGAAAACCAAAATAGCAAGTTCTACCAGGAGTACAGATATTCTAAATTCCCTACTGGGGTTATCTCTACAACAAGTGGTTGAGGAGCCAACCCGGAGGGAGGCCATTTTGGATTTGGTATTCACAAATGGGGATTCGGTATATGATGTCATTGTAGGCGAAACCTTGGGATCTAGTGATCACCAGTCAGTGTGGTTTAATATAAGAACTGTGAAAGAGTCCCACCACACAAAAACAAAAGTTTTAGATTTTAGAAAAACAGACTTTTCAAAAATGAAATTAGTCATAAATGAGTCCTTATCAGACTGGAACGGATTACATGGAGTCCAGGAGAAATGGGACTACTTAAAAGGTGCATTATTGAAGGCAACAGAAAATTGCATTAGACTTGTCAGTAAAAGCAAAAAAAGGAAGAGACCACTGTGGTACTCAGCAGAAGTGGCCCAAATCATTAAAAATAAAAAGCTAGCATTTTTATTAAAAAAAACAGAGCAATGAAGATAAGGAAATCTACAAGATTAGGCAGAAAGAGGCCAAGCAAGTTATAAGAACTTCTAAAGCGCAGGCAGAAGAAAAACTAGCTCAGTCTATGAAAAAAGGGGATAAGACATTCTTCAGATATATAAATGAAAAAAGGAAATTAAAACAAGGAATAACTAAATTAAAAACAAAGGACGGAAGGTATGTAGAAGAGAATAAAGGGGTAGCCGACTGCCTTAATGAATACTTCTGTTCAGTTTTTACAAAAGAAAAAGAAGGAGAAGGACCTCCACTAGAAAGGATGACTAATAAATCGTTTGATGCATGTGTCTTTACAGAGGAAGATGTTCTAAGTTTGCTGTCTAAAGTGAAGACAAATAAGTCACAGGGGCCTGATGAGATACACCCAAAATTATTAAAAGAGCTTAGTGGTGAGCTGGCAAAACCGTTAACAGATTTATTTAACCAATCATTAGTAACAGGAGTCGTCCCGGAAGATTGGAAATTGGCAAATGTCATGCCCATTCACAAGAAAGGTAGTAGGGAGGAATCGAGCAACTATAGACCAGTGAGTCTGACATCAATAGCAGGCAAATTAATGGAAACCCTATTAAAGGATAGGATTGTGGAACATCTAAAATCCCATGGATTGCAAGATGAAAAACAACATGGGTTTACTTCAGGGAGATCATGTCAAACAAATCTTATAGATTTTTTTGACTGGGTGACTAAAATAATAGACGGTGGAGGTGCAGTAGACATCGCATATCTAGATTTTAGTAAGGCTTTTGACACTGTCCCACTGTCATGGTCTTACCTGCTTGCTGCTCTCCTTCGTTTGACATGTGCTGGCGGCCATCTTGGTTTCTGGGTTTCTTGTAGCCTTCCACCCTGCGGCTCCTCCTTCCCCTGGGAGGAGCTGGATGCCTAGCTCATATATATAGGAGGTCTGTGGCTTCAGTTCCTTGCTTGGTCCTCTTGTGTTCACATGCTTCTAAGACTGCTGCTGCTTCTGGTTCCTGATCCTGGCTTCGTCTGACTACCCTGCTGGTTCCTGATCCTGGCTTCGTCTGACTACCCTGCTGGTTCCTGATCCTGGCTTCGTCTGACTACCCTGCTGGTTCCTGATCCTGGCTTCGTCTGACTACCCTTCTGGTTCCTGACCTCTGGCTTCGCAAAGACTCTGCTCGGTTTCACCATCCGTTTGGACTTTTGCTTTACAGCTTTATTTTCAATAAAGCCTTCTTATTTTCACTTATCTCTTGTTGTACGTCTGGTTCATGGTTCCGTGACACCCACATAGAAGACTTATCAATAAACTGCAGTCATTGAGCATGGACTCCCATATTGTTGAGTGGATTAGGCAGTGGCTGAGTGACAGACAGCAGAGGGTTGTAGTCAATGGAGAACATTCAAAACAAGGTCATGTTACCAGTGGGGTTCCACAGGGATCTGTACTGGGACCAATTTTGTTTAATATCTTCATAAGTGATATTGCAAAAGGCCTCAATGGTAAGGTTTGTCTTTTTGCTGATGACACAAAGATATGTAACAGGGTTGATGTTCCTGGAGGGAAACGCCAAATGGAAAAGGATTTAGGAAAACTAGAAGAATGGTCAGAACTCTGGCAACTGAAATTTAATGTGGATAAGTGCAAGATAATGCACCTGGGGCGTAAAAACCCAAGGGCAGAATATAGAATATTTGACACAGTCCTGACCTCAGTATCTGAGGAAAGGGATTTAGGAGTAATTATTTCAGAAGACTTAAAGGTGGGAAGACAATGTAATAGGGCAGCACGAAATGCCAGCAGAATGCTTGGATGTATAGGGAGAGGTATAAGCAGTAGAAAGAGTGAAGTGCTTATGCCGCTGTACAGAACACTGGTGAGACCTCACTTGGAGTATTGTGCGCAGTACTGGAGGCCATATCTCCAGAAGGATATAGATACTCTAGAGAGAGTTCAGAGAAGAGCTACTAAACTAGTACATGGATTGCAGGATAAAACTTACCAGGAAAGGTTAAAGGACCTTGGAAGAAAGAAGAGACAGAGGGGATATGATAGAAACTTTTAAATACATAAAGGGAATCAACTCGGTAAAGGAGGAGAGCATATTTAAAAGAAGAAAAACTACCACAAGAGGACACAGTTTTAAATTAGAGGGGCAAAGGTTTAAACGTAATATAAGGAAGTATTACTTTACTGAGAGAGTAGTGGATGCATGGAATAGCCTTCCTGCAGAAGTGGTAGCTGCAAATACAGTGAAGGAGTTTAAGCATGCATGGGATAGGCATAAGGCTATCCTTCATATAAGATAGGGCCAGGGACTATTAATAGGATTCAGATATATTGGGCAGACTAGATGAGCCAAATGGTTCTTATCTGCCGACACATTCTATGTTTCTATGTTTCTATGTTAAGATGCTATAAACGGTATGTGTCATCCACAGATCCCCCTCCATAAGTGTCATCCACAGATCCCCCTCCATAAGTGTCATCCACAGATCCCCCTCCATAAGTGTCATCCACAGATCCCCAGGCGGCTAGGACATGTTGAAATCTGAGTGATTGGGGTTTTTCTTCCCCATTGCGGTTTTAGGTATTGGGTAAAGTATCGCAGCATTTCTAAGCATACTTGTGTAAATGTATCGTTGTTATAGCTGCCCCCCCCTACTTTTGTCCTGGCCCTCAGTATGCCCCCCCAAAAAATTTGAAAGCTAGAGACGCCACTGCTGTCATATTCTGTTAGTAAAAAAAAAAACTTTTTGGGCAAAATATTTAATATTGCAGCCTTTGCTGCATATGTTACTGTGAGATACACCCTTCAGAAACTGTGGTTCTATTCTGCTACTAATAAAACACCCATTTTGGGCAAAAAAACTTTCATTGCGGCCTAGTCTACATCTGTACGTGTAAGATACAACCTAGACAGTACGCCTGCTACTGCCCACCGCAGCAAGGGACCGAGCACACCAAAGCCAGCTCCAAGGAGTTCCCTGGCATGGCAGTTCTTCAGACAATGTGCTGACGACAAGACACGAGTGGTTTGCACGCTGTGCAATCAGAGCCTGAAGCGAGGCATAAACGTTCTAAACCTGAGCACAACCTGCATGACCAGGCATCTAAGTGCAAAGCACGAGCTGCAGTGGAGTAGACACCTCAAAAACCAAGAAAGGTCTCTGGCTCTTCCTGCTTCCTCTTCTGCTGCAGTCTCTGCCTCTTCATCCACCTCTGGAGTGACAGTGCCACCTGCCACCCCGCAAACAGAGGATTTGCCAGTAACACCACCATCTGGGTTACCAAGCATTTCCACAATGTATCACGGAAGCGTTCAGCTCTCCATCTCCCAAACACTGGAGCGGAAGAGGAAGTACCCCCCTACCCACCCAAGATCCCTGGCCCTAAATACCAGCATTTCAAAATTAATGGCCTTTGAAATGCTGTCATTCCATCTGGTGGAGACGGAGAATTTTAAAAGCCTTATGGCGGTGTCTTTCCCACAGTACGTCGTGCCCAGCTGCCACTACTTTTCCAGGCGTGCCATCTTTTCCCTGCACAACCAAGTGGGGGACAAAATCAGGTGTGCACTGCGCAACGCCATCTGTGGCAAGGTGCACCTCACTACGGATACGTGGACCAGTAAGCTTGGTCAGGGACATTATATCTCCATAACAGCACACTGGGTAAATGCAGTGGCGGCTGGGCCTGATAGCGGATAGCAGTTTGCCGCATGTCCTTCTACCACCACTTCAGTTTGCCTCCTGTTGCTTCCTCCTCCTACTCCGCTTCCTCATCCTCTACCGTCTCCTCATCCGGTCAGCGTAACACCTTCACCACCAACTTCAGCACAGCCAGGGGTAAGCGACAGCAGGCAGTTTTAAAACGTATCTGTTTGGGGGACAAACCCCACACCGCGCAGGAGCTGTGAATGGGCCTTGAACAACAGACCGATGAGTGGTTGGTGCCATTGAGCCTCAAGCCTGGCCTGGTGGTGTGGGGTAATGGGTGAAATCTCGTAGCAGCTCTGGGACTAGCCGGTTTGACGCACAACCCTTGCCTGGCGCATGTGCTGAATTTGGTGGTTCAGAGAATCCTTAAAAATTACACCGACATGTAAGAGCAGCTGCATAAAGTGCGGGCCGTCTGTGCGCGCTTTCGGCGTTCTCACCCTGCTGCTGCTCGCCTGTCAGTGCTGCAGCGTAACTTCGGCTTCCCGCTCACCACCTCATATGCGACGTGCCCATAAGGTGAAACTCCAACTTGCACATGCTGGCCAGACTGTGAGAGCAGCAGCAGGCAATAGTGGAGTTTCAGCTGCAGCACGCACGGGTGAGCTCTGCAGAACAGCACCACTTCACCACCAATGACTGGGCCTCCATGCGGGACCTGTGTTCTTTGTTACACTGTTTCGAGTACTCCACCACCATGGCCAGTGCCGATAATGCCGTTCTCAGCGTTACTATCCCACTTCTATGCCTCCTTGAAAAAACCCTGCTGGCGATGATGGAAGAGGATGTGGCACAGGAGGAGGAGGAGGAAGGGGGATCATTTCATAGGGTTTCTGGCCAGTCATTCACAAGTGGCTCCGAGGGTGGGTTCCTGCACCCACAAACGCCAGGTACACAATTTTCCAGCCAGGGCACAGTTCTGGAGGATGAGGATGAGGAGATGGAGGAGGAGGAACCATGTTCACAGCAGGGTGGCACCCAGACCAGCTCATGGCCCTCACTGGTGCATGGCTGAGGGGATACAGAGGACACAGAGGATACACCTCCCACAGAGGACAGCTTTCCGTTGCCTCTGGGCAGCCTGGCACACATGAGCGATTATATGCTGCAGTGTCTCCGCAACGACCGCCGAGTTGCCCACATTCTAACTTGTGCTGATTACTGGGTGGCCACGCTGCTGGATCCCCGTTACAAGGACAACGTACCATCCTTAATTCCCTCACTGGAGCGTGATCGTAAGATGCGTGAGTACAAGCACACACTGGTAGATGCACTGCTGGTGGCATCCCCACTTGACAGCGGGGGCACAGTGGAAGCACAAGGCGAAGGCAGAGGAGGAGGAAGAGGTCGCCAACGCAGCTGGGGCACTGCCAGCACCTCAGAAGGCAGGGTTAGCATGGCCGAAATGTGGAAAAGCTTTGTCAGCACGCAACAACAACCAGCACCACCAGCTGATATGGAACGTCTTAGCAGGAGTCAGCATTTCACCAAAATGGTGGAGCAGGATGTGTGCACACGCCTACACGTACTAAATGACGTGTCTGCCCCTTCACCTTCTAGGTCTCCAAATTGGGCACATGGCCTGAACTTGCCCTTTACGCCCTGGAGGTGCTGGCCTGCCCTGCAGCCAGTGTATTATCTGAACGTGTGTTTAGCACGGCAGGGGGCGTTATCACAGACAAGCGCAGCCGCCTGTCCACAGCCAATGTGGACAAGCTCACGTTCATTAAAATGAACCAGGCATGGATCCCACGGGACTTGTCCGTACCTTGTGCAGAATAGACATGTATACCGGCCTTAACCAGCCATTGTTATACTACAGCGCAATTGCTCGTTTTTGTATTTTGGATATTTCACTCTTTTGGAGTGTACCCTAATAAATAAAAAAATTAAAACCAAAAACCAGTGTTGGCTACCTCATCCTCCTCCACCGCTGCTTCCACCTACACCGCTACATCCATCGTCTCCTCAAACTCCTACTCCATATGGAACTCCACCTCATAAATCAAATAAGTTTTTTTTTTAATTTGTACGTATTTTAGTTGATATCATTTCACTAATTTGTCTGTTACATTTTCGGTGAAATTCACAAATTTTTGGGTGTGATGTACCACTGCTATACCTAGTAGACAGGTACAAAAATTCACTAATTTGTCTGTTACATTTTCGGGTGAAATTCACCAATTTTTGGGTGCGATATACCACTGCTATACCTAGTAGACAGCTAAAAAAAAAAAACTAATTTGTCTGTTACATTTTCGGGTGAAATTCACCAATTTTTGGCTGTGTTATACCCCTGCTCTACCTAGTAGACAGGTTAATAAATTTGTATATAGAGAGGCTGAGCACACTCCCAATGGACCACACAAAGACTATTCAAAAATTATTATATTTATTACACCAATATATAGATCTAAAAATTAAAGCAAAATTACAATATAACAAAATACACAATAAAAATACACATTAAAAGATATAATATTAAAATTGTTCAGATAAAGAGCATAAATGCTTAAATTGCGGTGGCATACAAAAGAATAATATATGCAACTTGGATAAAAGGAATATGTCCTGATTAGAAGAAAAAAGAGAATCGATGGCAATTCGATATTTGATTATTCGACACTGTGAAAATAAATTTTTGACTGTATGAAGATAAATTTTTGAATAAATATGGAAATAAATTTTCGAATGAATGTCCAGACTGGAATTCGATATAAGCTTGTAGTTATTCTATCGATTATATAGTATTCAGTCGATATTCCCTGTATGGCAAAACGAAAAGAACACTCACTCTTGCAAAATACCGTCTGACTATAGCACACAGTGGCGTCCCACGTGGCTGATGGAGTCAGATTCGGCGGTACCTGTTCGTAGCAGTTCAGCAGGAGCAGTGTAAGCGATGTAGCCTTCCGTGTAGAGATTCTTTGGTGAAGAAGTTTTGATTACAGCTCTGTCACTTCAAGGGTTTAAATGTTCGCTATGTGCCTTAAAAGTCCATCAGGGTGAAAAGGGGTCGATTCAAGTCATTAGAATCAGGACGTCCATCAGCTGATGTGCGGGTCTTTTGAAACCAGACGTGTTTCGGGGTCTTTTCCTAGCCCCTTCCCCACTGAGGAAGGCGATAGAGAGCCACCATACTCTTTATATTAGGTTAATAAATTTCAAAGATTTTTCTGTTACATTCTTGGGTTGACATTTTACAATTTTTGCCGTGAATAAACCACTGCTCTGCATAGGTGATAGGGACCGAAATTTTTAAAAATAATCTGTTCTATTGGTGGGTGACATTAACCCATTTCTGGCGATGAGAAACCCCTGCTCTGCATAGGTGACAGGGACTTAAATTTCAAAAATCCATCTTTAATTGGCCCTTTCATTCGATCCTACTGCTTTAATAATTTGTCCCACATTTCCTTTTCATCCCATTGCAGCCATTGACCTCCCTTGGATGAGGTGTCCCTTTCTCACGCTCCCTCTCTGGCGTGGAACTCTGACATGGTAGTGTCACGAGTTGGAGGTCCCAGGAGAGAGCTCCGCGTCGTCAAGCAAAAATATACAGCAATACGGTACAGTCACAACAGAGTTTATTGCACAAACAGAATCCAAGGAGGGAAACACAGGGAAATTGAGAGCTCTATGTACCGTCTGCACAGTGGGAGGAAAACCCCCACTGCACCACTGTCTAGTAATACTCCAGAGGGGCGTGACTAAGCAACTCCTGGTATTCACTAGGGCCCCAGATGGTAGGGTTAGGCTTTGCCGCAGGGAGTTGCCAGGGTCCACTCTGGAGCCTGAACTAGACAGTGACAACAGTAGCAAACGGACAACAGGTACCAGAAGGTACCGACGGTACATAGGCAAACATAACAAACAGGAAAATACAAGCAGGCAACTAAAAACACAAGCAGGAGTTCACGCAAGGGAACAGGAGTGGCAATGAGCAGAGAAGGACTAGCTCCACCAGTGGTATACTGCGTGGCCTTTCCCATAGCACTCTGCAGCAAGGCACGCTGCAGCAAGGGCTTGCTGAACAGAGACATATGAATACACACAAGGTGACTCAAACATGACTGGCAGAACAGATAACAGAAACACAGGAAAGAGGACGTCAATGAACAAGTAGGAAACCCACAGAGCACAGACAGACACGGATCCCATGGGTCAGCAGCATGGGAGAGTGAATACAAGCTAGGAGCAGGACAAGACAACACACACCAGGAGAGCTGACCCAGAACTGAGGAAACCTCAGCCTTATATACAGGTTCCATGGGTGCAGCAGAGAGGCCACACCCATGGAACAGATAGAGAGGATTAACTCCAGATAGGAACACAGGGGAGTTAACCCATAAAGAATCACAAAGAACACACAGAAACGAAACTGCAGCAAGGAGCGCCAAATGAGCAAGGACGGAAGGTCACAGCCAGAGATAGTGGCTGTGACAGGTAGGCTCAGTAAAGAACATCGAAAGTTGATAGAGAAAATATCCAAATGGATGGTGGACGTCACAGGGACGTGCAATCAGGCAGAAGTTATCTAGAGTCAACAAAGCGGCAGCAGGTGTCACAGATGTTGTAGGGGAGAACACCAAAGGACAACAAGAAGGAAGGGAAAAGACACTAGGCCTCACCGCAAGGGAAGGAAAAGGGTCACCACCTATAAAACCCTACTCCTGGCCCTAACTCCTATCCGTATGGGCACCTCTCGATGGTAGAGATGCCCATACACAGGAACCTAGAAAACCCTGGTGGCCCTCAGTTGCCCTAATAGTAATGACCGGGCAGAGACAACCCGCTCCTTCCCTGGTGAAGGAACCAGCGTCTCGCTGAGGCCTAGTAAACAACAAAGGTGGGGGGAATACAAAACACAACAAGCGGAACACTTAACTTCTGAGGCTGATGGATGATGGACAAACAGGACTTCACCACGAACCACACTCCAGCTCTTCCAAAAACCAAATGAAGCTATCCAGAGCAAGGAGTGATGGGTAAAGTCAGACTAAATAGGGAGAGGTGAAGGTCACATGATCCACACCTGAACAGGGGGTGTGGACATACCAGCAACAGACAGACAAAGTGAAACCAAAAGAGGCTGTCAGATAACTAATGTGCAGATATTCTTTCAGACCTTCTCAAACCTGTCACTGGAGTGACAGTACCCCCCTTCTACGGGTGACCTCCGGGCACCCAGGACCGACCTTATCAGGATGAGCTCTGTGGAATGCTCTCACCAGACGGCTAGCATTAACATCAGTCGCTGGAACCCACATCCTCTCCTCTGGTCCGTACCCTCTCCAATGAACGAGATACTGGAGGGATCTCCGGAGAACTCGGGAGTCCACAATCCTGCTTATCTGAAATTCTAAATTGCCGTCCACCATGACAGGAGCGGGAGGCAAGGAGGACGGTTCAACAGGTTCAACACATTTCTTTAACAACGATTTATGAAATACGTTATGGATTTTCAATGCCTGAGGAAGTTCAAGACGGAAGGCTACAGGGTTAACAATGGCAGTGATCTTATATGGACCAATAAATCTTGGGCCCAACTTCCAAGAAGGTACCTTAAGTTTAATGTTTCTTGTAGACAGCCACACAGAATCACCCACTCTCAGGTCCGGACCCATCTTTTCCAGGTTATTTTGGATTTTCCGCCAAATAGAAGACAAAGAAGAGGAAAATCGTTCCTCCTCAGGAATGCCGGAATTATGAGCACCAGAAAATGTACCAAATTGTGAATGGAACCCATATGCCCCAAAAAACAGCGACTTATCAGTGGATTCCTGTCTACGGTTATTTATAGCAAACTCAGCTAACGACAAAAATGAAGGCCACTGTTCCTGATTCTCTGAAACAAAACATCTCAAGTCTCCAGATTCTGATTAGTGCGCTCCGTCTGTCCATTCGACTGAGGATGAAAAGCCGAAGAGAAGGACAATTGTACAGCCAGATGAGTACAGAACGCTCTCCAGTATCTGGAAACAGTATCGGACACCACATCAGAGGGAATGCCATGTAGTTTCACGATGTTGTTCGACAAACACCTGAGCAGGAGTTTTAGCATTGGGTAGACTAGGTAGTGCAATAAAGTGTGCCATTTTACTAAAACGATCGACAACCACCAGAATCACAGTCTTTCCCGAAGAATTCGGTAAATCCGTGATAAAATCCATGGACAAATGGGTCCACGGTCTGGACGGGATGGGCAATGGAAGCAGAGATCCGGAAGGCCAAGTATGTGTCACCTTAGCACGTGCACAGGTACCACAGGCTGACACATAGTCCTCAATACACTTACGCAACCCCGGCCACCAGAATCTGCAAGAGATGAGATCGACAGTCGATCTGCTCCCAGGGTGCCCAGCAAGCACCGTACAGTGATGTTCCTCGAACACCTTGTGACGTAATTCGGAGGGAACAAACAATTTCCCCTGAGGACAAGAGTCCGGAGCATCCTCTTGTGCCTCCAACACCCTGGCCTCGAGATCAGGATAAATAGCGGATATAACCACCTCTTCAGATAAAATGGGACTAGGGTCATTAGACTCACCCCCCCAGGAAAGCTACGTGACAAAGCATCCTCCTTGACGTTCTTAACCCCAGGGCGATAAGTTAAATCTGGTGAAAAACAATGACCATCTGGCCTGCCTTGGGTTCAGTCGCTTAGCCGACTCCAAGTAGGCCAGATTCTTGTGATCCGTAATTACCGTAATAGGATGAATTGCTCCTTCCAACCAATGCCGCCACTCCTCGAACGCCAACTTAATGGCCAGCAATTCCCTATTCCCCACATCATAATTCCTTTCAGCAGTCGAGAGTTTTTTAGAAAAAAATGCACATGGGCGCCATTTACTGGGTGAAGGACCCTGCGACAATATTGCTCCTACCCCAACCTCAGACGCGTCAACCTCAACAATAAAAAGCTGAGACACGTCCGGTTGCACCAGAATAGGGGCCGAAGCAAAACATTCTTTCACAGCAGAAAAGGCCTGTAATGCCGCATTAGACCAGAGAGAAATATCAGCACCCTTCCTAGTCATGTCTCTTAAAGGTTTAACCACCGATGAATAGTTCAAGATAAATTTACGATAGTAGTTGGTAAACCCCAAAAACCGCATAAGCGCTTTCAGATTTTCGGGTCGATCCCAGTCCAACACGGCACGGACCTTCTCGGGATCCATACGAAAACCTGAGGATGAGAGCAGGTACCCCAGAAATTGCACTTCCTGTACAGCAAATACACACTTTTCCATCTTAGCATACAACTTATTCTCTCTTAGGATCTGTAACACCTGTCTCACATGATCCTGATGAGTCTCTAAATCAGGCGAATAAATTAGTATGTCATCAAGGTATACAATGACAAACCTCCCCACCAGATGATGAAAGACGTCATTGACAAAGTGTTGAAAAACCGCAGCAGCATTGGTTAACCCAAAGGGCATGACCAGGTTTTCAAAATGACCCTCAGGGGTATTAAATGCGGTCTTCCACTCATCCCCCTCCTTAATCCTTACCAGATTATATGCCCCCCTCAGATCCAACTTAGAGAACACCTTGGCACCGATAATCTGACTAAACAAATCCGGAATCAAAGGAAGGGGGTAAGGATCACGGACGGTAATACGATTGAGCTCACGGAAGTCCAGGCATGGTCTCAGGGTACCATCTTTTTTCTTTACAAAGAAAAACCCAGCAGCCACTGGGGACTTGGATGGTCTAATATGTCCCTTTGCCAAACTCTCGGTAATATACTCTCGCATGGCCTTTCTTTCGGGTTCCGAAAGATTATACAACCGAGATTTGGGCAATTTAGCTCTGGGAATAAGATTGACGGGACAGTCATACTCCCGGTGCGGAGGCAACACCTGATTACCACTCTCAGAGAAAACACATTAGAAAATTCTGAAATGAACGAGGGTACAGTTTTAGTGGTAACCATAGAGAACGATGCATTAAGACAGTTGTCCATGCAAAAATCACTCCAATCGAGAATCTGTCTCGCTTGCCAATCGATGTTAGGGTTATGTTTGCTTAACCATGGTAAGCCCAACACCAACGGAGCAGGCAGACCCTCCAATACATAACAGGAGATAGATTCCTGATGCAAATCACCCACTCTTAAATGAATGTCATTCACTACCTGCGACAGACATTTTTGGGTGAGAGGTGCTGAGTCAATTGCAAAGACAGAAATACTTTTCTCTAATGCATTAGTAGTCAATCCATGAATGCGTACAAACTCTCCATCAAACAAGTTAACTCCTGCCCCACTGTCGATAAATGCTTCGATTTTCACTGTTTTGGACTCTAGCATCACCTCGGCAGACAGGAGAAAACGGGTACTACCAGTAAAAGACAAAAGTAGGTTTTCTTGCTCCTCACCCATACTACCAATAGTAGTTTGGGGATTAAAAGTTTTTTTCTTTTTGTTTACACCTTGATGCTGCAAGTACGGACAAATATTCACCAAATGTTCCTTCTTGCCACAATCAAAGCAGACTCCTTTCACATGACTCAAGCTTTTGCCAGGAGTAGCTCCTCCTAACTGCATAGGCTCATCACAAGGCGCAACTACCAGTGTCTCTCCACCATAAGCGTCAAAGGAAGCAGTACCCTTATCGGACAGTACGTCCTGAAGGTAAGGACCCCTAGATCTCTCCCTCAGGCGTCTATCTAGACGTACAGCAAGGGACATAGCTGCCTCCAATGACACAGGATTTTCATGAAAGGCCAACGCGTCCTGCAGTCTCTCAGAGAGACCCTGACAGAATTGGCTGCGGAGAGCAGGATCGTTCCACTCAGTATCGGTAGCCCATCTCCTAAATTCAGAGCAATAGGTCTCCGTGGAACGATCTCCCTGCCGCAAACTCCGTAACTTGGTCTCGGCCTGAGAGATCCAATCCGGGTCATCGTAGATGAGACCCAAGGCTCTGAAGAATTCATCTACCGACTGGAGGGACAGTGATCCGGTTGGCAGAGAAAAAGCCCAAGATTGGGCGTCCTCTTTAAGCAATGAAATAATCATACCCACACGTTGACACTCATCCCCAGAAGAGTATGGACGCAGCTTAAAGTATAATTTACATGACTCCCTGAACCGGATGAAATTGTCACCAGTACCCCCGGACGGCCTGGGACCCACCACCGGAACCAGCAGCCTGTGGACTCTGAATCTGCAAAACAGTTGCGCGGAGGTCTGCTACCTCCAAAGACAGATTCTGCATCTGTTCGACCAGTGCAGACATATTATCCATAGCTGCACAGATCAGAACAAAAATGGCGGTATGGGCTTGGGATAATGTCACGGATGTAGTAAGGGAGAACACCAAAAGACAATCAAGAAGGAAGGGAAAAGACACTAGGCCTCACCGCTAGGGAAGGAAAAGGGTCACCACCTATAAAACCCTGCTCCTGGCCCTAACTCCTATCCGTATGGGCACCTCTCGATGGTAGAGATGCCCATACACAGGAACCTAGAAAACCCTGATGACCCTCAGATGCCCTAAAGATAATGACAGGGCAGAGACAACCCGCTCCTTCCCTGGTGAAGGAACTAGCATCTCGCTGAGGCCTATTAAACAACAAAGGTGGGGGGAATACAAAACACAACAAGCGGAACACTTAACTTCTGAGGCTGATGGATGATGGACAAACAGGACTTCACCACGAACCACACTCCAGCTCTTCCAAAAACCAAATGAAGCTATCCAGAGCAAGGAGTGATGGGTAAAGTCAGACTAAATAGGGAGAGGTGAAGGTCACATGATCCACACCTGAACAGGGGGTGTGGACATACCAGCAACACACAGACAAAGTGAAACCAAAAGAGGCTGTCAGATAACTAATGTGCAGATATTCTTTCAGACCTTCTCAAACCTGTCACTGGCGTGACAGCAGGGACTCTCCTGGCTAACGTTTACAAATCAAAAATATCCCAGTGACATTCCCTATATTTTTTATTAAACATTCAAATAACAGGGCATCTTAAGAGTCCTGTATTGTTATTTATCATCACTACCTCCCGGGAGTCGGGAATGGGTAATTGCCGTGCTCCCCCTCCTTAACTTGGAAGCCTATGCTTCAATACTTTGTCCCACATTTCCGCTCGATTACATTTAATTTCATCCATTGACCTCTCTTGGATGTGGTATCCCTTTCTCAGGCTCCCTCTACGGCCTGGAACCCTGATTCCCCGCACCCGTGATCACCATGGTAGGCGCATAAAAGAACATCGAAAGTTGATAGAGAAGATATCCAATTGGATCGTGGACATCACAGTATGTGTGCACACGCCTACACGTACTGAATGTTGGGTCTGCCCCCTTCAACTTCTGGGTCTCCAAATTAGGCACATGGCCTGAGCTTGCCCTTTGCGCCTTGGAGGTGCTGGCCTGCCCTGCAGCCAGTGTATTGTCTGAACGTGTGTTTAGCACGACTGGAGGGTGTTATCACAGGTTATATTTCCCAATGTTTTGGGGTGTACCCTAATTTAAAAAATATAAATAAATTTAAAACCAAAAAGCAGTGTAGGCTACCTCCTCCTCCACCACCGCCGCTTCCACCGCCTCCTCAACCTTCTACTCCATATGGACCTCATCCTCCTAGATCAAGATTATTATTTTTCATTTTTACGTATTTTATGTTATTTAAAGTCATTTCCCTATCCACATTTGTTTGCAGAGCACTTGCCATGCTCTTAACCACATTTTGATGCCATATTCAGCCCTGTAGCCCTTTCCATGACATTTTTATAGCTTTTTTAGTGCTCAAAAGTTCGGGTCCCCATTGACATTGACTTCAATGAACACCCAGGTGTCCGCTCAACTCTAGCCATGACCTTATGCAAATGTCGGCGGCGGATCGCGGTGTCTGCGGTGGGGACCGGCACCTCTGGGTAGCACTTTAGAGCAATTCACTGCCACTGGTTCTCTTCGCTGAACTTGTGTCAACGTTTACTCTGAGGAGAAATGGATTAGAACTTTGTTGTTTTGTCATTCTGCCATCTCGCCCGGAGGTTCAAGAGCCATGTTTGCACCTGGCCTGTCTTAATATAAGCTCAACAAAAATAAATTTGCAACGAACTCCAGTCCTTTCTGTGGCCTGCCCCTCCTTTGCTGGTTTGCCACTGTCTGGCCCTGTCAATCAAAGCAATAATATTGGTGTATCTCTTACATATAAACTCTGTGCACATTGTTTTTGGGCTCCATTTAACGTATACACCCAGGATGTGCATGTTGAATGAATACTACCAAAGGATACCACACAGTGAAATGTAAAGGGGCTTTCCATAAATTCAACACTGAGGACCTACCCTCAAGATAGGTCATCACCAAACAGAGGGGGCATCCCTACAATGCAACCTTATTTCCAAAAATAAATAAAAAGAAACACGGTCTTTTAGGTCTTTGGCACCTCATTTTGGAGTAAGAGCTAATTACCGCTCTGGAAGACTCAAGATGTCCACATAATGCATGATCATCAATTTCTCTTGAAGGGGCGTCATGTAGTACTACATGTCTCACATCCTCTGCATGAGAATTGCATGGCTGCTCTGATAGCAGCTGATCACCAGGGGTTAGAGATGATCTAATCGCTTGATCACTGGATAAACTTGATTTTTAAAGTGCTAGTTTTTCTCTTTACCATCACTATCTACCCTATCACTTTTGTACAATTTCATGTTCTAAAGTCAAAGTGCCACAGAAGATATACCCTAAATCCAAAGCTGTGAAGGCCACCTTATATCTAGAAAAACAGATAAGCAATTTCATTCAGAACTGAGATCCATGCCTGTAAGAGCTACAGACTATCCGTACTAGGAAATGTCCTCAGGGAAATAACTATGATGCTCAATTAACTAAATGTATCTAACAGTTCAGAAATCGGTGTGCTGTAGAGATGAGAGAAACATAGGTAATATAAGATGTTTCTTTGATCTTAGACCTTGGAACAAGTCAATGTCATAAAAAACAACCAGTTCATGCTTTGTCATCAACCATAAAACAAAAATCACAAACAATAGGAAATATAATACTATAATATTACTATTCTCATGAAGAAACAAAGATGTATAATCTAGAGATACAACCTTTGATTGAATATGACACATACATTGACCCGAACCAATGGGGATTTACACATCTGTTATAGTATGCATACTAACGCATATTGAGCATTTTGCATGTCATTGGGTATGCTAAACCACTTCCTCTGCCATATACATCCTCTATGTTAAGTGATAATTCTTAAAGGATAATCCTCAGAAGAAAGCTTTACCTGAACAGTTACGATGAATAAAACATTATGATGATTGGATTGAAGCATTATTGAGATTTCTTTCTATTCCAGAGATCAACAAAAATTATTTTTCTGTCTACATTTGGAGTGCTTTTTTATCTCTCACTTCTAATGTTACAAAAGGGAAATGAATACTTATTAGAAGTGCTTGACATTTCTGCCTTCTATTTATCACTGATGCATGGCAAGGCATATGGCATTTGTACAATCTGTCTTTATGCCCCTTACTGCTTGGACTCCAACAACGTATGAAAATAAGAGCAATTCATCATGGCATTACGTCGACTTCATACTGCTGTTCAAGCCATTTGTAGTGTCCCATTTATTAAAATGAATCTGCCATCTGACAAGTTGCAAATATAGATATGGAATTTTATCAAATACGGTCCAAGAATTGCACAAATACTCTTAAGATGTATGTCATATTATGCCTTTAGTACACTGAAACTGTCGCAGAATGAGTGCTTTATAGTATACATTGTTATGATTCCTATATAATAATTATTCCTAGTTAAAGGGGTTTTCTAAGACTAACACGTTGAAGGCTTGCCATCAGGATGGACCTTCAGTGTTTGAATTGTGGAGCTCCAGCCTACGACCTCTTCGAAGTTCATCAAGCAAAATAAGAGCAGCGTGCAGTGACGACCACTGACCACCAGAGCTGCGTAGCTTCAACACCAACTTCCAGCGACGGAACTACACAGAAACAGCTGATCGGCGGAGAAATGGGGCATCAGACCGCTTTGATGATTAGCTAGTGATGGTCTATCCTGAGGATAGGCCATCACTTTGTAAAGACTAGAAAACCCTTTTAAAGGGTTATTTTCCCTGCCAGACCTGTGAGCGGACGCATACTTAAAGGGCTTCTGTCACCCCACTAAAGTGATTTTTTTTTTTTGGGCTAGTTAAATTAGTTATATAGCGATATATTAAAATATAATTGTGTTCCTTACTTTGATCCAGCAGTTTAGTCAAAAAACGAAGTTTTATCATATGCAAATTCCGTCTCTACCAGCAAGTAGGGCGTCTACTTGCTGGTAGCTGCTGCAGAAATCCGCCCCCTCCTCTTGTTGATTGACAGGGCCAGCCGGGATCTCCTCCTCCGGCCAGCCCTGTCGGCGTTTCAAAAATCGCGCGCCCGTGTTGAATCTGCGCAGGCGCTCTGAGATGAGGAGGCTCGTCTCCTCAGAACTCCCTCAGTGCGCCTGCGCCGGCTTCTATTTCGATGATGTCATCGGCGCAGGCGCACTGAGGGAGCTCTGAGGAGACGAGCCTCCTCATCTCAGAGCGCCTGCGCAGATTCAACACGGGCGCGCGATTTTTGAAACGCCGACAGGGCTGGCCGGAGGAGGAGATCCCGGCTGGCCCTGTCAATCAACAAGAGGGGGGTGGATTTCTGCAGCAGCTACCAGCAAGTAGACGCCCTACTTGCTGGTAGAGACGGAATTTGCATATGATAAAACTTCGTTTTTTGACTAAACTGCTGGATCAAAGTAAGGAACACAATTATATTTTCATATATCGCTATATAACTAATTTAACTAGCCCAAAAAAAAAAAAATCACTTTAGTGGGGTGACAGAAGCCCTTTAACTGTTCCCCTGTGTTCAGTTCTGGATCCATGAGGAAATAAAAAAAAAGTCAGTCCTAGAATAACCCTTTAAAGCCTTAAAGAGTTTTTCTTTTCTTTTTATTATCAGAACAAGTTGTAGGTTGCTTAGACATAATTGTTAAGCACATACCTAATAGCATTTTTTGCAATGTATAAATTTTATGTAAATTGATGGCATAACTTTATTGTACTGGTCATGACATTTTGGGGTATACCAAATATTTCTATATTTTCAATATTTAATGATGCATTGTAACTCTGATTGGTTTTATTCATTTTACTCACTTGTATAGAGCTGACATATTCAGCAGTGCTTTACAGACAGTATCATTGCTTGCTGTCCACAATGGATCTCTGTCACCAACTTACCTGTCTGGGCTCCAGCGCTGCGGTCCGGTATTTCGGCTTGGCCGCGTTGTGCCAGATGCGCTGCGGAGCCGTGCCCCCGTGACGCGCTGCCTGGCCATGCCTCCTGGTGATGCGCTTGCTCTGTTCCTCCCTGCAGCGCATACACACTGAGGGAGATTACCTGTGATATGGTTCAGCTGTGCATGAATCTGATTCAGGCTGAGTGACTTCTCAGTCTGCCTATGTCAAGGCATCTTGTGTTCTGGTCCAATGGAGCGCTGAGTCCATGAACCTATCAGGTTCCGATCCAGGGGCTCGGCACACTATTTAAATCCCAAGCTGGCAATACACCCTTGGCAGTTATAGGTTTTCACTCCCTGGTTCTGTTCTGTGTGCGTTGGATTGCTTATTAATCTGGATCCGTTTTTCTGGATGACAACCGGAAAGACGGATCCATATTGCAATGCATTTGTGAGACGGATCCGCATCCAGATTTCGTCTCACAAATGCATCCTTTTGCGTCCGGATTGCCGGATCGGGCAGGCAGATCCGGCGACGGAACTACCTGTCGGAATCCTCTGCTGCAAGTGTGATAGTACCCCTAGAGCTCATTCACACAAACGTATTTTGCGTTCCGTATACGGGCCGTTTTCAGAACTATTCATCCGTTGCTCCGTTCCGTGGCCCCGCAAAAATTATAAGTCCTGTCCTATTCTTGTCCATTTTGCAGACAAAAATAGGCATTTCTATAATAGGCCTCCTGTTCCGTTCTGCAAATTGCGTAAGGCACACAGGCGCCATCCATGTTTTGCGAATCCGCGATTTGCGGACTGCAAAAAATGGCACAGTCGTGTGAACGAGCCCTTAGAGATCGTAGATATTTGTAAAATCTAAATTTATATACAGTACACACAAAAATACAATGTCTGCCATTGTCAGGTTTTCATTGAGAGATGGATTAAAGGGAACCTGTCGCTGGGATTTGATGTATAGAGCTGAGGACATGGGTTGCTAGATGGCCGCTAGCACATCCACAATACCCAGTCCCCATAGCTCTGTGTGCTTTTATTGGGTAAAAAAAAACGATTTGATACATATGCAAATAACCTGAGATGAGTCCAGTCCCTGACTCCTCTCACATACAGGACTCATCTCAGGTTAATTTGCATATGTATCAAATCGTTTTTTTTTACACAATAAAAGCACACAGAGCTATGGGGACTGGGTATTGCGGATGTGCTAGCGGTCATCTAGCAACCCATGTCCTCAGCTCTATACATCAAATCCCGGTGACAGGTTCCCTTTAATTGATAATTTAAGAGACTACATTATTTGCATAATTACATATTGCTGAAACCCCTATAGGCTACCAGTGATGATGAGTTCTAAACTGTAGAACAGAAATATGCATATCCTTTATTTGCTTTTTTAATTAGGTCTTACATTAAATGGGGTTGTCTCACTTCAGCAAACAGCATTTATCATGCAGACAAGGCACTTACTAATGTACTGTGATTGTCCATATTGCCTCCTTTGCTGGCTGGATTCATTTTTCCATCACATTATACACTGCTCATATCCAGGGGTAACGGCCACCCTGCAATCCAGCAATGGTGACCATGCTTGCACTATAGAAAAAGTGCTGTCCTCTCTTGTGCCTGGGATTCAGGAGTGTGCATAGGATGGCCTTTTTTTTCTAAGGTGTTCTAACACAGCTTCAGCTGCAGGATTACAGGGTGGTCCTAACCATGGAAATAAGAAGTGTTAATGAATCAAGCCAGCAAAGGAGGCAATATTGACAATCACAATACATTAGTAAATGCCTTGTATTAACTTTCTTTACATGATAAATGCCATTTTCTAAAGTGAGACTACCACTTACAAATTTCACATGTTTTTTTCCTAAAGTGCACCAGAAATGGTGACTCAACTACAAAGTGAAAATGAAACCCAACGGTGTCCACTGGCCAACTTGAGTAAAGAATAGTAAATATGCTGTGTCCAGGTTTGAGGTGGCCCCAACACTATGCTAGGTCCCCTAGACACTATTGAGGTGTCGCCACATCTCCGGATGGGATGGAAAGACGTGGTGCACCCCAATGGTGAATAAGTCTAGAGAGTGAGAGTCTGTAGTAAACCAGTGTGCTTCTTTATTGGAAGAGCTCAAGTGCAAAACAATACAGGCAAGGCCTTGTGCTGGTTCCTCCAGGTTTCATGCCGAGTAAAGCGTGAGCTAGCTGTCCCTCTCTCTCAGAAGGCTGGTATCCTGTACAAAGGCTGGTGGCCCAAGGTCTGTGGCTAGCTTCCTGTTCAATGGGCTGGTAACCCGGGATCTGTGGCTCAGCATCCCCATCTCAGCATCTTCCTTTATTCACTCATGGCAGAGTCTCTCTTACTAAGCACTGGTTCCTATCTGCAGACAACTAGGCGCTCTGACTGCTCTTCTTAAGGGCTCTTTCACACTTGCGTTGTCCGGATCCGGCGTGTACTCCATTTGCCGGAATTACACGCCGGATCCGGAAAAACGCAAGTGAACTGAAAGCATTTGAAGACGGATCCGTCTTCAAAATGCGTTCAGTGTTACTATAGCAGCCAGGACGCTATTAAAGTCCTGGCTGCCATAGTAGTAGTGGGGAGCGGGGGAGCAGTATACTTACCATCCGTGCGGCTCCCCGGGCGCTCCAGAATGATGTCAGAGCGCCCCATGCGCATGGATGACGTGATCCATGCGACACATCATCCATGCGCGTGGGGGCCCTGACGTCACTCTGGAGCGCCCTGGGAGCCGCACGGACGGTAAGTATACTGCTCCCCCGCTCCCCACTACACTTTACCATGGCTGCCAGGACTTTAGCGTCTTGGCAGCCATGGTAACCATTCAGAAAAAGCTAAACGTCGGATCCGGTAATGCGCCGAAACGACGTTTAGCTTAAGGCCGGATCCGGATTAATGCCTTTCAATGGGCATTAATTCCGGATCCGGCCTTGCGGCAAGTGTTCAGGATTTTTGGCCGGAGCAAAAAGCGCAGCATGCTGCGGTATTTTCTCCGGCCAAAAAACGTTCCGGTCCGGAACTGAAGACATCCTGATGCATCCGGAACGGATTTCTCTCCATTCAGAATGCATTATGTTAAAACTGATCAGGATTCTTCCGGCATAGAGCCCCGACGACGGAACTCTATGCCGGAAGAAAAGAACAACGCAAGTGTGAAAGAGCCCTAACATACAGTTTCTAGCTGAACTTGAAAATACTAGTGGGAGGGGTGGAGTGGAGTAGCAAGGCCTAAACAGAAACAATGTTACATTTGTAGTCTGTCATACACTTGTACTGAGTTTCAATGCAAGTCTATGGGAATGAATGAGCAGTTTTTCCAGACATAAACTATTCCTCAGAAATAAACAGAGCTAAATCAGACAGTAAGAAGGTCATTTTTAGTATTAGCTGGTTGTGCATTAACTCTTTCCACAGTGCAGTGCAGCTATAGTGTAATAACAGTACAAATGAACAGGATATATTACAATAAACATATAAATGCAGTTCAACAATATGAAACAGTATAGGTGTGCACAACAAAATAAATCACAGTGCAAGTTAACCCTTCAAATGCAATAAAGTAAGGAAATTATGGCTTTGCATAGTAGCAATAGGGGCAAATGTCCACAAATGTCCATAGTCCAAAGTACCCTTGCTCCAGGGCACTACAAATATCCTAAAACTGATACACTATATGAAACAAAAAAATGTATCATAGAGATAGAAGCCATATCTTCATACACTGTAGAAATTATATTGTAACTGTGTGGACAAAGCTTTTACAGTGTATGTTACAAAGCAGATGTGGATCCACTGTGTCACCTGAACAGATTTGGCTTGAGGCTACTCCTAAATGTATTATTAAGTGGCCCCTGGACCTTCACCGATTAAGTGGCCCCTGGACCTTCAACCTATACAGGAGTATGGACTCCGCTGCAGGAAAACCACCAAGCCACTACCTCTTGATGTAGTCTCTGTTCAAGTGACTACTGACTCACTGGAGTCAAGAGACCTTGGTGTAGATCACCGAGGGATCAGGCAAAACTGTAGTCATAGACAGGCAGAGTTTGTGCCATCCAATAAACAGTCTGAGGTCAGGGCAGGCAGCTTGAGGTCACAAATCAAAAGGTCAAAGGCAGAAGGCAGTACACAGGCAGACAACAGTAATCAGCACATGTTAGCAGGAACCTAGCATACTATAACCTACTGCTCAGGCACCTTAAGTACCCCACAGTAGCCAGCCACTGGCTGTGGAAAATTAGGGTGTATGTGCTGGCCCTTTAAGAACTGGAGGGAGCATGGGTGGACTCTATAGGAAGCAAGAGGCATTTGCCAGTAAGGGTACTTTCACACTTGTGTTGTTTGATTCCAGCAGGTAGTTCCATTGCCTGAACTGCCTGCCTGATCAGGCAAACTGTATGCAAACACATGTAATTTTTTCTGACTGATCAGGCATTTTTCAGACTTATCAGGATCCTGATCAGTCTGAAAAATGCATTGCAATACCGGATCCAGCATTAATACATTCCTATGGAAAAAAAATGCTGGATCCGGCATTCAGGCAAGTGTTCAGTTTATTTGGCCGGAGATAAAACTGCAGCATGCTGCGGTATTATCTCTGTCCTGAAAAGTCAAAAAAGACTGAACTGAAGACATCCTGATGCATCCTGAACGGATTGCTCTCCATTCAGAATGCATTAGGATAAAACTGATCCGTTCTTTTCCGGTATAGAGCCCCTAGGATGGAACTCTATGCCGGAAAAGAAAAACGCTAGTGTGAAAGTACCCTACGAAGCAGGCTGCAGCCTGTGTGGAGGGAACGAGCAGAGTTACTCCAGGGCTGGGCCGCCCTGGAAGGAGAAGACAGACTTCAGTGGGTCAAATATTTTCATACTGTGTACAAGAGATTTTGAAAACCTAATCTTCTAAGGGCTCTTTCACACCTGCGTTATTGTCTTCCGGCATAGAGTTCCGTCGTCGGGGCTCTATGCCGGAAGAATCCTGATCAGGATTACCCTAATGCATTCTGAATGGAGAGAAATCCGTTCAGGATGCATCAGGATGTCTTCAGTTCCGGAACGGAACGTTTTTTGGCCGGAGAAAATACTGCAGCATGCTGCGCTTTTTGCTCCGGCCAAAAATCCGGAACACTTGCCGCAAGGCCGGATCCGGAATTAATGCCCATTGGAAGGCATTGATCCGGATCCGGCCTTAAGCTAAACGTTGTTTCGGCGCATTGCCGGAGCCGACATTTAGCTTTTTCTGAATGGTTACCATGGCTGCCGGGACGCTAAAGTCCTGGCAGCCATGGTAAGTGTAGTGGGGAGCGGGGGAGCAGTGTACTTACGGTCCGTGCGGCTCCCCGGGCGCTCCAGAGTGACGTCAGGGCGCCCCGATCACATGGATCACGTCATCCATGCGCATGGGGCCTATGACGTCATTCTGGAGCGCCCCGGGAGCCGCTCGGACTGTAAGTATACCGCTCCCCCTATGGCAACCAGGACTTTAATAGCGTCCTGGGTGCCATAGTAACATTGAAAGCATTTGGAAGACGGTTCCGTCTTCAAATGCTTTCAGTACACTTGCATTTTTCCGGATCCGGCGGGCACCTCCGGCAACGGAAGTGCATGCCGGATCCCAACAACGCAAGTGTGAAAGAGGCCTTAGCTAGTACTATACGCTGCAGATTTTTCACACGAAATGCTAAGCCTTATACACACCGTGTGCACATACCCTAGAGGCAAAAAAAAGGTTTACTTATAGTGGGCATTTTATTTTCTCAATTCATAAATTGCAAAATGTATACAAAATATACACAAACACATAACAATTAAGGCCTCTTTCACACTTGCGTTGTCCGGATCCGGCGTGTACTCCACTTGCCGGAATTACACGCCGGATCCGGAAAAACGCAAGTGTACTGAAAGCATTTGAAGACGGAACCGTCTTCCAAATGCGTTCAGTGTTACTATGGCACCCAGGACGCTATTAAAGTCCTGGTTGCCATAGTAGGAGCGGGGAGCGGGGGAGCGGTATACTTACAGTCCGTGCGGCTCCCGGGTCGCTCCAGAATGACGTCAGAACGCCCCATGCGCATGGATGACGTGATCCATGTGATCACATGATCCATGCGCTTGGGGCGCCCTGACGTCTCTCTGAAGCGCCCGGGGAGCCGCACGGACGGTAAGTATGCTGCTCCCCCGCTACACTTTACCATGGCTGCCAGGACTTTAGCGTCCCGGCAGCCATGGTAACCACTCTGAAAAAGCTAAATGTCGGCTCCGGCAATGCGCCGAAACGACGTTTAGCTTAAGGCCGGATCCGGATCCGGATCAATGCCTTTCAATGGGCATTAATTCCGGATCCGGCCTTGCGGCAAGTGTTCCGGATTTTTGGCCGGAGCAAAAAGCGCAGCATGCTGCGGTATTTTCTCCGGCCAAAAAACGTTCCGTTCCGGAACTGAAGACATCCTGATGCATCCTGAACGGATTTCTCTCCATTCAGAATGCATTAGGATAATCCTGATCAGGATTCTTCCGGCATAGAGCCCCGACGACGGAACTCTATGCCGGAAGACAAGAACGCAAGTGTGAAAGAGCCCTAAGGCAAGTTTTGCTGTTTGACCACTGGATGTCTAAGACCTCATTCACATGGAGGTTTTTGTAATCAGATTTCTGCACAAAAAATGTAATCTTTGAAACCGACTCCCACTGTTGCAGGGAGAGTCCGCTGTGCCATTCATGTAGTCTCTAAAATATTTCCTTGCAGATTTGCATAAATTACAGCCAAGGATGAGATCTGATCCTTTCCAGTGATATCAGGAAAGCCTTTTCTACAGATTGCTTTGTAAAGGCCGAATGCACACGGCCATGTTCCACGGCCGTGAGCGGTCCGTGGTATGCCGACCTTGTTTCCTGCTGACAGCAGGAGCACACGGCGTCATTGGTTGCTATGACGCCGTTGCACTACAGTAATACACTCGTATAGATCATACGAGTGTATTACTGTAGTGCAGCGGTGTCATAGCAACCAATGACGCTGTGCGCTCCTGCTGTCAGCAGGAATCCAGGCTGGCATACCACGGACCGTTCACGGCCGCGGAACATGGCTGTGTGCATTCGGACTTTACAAAACAATCTGTAGAAAAGGCTTTCCTGATATCACAGGAAAGGATCAGATCTCATCCTTGGCATTCGGCCAAAGGGTGCAGGAGCAACGCCACCCCTGCTCTTAGAGGCTAATTTGCATATCATAAAAGTTAAAATTGTGCAGTAAAGGGGGCTACCAGTAACCATAGGAATAATAGAGTTAGGGTCTGCTGACATTAGCACATCGCTAATGTCAGCCAGTTTAATAGGGTTAAATCTGGTGACAGAAACCCTTTAATGTACACATTATAATGAAACTAACAATCCACTATACTTCTACATGAATACCTTAGTGGGAGTAGTTTCCACTGTGGGGGTACCTCAGGATCTA
Organism: Bufo bufo; assembly: GCF_905171765.1. NCBI lineage: Eukaryota > Metazoa > Chordata > Amphibia > Anura > Bufonidae > Bufo > Bufo bufo. The sequence continues at coordinate 71,199,239 of NC_053395.1, read as the reverse complement.
ATCAAGTGAAACATTGTGCCTGAAAACCATTTCAGCAACATCTGTCCTCCAAAAACCATATGGCGCTCTTTGCCGTCTGAACCCTGCTTTGTGCCAATATATTAGTTTACGAACAAGTACGGGGTGTTGCCACATTCAAGAGTAAGCGGTTAATAAATTGTGGGGTGCATTTTCTCCTTGAGAAATTTAAATATGTGGGCCTAAAGTGACATTTTCATGAAAAAAATGCAATTTTTCATTTTCATGCCCAATTCTATGAAACGCCTGTTGGGCCAAAGTTTTCACTACTGCAGAAATTAGGTATATTTTTGGGGGTATCCACTGTAGGGATACCATAGGGTGTCTTAAAATGCCACATGGCACCTGAAAATTAATCCACTGAAATCTGCCATCCAAAACCCATTTGGTGCTCCTTCCCTTTTTAGTCCTGCTGTGTGTCCACACAGAAGTTTGCAACCATATATGGGTTGTTGTTTTATTCAGAAGAAAATGGGTGGGGTGCATTTTCTTCGATTATTCCTTAAGTAAGGCCTCATGCACACGACCGTTGTTGTGTTCCGTTCCGCAAAATGGGGTTCCGTGATCCGTTTCCGTGTGCCTTCCTTTAGGCTCCATTCACACGTCCGCAATGTGTTTTGCGGATACACGGATCCGCAAAACACGGAAAGCGGCAATGTGTGTTCCGCATTTTGCGGACCGCACATTGCCAACATAATAGAATATGCCTGTTCTTGTCCGCAATTGCGGACAAGAATAAGACATGTTCTATTTTTTTGCGGAAACTGAAGCACGGATGCGGAAGTGCGGATCCGCAAATGTGGATGCGGACAGCACATTCCGTCCCCATAGAGAATGAATGGGTCCGCACCCTTTCCGCAAAATTGCGGAAAGGATGCAGACACATTTTGCGGACGTGTGAATGGAGCCTTATTTTTGGAGGATCACCAGACATGAAGGAAAGTAAAAAAAAGTCTAAGTCAAGTTTGCCATGCAAATGATAGGAAAAAACCGGACGCGCATGACAATCTTGTGTGCCTCCGCGTTTTTTCACGGTCCCATTGACTTGAATGGGTCCGCGAACCGTTTTTCATGAAAAAAATAGGACAGGTTATATTTTTTTTACGGACTGGAACAACGGATCACGGACGCGGATGACAAACGGTGCATTAGCCGAGTTTTCAACAGACTCATTGAAAGTCAATGGGTCCGCAGAAAATCACGAAAAACGGAACAACGGACACGGAATAAAACAACAGTCGTCTGCATGAGGCCTAAATGAAATATTTGGACCTACAGTGACAGTCTCTTGCACTACTCCACTTAAAAAAAAAATCCGGTTTAGTTTCCAAATTGGGGTCACTTTCTGGGGGTTTCCTAATTCTGTGAAACGCCTGATGGGTCAAAGTGCTCACTACACACCTTGAAATATTCCTTGAGGGGTGTAGTTTCCAAAATGGAGTGACCTTTTTGGGGGTTTCCACTGTAGGGCCACCTCAGGGTGTCTTCATATGCGACATGGCTCCCAATTACCATTCCAGCTAAATCCGCTCTCCAAAAGCCATATGGTGCTCCTTAAACTCTGAAGCCTGCTGTGCGCCCATACATATGGGGTGTTTCTGTAAACTCCAGATTCATGGTAATAGATTTTGAGCTTTGGTTGGCGGTTAACCCTTGATGTGAGGCCACTGAAGAAGAAACAGCTTGTTTCGAAACGCGTATGGTTTCCATTGCAGCAGCACACGGATAACTGCTACTCCACGAAGGATCGGACACCTAACCCTGGACCTATTGGATCCAACAAGACAGAGTCACCCCACCATCTTTATACGGTCTGGAACGGCACTATTCCCACCATTTTTTTCAACCGCCCATCTCCCGCCCTCGTGGGACGCCACGAGCGGGTTCGGTGAGTACAGAGGGCTTTTTCACCTACGACCTTGACAACGTTCTAAACAAAACGGGTAAGGCTACTTTCACACTGGCGTTTCTGGGTCCGCTTGTGAGATCCGTTTCAAGGCTCTCACAAGAGGCCCAAAACAGATCTGTTCAGCCCCAATGCATTCTGAATGGATAAGGATCTGTTCAGAATGCATCAGTTTGCCTCCGTTCAGCCTCCACTCCGCTCTGGAGGCGGACACCAAAATGCTGCTTGCAGCGTTTTAATGTCCGTCTGATGAAACTGAGCCAAACGGATCCACCCTGACTTACAATGTAAGTCAATGGGGACGGATCCGTTTTCACTGACACAATAGGGTGCAATTGAAAACGGATCCGCCTCCCATTGACTTTCAGTGTAAGTCAAAACGGATCCGTTTGCACTATCATAAACATAAACAAAAACAAAGTGCAGAACCCCTTTAAGGTGAAAAATGGCAGGGTCCTGGAGGGGTTAATGACAATACGCTGTGTGTACAGTTATATTGATATAGTGAAGTTATCTCAGCATGTTTTTATAGACATCATACATATTCTTCACTGAGTAAATGGCAATGCTGATGGGAAAAAAGTATTTACAGGACTGTGAGCACGAAGACATAATAGATGCACTCCGACAATCTGCAGGAAATAAGCGTATAAGAGCAAATTGTAGGAAAACCACTAATATAGATGCTCCAATGCATAAGTATTCAAACCTCCCCGAGAATTGTTTGCTCAAAGCAGTTCAGACGATTGCACAATTACATTAGTGTTGGCCAGAGAACCACATCAGATATATTCTCCCTCCACTAGGTCTGTCACTTCATATTTGGCGTTTCAGTAGAGTGAGTTGATGACTATTCAGATGCCTAAAGTCTTCACTGCGCAAAAAAAGGATGGAAATACAAGTAATTGTATACTTGTCATGCGGTGCCTTAATACTAATACAATGTAATATAGGATTACAGAATCGAAATAGAAGTATCCATCATGATCGCAAATGGAGTGACCCTTAGGTACAGCTTATTCCTGTGTACCTTAGGGCATCTGCACACGGGTGCGGGTTTCAAAACAGAAATTCTGCAAGGATTTTCATGCAGATTTCCCTGTGTTTGCATAGCAAATCTGTATGTGTTACTTGGGAATTTTGTTGCAGATTTTAATGCAGTTTTGCCCCGATCTCATCCTTTGTGAGAGCCACACACAAAAACCATGCTTTTGGGTCACTATGGGGGGGGGATTACCATTTCAATTTTCGTCTCAGGCAGCAGAAAGTCTAGGTGCACCCTTGATCATATAAGAACATCCTGGACATGCTGGGAGTTGTAGTTTTGAATACCTTGAGGGGTGTAGTTTCTTAGATGTGGTCACTTTTTTGGAGTTTCTACTCTAGGGGTGCAACAGGGGTTCTTCAAATAGGACATAGTGTAAAAAAAATAAAAAATAAAAAAAGGCCATCAAAATCTGCCTTCCAGAAACCATATGGCGTTCCTTTCCTTCTGCGCCCTGCCGTTTGGTCATACAGCAGTTTACAACCAGATATGGGGTGTTTCTGTAAACTAGAGAATCAGGGCAATAAATATAGACTTTTGTTTGGCTGTTAACCCTTGCTTTGTTACTGGAAAAAAATGGATTAAAATGGAAAATTTGCCAGAAAATTGAAATTCTGAAGTTTTACCTCCATTTGCCATTAACTCTTGTGGAACATCTAAAGGGTTAACGATGTTTGTAAAATCTGTTTTGAATACCTTGAGGGGTGTAGTTTCTAGAATGGCATCATTTTGAGTGGATTCCACTATGTAAGCCTCACAAAGTGACTTCAGACCTGAACTGGTCCTTAAAAAGTGGGTTTTAGAAAATTTCTGAAAAATGTCAAGATTTGCTCCTAAACTTCTAAGCCTTGTAACATCCCCAAAAAATAAAATGTCATTCCCAAAATGATCCAAACATGAAGTAGACATATGGGGAATGTAAAGTAATAACTATTTTTGTAGGTATTACTATGTATTATAGAAGTAGAGAAATTGAAACTTGAAAATTTGCAAATTTTCATAATTTTGGGTAAATTTTTTTTTTTTTTATAAATATACTTTTTTTTTTTTTAACTCCATTTTACCACTGTCATGAAGTACAACATGTGACGAAAAAAACAATCTCAGAATGGCCTGGATAAGTCAAAGCGTTTTAAAGTTATCACCACATTAAGGGACACTGGTCAGATTTGCAAAAAAATGGCCTGGTCCTTAAGGTGAAAATGAGCCCGGTCCCTAAGGGGTTAAAGGGTTTTTCCAAGACTTTAATACTGATGACCTATTCCTAACCTTTGGATAGGTCATCAGTATCTGATCAGTGAGGGGCCGACAGCTGGGACCACGCAGATCAGCTGTTTGAGAAGGCAGCGGGGCTCGCAGTAGCGCAGCGGCCTTCTCCAGCTTTGCCTGGCCAAGTGATGCCACGTTCATCGGTCACGTGGCCCAGGCGCAGCTCAGTCCCATAGAAGTGAATGGGGCGGATCTGCAACACCAAGCACAGCCGCCATACAATGTACAGCGCTGTTCTCAGTGAGCATAGAGAAGGCCGTGGCTCTCACAGCAGTGCCAGTCCCTTCTCAAACAGCTGATCAGTGGGGTCCCGGGGATAGAGATGTCCCGAATAGCTTGTTCGCGTTCGCCGCGGCGGGCGAACATATGCGATGTTCGGTCCGCCCCCTATACATCATCATTGAGTAAACTTTGACCCTGTACCTCACAGTCAGCAGACACATTCCAGCCAATCAGCAGCAGACCCTCCCTCCCAGACCCTCCCACCTCCTGGACAGCATCCATTTTAGATTCATTCGGAATCTGCATTCTCAGTGAGAGGAGGGACAGTGCTTCTGCTGCTGATTCAATAGGGAAAGCGTTAGCTAGGGCAGTGTTCTGTGTCCACAGACTCATCTGCTGTAAGGACAGCACCCCAAAAAGCCCTCAGGGCTGGTACATCAGTCTGCTTTTTTTTATATATATATATATATTGCAGTTGCCTGCCCGTGTGTGAGAGGCTGCAGGCTCAGTCACAGACAGTACTGTGTGCACACCATTCATACAGGGTGTGACAGAAAATACCTTGCAGATAAAAAAAATATTCTATTTAATCTTTTTCTGTGATCTAATCACATTTGCAAGCCTGTGTGTGTCAGGCCCACACAGACTGTATTGTGGCCACTGGCTAGGCCTCCACTTATACCGTTACAGGGTGTCACTCACTCACAAATACCTCGCAGATAAAAAAAAATTCTATTTAAACTGATGAGAAGAGAGAACTACAGAAAGTACCACTCATATCGGGTGTGACAGTAAATTGCACGGCGCAGACGCAGTGACCGTGGATTCAAACAAAGGGGAGGGAGCCAGCGTTTTTTTAAACCATCCCCCCGTTCGAAAAATCTATTCAATTCACCTTTCGGGGACCCTTGGTGTTGTATGTGGCTGGGTGGAGGAAGAAACCTTCAATGACATCAACGGGACATGGCTAGCTTGGTATCCAACCTTGTACAAATGGGGAGTTTGTGGTTGGGCAAATGGACTGTTTTGCGGTTGTTTGCGGTGCATTAAAAGGGGAGTTTGGTCAATGTCTGTGAAGCGGGCGTAACCCTTACACTACCTGATCGATACAACATCATACTTGATCGTATACACACACACTGGATGTTTTAAACCACGTTGTTCAAAAAAATTTAGGATTGTTAGGTGATTTATGCCCTTTATGGATTAAAACCCGACTCTGCGTCAACTACGTAATTTTCCATGGGAGTTTTGCCATAGATCCCCCTCCGGCATGCCACAGTCCAGGTGTTAGTCCCCTTGAAACAACTTGTCCATCACTATTGTGGCCAGAAAGAGTCCCTGTGGGTTTTAAAATTCTCCTGCCTATTGAAGTCTATGGCGGTTCGCCCGTTTGCGAACAACTCCGTGTGCTGTCCGTATCCATTTCTTTGTTCCGTGGCCCCGCAAAAATTATAGATCATGTCCTATTCTTGTCCGTTTTGCGGACAAGAATAGGCATTTCTATAAAGGGCCGTCCGTTCCGCAAATTATAGTAGTTTGAACAAGCCCTTAGACTGTAATATATAAGGCACGGTTTACATACTGCTGTTCACTTTCAATCATCACGATGAAAATGATAAATCCTTTCTTCATTCTGAGTGCCTTTCTGGTACGTGACTAATACCAAAAAGAAAACTGTAAATGAAAAATGAGTGAACTCTGGAATGGGAAGGATTGCTTCGGTCTTCATTGTCAGAATAGCTTTTTGCTTGGTCTAATGACAGAGACCATGGCTTGCATGCTGGAGCGGGGCCCAGCCGAAGAGATAGATGCTGGGGAGTTTTTTCTGTTGGATACATTTCAGTTTTGGTTACAGAAAACGGCATCTGGCTCCCTACACACACAAGTATGCATGAGGATTCTTTTGGGATGTAAAAACGCCAAAATAATCAGCCCCCCAAAAAAAATTACAATGGAGCTGGCGAGTTTCACAAAAAAGACGCATCAAAAAACGCCACTAACACAAAACTTACGCGTGAACCTACCGTAAGAGTATTAGGTTAGTATGGGCTTTAAATAGAGTTCACATGCTGCTGTAGTGCTTGTCAATATCCTTCTAACCATGTCCTTGTTTAAAGGGGTTGACAAGCTTTGGGGGCCTTTCTGTCAGACCCCCCACCTCATTGGACTTGTGGAGGGAAGCATACTTACCTGCTCCTGCAGCTGGGTTCCGGCTCCTTCATTCTCCGGGTTCTGCTCGTACACTTCCGATTTGACGGGAGTCACATTTGCCGCTGCAGCCAATGACTGGATGCAGCATTGCCGTATCCCCCATTTGTCACGTCAGTTGGTCATGTGATAAATGGGGGACATGTCACAGTTTCATAAATGTCCTCAAGGTCTCCATACCTCTGACTTATTCATTGTAAGGCCTCTTTCCCACTGGCGTGTGCACCCCATTGCCGTATTGCGGACTGCATTTGTGGATCCGCAATACACGGGCGCCGTTCCGTGGGCATTCCGCATCACAGATGCAGACCCATTCACTTCAATGGGTCCGCAAATCCGGAACGGAACCCTACGGAATGCTTCCGTGGGGTTTGGTCCCGTACTTCCGTTCCGCAAAAAGATAGAACATGTCCTATCTTTTTGCGGAACGGCTGGATCGCGGACCCATTCAAGTGTATGGGTCCGCGATCCGCTGAGGCTGCCCCACGGACTGTGCACACACCCGTGGGAAAGAGGCCTAATGGAGAGTAGTCCATGAGATTATCTCTGTAGGCTCATGCACACGACCGTTGTTGTTTTGCAGTCCCCAAATAATGATCCACAAAACACAGATACTGGCCATGTGCATTTCCCATACTGGCCCGCCCATAATAGAACAGTCCTATCCCAGCCTCATACAGGTCACAAAAAAATACGTTTGTGTGCATGAGCCCTATTAGTGGCAGGATCGACTCCATATGTAAAAGTTTACAATCCCCCCTCCCCAGAGCAAAGGTTATGTGGTGGGATAAAGCAGAAGATAGGAGTGGTAGTGGCCGTGATGATGAAGTACCACGGTGCACACCCTCGGGTCGTGCAATAAAGAGAGGCGCCCTTTTTCCCTCAGGGCCGTCCATGTAGCTGTGGCTCCCTGACTGATGATAGTTTGGGGGCGCCTTCCCATAGCCTAACTTTTTTATTTTCTGTTCACATAGCCTTATGAGGGCCTGTTTTTTGTGTGACAAGTTGTACTTTCCAACGCCACCATTTGATATTTACGATGTGTGATAAAACTGACCAGTAACTTTCATTCTACAGTCAGTACGAATCTGGCGATACTGTATATGTATAGTTTTCCTTGCGTTTAATAAAATCTGTTTTATTTTTTCATCGCCATATTTTGACTCCTATAACTTTTTGGAATTATGTGTAGGGAGCTGTATGGGGGCTCATTTTTCGCGGGGTGATCTGAACTTATCATTGATACCATTCTGGGGTGTGTATGACTTTTTGATCCCTTTTTATAAAAAAAAATTGTAGAAAATAAAGCGACCAAAAACGGCAAATTGCCCATTTTGAGTTTTTTTCCCGTTTCGCTGTTTGCCATATGGGAAAGATATTTTTATACTATGGGCATTTTCACACATGGCGATACCCATGATGTGTATTTTTTTTAGTTCTTTTATTTTTGGGAAAGAGGGGTGATTTGAAAAAAAAAGAATTTTGCACTTTTTTATGGAACTATAACAAGCAATCATTAGATTGCTATTCTCATAGACCCCAATCCATTAGCATTGGAGTGTATGAGAAAACTGCTCCTTTTCTATGGAGCCCTATTACAGGCAAGGGCTCCATAGGCAATACTATGCAGCAGCTCCTGTCATTCACAAAGACAGGGGCTGCTGCACACAAGCTCCGGCTACTCCGATTGCCGCACGGGGGAAGGGGGGGGGGGGGGTATGGAGCTTCACAGGAGCGCGCGCTTCCGCTGTTTCGCGTGCTCAGATGCTATGGTCAGGATTGACCATGGCATCTGAGGGCTAAATGTCCATGATCGGCATTACTGCCGGTTGCAGACATTAGCCGCGGGTGTCTGGTATTAGAAAACGCAGGCTATGGCGCCCACTCTGCTCAGAAGCGGGCGCCATCTTTAAAGACCCGGCCAAGCCAGGAAGAGGTTAAAGGGATTGGCCCATCGCTCAGCTATGCCACCAATGTTAAGATAGGTACAGGTCCCACAATAGGACCTCAAAGCAAAGCAGGGCAGGTGCGTTGTGCTGTCCATTTACTTCTATGGGACTTAGTGAGCGAGCATCAGCTATTTCCAAAACTCCCATAGAAGTGAATGGAGAGAGCACCACGCAAGCGCGTCCACCTCTCCATTCACCTCAATGGGAATCCTGGAAATAGCCGAGCCAGTCTGATAGAAGTGATTGGAGGGAGGCCACGCTTGCGCAGTGCACCCTCATTAACTGCCCCATTCCACATACAGGTGTGCGGGTCCCAGGTTTAATACTGACAGCCGGGACCTGCGCCGCCGATCAGATGTCCATGGGTGTCGGACCCCTAACGATCAGTATTAAAATCTCGGGAAACAATTTCAATGTTCAGGATCTACATGCGGATCTCCTGCACACCGGGGCAGAAATCCATAGGGAAGTCATTACAATGTGGACATTCCTTAGTCAGACACACGTCAGGGCTTCCTATCACTGTCCACCCCAGAACTATACATAGCCGCTTCCCATGTACGGGTCTGTACGCGGCGCTCCCTCTCCAGCGCGACACGATGACGTCATCGCAGCGCGCCCGGTCCGCACAGTGTGTGCCGGGGCTGTGTTCCCGGAGGCCGGAGCTTCGGGTGAGTGCAGCCAGCATTAACCTCTTCCTTGCTGCCGCTGTGTGTTCACGGCAGGCAGGAGCTTCTGCCGCTCCATTCGTGTCATGTGCGGTGATAAGGAGTGTGACAGAGGCGGGTCAGTGCCGCCTGTGCTAGTAACGTGCTGCTGGTCTGTACATAGCGGACGTCAATATGGCCTGTGGCAGACATCATAGCATGTGGTAAACACCCGGGTGACACGTTTGCGTTTGGCGTTATGCACGTGACGCATCCAGGGGCGGACTGGAAAAAACTAAAAGTGGCCCTGTGCTGTAGGCGGGGCCACTACAAGTAGGCGGGGCCTTCAATACTATATTACTGCACAGTGCACACTATACCAGCACAGCAAAATACCATGGTGCAGTATATTATACCGCCCCAGCACAGCAAAATACCCCAGTGCAGCACAATACACCGCCCCAGCACAGCAAAATACCATGGTGCAGTATATTATACCGCCTAGCACAGCAAAATACCACAGTGCAGCACAATACACCCGCCCCAGCAGAGCAAAATACCCCAGCGCAGCAAATACCACAGTACAGGACAATATACCACCCAGCAGAGCAAAATACCATGGTGCAGTATATTATACCGCTTAGCACAGCAAAATATCACATTGTAGCACAATACACCGCCCCAGCACAGCAAAATACCATGGTGCAGTATATTATACCGCCCCAGCACAGCAAATACCACAGTGCAGCACAATACACCGCCCCAGCACAGCAAAATACCATGGTGCAGTATATTATACCGCCCCAGCACAGCAAAATATCACATTGCAGCACAATACACCGCCCCAGCACAGCAAAATACCATGGTGCAGTATATATATACCGCCTAGCACAGCAAAATATCACATTGCAGCACATATATACCGCCCCAGCACAGCAAAATACCACAGTGCAGCACAATACACCGCCCCAGCACAGCAAATACCACAGTACAGGACAATATACCGCCTAGCAAAGCAAAATACCATGGTGCAATACAATATACTGCCCAGCACAGCAAAATACCATGGTGCAGTATATTATACCGCTTAGGGCTCTTTCACACTTGCGTTCTTTTCTTCCGGCATAGAGTTCCGTCGTTGGGGCTCTATGCCGGAAGAATCCTGATCAGGATTATCCTAATGCATTCTGAATGGAGAGAAATCCGTTCAGGATGCATCAGGATGTCTTCAGTTCCGGAACGGAACGTTTTTTGGCCGGAGAAAATACCGCAGCATGCTGCGCTTTTTGCTCCGGCCAAAAATCCGGAACACTTGCCGCAAGGCCGGATCCGGAATTAATGCCCATTGAAAGGCATTGATCCGGATCCGGCCTTAAGCTAAACGTCGTTTTCGGCGCATTGCCGGAGCCGACATTTAGCTTTTTCAGAGTGGTTACCATGGCATGCCGGGACGCTAAAGTCCTGGCAGCCATGGGTAAAGTGTAGTGGGGAGCGGGGGAGCAGTGTACTTACCGTCCGTGCGGCTCCCCGGGCGCTCCAGAGTGACGTCAGGGCGCCCCAAGCGCATGGATCATGTGATCACATGGATCACGTCATCCATGCGCATGGGGCGCTCTGACGTCATTCTGGAGCGCCCGGGGGAGCCGCACGGACTGTAAGTATACCGCCTCCCCGCTCCCCACTACTACTATGGCAACCAGGACTTTAATAGCGTCCTGGGTGCCATAGTAACACTGAACGCATTTGGAAGACGGTTCCGTCTTCAAATGCTTTCAGTACACTTGCGTTTTTCCGGATCCGGCGTGTAATTCCGGCAAGTGGAGTACACGCCGGATCCGGACAACGCACGTGTGAAAGAGGGCCTTAGCACAGCAAAATATCACATTGCAGCACAATATACCGCCCCAGCAGAGCAAAATACCACAGTGCAGCACAATACACCGCCCCAGCACAGCAAAAATACCATGGTGCAGTATAATTATACCGCCCCAACAGAGCAAAATACCACAGTGCAGGACAATACCATGGTGCCGTAATTATACCGCCCCAACAGAGCAAAATAACACATTGCAGCACAATACCATGGTGCAGTATATTATACAGCCCCAACAGAGCAAAATACCACAGTGCAGGACAATACACCTTCCCCAGCAAAATTACCACTGTGCAGTATATTATACCGCCCCAGCACAGCCAAAAATACCCCAGTGCAGCACAATACACCGCCCCAGCAGAGCAAAATACCCCAGTGCAGCACAATACACCGCCCCCAGCACAGCAAAACTACCATGGTGCAGTATATTATATACCGCCTAGCACAGCAAAATACCACAGTGCAGCACAATACACCGCCCCAGCAGAGCAAAATACCCCAGTGCAGCACAATACACCGCCCCAGCACAGCAAAATACCACAGTACAGGACAATATACCACCCCAGCAGAGCAAAATACCATGGTGCAGTATATTATACCGCTTAGCACAGCAAAATATCACATTGTAGCACCAATACACCGCCCCAGCACAGCAAAATACCATGGTGCAGTATATTATACCGCCCCAGCACAGCAAAATACCACAGTGCAGCACAATACACCGCCCAGCAGAGCAAAATACCACAGTGCAGCACAATACACCGCCCAGCAGAGCAAAATACCACAGTGCAGCACAATACAACCGCCCAGCAGAGCAAAATACCCCAGTGCAGCACAATACACCGCCCCAGCACAGCAAAATACTATGGTGCAATACAATATACTGCCCAGCAGAGCAAAATATCACATTGCAGCACAATACACCGCCCCAGCACAGCAAAATACCATGGTGCAGTATATTATACCGCCCCAGCACAGCAAAATATCACATTGCAGCACAATACACCGCCCCAGCACAGCAAAATACCATGGTGCAGTATATTATACCGCCTAGCACAGCAAAATATCACATTGCAGCACAATATACCGCCCCAGCACAGCAAAATACCACAGTGCAGCACAATACACCGCCCCAGCACAGCAAAATACCACAGTACAGGACAATATACCACCCCCAGCAAAGCAAAATACCATGGTGCAATACAATATACTGCCAGCACAGCAAATACCATGGTGCAGTATATTATACGCTTAGCACAGCAAAAATATCACATTGCAGCCACATATACTGCCCCAGCAGAGCAAAATACACAGTGCAGCACAATACACCGCCCCCAGCACAGCAACAATACCATGGTGCTGTCTATTATACCGCCCCGCACAGCAAAATACCACATTGCAGCACAATACACCTGCCCCCCGCACAGCAAAATACCACAGTGCAGCACAATACACCGCCCCCAGCACAGCAAAATACCACAGTACAGGACAATATACACCCCAGCAGAGCAAAAATACCACAGTGCAGTCTATTATACCGCTTAGCACAGCAAAATATCACATTGTAGCACAATATACCGCCCCAGCACAGCAAAATACCACAGTGCAGCACAATATACCACCCAGCAGAGCAAAATACCACAGTACAGGACAATATACCGCCTAGCACAGCAAAATACACAGTACAGCACAATATACCGCCTAGCACAGCAAACTATCACATTGCAAGCACAATATACTGCCCCAGCAGAGCAAAATACCCCCAGTGCGGCACAATACACCGCCCCAGCACAGCAAAATACCACAGTGCAGCACAATACACCGCCCCAGCACAGCAAAATCACATGGAGCAGTATATTATCCCGCCTCGCACAGAAAATATCACATTGCAGCACAATATACCGCCCCAGCACAGAAAAATACCACAGTGCAGCACAATATACCACCCAGCAGAGCAAATACCACAGTACAGCACAATATACCGCCTCTAGCACAGCAAAATATCACATTGCAGCACAATATACTGCCCCAGTAGGCCAAAATACCACAGTGCAGCACAATATACCGCCTAGCACAGCAAACATATCACATTGAGCACAATATACCGCCCCAGTAGCGCAAAATACCACAGATGCAGCACAATACACCGCCCCAGCACAGCAAAATACCACAGTAGAGGACAATATACCGCCCCAGCAGAGCAAAATGCCATGGTGCCATACAATATACTGCCCAGCACAGCAAAAACCCATAGGTGCAGTATATTATACCGCTCTAGCACAGCAAAATATCACATTGCAGCACCAATATACCGCTTAGCACAGCAAAATATCACATTGCAGCACAATATACCGCCCCCCCAGCAGAGCAAAATACCACAGCTACAGCTACAATATACCGCCCCCTAGCACAGCAAAATATCACATTGCAGCACAAATACCTTCTAGCACAGCAAAATACAGCAGTGCAGCACAATACACCGCCCCCAGCAGAGCAAAATACCATGGTGCAGTACATCTATACCACCCCAGCACAGCAAAATACCACATTGAGCACAATATACCGCCCAAGAACAGCAAAATACCACAGTGCAGGACAATATACAGTCAGGTCCATAAATATTGGGACATAAACTCAATTCTAACATTTCTGGCTCTATACACCACCACAATGGATTTGAAATGAAACGAACAAGATGTGCTTCAACTGCAGACTGTCAGCTTTAACAGCTCTAACGACCCAGGACGAAGAATGCTCGTCCTAAATCGCCGGCACTTAGCGCTAGAGGACGAGCATTCTGTACTGCGGTCCTTCCTCCCCCCGCTTGCGGTGATGCAGCGATCATCGGCAGAGATCCCTACTGCATCCACCAGATCGGTGATGATGTTGGTGGATTAACCCCTCATATGCCGCGGTCAGTGCTGAGGTTTGCGCTCCCTCATCTCATCCATCGGTCCCCGCGCTGCTGTGGCGGGGACTCGATGGTTGCCATGGCAGCCCCAAGCCAAGCATGTACCGGAGGCTTAAGAGGCCCAGCCCCCAGGCCTGGGTCTCCTAGGCAACTGTTAGGCCCTCTTTCAGACGGGCGTTGCGGGAAAATGTGTGATTTTTCCACGCGAGTGCAAAACATTGTAATGCGTTTTGCACTCGCGTGAGAAAAATCGCGCGTGTTTGGTACCCAAACCCAAACTTCTTCACGAAGTTCGGGGCTTGGGATCGTTGTTCTGTAGATTGTATTATTTTCCCTTATAACATGGTTACAACAGGACCTGTTGCTGCACAGAGATCAGATGACGACAGCAGGAGATGCCGGCTCCCGCGATCAAGTGACTAAGGTGAGTTAAATTTATTTTTTTTTTTTTATTTTTTTTTAAACCCCTCCAGTTGCTATTGTACTATGCATTCTGTATTCAGAATGCTATTATTTTCCCTTATAACCCATGTTATAAGGGAAAATAATAATGATCGGGTCTCCATCCCCGATCGTCTCCCTAGCAACAATGCATGAAAATCGCACCAACATCCACACTTGCTTGCGGATGCTTGCGATTTTCACGCAACCCCCCATTCATTTCCTATGGGGCCTGCGTTACGTGAAAACGCACAAAGAGGAGCATGCTGCGATTTTTCACGCAACGCACAGTGATGCGTGAAAGTCACGCTCATGTGAACAGCCCCATAGAAATGAATGGGTCGGTATTCAGTTGTGGGTGCAATGCGTCACCTCACGCATCGCATCCGCGCGGAATACTCTCCCGTGTGAAAGGGGCCTTAGCGTCTTACATGTAAGACACTAACATTTCAATATAGCACAATACAGATGTATTGTGCTGCATTGAAACAGGGATCAGACCCTGTAATGTTGAAGACCCAGCGTGGTGACCATATAATAAAGTGAAAGAAAAAAGTTACTAAATGAACGTTTTACAAAAAAAATTAAAAGTTTCAAGTAAAAAAAAAAAAGCGTCCTTTCCAAAAATAAAGTTAAAAAATTGTAAAAAATAGGAAAAGACATATAAGCATATTAGGTATTGTCGTATCGACCATATCACCTGACCTAAACCCTCAGATGAACACCGTAAAAAAATAAGAAAACAAAAAGTACAACCAGCAAGAGATCAAAAAGGCGTACGCCCCACCAAAATAGTACAACTAACCGCTCACCTCATCCCTCAAAAAAATGGGCCCTACCTGAGACAATCGCCCAAAACATAAAAAAACTATGGCTCAGAATATGGAGACAATAAATTCACACTAAATAAATTTGAATAAGTAGACGTTCCAAAATACTAATAATATCACAGCCTGATGAACGTTAAAATTAAAGAAACAAAACCTTTATTAAAAGTCTGTTTAAAAGGGGCAAAAAAGCCTATATGTCACTGTCTGTGACCATCAGGCAACCAATCTCCAAGCTGCACAGGGAGGGGTAACAAATAAC
Source organism: Bufo bufo (assembly GCF_905171765.1). Taxonomy (NCBI): domain Eukaryota; kingdom Metazoa; phylum Chordata; class Amphibia; order Anura; family Bufonidae; genus Bufo; species Bufo bufo. Next base: position 71,183,658 of record NC_053395.1, on the reverse strand, counting down.
TCCTCTGTGCAGTTAAGAGACTGGGCTAGAACCTCAACTTGCTAGCTGGTAGTTGCTATGAAAAAGCAAGTCAGAGTAAAGGGCACTGAAACCGATGTGAATGGACACACATGTGTGTATTGCAGTGACCCTAATGATTGTATGCAGATATGGTTATGCCACCTAGTGGTTGGGTCGCGAATAGCTGGATACTAGAGATCTCCCTGGTATACCAAATTGAAATCTCAATGGACTAATAAATATCCTTATACTGTAAGAGTCCAGGCTAGTCTATATGTGCAGCTGCGACCAGTTCCCGTGGGGCTGTAGGGGGGACCCGATGGCATGGAAGGCAGCGCGATGCCTTCATGAGACCCCAAAAGTTGAAGTCGCAAAGAGGGACAAAAAAGAAACGTACCAACAAAAAGTAAAAAAAATAAGTTTTCCCCCAAAAAATTAAAAGTTTACAAATAAAATAAACAAAAACTTCATTTTCCCCAAATAAAGTAAAAAAAAAATAGTAGACATATTAGGTAATCGCCGCGTCCGTATCGACCAGCTCCTACAAACATATCACATGACTTAACCCTCAGTTAACACCGTAAAAAAATAAAAACTGTGCTAAATAAACATTTTTTTGTCACCTTACATCACAAAAAGTACAACAGTAAGCGATCAAAAAGGCGTATGCCCACCAAAATAGTACCAATCTAACAGTCACCTCATCCCGCAAAAAATGAGTTCCTACCTAAGACAATCGCCAAAAAAATAAAAAATAAATATTGCTCAGAATATGGAGACACTAAAACATAATTTTTTTTGTTTTAAAAAAGCTGTTATTGTGTAAAACTTACATAAATAAAAAAAAAGTATACATATTAGGTATCGCCGGATCCGTATCGACCGGCTCTATAAAAATATCACAAGACCTGACCCCTTAGGTGAACACCGTAAAAAATAAAAACTGTGCTAACAAAACCATTTTTTGTCACTTTACATCACAAAAAGTGTAATAGCAAGCGATCAAAAAGTCACATGCACCCCAAAATAGTGCCAATCAAACCGTCATCTCATCCCGCAAAAATCATACCCTACCCAAGATAATCGCCCAAAAACTGAAAAAACTATGGCTCTTAGGGTCCATTCACACGTCCGTTTTTTCTTTCCTGATCTGTTCCGTTTTTTGCTGAAACAGATCTGGACCAGATCTGGACCCATTCGTTTTCAATGGGTCCTGGAAAAAAATCAGACATTGAGCTGTCCGTTTTTTTCCAGGACCCATGAAAATGAATGGGTCAGATCTGGTCCAGATCTGTTCAGCAAAAAACGGAAACAGATCAGGAAAGAAAAAACGGACGTGTGAATGGACCCTTAGACTATGAAAACATTAAAACATGCTTTTTTTTGTTTAAAAAATGAAATCATTGTGTAAAACCTTACATAAATAAAAAAATTGTATATACATCTTAGGTATCGATATTAGGTATCGCCGGTCCGTGACAACCCTTTTCTATAAAAATCCATATGATCTAACCCTGTCAGATGAATGTTGTAACTAACACAAAAAAAAACAGCTATTTCTTGTTACCTTGCCTCACAAAAAGTGTATTTATGAGCAACCAAAAATCATATGTACCCTAAACTAGTACCAACAAAACTTCCCACCCTATCCCGTAGTTTCTAAAATGGGGTAACATTTTTGGAGTTTCTACTCTAGGGGTGCATCAGGGGGGCTTCAATAGGACATGGTGTCAAAAAAAACAGTCCAGCAAATCTGCCTTCCAAAAACTGTATGGCATTCCATTTCCTTCTGCGCCCTGCCGTGTGCCCGTACAGCAGTTTATGACCACATCTGGGGTGTTTCTGTAAACTCCAGACTCAGGGCCATAAATATAGAGTTTGTTTGGCTGTTAACCCTTGCTTTGTAACTGGAAAAAAAATATTAAACTGGAAAATCTGCCAAAAAAGTGAATTTTGAAATTGTATCTCTATTTTCCATAAATCTTGTGGAACACCTAAAGGGTTAACGACATTTGTAAAATCAATTTGCATACCATGAGGGGTTTAGATTCTTAGATGGGGTCACTTTTTATGGAGTTTCTACTCTAGGGGTGCATCAGGGGGGCTTCAAATGGGACATGGTGTCAAAAAAACCAGTCCAGCAAAATCTACCTTCCAAAAACCGTATGGCATTCCTTTCCTTCTGCACCCTGCCGTGTGCCCGTACAGCAGTTTACGACCACTTCTACTTCTATTTTTTTGCGGTGTGGACAGAGTCTTGTGGATCGTGGACCCTTTCAAGTGAATGGGTCTTCATCCACAAACGACAGGCACGCGACCGGTGCCTAAGCATTGCGGACTGCTATTTGTGGTCAGGAGCATAGGGCACACACATTTGTGTGTATGAGCCTAAAGCCATGCCTCTAACCCGCACATCCCCTGTCCTTGCATGCCTAGTCGCCTTTGTGCCCCCACACTGTAATGGAGCGCTTTGCCACAATGGGCAGAGCAGACCGCTCTGGATATTGGCACAGCAGGTGTGATGATGTCACAGTATCCCATCTGCCTGTGCCAAGCCGCTGATGTCACTGGATGAATGGTGGAGCAGGCTGCTGACAGCTCCCTTCTTCGCCATTGCATCTCAAGGATGCAGATAGGCTGTGTTCACATGGCTGATTTTGCCACTGTCAAAGTCTGCTGCCTATTCGGTGGCAGAAGCTGATCTTCAGTGCCACAGGCCTGCTCACGCCATTGAAAGGAGCTAAACTGCAAGCAGACGCCCACGGCGTGAAGCACGAAACCCTGCGCCAAGAATAGATGTCCATGGAGCGGTCTGGAGAAACCATGTGTAAATAATCTGTGGCCAACATGAACGGCGCCCTGGGCTGCCGTTGAAAACAGCAAGGATGGCGAGAGGTTTCCGAGGCCGAATATACTCTGAAATGTATGGCAAAAATCCATTGTGTGAACATAGCCGAACAAGTGGCAGGGACACAGCTAGAAGTCTAGTACTGTCCTCGCTGAATCAGGGACAGCCGGGAGGCATGCATGAGTCTGAATGCTTCTGACTTTCCTACAAAGGTACTGTTACTTCTGTATGGCTGAGACAAGAAGAATTGCGCCCAGCCAAGGTGCCCACTTAAGGCCTCATTCAGATGCCCATAATGTAGGTTTATAATAATTACAAATCCCAGGCCCCTGTAATACTGTTACATTGAGTCATTAGGGGGGTTGCCCTTCTACATCTGCAGTTATGTCTCAGGCAGATATGTAATGTAATGATTACAGGTGGGGTGTCATTAGACATTGGGTCTTGCCACAGGAGGCCATAAAAATGCCTCCCCTGCTGTCCCTTTTAAAAAGTCTGTCAGAGGTACTTTTGGGTAGTGTAACTCTTGTGAGAGATCGCTGACTGTGTGAAATGCCCTCTACCACCTCCTTGAAGATATTTTGCGCGGTTGACAGACTTTGAGGGGATGGGTTAATAAACTGAGAGAAGCAGAATGGTCGTTTTGACAAAATTGCCCACTGTCTAGGCCGTTACCTGAGTGCACACAAAAGGCTAACAGGCTCTGGACAGCCAAGACAACCACCAGAGAGGCCCGTCATGGCACTTACACATAAATAATAATAAGCCACTGACCAGCCTAAGCAGCTCCCACAGTTTCGTTGTCCACCATCCAGACACAGGAGGCACTTCATTACACGTCCCTGTCTCTACTCGGACCATTTCAAGGTTGCTTAGCAGAAGGAAACTGGGTGTCACAACACCATTTAGTTTCCTGCCAGAGACAGCCCAGCCTCCATTGCTTTTATTTGCAGTGGTGTCATCATTGAGAAACCTGGACTGCTATGGACTGGAACTGTATCATCTTTAGAGATGAATCCAGGCTCTGTTTGGGATCTGGGATGGTCTGGTCCTAGTATGGAGACGTGGTGGTGAGCATTTCAGTCCCTGCCTTTGCTGCTGGAGTAACATACTGGCACAACTGCTGGTATGGTGATATGGGGAGCCATCACATATGACAGTCAGTCACCCCTAGTAGTGATATGAGGGACACTAACAGCTGGACGTCATGAGGCCACATGTATAGCCTCTCATGGCAAGGGTTTCCAGGAATATCTCCACCAGATTGTAACCCACTTCCTTATCCTGCCTGGTCACCCGTTTTATCACCACTGGAGCATTTATTGGACCAGCTGGGATGCCAGCCTTTGCAATCTACCCAGTGTGCAGGACGTCTAGGCCTAGCACAACATCTGTGGGCAAATGTGCCGTGCAGAACCTGGATGCCTCCATGCCCACCGTATCTCATCTTGTATCCAGGCTAGAGGCAGCCCAACAGGGTCCTAGAGCCTCCTTTCTATTGTATCTTTTTCACTCTAATATTGTAATCACATGCATCATTACATTCACACGTAGAAAGTTTCATTCAATTCCACCAACTCCCCTTGGTGCCTTATTTTTTTTTTGCCAATGAGTATATATTTATGGTGAATGTCATGCAGGTTCCATGACCAAGGAACCAAGTTTTGATCTCCCATGGTTCTGCTATGTGAAAAGCCCTGGACCTGGGTCCACTCTTTTTTATGTGCAGTTCTCCCGGCAGTCTTCCAGAACACTCCCCCAACCCATCTCCTCAGACCAGGAGTGATCGCTCTAGCTGTCACTAAGGCTACATTCACACAACCATATTTTGTTTCCGTGTCCGTTCCGTTTTTTTTTGTGGATTGGATGAGACCCATTCATTTCAACGGGTCCGCAAAAATGCGGACAGTACTCTGTGAGCTCATTCGCATCCGTATGTCCGTTCTGTAGCCCTGCAAAAAAAATAGAACATGTCCTATTCTTGTCCGTTTTGCGGACAAGGATAGGCATTGTTACAATGGATCCGCAAGAAAAAAAAACAACGGATGCCATACGGACATCATCCGTTTGTTTTTTGGGGACCGCCAAAACCACATACGTATGAATGTAGCCTAACGAGGGGAGCTGCTGGGAAGCATCCAGTGCAGGGAGCCTGCACTTAAACTGAACATCCCCAGGGCACCTGCAATCATAACCCCTGGAGAATTGAAACTTGATTCCTAATTCACGGAAGCTACATGAACCATCACTATATGTGTGCCTAAAGTGATTTCCCGTTACCTATATAGCACTGTCAGCTGCTGACAGACTCACTTGAAATGTTGCCTCAAGGGTCCATTCACACGTCTGCAAAATGGGTCCGCATCCCTATTTGCGGAACAACGGTACGGACCCTATTCATTTTCAGTGGGGCCGGAATGTGCTGTCCGGATCCGCACTTCCATTCTGCAAAAAAAGAACATGTCCCAATTATTGTCCGCAATTGCCGGACAAGAAAAGGCCTTTTCAATGAGAGCGCTGGCGATGTGCGGAACACACATTGCCGGTGTCCGTGTTCTTGCGGATCCGCAAAACCATACGGACGTGTGAATGGACCCCTAAGGCTTTGTCCACATTTCCGTATTTCACTGACACGTGCAGCACATGTACCCATTGACTTTGAACTGTGTCTGTTCACACGTCAGGGAGACATGCACCTACTTTGCCCATTGAAGTCTATGGGTCAGTGAAATCATGGACACAACACGGATGGCATCCATGGTGTATCGGTTTTCACCTGAAGACTGATAGAAGATGTTTGGATTATGGATGACACCACAGAGGGTAAAACCGGACACACGGACCAAAACATGGATCCTTCACGGCCATCTTCACTGATAAAACAAAACGATATAAAAAGGGGTTAGGGTCCGCGCTGCAATAAAGGAATGCTTAGGGGTAAACACAAGAATCACTGGTTCTTATTATGCTGCTTCTTAACACTCGTATAGGCTACCTCAATCCTAGCGATGCAACAAGTAGCGGCATCCTGTGGGAAGATGACATGGATCGCGGTGAGAACACGTGGAGGGAATGGCGCGGGATGCGGGACCTTGTTGCATCCATGGGATTGATGTAGCCTATACGAGTGTTCATTTTTCTTACAGGATACTTAGTATCCAGGAATTCACGTGTAGCCCATGGGGGCAATTATGTGAATATTGATCCGTTCAGGAGTATCGCTTCGCACGGAACTGCTATTTTTGAACATGGTCAGGTGAACATATAAATGAAGAGATAGTTTTGATCGTTGTTCTATTTTATTTTATTTATGAGTGTTTTACATATATGCAAATGAGTATTTAAATGATTGCATCAATACTGAAACAGGCCCATAATAACGAGGAAATGGTATAAGGGCATTTTTAGCAATGAGATAAAGAGTGAGAAGAAGACTATCATAAGTTCTATGTGATGTTCAAGATTACGATTTTGTAAGTATAATAAGAAGAGTGAACTATTTTACATGCGGGTCTGTGCTATGCTGATACTCTCTTTGAAGGCGTGAGAAGCATACCCACTACTGCTCGGTGGTTCAGAGACCTAAGGCCCCTTTCACACGGGCGAGTTTCTCCGCGCGGGTGCCAATGGTGAGTTGAACGCATTGCACCCGCACTGAATCCAGACCCATTCATTTCTATGAGGCTGTGCACATGAGCAGTGATTTTCACGCATCACTTGTGCGTTGCGTAAAAATCACAGCATGCTCTATTTTGTGCGTTTTTCACGCAACGCAGGCCCCGTAGAAGTGAATGGGGCCGCGTGAAAATCGCAAGCATCCGCAAGCAAGTGCAGATGCGGTGCGATTTTTCACGCATGGTTGCTAGGTGAAGATCGGGCTGGGGACCCGATCTGTATTATTTTCCCTTATAACATGGTATAAGGGAAAATAATAGCATTCTGAATACAGAATGCAAAGTAAAATAGTGATGGAGGGGTTAAAAAATAAATAAAAATTAACTCACCGAGTCCACTTGATCGCGTAGTTGCGGATCTCTGTCTTCTTCTGTAATGTTGAGCTGCCGGCTAAGGACCTGTGGTGACGTCACATCACATGATCCAATCACATGGTTCATCACCATGGTGAGGGACCATGTGATTGGATCATGTGATGTGCACAGTGACGTCATCAAAGGTCCTATTCATGTGCACAGCAAAGAAGAAGACAGAAGAGAAGCTGGGCTGCGCGATCAAGTGGATTAAGGTGAGTTAATATTATTTTTTTTTTTAACCCCTCCAGCGCTATTGTACTATGCATTCTGTATTAAGAATGCTATTATTTTCCCTTATAACCATGTTATAAGGGAAAATAATACAATCTACAGAACACCTAACCCAAACCCAAACTTCTGTGAAGAAGTTCGGGTTTGGGTACCAAACATGCCGATTTTTCTCACGCGCGTGCAAAACGCTTTACAATGTTTTGCACTCGCGCGGAAAAATCGCGCATTTTCCCGCAACGCACCGCATCTTATCCGGGCAAAAAACATGACGCCCGTGTGAAAGAGGCCTAAGAAGCTGCGAAGGAGGAAGGATAAGGAGGAGATTGGAAGAAGCAGCATAAAAAGAGCCAGTGATTTTTATGTTACCCCTAAGCTTTCCTTTATTGCAGCGCGGACCCTAACCCCTTTTTATACGTTTTGGACTGAAAGAAGTGGGGACCTACTTGTACAAAGGGACTGCAGCTAATATCAGCACGCAATCTCATACACAAAGCCTTTGTATAACTGATGAAACAAGGACTTTTTTCACAGACTTGAAGATGACACGGAAATGTGGACGAGGCCTAAGTTATTGGCTCCTTTTCTGTTCTGTAGACTAATAATAGGATTTTCTTCAGTCATGTTTCCAAATGTTTTATCAGAAAACATCTAGATGCAGTTATAGTATATACCGTAACTGTCCTCACATACAGCAGATCAGCTTCCCCCTGCATTGACAATAGCGAGCGCCTACTGCTCGCTCTTATGTATCTCCCAGGGATACAGTAGAAGAACTCGCTGACAGCGCTGATCAGTGAGAAATCGCAAGAAAAATAATTAACCTATTGTCAGCCATGTGAGGGCAGAAGCCCAGCAGCTCCCAGCCAGGACTGCACTGTACTGGATTAGGAAGACGGATGTGACTTGGCAGCGCTCATTTAGAGAGTGCTGCTAAGGGGGAGTTCACGTCACCCTCATTTTTCTGTTTCTTTCTGTCAGAAAAAAAAAAAAAAAAAAACTGGATCCTTTGAGTTCTCCTGACTATTGGCTTTCTATTTCTTTCCCATCTGTACAGTGACCGTTCTCCTTCTGTAGTCACACACCACCAGGACACCCTGTCCGCAGCTCCAGGCTCTGCAGGTGGAGTGGGATTTCACGTACAGAACTTGGCAACCATTTGGTTAAGAAAGCAGAGGCTCGTTCCAAAGACCTGAAAATGGTGACTTTCCCATAGAAATTATTTTCTAAAATATTTCTAAAAATATTTTTATAGTTGAATATTTTTTCACCAGTGCTGCATGTGCTAAAAAACCTCACCCCCAAAAATATCCTTTTAAATGTATGAAAAATGTTACATATCTTCGTAAATACAATGTGCTTTGAGTTGATGATTTTGTACTCCCGTATATTTTTAGTGTGTGTATATATATACACTGCTCAAAAAAATAAAGGGAACACTTAAACAACACAATGTAACTCCAAGTCAATCACACTTCTGTGAAATCAAACTGTCCACTTAGGAAGCAACACTGAGTGACAATCAATTTCACATGCTGTTGTGCAAATGGGATAGACAACAGGTGGAAATTATAGGCAATTAGCAAGACACCCCCAATAAAGGAGTGGTTCTGCAGGTGGTCACCACAGACCACTTCTCAGTTCCTATGCTTCCTGGCTGATGTTTTGGTCACTTTTGAATGCTGGCGGTGCTTTCACTCTAGTGGTAGCATGAGACTGAGTCTACAACCCACACAAGTGGCTCAGGTAGTGCAGCTTATCCAGGATGGCACATCAATGCGAGCTGTGGCAAGAAGGTTTGCTATGTCTGTCAGCGTAGTGTCCAGAGCATGGAGGCGCTACCAGGAGACAGGCCAGTACATCAGGAGACGTGGAGGAGGCCGTAGGAGGGCAACAACCCAGCAGCAGGACCGCTACCTCCGCCTTTGTGCAAGGAGGAACAGGAGGAGCACTGCCAGAGCCCTGCAAAATGACCTCCAGCAAGCCACAAATGTGCATGTGTCTGCTCAAACGGTCAGAAACAGACTCCATGAGGGTGATATGAGGGCACGACGTCCACAGGTGGGGGTTGTGCTTACAGCCCAACACCGTGCAGGACGTTTGGCATTTGCCAGAGAACACCAAGATTGGCAAATTCGCCACTGGCGCCCTGTGCTCTTCACAGATGAAAGCAGGTTCACACTGAGCACATGTGACAGACGTGACAGAGTCTTGAGACACCATGGAGAACGTTCTGCTGCCTTCAACATCCTCCAGCATGACCGGTTTGGCATTGGGTCAGTAATGGTGTGGGGTGGCATTTCTTTGGAGGGCCACACAGCCCTCCATGTGCTCGCCAGAGGTAGCCTGACTTCCATTGGGTACCGAGATGAGATCCTCAGACCCCTTGTGAGACCATATGCTGGTGCGGTTGGCCCTGGGTTCCTCCTAATGCAAGACAATGCTAGACCTCATGTGGCTGGAGTGTGTCAGCAGTTCCTGCAAGACAAAGGCATTGATGCTATGGACTGGCCCGCCTGTTCCCCAGACCTGAATCCAATTGAGCACATCTGGGACATCATGTCTCGCTCTATCCACCACAGACTGTCCAGGAGTTGGCAGATGCTTTAGTCCAGGTCTGGGAGGAGATCCCTCAGGAGACCGTCCGCCACCTCACCAGGAGCATGCACAGGCGTTGTAGGGAGGTCATACAGGCACGTGGAGGCCACACACACTACTGAGCCTCATTTTGACTTGTTTTAAGGACATTACATCAAAGTTGGATCAGCCTGTAGTGTGTTTTTTCCACTTTAATTTTGAGTGTGACTCCAAATCCAGACCTCCATGGGTTGAAAAATTTGATTTCCATTTCTTTATTTTTGTGTGATTTTGTTGTCAGCACATTCAACTATGTAAAGAACAAAGTATTTCAGAAGAATATTAAATTAATTCAGATCTAGGATGTGTTATTTTCGTGTTCCCTTTATTTTTTTGAGCAGTGTATATTCTATTAAAGTTTAATTTCTTGCTCGTAGAGTAGTGCATTGTGGGAGCTCTGCCAGCTCACGTGTCTGACACAGAGGTAACTCATTTCTAGAGCTTGCAGCAGAATTTTAGGAAAAAAAGGCTGTGCTTATAAATGAAGAAAGTGACATAAAACACACAGTAAAGTTCAAGTCAGTGAACATTATTATAGGGGTTGTACAAGTGCTCGACTATCTCTGACAGTCCAATAGAGTTGAATGGAGCAGCAGACACACGTGCATGACCATTCAAACAGGGGAACATGGATACCAGTTCTAGTGGTTGGCGGGGTCGGACCCCTGCAGATCAACGCTTATCCTGTGGATAGAGTTAGGTTGTTGTCATGGAACAACCCTTTAAGAGTGGAATTGCTCTTTAACCCTTTCAGGACCATGCCATATTTTACCTTAAAAGGGTTATCCAATTGCTCAACCCCACCCCACATGTGCCGAACCTCTCGCCAGTAATATACTTACCCCGACCCTGCACCGCCGCTGCTGCTGCTCCCTGCACAAAGATAAAAACATCCGGAGTCGGGGGGGAGCAGCCAATGGCAGGCGGGGACGTGGACGAGTCTCCCTAGCGTCACCCACAAAATACCAAATATGCCTACTTTCTTTTTTTTGTTTCCTTTTTACATAATAAAGCATTTTTGAGAAAAAATTATGTTTTTATGTCTCCATTTTCTGAAAGCCATATTTATTTATTTTTTCTGCCAATTGTTTTGTGTCAGGGCAGTTTTTTTTTTTGCAGGAATAGTTGACATTTTTATTGGTACCATTTTTGGGTACATATGATTTTTTGATTATTCAGTATTACACTTTTTAGGGTAAGGGAGGGAGCCCATACCCTTTGAAAACCCCCTGCATGCCGCAGTCAGCTTTGACTACAGCATACAAGTGGTTAATACGCCGGCATCGATGAAAACACCGGTTAGGGGATATCAAAAATATTCCCACGATAACGATATTGAGAAATGTATCGCGATTACGATATTGCAATAAATATCCATTTAGAAGAAAAAACACTCAGAACATGTACTCATGTTTCCTTGTTGCCCCATACATTATAATGTCTCCTTGATGCACCCATACAGTATACAGTATTATCTCCCCACCAAGAACAGGTTTACTGTTTCCCCCAATCTGATGGAGCAGCGGCCGGTCGGGCATGCTCCATTCATTCTCTATGGGAGTGCTGGAGATAGCAGTGATCAGCTATCTTCGGTGCTCCCATAGAAAATGGGACATGCTAGCGAAAAATCCTGATAACTGGGTTGTTCAAAGTGTGCCCATCATAAGTGCACATTGGCATCATAAACATGCCTTTCAGTCAAATAAAGCTTTGGGGGTCATTTACTAAAGACCAGTGCTTCACATATTGGTCTTAGTCACTACACACTACAGCCATATTACCTCAGCCCGGCCTGTGGCTCTCTACGTTGCAGCCACCAGAGCATAGCGACTGTCATCCAGTGCCAGGTCTCCTTGCTCCGGGGGTTTACAGCCAGTAGATGCCATTTCTTGGTGAGCTAATGGACCAGAGATGACGTTATGCCCATGTGACTAGGGTTGTCACGATACAAACATTTTCATTCGATTTCAATACCGCAAAAAAGTATTGCAATACTCGATACCATTCAATACCACGAGAAAGAAAAACACCAAAAAAAAAAAAGCCGTGTGCATTTTATGGAATGTCTGGCCCATAATTAAACCGAGCCGTCCTATCCTATTTTTTGTGGGGATAAGGTGACTAAAAAATGGCGAATGGCGTGTTTACAGTTTTTTTTTCCTGTTACGGCGTTCACCGCATAGGAGATATTTTTTATATTTTAATAGCTCTGACTTTTTTGGACGTGGCGATACCTAATGTTTTTTTATTGTTTATATTTTTTTATATGTAAAATCGGGACAGGGGTTGATTAAAACTTTTAATATCTTGGTGATTTTTTTAAAACATTTTATTTAATAAGTATTAGCCCCCTTAGGGCGCTAGAACTCTTTTCCTATTCACCCTAATAGAGCTCTATTAGGGTGAATAGGATTTGACACCGTCCCTACTGCCCTGTGCTTTGTGCACGCAGCAGCAGGGAGCTTACCATAGCAAGCATGAGAGGCACCTGAGAGGTTAATTGACGGGGTGCGGCTGGATCCCGGCCATTGAGGCTGGATGCCGGCTGTGTGATACAGCTGGCACCCGCCGCACACATTTGTATTTATATTCCTTGGTGGCGCAGTGGTCACAGATCCCCACCCTCCTCAGTATATATCCACTGGTGACCGCGGAAGCTTCACAGCCCCCTCCCATTAATCTTTTCATTTGTGGCAGTGGCGGCCGTGTGACAGTGGGGAGGGAGGGACTCCATGCTGTGTAATGTGCGCTGGATGTTTTAGAAGCAGTCCTCACTGTCAAGTGCGACTGACCCTATGACGAGCCGTTTCTTAATACTATACCCTATGCCGGTTTACGTAGCAGGGTCCCGGCTGTGAGGGGCGCAGCTTCTGCACCCGCCTGATCAGCAAGCCACAGCAGTATGGTGCTAGTCCTTAAGTCACGGCTCCCTGCGCCATACATATACGTTAATATATAAATGGCTGCATACAGTGGGCCACATTTGCTAATGTGACGGCACCCAGACCTTGTAAACTGTTCTATAATTTGGCGCATCCAGTTGTTGAGAAAATCTCAGGTTTTAGGCCTCTTTCACACGGGCGTTGCGGGAAAATGTGCGGGTGCGTTACGGGAACACCCGCGATTTTTCCGCACGAGTGCAAAACATTGTAATGCGTTTTGCACTCGCATGAGAAAAATCGCGCATGTTTGGTACCCAAACCCGAACTTCTTCACAGAAGTTCGGGCTTGGGATCGGTGTTCTGTAGATTGTATTATTTTCCCTTATAACATGGTTTTAAGGGAAAATAATAGCATTCTGAATACAGAATGCATAGTAAAACATCGCTGGAGGGGTTACAATTTTTTTTAAAAAAGATTTAACTCACCTTAATCCACTTGCTGTGCTTGCCGGCATCTCGTCTGTCTCCCTTCTTTGCTGAACAGGACCTGTGGTGAGCATTCATTCCAGGACCTGTGGTGACGTCACTCCGGTCATCACATGACCCATCACCATGGTAAAAGATCATGTGATGGATCATGTGATGACCGGAGTGACGTCACCACAGGTCCTGGAATGAATGCTCACCACAGGTCCTGTTCAGCAAAGAAGGAGACAGACGAGATGCCGGCAGCACCAGCAAGTGGATTAAGGTGAGTTAAATTATTTTATTTTATTTTTTAACCCCTCCAGCGCTATTTTACTATGCATTCTGTATTCAGAATGCTATTATTTTCCCTTATAACCATGTTATAAGGGAAAATAATAATGATCGGGTCTCCATCCCGATCGTCTCCTAGCAACCGTGCGTGAAAATCGCACCGCATCCGCACTTGCTTGCGGATGCTTGCGATTTTCACGCAGCCCCATTCACTTCTATGGGGCCTGCGTTGCGTGAAAAATGCATAATACAACATGCTGCGATTTTCACGCAACGCACAAGTGATGCGTGAAAATCACCGCTCATGTGAACAGCCCCATAGAAATGAATGGGTCAGGATTCAGTGCGGGTGCAATGCGTTCAACTCACGCATGGCATCCGCGCAGAATACTCGCCCGTGTGAAAGGGGCCTTAGCTAATCAAGGGGGTGTGGTTTAGCAGGAAAGGGGTGTGATTTCTTAGAAAAGGGGATGTGGCCTAATATATGATATTTTGCAACAAAATTGCGCCACAATTGTGATGTAAAAGTCTGTCTGTAAGCTTGCCAGAGGTTGGTATAAAGTTAGACAAAGGGTCTAGTGGTGTAATTTGCGCCAGAAAATACTAACATTGAAAATCTAAAGTCGTGATTTGTTTCACCTCATGTATCACAAGGCACACACCACTTTTCAAATGTGACTTTTATAAATATAAACTTGATTATCCGCCTATTTCTCTCGATTTGCAACATATTAACGCCAATAGCACTAAAATGCGACTTTTTAAAACTGAAATGTGCCATTTCAGCCCACCCTGCCACACTTCACTTGCGACTTTTGAAACATATTTGTGACATTTCCAGTAGTAAATTGAGACTTTTGTCTCGGGACGTTTTTGTTTTTGTTGAATGTAAATTTCCTGACAAAACCCTGTTGTTTAGCTCATTTATATTCGATAAAAATAAATGCGTCCCGTTTTAGTACTTAGTCTTACCTATAAAGTGTTCCCACGACAAGTTGGTTTTCTTTTCATAAATGCGACTTTTCACAAAAAATATCACCACATAAGCTGCCTTAATTGTCCGCAACAATTTGAGTCATTTCTGCCTATAAGCGTACTTTCACACTAGCGTTTTTCTTTTCCGGCATAGAGTTCCGTCCTAGGGGCTCAGGACCGGAAAAGAACTGATCAGTTATATCCCCATACATTGTGAATGGAGAGAAATCCGTTCAGGATGCATCAGGATGTCTTCAGTTCAGTCTTTTTGACTTTTCAAGACGGAGGTAATACCGCAGCATGCTGCGGTTTTATCTCCGTCCGGTGACGGAACTGCCTGCCGGAATCCTCTGCCGCAAGTGTGAAAGTACCCTAAGAGGATGATAAATGAGGTGTAATATCTACGCCAATCTGATAGCCCCGCCCACATTGACAGTTATAACTCATTTCTGTCGTGATGCATTCTTTATGGTGAAAATTGTGGAGAAAACAGTTGATATATTTGGTGCAAATTAAAACGCAATTTTTTTGGGCGAAATTTAACGCCATAATTCTGGTGAAACATGCTTAATAAATGTCCCCCAAAGTGTCTATTCCTGCACCACATTTATCATCCAGCCTTAGACTCTGTTATAAATCTGGTAGAGGTCTAGAAAGCCGTTCTGAGCTCACACCATATTTATCTGCAGCCTCCGGCACGCCAGCTGTTGTGAAACTACAACTCCCAGAATGCTCCTTTCACTTCCATGGAAACTATCAGAACAGCCGTGTAAGTGTTCAAGCTGGGAGTTGTAGTTTCACAACAGCTGACGTGCTGAAGGTTGCTGACCTACAGGTTTAGTAAATCTGCCCCAGTGTGTTTTACAAATCCAGACTGGATGCAATGCATTCTGGAGTTCATTAAAGCAAGCGAGGTGGGTGGTTCAGCTTTCAGGAGAAAAACGTAGAAACCTTATTGCTCAAAAATGTTTAGCCCGATTGCTGCCAGATCCAAAATACCATGCAGGGAATTTATCTTGAGGGTAATATTTGAAGTCGGTGTTCTTTCTGCATTGTGTGCCATGGACCAAATGTATCAAATGGCCCACATTGCTTGTTACATTTGGCTCGTCCTTAATTACCCCTAGAAATGCTGCTCCCGTTTCCTGCACCGCCCCCTGCTGGAGTGACTTTTGGGCTTTTTTGCAACTTTAAAAAAAAGTTATGAATCTGCAGTGAAACTCATTAACATAACTGACCACACCCACTTTACCACCTACTTTTCAAAAATGGAGTGAGTGGTGGAAAAAGTTAGAAACATTTTAAGCAGGTGACCTCGGGAAGCCAGAAAAGCCCTGTTTTGCAACTTTTTGAAGACCGAATTCTGGAGTGCAAGGTGTGATAAATTCCCCTCATTACTGCTGTTTCTATAGCACCATCACATTCCCAAGATGTGTACAAGGATGGTCATCGCTCACGTCAGTCTTTGCCCCCATTATGTTTTTGTGGATTGATCTCTCATATGTCCCTGTATATGCATCAGTGGCCGCCAGTACTATATTTCTTTATCCGGTTCCCTGTCTTGTGTGGTGACAGGTTCTCTTGAATAAGGCCTCATGCACACGAACATACTTTCTTTCCGTGTCCGTTTTTTTTTTTTTGCTGACCGTATACTGAACCATTCATTTGAATGAATCCACAAAAAAATGAAAGTTACTCCGTGTGCATTCCGTTTCCATATGTCCGTATTTCCGTTCCGCCAAAAAATATTATAGTACTGTTCTATTAGGGGCCAGCTGTTGCGTTCCCCAAAATACGGAATGCACACGGACGTCATCCATATTTTTGCAGACTGCAAAATATATGCGTTTGTGTGCATGAGGCCTAAATGTGATGGTTAAATTGCATTTCTTTTTCTTTTTCTGTATTTATCGGTTCAGCCGTCGCATGAAATCCAAGAACAGAAACATGCTAGCCAGAAGCAGCAGACAGGAATGGAAGTGATTGCTTTCTCAAAAGACACAGTCTTATCAGACATCCATCTTCGAATCCAGCATAAAAGACAACTCATGGTCAGGCTGAACACGGTTGGACAGCCAGGTAGGAAATTCTCTCTGTTGTATTGAATGTTTCAGACCATTCCTCTAAAAATCTCTTCACCTCATCAGCAGTGCCCTCCAGGAGACGTGAAATCTCTCATTGTAAACTTACAGCCATGTGCTTAGCATTTTCTGTATTAAGAGTGTATACTCATCTCTTTGATTATGCAGCTTCTTCAAGTGCAATGCACATCCGCCCGTTGCCTTGTACGCTGCTGTATGAAAACTGATACAGAGAGGGCTATTGTTTCTTGAAAATGCCACTCAGGGGACTTCCAAAAATGTCTCTCCCCGTGTGCCGTCTTGGCCATCAGATAGAGAGCAGTAGAGTAACAGCACAATTCTGTGTAGATTTGATGTCCGGAAAGTCCTGGTTAGTGGAAAAAAGAGGTCAAGAAAACTTGTCTGACATGTTTGTGTGAGACCTTGTCCATTTTTGTCTGAATGAATGAACAAAGAAACTTGTCTGACATGTTTGTGGAAGACTGTGTCCATGTTATCCGATAGACGGAACAAAGAAGACATGTCTGAAATATGTGTACCAGACATTGTCCCACTTATTTGATAGAATCCTTATGAACAAAGAGACTTGTTTGAAATGTTTGGGCAAGAGAGTTCACTATTGTCTGTCAGGGTTATCTTGGGATTCTGATTTATTGCGGATCTATTGCGGCCATCTCAGTGAGCTGAACAAAGACATAAGAAAAGAACAAATGCTATACAGATACATTTTATTGAATAACTCAGTGGCTATCCAAAATTATTAATTACATGCTGGTTTGAAAACTGTAGGATTATTTTTTTGTCGGACTACCCCTTTAAAGGGAACCTGTCACCGGGATTTTGTGTAAAGAGCTGAGGACATGGGTTGCTAGATGGCCGCTAGCACATCTGCAATATCCAGTCCCCATAGCTCTGTGTGCTTTTATTGTGTAATGAGTCAGGGACAGGACTCCTCTCAGGCTAATTTGCATATGTATCAAATCGTTTTTTTTACACAATAAAAGCACACAGAGCTATGGGGACTGTATATTGCGGATGTGCTAGCAGCCATCTAGCATCCCATGTCCTCAGCTCTATACCCCAAATTCCGGTCACAGGTTCCCTTTAACCCCTTTAGGACACAGCCTTATTTCACCTTAAGGACCAGGCCATTTTTTGCAAATCTGACCAGTGTCACTTTAAGGGGTGATAACTTTAAAACGCTTTGACTTATCCAGGCCATTCTGAGATAGTTTTTTCGTCACATATTGTACTTCATGACACTGGTAAAATGAAGTCAAATTTATTTTTTTTTATTTATAAAAAGAATACCAAATTTACCAACAATTTGTAAAAAATTGCAAATTTCCAAGTTTCAATTTCCCTACTTCTATAATACATAGTAATACCTCCAAAAATAGTTATTACTTTACATTCCCCATATGTCTACTTCACGTTTGGATCATTTTGGGAATGATATTTTATTTATTTTGGGGATGTTACAAGGCTAGGAAGTTTAGAAGCAAATCTTGAAATTTTTCAGAAATTTTCAAAAACCCAATTTTTAGGGACCAGTTCAGGTCTGAAGTCACTTTGCGAGGCTTACATAATAGAAACCACCCAAAAATGAAACTACACCCCTCAAGCTATTTAAAACTGATTTTACAAATGTCGTTAACCCTTTAGGTGTTCCACAAGAGTTAATGGCAAATAAAGATAAAATTTCATAATTTAGATTTTTTTGCAAACTTTCCATTTTAATCCATTTTTTCCAGTAACAAAGCAAGGGTTAACAGCCAAACAAAACTCAATATTTATTGCCCCGATTCTGTAGTTTGCAGAAACACCCCATATGTGGCTGTAAACTACTGTACGGGCACACGGTAGGGCGCAGAGCGAAAGGTGCGCCATATGGTTTTTGGAAGGCAGATTTTGATGGACTGGTTTATTTACACCATGTCCCATTTGAAGCCCCCCTGATGCACCCCTAGAGTAGAAACTCCATAAAAGTGACCCCATCTAAGAAACTACACCCCACAAGGTATTCAAAACTGATTTTACGAACTTTGTTAACCCTTTAGGTGTTGCACAAGAGTTATTGGCAAATGGGGATGAAATTTGAGAATTTAGATGGGGTCACTTTTTGGGAGTTGCTACTCTAGGGGTGCATCAGGGGGGCTTCAAAAGGGACATGGTGTCAATAAAAAAGGCCATCAAAATCGGCCTTCCAGAAACCATGTCGCTCCTTTCCTTTTGCGCTCTGCCTTTTAGTGATACAGCAGTTTACGACCACAAATGTGGCGTTTCTGTAAACTGCAGTATCAGGGTAATAAATATAAAGTTTTGTTTGGTTGTTAACCCTTGCTTTGTTATCGGATAAAACGGATTGAAATGGCTGTTTTGGCACCGTTTTTAATTTAAAAATTTTGACCGTGTTAATCTGGGGTGTTAGGTCATGGGGTATTTTTAAAGAGGAGATACAATTATTTGGGTTTTAGACTATATTATCCTTTTTGATCCAATTTTTTTTTTTGTATCTCTAAAGTCTAAGAGTCATTTTTTTTTTTTTTTTTTTTTTTTTTAGCCGATTATCTTATGTAGGGGCTCATTTTTTGCGGGATGAGAGGACGGTTTTATTGGCACTATTTGGGGGCTAGATGACTTTTTGATCGCTTACTATTAAACTTTTTGTTATGTAAGGTGACAAAAAAAAGTTCTTTTTTTGCACCGTGTAATCTGGGGGCTTAGGTCATTGGGTATTTTTATAGAGGAGATTATTACCGACGCGGAGATACCTAATTTGTATACTTTTTTTAGATTATTTTAGTTTTTACTATTTTTTGGGTTTCTCAAGTCTGAGAACCATAGTTTTTTTTATCCGATTGTCAGTGGCTACATTGGGATATAAATTTAGTACTCCATGGAAGTGTCGTACTCCCTGAAGCAACCAATAATGCAGAGGCCCGGATGATCGGGGCACGTGTCACATTGAGTAGTGGTGTCCTTCCGTATCCCCCTCCTGTGACACACTCTGCACCTTTTTTGGGTCCGTCCCTTCTTTCCAGTATGGGGGACCACACCTGGAAAGTGTTGGCCAGGGACGATCCGGGCGCCTCCAGTTCCCGAGGTACTCCGGCCTGCTCTTTCCCGGTCCGAAAAGATCAGGGCCTTGAGGACTGCCTCATAGAACTGAAGGAATGTCCCTTTGTTGCCAGCGCTCCGGGACAGCACAAAAGAGTTGTACAAGGCAACCTGTACCAAGTAGACCGCAACTTTTTTGTACCATGCCCGGGTTTTGCGCATGGCATTATATGGCTTGAGGACTTGATCAGAGAGATCAACTCCTCCCATATACCGATTGTAGTCGGCGATGCAATCGGGCTTCAGGACCGTTGCCGCTGTACCTCGCACAGGGACAGGGGTATTGCCGTTACCATGAATTGTGGACAGTATAAGGACATCCCTCTTGTCCTTATATCTGACCAGCAACAGGTTTCCAGTGGTAAGGGCAGGGGTCTCACCCCTGGGGATAGGTACCTGGAGGGGGTGGGCAGGGAGGCCGCGTTGATTTTTCCGCACGGTCCCACAAGCGGACGTGGATCTGGCGGCGAGGGACTGGAACAAGGGGATACTAGTATAAAAGTTATCCACGTAAAGGTGGTAACCCTTATCTAGCAGTGTGTGCATAAGGTCCCACACAAGTTTCCCGCTAACACCCAGAGTGGGGGGACATTCTGGGGGTTCGATACGGGAATCTCACACCTCGTACACACGAAACTTGTAAGTGTACCCTGAGGTACTCTCACAAAGTTTGTACAGCTTCACGCCATACCTCGCCCGCTTTGAGGGAACATACTGGCAGAAAATGAGTCTCCCCTTGAACGCAATGAGAGACTCATCAACCGCGACCTCCCTTCCAGGTACATAGGTCTGTACAAATTTGGTCCCAAAGTGATCGATGATGGCCTGATTTTGTACAGGCGGTCATAGGCAGGATCACCTCGGGGGGGACATGCTGCATTATCTGAATAATGCAGGCATTTCCGGATGGCCTCAAACTGGGAGCGTGTCATGGCCATACTGTAAAGTGGGGTCTGGTAGAGGACGTCCCAACTCCAGTAATGCCTGACACTAGGTTTCTTGACTAGGCCCATATGCAGCACGAGGCCCAAAAATGTCCTCATCTCGGCTTCACTGACCGGCGTCCAGCTACCGGGCCTAGCCAAAAAGTAGCCCGGGTGTTGAGCAACGAACTGTTGAGTGTACAGGTTCGTCTGCTCCACCATTAGATTTACCAGTTGGTCACAAAAAAAATGACTAAAAAAGTCATATTCAGTGAAGCCCACTGTGGAAATCTGGATTCCTGGTTGGCCTACAAAATCAGGAATCACTGGCTCAAATCGCTCTCGGGTATACCAGACAAGTTCACCGGCAGGGAGCTCCGGTGGATTTAACTGGTGGGCCGTAAAACTAGTACGAGCCCCAGAGCTGGTCGTACTAGGGTGGGCCACAGGGTCCCTAACATGGTGGTCCCCTTGCTCCGCCTGGCGGCGTCTCCGCCGCCTTGGGGGCTCATCATCATCATCGCTAGATGATGAGGAGGACGCGGATGACAACAGGAAAGTGGGGTCATCCTTGTCCTCACTGGGCCTCTCGGACTCGGAGGCAAGCTGGGCGTATGCCTCCTCGGCCGAGAACATCCGGCGGGCCATAGGGGAGTGTGTGTCTGCGTGTGTATGTGCGTGCGTGTAAATCTTTATTGGGTGTGGGGGCACGGGTGTTCGCGGACTTATCCCTAAAACTAACAGAAAAAAAAAAAGACTGATAACCGCTGATAAACCGCTGATAAACCGTCCGAAGTTGATCAGCGGTGGGGTGTGCTATGCGCTAACAGTGGCCAGACGCTAAGAGTGCCGGCCACAGTCAGCGTACGCACGAGAAAAAAAAAAAACTGCCTGCGCCCCAAAAAAGTTGTGGGGGGGACAGGGGGGAAAGCGGCAGCACCCCTGGGGGGTCTAGAGGCACAAAGCTGTGCTGTGGACCCCAGAGATTCTAATTAGGGTGATGCAATCAAACTTTTTTTTCCCACTAACTTTCCCTTTTATATCCCTGCCTAGCCCAACCTTTCCCTAGCCTTTCCCTAATTACCTGGCTGATCAGATGGGGGGGTGCTGGGGCACAGATCGGGTCCTGGGGGCAAGGATGGGTGCTGGGGCACAGATGGGGTGATGCTGGCTCAGATCCACACGTGCACTGCAGCGCTCCTCTCTCCTCCGCTCCGGGACACAAAAGGAGGAGGAGAGGAGCGCTGCCAAGATTTGAATCTCCCGCCCCCCCCGCCCACCTACCAATCAGAGGCGATCCTGAGAGGTGATGTCACATCACCTCTCAGGATCGCAGGATGGTGATTGGTGGGGTAAAATCACACCACCGATCACCATCCTGTTCCGGGTTATCGGGTCCTCAGAGACCCGAATAACCCGGAAACGCAGCAAACCGCAGGTCTGAATTGACCTGCGGTTTGCTGCGATCGCCGACATCTAGCCAAGGCATCTAGCCAAGGTGCCTGCTCAATGATTTGAGCAGACACCGGGTTCCGATCACCGCCCGCCGGGCGGCGGTGATCGGAACCATACATGACGTACCGGTACGTCATGTGTCCTTAAGTACCAGGACAACATGCCGTACTGGTACGTCATGTGTCCTGAAGAGGTTAAGTGCATTTTAAACCCTTAGAGACGTAACTGATTTTAACCTAAAGAGGTTGTCTCACTTCAGCAAAAAGGCATGTATCATGTAGGTAAAGTTAATACAAGGCACTTACTAATGTATTGTGATTCCATATTGCTTCTTTTGCTTGCTTGAGTCATTTTTCTATTACATTATACACTGGTCGTATCCAAGGGTTACGACCACCCTGCAATCCAGTAATCTTGCTTGCACACTATAGGAAAAGAATCCGGCCTCTCTGGTGGCCAAGACCGTTTATTGTGCATAGGCCAGGTCTCTGCTGGATTGCAGGGTGGTCATAACCTCTGGAAACAAGCAGTGTATAATGTGATGGAAAACTAAATAAAGCCAGAAAAGGAGGCAATATGGACAATCACAATAGATTAGTAAGTGCCTGGTATTAACTTTCTCTACATGATAAATGCCACTTGGTGAAGTCAGACAACCTCTTTAAAGAGGACCTTTCACTGATCCTGACGTTGTGAACTAAGTATACAGACATGTAGAGCGGCGCCCGGGGATCTCACTGCACTTACTATTATCCCTGGGCGCCGCTCCGTTCTCCTGCTATGCCCTCTGGTATCTTCGGTCACTAAGTTATGGTAGGCGGAGACTAAGTTATGGTAGGTGGAGCCTGCCCTTGTTCTGCTGTAGCGCTGGCCAATGGCAGTGCAGAGCTCACAGCCTGGGAGAAAAGAACCTCCCAGGCTGTGAGCTCTGTGCTGCCATTGGCCAGCGCTACAGCAGAATAAGGGCAGACTCCGCCTACCATAACTTAGTGACCGAAGATACCGGAGGGCATAGCGGGAGAACGGAGCGGCTCCCAGGTATAATAGTAAGTGCAGTGAGATCCCCGGGCGCCGCTCTCCATGTCTGTATACTTAGTTCACAATGTCAGGATCAGTGAAAGGTCCTCTTTAACCACCTCCGGACTGCTGTACGCACAGACGCGTCCTGGAGGTGGTTGATTCATTCCGAGTGGACGCATATACGCGTCATCTCGCGAGACGCGAGATTTCCTGTGAACGCGCGCACACAGGCGCGCGTGCTCATAGGAACGGAAGGTAAGAGAGTTGATCTCCAGCCTGCCAGCGGCGATCGTTCGCTGGCAGGCTGGAGATGTGTTTTTTTTAACCCCTAACAGGTATATTAGACGCTGTTTTGATAACAGCGTCTAATATACCTGCTACCTGGTCCTCTGGTGGTCCCCTTTGTTTGGATCGACCACCAGAGGACACAGGTAGCTCAGTAAAGTAGCACCAAGCACCACTACACTACACTACACCCCCCCCCCCGTCACTTATTAACCCCTTATTAGCCCCTGATCACCCCATATAGACTCCCTGATCACCCCATATAGACTCCCTGATCACCCCCCTGTCATTGATTACCCCCCTGTCATTGATCAACCCCCTGTAAAGCTCCATTCAGATGTCCGCATGATTTTTACGGATCCACTGATAGATGGATCGGATCCGCAAAACGCATCCGGACGTCTGAATGAAGCCTTACAGGGGCATGATCAATGACTGTGGTTATCACCCCATATAGACTCCCTGATCACCCCCCTGTCATTGATCACCCCCCTGTCATTGATTACCCCCCTGTAAAGCTCCATTCAGACGTCCGCATGATTTTTACGGATCCACTGATAGATGGATCGGATCCGCAAAACGCATCCGGACGTCTGAATGAAGCCTTACAGGGGCATGATCAATGACTGTGGTGATCACCCCATATAGACTCCCTGATCACCCCCCTGTAAAGCTCCATTCAGATGTCCGCATGATTTTTACGGATCCACTGATAGATGGATCGGATCCGCAAAACGCATCCGGACGTCTGAATGAAGCCTTACAGGGGCATGATCAATGACTGTGGTTATCACCCCATATAGACTCCCTGATCACCCCCCTGTCATTGATCACCCCCCTGTCATTGATTACCCCCCTGTAAAGCTCCATTCAGACGTCCGCATGATTTTTACGGATCCACTGATAGATGGATCGGATCCGCAAAACGCATCCGGACGTCTGAATGAAGCCTTACAGGGGCATGATCAATGACTGTGGTTATCACCCCATATAGACTCCCTGATCACCCCCCTGTCATTGATCACCCCCCTGTCATTGATTACCCCCCTGTAAAGCTCCATTCAGACGTCCGCATGATTTTTACGGATCCACTGATAGATGGATCGGATCCGCAAAACGCATCCGGACGTCTGAATGAAGCCTTACAGGGGCATGATCAATGACTGTGGTTATCACCCCATATAGACTCCCTGATCACCCCCCTGTCATTGATTACCCCCCTGTAAAGCTCCATTCAGACGTCCGCATGATTTTTACGGATCCACTGATAGATGGATCGGATCCGCAAAACGCATCCGGACGTCTGAATGAAGCCTTACAGGGGCATGATCAATGACTGTGGTGATCACCCCATATAGACTCCCTGATCACCACCCCTGTCATTGATCACCACCCCTGTCATTGATAACTCCCCCTGTCATTGATCACCCCCCTGTCATTGATCACCCCTCTGTAAGGCTCCATTCAGACGTCCGCATGATTTTTACGGATCCACTGATAGATGGATCGGATCCGCAAAACGCATACGGACGTCTGAATGAAGCCTTACACGGGCGTGATCAATGACTGTGGTTATCACCCCATATAGACTCCCTGATCACCCCCCTGTCATTGATCACCCCCCTGTCATTGATCACCCCCCTGTCATTGATCACCCCCCTGTCATTGATCACCCCCCTGTCATTGATCACCACCCCTGTCATTGATCACCCCCCCCCTGTCATTGATCACCCCCCCTGTCATTGATCACCCCCCCTGTCATTGATCACCACCCCTGTCATTGATCACCCCCCCTGTCATTGATCACCCCCCCTGTCATTGATCACCCCCCCTGTCATTGATCACCCCCCCTGTCATTGATCACCCCCCTGTCATTGATCACCCCCCTGTAAGGCTCCATTCAGACATTTTTTTGGCCCAAGTTAGCGGAATTATTATTTTTTTTTCTTACAAAGTCTCATATTCCACTAACTTGTGACAAAAAATTAAATCTCACATGAACTCACCATACCCCTCACGGAATCCAAATGCGTAAAATTTTTTAGACATTTATATTCCAGACTTCTTCTCACGCTTTAGGGCCCCTAGAATGCCAGGGCAGTATAAATACCCCACATGTGACCCCATTTCGGAAAGAAGACACCCCCAGGTATTCCGTGAGGGGCATATTGAGTCCATGAAAGATTGAAATTTTTGTCCCAAGTTAGCGGAACGGGAGACTTTGTGAGAAAAAAATAAAAAATATCAATTTCCGCTAACTTGTGCCAAAAAAAAAAAATTTCTATGAACTCGCCATGCCCCTCATTGAATACCTTGGGGTGTCTTCTTTCCAAAATGGGGTCACATGTGGGGTATTTATACTGCCCTGGCATTCTAGGGGCCCCAAAGCGTGAGAAGAAGTCTGGTATCCAAATGTCTAAAAATGCCCTCCTAAAAGGAATTTGGGCCCCTTTGCGCATCTAGGCTGCAAAAAAGTGTCACACATCTGGTATCGCCGTACTCAGGAGAAGTTGGGGAATGTGTTTTGGGGTGTCATTTTACATATACCCATGCTGGGTGAGATAAATATCTTGGTCAAATGCCAACTTTGTATAAAAAAATGGGAAAAGTTGTCTTTTGCCAAGATATTTCTCTCACCCAGCATGGGTATATGTAAAAAGACACCCCAAAACACATTCCCCAACTTCTCCCGAGTACGGAGATACCACATGTGTGACACTTTTTTGCAGCCTAGGTGGGCAAAGGGGCCCATATTCCAAAGAGCACCTTTTGGATTTCACTGGTCATTTACCTACTTACCACACATTAGGGCCCCTGGAAAATGCCAGGGCAGTATAACTACCCCATATTCCAAAGAGCACCTTTTGGATTTCACTGGTCATTTACCTACTTACCACACATTAGGGCCCCTGGAAAATGCCAGGGCAGTATAACTACCCCACAAGTGACCCCATTTTGGAAAGAAGACACCCCAAGGTATTCCGTGAGGGGCATGGCGAGTTCCTAGAATTTTTTATTTTTTGTCACAAGTTAGTGGAAAATGATGATTTTTTTTTTTTTTTTTTCATACAAAGTCTCATATTCCACTAACTTGTGACAAAAAATAAAAACTTCCATGAACTCACTATGCCCATCAGCGAATACCTTGGGGTCTATTCTTTCCAAAATGGGGTCACTTGTGGGGTAGGTATATTGCCCTGGTATTTTAGGGGCCCAAATGTGTGGTAAGGAGTTTGAAATCAAATTCTGTAAAAAATGACGAGTGAAATCCGAAAGGTGCTCTTTGGAATATGGGCCCCTTTGCAAAAAAGTGTCACACATCTGGTATCTCCGTACTCAGGAGAAGGTGGAGAATGTGTTTTGGGGTGTCATTTTACATATACCCATGCTGGGTGAGATAAATATCTTGGTCAAATGCCAACTTTGTATAAAAAAATGGGAAAAGTTGTCTTTTGCCAAGATATTTCTCTCACCCAGCATGGGTATATGTAAAAAGACACCCCAAAACACATTCCCCAACTTCTCCTGAGTACGGAGATACCACATGTGTGGCACTTTTTTGCAGCCTAGGTGGGCAAAGGGGCCCATATTCCAAAGAGCACCTTTTGGATTTCACTGGTCATTTACCTACTTACCACACATTAGGGCCCCTGGAAAATGCCAGGGCAGTATAACTACCCCACAAGTGACCCCATTTTGGAAAGAAGACACCCCAAGGTATTCCGTGAGGGGCATGGCGAGTTCCTAGAATTTTTTATTTTTTGTCACAAGTTAGTGGAAAATGATGATTTTTTTTTTTTTTTCATACAAAGTCTCATATTCCACTAACTTGTGACAAAAAATAAAAACTTCCATGAACTCACTATGCCCATCAGCGAATACCTTGGGGTCTCTTCTTTCCAAAATGGGGTCACTTGTGGGGTAGTTATACTGCCCTGGCATTCTAGGGGCCCAAATGTGTGGTAAGGAGTTTGAAATCAAATTCTGTAAAAAATGACGAGTGAAATCCGAAAGGTGCTCTTTGGAATATGGGCCCCTTTGCCCACCTAGGCTGCAAAAAAGTGTCACACATCTGGTATCTCCGTATTCAGGAGAAGTTGGGGAATGTGTTTTGGGGTGTCTTTTTACATATACCCATGCTGGGTGAGAGAAATATCTTGGCAAAAGACAACTTTTCCCATTTTTTTTATACAAAGTTGGCATTTGACCAAGATATTTATCTCACCCAGCATGGGTATATGTAAAATGACACCCCAACACACATTCCCCAACTTCTACTGAATACGGAGATACCAGATGTGTGACACTTTTTTGCAGCCTAGGTGGGCAAAGGGGCCCACATTCCAAAGAGCACCTTTCGGATTTCACTCGTCATTTTTTACAGAATTTGATTTCAAACTCCTTACCACACATTTGGGCCCCTAGAATGCCAGGGCAGTATAACTACCCCACAAGTGACCCCATTTTGGAAAGAAGAGACCCCAAGGTATTTCGTGATGGGCATAGTGAGTTCATGGAAGTTTTTATTTTTTGTCACAAGTTAGTGGAATATGAGACTTTGTAAGAAAAAAAAAAAAAAAAAAATCATCATTTTCCGCTAACTTGTGACAAAAAATAAAAAGTTCTATGAACTCACTATGCCCATCAGCGAATACCTTAGGGTGTGTACTTTCCGAAATGGGGTCATTTGTGGGGTGTTTGTACTGTCTGGGCATTGTAGAACCTCAGGAAACATGACAGGTGCTCAGAAAGTCAGAGCTGCTTCAAAAAGCGGAAATTCACATTTTTGTACCATAGTTTGTAAACGCTATAACTTTTACCCAAACCATTTTTTTTTTACCCAAACATTTTTTTTTTATCAAAGACATGTAGAACAATAAATTTAGAGCAAAATTTATATATGGATGTCGTTTTTTTTGCTAAATTTTACAACTGAAAGTGAAAAATGTCATTTTTTTGCAAAAAAATCGTTAAATTTCGATTAATAACAAAAAAAGTAAAAATGTCAGCAGCAATGAAATACCACCAAATGAAAGCTCTATTAGTGAGAAGAAAAGGAGGTAAAATTCATTTGGGTGGTAAGTTGCATGACCGAGCAATAAATGGTGAAAGTAGTGTAGGTCAGAAGTGTAAAAAGTGGCCTGGTCTTTCAGGGTGTTTAAGCACTGGGGGCTGAGGTGGTTAAGTAACATTTTCCACCCCTCTCTTTTCCAGTGGTCATAACTTTTTTTCTTCAATTTTGGCCTCATGCACACGACCGTAGATATGGTCCACATCCGAGCCGCAGTTTTTGCGGCTCGGATACGGACTCATTCACTTTAATAGGGCCGCAAAAGATGCGGACAGCACTCCGTGTGATGTCCGCTTCCATTCCTCCGTTCCGTGGCCCCGCAAAAAAAATATAGCATGTCCCATTCTTGTGCGTTTTGCGGACAAGAATAGGCATGTCTACAATGGGCCGCCCGTTCCGCAAATTGCTGAAGGCACACGGGCGGCTTCCGTTTTTTGCGGATCCGCAAAAAACGGCACGGTCGTGTGCATGAGGCCTTAGTTGTATAAAAGACCTTGAATTCTGTGGGACCAGTTGTAGGTTTTATTGAAATCATTTTAGAATAAATATACTGTACTAAATAGCTTTTATTATTATTATTTTTTTGGGCAGAGAGATTACAAAACAGCAATTTCCACATTGTTTCTTGGATTTATTTTTACTGTGTTCACTGTGTTGTTTAAATAACATGATAAATGTATTCAGTGGTCAGTACGATTATGTTGATGCCAAATTTATATAGTTCTTGTTATGCTCTGCTTCTTGCACAATAAAAACACCTTTTTACAAAATAATTTGCTTTTCTGTGTGACCGATTTCCAAGACCCATAACATTTTTATTTTTCTGACAGCTTAACTGTGTGAGTGTTTGTTATTTGCAGGGCAATTTGTAGTTTTCAGTGGCAGCATTTTTGATTGCTTTTGATTCTGGTTTTATTAGGTGAGATGAATATAAAACAGCAATTTTGTAATTATTCTTTAGTTTCTTTTTCTGTGACCCAAAAATGAGGTATTAAGTTTATAGTGTGGATCATTACAGATGTAGTGTGTATCTAGGCTTGCCAACTTTCCCAACCAAAAATACCAGCAAAGTGGTGTTTTTTGGCACCAGTGGTTTGTTCATTCTTTGAGTTGTGCAGTGTTCCTTTTTTTAATTACTGTCATTTTAAAAATTAAAGGGAGCCAAAATCATGCATGAATGAACAGGTGTTATTGAATAAGCTGTTATGCTGAAGCAAATAACCAGAAAGCCAGGAAAAATACAGCCCCTGGACCTATTTCATAGTGGTTTGTTAGTAAAACTAGTTAAGAACTATCATTTATGGCGGCATTCAGTAAGAGAGAGTGTATCTTCTGACTGTGATATATCTTTTTAATAGATATATAAAAATAAATAAATATTTTTAAAACCTTTCTAGTGATAAACATGATCTTTATTACAATACAATGGGACTAGAACCACAATCTTGGTCTTCTTTAAAATCGGTTGAACATTTAAAACAAGACCAGGATCGCACTGCTAGCTGCCATAGAAAAGGAGATACAGCCTTTAGAAATCTGTAGTTTATGCAGCTGTCACTGGGACCCATTTCTAACTCCATTATAGCCTAAGAAAGAGCTCTCAGAAGCAACCCTCATTAGCTCGAATACTGTCCAGAAAAAACAGTAATACCTATTACTGCCTGCCCAAACAGTGTTTGGGCAAATCTTTAGGGGGTTAAAATGTAGCTATTGTTTCACCAAGCGTTTCACATGTCATAGTGACATTTCTGATTGAGGGGGCACTGAGCTCTGAGACCCCCACAAAGCTGTATGGGTGCCTCAACCTTTGATGTAGAACAAAGGAAGGCATTAGCCAGCTTCATATCAAACGTGGCAGCTTTATTGTTCAAAGTAGTGCATTAAAATCCATACAAACAGTTCATGTCAATGCATTTCGGATCCCCTTAATGCTGATCCTTAATCAGGACCACAAGAAGACTGTGTTCACACAGAGTTTTTATACATAATGGATAGCTGCAGGCACCCTCAGGTGGCCGCAATTATCCAGGTCACACCCCCCTCTGGTCAGCAGAAACATTTGATTTTTATATAAATAGCAAAAAAATAACAACAAAAAAATCTAATAAATACATGTGTACTGCGTCAGTAATGAAGAATCAAATCATGTCTTCGATTAAGACCTTTCTGTATACTAGATTCCATGCAAAAGATCCAATATGATTCCCTATTTAGAAGCTTCCTTCTGTGGTCTCCACCTCGTATTGGGGAATTAACCCTTTCTAGTCCCTGAACATGCATGCCCGTTATGTTGGCACTTTTTGTGTGGTTGGATGATGTGGCGGCCGTACCGCTGTTTGGAGATTACCTCAATTGTAACGGTTGTAATCTTAATTTTACATTGAATCACAGCAACTACAGTATTCCTTTTCTTGACCTTATGCTTAAGGGTAACATTGAAAGTTCCATGGTTGATACATGTACCTACCGGAAAGAAACATCAGGTAATACCACCCTCCTTGCTACATCTTGCCATCCTCGTCATGTCATCAAAAACATACCCAAAGGGGAATTTATACGTGTTCAGATGATGCGACATGTAGCAAGGAAATGGAGAACGTTGCCAGTAGATTAATAAATAGGGGATATGAAGAACACTCCTTGAACACAGCTAAGGAGGCGGCTCTCACTAAGGCCAGGGCAGAACTAATATACTCGAATAAAAACAAGTATACTAAAGATAGAAAAAAACATATATCGAGTTATTCTTCTGCCCCGGTCTTTGTGACAAGCTACAGCCTGGAGTATTTGAAAATATGTCGAATTGTTAAAACAACATCTCTCCATTTTAGAATATGATGAACAGTGGGAGGACATTGCTTGTTTGGGTATCAAGTGCACGTAGAGCACCAACAATAGCCCAAAAAGTTAGTCCTTCACTTTTTTTGGACACTAAATTAAGTCCACCCACTTGGTTAATGTGTAAAGGAGATTTTAAATGTGGACACAAAATTTGCACGTGCTATAAAGTGATGTTAACAGGTAGTCATATTCTCTCATATGCCAACAATAAATCGTATACCCTGAAACAATATATTAATTGTAACACAACATTCGTGGTATATTGCATCGCATGCTCTATATGTTGGATGCACTACTAATAGGTTAAAAACTAGAATATGTAGACACATTTCGGACATTCCTCATGTCAAAACTAGAAATGTCTCTGCGGTCAGTGCACATTATGCGGTAGTGCACGGAGGCGACATAATGGGCATGCATGTTCAGGGACTAGAAAGGGTTAATTCCCCAATACGAGGTGGAGACCACAGAAGGAAGCTTCTAAATCGGGAATCATATTGGATCTTTTGCATGGAATCTAGTATACAGAAAGGTCTTAATCGAAGACATGATTTGATTCTTCATTACTGACGCAGTACACATGTATGTATTCGATTTTTTTGTTGTTTTTTCTTTAGCTATTTATATAAAATCGAATGTTTCTGCTGACCAGAGGGGGGGTGACCTGGATAATTGCGGCCACCTGAGGGTGCCTGCAGCTATCCATTATGTATAAAAACTCTGTGTGAACACAGTCTTCTTGTGGTCCTGATTAAGGATCAGCATTAAGGGGATCCGAAATGCATTGACATGTTGTATGGATTTTAATGCACTAATTTGAACAATAAAGCTGCCACGTTTGATATGAAGCTGGATTATCCTTCCTTTGTTCTACATTGAAAAAGTTTCTGTCCGGTTCCTGACGGCAATCCGTGCTTCGACTACGATATATCAGCAGGTGAGCGCACTCAACCCCCTTTTACTTTGCCTCAACCTTTTTAAGCATGAAATTCTCATGAAATTAATATTTTTTATATACTTTATTTTTCTGTTTGACGTACAAAATAGATACCTGAAGTTAAAGGGATATTCCCATCACAGACAAAGGGGACATATAGCTAGGATATGCTCCCATTGTCTATAGGTGTGGGTCCCACCTTTGTCAAGAACAGAGCGGAGAGAGTGGTGCCTGGAGGACCCTGGGTTTCCGCCATCCCCATACAAGTGAATTGAAGTGCACCACACTTGCGCGGCAACCACTCCTATTCATTTCTATGGGGCCGAAGGAAATAGCCCAGCCAGTGCTCGACTATATTGGGCGACCCCATGGAAATTAATCGATGGCGGCTGCACATGCGAAATGTGCCCTACACTGCTTTTCCCACTTCGTTCTCGGTGTAGGTGTGAGTCTCAGAGTTGGGACCTGCACCTATCGGACAAAGGGGGCATATCCTAGCGATGTGCCCCTATTGTCTGTGATGGGAATACACCTTTAAAGTGCCTTTGGAATCCATACACACTATCATATCAGCAGTGTATGGATTCACTCCGCTTGCTAAAGGCTTTATGTAACACATCGGAACAGAAGACACTGTATTGATGTGCTTGGCATAGCACATTGCTGCCCTGCTTGTGCCCGCTCTAGTAAAGCCTGACAAGGCACGTCGGCCCCCCCGCAGTGGAATCTGTACACCACCGACATGTACAGATTCCAAAGCACTATAGGCACTTAAACTTCATGGAACCTATTTTGTAGTAAATAGGTAAAACATAAGTAAAATAAGTAAAACTGAAAAATAAATAAAGCATATTACAAACATTTTTATGGCATTTAGAGTAGTTTTCAATAAAATTGTTTATAAGTTTAGGTGCACTTGAAATGAAGGGACAGGAACGCTTTGACCGACATTGGTTGGTGTATGTACCGACTTTGTAGTGTATGGATCCCGACACTGCATGCTGTACTCTTCGAGGAGGTCTGAGCAAAGCTGATCAGAAGTGAAGGACTACAGCTCTTTACCGAGTGCTTCTGCCCCTTTGTTCCTGCAGATGATGGGGGTTTCTGCAGCCTCTACTGATTAAAATCCACAGTATACTGTAAATTGACTTAATCCAGTAGCAGTGTCCACTTTACTGCTACTGTAATGCAGTGTGGATTTCCCTCCCTGCAATACCGTGGCAGGAAGATGACCATAGAGTGAATGCCCTATATTTCATGGTTATCAGCTGCAGTTTTCATGCTTTGTAATGGGTGTAAGCACGAGTTGAAGGATAGAGTTGTCTGATGCCAATATTGTATACAGCAGATCCCAATGAGCAGAAAGAAGTTCTGCATTTTTCTGGAGTAGAAAGTAGTTGTCCCCAAGTGGTTTGGTGCTTATTCTGCATCAGGCTTTGATTTGTTATTTTTTGTTGATATAGTACACATTGTTAAGAGTGAATATGTGCTCAAGAATAAAGTGAAGCAGTTCTGTGCAGGTTACTTTCATTGGAGGGTCATTAAAGTAAGTAGAACATTTTTCCATAGCGTTGTCATGGCAGGATCAGCATCGGGGCTACAGAACAGAAGTCTCTAATTGCACACAGTTAGGTGTTTTGAACTTGAGAATTGGGTACATTCAATAAATAGAGCTATGATTTGTTTTTTTCTGTATTGCCTTTGTGATTTTTTTTTTTTATGTGCTGTTTATTTAAAGGGGTCCTGGAGTTCAGAAATATAGCTGAAATCAGGTTACTTTCACATTTGCGGCACAGCTCTACGGAGGCTGTTCCGGCATAGAATGTCGGGGAAAAACGCTGCTGGAAAGTGGCCAGATCTCCGCCGGACCCTATTATAGTCAGTGGGGCCAGCAGCCAATGCCAGATCCGGAAAACTCCAGCAGGCTGCCGGGGAAGGGTGCTCTGCCACAAAGATGAAAGTAGTCTAACCAAAAAATGGTTGGCTTACTATGTAGATAGGAAATAAGTTGTTGCAGTGGAACAGTGTGGATACAAAAGTGTTTTTCTATGGTAGAAATCCGAGGCGGACGCTTTGATTTCGGCCTCAGATATGCTGCGGTTATCCACCAGATCCACAGCAGATTTGTACAAAGATCCTTCGTGTTTCTGTCTGACGTACATAACATACTACTTAGGCCTAGTTCACACGAACGTATGGCTTTTATAGTTTTTTGCGGTCCGTTTTTCACGGATCCGTTGTTCCGTTTTTGAGTTCCGTTTTTCCGTTCCGTTTTTCCGTTCCGTTTTTCCGTATGGCATATACAGTATACAGTAATTACATAGAAAAAATTGGGCTGGGCATAACAGTTTCAATAGATGGTTCAAAAAAAACGGAACGGATACGGAAGACATACGGATGCATTTCCGTATGTGTTCCGTTTTTTTTGCGGACCCATTGACTTTAATGAAGCCACGGAACGTGATTTGCGACCAAATATAGGACATGTTCTATCTTTAAACGGAACGGAAAAACGGAAATACGGAAACGGAATGCATACGGAACACATTCCGTTTTTTTTGCGGAACCATTGAAATGAATGGTTCCGTATACGGACCGTATACGGAACACAAAAAACGGCCCGTACACCCGCAAAAAAAACGTTCGTGTGAACTAGGCCTTAGCCCTACAGCTGAATTTTCGCTAGTGTGGACCAAAAAATTGGTCTGGGAATTTTCCATAGCATGTGAATGGGCTTTTGGAAACCTCTTTTACATACATGGGATGTGGCTTGTCATCAGATATGAACTGACCATCGAGCTAGCCATATAGAATAGCTGTATACCAGCTATGTGTGTTGGGGCTCCTGGTTCACCTTGATGGCAGATGGCAGGGGGAAATAAGGATCGGGCAGGTGGATTTAAGGATTTTACTATGCCCAATCCTTTTGATCTTGGGGATAGAAGGTGCTGCTCAAAGTGGCCAGCAGTGTCTTACTCAACTCTCCAAATTTAGAACCCATGCACCCTTGGTTAAGTCGAGCAGCCAGAAGTGTTAACAGAGCTTTATAGGAATGCTTAAAGGAGTTGTATACATTTATCGTGTATACAAAGTTAATACAAGGCACTTACTAATGTATTGTGATTGTCCATATTGTCTCCTCTGCTGGCTTGATTCATTTTTCCATAGCATTATACACTGCTCATATTCAGGGGTTACGACCACCGCTGCAGCACAGATATAAGGTGGTTGGGACAAGAGCTGCTACACATGATTTCCCTTGTAGGCTCCCACGGTCCCGGCCACAAGAGAGGCCAGCGTTTTATCCTATGGATTGCAGGGTGGTCGTTAAAATTGGAAACAAGCAGTGTATACTGTTATGGTAAAATGAATAAAGCCAGCAAAGGAGGCAATATGGACAATAAATTAGTAAGCGCCTTGTATGAATGTTGTCTACATGATAAATGCCATTTGCTGAAGTGAGACAACCCCTTTAACTTCAGTTTTTGCTGCTTGTTTGGTTGTATTTAAGTACTTTATTGTACCATGAAGTAATGTATTATTTTTTCTCTTCAGTTTTCCAGACAGAATTTAAGATCTTTTTGGGAAACAATTTATTAGAAACTGCAAGTAATAAGGAAGAAATCAGCTTTGATGATGATACAGAATCCTTGCTCTCTAGAGAGGCAACGCCACATGAGGAGCAGAAATTAGAAACTCTTCTCGATGATGATGGTGATTTGGAAGTCCAGAGAAGACCAGCAAGTCCTTCTGACAGACATGTATCATCACCTTGTATTCGAGATGTTGTGTATCCATCTATTCTTACACTAGGGAGTGAAGAAGACTACAAGGAAGAGGCTTCAAGTAATGATGAAGGTGTGGTTAAAATAGGTAAGGAGTAGATGGAATAACTTTATTATATATGTTACTTCCCTTGTATTTCTTATTTTACTTAAATTAGTTGTCCAGTTCAGAAGAACAGTTTTCATATATTATATTGGGGAATTCTAAGTTAATAGAGGTGGGTTCCCTTTTCAGGGACTTTATCTTTTGGCTAGAGTGTTATATACATGCCTTAATTTGACTTGGCGCGGTGTAATTCTTAATTTGCCCTGTGGCGGCGCTGCAAGAAAATGTGCCAGTTAAATGATCAATAACTTTTCACACAACTCTGCATAAATCAATAGTAAAAGTAACTGAAAAAAAAATTTATATATCTTATTAGAGACAAATGCTTTGTTCTAGGGTTATAAGCTGTTTCTTCAGCTCCCCCTACCCTTTCTAAAATTACTTTGACATTTAATCCTGCTGAGACCAGGACTACCGTCTGCTCATATTACAGCATCCCATATAAGTCCATGGGGAGGGGAGGGGGTAGTGGTAAGCCAGAGCTGAATCAGACAGGACACCATATAGACTGCTGCAGCTAAATAGGAAGTTTCTGTCTTAGGCCAAATGCTTTATGCACATCCATACTGGTCAGTACTTCTGTAATGTCCTCCATGGTGCTGGGGCTCCTTCTGAGTGAGTCTGAGAAAGTTAGGAAGCACATTTACGTCTACATTCTGTACTCAATGTATGGGTGTTAGTCTCCACCAACCAGATCTGGGCTAACTGCCAACAAATGATA
The DNA here is from genome assembly GCF_905171765.1 of Bufo bufo. NCBI lineage: Eukaryota > Metazoa > Chordata > Amphibia > Anura > Bufonidae > Bufo > Bufo bufo. The sequence continues at coordinate 71,146,953 of NC_053395.1, read as the reverse complement.
TAGCATACACAGGAGAGAATTGCTAAAAATGCCAGACACAACTCATACAGTCCTGATCAAAAGTTTAAGACCACTTGAAAAATTGAAAAAAATCCTATTTTACATTGTTGGATCTTAACAAGGTTCCAAGTAGAGCTTCAACATGCAACAAGAAGAAATGAGAGTGAGACAAAACATTTTTTGAGCATTCAATTAATTGAAAATAACGATTAAACTGAAACAGGCTGTTTTTCAGCTGATCAAAAGTTTAGGACCACATGCCTTTAAAAGGCCAAATCTGTGCAAAGATGTGGATTCATTGTCATTTTCTGTCAGGTAGTCACACGTTGTGATTGCAAAGGCAAAAAAACTCTCCCTTTTTTAACGTGGTCAGGTTGTTGAACTGCATAAACAGGGTCTCTCACAGCGCGCCATCGCTGCTGAGGTGGGACGCAGTAAGACAGTCATTTGGAATTTCTTAAATGATCCTGAGGGTTATGGAACAAAAAAGTCAAGTGGAAGACCCCAAAAAATTTCATCAGCACTGAGCCGAAGGATCCAATTGACTGTCCGTCAAGACACTGGACGATCCTCGACCCAAATTAAGGCTCTTACTGGTGCTGACTGCAGCCCCTTAACCATCAGACGGCATCTGAGACTGAAGGGCTTCAAAAACAAAAAACATCTTCAAAGACCTCGTCTCCTTGAATGCCACAGAACTGCTCGTTTGGACTTTGTAAGAGAGCACCAAACATGGGACATTCAAAGGTGGAAGAAAGTTTTATTCTCTGATGAGAATTTTTTTTACCTTGATGGTCCTGATGGTTTCCAACGTTACTGGCATGACAAGCAGATCCCACCTGAGATGTTTTCTACGCGTCACAGTGGAGGGGGCGCCATAATGGTTTGGGGTGCTTTTTCCTTCAGTGGAACAATGGAGCTTCAGGAAGTGCAGGGGCGTCAATCGGCCGCTGGCTATGTCCAGATGTTGCAGAGAGCATTCCTCATGACTGAGGGCCCTCGTCTGTGTGGTAACGACTGGGTTTTTCAACAGGACAACGCTACAGTACACAATGCCCGCAGGACAAGGGACTTCTTCCAGGAGAATAACATCACTCTTTTTGCCCATCCTGCGTGTTCCTCTGATCTAAATCCAATTCGAACCTTTGGGGATGGATGGCAAGGGAAGTTTACAAAAATGGACAACAGTTCCAGACAGTAGATGGCGTTCGTGCGGCCGTCTTCACCACTTGGAGATATGGTCCCACTCACCTCATGGAAACGCTTGCATCAAGCATGCCGAAACAAATTTTCGAAGTGATAAACAATAACGGCGGAGCTACTCATTACTGAGTTCATGTTTGGAAGTTGGATTTCTGTTTTGGGGGGGGATTTAGTTTTTTTTTTGAAGGTGTGGTCCTAAACTTTTGATCAGCTGAAAAACAGCCTGTTTCAGTTTATTCGTTGTTTTCATTAAATTGAATGCTCAAAAAATATTTTGTCTCACTCCCATTTCTTCTTGTTGCATGTTTAGGCTCTACTTGGAACCTTGTTAAGATCCAGCGATGCTAAATATGATTTTTTGCCATTTTTCAAGTGGTCTTAAACTTTTGATCAGGACTGTATAATGGCCAGAAGTAGTGTTATTCCTCATGTGCACACACTGTACTATTGACTATTGCAAAGTTTGTTGCTTTAAGTTGGCCATGCACCCTGGAGGTTCGGCAGCCAAACCTTGCGATTTCAGTGGGACTTGTCTCCTCCTTCTTGACCTTTCCTCTGCCTTTGACACAATTGACCACTCTCTCCTGTTCCAAACCCTCTCATCCCTTGGCATCAGAGGCGTGGCCCTCTACTGGATCTTCGTTTAACATTCATACACCACCTCCTCACCAACCATTCTGTTGGTGTCCCTTAAGGCTCTGTCCTGGGTCTCCTCGCCATCTATGCATTCGGCCTGGGACAGCTCATTGAGTCCCATGGCTTCTAATAGCACCTCTATGCCAATGACTCTCCCAGATGTCACTTACCTGCTATCTAGAATCCCAGCGTGTCTATCAGCGATAACTTCATTCATCTCCTCCCTCTTCTCAAAACTCAACATGGAGAAAACTGAATTCATCATTTTTCCTCTGTGTCACTCTGCCCCCATATCGGACCTATTCATTACACTTAATAGTACAACGCTTTCTCCAGTCTCGCAGGTCCGCTGCCTGGGAATAACATTTGATTCTGCCTCGTCCTTCAAGCTCATCCAAACCTTTACCTCCACCTGCCGCTTTCAAGTCAAGAACATCTCTTGCATTCGCTCCTTCCTCATCCCTGAGTCAACTAAAATGCTACTGCAGTTTTCTAGCTTGTTCTTTTTTTCTTTTTTTAAAACAGCGACCAGGTGTTAGCTTAAAGTCAATAGGGAAATATAAAATGTACTACATACAGTGCACAATCTTTCCCCCTGATTTTGGACTATTATCTGCTGTAATACATGAGTAGCGCCGAAGATAAGGAGTCCAGATCACAATTTTCTATTTTCCTACTGACTCTCCCCATCCCTTGACGTTAGCACTCATAGCTGAGTTTAAATACATTATCAGGAATTCTGTGCATGCGCACAGGACTCCTCTCCATGATGTTAGCACAGCTTTAAATGCTGACAGCGGGGGACAGGGAGCAGTAGGAAAATAAAAAAAAAATTGTGGTCTGGATGTATTACTGCCGATAATCTAAAATGGCAGTGACAGTGTGTTTTTATTCACTTTTGGTGCATTATTTTTGGTATTTTTTTCCAAAAAGGCCCCAAAAAGTTATGGAGGAAAATTATTAAGACTGGCATTTTCTTTATATCCTTTACATTGCCGGAGGATGCACATCATTTCATGACTGGGCACACACCTTTTCATAAATTAAGCCCATTTTCCGGCAGTCCGTGCGCCTGGAAAGAAATCTAGGCCGGCTGATAGCCAAGAAACTGGCACCACAACCCCTTTTTTAGAAAGTGGCGATGTTTTGAGCAAATGATGTTTAAAAAAATATATATCTTTTTTTTTTCTTCCAACTTTTTAATGTTGGTTTTCTACCATATGGGGATAATAAATCTTTCTGTGTGAAGGAAGCCTTGGAAAAGTGACATAAAACAATGCCAAGGCCAACAACGTCTCATTATCAGGAATTAGTTTGAGGGTGGGGGGCATTATACATTTTGTGGCCCTATGTTCTCTGTGCTGTATCTAGCACTTCAGCTCAGCCTCAAGTGAATGGTGTAGAGATGCAAGAGTGTAACGGGGTTTAAACTCCACCAATAATGCATCTATAGCTTCTTCTAAGGCTAGCCTATGACTGTTGCAAGGCTCACTAGAGTACCGCTGCCTCTTCAACCCCCTGATCAGCAGGGATCCCAGGAGTAGGACCCCTGCCAAAATCCTGAGGAAAGGCCATCGGTATCAGAATTTTGGAAAGCCCCTTTAATCTGGACCTCCATACATGTATGGTGTAGGAATAAAGCTCTTGCTCACTAAAAGTAGCAGGTCAGGTACATGGCTAAGGGTGCCTTCACACGCAGCAGATTTTGTGGCAGAACATTCCGCGACTGAATATCAGTTCCACTCACCCTAATGGAGTTTGCAGAAATCCATGTGCTTGCAACTCCATTCAAATGAATGGAACTCATTTTCAGTCGCTGAATTTTCTGCCACAAAATCTGCCACATGTGAAGGCACCCTAAGGGTCCATTCACACGTCCGCAATTTCGTTCCGCATTTTGCGGAACGGAATTGCGGACCCATTCATTTCTATGGGGCAGCACGATGTGCTGCCCGGATCCGGAATTGCGGATCCGCACTTCCGGGTCCGCAATTCCGATCCCGAAAAAAATAGAACATGTCCTATTCTTGTCCGCAATTGCGGACAAGAATAGGCATATTCTATTAGTGCCGGCGATGTGCGGATCCGCAAAACACACACGGATGTGTAAATGGACCCTAACAGTGATGCTGAGAAGAAGAAGCACTTTATTACCACTTCTTCCTTATCATTTCTTCTCTACATAACTCTCAATGAGCGCTATAGAGTGAATAGAGGAAGCAGCTATGCCTCTTCCTCTCTTGGTCGCCAGGTATCTTAGGCCTAGGAGAGCTGCAGGGTCTTAGAAGATCCTGATCAACTCTGCTTGGGTACAGTGCTCTCACAGGGGGCCTGTTTTCCCATGTAACTGGGGCTCCTTTGCATGCATCAGTTACAGTGGGAGAAGGGCAAAGAACAGTGTCAGTGTCCCCTAGATGTTTTTGTACCTCCTCTTGGGGATATATTATGTGGCAAAAATACATATAAAAAAAAAACAAAAGGAAAAAAACAAATGCATACACCATTCGCGCAAAACTATACTTATTATATATCAAAATGACCGACACAAAATACAGTATCCACTTTAATTGTTTATTTTGTTAATTTGCATATTTAAGCCCATCCCGACATCCACTGTAATAGTGCGGCGGATGTCAGATTTTTTAAAGATGGAGCCCACTCCGGAACATAGTGAGCGCCATAGCAATCGGGTGCCTGTATTTTAGCCCCAGGTGTCTGTGTGAATGTCCGCAATCATTGGTAATGCCAATCGCAGACATTTAACCCCTCAGATGCTGTGGTCAGATGTGACCATGGATTCTGTGAGGCTGCATGCGGAAGCGAGCACTTGCCTGGCAGGAACAACTCTCCCGGGCGGAGATCGAGGAAAACGTTCCATGAAAGTAATGAGCCAGAGTCTGTACTAGGCACATTACATGTATATTGCAATTCAGGCCAGCAGGTGGCACCACTGAGTTGTAATATGGCAATCTATGCCTGAGGTAATGGTAAAAATTCCATTACCCTATACAAATCACAGTCTAATGATTGCATGTTAGGGTTCACTTGGGGGCCTAAAATTATTTTTTTAAAAATTATTTAATTCAAGCCACCCCCTTTCCCCAAAATAAAAATAGAAATTAATGATAAAAAATAAACATCATGGGGATTGCCACGTGCAAAAATGCCCATACTATTACATATATAATTTTTTTTTCAATATTAAAACGCAAGAAAAACTATACAAATATGGTATCCCCCTAATCGTACTGACCTGGAGAATGTAGAGCACAAGTCAATTTTACCACATAGCAAAAACAAAACCCCTAAAACCGTGGCGGAATTGCGTTGTGTTCCAATTCCACCCCATTTTTTTTCCAGCTTCCCACTACATCATATGCAAGATTAACCCCTTTAAGGACCAGGCCATTTTTCACCTTAAGGACCAGGCCATTTTTTGCAAATCTGACCAGTGTCACTTTAAGTGGTGATAACTTTAAAACGCTTTTACTTATCCAGGCTATTCTGAGATTGTTTTTTCGTCACATATTGTACTTCATGACACTGGTAAAATGGAGTAAAAAAAATTCTTTTTTATTTATAAAAAAATAACAAATTTGCCAAAAATGTGGAAAAATTAGCAAATTTCTAAGTTTCAATTTCTCTACTTCTATAATACATAGTAATACCTACAAAAATAGTTATTACTTTACATTCCCCATATGTCTACTTCATGTTTGGATCATTTTGGCAGATTTTCCATTTTAATATTTTTTTTCCAGTTACAAAGCAAGGGTTAACAGCCAAACAAAACTCAATATTTCTGACCCTGATTCTGTAGTTTAAAGAAACACCCCGTATGTGGTCGTAAACCGCTGTACGGGCACACGGCAGGGCGCAGAAGGAAAGGAATGTCATACGGTTTTTGGAAGGCAGATTTTGCTGGACTGGTTTTTTGACACCATGTCCCATTTGAAGCCCCCTTGAGTAGAAACTCCAAAAAAATGACCCAATTTTAGAAACTACGGGATAGGGTGGAAGTTTTGTTGGTACTAGTTTAGGGTACATATGATTTTTGGTTGCTCTATATTACACTTTTTGTGAGGCAAGGTAACAAGAAATAGCTGTTTTGGCACCGTTTTTTATTTTTTTTGTTATTTACAACATTCATCTGACAGGTTGGATCATGTGGTATTTTTATAGAGCAGGTTATCACGAAAGCGGCGATACCTAATATGTATACAATTTTTTTATTTATGTAAGTTCTACACAATGATTTCATTTTTGAAACAAAAAAATCATGTTTTAGTGTCTCCATAGTCTGAGAGCCATAGTTTTTTAAGTTTTTGGGCGATTATCTTAGGTAGGGTTTCATTTTTTGCGGGATGAGATGACGGTTTGATTGGCACTCTTTTGGTGTGCATATGACTTTTTGATCGCTTGCTATTACACTTTTTGTGATGTAAGATGACAAAAAATGGCTTTTTTTACACTTTTTTTTTAATTTTTTCTTTACGGTGTTCACCTGAGGGGTTAGGTCATGTGATATTTGTATAGAGCTGGTCGATACGGACACGGCGATACCTAATATGTATACTTTTTAAAATTTACTTAAAGGGTTTCTGTCACCCCGCAAAACTCATTTTTTTTTTTTGGATAGTTAGATTCCTCATAGCGCGATATAGCAAAATATAATGCTCTTACTTACTTTCATGCGGCCGATTCTTTATAAAACGAACTTTTATAATATGTAAATGAGGGCTCTACCAGCAAGTAGGGCGTCTACTTGCTGGTAGCTGCTGCAGAAATCCGCCCCCTCGCCATGTTGATTGACAGGGCCAGCCGTGATCTCCTCCTCCGGCCGGCCCTGTCAGTAATTTAAAAATCGCGCGCCTCGCGTCATTCGGCGCAGGCGCTCTGAGATGAGGAGGCTCGTATCCTCAGCACTCCCTCAGTGCGCCTGCGCCGATGACATCACCGAAAGAGAAGACGTCATTGGCGCAGGCGCACTGAGGGAGTGCTGAGGATACGAGCCTCCTCATCTCAGAGCGCCTGCGCCGAATGACGCGAGGCGCGCGATTTTTGAATTACTGACAGGGCCGGCCGGAGGAGGAGATCCCGGCTGGCCCTGTCAATCAACACGGCGAGGGGGCGGATTTCTGCAGCAGCTACCAGCAAGTAGACGCCCTACTTGCTGGTAGAGCCCTCATTTACATATTATAAAAGTTCGTTTTATAAAGAATCGGCCGCATGAAAGTAAGTAAGAGCATTATATTCTGCTATATCGCACTATGAGGAATCTAACTATCCAAAAAAAAAATAATTAGTTTTGCGGGGTGACAGAAACCCTTTAAGTTTTACACAATAACAGCAAAAAAAAAGATGTTTTAGTGTCTCCATATTCTGAGCAATAGTTTTTGTTTTGTTTTTGGCGATTGTCTTAGGTAGGAACTCATTTTTTGCGGAATGAGGTGACGGTTAGATTGGTACTATTTTGGTGGGCATACGCCTTTTTGATCGCTTACTGTTGTACTTTTTGTGATGTAAGGTGACAAAAAAAAGGTTTATTTAGCACAGTTTTTATTTTTTTACGGTGTTCGTCTGAGGGGTTAAGTCATGTGATATGTTTGTAGAGCTGGTCGATACGGACGCGGCGATACCTAATATGTCTACTATTTTTTTTTTACTTTATTTGGGGAAAATTACGTTTTTGATTATTTTTATTTGAAACTTAATTTTTTGGGGGGATAACTGTATTTTTTCAACTTTTTTTTTACTTTATTTTTTGTCCCTCTTTGCGACTTTAACTTTTGGGGGTCTTATCCCTTTTACAATGCATTCCAATACTTCTGTATTGGAATGCATTGGCTGTATGAGTAATACTGTGTGTATTACTCAAACAGCTTCCGGCCTGTGAGATCCAGGGGGTTGGATCTCACAGGCTCTTCACCGGAAGGCAGCGCCGATGCCTCAGTAAGGCATTGCGCTGCCTTCCATGCCATCGGGTCCCCCCTACAGCCCCACGGGAACCCGATGGCACAGCCGCCCGCAACCGCCGCCGCATGTAAAAGCCGCAAACCGCAGGTCTGAATTGACCTGCGGTTTGCGGCGATCGCGAACACGGGGGGAGGGGGGGTCACGGGACCCCCCTCGTATTTAGCCAAAGTGCCTGCTCAAGGATTTGAGTAGGCATCGGGTTCCGATTACCGCCCGCCGAGCAGCGGTAATCGGAAATACAAAGGGTGTACAGGTACGCCCTGTGTCCTTAAGTACCAGAACATCAGGGCGTACCTGTACGCCCTGTGTCCGTAACAGGTTAAATGGTGCCGTTAGAAAGTATAACTTATCCCCCAAAAAATAACTCGTACAGCTATGTGAACAGAAAAATATAAAAGTTATGGCCCCGGGAAGGCAGGGAGTGAAAAATGAAAACACAAAAACAGAAAATAGCCATGTCTGGAAGGAGTTAAAGAGCCTTTAGTTTGAAACTGTATTATTTTGCACAGGTTTCCCCAAGTAGAACGAAAAAAAGAAAATGGCTAAAAAAAAAACATGTTAATAAAAAGCCCAATGTGTCCTGTAAAAACATAGCAAAAATTATTTTGGTAGGTTAACAAATAAAAAAAGTTTGGACCATTAAACCACCTCATGCGCTAAATCACAAAAAATGTCTGGTTATTAAAGCCTTTTCAGGCCTGGTTATTAAGGTAGTAATACTTTCCGTTATCTGCTTGGCTCCTGGAGGTCCTCATCTACAATATTTGTAATGATGTCTGAACCAGGAAGGTATAATTAGTGTTTTCTAATGCTGAGCAATTACAAATCAACAGTAGGGTTTCAAAGTGTCTCAATGTGTAGAATTTCCCAGAACATGAAGATACTGAACTAAATTATGTGCATTTATTTTAGCAGTTATAGGGCTTCAGACTAGTGATTGGTCAATCCTTCCTTATCTAAACTAGAACATACGGTAAATCAAAGTGAAATTAATGTGCAGTGCAATGCTTTACTCCTATGCCAAGACTTAAAGGGTTTATCCAATAGTAGAAATACTCCCCCCCCCCCCACACACACCACACACACACACACAATGCCTGGGCCACTCCTATAGACAATACTTACCCAGTCCCTGGCACCCACGTCCTTCCAGACCGCTGCACTGCTGCCACTGGATCTCACCGTTGCGTGGATCAAAATATCCAGTGATGGGGGGAGCAGCCAATAGCAGGCCGCGTCGGGTGACTAGCCTCCCTAGCTTCACCCGGTGACGGGGGGGAGCAGCCAATAGCAGGCCGCAATGGTGACCAGCCTCATCGTGGGGTATGCTAGGGAGGCTGGCCACCGTCGCAGCCTGCTATTGGCTGCTCCCCCCGTCGCTGTGCAGTGATCCGGAGGTACGCGGTTGCCGGGGACCAGGTAAGTATTGTCAATAGGAGGGGCCCGAGCATTGTGCGTGGGGGTGGCATTTCTACTGTTGGATAACCCCTTTTAAAAGGGCGCACTGAAGATGAGTAGTAAATCCCACTTGCTTTTGGACTTTTTTGCAGTGCTGTAGGTTTTTCGATTTCTTAGAATATAGTGGAGATTTACTGTAGTAATCTCTTGATGAATCTACCATTGTCTTTAAACCATGCCAGGTCTAATCTGGTGTTGTTTTCCGACACTTACCTAGCCAGATTCATAGATGGCTTTTTAATGGTAGTAGACAATTAATATATACATTTATAATAGAAATAGAGAAAACCCAAACCTAGGATCAGTACAGGTTTTAGGCCTCTTTCACACTTGCGTTGTCCGGATCCGGCGTGTACTCCACTTGCCGGAATTACACGCCGGATCCGGAAAAACGCAAGTGTACTGAAAGCATTTGAAGACGGAGCCGTCTTCAAATTGCGTTCAGTGTTACTATGGCACCCAGGACGCTATTAAAGTCCTGGTTGCCATAGTAGGAGCGGGGAGCGGGGGAGCGGTATACTTACAGTCCGTGCGGCTCCCGGGGCGCTCCAGAATGACGTCAGAGCGCCCCATGCGCATGGATGACGTGATCCATGCGATCACGTGATCCATGCGCTTGGGGCGCCCTTACGTCTCTCTGAAGCGCCCTGGGAGCCGCACGGACGGTAAGTATGCTGCTCCCCCGCTCCCCGCTACACTTTACCATGGCTGCCAGGACTTTAGCGTCCCGGCAGCCATGGTAACCATTCAGAAAAAGCTAAATGTCGGGTCCGGCAGTGCACCGAAACGACGTTTAGCTTAAGGCCGGATCCGGATCAATGCCTTTCAATGGGCATTAATTCCGGATCCGGCCTTGCGGCAAGTCTTCAGGATTTTTGGCCGGAGCAAAAAGCGCAGCATGCTGCGGTATTTTCTCCGGCCAAAAAACGTTCCGTTCCGGAACTGAAGACATCCTGATGCATCCTGAACGGATTTCACTCCATTCAGAATGCATTAGGATAAAACTGATCAGGATTCTTCCGGCATAGAGCCCCGACGACGGAACTCTATGCCGGAAGAAAAGAACGCAGGTGTGAAAGAGCCCTTACAGAAAACTGCTCAGTGCAGAATAGTGTAAACTCTTCTGCTGAGGCACAATGAGCTGTAAATATATCAGGGTGGATAGAAATCTATGATTTTAAAAAAATAAAAAAAAATCCGATTTTTGGGATTTAAATCAGATTTTTTTTTTATATAAAATGCTTTTTGAGGAGAATATATTACCATCCAAAGGTTATTCCATCATGAAAAAAAGATTAGTTTTTTAATTATGTAGAATAAGGCTGTATATGTTTAATTTTTTTCGTAAATAAATTGCATTAATCCATTCACAATGTCATGCTCTTCCAGAGGTTTTTGTAAGTTTATTGGGCAGTTTCTCTGCCTACAAGATATTATCACAGATGCTTGGTTTACTTTTGCAGTTCTCAAAACTGAATTTGACTCAGCAGAGATCACATGCCTCTTCTTCACAGCAAAAATGTTATAACATGAACAGAGTTGAGAAAAAGACCTTAATCCTAACTTCTACAAACCTATGAATACAGAATCAACCTAATCAAACTAATATGAAAAGTTGTTATTCTAAAAATCTTCATCTACTTGCATATTATAAGTTATACCAGCAAGAATTAGTCTTTATGTAGAAAACTATGATTTAAATCAAGCCTTACTGACTAGTGATTTAAATCAGTTTGATTTAAATCAAATTAACCCTGATATATATATATATATATATAGAAGACAAAAAATCGGACTGCACTCCAAGCATTTCTTCAAAAAAGTTTAGTTTTTATTCACCCATAAGGTGGCAAAGCGACGTTTCGGCTCAAGCATGAGCCTTTCTCAAGGCTCATGCTTGAGCCGAAACGTCGCTTTGCCACCTTATGGGTGAATAAAAACTAAACTTTTTTGAAGAAATGCTTGGAGTGCAGTCCGATTTTTTGTCTTCTAAAGTGGGTAAGCACCTTTTTACCATACTTGGACATTGCACCCGTCTATTTTTCCACACTATCCAGGGTGGTGCTGCCAGTGGTTTTTTTGCTATATATATATATATATATATATATACTCACCTAAAGAATTATTAGGAACACCTGTTCTATTTCTCATTAATGCAATTATCTATTCAACCAATCACATGGCAGTTGCTTCAATACATTTAGGGGTGTGGTCCTGGTCAAGACAATCTCCTGAACTCCAAACTGAATGTCAGAATGGGAAAGAAAGGTGATTTAAGCAATTTTGAGCGTGGCATGGTTGTTGGTGCCAGACGGGCCGGTCTGAGTATTTCACAATCTGCTCAGTTACTGGGATTTTCACGCACAACCATTTCTAGGGTTTACAAAGAATGGTGTGAAAAGGGAAAAACATCCAGTATGCGGCAGTCCTGTGGGCAAAAATGCCTTGTGGATGCTAGAGGTCAGAGGAGAATGGGCCGACTGATTCAAGCTGATAGAAGAGCAATGTTGACTGAAATAACCACTCGTTACAACCGAGGTATGCAGCAAAGCATTTGTGAAGTCACAACACGCACAACCTTGAGGCGGATGGGCTACAACAGCAGAAGACCCCATCGGGTACCACTCATCTCCACTACAAATAGGAAAAAGAGGCTACAATTTGCACAAGCTCACCAAAATTGGACTGTTGAAGACTGGAAAAATGTTGCCTGGTCTGATGAGTCTCGATTTCTGTTGAGACATTCAAATGGTAGAGTCCAAATTTGGCGTAAACAGAATGAGAACATGTATCCATCATGCTTTGTTACCACTGTGCAGGCTGGTGGTCGTGGTGTAATGGTGTGGGGGATGTTTTCTGGGCACACTTTAGGCCCCTTAGTGCCAATTGGGCATCTTTTAAATGCCACGGGCTACCTGAGCATTTTTTCTGACCATGTCCATCCCTTCATGACCACCATGTACCCATCCTCTGATGGCTACTTCCAGCAGGATAATGCACCATGTCACAAAGCTCGAATCATTTCAAATTGGTTTCTTGAACATGACAATGAGTTCACTGTACTAAAATGGCCCCCACAGTCACCAGATCTCAACCCAATAGAGCATCTTTGGGATGTGGTGGAACGGGAGTTTCGTGCCCTGGATGTGCATCCCTCAAATCTCCATCAACTGCAAGATGCTATCCTATCAATATGGGCCAACATTTCTAAAGAATGCTATCAGCACCTTGTGGAATCAATGCCATGTAGAATTAAGGCAGTTCTGAAGGCAAAAGGGGGTCCAACACCGTATTAGTATGGTGTTCCTAATAATTCTTTAGGTGAGTGTATATATACACTGAACAAAAATATAAGCGTAACACTTTTGGCTTTGCTCCCATTTTGCATGAGCTAAACTCAAAGATCTGAAACATTTTCTACATACACAAAGACCCATTGCTCTCAAATATTGTTCACAAATCTGTCTAAATCTGTGTTAGTGAGCACTTCTCCTTTGCTGAGATAATCCAACCCACCTCACAGGTGTGGCATATCAAGGTGCTGATTAGACAACATGAATATTGCAAAGATGTGCCTTAGATTGCCCACAATAAAAGGACACTCTAAAATGTGCATAGTTTTGCCTTACTGGGGGTGGGGGGCGGGGACCAGTCAGTATCTGGGGTGGCCACCATTTGCCTCACGCAGTGCAACACATCTCCGTTGCCTTTAGTTGATCAGGTTGTTGATTGTGGCCTGTGAAATGTTGGTCCACTCTTCTTCAATAGCTGTGCGAATATTGGCAGGAATATACAGTGTGTGTGTGTGTGTGTGTGTGTGTGTGTGTGTGTGTGTGTGTATATATATATATATATATATATATATATATAGTAGGAAGGCTCAACGTACTGTCGTTGACGGAAGGTATGTGTCACCGAGGTTCCTGGCCTCGGAGTAAGAGCCAGTTTTCATGTGTTAGCAGCAGTTGCTGTTTGAAACCTTGCTATTTAGTATAGCTGTAATAGCTGATTGGGGACAGCTCTTACTGGGAGTAGTCAAAGTGCTCGGTGGGTGACTACTCCCCATGTTCCAGGTTGGGTCTTGACTGGCCTATATAAAAGAAAACAGCCAGCTGTGTCAGCTGGTGGTATTTACCTCTCTCTGACAGAGGAGCTCTGACAATCGCTGGATTGGGATCTGAGCTGTGAGCTAGGCTGGAGGCCTGAGTTTGGGAGGTCTGCTCTGTCCTGAGCAATGCCGATCGGGTGTGAAATAACACTTAGGATAACAGGTGACTGTTTTGCTGTATGAACTGTCTAGGTGTGAATGAACACCAAAACTGCAAATGTACTGTTTTGTTGCCATAAGTGTGAATAAAACACTGAAGTTTTTGAGTTACAAACTAGTCTTTGCCTCCATACTGCGTCCGCTTGCCCTGTCTACCAGAGCGAATCCCCACAATTGGTGGAGGATGCGGGTAAGAGCAGTGAGGCTGGTGTCAACGCCGAAATATTTTTTGGTTTGCATTTTTGGGCACGGTTGCATGTCATGCATCAAACCAGCGGTATTACAACCCATGTCCCACAACGAAATGGAGGCTGTTGTGATGGCCCTCATGGAGGCTAATCTGCAGCAGCGAGAGACAAACCTGCAACAACGGGAGGCTAACAAGCAGCAGCAAGAGACCAACCAGTTGCTGCTACAACTCGTTATGGCTTTGCAGATAGCAGGAGAAACCCTGAGTGTCCACTATGCCCGGAAGGCAGTCCGTGCGGCGATTCCTATCGGAGCCCGGGATGTACCCTCTATGCACCCGGCTCCGATAGTCTGCTGGTGGTGTCGGGAGCCTGCCCATGTACGAGCTGACTGTCCACATCAGGTGGAACCCATGGACACAAACTATGGCTTCCGTCATTCGTTGTATGACAGGAAGCTGGGTGCAGCGGGTACCCCAGAAACTCGAAATTACGAGTGCCAGGTGGAAGTGGGAGACACCCCAGCGGAGGCCCTGCTGGACTCGGAGTCTGGTGTCCCTAGTAAAGGCTCCCCTGGTACGGTCCACTGAGTATACTGGCCGGAAAGTCGGGGTCATGTGCATTCATGGTACTTAAAAGATTATCTCACCGCCCTGGTGTCTCTAACCATGGGGGCTGGCAGGTGGACACGAAGTGGCAGTTGCCACAAACTTACACTACAAACGTATAATCGGGAGAGACTTCCCAGGTCTCCCAGCGATGTGGCCTGCTATGAAAGTGACTGATACCCATGAGACAGGGGTAACCCCAGCAGAGTGGCCTTGCTCCGGTGGGAGGCCAGAACCCTGGGAACCTGAGGCCGAAGGGCCAGCGGTAGGGGTGTCCGCCACTTCGGTGGAAGAGAAGGAGACAACCCCACTGAGTGTAATGGTGGAAGACGTGGAGGATTTGCCACCGGGGCCTGAGCTGGCAGACCTTAATGTCTCCAGGGATAATTTTGGTACTTCACAACACCGGGACCCAACCCTATACCGAGCCAGGGAAAATTTATTAATAGTAGATGGTGAACCACAACAAGCTGGTTGGAAGCAAGAAAAGTGTCCTTGAGTATGTTACCAAGATGCTACAGCGGATAGAGACCGTTTTTTCTCTTGTCAGGGAGCATATGAAGGCCGCTCAGCGAGCCCAGAGTCTGATCTATAATCGGCAGGCTCGGGTCCGGATCTTTAACCCGGGTGATCAGGTTTTGGTTCTGGTGCCAAACGTGGACAGTAAGTTACTGGCCAGGTGGCAGGGACCCTACGAGGCAGGTGTTACATGTGAATCTACTCAAACCGTGGAAAGATAGGGAAACCTGTACTGAAGACAGCCCGCCGCTAGGTTTTCTAGGGGAAGTGCTTTCGGCCCCTTTGTCTGAAGCAAGGGAAGCGGCTGTCACAGTAAGAATTGCTGACAGCTTCTCCTCTAAGCAGGCACAGGAGGCCAGGGAGTTTATTAGCCGGAACATGGATTTGTTTTCAGATCTCTCTGGATGCACTTCCACAATTTGGCATGACATTTCACTGAGCCTCAGGCAAAAGTCCGGCTAAAACCATACCGGGTAACCGAGTCTCGGTGACAAGCCATCTCAGAGGAAGTGTAGATGATGCTGAGGCTAGACGTCATTGAAGAGTCTAAAAGTGAGTGGGCTAGTCCTATAGTGCTAATACCTAAGCCGGATGGGACACTCCGGTTTTGTAACGATTTCCGAAAACTAAACAAGATCTCTTAAGTTTGATGTATATCTCATGTCTTGGATGGATGAGCTTATTGAGAGGTTAGGCCAAGCCCGGTATTTTTCTGTTTTAGACCTCACCAAAGGGTACTGGCAGGTACCCTTGACAGATGCTGCCAAAGAGAAAACTGCCTTCATCACACCAGAGGGGCTGTACCAATATAAGGTCTGCACAACGCCCCTGCCACTTTAACGGCTCATGGACATTGTGCTGCGTCCACATCGTCGGTACACTTCGGCTTACCTGGACGATATTTTCATCCACAGTACCGACTGGGAAAGTCATCTACCCAAAGTACAGGCTGTAGTGGACTCCCTTAGGAAGGCTGGACTGACCACTAACCCAAAGAAATGCGCGATAGGGTTAGAGGAGACTAAGTGCCTGGGGTACATCATTGGACGTGAAGTTATTAAACCCCAAGTGAATAAAATAGAGGCGATTCGGCATTGGCCCCGACCTGTCATCACCAGGCAAGTAAAGTCGTTCCTGGGAATGGTGGGCTATTATATGAGGTTCGTTCCCCATTTTGCCGCTTTAGCGGCTCAGTTGACAAGGCTCTTGAAGTGACGGAAGTCCGTGATGGTCTGCTTGAATGACCAGGCGTAAGAGGCTTTTTCCATGTTGAAGTCGGTCCTGTGCGGGTCACTGGTTTTGGTGAAGCCCGACTTCAAGAGGGAGTTTGTGGTACAAACCGATGCCTCTGAGCTGTACTCTCTCAGGAAATCAATGGAGAGGAAATCCTGTTGTTTTCCTGAGCCGCAAACTCACCCCAGCCGAGACCAGGTACAGTATAGCGGAGAAGAGAGTGCCTGGCCATCAAGTGGGCACTCAAGTCTCTCCGCAATTATCTGTTTGGGAGAAAGTTCCGTCTGGTGACCCACCACTCCCCTCTCAAGTGGATGAGCCAGACCAAATAGAGGAATGCTCGGGTCACCAGATGGTTCTTGTCATTACAGAACTTCAAGTTCTCAGTGGAACACAGGACAGGCCGTTTGCAGGGAAACGCGGATACTGCTCTCTCTTGCGCTGGCTTACATTTTTCACATACCCCCAGACCTGACAATAGACATGGTGGTGGAGCATGCGTACTTTTTCCCTCACAATGCACTTTACAGGTCATTCCCCCATTATTATCACTCTCATTCTCATCTTTTGAGGTCCACACCTTCAGACTTTTTCATCCTCTCTCCCTCAGAGTGGGGATTGTATACCGACCCCCTGGCTCACCCACCCAGTTCCGGGATCACTTTGATGCCTGGCTGCCACACTTCTTGTCCTCAGAATTACCAACTTTCATTCTGGAGACTTTAACATCTCCATTGACAGCCCTATCTGTTTGCCTCCCAGCTTCTATCTCTAACCTCCTCTCTTGGACAAACTCTCAGATGTATAAAGACAGTAACACACTTGACCTGATCTTTTTCCGGCTCAGCTCCATTTCCGACTTCACTAACTCTCCTCTCCCGCTCTCTGACCACAACCTTCTCTCCTTCACTTTCACAAGTCCTTATCCATGTCAGCACAGTCCTACTTGTCACACATTCTTCTCGTCTTACCACATGCACTACTGACACCAGTTCCCTGACACCTCCTTCAGTCTGTCTCCCTAGCTGTCACCCCTTAACCAAAATCTTATCCAATCTTACTTAACCTCTCTATTCTGGTATTGTCTCCTCTTCTTTCAAACATTCTTTCATAACCCTATTATTATAGAAACCCTTTCTTGACCTGTCCTTTGCAGCTAACTACAGACCTGTCTGTAATCTCCCCTTCATCTCTAAAGTCTTAGAGAGACTGGTCTACTCTGGCCTCATCTGCCATCTGTTTGCTAACTCTCTCCTTGCTCTGCTACGATCTGGTTTTCGCACCCTACATTCTACAGAAACTGCGCTCACCAAACCTGACAGCTAAATGTAACTGCCACGGACGTACCGAGACATACGGACGTCCCAGCGACAGTGAGTGGCAGGAGATCTTTGAGACTGGCAACACGTGGTTTGATTTGACATGTTTACCTTGTGGATCAATAGGCATCTGTGTTGTTTCTGGTACTGGCCACACCCTTGAACTCCAGGTGTTGCTATTGTGGTCATTTAACTTTCCCTATTTATAGTTGTTTCTCCCACAATGTTGTGCGGTTTATAGCTTCAATTGGACCTGTGGATAGCTGGTGTTTGGATCTCGGCTGAGTTCCATTGGACTGCCATAGCTTGTTGGAAGTTAATTTTTACCTTTCCCTTTTGTATTTTGGCTTTTTGTGTGTTGCATTTATTTTTTGTTTTGTATTAGGCCGTAGGGAGACTCCCGTTCATCCTTCCTTTTGGAGGAACGGGATGCCTCTTTTCTGTCATTAGTACCAGGGTCCTTTAGGGTTAGAAAGGACTTTAGGTATTCCTGTGTATGAACTCACCTACCTCTGGGGTCTGTTCATACTGTTAGTCAGTCAGGGCTTTCATTAGGGTTTTCACTAGGAGGTGTCCATCTTCCTTCCTTCCGGTCTTATTTCCTTTACCCTTTCCCTCCTATGTTCGGTGTGGGGTTTCCCTCCCACACTAGAGCGTAACATTATAAACCGCCAAACCGTAATTTTTTGTTTGTTTGTTCGAGTGCAGCCATGGATCCAATTGCTCCACTGGCAGGACAGTTGCAAGGGCTGTCTTTGGAAGTAGCCGACCTCCGCACGACCGTCTCACAGATTCAGAGACCACAGGCTGTCTGTCCTGGTGGTGGTGGAAACCAGGCCTATCTGGAGCCTAAAGTTGCCCTCCCAGACAGATTCTCTGGGGGACGTGATAATTTCATTTTATTTAGGGAGGCGTGCAAACGGTATTTTAGGATACGTCTACACTCATCTGGGTGTCACGGCCATGGCTATGACCGTGACTCCTGAACCGCATGCGGTTGTCAGCGGTTTACTTTGGTTGTCAATCACAGGTGAGGGCTGTGGTATTTGCCTCACCTGTGGTTGCCGCTGGCAACAGTATGTATGTGGCAGCATAGCAGTCTGAGCTGTGCCATTGCAGCTTGCTATGTTGTGCATGCGGTTTTGTGTGATGTGTGTATGTGTGCACTTGGTTTTATGTTATTGTGTGCACGTCCCCTTTAAGTGGTGTTTTCCCTTCCCTGGTGTTGGAAGGGTTAACCTTCCTAGTGTGTATGTGCACTGGGTGTGTCCGTTTGTGGGTGTGGCTGCATGGGCTATAAAGCCTCAGTTTAGACCTGATGTCTGAGGGGTACTCCAGCCTTGTTGTAAGCTGGAGGAACTCTCCTGGTCACATTTCCATCTACCAGTGAGGGCCACCCTTGTGGTCATAAATTGTGTTTCACTATGTTTATGAAGATGTGTGTTTACTTCATGTATGGTGTTTGGTAGATGTTTGTTGGTCTTTTCTTATTGCAGCATATGGTTTCCTGGTTTCCTGTGATGTGTGTGGTGTGCTCTGTCTTTGGTGTTTGTGGACAGCAGCACTTGGGTTCCAGGTTGTGTGTCAGTGGCAGGTAAGTGTGGTACTAGGCTCACTTACCTGTCACTGCCATGTGTCTGTTTATGTTCCCCCTCTCTGTGTTGCTTGGCCACTTTAGACTCCTGTTCCTCCGTGTCCAGGAGTAACGGGCTGTCTACCCAGCTCCTAGTTTAGGGCCATCTTGAGGGCTAGCAGGGACTTCAAGGTTCCAGAGCATGAGCCCTCCTACCATCAAGGTCGGCTCATGTAGCTAGGAGTCAGGGTCAGGTTAGGGATGCGATTAGGAGGTCACCTGCTCCCTAATCCTGTTGTCCTGGTCGAGCAGCGACCACTACATCTGCTGATACCGCACAGCTGAGGGTTTTCCCCATCCTCAGCCGTGACACTGGGGATGAGAAACAGCGAGTCAGTGTTTGGTATTTCATTGCTTAAGGGGAATGCGCAGACATGGGCTTTTTCTCTGGCAGCCGGATCACAGTCTCTCCGGTCGGTGGATGAATTTTTCGAAGCTTTGGGTCTTATCTATGACGATCCAGATTGGACATCCCTGTCCGAAACCAAGCTGTGTTGCCTTCGTCAGGGAGATCGTTCTGCAGAGGTTTATTGCTCTGAGTTTAGGAGGTGGGCTACGGATACTGAGTGGAATGATCCGGCTCTCCGTAGCCAGTTTTGTCAGGGTTTATCAGAGACACTTTGGCCTTTAATGAAACTCCTGTGTCTCTGGAGGCTACTATGTCTCTTGCCATACGCATTGATAGACGCCTGAGAGAAATATCTAGGGGCCCCCACTCTCAGGAGGTACTATCACATGATGTATCGTACTCCTCTGACACTTTGGGTGAAGATACTCCTGAGTTTAGGTCTGGGGGGGAACCCATGCAGTTAGGGGGAGCTAATCCTGGATCTGCTTTTAAGCATACTGGTCGTAAGAAGGGAGTGTGTTTTTTTTCTGTGGACAAAAGGGACATTTTATCGGATTATGTCCAAGTATAAAAAAAAAAAAAGGATGTTTAATTCCGATCTGACTCTTGGAGGGGTGAGAGGAGAGTCAGAAAATGTGCATTTGTTTTTGACTGGTAGTACCCGATTTCTTCTGACTCCTGAGGTGGCGCTAAAGTAAAAAACTGTGGGGATCGAGGTGTTTATCGACAGCAGGGCAGGAGTGAACCTGATTGATGCTCAGTTCGTCCATATGCATGGGTTGTCACCGAGTGCACTAGAGAAAAATATTTCCATTGTTGCTATTGATTCTGCCTGTTGCTATTGATTCTGCCCTCTTGATCAGAAGTGTTTATCGCAAGTGGTGCATGATATCAGATTAAAAATGAGTGACTTTCATCAGGAATTTATCTTGTGTTTTGTGTTGGAGGGTCTCCCTGCTATGGTGGTTCTGGGTTTGCCGTGGTTGAGCAAGCACAATCCAACCATCGATTGGTAAGCTAGACAGATTCTGGATTGGGGTGATTATTGAGTTGACAATTGTCTTAATACACCTTTTTCTGTTTTAACTGCTAAGACATTGCCTTCATTTATATCTGATTTTGCCGACGTATTTTCTGAGAGTGGATGCCAGGATTTACCTCCACATCGGAAATATGATTGTCCTATCAACCTTATTCCCAAAGCTAAGTTGCCCAAATCTACGTAGGTTGTATAACCTTTCTGGACCTGAGAGACTGGCCATGAGAGAGTATATTTCCGAGAGTTTGGCTAAAGGACACATCATAAGACCTTCCAAATCTCCAGTGGCAGCAGGGTTTTTTCACGGAGGTCTTCGACCATGTCTGGATTGCCGTGAACTCAATCGGATTACTGTCCATGATCCTTAACTCCTTCCTTTGATTTCTGATTTGTTTAACCAGATTGTTGGTGCCAAGGTGTTCTCGAAGTTTGACTTAAGCGGGCATATACTCTGGTAAGCATCAAGGAAGGGGATGAATGTAAGATGGCTTTCAATACTCCTGAGGGTCACTTTGAGAACCTGGTCATGCCTTTTGGGTTGACCAATGCTCCTGCGGTTTTCCAGCATTTTGTGAATAACATTTTTCATCACCTGGTGGGGAGGTTTGTAGTCGTGTATTTGGAAGACATTCTAATTTATTCTCCAGACGTGGAGACACATCAGGATCACGTTAGATAGATGTTGCAGATCCTAAGGGATAATAAATTGTACGCAAAATTAGAGAAGCGTGTTTTTGCTGTACACAATTTTTGGGATACCTGTTGTCAACTTCGGGTTTTCTAATTGATCTGGAGAAAGTCTGTGCTGTATTGGACTAGGATCAACCTAAAAATCTGAAGGCTCTTATGTGGTTTTTGGGGTTCACCAATTATTACCGAAAATCTATTCAGAACTATTTGACAGTGGTGAAACCCTTAACTGACATGACTAAGAAAGGGACTGATGTCTCAGTGTGATCTGATTCTGCGTTGCAAGCTTTTTCTGTGGTTAAGGAGTGCTTCTCTTCTGCCCCTATATTGGTGCAGCTGGATGTATCACAGCCTTTCATTGTGGAAGTGGACACTTACGAGGTGGGAGTAGGAGCAGTTTTATCGCAGGGCCCGTCACCTGGTGAATGGCGTCCATGTGCCTTTTTCTCTAAAAAAAAACTCTCTTCCACATAGAGAAATTACGATGTGGGTTACAGAGTTACTGTCTATCAAGTTGGCTTTCGAGGAATGGCGTCATTGGTTGGAAGGGGCGATTTATCCGATCACGGTGTTCACAGATCACAAAAACCTGGCTTACCTGGAGTCAGCTAAACGACTGAACCTGAGGCAGGCCAGATGGTCTTTGTTTTTCATCAGATTCAATTTCACTGTCACTTATCAGTCCTGGGGTTAAGAACGTCAAGGCAGATGCCTTGTCACATAGTTTTCTTAGAGGTGGTGATTTAGAAAATTTGAGTCCTATTCTATCCGAAGGGGTGGTGATATCCGCCCTATACCCTGACCTAGAGGTAAAAGTGTTATAGGCCCAGGGAGATGCACCGGACTCTTGCCCCTCTGGGAAATTGTTTGTGCCATTGGAATTGCATTACAGGGTGTTTTTTTAGCTCGTTTTATTAAAAGAGAATGACACAAGTATGGCATACATGTAGCAATGTGATGGCCCACGCAGGGGCGCCTCAGAAATACCAAGAGAACAGTGATACATAAAGACATTGACATTTATCAGGACTCTAGCATGTAAAAGGACATGTTCTTAACCCTGACAGCATACAATATCCACAGAATAGACAAATCACACACATAAATGCTCCAACATTAACATCAGTGATAACAGTGCTATAAAGTATCTGAATATTGGTTCGAAGATCAATGTGACCTGTCAGCCGTCGAGTGCAGACGCGATGAGTCTAAGGTGAGAGGAGAGGCACACCAGTCACCCCAAATTTTTGTGGACACCCCCTATGCTTATAAACAATGTTCTCCATGGAGACTGCGTGGTTCACAAGAGTGAGCCATTGTCCCTTCGAGGGGGGGGGAATCTCCCATCCATCTTATGGCAATTGCCTTTCTAGCTAGAAATAGTGTTTCCGCTAAGAAGATTCTGTGGTAGTGTGACCACGACTCTTCATCAATGACTCCCAGAATGCACATCTTGGGGCATAACGGCAATGTCACAGGAACCATAGTTGCGAGGACCTCCAGAACTGAAATCCAGAACTGTCGAATGAACTCACAATCCCACATCATATGCCAAAAATTGGCTCCAACAGCATCGCATCTATGGCACCTGGAGTGGCTAATCCTGCCCATCTTTTGAAGTCTGGTGGGCGTGAGATAGCTACAATGAAGGATAAAAAGCTGGATCATCCTATTATTTATAGAGGGTGATACCTTAGTCGGAGCCATTAATGCCTCCTCCCAATCCTCAGAAGACAAAGATGGTATTAGCAACTTCCATCTGCCCTCAACGGCCAACGGGGCCACCAGCAGGCGGCAGTCCAACAAGTGTGTATATAGCGCTGAGACTATGCCTCTCGGGCCTTGCGATTTTAAAACCCCTATGATAGGGTATTTAGAAATACTCCTGTTATCACCTCTGAATTGGGCCTGTAGTGCATGTCTCAATTGGAGGTACCTGAAGAAAAGAGTACGGGACACCTGAAACTTATCCTGAATCTGGGAGAATGATCTAAGCTGCCCGCTCTCATATAGATCGCCCAAAGTGAGTATACCATGCCTCTTCCAGTCAGACACACCCTCCAGCTTTACCAGATGTGGGAACATACAGTTATCCCATACGGGGACTTCACTTGGCAAATCCTTGTAGGAATTTAACTTAGATGCCTGCCATATCTGATGGGCTAGCTTATGTACTGGGAAAAGACCCTTTTGAATATGGCGAGATCCCTCCAGAACGGGCCACAGCGTGGGGACTTGCAAATATTCGTGCAGGTAGCATTCTGCGTTTGGGCTTGGGGCATCGGTGACCCAATATCTCAGAAATCTAAGTTGACTTGCAATATAATAAAGAAAGAAGTCTGGAAGGGAAGCTCCTCCCTGGAGCCTCGGCCTCTGTAAAACTGACAGTGAGAGTTTCCTCCTAGATTTACCCCATACAAAGGAGGCTATAATAGCATGGATACGTTTAAAAAATCCCCTGGGAACTGGCGTACAGGCGTGGGACAGCAAGTATAAACCCTTGGGCAAGAGTACCATCTTTACCAGATTCAATCTACCCATAACCGACAAAGGGAGGGTGTCCCATGTTTTAACCTTTTCTTGGAATATGGTCTCTAAGGGTTCAATATTCAATACATAGGAGAGTTGGGGCTCTTTAGTGATTATTACCCCTAAGTATTTAAACCTATCAACTACAGGCAGGTTGTTTCGGCAACTACGCCAATCATGGTTCCAGAGGGGCATGATGGCAGACTTGCCCCAGTTTATGTGCAGCCCGGAGTATTGCCCAAAGCGCTCTATGATTTCAATAGCTCTTAGTAGAGATACTTCCGGTTCCGACATAAAGAGGATCAAGTCGTCTGCATACAGTCCAATCCTGTCTTCCCTATCTCCCTCGCAGACACCTGCATAAACCTGGTCCTGTCTAAATCTAATGGCCAGGTGCTCTATGGCAATTGCAAACAGCAAAGGCGAGAGCGGGCATCCCTGCCTCGTGCCTCTGAGTAAGGGGAACCTATCAGAGTGGGAACCGTTCAGTTGGATGCTAGCAGTGGGTTTTTTATATAATATTTCTATCCATTTAATGAATTTAGGACCGAAGCCAAAGCTGCCCAGCACTGCAGTCGAAAAGGGCCATTCCAACGAGTCGAAAGCCTTGGCCGTGTCCAGTGAGGCCAAAGCCCATCTCTCCTTCTTAGCTACCCCCAACTGCGCAATTACTTGAGCCCTCCTAATGTTGTCTGATGTGGACCTTCCAGGCATGAAGCCCGACTGATCAGAGTGAATTATTGACGTGATGACCTTATTCAATCTATTGGCTATAATTCTGGTCAGGATTTTATAGTCCAAGTTTAAAAGTGAAATTGGACGCTAAGATCCACATACCAATGGGTCCTTGCCAGGCTTCAAGATCACAACAATGGATGCATCATACATGGAATCTGACAAGGAGCCACGGGAGTGCGCCGCTCGGTACAGGTTCCGTAACTGAGGGTTTAGATTTTCCCCATACTTAGAATATACCTCTACCGGGATGCCATCTGGGCCTGGGACTTTCCCTGTCGGTAGATCCTTAATGGCTCTCTCCACTTCCTCTAATGTAATATCCTCCTCCATAAGACCCTTATCTAGGTCCGCTAGCCGAGGATGAGACACTTCAGTGAGGTAGGACTCTAATTCTAGCCCTGAGTAAGTAGCTGCTGATTTGTATAGGTCTCTGTAAAAATTCTGAAAGCATTTCAATATATCTTGCACCGATTCCATTATGCGGCCGTCAGTCTCCTGTATCCTGAGTACCGGGGGAGACATATTATTAGTGCGTGCTATATGCGCAAGTAACTTCCCTGTCTGATTGCCTGTTTCAAACGCCTGTTGCTTAAGGAAAAAGAGCTTCCTTTTGCTCTTTTCCTCCAGATGCAGCATGTACATTCTCCCTCTGGATAACCACTCTAATCTGCGCTCTTCAGAGGGGGACTCAGTGAACGCCCTCTCTGCCTCCTTACAGCTGGCATGTAAATAATTTTCCTTACGTTGCGAATCTCTCTTAACGTATGAGATGGAGGATTTGATGCAACCTCTAAGGTACGCTTTCATTGTCTCCCAAAGCAATAGAGCGTCTGTAGACTCGCCCTGTACCTCAAAGAACATCCTCAACTGATCAGGGATTCTGTCATTTAAACCAAACAAGGACAGCCAGAAAGGGTGTATACGCATCTTACTGCCAGCGCCGGCATGATCAGTCAGGGCCAACTCCGCCAACAGTGGGGCATGGTCGGAAGGGCCCTGTGGTCCGTGCCTAATATTCACCAGGTCAGTATATACTATGGCATTGCCAAACAAGTAGTCAATTCTGGACAGGGCTCCCCTGGCAGGGGTAAAGCAAGAGTATTCCCTCGTTAGTGGGTTCCTGGCTCTCCACATGTCTACCCATCCCATCTCCTGCGATATTCTGGCAAGAACCGTGCTGTTCCCTCCCGTCCCTCCTCTATCTGCCCTACAGCTGAATCTGTCTAAATCCTCACTGACTACTTGATTAAAGTCTCCCATACATATGAAACGGGCATTGGGATAGTTAGCCACAAAACCCGTGACTGCTTGTAGAAGGGATAAAGATGCAGGAGGGGAATTATACAGATTAATAATCACATATGGGAGACAGTTAATATGAGCATGTATGAAGATGTACTGCCCTCCCTGATCTACAGCTGAGTAGTGAATCTCACATCTGAGGCTTCTATGGAACAGCAGGGCCACACCTCTGGAGTGAGAGCTCCCATATGAGTTGAATAAGTGTTGCGCCCAGGGCTTTTTCAACCTGTTCCCTGTTTCCGGGGTGAGGTGGGTTTCTTGAAGGCCCAGAATATGAGGATTAAAGGAGCGTATTTGAGAAAAAATCGCAATCCTCTTATTAGGGTCTACCAGTCCCCTCACGTTCCATGACATCACTCTCATGGAGGCCATGGAATCACCAGGTTTGAATCAAGGACAAATACCCACATCCACATTGCATACACTGACAGTTCAGGCATTTGATCAACATAGAGCAGAGACTCCCCTGTTGCTATCATGAAGAGAGATGGCCATACTTGAGACATATAAGCTTGAGCATACAAAAACGTAATACAGAACAATAACATTATAAACATAAAGGTGTCGAATACTGATCCGACTAACTTGGTGGCCCTTAACTCGGGGACCTGTATAGTGCAAATAGGTGTTATAACCATACAGGTATTGCTCCTACCCCCCATTCAGCAAATATATGCAAAACTGCAGGCCTTAATACATGACAATAGAACATGTTGACAAAGTGACTGATGCTGTGTGAAGGGAAACGCCCTGCGTTTAAGTGAGAACACACATAAGACTATCAAATGCAGTCCAGAACATGAAAAAGTGACCAATATCAGCTGTGCTGCATCTTAAATAATGTCATGCTCAAGGCAAACAAGAACAAGTCTCCCTAGAATCAGACATATGAGGATGTTTTAATACTTGCTGTGAACAGACAGCGAAAAGTTCAGCGCGGTCCGGGACGCGCAGCTTTCCTTGAGGCCCAGTCCTCCGCCTCGCGAGGATCATTGAAAAACACGGTTTTATCGCCGTCTATGACTCTAAGGCGGGCCGGATAAGCCATCGAATATTGAAGATTTAGATCCCGAAGGTGACGTTTAACTGCAACAAATGTGGCTCTCCTCTTCTGGAGATCTGCAGAGAAATCCGGAAAAAGGGAGATCTTTGCATTTTCATGCCTGATGTCTTGCTGGCCTGGCTAAGGATAAGATCCCGGTCTCTCCAATTCAGCAGACGCGCCAAGAGGGGTCTAGGAGGAGCCCCTGGTGGGGGGTATCTGGCTGGAACACGATGGGCCCTCTCCACGGTATATGCAGGAGAGAAGGGTGCCTCAGGGAACTGCTCTTTAAACCAGGCCTCTAGGAAGGCCGCAGGATCTCTGCCCTCAGCTTTCTCTGGTAGGCCCAAGATCCTCACATTGTTGCGGCGCGATCTATTTTCCAGGTCGTCACATTTCTGTTGCCACTGACCTACGGATCGCTCCAGGTCTTGCATCTTCCCTGCCATGGGTCTGGTCAGATCTTCCAGCGCAGACACGCGATCTTCTGTGTTTTTGACCCGATCTCTGAGCTGCTGCATGTCATGGCGTAGCAGGCCCACATCCACTCTCACCTCCTCCAGCTTCCCGGTGAGTGATGTTTGGCATGATGATATTGCCACTAGTAACTGCTCATAAGCTGTCTTGAGGGTAAACTCCTGCTCAGCGCCTTCCTCTGCATCCGCCTGTTGGGCAGCCTGCCCGCGGGTAACAGCCGCACGTGTAGGAGTCGTGGCTCCACTTTGGGCCTCAGACCTGGCGAACTATTTGAGCTTCTCCGCAGCCGTTTGTGCTTTGCTGGGCCCCATAGTCGGTGTGTGGGGTCTCCTCCGTCTCCTACACACGTCCACTCTGTGCCTGAAGTCGGCAGTTTGTCAGGATGGTGAAGGATTATCGAGGGTAAGTGGAGCTACTCACAGAAGCGTGCTCACATGCCGGCTGCTGGCCACGCCCCCCGCATTACAGGGTGTTTAATGAACATCACTGTATGGTTCTTACGGGACACACTGGGAGCAGATCTACTGCTGACCTCATCTCTTGTAGATTCTGGTGGCCGGGGTTGCGTAAGTGTGTTAAGGACTATGTGTCGGCCTGTAGTGTCTGTGCACGTGCTATGGTGACACATTCTCGGCCTTTCGGATCCCTACTTCCGTTACCTATCCCATCCAGACCATGGACTCATTTATCTATGGATTTTATCACTGATCTGCCTAATTCGTTAGGAAAGACAGTTGTTTTGGTGGTGGTTGATCGTTTTAGTAAAATGGTGCACTTTATAGCATTGTCTGGCCTACCTAATGGTAAAACACTTGCTGTGTTTGTTGATAACATTGTGAAACTCCATGACATTCCCTCTGACGTGTTTTCGGATCGTGGGACTGAGCTTGTGTCCAGATTCTGGAAGGCATTCTGTACTCGGCTGAGGGTACAACTGTCTTTTTCTTTGACTTTTCATCCTCCATCGAACAGACAGACGGAGCGCACTAATCAGAGCCTGGAGACTTACTTAAGATGTTTTGTCTCTGAGAACCAGGAGGTGTGGTCCTCTTTTTTGTCTTTGGCAGAGTTTGCTATAAATAATCGTAGACAGGAGTTTGTGACAACCACCCGCCAATCCCGTCGTACTATGCCACAGTTGCCATACAGGTCTCGTCCACTAGAAACTTCTGGAGGTGAATTCACTGTGAGCACAGTAAACGTTTAAGATTAGTTGGTGTGCCCATACATGATACAATCGCGATTGTATATACAATCGGTAAAATAAAATTATCGATTTTGCGCTGGAAATCAAATTAATTTGCTGCCACCACTCTTCTTATTGAATCACGGCGAAGACCCCGGCTAGCTAATCCTAAAGGGAAGGAATGGTTATTTGCAACCTAGCTAACCAATTAACAATTTATAGAAATAAGACAATGCGGTAGTATGTCTCTTCTGAGGACCGAGTTCTTAGCATAGACCAGATAATCAAGTAACAAGGGCAAAACTGGAACGATTAAATGGTTAGTTTTATTCTAAAAACTATACACAAAAAATATACATTAAAACTGAAATAAATATACTTGCCAGTCAAACAGATTGGTTGGATAGAAATAGGTAAGAGGTGGAAGGTAATAGAATGTCTATAAGTTCCGAATTACCATGGTAGAGTCCAGTAAAAGATAAAGTCTTTGTAAGGAATAATCCAAGATGGCAGGGTGCCCGTGTCCAGCGGGAGGTCGTGATGTTTATCGACTTCAGATGGTAGGTGAAGGACCAGGATTTGCGTGGGTCACTCTGTTTTACCCACTCTGGAGCGGGGAGTGGCTTTGACATGCACAAGTCCAGCCTTGTGCAATTGGAAAAGGGGCAGTCCTTGCCATGAAAGGGAGAAAATCTGGCAGCTTCATTGCTTTGCCAGTTTCTCCGTACCCGTAGGTCAAATTAGGAAATAAAGTTCATATTTATAATCAGGATAATTTTGCGCATCATCTTATATCAAATATGACTGGAAGACAATACAGTGTGCCTGAGAACCGTCATATCTCAGAGAGGGAATTTCCGATTGGTTTGCGGATTTCGGGGAAGGTGTGTTACAATAACTCGACCAACCTTTGAAGAGATGGTTCCTTTCATATTTTCCTAACCATGAAATATGAGAAAAATATGGGGAAAATATGAAGTCTATGGATTGGAGGTGACTTTCAGGTCATCTTCCTTCTTGTACCAACCAGCTTGTGTGATAAGGATCTGTCCTTTTCTTCTAAAGTTCGCTACCCAGTCTAAAGGTGTGAGACCTCCTGCGATGCAGGAGCCACACAGACTGGGAAGATGCACTTTTAATGAGGTTTTGTCATGATGATATCAGAGTTATGGATGTATAACCTGGCAGGGGGTGCTCCTCTGTCCAGGAAGATTCTTTTGGCACGGAGGTGCTAATTGACTCTGATCTCTGAGCTGTGCTAGCAAGGTGAATTACTTCTGGGTTGAAAAAACTAAGATTTTACCTCTGTGTGCTGGAGAGGGCTCTTGTGATTTTTTTGTGATTTTAAAACCAGACACATTTGCGATTTCTTCGTATTGCTTCTGTTGCCTATCCCACCCAGACCATGGACTCATTTATCTAAGGATTTTATCACTGATCTGCCTAATTCGTTAGAAAAGACAGTTATTTTGGTGGTGGTTGATCGTTTTAGTAAAATGGTGCACTTTATAGCGTTGTCTGGCCTTCCTAATGGTAAAACACTTGCCCAAGTGTTTGTTGATAACATTGTGAAACTCCATGACATTCCCTCTGACGCGGTTTCGGATTGTGGGACTCGGTTTGTGTCCAGATTCTGGAAGGCATTCTGTACTCGGCTGGGGGTACAACTGTCTTTTTCTTTGGCTTTTCATCCTCCGTCGAACGGACAGACAGAGCGTACTAATCAGAGCCTGGAGACTTACTTAAGATGTTTTGTCTCTGAGAACCAGGAGGAGTGGTCCTCTTTTTTGTCTTTGGCAGAGTTTGCTATAAATAATCGTAGACAGGAGTCCACTGGTAAGTCGCCTTTTTGGGGGGGCATATGGGTTTCACCCGCAGTTTGGCACTTTTTCTGGTTCAGATACTTTTGGTATTCCTGAGGAGGAATGTTTTTCGTCATCATTATCATCTATATGGCGGAAAATTCAAAATAACGTGATGAATCTGGGCAACAAGTATAATCGTGTGGCTGACAGGAAACGAATGACGGGTCCAGACCTAAGAGTGGGTGAGTCTGTGTGGCTGTCCACATGAAATATTAAGTTGAAGGTACCTTCTTGGAAGTTAGGTCCAAGGTTTATTGGTCCATATAAGATCACGGCCATTATTAATCGTATAGCTTTTCGTCTTGAACTTCCTCAGGTTCTGAAAATACATAATGTGTTTCATAAATCTTTGTTGAAGAGATATGTTGAAGCTTTGGAGCCGTCTTCCGTGCCACCCATTCCTGTCATGGTGGACGGTAGTTTGGAATTCCAGATCGCCAAAATAATTGACTCTCGAGCTCTCCGTAGATCTCTTCAGTATCTTGTTCACTGGAAGGGTTATGGACCTAAGGAGAGGATGTGGGTACCGGCATCTGACGTGAATGCCAGTAGTTTGGTGAAAGCTTTTCACAGGTATCACCTGGATAAGGTCGGACCTGGGTGCCCAGAGGTCACTCGTAGAAGGGGGGGGGGGGGGGACTGTCACAGACGTACCAAGACATACAGATGTCCCCGAGACTGGCAATACATGGTTTGATTTGACATGTTTACCTTGTGGATCAATAGGCATCTGTGTTGTTTCTGGTACTGGCCACACCCTTGACCATTTCAGGACCAAGCCATTTTTCACATTTCTGCCCAGGCCATTTTTAGCAAATCTGACATCTGTCACTTTATGTGGTAATAACTTTAAAACGCTTTTAGTTATTTAGGCCATTCTTTGTTTTCTCATCACGTATTGTACTTTTTGACTGTGGTAAAATTGAGTCAAAAAATGTCATTTTTATTTATAAAAAAATACCAAATTTACCAAAAATTTGGAAAATTTGCAATTTTAAAAATTGTCATTTCTCTGCTTTTAAAACTGATAGTGATACCTCCTAAAATAGCTATTACTTTACATTTCCCATATGTCTACTTCATGTTTGGATCATTTTGTAAATTACATTTTCTTTTTTGGGACGTTAGAAGGCTTAGAAGTTTAAGAGCAAATCTTGAAATTTTTCAGAAAATTTCCAAAACCCACTTTTTAAGGACCAGTTCAGGTCTGAAGTCACTTTTTGAGGCTTACACAATAGAAAGCACCCCCATTTTTGAAACTACACCCCTCAAGGTATTCAAAATTGATTTTACAAACTTTGTTAACCCTTTAGGTGTTATAAGAATTAATGGAAAATGGAGATGAAATTTCAGAATTTCACTTTTTTGGCAGATTTTTCATCTTAATCAATTTGTTTCCACTAACAAAACAAGGGTTAACAGCCAAACAAAACTCAATATTTATTGCCCTGATTCTGTAGTTTACAGAAACACCCCATATGTAGTCGTAAACTGCTGTACGGGCACACAGCAGGGCGCAGAAGGAAAGGAATGCCATATGGTTTTTGGAAGGCAGATTTTACTGGGATAATTTTTAAGCTGCCATGTTACATTTGAAGACCCCTTGATGCACCCCTAGAGTAGAAACTCCAAAAAATGTTTGGAAACTACGGGATAAGGTGGCAGTTTTGTTAGTACTATTTTAGGGTACATATGATTTTTGGTTGCTCTATATTACGCTATGTTAACAAAAAATTGCTGTTTCTGCACCGTTTTAATTTTTTGTTATTTACAGTGTTCATCTGACAGGTTAGATCATGTGCTATTTTTATAGAGCAGGTTGTTATGGACGCGGCGACACCTAATATGTTTACTTTTTTTAATTTATTAATGTTTTACACAATAACAGCATTTTTTTATTTAAAAAAATCATATTTCAGCGTAATTTTTTTTTTTTTTTTTGGGTGATCGTCTTAGTTAGGATCAAATTTTTTGTGGGCTGAGATGACGGTTTGATTGGTACTATTTTGTGGTGCATATGACTTTTTGGTGGCTTGGTATTACACTTTTTGTGATGTAAGGTGACAAAAAAATGACTTTTTGACTCCGGTTTTAGTTTTTTTTACGGTGTTCACCCGAGGGGTTAGGTATTTTTATAGAGCAGGTTGTTCCGAACGCGGCGATACCTAATATGTATACTTTTCTTTTCCTTTTTTTTTTTACATTTCGCACAATAAAAGCATTTAAAAAAAAAAAAAAGAATCATGTTTCAGTGTCTCCATAGTCTGAGAGCCATAGTTTTTTTTATTTTTAGGGAGATTGTAGGGGCTCATTTTTTGCGGGATGAGGTGACGGTTAGATTGGTACCTCTAGGAGCGTGGGGGGGGGGGGGAGGAGTTGCACCTGCTGCTAGAGGCTCTGTTTGCCCACTTCTTTTCACGCCCTTCTTCTTTTGATTGACAGGGATAGGGCAGCGCTGCTCTTCTCCCGCCAGCCGTGTATGCAGTGTGAATCTCGCGCCGTTCAGTATTCGGCGCACGTGCAGTGATGGAAGGACGCCTGGCGGCTGCTGGCTTCTTCACTGCAGACACGGCCGGCGGGAGGAGAGCAGCGCTGCACTGGCCCTGTCGATCAAGAGAAGAAGGGCGTGAAAAGAGGTTGGCAAACATAGCCTCTAGGAGCAGGTGCAACGCCTCCCCCCCCCCCCCCCCCCCCCCCCCTGCTCCTAGAGGCTAATTAGCATATTATATAAGTTTGTTTTTCTCAATAAAGGCTTCAGGCAGTGAGATGGCACTAATATAGTTATGTTCAGCTGACATTAACACATCACTAGTGTCAGCCAGCTTAATACCCATTTTTCAGGTGACAGAAACCCTTTAATAGTGTTGCTCATGCTGACGGCTCTTTAAGAGGAAAGGCAAACAGGCATAGTGCAGGTTTCCTGACCAGGGCTTAGATGGCAGGATAGAAATTTACATCTTGACTTTCCTGTCCACTTCTTTAAAACCGTATTGCTGTGTAATCTGAAGGAAGATTTCCTTGTACAAGCACCATTTTCTGAGTATAAGAACCTGTCTGCTCAAGAAGTCTGCTGTGCAATTTTCTATGCCCCTGAGGTGAGCTGCTAAAAGAGAAAAATAGATTTTCTTCTGCCCAGCTGAAGATCAGTTTTTTGCATCTCCCCCTTCTCTATGTTCAAGTATTCAACCTTGGTGCTATTGTTAGACAGAATTATGATACTTTCACTTGAAATTGTGTCTGTAGTGCTCTGTGCGCCTCCTGTACCGCAGGTCTCTGAAATTTGATGATGTCAAACTTGACCAAGTGCCCTTAAAGGGGTTGCCTCATCTTCGATACAATATGCCACCAATGTCAGGTAAATGCTGGTCCCACATATCTCCAGAACGGGACCCCTGAAGTTAGTGGAGAGCAGCTGCACGACCACCCTCCATTCATTTCTATGGAACTGCTGAAAATAGCTGAGCTCTAGCTTGGCTATCAGCAATCCCATAGAAGCGAATGGAGCGGTGGCCACACTTTCCTTTCATTTATATGGAACTTCCGAAAATAGCCAAGCACACTCACTATGCTTTTTTCGGAACTACCATAGAAATGAATGGAGAGCACGCTGTGCATGCGCACTCCTTCACTTTCTGGGGCCCTTTCTGGAGATAGGTGTGGGTCTCAGACGTAGGACCCGCACCAATCTGACTTTGATGGCATATATCCTAGTACCATGCCATCAAAGTCTGAGATGACACAACCCCTTTAAATATGCTGTTTTCCAGGTGAGCCCCTCACCCGTACTTAATTGCATCTGTGGCAATTTCTGCAATCGCCGTTTTGAGTCTGATATTTTCCAAAGATGTCTTTTATTTCTGCAGTCTTGCGTGTTCCTTCTAGTATTCCAAAAAGAACATATCTCCTGAAAAACCTTTAAAGGGGTATTCCGGGTATCAAAAATATAACTTATGTTTTAGACTAACTGTTAATCTGCTTCTGCTATAATTGCTGGACTGCCCTCTCTCTCTCCTTGCGTTGTAAGGCCTCATGCACACGACCGTTCCGTTTTTTGCGGTACGCAAACCGCGGATCCGCAAAAAACGGATCCGCCCATTGTAGAAATGCCTATTCTTGTCTGCAAAACGGACAAAAATAGGACATGTTATATTGTTATATTTTTTTTTTGCGGGGCCACGGAACGGAGCAACGGATGCGGACAGCACACTGAGTACTGTCCGCATCTTTTGCGGCCCCATTGAAGTGAATTGGTCCGCACCCGAGCCGTAAAAACTGCAGCTCGGATGTGGACCAGAAAAACTGTCGTGTGCATGAGCCCTAAGCAGGATATCTAACCTTACCTAACCTTGCCTGAGCAATTAGGTTTCCTAGATTGCTAAATTGCCTCCAAATGTGTTCTTCTTCCTGTTGTCTTTTCCCCAGTACTGACCTGTGCCTGTTTACCCGTGTGACCCTGTCCTGCCAACCCAAATCTCAGACCTGTTTCACAGATTCTTAAGAAACTCTGCCAGCCCGGACCTCTGTGTATTACTTACTGCCTTGACAGTCTAATCACACACATTTTCCCACCCCCCTTAAAAAACTTGGATGAGTGGTGAAAATATGCAAAATGCTAAACCATTTTTATGCAAGTCAGCCTAAGGGCACTTTAACACTTGCGTTAAACTTTTCCGGTATGGAGTTCCGACCTAGGGGCTCAATACTGGAAAAAACTGATCAGTTTTATCCCCATGCATTCCGAATGGAGAACAATCCGTTCAGGATGCATCAGGATGTCTTCAGTTCAGTCACTGTACGGTTTATGGACAGAGAAAATACCGCAGCATGCTGCGGTATTTTCTCCATCCAAAATTCCGGAACACTTGCTGGAATGCCCGATCTGGCATTATTTTCTATTGAAATGCATTAATGCTCGATCCGGCCCCAAGTGTTCCAGAAAAACGGATCTGGCTTTGCAGTCTGCGTATATGCACAGACCTTTAAAACTGTAAAAAAGATAAATACCGGATCTGTTTTTCCGGCTTACAACAGGAGAGACGGATCCAGTATTGCAATGCATTTGTGAGACTGATCCACATCCGGATCCGTCTACAAATGGTAACCATTTGCATACAGATTGCCGGATTCGTCATGAACACCATTGAAAGTCAATGGGGGACGGATCCTTTTTTTATTGTGTCTTTCCTATGACGGAAAGAAAACAGCAGCTTGCTGTGGTTTGCTCTCCGGTATGGGAACACAACCGAACGGAATGCATTTTGGAGCATTCCGTTCTGTTCAGTTCCGTTTTGTCCCCATTGACAATGAATGGGGACAAAACGGAAGCATATTTCTCCGGTATTGAGATCCTCTGCCGGATCTCAATACCGTAAAATGTAAACGCAAATGTGAAAGTAGCCTTAGCGAATTAGAAAAAGTTAAAGTTTGATTGTTATTTTTTCTTACTCTACCATCTTTAGTAGAGTAGCAGGGACCTATGCCAAAGAATGCCGCCATATTGCTTGCCACTTTTGCATTCCCTTCTCTATAGCTGATGGTGAAGTGTCACAATTGCATCGATGGAAGATGCTGAACAAAGTTTGCCGTCACTTTCTGTGACGCCAATTTACTTATATATGGCCAGTTTTGGGTGGAAATATTTAGAAATCCTTTAGCACTAAGGCTGCCTCGTAGTTATTGTGATGGCACTAGATGCTGTTGTTTTTCCCTGTTAAACATATGCTGCAGCCTTTTATCAGTATTTCAACAGCCTGATGGACCACTGCCATCATCATCCACAGCACAAACCCCTGCCCCAGGTTTGCTGCCAGCAGAGGAGATTCATTTCTCCACCCATATGCTGCACTGCATAACTGAGGCACATAATGAGAGATAACTTAGTCCAGGGTTTGGCTTCACATTAATGACCTTGACCTGAGAAGAGGATGCTTCCTTTCTATACAGTAGTGGTAGTAGTAGCTTACGGGTTGGCAGGTAACCGCTTAGAGAATTTCCAGGTTAATTCTCCTTTTTCCTCATCATATGAACTTATGGCTACAGTTAAAGGGGTTGTCCGGGATCAAACTCATTTTTTTAAAAGTAGCTTACTCACCATTAGTAGCCAAGTTTATGTTCCCAAGATGTTTTTAGGTAGCTTTGACACTGCTGCACTGCTCCTACAGTCCCCAACAGACTGTTTACATATCTGTTTATGTATGACATCACTTCCTGCTGCATTGTGTGTCCCAGTGCAGCTCAGCAGCAGGTGGTTTCTACAGTGTAAGATCCCCTCCCTGCATCCGCCCCCTCATACATATTCAGCCTCCTGCACAGTGTTCACTCCTCCTTAGATCCGCCCCCTCATACATATTCAGCCTCCTGCACAGTGTTCACTCCTCCTTAGATCCGCCCCCTCATACATATTCAGCCTCCTGCACATTGTTCACTCCTCCATAGATCCGCCCCCCTCTTACATATTCAGCCTCCTGCACATTGTTCACTCCTCCATAGATCCGCCCCCCTCATACATATTCAGCCTCCTGCACATTATTCACTCCTCCTTAGATCCGCCCCCTCATACATATTCAGCCTCCTGCACATTATTCACTCCTCCATAGATCCGCCCCCCTCATACATATTCAGCCTCCAGCCTCATATCCATAGCCTGACCGCGGCATCTACGGGGTTAGACACCCCAGATCGGTG
Organism: Bufo bufo; assembly: GCF_905171765.1. NCBI lineage: Eukaryota > Metazoa > Chordata > Amphibia > Anura > Bufonidae > Bufo > Bufo bufo. The sequence goes on along the minus strand of NC_053395.1, from coordinate 71,110,012 downwards.
CCAGCATTGGAGACGAGTGTTAGCTGTAAATTACAGCTAACACTCTCTCTGCAGATGTCAGCGGCTCCAGGGCAGCAGGAGCGGAGGAACATCGGGGCGATCAAGGACAATGGGGGCCCATACATAAGGGGGATTTATTTGATGACCGGCACTGGGGCACATATGAGGGGACTTTTATTTTATAAAGGGAACTGGGGGCACTTACTCGCTTTCAGGCAGCGATCTCCACTCTGAGTGGAGATTGCAGTCTGAAACCAGCATTTTTACAGTACCGCGCTCCAATTGGTTGGCCTGCATAGACCAACCAATTGGAGTGAGCGTGGGCAAGGGACCACTCTGATTGGTCCCTTGACGGCACCGTACTGGAGGGGGCGGAGCTTAGCGGGATCTCGGCCAGGCTAGTTACCACCCCTCCAACACTTTTGCATAATTAGCTAGGCTGGCAGTGACGTCACTAGGCTCCCTGAGCAGCGGAAGCTTTCCTCCTCTGCAAGGTACCCGGTACATCACTGAGTGAAAGAAAACCTTCACTTCCGGCAGGGAATTTATTGGAGCAAAAGGGGGCATTAGAAGTAAGTTCATCAGGTAGGACATGGGTGTTGTTGATGTGTGTGACACTGCAGTACTATTCTTGCGCGAAACGGCCGTCGCCGCTGACGCACATTGTGGCCATTCCGCTCCCCTGCCTGCGCAGCATGCCTCTTGACTTGCAATAAAGCAACCAGCAACGACTTCTGGTGAGTGCCGTGTCTCTCTCTACTTATCCATTACCTATACTACTTACTACGCTGAGCACCACCACACACAAGGTCTTCTACAGATGGCTGCTGTCTCCGGATTTGACACGGACGTACATCCCAGGTGTATCTACGTAGTGCCGCTGAACCTTTTCCTTTCCCTGTCTTCCCGTGCAAAACCTTCACTTCCGGCAGGGAATTTATTGGAGCAAAAGGGGGCATTAGAAGTAAGTTCATCAGGTAGGACATGGGTGTTGTTGATGTGTGTGACACTGCAGTATTATAGGACAAAGGTCCCAAATCCCGGACAACCCCCTTTTTTTTACAAGATTTTAATACTGCTGACCTCTCCTCAGGATAGGTCATCAGTATTTGATTGGTGGGGATCTGACACCCAGGACCCCAGCTAATCAGCTGTTTGAGAAGGAAGCGGCACCCCTGTGAGCGTTGTCACCTTCTCTAAACGTACCAAGTACAGTGTCCTACATTGTATAACGTCTGTGCTTGTTATCACAGCTCAGCCCCATTCACTTCAATGGGGCTGAACTCAGTACCAAGCACAGCCGCTATACAATGTACGGCGCTTTGCTCGGTAAGCCACAAGAAGGGTGTTGGACCCCCACCGATCAGATACTGATGACCTATCAAAATCTCGGAAAACCCCTTTAAAGGGATATTCCCATCACAGACATCGCTGGGCTATGCCATCACTTTCATATTGGTGGAGGTCTGACTGCAGTCCTTACATGTTTTCCCTGTATAGTAATGCTGTTCTCCTTTCATTCTCAGGCAAAGCAATATAGCCGTATAGAGAATCGTCACTAGAGATGAGTGAATTTCCGCCTATGAAATTTGTTCACACTTCGTTTGTTGGTTAAAGGTGAATTGCGTTATGGATTCCGTTAACACGATACATACTCCCCTGCATAATGGAAACGGGACAGATTTGTTTTGCAGCCCATAGACTTCTATTATGACGGAATGAATAACGGAACGCCTCTAAAGGCATTCCATTATGCATTCTGTCATAGAATTGCATTATGGTCCGTGGTAACGGAATCCATAACACAATTCTGCTTTTACCACCAAACGAAGTGTGAACAAATTTCAAAATATGAAATTCTCTCATCCCTAATAATGCCTTTCCATTTTTATTCCGGTTGTTTAAAGTTATTGCCTGTCCACAGGATAGGGAATAACTATTAGATCGGTGGGGGTCCTACCGCTGGGACCCCCACTGATCAGAAAAATGAGGGCCCCATACCCCCTGTAGCCCCCCTGAAATTAACGGAGCAACATGTGCGGCCACTCCATTCATTTCCATGGGAAATCCAGAGATAACTGATCGCTGTACTCGGAATACCCCTTTAACAACTAAAATCCCTGCGTCCTCTTCAATGTGAATTTCATCAAATTTTTTACTGTTTTAGTTTGTAATCGCGCCGGGCAAAGGCATTTTCTGGAGTTCCGGTGACATACCGGGCTCTCCATGGGGCTGCCAGGTGGAGGCTTCCGCCCAGCAGTGAGCCCGGTGATGTAACTGGCACTGATGGGCGGGCTTTAGTGCTGCTCTAGCCTGTAAAACGGCTAGAGCAGTGCTAAAGCCCGCCCATCAGAGCCGGTGACGTCACCCAACACACTGTGGGGCGGAAGCTTCCATCCGGCAGTGTGTCATTGCAAATAAAAGAGCCCTTGCCCTGCTCGATCCAGCGCAGGGCAAGGGAGAGCATTGGAGCATGAAATGCTCTGATTGCTAACATCAGGGGGTCTGCCTGGGTGAAATTATGGGTATGTCTGGGTCCAGTTTCCCAGTATATCGAATGCAATATTAACTGGTGCCATTAGAAAGTACCAGGGGCAGACACAGACAGCAGAGGGCCCCTGTGCAAATAATGTGCCTGGAAACCGAACTCCCCCCCCCTTAAGCCAATTTCTTAACCTAACCTATTCAATCCTAACATTACTTATTTCAATACAAAAACATACAGGGTAAGGCTACTTTCACACCTGCTGCACTATACTCCTGCCACCTGATCCGGCAGAAAAGGAATCGGCTGGACACAAACTCAGGCATGCAGCGGTTTGTGTCCCACTCATTCTCTGCATTTTTGCTAGATTGTGGCCAGATCTCTGCCAGACTCCATTTATAGTTAATGGGGCCAGCGGGCATTTTGTCTGCATCTAGCAGTTCTGGAGCATTCCGGCAGTCTGTTCTCTGCTGGAAGAGCCTGCCACAATCACTAACGTAGATGTGAAAGTAGCCTAATACAGCTCCACATACCTCTTACATCCAGTGACGTCTCCTTTGATGTAGATGTTCTCTGTCCTCATCTTCTCTTTTCAGACCAGACCACCATGATGTTTTCTTTCAGCCATCTCTTCGACAGACAGACAGACATCTTAGTTTCCTAGTTTTCCATCCTCCTCCCACGTTCTTGAACACCCCATCCTGCCACCCCAATACTGTGCCCACTGTGCTCCCTATACTAGTTACACACAGATAGTTCCCCTTCAATAATTATTGGCACACAGTGTCCTAAAAAATAACTAAAAATAACCAGGAAACAGTGTCCCTGACACTAATAGTGTAAACATAATGTTCCCCAAAAATAATTGTGCTAAGCTGATACCATGCCAGGGTGCCCCCCACAGTAATACTGCTCCCCAAAGTCCCACCAATAGAGATAATTATCTACCAGACAACACGTAGTAGTAAGGGCTGTTTCACACGAGCGGATGCCGTGCGTGACATCCGCTGCGTGAATGAGAGCCAAGCCCCATTCCGTACAGCAGAGACACGGAGCATTAACATGATTGATAATGCTCCATGCCTCTCTGTGATCTTTTTACTACAAAATCACAGTGAGATAAAGTTAATGCTCCGTGCTTCTGCTGTCCGCAGCGGGTCTTGGCTCTCATTCACGCAGTGGATTACCCGCACGGGATCCGCTCGTGTGAAACAGCCCTAATAGTGCCCCTGCAGTAATAATGTCCCCACTGTGCTCCAGAAGTAATAATGCTCCCATAGTGCTCATACTAGTATTCATGTTCCTCATAGTCCCTTAATTGTAATAAAGCCCACCATAATGCCCCCAGTAGTAATAATTCTCTTTATAATGTGTAACAGTAGAAAAATGCCCCCTTATAATGTGCACCAGTACATAAAAATGTCCTGTTGTGTGGCAGTATAAAAAATACTTCCTCTTAGTGCCCCCTGCAGAGCCAATGTCCCCATAGTGCCCTCATAATGTGTGCCAATGCTCCCTATGTCCCCATGTGTGCCGAAAAACCCTCTTAGTGCCCCCATTTGAGCCAAGGTCCCCATAGTGCCCTATAATTTGCGCCAGTATAAAATACTCCTATATTGTGCCCCGATAGTGTGCCTCACCTTGTCCCCATGGTGCCTGACATAATGTGCCAGTATAAAATGCCCCATAATGTGTGCAAGTATAATGCCCCTATATAATGACCCCAATAGTTCTCCTATCCCCCCATTCTCCATAGTGCCCCCCATGTGTGGCAGTATATAAATAGGTCCCCCATAGTGCTTCTCTCCCCCCTTCTCTATAGTGCCCCTCATGTGTGCTGGTATATAAGATAGGATCCCCAATAGATGCCACCATAGTGCTCCCCCCTTCTCCATAGTGCCCCCCCCCATGTGTGCTAGTATATAGGATAGGGACCCCATAGTGCTGCTCTCCCCCCTTCTCCATAGTACCCCCCATGTGTGCCGTTATATAACATAGGTCCCCATAGTGCTCCTCTCCTTCCATAGTGCCACCCATGTGTGCCAGTATATAAGTTAGAGCCCCTATATTGCTCCTCCCCGTCCATAGTGACCCCTATGTGTGCCAGTATATAAGACAGGGCCCCCCATAGTGCCCCCCATGTCTGCCAGTATATAAGATAGGGATCAGGACACTCTGCTTCTGCCGCCGCCATGCTATGTTTCTTGCTGCGCACCATCATGGCCGCCACGCTTGTACTATGTGACTGAATTTACTTGCCGAACACTGCAATTCCCATAATCCACTGTTTCCTTTGTGCGTGTTCATGTGGATTGTAGCTCCCTTATTGGTTGGCAGCAATGGGAGACTCCCACATTCCATTACTCCTCAGCAGCCTGAAGGGTGCACAGAGGCTGGGAACATTCATGGCTTGATGCACATACGCTCTGGTAAGACGTGACCTCGTGAAGGCTCATTCCGATGTGCACACTCCTTCCCTTCTCCACAGGAAAGAACTAGTGAAAGTCATATTCCACAGGTTGCCACCATAGTGAGCAAAGGCAAAACAATAGCCAGTGTGACCATCTAAGTATTTTTTTTTGTTTGTTTGTTTTTTTGAGAAAAAGTGTGATATTGTTAATTACACCATATTTGACTTTTTATTATTTTGGGTAAAAGTATAACATAAGTTAAACTTTGTGCACCCGGAGTACCTCTTTAACACTTCCTCTGCTGTTATGATCCACACCTGGAAGCAGTCAATGTGTTTGTCAGCAGATACAACCATAACTACAGAGTTTTTTTGGCACTGATTTTGGAGCGTTTCTGCTTAAAAATAAGCTCCAAAAAATGCCTCAAAACAGCCTCCCATTCATTTTAATGGGAAGCAGCACTTGTTTTTTTTTTGTTTTTTTTTTACACATGGAAAAAAGAAGCAGCATTCCCTATCTTGGGGCAGAATGAGCGCTGAGTTTCCCATTGAAATGAATAGGACGCTGAAAAAACAGCTCCAAATAAGTCCATGCATTTTTTGTGCACATCTGCTTAGGGTTGGACGATATCAAAAATATTCAGACGATAACGATATTAAAAAATTTATCGCGATAACGATATATATCGCGATAAATACCCGTTTAAAAGAAAAAAAAAACACAAGGAGACGTTATACTGTATGGGGGGCCACAAGGAGACGTTATACTGTATGGGGGGCCACAAGGAGACGTTATACTGTATGGGGGGCCACAAGGAGACGTTATACTGTATGGGGGCAGCTACAAGGAGACGTTATACTGTATGGGGACAGCCACAAGGAGACGTTATACTGTATGGGGGGGCCACAAGGAGACATTATACTGTATGGGGCAGCCACAAGGAGACGTTATACTGTATGGGGGGGCCACAAGGAGACATTATACTGTATGGGGGCAGCCACAAGGAGACGTTATACTGTATGGGGGGCCACAAGTAGACGTTATACTGTATGGGGGGCCACAAGTAGACGTTATACTGTATGGGGGCAGCCACAAGGAGACGTTACACTGTATGGGGGCAGCCACAAGGAGACGTTACACTGTAGGGGGGCCACAAGGAGACGTTACACTGTATGGGGACAGCCACAAGGAGGCGTTACACTGTATGGGGGGGCCACAAGGAGGCGTTACACTGTATGGGGGCAGCCACAAGGAGGCGTTACACTGTATGGGGGGGCCACAAGGAGGCGTTACACTGTATGGGGGGGCCACAAGGAGGCGTTACACTGTATGGGGACAGCCACAAGGAGGCGTTACACTGTATGGGGGGGCCACAAGGAGGCATTACACTGTATGGGGGGGCCACAAGGAGGCATTACACTGTATGGGGGGGCCACAAGGAGGCGTTACACTGTATGGGGGGGCCACAAGGAGGCATTACACTGTATGGGGGGGCCACAAGGAGGCGTTACACTGTATGGGGGGGCCACAAGGAGGCATTACACTGTATGGGGGGGCCACAAGGAGGCGTTACACTGTATGGGGGGGCCACAAGGAGGCGTTACACTGTATGGGGGGGCCACAAGGAGGCGTTACACTGTATGGGGGGGGCCACAAGGAGGCGTTACACTGTATGGGGGGGCCACAAGGAGGCGTTACACTGTATGGGGGGGCCACAAGGAGGCGTTACACTGTATGGGGGGCCACAAGGAGGCGTTACACTGTATGGGGGGCCACAAGGAGGCGTTACACTGTATGGGGGGCCACAAGGAGGCGTTACACTGTATGGGGGGCCACAAGGAGGCGTTACACTGTATGGGGGGCCACAAGGAGGCGTTACACTGTATGGGGGGCCACAAGGAGGCGTTACACTGTATGGGGGGCCACAAGGAGGCGTTACACTGTATGGGGGGCCACAAGGAGGCGTTACACTGTATGGGGGGCCACAAGGAGGTGTTATAATAAGGTCTTGTGGCCACAGGCCACCATACATGCAGTAATACTTTGCGATATACCTTTCCCGCGGCTGCCTCGCTTGTGTGCTCTGATTCTGACATCAGATGCCGGTGGGCAGAGATTTGAATATGGGAGCAAGGAGGAGGGAGAGCCGGGGCGGCCGCTGCGGGAAGTAGTAAGTTTATAATTTCGTCACCAGAGCACACACTAGTGAGGCAGCTGCAGGAAAAGTCTCTCCAGAGACACCAGTACTCACACAGGGGATCGATTCGCCATCGCCACATATACAATAGAGCCGGTGGGTGACGACGGTGATGATGTCAGATGGTGGGTGGAGACTTGACTAAGGGAGGCGGAGCAAGAAGGAGCCAGGCCAGGAGCGAGAGGAAGTAATGTTACTCAGCGGCAGCGCTATGCAAGGTGCAGCGGCGGGCGGGCGCACGTTTAGAAGCGGTCAGCGCACAATGTGAGCTGACCGCTTTGATGACGTCACAAAATACCGCGGTATTTTGGAAACAGCGATATCGCCATATCGCCGTTTTTTTAATACCGCGGTATATCGTGATACCGGTATATCGCCCAACCCTACATCTGCTTCAAAAAGCTCAAGAAAATTCAGCTTTGTAATGAAGTGAACACCCATTGGTTAACCCCTTAAGGACTCTATTTCACCTTAAGGACTTGGCCATTTTTTGCAAATCGGACCAGTGTCACTTTAAGTGCTCATAACTTTAAAACGCTTTGACTTACCCAGGCCGTTCTGAGATTGTTTTTTCGTCACATATTGTACTTCATGACACTGCTAAAATTGGGTCAAAAAAGTAAATTTTTTTGCATAAAAAAATACAATTTTTACCGTAAATTTTGAAAAATTAGCAAATTTCAAAGTTTCAGTTTCTCTACCTCTGTAATACATAGTAATACCCCCAAAAATTGTGATGACTTTACATTCCCCATATGTCTACTTCATGTTTGTAGCATTTTGGGAATGATATTTTATTTTTTGGGGATGTTACAAGGCTTAGAAGTTTAGAAGCAAATTTTGAAATTTTTCAGAAATCTTCAAAATCCCACTTTTTATGGACCAGTTCAGGTTTGAAGTCATATTGTGAGGCTTAGATAATAGAAACCTCCCATTCTAGAAACTACACCCCTCAAGGTATTCAAAACTGTTTTTTCAAACTTTATTAACCCTTTAGGTCTTCCACAAGAGTTAATGGCAGATGGAGAAACAATTTTGAAATTTCTATTTTTTGGAAAAGTTTCCAATATAATCAATTTTTTCCAGGTGTAAAACAAGGGTTAACTGCCAAACAAAACTCAAAATGGGTTGCCCCGATTCTGTAGTTTGCAGAAACACCCCATATGTGGTCGTAAACTACTGTTTGGCCGAACGGGAGCACATAGAAGGAGGGGAACACCATATGGGTTTTGGAAGGCAGATTTTGCAGGACTGGTTTTGTTTATACCATGTCCCATTTGAAGCCCCCTGTTGCACCCCTAGAATAGAAATTTCAAAAAAGTGACTCCATCTAAGAAAGTACACCCCTCAAGGTATTCAAAACTGGGTTTACAAACTTTGTTAACCCTTTAGGTGTTCCATAAGAGTTGATGGCAGATGGAGAAACAATTTTGAAATTTCTATTTTTTTGAAAATTTTCCAATATAATCAATTTTTTCCAGGAGTAAAACAAGGGTTAACTGCCAAACAAAACTCAAAATGGGTTGCCCCGATTCTGTAGTTTGCAGAAACACCCCATATGTGGTCGTAAACTACTGTTTGGCCGAACGGGAGCACATAGATGGAGGGGAACACCATATGGGTTTTGGAAGGCAGATTTTGCAGGACTGGTTTTGTTTATACCATGTCCCATTTGAAGCCCCCTGTTGCACCCCTAGAATAGAAATTTCAAAAAAGTGACTCCATCTAAGAAAGTACACCCCTCAAGGTATTCAAAACTGGGTTTACAAACTTTGTTAACCCTTTAGGTGTTCCACAAGAGTTGATGGCAGATGGAGAAACAATTTTGAAATTTCTATTTTTTGGAAAATTTTCCAATATAATCAATTTTTTCCAGGAGTAAAACAAGGGTAGTTAGCCAAACAAAACTCAAAATGGGTTGCCCCGATTCTGTAGTTTGCAGAAACACCCCATATGTGGTCGTAAACTATTGTTTGGCCAAACGGCAGGACATAGAAGAAGGGGAACGTCATATGGTTTTTGGAAGGCAGATTTTGCTGGACTGGTTTATTTACACTATGTACCCTTTCAAGCCCCCTGATGCACCCCTAGAGTAGAAACTCCACAAAAGTGACCCCATCTAGGAAACTACGGGATAAGGTGGTTGTTGTTTTGGGACTATTTTAGGGGTAAATATGATTTTTGGTTGCTCTATATTACTCTTTTTTTAGGCAATGTAACAAAAAAAAAATTCTAAAATTGTTTCTACATTCGCTATTTAGTTTTGTGGAACACCTAAAGGGTTAACATAGTTTGTAAAGAAACTTTTGAATACCTTGAGGGGTGTAGTTTCTTAGATGGGGTCACTTTTTGGAGTTTCTAGTCTAGGCTACATCAGGGGGGGCTTCTAATGGGACATGGTGTCAAAAAAAAAAACTGTCCATCAAAATCTGCCTTCCAGAAACCATATGGAGTTCCCTTCGTTCTATGCCCTGCCGTGCGGCTATATAGCCATTTACGACCACATATGGGGTGTTTCTGCAAACTACAGAATCAGGGCCATAAATATTGAGTTTTGTTTGGCTGTTAACCCTTGCTTTGTTACCGGCAAAAAGGATTCAAATGGAAATTTTGCCCAAAAATGGGTGTTTTGGCACCGTTTTTATTTTATATTTTTAACACCGTTCATCCGAGGCGTTTGGGCAAAAGTTATTTTTATAGCGACAACTTTTACGCACGCGACGATGCCCAATATGTATGGTTCTCAGACTTTGGAGACACTAAGCAGGCATCCTAAAAACTGCGGCCCTCCAGATGTTGTAAAACTACAATTCCCACCATGCCCTGCTGATTGCTGTAGGTTGTCTGGGCATGCTGGGAGTTATAGTTTTACAACATCTGGGGGGCCGCAGTTTGAGGATGCCTGCACTAAAACTAATATTTTTTGGGGAAAAAAAAAATGTTTCCGTGTCTCCAAAGTCTGAGAGCCATAGTTTTTTATGTTCTCTAGTAGACTGTTGGGGATTATAAATATTTAGTACTCCATGGAAGTGTGATACTCCCTGAAGCAATCGATAACGCAGAGGCCCGGATGATCGGGGCACGTGTCACACTGAGTGGTGGTGTCCTTCCGTATCCCCCTCTTGTGACACACTCTGCATCTTTTTTGGGTCCGTCTATTCTTTCCAGTATGGGGGACCACACCTGGAAAGTGTTGGCCAGGGACGATCCGGGCGCCTCCAGTTCCCGAGGTACTCCGGCCTGCTCTTTCCCGGTCCGAAAAGATCAGGTCCTTGAGGACTGCCTCATAGAATTGGAGGAATGTCCCTGTGCTGCCAGCGCTTCGGGATAGTACAAAAGAGTTGTACATGGCAACCTGCACCAAGTAGACCGCAACTTTTTTGTACCATGCCCGGGTTTTGCGCATGGCATTATATGGCGTGAGGACTTGATCAGAGAGATCAACTCCTCCCATATACCGATTGTAGTCGACGATACAATCGGGCTTGAGGACCGTTGCCGCGGTACCTCGCACAGGGACTGGGGTGGTGCTGTTACCGTGGATTGTGGACAGCATAAGGACATCCCTCTTGTCCTTATACCTGACCAGCAACAGGTTTCCACTGGCAAGGGCACGGGTCTCACCCCTGGGGATAGGTACCTGGAGGGGGTGGGCAGGGAGGCCGCGTTGATTTTTCCGCACGGTCCCACAAGCGAACGTGGATCTGGCGGCAAGGGACCTGAACAAGGGAATGCTGGTATAAAAGTTGTCCACTTACAAGTGGTAACCCTTATCCAGCAGTGGGTACATAAGGTCCCACACGAGTTTCCCGCTAACACCCAGAGTGGGGGGACATTCTGGGGGTTGAATACGGGAATCTCGCCCCTCGTACACACGAAATTTGTAAGTGTACCCTGAGGTACTCTCACAAATTTTGTACAGCTTCACGCCATACCTCGCCCGCTTTGTGGGAATGTATTGGCGGAAACTGAGTCTCCCCTTGAACGCAACGAGAGACTCATCAACCGCGACCTCCCTTCCAGGTACGTAGGCCTGCTGAAATGTGGCCCCAAAGTGATCGATGACCGGCCGTATCTTATACAGCCGGTCATAGGCAGGATCACCTCGGGGGGGACATGCTGCATTATCGGAATAATGCAGACATTTCCGGATGGCCTCAAACCGGGGACGTGTCATGACCATACTGTACAGTGGGGTCTGGTATAGGACGTCCCCACTCCAGTATTGCCTGACACTGGGTTTTTGAACTAGACCCATATGCAGCACGAGGCCCCAAAATGTCCTCATCTCGGCTGCACTGACCGGCGTCCAGCCACCGGGTCTAGCCAAAAATGAGCCCGGGTTTTGAGCGACGAACTGTTGGGCGTACAGATTTGTCTGCTCCACCATCAGATTGACCAGTGGGTTACTGAAAAAAAAACTAAAAAAGTCAATTTCAGTAAACCCCACTGTGGGAATCTGGATTCCAGGATTGCCAGCAAAATCCGGAATCTCGGGCTCAAAGTCCACTGGGGGACACCAGCTAAGTTCATCGGCAGGGGGCTCCGGTGGGCTTATTTGGTGGGCCGGGAAACCAGTACGAACCCCAGGGCGGCTCGTACTAGGGTGGGCCACAGGATCCCTAGCATGTGGGGCCCCTGGCTCCGCCTGGCGGCGTCTCCGCCGCCTTGGGGGCTCATCGTCATCAGATGATGATGAGGAGGATGCAGATGATAAAAGGAATGTGGGGTCATCCTCATCCTCACTGGGGCTCTCGGAGTCGGAGGCAATCTGGGCATATGCCTCCTCGGCCGAGAACATCCGGCGGGCCATGGGTGTGTGTGTGCGTGTGTATGTGCGTGTGTGTAAACCTTTATTGTATGTGCGTGTGTGTGGGGGCACGGGTGTTCACGTACTAAAAAGTTCAGGCAAAAAAATGGGCAAGTGGTAGGAAAAAAAATAAATAAAAGTTCAAACTTGCTGATCAGCGGTACAACGCTGATCAGTGGTGGGGCGGTGGGGCGGTGCGCTAACAGTGGCCGGACGCTAAGAGTGCCGGACAGTCAGCACACGGAAAAAAAAAAGGTGGTGGTAAGGAGGGTGGTGGTGGGGGAACTGGTGGACAGGGGGGGGGGGGGGGGCTGGTGGTGGAAGGGGGTTTGGTGGTGGGGGGGGCTGGTGGTGGGGGGCAAGTGGCAGGGGGGGTCTGGGGTCTGAAAGATGTACCAAAGAAAGTTTAGAATAAAAGTTTTTTTTTTCTTCTAACTTTTCCCTTCTTTCCCTGCCTAACGGTGCCTCTCCCTCACTGACCCTAACCTACCTGGGTGGCGATGGGTGCAGGAGGGTAATGGATGGCGATTAGGGGGGACTCAGGAGCTGGTGCTGGACGATGCTGCCGGGTGCTCGTGCAGAACAGGAAGAGGAGGGGAGAGAGGAGCGCAGGAAGTTTGAATCTCGCGCCTCTCTCCCCTGCACCAATCAGCACCCTGGACAGCGGCATTCAGCACCAGAGCCAGCGCCGCCTCTCCAAATCCTCGGACTGCGATAGGTGGTGTATAATTACGCCACCGATCGCAGTCTTTTTCCGGTTCATCGGGTCACCGGAGACCCGAATGGACTGGAAACGCAGAAAACAGCAGGTCTGAATTGACCTGCGGTTTTCTGCGATCGCCGATACGGGGGGGTCAAATGACCCCCCCCCTGCATTGTTACAGGATGCCGGCTGAATGATTTCAGCCGGCATCCCGTTCCGATTAACCCCCGCGGCGCCGGAATCGCGATTGAAAGCCATGACGTACCGGTACGTCATGGGTCCTTAAGGACTCGGGAAACATGCCGTACCGGTACGTCATGCGTCCTTAAGGGGTTAAAAAAGGGGTCAAAACGCATAAAAAACAGCTAAAAAACATATTTTATTGCTGAAAAAAGCATGCATATTCCACTCTGATTTTTTTTAAGGCCTCATGCACACGACCGTTGTTGTGTTCTGTTCCGCAAAATGGGGTTCCGTTGTTCCGTGATCCGTTTCCGTGTGTCTTCCTTTATTTTTGGAGGATCACCAGACATGAAGGAAAGTGAAAAAAAAGTCTAAGTCAAGTTTGCCATGCAAATGATAGGAAAAAAACGGGCGCGGATGCGGATGACAATCTTGTGTGCCTCCGCGTTTTTTCACGGTCCCATTGACTTGAATGGGTCGGCGAACCGTTTTCTGTGAAAAAAATAGGACAGGTTATATTTTTTTGACGGACTGGAACCACGGATCGCGGATGACAAATGGTGCATTAGCCGAGTTTTCAACGGACCCATTGAAAGTGAATGGTTCCGCAGAAAATCACGAAAAAAAGAACAACGGACACTGAATAAAACAACGGTCGTGTGCATGAGGCCTAAGCGTGTGAACTGGCCCTAATGCTTTATTCACACAGTCAACATTCAGTTGTGGGCCAAAAACACAGAACAGATGCAGATCTTTCCTTTAGGCCTCTTTCACACGACCACGTGGCTTTTTCAGTGTTTTTATCGTCCAGTTTTTCACAGATCCGTTCTGTTTTTTGTTTCCATTGTGTTTCCGTTTCTGTTCCGTTTTTCCGTATTGCGTATACAGTAATTACATAGAAAAAAATTGGGCTGGGCATAAGATTTTCAATAGATGGTTCCACAAAAACAGAACGGATACGGATGCATTTTGGACTCATTGACTTGAATGGAGCCACGGAACGTGATTTGCGGGCAATAATAGTACATGTTCTATCTTTCAACGGAACGAAAATACGGAAATGGAATGCATACGGAGTACATTCAGTTATTTTTTTGCGGAACCATTGAAATGAATGGTTCCGTATATGGAACGAAAAAAAAAAACTGTTGTGTGAAAGAGGCCTTATACCTTATCTCTGTGTAGCCTCCACACTTGGTTTTGGCCACAATCACTGATGGAAATCAATGACCGAACACTGACCTGTCAATAAGGCTTTAGGGCTTATTCGCATGACCGAGCGAATGGTGGGTCCGCAATGTATGGCCACTGGTCGTGTGCGAATGCAGGGTCTGCAATGTATGGCCACTGGTCGTGTGCGAATGCAGGGTCCGCAATGTATGGCCACTGGTCGTGTGCACTCCGTATCACGGATGCAGACCCGTTGACTTGAACGGGTACGTAATCCAGGATACTGAGTGGAGGCACAGATCGGAAATCCATGAAAGCGCTAGGAAGCACTTCAGTAGGATTTCGGTCTGTGCCTCTGCACTGCCTAAAAATAGAACATGTTCTAATTTTTTGCGGTGTGGAATGTATCTTGTGGATCGCGGACCCATTCAAGTGAATGAGTCCACATCCGCAATCGGCGTGCACTGAACACTGACGTGTGAATAAGGCATAAGAAAATATGTTTTGATTTCTTTTATATTTTAGAATTCACAGGCTTTTATTTGAATAGTATAATTGCAAAAAATCTTTAGTGAATTTACTTCCAGTTGTCATGTGAGTGGTTGGTAGAGGAGAATCTGAAAAGTCAAGGGACTGCAAATTGCCTTTCTCACAGCAGGAACATCAAACAGAATATTTCCTCAAATTGCCTGCCATTGCTGTCCATTAGGATTGGATTTTCTGTCTACTGTACATGCCGTTTTCAACCTGTGCAATGATAGGTTTAGATAATTACCGTATCATGATTATGCTTTTATCTTTGTTAGTCAGGCCCTAGAATTTACCATGGATAATGGGGAGCTGCAATAGCAATTATTTTAAATGGATATTACAATTGTATTCATCATACAACAGGGACCAATATTATCACAATTGTTTGATGTATGTAGTGAAATGCCTTTAATTTACCGGTTGTAATCTCGAAGGTCTGTTAATCCGGCACTGTTTTGTGCAGAGAATTGTAATATAATGTTTCTCCCCCACCAGTTATTGTCAAGGTCATAAAGCAGAAGACTGAGTGAGTTTTTTTTTTTTTTTTTTTTTAAAGGTGTTTTTTGCATGTTTCATTACTTTTTTCCTGAATTTTTTTTTTTCACCATCAAGCTTTACTGTCTTCACAGTGTACTGAGGCTTGAATTCACTGCCCGGGGATCATCTGACTTACTGTTTGTGGCCACTAGAGCCAAAAAAAACAGTTTTGCTTTCATCAGTCCACAAGATGTTGGCTATCAGTGTGTTCCTTGGCAAATTTTAATCTATTCAGGAGATGTCTTTTCAACAACAGGACTATGCAGGAAGTGTTTGCTGGTAACTTAGTTGTCTTCTGATTGCAGCAGTATTCGTTGGTAACTTCAGATCTTCTTTGATCTTTCTTGAGGTGATCATTAGATGAGCCTTCGCCATTTTGACTACTCTTCGATCCATTTGAGCAGTAGTTCCTTGCTTTCTTCCCTTTCTTTCAGGTTTTGATTGCCACTTCAAAGCATTTGAGATCATTTTAGCTGAGCAGCATATAATTTGCTGCACTTCTCTGTTTTTCCCTCCCAATAAAAGTTTTAATCCACCTTTTTTCTTCATCAGAACAATGTCTGAAACAACCAATTTTCCCCAGTATTTCAGAAGGAAATGCACTGTAACTAACATGTGGAACATTTGCCACCCTCCTGCTTAAATAAGGGCCAAAATTGATACCTGGTATCCCACAGAATGAATGACTTCACCAATGTAACTCCTCAATGCTATTATTTTGGTCAGTAGAATGGGGGTCCAGTGTTCTACATTTGAATGGAGCGATGGTCGAGCATGTGCACTGACACTGTTCAAACTTTATGGGAGCAAGTTGAGAAAAAATAAAAAAAACTTGGGTGTATGTGCTGAGTGTTCCCCTATGATGCTCAGATGGTGGTTGAGGGGGAATTAGCACAGGGGCGCCAAGGGAGTGGTATATATGAGTATGTGCTGTAAATTAGGTATAAAAATCTGAGCATTATAGGGGAACACTCAGCACGTACACCCGATATTTTTTTCTCAACTTGCATTCACTTGCAGTGCACAGGCATGTGCTGTCTTTTCAAGGGTGCTGCCTCGGGAACGGTTATTCGCCATTTTTCTTTTTCTACCACCCAGTAGTCTCCTTGGCGCTTCTGATACCTTCTTCTCCATCCTCCTTGTCTCCCCACCCCTCACCCTTCCTGTTTTGTTTTTTTTTCCTCTCATATATACAAACTCTATGGGACTGAGGGATACCTAGCTATAGTATTAGAAAAATGTTATATTATTGGTTGCCTCAAAGATGCACCAGGGATTCTATCTGATCCCTTTATGATCACAAACTGCACAAGACAAAGGTGCCCTCTCTCCCCATTAATATTTATTTTAGCTATGGAGTCATTTTCAGAACATATTAGGTCTCACTCCCAAATATCTGTTTTTTTTATAGGGAATACACATCAGAAAATTGGCCTCTTTTCTAATGTAAAATTATAAACTTTTGCAATTATCATTTTTATTTATTTATTTTTTCTGAATTGTTTGCTAGGTATTCCTCCTCCTTCCGCTTCTAAGTTTATCTTCTGTTTCCATTAGTTACGGCCACTACTGCTACAGTGGTGACCGCTCTTGTGGCCTCTGTTTGTCTCTATGTGGCTGGCCAGGCCGACGGGACTGCGCATGGCTTTCTTATGCGCACTAGCTCCCAGGCAGGACACTGCTGTAGAAGTGAACAGCCGGCTTTCAGTCCCTAAACTGTGAAGCTGCTCTGTATTGATCAGTGGTGACTCTAGGAACAATATATAGGGGGGGCACATAAGATACCACAGTCAAAAATGGGGGGGGCACTAATAATTTTCACCACTTAATCATACTACTGGGAAAACCCCCGAAATAAGTATATATAAATAAGATTACAAAATACAAGAGTATTGCGGTATGCAGGGATACCTTTTTATTGTACTAACCTAATACTTAACAGACAAGCTTTCAAGAGTTTTCCTTTCTTCCTAGGTATTGCTTCAGACCTGAGAAAGAGAGAAACACTCTCGAAAACTTTTCTTTATAGTTTAAAGCAGTTACAGCAAACACCAGGGCTGTGTAAATAATCCCATATGTTAAACATGTCACTAAAGAAGCCCAATGAACAGACGCTCACAGGCTTATTCACAAAAGGGGGAAAAGTTTGGAGAAGGGAACAATCTAGGACAACATAACTGAATAGGAAAGTGATCTGAATTGGAGAATTCTTTTCAAATCAGTTATGTTGTCCTATATTGTTCACTTCTCCTGACTTTTCCAAACTTCACCCTTTTGTGAAATAACCCTATGGGTGTTGTTGGCGTGTGCAACTAATTCTACTTATTCTGCTTGTAATGCAGGAGGGGGGTGCATGTAATGCTGGTCAGGGGTGCATGTAATGCATGAGGCGCTGGTCAGGGGTGCATGTAACGCAAGGGGTGCTGGTCAGGGGTGCATGTAATGCAGGGGGTGCTGGTCAGGGGTGCATCGCAGATAGAAAAGTTACTTACAGTTCTTATGTGCTCTGTCCTCGTGCCTTCTTCCTCTAGGCGTGGTAGCAGGGGGAGGGGCGCCGAGGTTTCCTGATGTTAAATCCCCAAGCCACATTCTTTTCTGCCTCTGCAGGCCCTGCTAGGCTGAGATACACAGGCAGCCAATGGCAGTGCTGCCCTCTCCCTCCCAGCCAATAGCAGCTGAGGTGCACGGCGGAAGATTCACTTGGCTGCCGACTGTCGAGGAAGCCCGTAGTGAAGCGGGTGGGCAGCATGGGCAGTACTTTCAGTTAGGCAAAACTGACAGATCGTCGCTGTACTCAGGACTGTCTTTAATATTTTATGGACCCTGGGCAAGAATTTACTTCGTCCCCCTGGGTCCCGCCTTCCCACACCCTAGCATGCAATCACGCCCTCCACCACAACACACACACACCCAAAAAATCCACACACCTCGTAGAGTAGTAAACTTTAATAGTGTTTACATTAAAAAGCTTGCAGAGACATGCTATAGACACCAGAACTACTACGTTTAGCTGTTGTGGTTCTGGTGACTATAGTGTCCCTTAATATAGAGAAAAAAAAGAATCCGCACAAAAGTATCAAATAAAATGGCTGTATTATTATTCTAAAAATTAAAAAAGCACAACTTCTGACACAAATATATAGTATTTTGCAGATTGCTTTTTTTCTTTTTTTTTTACAATGTGCAGATATTACTGTACTACTAACCCTTCCATTCACTCCTACATACAGGGTAATACAGCGCCACATACCTCTTACATCCACGGTAATACAGCGCCACATACCTCTTACATCCAGTGACGTCTCTCTGATGTAGATGTTCTCTTTCCTCATCTTCTCCTTTCAGACCAGACCACCTGCAGTTTGATGAACAAAATCTTAGTTTACTACTTTTCCATCATCCTCCCATCTTCTGGACAAATCATCCTACCACCCTCAATACTGTGCCGCTGGGCTCCCCAATACTATACTGCAGAAACAGATAAACCCCCTGATAATAGTAGTACCATGCAGATAGTGCC
The DNA here is from genome assembly GCF_905171765.1 of Bufo bufo. Classification (NCBI taxonomy): domain Eukaryota; kingdom Metazoa; phylum Chordata; class Amphibia; order Anura; family Bufonidae; genus Bufo; species Bufo bufo. The sequence continues at coordinate 71,091,465 of NC_053395.1, read as the reverse complement.
CTTCAATAGTTATTGGCACACAGTGCCCTAAAATAACTGCGCCCAGCAAATAGTGCCCCTGACACTAATAGTGTAAACATAACGTCCGCAAAAATTATTGTGGTAAGCTGATACTGTGCCAAGGTGCCCCCACAGTAATAGTGCTCCCAAAAGTCCCACCAATAGAAATAATTCTCTGCTAGAGCACACATGGTAGTAATAGTGCTCCTACAGTGCCCCCAACATGTCCCCACTGTGCCCCAGAAGTAATAATGCTCCCATAGTGCCCATACTAGTAATCATGTTCCCTATAGACCCCCAGTAATAATAAAGCCCATCATAATGCCCCCAGTACTAATAATTCTCCTTATAATGTGCCAGTGCAAAAAATACCCCCTTTTAATGCCCCCAGTTGAGCTAATGTCCCCATAGTGCCCCTGTAATGTGCCGGTATTAAATGACCCTATATAGTGCCCCCAGTAAATGCCCCATAGTGCTCCTCTCCCCCCTTCTTCCTATTGCCCCCCATAATGTACCAGTATAAAATGCCCCATATATAGTGCCCCAGTAGATGCCCTCAGCGTCCCCCATAATTTGCAAGTATAAAATACCCCTTCTTAGTGCCCCCCATAGATGAGCCCATAGTTCTCCTCTCTCCCCTTCCCCATAGTACCCACCATAATGTCCCCCAGTATAAAATACCCCTATACAGAGCCCCCCCATATAAAATACCCCTTCTTTGTGTCCTCAGTAGAAGCCCCCATAGTGTTCCTCTCCCCCATATTAAATACCCCTTCTTTGTGGCCTCAGTAGATGCCCCCATAGTGCCCCCAATAATGTGCCAGTAAGAAGTGCCCCCATAGTGCCACCCAATAATGTGCCAGTAAAAAGTGCCACCCAATAATGTGCCAGTAAAAAGTGCCACCAATAATGTGCCAGTAAGAAGTGCCCTAATAGATGCCACCACAGTGCCCCCAATAATGTGACAGTAAGATGTGCCCCCATAGATGCCCCTCAATAATGTGCCAGTTACAAGTGCCCCCGTAGATGCCCCCCAATCATGTGACAGTAGTAGTACCATATAAAAAAATAAATAAACACTTATACTTACCTCCATGAGGCTGGCAGCAATGCGATGCAGGCCTCTTCCGGCCTGTGTCCTGCGCTGTACGGCTCAGGCGGCGCGATGACATCATCGCGCCGCCTGCACCGGCCTCTTATGGGCTGCAAGCCTAGTGCCTGCAGCCTATCAGAGGAACGGGGAAGGGAGGTGCCTCTCCCTCCCCTGCCCCGCCGCAGCACTTCCATCTGTATCGCTGTCCTGAGGACAGCGATACAGATGAGTATGATGATGAGCACTTTCACAATGGAAGCGCTCATCTCCCTGTGCCCTGCTGCCGCCCCCCACGTCACCAGTGGCCAGCGGGGCTCAAGAGGCAGCTGCCTTGGGCCCCCCAGGAGCAACTGGGCCCGGGGCAGCTGCCCCTTTTGCCCTGTGTTAAAGACGGCCCTGGCTGTACTAGCGGTGGCAGCCAGCGTTTTAAAGGGGAATCAGCAGGGGGCAAGGAATAACCTTGGGGGTGGGGGGCCTTGCTTCCCTGTAGCACGCCTATGGTATTGATCCTCTGCTGTGCAGGTAATTAGGGCAGCCTCTGCTGCCTTCAGCATCATGCACAGAGCAGGGACCCGCTGTCACAGCCTTCATGCCGTGCTCCTCTGCAACTCTCTCACTGGAACGTCAGCACTTATTGAGGTGAGCAGCAGAGGAGACACCGCGTATAAGCAGGGAGGCACAGCAATGCTGTAATCCACAGTCATGGTCTGTAGGACAGGAGAGTGCACTGCAGGAACCTCCCTTGTGTCTGGTATGAACAGAGTTGGAGAGAAGAGACAGGACGGCTCAGCACACAGTAGTGGAAACCTGAGAGCAGCTCTGAGATAACAGTCTGAAGCGTTCCTTCTGCTCAGGTCTCCTGAGCGCTCACATCCATAAGCACAAGACGCTGCCTGGGATGTAGATAACACTGGTGATGGGCAGTGCCACTTCTCCAACCTCCTCCTAACTACACACACACAAAGTTCTTCTTTTCATAACATTATCAAGGGTTACAAGGAGCAGCATCTTCTAAAGCACTGCTATTACAAGTTTCTGTAGGAGCATCGGGAGCGTGCACATGTCATATGATGAAAGAGGAAGAGTATGGCCCACATAGCTTCAGAGCTGGGGAACAAGGATGAGCAAGAGTAGACAGCAGGAAATAAAAATGGTGAGATGGGAATACCCCTTTAAAGCGGTTGTGCAGGCAGTTTATATATTGATGACCTATCCTCAGGGTAGGTCATCCATATCAGATCGGATGGGGTCCGACACCCGGCACCCCCCCCGCTCAGCTGTTTGAAGAGGAGGCTCCATGCGAGCGCCACTTCCTCTTTATTACACATAGCGCATCCACATGCTATGTAGGGCAGACAGCCGTCAGCTGGATTAGTTAGGACCTCGAGTGTTCGTTGCATGGAGGGGCATGTAGGGAGGATTTATTCACCTGGTGTTCATTAAATGAGGGTCACCTATTCAAAGGTGGTTACTCCCCTCCCCCCTGGCAACGTTTAGTCCTAGACTTGGTAACCTTGTACTTGATGCACATGATAACCTGTGATTTGAGCACGCCACAGTAGTTCTTTCACAGGTGCTATCATCGCATGAGGTTACCACTGGTTATCCAGCATCTATCCGTCACTAGCGGATGCTGGAGTTGCTCCGCACCTCTTGTACAGCCACATGTACTGGTGGGATCTTAACGCATCTCTTAAACGTCTAGTGTCAACATATAGTATATAATGTTTGTTTGTTTGTTTGTAGATTTAGGGACTCACACACTTCTCCCTAGTTTTAGTGTATATCAAATAAACTACACTGTTCAAAAAAATAAAGGGAACACAAAAATAACACATCCTAGATCTGAATTAATTAAATATTCTTCTGAAATACTTTGTTCTTTACATACCCTGTTTCCCCGAAAATAAGACATCCCCTGAAAATAAGACCTACCTCTAGTTTTGCCTATCGCTGTAATATAAGGCCTCCCCGATTATAAATCATCGGCCAAACATACCGCAATGCCTCCCCGATTATAAAGCATCCGCCGAACATAATGCCTCCCCGATTATAAAGCAAGCCACCCCAGAATGTAAGGAGCTCACTGATTGGCCGCAGCCGCCGCCAGGACAAGCTGCCGCCTTCTTCCGCCCGCTGCTCGCTCTGCCCTGATGAAGTCTCACAACTTGGCTGGCACAGACACACAGGGGACGGGGTGACAGGTAGGGGGGGGGGAATCTCTGATGGAAGGTGGGGGATGTCTGGTGAAGATGGGGGGGGGGGACTTAAAATGGTAATTAAAATGACACAGGGTGATCAGAGGGGGGAATCAAAATGACACAGGGGTATCAGGGTGGGGAGGGGGATCATTTAAAATGACACAGGGGGCTCAGAAGGGGGAATCAAAATGACACAGGAGGATTATAAGGGGGTACTAAAATGCTATAGTAATCCCCCCTCTGATTCTCCTGTACCATTTTGATTCCTCCTTCTGATCTCCCTGTGTCATTTTAAGTGATCCCCCTCCCCACCCTGATACCCCTGTGTCATTTTGATTCCCTTCTCTGATCACCCTGTGCCATTTTAAGTGATCCCCCTCCCCACCCTGATTTCCTTTTTTTTTTGTTCAACAATAAATGTGTACCGTATTTTTCTTCATGGAAAAATAAGACATCCCCTGAAAATAAGACCTAGCGCATCTTTTGGAGCAAAAATTAATATGAGACACTGTCTTATTTTCGGGGAAACAGGGTAGTTGAATGTGCTGACAACAAAATCACACAAAAATAAAAAAATGGAAATCAATTTTAAATTAAAGTGGAAAAACACACTACAGGCTGATCCAACTTTGATGTAATGTCCTTAAAACAAGTCAAAATGGGGCTCAGTAGTGTGTGTGGCCTCCACGTGCCTGTATGACCTCCCTACAACGCCTGTGCATGCTCCTGATGAGGTGGCGGACGGTCTCCTGAGGGATCTCCTCCCAGACCTGGACTAAAGCATCTGCCAACTCCTGGACAGTCTGTGGTGCAACGTGACGTTGGTGGATAGAGCGAGACATGATGTCCCAGATGTGCTCAATTGGATTCAGGTCTGGGGAACGGGCGGGCCAGTCCATAGCATCAATGCCTTCGTCTTGCAGGAACTGCTGACACACTCCAGCCACATGAGGTCTAGCATTGTCTTGCATTAGGAGGAACCCAGGGCCAACCGCACCAGCATATGGTCTCACAAGGGGTCTGAGGATCTCATCTCGGTACCTAATGGCAGTCAGGCTACCTCTGGCGAGCACATGGAGGGCTGTGCGGCCCTCCAAAGAAATGCCACCCCACACCATTACTGACCCACTGCCAAACCGGTCATGCTGGAGGATGTTGCAGGCAGCAGAACGTTCTCCACGGCGTCTCCAGACTCTGTCACGTCTGTCACATGTGCTCAGTGTGAACCTGCTTTCATCTGTGAAGAGCACAGTGGCGAATTTGCCAATCTTTGTGTTCTCTGGCAAATGCCAAACGTCCTGCACGGTGTTGGGCTGTAAGCACAACCCCCACCTGTGGACGTCGGGCCCTCATATCACCCTCATGGAGTCTGTTTCTGACCGTTTGAGCTGACACATGCACATTTGTGGCCTGCTGGAGGTCATTTTGCAGGGCTCTGGCAGTGCTCCTCCTGTTCCTCCTTGCACAAAGGCGGAGGTAGCAGTCCTGCTGCTGGGTTGTTGCCCTCCTACGGCCTCCTCCACGTCTCCTGGTGTACTGGCCTGTCTCCTGGTAGCGCCTCCATGCTCTGGACACTACGCTGACAGACACAGCAAACCTTCTTGCCACAGCTCACATTGATGTGCCATCCTGGATAAGCTGCACTACCTGAGCCACTTGTGTGGGTTGTAGACTCCGTCTCATGCTACCACTAGAGTGAAAGCACCGCCAGCATTCAAAAGTGACCAAAACATCAGCCAGGAAGCATAGGAACTGAGAAGTGGTCTGTGGTCACCACCTGCAGAACCACTCCTTTATTGGGGGTGTCTGAAATTGATTGTCACTCAGTGTTGCTTCCTAAGTGGACAGTTTGATTTCACAGAAGTGTGATAGACTTGGAGTTACATTGTGTTGTTTAAGTGTTCCCTTTATTTTTTTGAGCAGTGTATTTAAGTTTTATCTTAATCACAACGTTTCTTCTAGCTGTGATAATCACGAAACGTAAATTTCCTAGCAGAGTTTTTCAGAAATATTTAATATTGGAACAACTTTTCATATATGGTGGGATTGCTCATTAATGCAAACCTTTTGGATGGATATTTTTATTTCATAACAGTTATGGATGTAAGTCTTCCAAGAACCCCCCAATTAACACTATTGGGGTAAAGTAGAACTGACTTAGTTGCCCATACCAACCAATCAGATTCCACCTTTAATTTTTCACAGCTCCTTTGGAAAATGAAAGGTGGTATCCGATTGGTTGCTATGGGCAATTAGACCAGGTCTACTTTAAGTTAGTTTGATAAATCTTCCCCTATGTATTTTCCTCCTGATCACTTGGGATCCCGGTGGTCAGACTCCCCCCAGTGGATAGGTCATAACGTGTAATTTCTGGAATACCTCTTTAACAATTTTTTTTGTTTCTTCCTAAAAGTTCTTTATTCCTACAATTGAGTTTCATATACTATTCTATTCTGTCTGATAATTCAGACTATGAGATTATCTGTCACCTCTCTGATTCCATAGATTCTGATTATAGGTATTTTACCACATTTACATACATAGTACCGTAATACATGATGTAGTAACATTCCATTATTTCTATTTCAGAGCATACTATGGCCACCCCACTAGAAGATGTTGGCAAACAGGTAGGAAATGAGATCATGTAGGTCGGCATATGTTTGTATTAATAGCGTAATGTTTTATATATTTGCATATGAGAAAAGGTGGCTTCATTTCCTCATCATGCACTAGCAGGGCTGGTGCAAGGATTTTTGCCACCCTAGGCAAAAGCTAATTTTGCCGCCCATTGACCGCGCCCTTTGATCCGCCCCTTTTGTGTCGGCCACCTATTTAATGATTGTTGCTTGCAACATTTTACTTGACCAGTAATTTTAGATATTCTACAGCAGTCCCGTTACAATCCCCCCTCCCCAATCAGCCTTTCGACCAAATAATACAAATAGTAAAATAGAACATTTAATTAAAACATTTTAATTGTAAACCTTTTCTCATATGCAAAACATAAATGCACATATACAGCAGCACGTACCTCTCACATCCAGGGCCTCCAGGTGACGTTTCCTCCATTGTAGATCTTCTATGTCATCATCTTCTCCATTCGGTCCGGACACTTCTCTCAGCCGCCTCGTCTTTGCAGAGTGTGACAGACAGACATCTTGGATGACGTAATCAAACCTGGAGTTCCCACAGTGTTATCCTGCTGCTCGCTGTGCCCCGGCCCCAATACCATAAATACTATCCTGAAGAAATAATAGTGCCCCATAGTAATAGTGCTCCTCATAGTCCCACCAATAGTAATTCCCTTCTAGAATGCCCTCATTAGTAATACTGCCCCTACACTGCCCCACATTAAGTAATATGCCCCACAGACTGCCTCACATTATGTGATTTGCCCCCTACACTGCCCCACATTATGTGATTTGCCCCCTACACTGCCCCACATTAAGTAATTTGCCTCCCATACTGCCCCACATTATGTAATTTGTCCCCACACTGCCCCACATTATATAATTCCCCCCCCCCCCCCACACTGCCGCACATTATTTGCCCCCACTAAGTAATTTTGCCCCCAGGCTGCCCTCCATTATGTAGTTTGTTGCCCCCCCCTACTTATGTCGCTGATCCTGTACAGTCTGTACTTGCCGGCTGCGCAAGCATGAGTTCAGTGTCTTCAGCGCGCAATCACATCCTGCAGCACGTGATCCCGCGAGACCTATCTTGGGAGGTTACAGGTAACGCGGGATAGAGCGCCCAAGTGACTGAACTGATGCCCGCACAGCCGGCAAGTACAGGATCAGATCAGCGACACAAGTACAAGGGGGCGGGTTCTAGTGGTGTGTTCGGAACTTGGGTCCGGCGGGTGACACCCCATCAGACTGGTGTCACCCGATACGGCCCGCACCCGCCGCACCCACCTTGCAACGCCACTGGCGGTCAGACTCCAGAGCACCGGCGCCCCCAGCAAGAGTGCGCTCTACGCGGTGGCCTACTCTGCTTATGGGTGGCGCCGGCACTGTGCACTAGCACTGAAACCCTTAGCCTCTGTTCACACCGTGTTTGTGTATATAACGGTACACTGAAATTATAACCCCATCAATAAAGCTGCTGTCAATCATTGACTCCTATTGTAAAAAATAACATGGTGTACGTAGAACCCTCTTTTTACATGTGGCCCATTACAGGACGTTTACACTTCCACATTGTGGCAGGACAGGACCACGATCAATGCAGTGCATTGCCTTCCTTATGTATGCGGGTGGCTGCGGTTCTGTCCTGCGGTTGACTGTGATATGACCATTTGTCATTCTTACTATATTCATTTGTAAGGTACTGCGGTTTGGTAGGTGTATTTTCATTAGATGTTTGGTGATGGAAATTGGAGCTGCACGTGACCATTGGTTATGACGTAACTGACATTCTGTAAAATAGCTGTGCTCTTCATTTTGTACTTATGCTTGATAAAGACCCCTGTGTGGGCTGAAACGTTGCTGTGTTCCTGAACAGTTTTTTCCTGCACGGCTCACACTGCTGTGTTTAGCATAGTAGTCCGATCGTTGTGTACACTGCACCCTTAGACACTATGTCATTTGTTTAGTGTGCTGCTGGCAATGACCGTTTATAAAACCTGTGCAGTCACAATATGGCTCAGGAGCTACCCAGCCATTGACATAGTCAGTGACATAGTCTTAGATTGCCGGCCTTGTTGTTGAATGTATCAAACGTGATTGATTTGTGCCCGACTATTTGGGTCTGCTAGGTGCATGAGACCTAAGGGCTCTTTCACATGAGTTTTCCGTCCAGATGCGATAAGTGTAGTGACCACATAGGGAGAGATTTATGTAACTGTTGTAAAGTAGAACTGGCTTAGTTGTCCATAGCAACCAATCAGATTCCTCCTTTCATTTTTCACAGCTCCTTTTGGAAAATGAAAGGTGGAATCTAAATGGTTTCTATGGGCAACTAAACCAGTTCTACTTTACTCCAGTTTGATACATCTCCCTCATAGCATCCAGACTGAATCCTGACCCATTCATCTCAATGCGTATGTGTATTGTAAGAAGGTACAAGGAATCATTGTGGATGATAGGTACGTGTCACCGAGGTTCCTGGCCTCGGTGGAGTAAGAGCCGGTTTTTATGTGTCAGCAGCAGTTGCTGTTTGACACCTTGATACTTAGTATGGCTGTATAGCTGATCCAGGACGGCTCTTAGGCTACTTCCACATTCGCGTTTTGTGCAGATCCGTCATGGACGGATCCGTTCAGATAATTCAACCGTCTCCATCCCTTCAGAACGTATCCATTTGTATTATCTTTAACATAGCCAAGACGGATCCGTCATGAACACCATTGAAAGTCAATGGAGGACGGATCCATTCTCTATTGTGCCAGATTGTGTCAGTGAAAACAGATCAGTCCCCGTTGACTTACATTGTGTGCCAGGACGGATCCGTTTGGCTCAGTTTCATCAGACGGACAGCAAAACGCTGCAAGCAGCATTTTGGTGTCCATCTCCAAAGCGGAATGGAGACTGAACTGATGCAAACTGATGCATTGTGAGTGGATCCTTTTCCATTTAGAATGCAAACAGATCCGTTTTGGACCGCTTCTGAGAGCCCTGAACGGATCTCACAAACGGAAAGCCAAAACGCAAGTGTGAAAGTGGACTTACTGGGAGTAGTCAAAGTGCTGGGTGGGTGACTACTCCCCATGTTCCAGGCCGGGTTTTACCAGGCATAAAAAATAGCCAGCCCTGCCAGGTGAGAAGGATTACCTCCGTCTTTCAGTGGAGCTCAGGAGGTCTCTGTTGGGATCTGCGGCTTGAGCCAGGCTGGAGGGCTCAGACCCCTGTGAGGACGAACAGGCCGCCTAATGCCTGCCTGTTGACTTGACAAGGCAGAACTTCCAACAGAGTGTGAAGTAACACCCAGGAGAAAAGGTGACTATTTTGTATATGAACTTTTCATGTGTGTGAACAATCACCAAGCAACTTGCAGTTTTGTTTTGCTTTCACGTGTGAACAAACACTGATGTTTTGAACCAAGAACTTGTACTTTGCCTCTGTGCTGCACCCGCCTAATGAAGCGGAGCCAATCCGTCCTGGCACACAATGTAAGTCAATGGGGACGGATCCGTTTTCTCTGGCACAATAGAAAACGGATTTGTCCCCCATTGACTTTCAGTGGTGTTCAAGATGGATCCGTCATGGCTATAAAAGACATAATCCAACCGGATCCGTTCATGACGGATGCATGCGGTTGTATTATTGTAAAGGAAGCGTTTTTGCATATACATGACGGATCTGCCAAAAATGCTAGTGTGAAAGTAGCCTTATTCTTTAGTTTTTATTCACGCGTTTGAAAAATACAATCAAACCGGATACAATCCTCACAGAAAAAAAGTGCAATCGCTGAAAAAACTGATTGAACTTGTGTGCAAAACCAGCAGTTTTTCCTGATCATATCCTGACTTAATCCGTATAAGCCTAAGGCCTGTCACAACCAGACAGCTGAGAAGCTCTGACAGGAGCCTTCCAGATCCTCCTCCTTGAGTTTCTTTGTTTTGGTTTCAGTTCCTCATCTCGTTAGTCTATCTCAGCTGTCATGCAGTTGGACTGATTGCTTCCCTTTAAGTTCCTCCCCATAATGCAGTAGTGTGCGGCTTATACAACTTCCTGGAGTGTGTGTGCATGCTGTTCCTATTTCCCAGTCCTCTGCAAGATAAGTGCTGTTCCTTTATTTGTGATTTTCTGTCTGCTGGATTTCAGGAGACCCTGACTCCCTCCGTGTCTAGTGTAGGGAGCCAATGGTCGTGTCCCCTCACTATTGTAGGGTCTTCAGGTATTAGATAGCCGAGGTACGGGGTGTTCGCATAGGCTGAGCAGTCAGGGAGAGTGGCAGGCCTCATGCAGGGGTCTCCCTTTTGTTCCTTAGTTGTGGATCCAGTGAGTCATTGAATATATTGCATTGTCTTGTTTCTTGTACACCATCCGTGACATTATAAGCCGCCCAAAACCGTCTCAAGCATGGATCCGGTTTCACTTTTGGCTGAACGCTTCCAGGGTCTTTCATTGGAGGTAGCTGATCTCCGTAAGACTTTTTCTCAGTTTCAAGTGACCGGTTCAGCTTGCGTTCATGGAGTTTGTTCTGAGCCTAAGATCTCGCTCCCGGATACGTTCTCCGGGGGTAGTGAGTATTTTGTGCGTTTTAGAGAGGCTTGCAAACTCCATTTTCACCTTCTTCCCCATTCCTCTGGTGATGAGGAACGGAGGGTGGGGATCATTATATCGCTGCTCAGGGGTAACGCTCAGTCCTGGGCCTTTTCGCTGCCGGAGGGGGCACGGCCCCTCCGTTCAGTGGATGAATTCTTTTTAGCCCTGGGTCAGATATATGATGATCCGGATCGTATTGCTCTGGCTGAGTCTAGACTACGTCTGTTATGCCAGGGTAAACAATCCGCAGAGATATACTGCTCAGAATTTCGGAGATGGGCAGCTGATACTGGTTGGAATGATGCTGCACTCCGAAGTCAATTTTGCCATGGTCTTTAAGAGGGATTGAAAGATGCATTTGCCTTTCATGAGAGACCTACCTCCTTGGATTCTGCTATGTCTCAGGCCGTTCGTATTGACAGGCGTCTTAGAGAGAGAGGAGAGATCTCTCCTTCCTGTCATACTCAGTCCCGGGACAGTGCAGCGGTCTCATTCTGTGCGCAGGGGTCTCAGTCGCTGTCAGCCCCTTCTGAGCAGGAGCCCATGCAGCTGGGGTTGATTGCCTCTGACAATAGAAGATTCAGTTTTTGTTGTGGAGGTATAAATCATTTGGCAAATGTTTGTCCCTCTAGGAGATTCAGGCAGTCTTCTGGGAGTAATAAAGAAACAAAAAGGAAAAAATCTTTTAAAAATGTTCCGTCTGTTACTATTGGCAGGGTTGAGGCAGAAATTGTAGGTTTTCCGTTTGCTTTTAGTTCCCGTTTTGTCCTGCCTGCTAGGGTGGCGCTAGAGAGCAAGAGCATTTTTTGTGAGATTTTTGTGGATAGTGGAGCAGCTGTCAATCTCATTGATAATCAATTTGCAATAACTCATGGTTTCCAGGTATGCACTTTGGGAAAGGATATTCCTGTTTTTGCTATTGATTCCGCTCCACTTTCTCAGAAATCATTAAAGGGCATAGTTCACAATATCCGTTTAATTGTGAGTGATGCTCATGTTGAGGATGTGTCATGTTTCGTCCTTAGCGGTTTGCCTACTCCTCTAGTGTTGGGGCTACCCTTGCTCACTAAACATAACCCCACCATTGATTGGCAAGCGAGGCAAATAAATGGTTGGAGTGACTTTTGCAGAGAGAATTGCCTCATGACATCTGTTTCTGAGGTTTCTACTAAGACTGTACCACCTTTCCTCTCTGAATTTTCGGATGTCTTCTCTGAGAGTGGAGTTCAGGATTTGCCTCCGCACAGGGAGTACGATTGCCCTATTAATCTCATCCCAGGCGCCAAGCTGCCTAAATCTCGTTTATACAATCTTTCCCAACCTGAGAGGGTCGCTATGCGTGCTTATATCTCTGAGAGTCTGAGAAAAGGACACATACGACCCTCGAAGTCACCTGTTGCCGCTGGTTTTTTCTTTGTTAAGAAAAAAGATGGTTCTTTAAGACCTTGTCTGGATTTCAGGGAGCTGAACAGTATCACTATTCGTGACCCTTATCCGCTTCCTCTGATCCCGGACCTGTTTAACCAGGTTGTTGGGGCTAAAGTCTTTTCCAAATTAGACCTAAGAGGGGCATACAACCTGGTCAGGGTCAGAGAAGGAGACGAATGGAAGACGGCTTTCAATACCCCTGAGGGCTATTTTGAGAATTTGGTTATGCCTTTTGGTTTGATGAATGCCCCAGCCGTTTTTCAGCATTTCGTGAACAGCATTTTTTATCATTTAATGGGAAAATTTGTATTCGTGTATTTGGATGACATCTTGATTTTTTCTCCTGATTTCAAGACTCATAAGGAACACTTACGTCAGGTCTTGCTCATCCTGCGGGAGAATAAATTATACGCGAAACTGGAAAAATGTGTCTTTGCGGTTCCAGAAATTCAATTTCTGGGGTTTCTTCTCTCCGCTTCTGGTTTTCGCATGGACCCCGAGAAGGTCCGCGCTGTGCTTGAGTGGGAGCTTCCTGAGAATCAGAAGGCGCTGATGCGTTTTTTGGGCTTTGCCAATTATTACAGGAAATTTATTTTGAATTATTCCTCTGTTGTTAAACCACTCACTGATATGACCAGAAAGGGGGTAGATTTTTATTCCTGGTCGGTAGAGGCGCGTAAGGCCTTTTCTAATATCAAGGAGAGTTTTGCTTCCGATCCCATCCTGGTACAACCTGATATTTCGTTACCCTTCATAGTTGAGGTTGATGCTTCTGAGGTAGGGGTGGGTGCGGTCTTGTCTCAGGGTTCCTCTCCTGCCAAATGGCAACCGTGTGCCTTTTTCTTAAAGAAACTCTCCTCCGCAGAGAGAAATTATGATGTGGGAGATAGGGAATTGTTGGCCATCAAGTTGGCTTTTGAGGAATGGCGCCATTGGCTAGAGGGAGCCAGACACCCTATTACCGTGTTTACTGACCATAAAAATCTGGCCTACTTGGAGTCAGCCAAGCGTCTGAACCCGAGACAGGCCAGATGGTCTTTGTTCTTTTCAAGGTTTAATTTTGTTGTCACGTTCCGCCCTGGGGTTAAGAATGTGAAGGCAGATGCCCTGTCACGTTGTTTTCCGGGAGGTGGGAATTTTGAAGACCCGGGTCCCATTTTGGCTGAAGGTGTGGTGGTCTCTGCTCTTTTTCCTGAATTGGAGGCAGAGGTGCAGGCAGCCCAGTCAGAAGCTCCTGATCTTTGCCCTCCTGGGAGGTTGTTTGTGCCTCTCGCTTTGAGACACAAGATTTTTAAGGAACACCACGATACGGTCCTTGCTGGGCACCCGGGGGCAAGAGCCACACTGGATCTCATCGCTCGGAGATTCTGGTGGCCTGCGCTTCGTAAGTCGGTTGAGGGTTTTGTGGCAGCTTGCGAGACTTGCGCTCGTGCCAAAGTCCCTCATTCACGGCCATCAGGTCCTCTCCTTCCCTTACCCATTGCTTCCCGTCCTTGGACACATCTGTCCATGGACTTCATAACGGACTTGCCTCGTTCCTCAGGGAAGACTGTGATTCTGGTGGTGGTGGACCGTTTTTAGCAAAATGGTGCATTTCATCCCTTTTCCTGGTTTGCCCAATGCTAAGACGCTGGCGCAGGCATTTATTGACCACATTGTCAAATTGCATGGTATTCCTTCAGACATAGTCTCTGATAGGGGCACGCAGTTTGTTTCCAGATTCTGGAGGGCTTTCTGTTCTCGCTTGGGGGTTCGGTTGTCATTCTCTTCTGCTTTCCACCCGCAGTCGAATGGCCAGACAGAGCGCGTCAATCAGAATCTGGAGACATATCTGCGCTGTTTTGTGGCGGAGAATCAGGAGGATTGGTGTTCTTTTTTGTCCCTTGCTGAGTTTGCTTTAAATAACCGTCGTCAGGAGTCCTCTGATAAGTCACCATTTTTTGGTGCATATGGGTTTCATCCGCAGTTTGGGACTTTCTCGGGAGAGGGGTCTTCTGGTTTACCTGATGAGGACAGATTCTCCTCGTCTTTGTCATCTATTTGGCAAAAGATTCAGGATAATCTAAAGAGCATGAGTGAGAGATATAAGCGTGTGGCAGATAAGAGACGTGTGCCTGGTCCGGACCTGAATGTTGGTGATCTGGTGTGGTTGTCTACCAAAAATATCAAATTGAGGGTTCCCTCCTAGAAGTTGGGTCCTAGGTTTATTGGGCCTTACAAGATCCTGTCTGTCATCAATCCTGTTGCCCACCGTCTTGATCTTCCTCAGACTTGGAAGATCCATAATGTTTTTCATAAGTCCTTATTGAAACCTTATGTTCAACCTATTGTACCCTCGCCTTTGCCTCCTCCTCCGATTATGGTTGATGGAAATCTTGAATTTCAGGTCTCTAGGATTGTGGATTCTCGTCTTGTCCGCGGTTCCCTCCAGTACCTCGTTCATTGGGAGGGTTATGGTCTTGAGGAGAGGATGTGGGTCCCAGTGACGGACATTAAGGCCACTCGTCTCATCAGGGCTTTCCATAGGTCCCATCCTGAGAAGGTGGGCTCTGAGTGTCCGGAGTCCACTCGTAGAGGGAGGGGTACTGTCACAACCAGACAGCTGAGAAGCTCTGACAGGAGCCTTCCAGATCCTCCTCCTTGAGTTTCTTTGTTTTGGTTTCAGTTCCTCATCTCGTTAGTCTATCTCAGCTGTCATGCAGTTGGACTGATTGCTTCCCTTTAAGTTCCTCCCCATAATGCAGTAGTGTGCGGCTTATACAACTTCCTGGAGTGTGTGTGCATGCTGTTCCTATTTCCCAGTCCTCTGCAAGATAAGTGCTGTTCCTTTATTTGTGATTTTCTGTCTGCTGGATTTCAGGAGACCCTGACTCCCTCCGTGTCTAGTGTAGGGAGCCGGTGGTCGTGTCCCCTCACTATTGTAGGGTCTTCAGGGATTAGATAGCCGAAGTACGTGGATATGCGCCCATCCACCTTTGGGGTGTTCGCATAGGCTGAGCAGTCAGGGAGAGTGGCAGGCCTCATGCAGGGGTCTCCCTTTTGTTCCTTAGTTGTGGATCCAGTGAGTCATTGAATATATTGCATTGTCTTGTTTCTTGTACACCATCCGTGACAAGGCCACTTTCACACGAGTGAGTTCAACGCATTGATCTTGCAGCGTGTCGGCTAGAACACGCGTCCTGACCTCCCAGCACTGACGGGGTCACATAGCATTATATTGATTTATGATGCTATGTAACCCTTACAGTTCTGGAATGTATTGTATAACACCGACAGCATTATGTAAGCGTTATACAATACATTCCAGAACTGTAAATGAACATAATGCTATGCGACCCCATCAGGGCTAAGGAGGCAAGTACGGGAGCTGCCGCAGACGCACGTGTGAAAGTGGTCGAAGGGTGAAACATGCATCTGAAAATCTTGCCATGGCACGTGCCTCTAACATTCCATGTCTGAGGCTTCTGATTGATTTTGCCTCCTAAGACAGCTGGCCATCTTGGCAAGGACTGTTGAAGAAAACTTTTTATTGCTTGTGGACTAGATTTTAAGTAGCAGTGATGGCCAGCCCTCCTTTTGATTCTTTCCTGTTAACAGAAGTGGTTCTGCTTTTAAAGGGCATCTGTCAGCAGATTTGTACCTGTGGAACTGGCTGACCTGTTACATGTGCGCTTGGCAGCTGAAGACATCTGTGTTGGTCCTGTGTTCATATGTACCCGCATTGCTGAGAAAAATGAAGTTTTAATATATGCAAATGTGCAAATGAGCCTCTAGGAGTAATGGGGGTGTTGCTGTTTCACCTAGAGACTCAGCCCTCTCTGCAACTGCTGCACCCTCTGCACTTTGATTGACAGGATCAGGTGTGATCACTTTCAAGAGGGCCCAGAGCTGAGCCTCTAGGTGTAACGGCAACGCCCCTGTTGCTCCTAGAGGCTCATTTGCATATATTAAAATATCATGCCAAATGCACATGTAACAGGTCAGCCAGTTTTATGAGTACAAATCTGCAGCCAGATTCCCTTTTAATATATTGGGAAGTTTCAGTTTTCCCCAGTTACATATCATCTGGTTTTGGGCAGTATAAGAGACATTGGTTTTACGTGCTGCATTTTTTTTCTAGATCTGGCGAGGAGCATTTCTTCTTGCTGATTACATCCTGTGGCGGCAGGATCTCTTCAGAGGGTGCACGGCATTGGAGCTCGGGGCGGGCACTGGCTTCACAAGTATCATCATGGCAACAGTTGCTAAGGCAGTCTACTGCACAGGTAGAGCATAACATTTCTTCCTAATATCATTCCCGTCACAGATGAATTATCCCCCCTGCCCAGAGTCCAGCTCACAGAACTCTCATTGACATCGTAAGACTCAAGGCATTTTATGTGAAAACTTCAAATGTAAGAAGCGAGGAGTAGAGTTTAAAGGGATTCTGTCATGACATTTGAGGCCTATAACCTAAACATATGGCCAGGTCCCTACTAATAACCTGAATCCGAAACTGTCCTTATTAAATGTGCCAGTGGCTCTATTAGCTCATAAAACAGGTTTTTATAACCTGTCATTCACCTACCTAAGGTGCCCAAGGGGACGTCGCTTCATACAGGGTGCCCTGCTGCAGCCATCTCCGCCTGGTGCCCAGAGCCGCCTTCCCACTAGAAATCGCCGCCCTCCCTTTCTATAAAGCTGCCTTCCTCACCTCAGCGCCGCCTCCCTCACCTCAGCACCGCCTCCGAAATCGTCCGCTCCCTCAGCCAGATCCCGTGAGGCTGTGAGAGGATGGCTGCAATAGGGCTGTCAAGGCAGGTTTGAGCGAAGTGCGCCGGATGGCGCATGCGCACTTCGCTCAACGAGGCCGCTGCCAGGAGTCCGCACGGGCGCATCAGGTTATACCTAGTGCGCACGCGCGGGATCTGGCTGAGGGAGCGGACGATTTCGGAGGCGGTGCTGAGGTGAGGGAGGCGGCGCTGAGGTGAGGAAGGCGGCTTTATAGAAGGGAAGGGCGGCGATTTCTAGTGGGAAGGCGGCGCTGGGCACCAGACGGAGATGGCTGCAGCCGGGCACCCTGTATGAAGCGACGTCGCCTTGGACACATTAGGTACATGAATGACAGGTTATAAAAACCTGTTTTATGTGCTAATAGAGCCACAGGCACATTTAATAAGGACAGTTTCGGATTCAGGTTATTAGTAGGGACCTGGCCATATGTTTAGGTTATAGGCCTCAAATGTCATGACAGAATCCCTTTAATTTTTTAACTCCTTAGTGACCAGCCTGTTTTGAGCCTTACTGACCAAGTGTTTTTCTTCCTTTTTTCATTGTCGCGTTCCAAGAGCTATAACTTTTTTATTTTTCAGTCTATGTAGCTTTTTTTGCGGGACCAGTTGTAGTTTTTAATGGCGCCATTTTTGGGTACACATAACTTTCTCATTAACTTTTATCAACTCTTTCTGGGAGGGAGATGGTAAAAACAGCAATACTGCCACTGCGTTTTTACGTTATAAATTTTACGGCGTTCATTTATTCTCTGGGTCAGTACAATTACAGAGATACCAAATACATATCATTTTTTTACGTTTTACAACTTTTTTGCAATAAACCCCCCCCCTTATTTTTTAAGAAAAAAATGTTTTTGCATTGCCACTTCTCAAGACCCATAACTTTTTTATTTTTCTTTATATGGAGTTGTGTGAGGGCTTGATTTTTGGGGATGACTTGTATTTTTCATTGGTATCATTTTGGAGTAAGTAGCGCTTTTTGATCGCTTGTTATTACGTTTTTTCGGTGGCAACTAAGAATAAATTATCAATTCTGTCTTTTTTTTTTAATGGTGTTCACCGTAGGGAATCATTTACGTGATCTTTATGTAGTCTGGGTCGTTACAGATGCAGCAATACCAAACATATGGGGAAGATTCTTTTTTGCAATTATTTTTTCATTGAAAAGCGTATTTTCAATAGAAAAAAAAGCGTAATTTTTTTATGGGATTTTTTTTATTGAATAAATGATTTTTTTTTTTACTTTTTTTTTTTTTACCACTTAATAGTCCCACAAGGGAACTATAACAGACAGCTTTTTGATTGCTTTTAAAATGCAATGCACTATCCCTATAGTGCATTTCATTTTAATGGCAATGCTATTCTGCCAGAGAGGCGCAGCCTGCTGGAAATTACTCAAGGCTGGTCTGGGGCCTACAGCAGACCCCAATCAGCCTTCACACACATCGGCACCCCGCAATCGCATTTGCGGGATGCTGTTGGGAGACAGAGGGAGTCCTCTCTTTTTGTCAGCACTTTACATGCGGCTGGCAATGGCACCCGCCACATGTAAAGTGTTAAACAGCCTGGACCTCCTGCCGGTCCGGGCTGTTAGAGCAGGGCAGCGGCTCTCATTTGAGACCTGGGTCCCCGCTCCCCTCTGCATGGGGGACCCGTGCAGCGCTTAGACTGGGCCGCCGTAAAAAGGCAGCTCAGCCTAAGGCCCCTTAGTGACCGCCTTAAAGGCATATGGCTGGTCACTAAGGGGTTAAGTATCTTATGAAATTACATGCTTTTAATGGCTCTAAGGTATTGTTTAGTTGTAGCCTATTTAAGAGCTGAAATAACCCAATTATACAGACACAGGCTGCACGGGATCCCTGAGTGGTTAATGGAGGGATGCCTGTTAAGAAGATATGACTACCAGATGTAGAAAGTAACATAGAGGTAGCTCACAGAGTTTTAAAGGCTATGTACACCTCCAGAGACAATTTTTTTTTTTGGTGATTGCTAAAAATCATGTTTTTCAATTGGCCTTTATTAAAAATATTGAGCCATTCTGTCACAAGGGGTTAACTGTTTTTCTAGCTGTGTGACTGGTACTTTCACTTTTGCTTTGTGCCAGCCATCTAATAAACCTTATCTCTAAACTACTAAGAGGTCACTGTTATTTAAGCCACATTTCTATCAGTAAAATAAGAACTGAGCTATAGTCAGTGTTTATAAGGTCTGACGCTGGGTTCAGACCTGAGCGTACTGACCTGAGCGCTCTGTATGCGCGATTCTCCGGGCGTCACATACGCGGCTCTGGAAGTAAGCGAACGCCCATTGTCACGCGTTCCCGGAACTCTATGTACGGGAATGCGCGACACTACGCCCAAAAGAAGCTCCTGTACTTCTTGGGCGTAGGGCGTTTTACAGCGCGTTCGTACGCGCTGTAAAACGCTCAAGTGAGAACCATGCCCATAGGGAAGCATTGGTTCTTGCCTGTTGAGCGTTTTACAGCGCGTAGGAACGCACTGTAAAACGCTCAGGTGTGAACCCAGCCTAAGAGCAGAGATAAGGAGCCCATCAGTTCCCCAACTGATGGAAAAGACAGAAAATCCAAAGGGTTTGGAAGGAATTTAAAAATATATATTTTTAGCTCAAAATGAGTACAATGCAATAATAATAAAAAAATGCCAACAAAGATGTACAGAGCCTTTAAGGGTATGTTCACATGTGGAAGATCTATTGCAGAAATTTCTGTGATTGATAAAATGCATGCATTATACAACAAGTTTGCCTAAAACTGGCCATGTTCGAGTGTGGGAGGGAAACACCACACCGAACATAGGAGGGAAAGGGGTGAGGGAATAAGGCCTGGAAACTAGGGTAAAGAGATGGGCACCTCCTAGTAAAACCCTAATCAAAGACCTGACTAACTACCAGTATGAACAGACCCCAGAGGTAGATGAGTTCATACACCAGAATACCTAGTGTCCTAACTAATCCTATAGGACCCTGGTGCTAATGTTAGGACTGAGACAACCTATTCCTCCAAAAGGAAGGACGAACAGGAGTCTCCCTCAGGCCTTATTACAAATGACACACAAAATAACCCAAACAAAATACAAAAGGGAAAGAAAACACTTCAAGTGGCTATGGCAGCACCAGTCGAACTCAGTCGAGATCCACACACCAGCTATCCACAACTCCAATAGAAGCTATAAACCACATAGCATAGTGGGAGAAACAACAATAAATAGAGATGGTTAAATGACCATAATAGCCACAGCTGGGGAAAGAAGTTGTGGCAAGCACCAGAAACAACACAGACGTAATTTAGTCCAAATGGAAAACATGTCAGATCAAACCACGTGTTGCCAGTCTCACCGATCTCTTGCCACCTGTTGCGGGAACGTCCATGACAGTACACCCCCCCCCCCCCCCTCTACAGGTGACCTCCGGGCACCCAGGACCACCCTTATCCAGATGAGACCTGTGAAAGGCTTACACTAAACGACTGGCATTCACATCAGATGCCGGTACCCACATCCTCTCCTCTGGTCCATAACCCTTCCAGTGAACAAGATACAGAAGAGATCTACGGAGAGTCAATAATCTTGGCGATCTGGAATTCCAAACTGCCGTCCACCATGACAGGAGCGGGTGGCAAGAGGGACAACTCCAAAGGTTCAACATATCTCTTCAACAAAGATTTGTGAAACATTATGAATTTTCAGAGCCTGAGGAAGTTCAAGGCAAAAAGCTGCAGGATTAATAATGCCAGCGATCTTATATGGACCAATAAACCTTGGACCCAACCTCCAAGAAGGAACCTTTAACTTAATATTTCTTTTGGACAGCCACACAAAATCACCCACCTTTGGTCCGGACCACTCATACGTTTCCTGTCAGCCACGCGTTTATACTTGTTGCCCATATTATTATTATTATTTTGAATTTTCCGCCATATTTTAGACAGTGATGACGAAAAAACGTTCCTCCTCAGGGATACCGGAAGTATCCGAATTAGAGAATGTGCCAAATTGCGGTTGAAACCCATATGCCCCAAAAAATGGCGACTTACCAGTGGACTCCTGTCTACGATTGTTTATGGCAAACTCTACCAAAGACAAAAACGAGGACCATACCTCCTGGTTCTCAGAGACAAAACATCTTAAGTAAGTCTCCAGACTCTGATTAGTGAACTCCGTCTGTCCATTCGTCTGAGGATGAAAAGCAGAAGAAAAAGAACGTCCCTCTGCCAGATCCCGCGCCTGCGCACTAAGCTCAGCCAATCTGCAGGTCATATTAGGGTTGAGCGAAGTGCGCATCAGGCCGGCGCATGCGCTGCCAGGAGTCCGCACGGGCCTAGTGCGCAGGCGCGGGATCTGGCAGAGGGACGGGAGGATTGCAGAGGCGGCGCTGAGCTGTAGAAGGCGGCGCTAAAGACAGGGAAGGCGGCGATGAAGACGGGAGGCGGCGCTGGGCACCGGACGGCGAGGGGTGCGGCCGGGCACCCTGTATTAACGGACCTCCCCTTGGGCACCTTAAGTAAGTGATTGGCAGGTTATAAAAACCTGTTTTTTGGACAAATAGAGCCACAGTGAGGTTTAATAAGGCCAGCTTAGGATTCTTCTTATTAGTCCGGACATGAGGATATCTTTAAGTTATAGGGGTAAAATCTGATGACAGAATCCCTTTAAAGCAGATCCAGGAGTAGCTCCCCCTAATTGCATGGGCTCATCCCCATACATAAGCCCAGGAGTATCTTAACCCAAAGTGTCAGAGGAAGATGATACGTTATGTGATAGTACGTCCTGCCAGTGGGGGCCCCTAGATCACTTTCACAGGCGTCTATCAATGCGTACTGCAAGAGACATAGTGGCTTCCAGAGACCCAGGATTCTCATAAAAGGCCAAAGCATCCTTCAGCCTCTCTGATAATCCCTGACAAAACTGACTACGGAGAGCCGGATCGTTCCACTCAGTATCCGTAGCCCACCTCCAAAATTCTGAGCAATAGATCTCGGCAGAACGCTCTCCCTGACGAAGGCCACGTAGCTTGTCTCGGCCAGGGAGGTCTGATCCAGGTTATCATAGATGAGAACCAGAGCTTTGAAAAATTCATCCACCAACCGGAGAGACTGAGATCCGGTCGGCAGATAAAAAGCCCATGACTGAGCGTCCCCTTTAAGCAACGAAATAACCACACCAACTCTCTGAATCTCAACTCCAGATGAGTGTGGACGTAGCTTAAAATACAATTTGCACGCCTCCCTAAACAAAGTGAAATTATCACTTCCCCCAGAGAACCTGTCCGGGAAGGAAACTTTAGGCTCGAGACAGACCTAGTAACCACCACCACCACTAGGACCAGCAGCATGTGGTCTCTGTATCTGCGAGACAGTCGTGCGGAGGTCAGGTACCTCCAAAGACAGCCCCTGCAGCTGTCCGGACAGTGCTATAGGATCCATGGCTGTACTGAAACAAGCAAAAAAAAAAAAGACAGTTTTGGCGGTTTATAATGTCACGTTCGGGTGTGGGAGGGAAACCCCACACCAAACGTAGGGGGGAAAGGGGGTAGGGAATAAGGCCTGGAAACTAGGGAAAGGAGATGGACAGTTCCTAGTAAAACCCTAATCAAAGTCCTGACTAACTGCCAGTATGAACAGACCCCAGAGGTAGGTGACTTCATACACTGGAATACCTAGTGTCTTAACCCTATAGGACCCTGGTACTAATGTCAGGACTAAGACAACCTGTTCCTCCAAAAGGAAGGACGGACAGGAGCTTAAAATAGCCACTTCAAGTGGCTATGGCAGCACCAGGAACTCTAGATCAAGATCCACACACCAGCTATCCACAACTCCAACAGAAGCTATAAACCACATAGCATAGTGGGAGAAACATCAATAAATAGAGAAGGTTAAATGACCATAATAGTCACACCTGGGGAAAGAAGTTGTGGCAAGTACATGAAACAACACAGACGTCATTTGATCCAAATGGAAAACATGTCAGATCAAACCACGTGTTGCCAGTCTAACCGATCTCCTTCCACCTGTCGCTGGAACGTCCGTGACAGTAGGGGGCCGAAATTTGTGTGTTGATAAATTTACATTTGTGTGAAAATCGAAGAAGGAAATCATCACTTTTACCTTTTCTACAGTTTTCAAACCAGCACCTGGATCTGAATACTTTTGTAATTGCATGTAATTAAAAATTTAGCACAGCCACTGAGTTATTTAATAAAATCTATCTGTAAAGCGCCACCTGCTGTTTACTCTTTTTCTAAATTCTTTGTCCTGCTCACTGAGATGGAAGCATATTCTCAGTTCCATGCTTGAACTGCCACTAGCTGCAGCAGACAGGACACACCGTCTGAGAAAGGACACAACCCCTAAGTTGCCAGCCTAATATAAAGCTAGCAGAACAACTAGAGCAGTGAATGGGGAGATCTCTGGTATATGGCTGGTTCTGGCTTTGTTAGAAAGAGATTTTCATGTACTAGGTTATGTATGATTTTAATTTTTTTACATTAGTTGAGAGATAACCCCTTTATGCCTCACTACTTGGAAATTCAAGTTTGACTCTGTTTCTGATTTTCCATGAACTTGGACTGTGGCTATTAGAGTGGTATGGTGGTACACTGCATTCAGTTTTGAACAGGTCAGCAACTGCATTTTCTCATGGGTTTTTATCCAGTAACTGGCAGTGTCTATGGAGTACATTCTGAACTGCACTTATAAGAACAGGGCAGTGGTTAGTAGCCAAACTTCTGGCTCCATTTTTCCGAACATCAGCTCCGACTCCAACATAAATGGCTGAAGTAGGGCTGCAATGATTACTCAATGTAATCGATGCAAAAAAATCCTCCATGCAATTTCCCTGCATGGAGGATTCGTTTAAATCACATGACCACGGAGCGTGAGTGAAGTGAAGCCTCTCACTCACCGCTCCGTGGCCTCCCGTCAGCACCGCGCTGCACTGACCAGGGCCTTGCTTGCACACATAGTCAGCGTGCTGCCTAACGCTGTGTGTGACATCTCAGTGCATGCTGGGAAGCGGTCACCGGGAGCAGGCAGTTCCGAGAACAGCCCGATAAAGGCCCCCGGTGGCTGTTCTTGGAACTGCCTGCTCCCGCTGACCGCACTTGTTTTCAGACCGCCTCGCGCACAGGCACAGGTAAGGACTGCCTCGCCGGACTTGTGAAAAAAGATGGCAGCCTGCATATGTTCGCGGGCGAACAATGCGAACTGGCCATCATTGGTGATTAGAAGGGGGCACCTGTGATTTGAAGGGCTGATGGCGCTGGGGGACATGGATGGAAATGGCATGGAGGGGCTGATGGAGTTGGGGGAGTAGGGGAAGGGACATGGATGGCATAGAAGGGCTGATGCCGCTGGGGGACATGGCATGGAGGGGCTGATCTGATGGCACTGGGGGAGTGGGGGACATGGTGGATGGCATAGATGCACGGGGAAGCTGGACAAGGCAATGGATGCCATAGAGGCACTAGGGGAGGGGGACATGGCAATGGATGGCATTGAGGCACTGGGGAAGGGGGACATGACAATGAATGACATGGAGGCACTGAGGGACATGGCAATGGATGGCATGGAAGCACTGGGGGAGGGGGACATGACAATGGATGACATGGAGGCACTGGGGGACATGGCATGGAGGCACTGGGAGAGGGGGACATGGCAATGGATGTCATGGAGGGGTAGATGGCACTGGGGGAGTGGGGGACATGGCATGGAGGGGCTGATGGCACTGGGAGAGTGGGGGACATGGTGGATGGCATGGAGGCATGGGGAAGCTGGACAAGGCAATGGATGGCATAGAGGCACTGGAGGAGGGGGACATGGCAATGGATGGCATGGAGGCACTGGGGGAGGGGGACATGGCAATGGATGGCATTGAGGCACTGGGGAAGGGGGACATGACAATGGATGACATGGAGGCACTGGGGGACATGGCATGGAGGCACTGGGAGAGGGGGACATGGCAATGGATGTCATTGAGGGGCAGATGGCACTGGGGGAGTGGGGGACATGGCATGGAGGGGCTGATCTGATGACACTGGGGGAGTGGGGGACATGGTGGATGGCATGGAGGCACTGAGGAAGAGGGACATGACAATGGATGGCATGGAGGAACTGGGTGAGGGGGACATGGCAATGGATGGCATGGAGGCACTGGGGAAGTGGGACATGGCATGGAGGCACTGGGGGAGGGGGACATGGCAATGGATGGCATTGAGGCACTGGGGAAGGGGGACATGGCAATGGATGGCATGGAGACACTGGTGGAGGGGGACATGGCAATGGATGGCATGGAGGCACTGGGGGAGGGGGACATGGCAATGAATGGCATGGAGGCACTGGGGGAGGGGGACATGGCAATGGATGGCATGGAGGCACTGGGAGAGGGGGACATGGCAATGGATGTCATGGAGGGGTAGATGGCACTGGGGGAGTGGGGGACATGGCATGGAGGGTCTGATGGCACTGGGAGAGTGGGGGACATGGTGGATGGCATGGGATAAGGGGGACATGGCAATGGATGGCATAGAGGCACTGGGGGAGTGGGACATGGCAATGGATGGCATGGGGGCACTGGGGGAGTGGGACATGGCAATGGATGGCATTGTGGAAGGGTGACATGGCAAGGGATGGCATGGAGGCACTGGGGGAGGGGGACATGTCAATGGATGACATGGAGTCACTGGAGGAGGGGGACATGGCATGGAGGCACTGGGAGAGGGGGACATGGCAATGGATATCATGGAGGGGCAGATGGCACTGGGGGAGTGGGGGACATGGCATGATGGGGCTGATCTGTTGGCACTGGGGGAGTGGAGGACATGGTGGATGGCATGGAGGCACTGGGGAAGAGGGACATAACAATGGATGGCATGGAGGCACTGGGAGGGGGACATGGCAATGGATGGCATTGAGGCACTGGGGAGAGGGACATGGCAATGGATGGAATGGAGGCACTGGGGGAGGGGACATGGCAATGGATGGCATAGAGGGGCAGATGGCACTGGGGGAGTGGGGGACATGGCATGGAGGGGCTGATCTGATGGCATTGGGGGACATGGCAATTGGCAATGGATGGCATGGAGGCACTGAGGGATTGGGGCACATGGCAATGGATGGCATGGAGGCACTGATGACACTAGGAGTGAGGGGCATGGAGGTGCTGATCTGATGGCACAGGGGGAGTGGGGGACATGGCATGGAGGGGCTGATCTGATCGCAGTGGGGGAAATCAGATGGCATGGATGCACTGGGGGAGTGGGGGACATGGCAATGGATGGCATGGAGGGGCTGATGGCACTGGGGGAGTTGTGCTGAAGGCACTGGGGTGGGGGAGAGCTGCAAGCACTGGGGAACTGAGCTGATGGCACTATGGGGAAACTGATGCCCTTGGGCTGATCGCAGGGGGGAACGAAGGGTATTAGGGACTGATGGCAGGGGGTTTGATGAGTTTTTATAAAGGAACACCGTCTAATTAATTTTTTCTTATTAGAGTACTCGACTTTTCGTAAAAATAATCAGTAGAATACTCGCAGACTACTGCTGCAGTCCTAGGCTCAAGTTTAATTAGTAATAATAGGTTTACTGTAGTAAAATGTTGACATCAGGCTTTTCAACAGGATAGCATAAGGCTGTGCTCACGTCTCTGTTTCAGAAAGAACCGTTGCATGCAGTGTGAAGTAGAGGATTCGGCAGGCTGTTACAGAGCTCTTCAAATGGAGATGTGAACGAGGCCTAAATAATCAGACTACTTAGATGAAACATAAATATACTTATTGGCACACAAGTTGTGAACAAAAAAAAAAAACCTTTCAAAAGGCTTTAACAGAAACATAGTAAGCAATATTTGTGTAAAAACATAATGGACCAGATTTACTAATGAGCCTGCGCCAAAAATCTGTCTAAAAAGTGGCTAGGACTCTGACAAAATGGCACAATTTGGCACTCCTAGGGTCTGTACACTATCTTGTGACATGCTTGGCATTTCAAAATGCGCCTAAATTGCACCTCATTTCTGGAGTAAAAATCTGTCTCAAGGTAAGCCAACTAATATTGACAAGTGTGTATCCCTGCACCATATTTTATCATCCAGCCTGAGTGCCAGAAATAAATCTGGTACAGGTCTAGACAGCTGGTCTAAGTTTTTTCTCCATCTATAGGGTTCATAAATCTGGGCCAATGTATTTTTTTAAGGTGGACCTTTCACAGGTCCTGACATTACAATATCAATACGTCTCACTGTAGGGCATGTTAAGGAGATGTCATCGCGCTAATGTTTTTCTGATCTGCTGCTCCGTTACGGCGCTGTACCCCCCGTTCTGCTTTGGTGCCCTGTATGCTAATCAGTAGCATCAGCACAGGGAGGAGGAGACGGCAGCTCTTTTCAGGGTCGTCTCCTTCTCACTTTAATAAACATACAGTTGCAAGAAAAAGTATGTGAACCCTTTGGAATGATATGGATTTCTGCACAAATTGGTCATAAAATGTGATCTGATCTTCATCTAAGTCACAACAATAGACAATAACAGTCTGCTTAAACTAATAACACACAAAGAATTAAATGTTATCATGTTTTTATTGAGCACACCATGTAAACATTCACAGTGCAGGTGGAAAAAGTATGTGAACCCCTGGATTTAATAACTGGTTGAACCTCCTTTGGCCGCAATAACTTCCACCAAACGTTTCCTGTAGTTGCAGATCAGACGTGCACAACGGTCAGGAGTAATTCTTGACCATTCCTCTTTACAGAACTGTTTCAGTTCAGCAATATTCTTGGGATGTCTGGTGTGAATCGCTTTCTTGAGGTCATGCCACAGCATCTCAATCGGGTTGAGGTCAGGACTCTGACTGGGCCACTCCAGAAGGCGTATTTTCTTCTGTTTAAGCCATTCTGTTGTTGCTTTACTTCTATGCTTTAGGTTGTTGTCCTGTTGCAACACCCATCTTCTGTTGAGCTTCAGCTGGTGGACAGATGGCCTTAAGTTCTCCTGCTAAATGTCTTGATAAACTTGGGAATTCATTTTTCTTGCGATGATGGCAATCCGTCCAGGCCCTGACGCAGCAAAGCAGCCCCAAACCATGATGCCCCTACCACCATACTTCACAGTTGGGATGAGGTTTTGATGTTTGTGTGCGGTGCCTCTTTTTCTCCGCACATAGTTTTGTGCGTTTCTTCCAAACAACTCAACTTTGGTTTCATCTGTCCACAGAATATTTACCAGTACTGCTGTGGAACATCCAGGTGCTCTTGTGTAAACGTGCATCAATGTGTTTTTTTTGGACAGCAGTGGCTTCCTCTGTGGTATCCTCTCATGAAATCCATTCTTGTTTAATGTTTTACGTATTGTAGATTCGCTAACAGGGATGTTAGCATATGCCAGAGACTTTTGTAAGTCTTTAGCTGACACTCTAGGATTCTTCTTCACCTCATTGAGCAGTCTGCGCTGTGCTCTTGCAGTCCTCTTTACAGGACGGCCACTCCTAGGGAGAGTAGCAGCAGTGCTAAACTTTCTCCATTTATAACAAGACAGAAACACAGAAATGAAGTGGCAATTCTGGAGGAGCTGCTCAGCCCCTGACACTGTGGCGTGTCTTTTATTGGAGGAGCAGCCCCACCGCATGTGGACCGCAATAAGTGACTAACCCCAGCAAAATATGCATACAATGGAGGATGTCGACGCGGTCCACATGCACCACAAGAGCATCTTGTGGTGCATGTGGACCGCGTCGACATCCTCCATTGTATGCATATTTTGCTGGGGTTAGTCGCTTATTGCGGTCCACATGCGGTGGGGCTGCTCCTCCAATAAAAGACACGCCACAGTGTCAGGGGCTGAGCAGCTCCTCCAGAATTGCCACTTCATTTCTGTGTTTTTGTCTTGTTAGATTTGGGTGTGTTTGGACACTCTGTTGCACCTAGTAACCTCCATCACATGGTCTGGCATAGGTGTGGCTCACAGCCTGGCCTCATTCACATTGTATTGCCACAGTATTCATGCTGGGCTTCTGTGTGGAAGCTTGGCTGTGAGCTGAATTATATCACCCCGAGACCGTGTTCACACCATAGTTAGAGCAGCGGCTAGGACCCTCTGCCGTGCTGAGTGACCGTGACGTGGTGCAGTGATGGGCTCCGATATTTTTCCTGACTGGAACATATTGGCGAAAGTCTCAGCTTTTAATACCTGCATTTATGACTTCCCAGTTTAGTCAGTAGCATTTCTTGTTGGTGCATTTCCTCTCTTTGTTTCATATGTTTCTCCATTTATAGACAATTTGTCTTACCGTGGACTGATGAACAGCAAGGCTTTTGGAGATACTTTTATAACCCTTTCCAGCTTTATGCAAGTCAACAATTCTTAATCGTAGGTCTTCTGAGAACTCTTTTGTGCGAGGCATCATTCACATCACGCAATGCTTCTTGTGAAAAGCAAACCCAGAACTGGTGTGTGTTTTTTATAGGGCAGGGCAGCTGTAACCAACACCTCCAATCCCATCTCATTGATTGGACTCCAGTTGGCTGACACCTCACTTCAATTAGCCCTTGGAGATGTCATTAGTCTAGGGGTTCACATACTTTTTCCACCTGCACTGTGAATGTTTACATGGTGTGTTCAATAAAAACATGATAACATTAAATTCTTTGTGTGTTATTAGTTTAAGCAGACTGGGATTGTCTATTGTTGTGACTTAGATGAAGATCAGATCACATTTTATGACCAATTTGTGCAGAAATCCATATCATTCCAAAGGGTTCACATACTTTTTCTTGCAATTTTATGTAAAACATTAGGATCAGTAATAAACCTGAAGAAAAACATTGCCATGTATTTAAAGATGTTTTCTGGGATTTTCAAAATGATGGCCTATCCTCAGCAAAGCTCATCAATATGAGCTCAGGGGTGGTCCAGCTGCCCAGCTGTTTGGTGAAGCTCTGGCACTCGCTGAGCTCTGGTGCGCTCCGTGGCCTCCTTGCAGCATACTGAGCACAGCGCCATCCTTTGGATGGCAGTTGTGTTTGGTATCACACCTCAGACAATTTCACTTGAATAGGAGTTGCGCCAAGTCCATGTGACTGATAAACGTGGCAGAGGAAGCGCTGCGGCCTGTTCATACAGCTCATTGGTGAGGGTGCTGGGACTCGGACCCCCGAAGATCTCATATTGATGACCTATCCTGAGGATAAAATCCCAGAAAAACCCTTTAATATTTTCAAAAAGGTTTATTGCCTCAGTCAGATCTTCCTCTATGGACTATCACAATTTTTTAAAATTATTTATAGGTGCCTTAGCTTGATATAATATATACAGCAATTATATTATGAAAATTTCAAGTTTCTGTGAAAGCAAGTATGCAGATATACAGTATTAATAATATATGATAGTTCATATTTTTAATTTGAAGCTGGAGTTGGCGATACATTTCTACTGACTCTGACATAATGACTCCACAGCCCTGACTAAGAGAAGGAAATGAGATTATGGCTCTTTTGGGGACAGCTATCATTGGGTGCAAATTCTATCTACAGTGATGTCAATCTTAGTGTTCCAGTAATGAAGACAGATTAATAACTCAATCCCTGGCAGGTGCCTTAAAGTATATGGACACCTTTGGGGGCAATTCCATCAACTGTAGAAGAATTTAACTTAAAGGGGTTTTCCGAGACTCATATACTGATGTTGTATCTGATCGGTGGGGGTCCAACACCTGTGTAAGAAGACAGTGGCGCTCGCAGTAGCGCCGTGATCTTCTCTCAGCTTTCCCTAGGCTGAGTGACATCATGTTCATTGGTCACGTGGCCTAGGTGAAGCTCAGCCCCATTTGAAGTGAATGGGGCTGGGCTGCAATACCAACAACAACCACTATACAATGTACAGCTCTGTGCTCGGTGAGCAGCATAGAAGGCACAGGAGCGCCGGTGCTTTCTCAAACAGCTGATCGGCGAGGGTCACGGTTAGATACTAATAACCTAGAGCTAGCCCTGTACAACACATGGGTCCAGAGATCTCCACATTCACTGCTCCAATTGCTCTGCTAGATTCTTGAGCCTGGCAGCTCAATGGGCATATCCTTTCTGCTGCAGCTCTCTCCCTGTAACTGCCACAGCTTCTAAAAGAACATATGGCTGGTGGCACTTGAAGATATAAACTGAGCACATTCGACTGGCTTAGTGAGACGGACAAAAAATAAGGAAAAGAACAAACAGCAGGCGGTACTATGCAGAGAGAGAGTTTATTGAATAGCTCCTACAAATTGGAGTGCTTGTGGTCACCCATTATTCCTAATTTATTTTTTTTAACCCCCGAAGAGAGAATATTTTGTTTGTCAAAGAAATACAGAAAATCACTAGTTCCACCAGCTTGTCATTCCTCAGCATCCTAGGCAGATGCTGCATTGATATGCGTCAGCAGAGAGATGTTATAGTACATGAGTTGTGAATGAATTGTTTTTAATAGGAAAAACATGTACAATAATTGAGAAAACAGGAATTACCACACCAAAGCATGAAGAGAATTGTTTGTGGCTTACCACATGTTTTGCCCTCTAAGACACACCTAGGTATTAGAGAAGGAAAATAAGAAGAAAATATTTTTCATCAGACCCCCAATGTTAATTAGACCTCGGCTTAGAGCCCCAATCAGACCCCCAATTGTAATCAGGCCGCAGATCAGACCCCCAGCGTTAATTAGACCTTAGCGCAGACCACCAATCAGGCCTTAGATCAGACCCCCAGTCAGACCTCAGACCAGACCTTCAATGTTAATCAGACTTCAGATCAGACAAAATAAATCTACTTACCTCTCTTGTTCCAGACGCTGCTGCAGATCCTGAAATCCAGCACTCTTCCTGACGAGGTGTGATCTGACGTCGCACAGCGTGAGGTCACAGAGGACACCTACGTCCTCATGCTGTGTGCAGGTCACAGTACGTTATCAGCAAAGTCCCTTTTAGAGACCCTCGGGCTATTTATTTAATTATATTCTAATGGTCTGAAGGACCATAAATCCCTGTAGGGGTCCCTAACTAATAGTTAAAATCTTATCTTTATTTTTTAACTACAGAAAAACATATAAGAAATGAACGGGGGGAAAAAAGAACACAATTAAAATTTTCAGTTACCAATGGAATGTGAGGTAATTATTGTTACTGCTGGTTGCTGGCTACAACCATTATTGGCATATTGATGTCTGTGGATTACAGAGTGCATGGGGATGTTTGTTCCATGTATATATTCACATTTATCCTGTGGGGGTCACAGGTTGGTGTTTGACATCCAACTCGTCACACTTTCAAAGTACTAGTGTCAAAAAAGGATGCAGAGAGCCACCACTGTCTAGCCCACACACTCAGGGCAACAATTTGGTTGACAGTGTTGCCACCCCTTAGGGCTGACACTATTGTAGCAATCTGCAATTAGACACACTTTGACAGTATGATCGCTCTATATCCGCTCCCTTTTTCTATGCGGCTCTGTCTGTGACAACTCTGTCTCAGCTCTATACTATTATCGGAGCGCTGCGAGTCAGTCAAACACCACTCTGTATTTTATCCCCACGATGTACAGTTCTCGGTCCCTACGCTACTCCTGAATCATCCACAAGACTTTCCTCACTTGCTCCGTAACTGTCTAAAATTGATTTGCACTATACCACCCCTCCCGACATGTTTCGCCACAGGCTGTGGCTTCGTCAGGGGATGTGGGGTATGGCTAGACACAGTACAGCACCGACAGAATAAGATCAGGGAGCGGTGTGTAGAGCCAGCACAAGGAGAGCTGTATTCACCATTCACCAGTCCTATTGTACTAATGAGCGGTTCCATAATGGAAGCACTCTTTAGTATTCACCTTATAAGATGCGCTAAGTGTCTTATAGGACAAAAATTGCAGTATTTTATCACTAAAGGAGTTGTCTCACTTCAGCAAATGGCATTTATCATGTAGAGAAAGTTAATACAAGGCACTTACTAATGTATTGTGATTGTCCATATCGCTTCCTTTACTGGCTTGATTCATTTTTCCATCACATTGTACACTGCTCGTATGCCGGGAGACAACCCTTTTAGGGAGGAAGGTCCTGACAGAGTAGGTATTTCCAATTATGTTGTCTACAGAAAAGCGGAGCGTTTCCAGTCCCCCATTACCTCCAGCTGTGTAGGAAGATTTTCAGTGGAGAAGCATTTGAGCATGCTCTCTGCTGCTCTGGTAAAGTCTGTGCACTGACAAAAAATAGTCGAGAACTGCGGTCGAATCCCCCATCTACAATATCTACCACTTTTTATTACTGAAAAATGCTGTGAACCAGAATAGCTATTTAACGGATTGTCACGAGGTATATAAATAACAATATGAAATGTACCCAACAATTGGATCTCATGCTCATGTTCATATTCCGCATTGTGAAGAAATTGCATCAGAACTGAGTGTTAAAGCAGATTTATCCTTAAAGGGGTTGTCCGCTTTTGTTATATTGATGACCTTTCCTCAGGCTAGGTCCTCAATCAGATCAGTGGGGGCCCAACTGCCGGCACCCCGGCCGAGCAGCTCTTTGAAGAGAAGGCAGTGCTCGTACGAGTGCTGTATTCTCGTCACTGTACAAGCACTGTGTTCTTTTCGGAAGGAGCCGCACCATTGAAATGAATAGGGACACCATACTTGTATTTACATCTGCTCATCACTGCAATTCTGACAACGAGCATGTAAACAGTGAAGAGAAGGCAGCGCTTCCATGAGCCCTGCCTTCTCTTCAAACAGCTGATTGGTGAGGGTGCCGACAGTCGGGCCCTCGCTGATCTGATATTGAGGACCTATCCTGAGGATAGCGCATCAGTATTATAAAAAGCGGATCCTCCTGCAATAAAGAAGTGATCATCACTTACCTGACAAATTCCACACTGCTTCTTTGGTTCTCCCGGCCAGGATCTGTTTACCCTGGTGCAGCAGTAACGTCACATTGACAACACGTGACCACTGCTGCCAATCACTGGCCTCAGAGGTGCACCCTGGGCCCTGTGTTCCTCTGTTTGAATGGAGTGGTGATCATGCATTCACGCTTCTGCCCCATTTGACTCTACCGGAGATAGCTGAGCACTTGTACTTTGCTAAGGCAGTCCCATAGAGTTACATGTGTGACCGCTGCCCCTTTCAAATGCTAAAGCCCAGGGCTCCTGCTGGGGACCCCAGCTATTGACAGGGGACAAGTGTTTGTGGCGGAACGACCCTTCAAAGAAACAGTGCAGCTATATTATCTTCCCCCAGTTCTTTCATTTGCATCAAATACAGTGAAACTTTTCAGAAAACGTATCCTTACTGTATTTGCCTCCCCAGGGATGAATACACGCCCTGCGCTGTACCGTAAAATATTACCCATTTTATTGGGTTACTCATATTACTAGTCGGCTAATACTAGATGCTTCATTAGAAACGTAAAAGCTGAAAATCACTTGGCAGTTGTAGGAAAAACCAATAAATGTACATTACTTCTGCCAAGTCGCACACGCACTAAGCGGGGTTTTCATTTCCCCCTATGCGTTACGATCATTGAATAATACAAAAGTCAATTCTGCATAGGAGCATGAACAGCTGGGTCTCATGAAATAGACGACGCACATAGAGATACATGGAATACAGTTCAAACACAAGCAAATATTTGTCGCCTGGTGCCCGTACACTTTGCTGCATTATTTGGAGCGGTTATAATTAAAGCGGCTCCATGAAGCTGCTAAGTAAATCCCTGCGGTACTAAATGCTGTGTCCAGTTAAGAGCAGGCGACTCCCCCAGAATGACAAATAACATTTTTGCCTCTTGTGACCTTTTCTTGTTGCTGCGGATTTGGTTCACGTAGCATTATTTGACTGACTGCTCCAAAGTCACTTCTAATCACATTGTAAGGCTCCATTTAACATGGGATTAATTAAAAGATGTTTTTAGTATCAGGCGAAAGATCATGTGGGATTGCATTTTTTTACCAATACTAAAACATTGCCCTTTATGACCCAGAACTCTCCATCAGTGTGATCCGGGATATAAATTGCTGTTCCATGAGCATATTTTAAAGAGGTTGTGCAACACGTACAAATGTATACCACATAACTGGTTAGATCACTTTTCCTAAATACCACCATTTATCAAAACTGCCTTATTCTAAAGTGATTAGCTGACCATTACACCTGGTCGCAAATCTGTTATTTATTTGCTGTAGTTTCTGTTTCTTCCTGCATCGGAGCCTTGTAATGTAGGATGTATGAGGCATTATTGGTGAGAACAAGGGGTGTGGTTAGTGTCACATGATCTGCCCTAAAGCATGATGGAACATTAGTCACATGACAAACCAGGAAATAGGATTCAAGCATGGGGGATAAGAGAAAACTGCAAATGAGGTAAATTTGAAAAACCACTATCCAAGGAAGAATGGGAGTTAGAGTAATTGATGAAAATAAACTTTAGAGTGAAAAGTAGTTTATGGCACAACCCCTTTAAAGAGGGTCTGTAATCAGATTTTACAGTACAAACTGCATATCCTAATGGCTGTATAATGCATTATGAAAGTTTTCTGTCCTAATAGAGAGTTAGTTTTCCTCTGTATTCATTAGCTAAACTCAATCTCCACCCACCTACAGTAGCCTGAAAAGCTTTGGCTTGTACTGAGCAGTGTGAGATTTCAGCAGCAGGAGAGGAGGTACACTGAAAGTTAGTTGGCAGAGATTAAGTTAGTTCATGAGTACACTTGGATTCCCTGTCTCTCACTTTCTAGCTAGAGATATAATACTCATTTTAATATCAGGAGGGAAAACTTTCATAAATAATTATACAGTCATTCTGACACGGATTTTCAAAGTAAATACACCAGCCTTATCAGGTTTGTGATCTATCAATGTATGCAGTTTTAAGGTCTTTTTATATAGGACTGTGTTACAAGCAGTTATCTGGAACAAATCAAATGTTTCTGATAGTTGTCTGATCATCAGCACAGATGAAGCTGCATTTGTATGGGGACTAGTGCTCGTCCAAATTGACAATCATTGTTTCAGGGCAACAAATCCCTATTTATACAGGACAATCTGATGTCCAGAAATGATAGTTTTTGGTGCTGGCTGAAAGACATGATCACCTATCAAGTGATTGCTGTTTACACAGGCCAGTTATCAGGAACTGATCCCTGATAATTGGCCTAATGAATGGTTTATGTAAAAGGACCATTATTGTGAAATTTGATGACAAATCCTATTTAAAGGGTTTTCCAGGAATTAATAAAATAAAATTACTGAAAATACTTATACATTACTTTAATATAAATATATTCCTAAATACTTTCATTAGTTATAATGTTTTGTCTAGGGACTAGACTGAGCTATAGAGCTGCCTCAGTGTCCTCTCTGCTCTATTTGTCAGGGATTATGATCCTGAATACAGATAAGATCTTCAGCTGAATTTCTGTAGGAATGGAGTTCATGAGGAGACATGAAGTACAGAGAGGAGGGTGGGGATGTGGGTAATGAGCAGCAGCTCTTCTCTCCATTACCACAGTCTGTTTGTCCATCCTCTCTGTACTTCATGTCTCCTCATGTACTCCATTTCCACAGAGATTCAGCTGAAGATCTGATTAACGGGGTCCCGGGTGTCGGACCTCCAACCGATCACATACTGATGACCTATCCAGAAAATAGGTCATCAGTAAAAAAAAAAAATCTTGGAAAACCCTTTTAAATTTTTTAATTACAAGTTTTACTAAATCTTTTCCCTCAAAATATATATCAGTCTGCTCAGCTCCTCCCGTTGTTTAAAAACTGCCTAAAAACTGTATTTCATTTTATGGCGACAGGTTCTCTTTCAAGGGGTATTTTTGCTTCAAGGAACTTTTAACATTTGATAATACTGGGCTGTACCCACTGGCATAACTATAGGGGTTGCAGTTGTGACCGACCTCTAAGCCAGGGGGTCCCAGAGGGCCCCCCTTGCCAGTGCTGCTGTATAGTTCCCTTAATAAGATGCAATGTATCTTCTAAGGGGAATACTAGTGAGCGCGCGTCCATTATGGAAGTGCTTATTAGTCTGCAGGAGGAGGGGGAAGAGAAGAGCTGTACTTAACCCTCCTCCTGCTCGCTCTTCCCGGAGCCCGCGCTGCTGTGTCCTGGGTGCCTGCAGCATCAGGACGTACAGAGCGCACTCTGCCCTAACGCTGCAGGAGGTCAGGTGACAGCAGCGCGGGCCCTGAGAAGAGATGAGAGCCGAGAAGACAGCCTGACCGGGAGAGGAGCGGCAGAGTAGGAGAGGTAAGTTTGTTTATTTATTTTATAGTCTGATCCGAGGTCTGATTGTGGGCCTGAAGGGTCTGATTTATGGTCTGATTGTGGGCCTGAAGGGTCTGATTTGGGGTCTGATTGTGGGCCTGAAGGGTCTGATTGGGGGTCTAGAGAGGTCTGGAGGTCTAATGGGGGGGGTCTGGAGGTCTAATGGGGGTCTTATCTGAGGTCTGATATTGGAGCAGGGTCTGACATGGAGGTCTAATGGAAGTCTGATATGGGGTCTGACAGAGGTCTAAAAGGGGTCTGGTCTGAGATGTGGAGGGGATTTGATATGGGGGTCTGATCTGAAAGGTAAGGGGGTATTCTTTTTGTACTGGCACACTATCTGTGTGGTACCAGTATTTTCAGGGGGACTGTTTCTGCAGTATAGTATTGGGGGAGGGGGGACAGGATGGGGTGTTGAGAAGGTGAGGATGATGGAAAAGTAGGAAACTAAGATGACTATTTATTAAACTTTACAGAGACAAGACAAGGCTAGAAGAAATAATCATGGCGTTCTAGTCTGAAAGGAGAAGATGAGGAAAGAGAATATCTACATCAGGGGAGACGTCACTGGATGTAAGAGGTACATATGTGGCGCTGTATGACCCTGTATGTTCTGTAGCACTGTATGTAATGTTTTCCAAGTATATCTTTAAAGGGATTGTCCTATTTTTTTTTTTTCTTCGTATGAGCGCTACCTTCTTGAGGATAGGTCATCAGTAGTAAAAAGAGAACAACCCCTTTGACAGTAGGACTGGAGAGAATGGGTTGAGTTGAGAATTTGGCATGGGGGGGCATTTCAATTACGTGCACCCCTGCCCCTTGCTATAAAGCACTGAGGGAAGGTGGGGGGCCCAAGCTGAACTCTTGCACCAGGGCCCATGAGCCTTTAGCTACGCCCCTGGCTGTACCATAAGCTGTGTTGTGTCCCCAAGCAGTATGTAATAAACCAACAGTGATTTTCCAGTTAGTGATACATGCTGAGGCCTTTGATTAGATGCAGTGGCGCATGTCACCCTTTGGAATGTGTACAGGCCTGGGATCGTAAGCATCGCTGACAGGTCCTTCTGCACTGGAACCAAGCAGCAGGGAGCAGGTGAATGGGTTACTTTGTTGAGGTACAGCTCATTACTGGCCAAAAGTTCCATAAAGCTGGGATCACCCCTTTAAGGATGCAGCCAATTTTTATTAATTCATTATTGGTTGATCTTTTTCCCCGCCTTCCAAGAGCCATAAATGTATTCACTTTTCGGTTCAGATAGCCATTTGAGGTTTTTTTTTGTTTTGTTTTTGCGGGACAAGTTGCACTTTAAACGGGTTGTCTCATGTCAGACAATGGGGACATATCGCTAGCATATGCCCTCATTGTCTGATAGGGGCAGGTCCTACCACTGGGACCCGCACCTATATCGAGAACGGAGCCCCAAATGTGGTGGAGGGCGCACTGAGCATGCGCATCTGAGCTCCATTTACTTTCTATGGGGCTGCCAAAAATAGCTGAGCAATGGTTCGGCTATAATCCGTCAGGCCCATAAAAGTGAATGAATGGGAGCGGTGGCCAGTCATGTGTTGGGTGGGGCTAGCAGGGACCACACGGTGATATGTGTCATTGAAAAGTCACGCAACAAGAAAATATATGCAACTTGTCTGCTGTCGCGCAACTAATTTAGAGCTGTGACTTGGCTGTAAAAACACAGAAAAGTCGCAGATGACTCACATGACGCACACGACTTACATTCAATTAGTGAAGTAAAAGTAGCATGCAACCTGCAACAAAAAATCCGTAGTTCTGTCCTCATTTCCCTCTCCCTATTATGTTCACTGATGCCCCATAATAATAGTCTGGACATACTGGGAGTTGTAGTTCTGCCCTCTTTTTAAAAAAAAGACTACACATCCAGACTCCTTATCGCCAGAAGCACAACAGACAACAGTCCACTTTTCCAGCATTTTCAGCAGATACCACTGTATGACTTCCATCTAAAGCTGCCATTACATCATGTGACCAAATATCATAGGAGAAAAATGTGATGTGAACACCGCCTTACACACTTGAATAATAACAGCTGTCACTAGAGAGGAAAACCTGATAGATTTCTGACAGCTGGGGAAGGTTCCATCAGAACAGGCATTTCCTCTCATTAACTGTCTCTAGCAACCATAGGCTGGGTTGTATTTGTAGATATTTGTTTGGGGAGGCGTGAAAATGGGTTTATGTCCGGGTTCTATTTCATTTAATGTTTGCGTGTGTCGTTAAAAGATATCGACAGTTTCCACTATAACAGCAGGGCAGTTTCTAGGGAATTTTGCCAACAGGGCGAACAATACAAAAGCTCCTCACATTTAAAAGAGGACCTTTCATGGGTCCCAACATTGCAAGATAACCATCAGGCTGTGTAGAGCGGAGCCCAGGGATCTCACTGCACTTACTATTATCCCTGGGCGCCGCTCCGTTCGCCCGCTCTGGCCCCCGATATATTCCACTTGCTGTATGGTAATTAATGCTAACTTCGCAACAGGGAGGAGACATCAGCTTTTCTCCTGGGCGTTCCTTCCCCCAGGCTGTGAGCTCTGCACTGCGATTGGACAGCGCTACAGCCTGGGAGAAGGAACGCCCAGGAGAGCTGATGTCTCCTCCCTGGTGAACCGATAGTAGCAATTACTATAGAGCGCGGGAGAAGGTAAGTGGGCCACAATGGGCGAACGGAGCGGCACCCAGGGATCATAATACATGGCCAGATAGTTATCTTGCAATGTTGGCACCCATGAAAGGTCCTTTTTAAAGTCTCCACAGATCTCAGTTTGGTCACTTTCCTTTTCTTTTCAGTTTGTTTACACATACCTTTTACATCCAGTGACGTCTCCTTTGATGTAGATGTTCTTTCCTCATCTTCTCCTTTCAGACGTTCAGATCCAACCATCATTTTTCAGCGATTTTTCGTCTCTGCAGTTTGACCAAAAAAATCTTAGTTTACTACTTTTCCATCATCCTCCTATCTTCTGGACAAATCATCCTACTACCCCCAATACTGTGCCGCTGTGCTCCCCAATACTATACTGCAGAAACAGATAAACCCCCTGATAATAGTAGTACCATGCAGAGCCCCCCATATAAAATATCCCTTCTTTGTAGCCTCAGTAGAAGCCCCCATTGTGCCCCCCAATAATGTGCCAGTAAGAAGTGACCCCATATATGCCCCCCAATAATGAGCCAGTAGGAAGTGCCCCCATTGATGCCCCCCAATAATGTGCCAGTAAGTTTCCCCATAGATTCCCCCCAATAATGTGCCAGTAAGTGCCCCCATAGATGCCCCCCAATAATGTGCCAGTAAGTGCCCCCATAGATGCCCTCCAATAATGAGCCAACAGGAAGTGCCCCCATAGATGCCCCCCAATAATGGGCAAGTAAGTGCCCCATAGATGCCCTCCAATAATGTGCCAGTAAGTGCCCCCATAGATGCCCCCAATAATGTGCCAGTAAGTGCCCCCATAGATGCCCCCCAATCATGTGCCAGTTAGAAGTGCCTCTCCATGCCCCCCCCGCCCCAATCATGTGCCACAAGTATTGTCCCGTATAAAAAAAATAAACACTTATACTTACCTCCATGTCAGCGATGCGATGCAGGCCTCTTCCGGCCTGTGTCTCGCGCTGTACGGCTCAGGCAGCGCAATGACATCGCGCCGCCTGCACCGGCCTCTAATAGGCTGCCGGCACTAGGCTGGCAGCCTATCAGAGGAACAGGGAAGGGACACACCTCTCCCTCCACTGCCGCAGCACAGCCATCTGTATCTCTGTCCTGAGGACGGCGATACAGATGACTATAGAGATGAGCTCATCCCCCGCTCCGCTCTCCGCTCCGACTCTAATTATATTCTCACCGGGGGAAGATTGACCCGTTGCCTCCCCCCTGCATCGCCAGTGTGAACAGCGCCCCGTGTGGTGGCACCCCCTCCTGGCCCTGGAAACGGCCCTGTATAACAGTGACATCTACAGTACCCCACCCGCTTAACAGTGACCTCCACAGCCCACCACCCCTTAACATTGACCCCCACAGTGCCCCGTCTCCTTAAAATGGGATCTCCAAAGCTGCCCACCCCCTTAACTTTGACCTTCACAGCAGCCTGCCCCTTTAACAGTGAGTTCCACAGCACCCCACTAACTTGACAGTGACCTCCACAGTGGCCCGCCCCCTTAACAGTCACCTCTACAGCACCCGCCCCTTAACATTGACCATAGGTTACAGTCCCCTTAACTGACCTCCACCATTCCCGGCACCCTTAACAGAGACCTCCACAGCGACTGCCCCTTTAACAATGACTGCCACAGTACCGCACTCCCTTAACAGTGACCTTTACTGTACCCTTTAACAGTGACCTCCACAGCGGCCTGCCCCCTTAATAGTAACATCCACAGAGCCCTCCCCTTTAACAGTGACCTTTACAACGGCCGTCCCTTTATTAGTGACCTTCACAGTACCCCGTCTCGTTAACAGTGATTTTGACAATATTCCCCCTGCTTAACAGTGACCTCCACAGAGCTGCATTCCCTTAAAATGTGACCTCCATAACACCCTGCCCCCTTAACAGTGACCTGTACAGCACCCCGCCCCTTGAAATTGACCTCCATAGTGGACCGGCTCCTTAACTGTGACCTCCACCGTTCCCTGCCCCCTTAACAGAGACCTCCACAGCGCCCGCCTCTTTTAATAGTGACCTCCACAGCATCCCGTCCCCTAACAGTGACCTCCACAGTGGCCACCCCTTTATTAGTGACCTCCACAGTACCCCATTTCCTTAACAGTGATTTCCACAACACCCCGCCCCCTTAACAGTGGCCTCTACAGCACTCTGCCCCTTTACACTGACCTCCTCCATAGCGGACCGTCCCCTTAACTGTGACCTCCACAGCGGCCTGCCCCTAGGGTAGCCAGAGGTCCAGTTTTAGGCCGGACAGTCTGGCTTTTAGACTCCCTGTCCTACTTCCTCCACAGGGCCTGGACGGACACAGGGATGTCCTTTTGAACAGCTCACTCTGACGGCAGCACTGTGCTGTCTGACCGTGAATTGCAGGGAGAAAGTCGGGAGGGGTGTCGCCTAATCTGGTTGGGGCATGGCTTAGCAGGACCTGGGGGTGGGGTTTTTAAGTCCATCTTTTGAGGGTGTCCTGAATGGCCACCCTATTTGCCCCCTTAACTGTGAGCTCCACAGCACTCCGCTCCCTTAACAGTGTCATCCACAGCGCCCTGCCCCTTTAAGGCCGTTCACCGCGTGAGGTGAACACATTGCACCCGCACTGAATCCGGACCCATTCACTTAATTGGGGCTGTTCAGATGAGAGGTGATTTTCACGCATAACTTGTGCGTTGCATGAAAATCGCAGCATGTTCTATATTCTGCGTTTTTCACGCAACGCAGGCCCCATAGAAATGAACGGGGATACGTAAAAATCTCAAGCATCCGCAAGCAAGTGCGGATGCAATGTGATTTTCACTCATGGTTGCTAGGAGAGGATGTTACTAAATTGATAAAAGTCAATTTACTGTATTATTTTCCCTTCTAACATGGTTATAAAGGAAAATTAAAGCATTCTTAATAGGTCCTTTGGCAGGTCCTGAAAGAAGAAGCAAGAAGATGATGCCTGCTGCGCGATCACTTAGATAAGGTGAGTTAATTTTTTTTATTTTTTAACCCCTCAATCCACATTTTAGTAAGCATTCTGTATTAGGAATGCTATTATTTTCCTTTATAACCATGTTATAAGGGAAAATAATAAAATGAGTAGAACACCTAATCCAAACTCGAACTTCAGTAAAGAAGTCCGGGTCTTGGTACCACATTCAGTAAACTGAACATTGTAACGGAATCGCAGTCAAAACTGACTGCAATTGCGTGCCTACACGCGCGGTTTTCCCGCAATGCACACGCGACGCATCCGGAGCAAATCTGGGACGCCCGTGTGAAAGAGGCCTAAAGCTGACCTACAGCAGTAAAGAAAAATGGCTGGGTTGTTACAGAAACCTTGTGTAAAACTGTGTGTATGTGGAGACTAAGGGCCTGCAAGCTCCTATTGGCTGATAAGGGTTATGTGACCAGGCTTCTATTGGCTAATGCATTTTTTGGGGAATATCTCAGGAACGGTACGTGCTAAAGAGCTGAGACCCGGTCTAAAACCTTCCCGGACGCCTGATGTACCTGTGTGCCAAATTTCGTGATTGTAATTGCGATGGTGCGGATTCCTTTAGCGAACATACATACACTCAGCTTCATACTGTATATTAGATGGCTGGTGGCAGCTGAATATCTAAACTGAGCACATTTATCCTGCTCAGTGAGACAAAAGAACAAACAGCAGGTGGCGGTATACAGATTACAGATCCATTTTATTGAAAGGCTCAGTAGCTATACTGAATATTTAATTACGGCCAATTACAAAAGTATTCAGATCCAGGTGCTGGTTTAAAACATGAAGAATATGTTTCGTGTCACAACTCCTCTAAACATGAAATTGGTTTAACATAAAAGCTTGATTTAAACAATAATAATAATTTTCTGATGAGACATTCCCTTTATATGCATACAGC
Organism: Bufo bufo; assembly: GCF_905171765.1. Classification (NCBI taxonomy): domain Eukaryota; kingdom Metazoa; phylum Chordata; class Amphibia; order Anura; family Bufonidae; genus Bufo; species Bufo bufo. The sequence goes on along the minus strand of NC_053395.1, from coordinate 71,047,876 downwards.
GTTGTTTGTGTAATATTAACAGTCCTTCTACATCAGTGATAATAGCTACTTTACTGCTGCATAAGTAGTCTTCAACGACCACACAAATAAGTGGCTATAAGTAATGAAGGTTTTAGCATCTGCATAACTGAATGGCCTGGCATCGTGTTACTCACATATTACTCATGGTTCAGCTGAGCGTTCATGACGCCTTCTGTAAACAGCGGTAGAAATGAGACGGTTAGATATGCAAGAATCAGATTCTGGACATGGAGCCAGCTCCAGTGAGATCTGATGCAGATTATTGTGTGAAGGGCACACCGGATCTGTTCTTTACCATTGGGGCTCATGCACACGAACACTTGTGGCCCGTAAACAGCGTGTGCGTTCCGTATCACGCTTGCGGACCCATTCACTTGAATGTTCTGTCAAAATAACGATCTGCTGCGCAGGATTCTCTGTCGCTATATCAATCGCTTGTCCCCGTAGAGCGGAGATGAATGCTCCATGTAAATGCAGACCTCATCTCAGCCGGCGATGTGACAGATATCAGGAGTGTCTGCTTCCTTCTCGATAATTAGTGTTGAGCAAATTGAAATGTCTGAAGTGGACTTCGATCTGAATTTCAGGGAAAATTTAATTCGCCACAAAGCTGAATTTCCTTGTCCTACGTGGTAACAAATCAATTTTCCCTGAAATGTTGGTAAGAAATAAAAAAATAAATCATACTCACCATCCATTTGAGCTCGAAGAGGCCGCAGTATGACGTCACCATGCACCGTGTGAGATTTTGCGCTGTATCTTCAAGCATGTACAATATACATTTTTTTTTAATGATTAACCCCTGAAAGGCCTTAATATTAATCTCAGATGCCACGATCAGTGATGAACGCAGCATCTAAAGGGTTCAATGACAATCTGCTGATTAATATATACGTGTTACATGGTCCAATACTGGTTTAAAAATGAATGCCGAGTAACGATATACAAGTTAATCAGTGCTTGTCTGAAGGACCTTCCACACAGCCGATGCAAAATGAATGGAGGACAAGCAATCGTTTTTACAATCCTCCATCCTCCATTCATATTGGCAGCAGCACATCCCCTATGTACACACAGCTATTGATCTAAATGGACCTTGGACACAACATTCTTTGCAATTTCTAAGCAGTACCAAAGGGTTTTATGGAGTTCCCAGATTAGACTTCACCAATGTGATATTCTCTTGTATCTATGGTGTATAAGAAGATGATTTTGATTTTGACTTTACAGTTTTTCTCTTATAAAAAAATACATAAAAATAATCACCATATTGACATTTTTTCTGTTCTACCTCCTTTGCCTATCAGTAATAAATGTACAACCTGGGCCTGATTGTTCTGTGGAGGTGGATGGAGGCACCCAGCATAACAACACAGGCTGCAAGGAATTGTGAGAGCAATTCAAAAAATCATGTCAGGTGAACAGTGTCGGAATTACAACAGTTTGCATATGTGCCTCCCACTTGTTAAAGGACCAAAAGTAATGGGACAGAATAATAATCATAAATCAAACTTTCACTTTTTAAAACTTGGTTGCAAATCCTTTGCAGTCAATTACAGCCTGAAGTTTGGAACGCATAGACATCACCAGATGCTGGGTTTCATCCCTGGTGATGCTCTGCCAGGCCTCTACTTCAACTGTCTTCAGTTCCTGATTGTTCTTGGGGCATTTTCCCTTCAGTTTTGTCTTCAGCAAGTGAAATGCATGCTCAATCGGATTCAGGTCCGGTGATTGACTTGGCCATTGCATAACATTCCACTTCTTTCCCTTAAAAAACTCTTTAGTTGCTTTTGTAGTATGCTTTGGGTCATTGTCCATCTTCACTGTGAAGCACCGTCCAATAAGTTATGAAGCATTTGGCTGAATAAGAGCAGATAATATTGCCCGAAACACTTCAGAATTCATCCTTCTGCTTTTGTCAGCAGTCACATCATCAATAAATACAAGAGAACCAGTTCCATTGGCAGCCATACATGCCCACGCCATGACACTACCACCACCATGCTTCACTGATGAGGTGGTATGCTTGGGATCATAAGCAGTTCCTTTCCTTCTCCATACTCTTCTCTTCCCATCACCCTGGTACAAGTTGATCTTGGTCTCATCTGTCCATAGGATGTTCCAGAACTGTGAAGACTTTTTTAGATGTCGTTTGGCAAACTCTAATCTGGCCTTCCTGTTTTTGAGGCTCATCAATGGTTTACATCTTGTGGTGAACCCTCTGTATTCACTCTGGTGAAGTCTCCTCTTGATTGTTGACTTTGACACACATACACCTACCTCCTGGAGAGTGTGCTTGATCTGGCCAACTGTTGTGAAGGGTGTTTTCTTCACCAGGGAAAGAATTCTTCAGTCATCCACCACAGTTGTTTTTCCGTGGTCTTCCGGGTCTTTTGTTGTTGCTGAGCTCTTCTTTTTAAGAATGTTCCAAACAGTTGTTTTGGCCACGCCTAATGTTTTTGCTATCTCTCTGATGTTTTTTTTTTTTTTTTTCAGCCTAATGATGGCTTGCTTCACTGATAGTGACAGCTCTTTGGATCTCATCTTGAGAATTGACAGCAACAGATTCCAAATGCAAATAGCACACTTGAAATGAACTCTGGACATTTTATCTACTCATTGTAATTGGGATAATGAGGGAATAACACACACCTGGGCCATGGAACAGCTGAGAAGCCAATTGTCCCATTACTTTTGGCCCCTTAACAAGTGGGAGGCACATATGCAAACTGTTGTAATTCTTACATCGTTCACCTGATTTGAATGTAAATACCCTCAAATTAAAGCTGACAGTCTGCAGGTAAAGCACAACTTGTTCGTTTTATTTCAAATCCATTGTGGTGATTTATAGAGCCAAAAATTTTAGAATTGTGTTGATGTCCCAATATTTATGGACCTGACTGTATGTGATTTATTCAAAGAACATTACATGGTAGAATGTAGTTCAAATTCAGATTTTTTGAAAGCAGAAAGAGATCATAACTGGAGAACACATAAAATTAAGGCCTCCTGCACACGGCCGTTGTTTTGGTCCGCATCCGAGCAGCAGTTTTGGCGGCTCTGATGCGGACCCATTCACTTCAATGGGGCCGCAAAAGATGCGGACAGCACTCTGTGTGCTGTCCGCATCCGTTACTCCGTTCCGTGGTCCGCAAAAAAATATAACATGTTCTATTCTTGACCACACTTTGCGGACAAGAATAAGCAGTTATATTAAAGGCTGTCCGTGCCGTTCTGCAAATTGCGGAACGCACACGGATGCCATCCGTGTTTTGCGGACCGCGAAACACACAACGGTCGTGTGCATGAGGCCTTAGGCTGATTCTTCTTACCTTATTCAATCCACTCCTGACTTTGCCTCAGAAAGCAGCATAAAAACCTGAATGTGTAAACTCTGCATGAAAGTGGTTGTTAATGTGGCACTTCACTTTGCAATCCTAACGAGTCCAAACACTTCCATGCTTCTTTATAATGTAGATGTTAGGACCAGTAATAAATTGATATTTTCCCTCCTCTACTACTTGATTTTAATTTTGCATTGTGTTACAGCTGTTTTATGTTATCAGAAGTGTTTCTGCTTTAATCACATGCATTAGCATTTATATTGGCTTGTTCAATTGAATAATACCGTACACATTTCAGGTGAAACTAAACAGCAGTTGATGTTTCATTGAGATGGTTACTGCTTCTACCAGTATTTTCTTTAGCAGGAGCAATCGTCGCTTGAGCACTTAAAGAAGACCTGTCACCTCCCCTGACATCTGTTTTAACAGCTACAAGGGGTGTTCAATAAGTTATCTACCCCAGCATGTTCTGTCAGTGTTAGAGAGCTTAGCTTGTGTGTGCAGTTTAAGACGTCTGGACTTGCAATACATACAGTAGCAGTTCAGTCTGATGAAAGCAGTGGAAATGACAGGATGGCAAGTGCAGTACAGTGCAGGTCTACAAAGACAGTGAGGGATTTGGAGCCTCGTTCTGTGATTATATTCCTTACAAAGGAAGAAAAGAAGCCCAAAGAAATCCATGAAAGGATGATTGCTGTATATGGCGATGATGCACTTTCCTACTACCAAGTAAAGTATTTGGCCAAGCAGTTTAAATGGAAGATGACCCCCATTCAAGATGACCTTTCGAAACATCTTCAGAGGAAATGTGCCGCAAAGCAGAGGCCACAATTTTGGAAGATATAGCTCAGAATTAGGCCTTTCAGTTGGCACCGTCTCCTGTATTATTCATGATGTCAAAAGTCAGTTCCCGGTGGGTGCCACGAATGTTGACACCTGACCAAAAAAAAATTGTCGCCAGCAATTTAGCCAAGAGAATTTAGACATGCTTATAGAAAGTCCAGGAGACTTCTATTCTCAAATTATTACTGGTGAAAAAACATGAGTCCACCACCATGATCCTGAGACCAAAGAAGAGTCAATTCAATGGAAGCACAAGGGGTCACAAACTCCAAAGAAATTTCATATGCAACAGGTGTTTTATTACAAAAATTGATGCCGCACAAGAAAATTACTGGACACGCCTACGCATCAAGAATTAAGGCATTACGTGAGGCAATCAAAGAGAAATGCTGCAGGAAGTTGTCAGCAGGTGTGTTGCTGCTTCATGACAATGCACCAGGTCACAAGTCTCGCAAATCACAAGCTGAGCGGGACGAATTTCCTGATGATGATGCAGTCAAAGAGGCGATAACAGGTTTCCTGCAACAGCAAGAAGTCTCCTTCTATTCTGAGGGCATCTGGAGGCGAAGTGGAATAAGAGTGTTGAAAGACAATGAAGATTGCATTGAAAAGTAAGTTTCATTTTCTTTGAAAATTTGGTTTTCATAGGCAGGTATATAACTTATTGAACACCCCTCGTACTTGAATCCTGCCTGTAATAACAATGCTGGAGCATCTATTCTTTTGACTATGTTGCACCATTCGGTTATTATTCCTTATAGAAATTTAAGAATGAATTGCTATCATTTTGCAGTGGAGGTCCAGCTTGGTGTTACCTGTTGGGGGGGAAGGGGGTGTCCCTGTACAGTCAGACTCTACCCAATCATTGCTGCCAGTGTCAGACTGTACAGGGACACTCTTTCAACTGGTAACACCCTGGTGGAATTTCTCTGTAGACTGCTAGCAATTCATTGATGACTTCTAGAAGTAATAATAATTATATACTGTAGATTGAGGAGTTGTGAGAGGTCCTCTTTAACTCCTTCAGTCCCTGCAGTAAAATAATGGGGACCTGATGTCACGGCTGTTTGTGTACGCTGTGACACTGTTGCCACACTTGCGGTTGCCCGCGGCAACGTGTTAGAGCATGCGGTGGCAGTGTCTCGGCCTTCTGGGTGATTGCCGTGACATGGTTGCCACGCATGCTGTTGCCGGCGGCAACGTGTAGCTTACTATGCTTGTGTGTGCACTTCCCCTTTAAGTGGCTTCCTTCCCTTGTCTGGTGTTGGAAGGGTTAACTCCCTTCCTAGTGTTTTGTTAACACTGGGTTTATGTGTGTGTGGGTGTGGCTGCTTGGGCTATTTAGCCTCTGCTGGATGCCTGAAGCTGGGGGGTACTCCAGCCATGGTGTATGCTAGAGCTATCCTTCTGGTCTTCATATTCCATCTGTCCAGTGAGGGCCACCCTTGTGGTCATTGATGTTCTTATGGTGTCTCACGTTTATTGCAGCTATGGGTGTCCTGGGTTCCTGTGTGGTTTGTGGTGTGTGGTGTGTCCTTTTAATGTTGGTGTGGGCTTGTGCACGGGTTCCAGTCAGTGTGTCTGTGGCAGGTAAGTGTGTTACTAGTCTCGCTTACCTGCCATCTCTATAGCTGTATGTGTTCCCCTCTCCTTGCAGCCTGGCCTCAGATAGAGACTCCTGTTCCTCCATTACTGGGATGAACAGGTTGTCTCTCCCCTGCTCCTATGTGAGGGATTACCAGGGCGACTTAGGGTTTCTAGGAATCCTGAGTATGAGTCGTCCTACCATCGGGGTCCACTCATACAGTGAGGAGTCAGGGAGAGGATTAGGGACGTGGTAGGAGGTGACCTGCTCCCTTATTACTCCTTTTGGCCAGGCTGATCCCCTTTACCCTTTGTTATCGCACGGTGGGGTATTTCCCCCACTCCCCGCCGTGACACCTGATCGGTTACCATGAAAGCGTGGACGCTTCTGAAGTTTCCCAGACTGCTATGGTAAGCTCCCTGCTAAGCTGTGCACAAAGCACAGCTCAGAAGGGGGCGTGTCCAAATCGTATTCACCCTAATAGAATCTCTATTAGAGTGAAAGGAACAAGGGATCAAAAAGGTTGAAAGTTATCATTAAAAAAGTTTAAAAAAAACTAAAAATATTAAAAGTATAAATCACCCCCCATTCCCAATTTTTCATCTAAAAATATATAAACAATAAAAAATAAACATATTTGGTATTACTGCGTTCGAAAATGCCTTAACTATTAAAATATCAAAGTCTTACCTACCACAAAAATGGTACCAATATAAACTACAGTTCGTCCCGCAAAAAGCAACCCCTTTAAGCTCTCTGGATGAAAATATAAAAAAGTTATGGCTTTCAGAAAATGGTGATGCAAATACATTATTATTTTTTTTTCAAAAGTTTTAATATTTTTAAAAGTAGTAAAACACAAAAACCTATACTAGTTTAGTTTTACCGTATTCGTATTGATCTGCAGAATACGGACGTCATATCATTTGACCCCCATGTGAACGCCATGGTGTCAATACCCCAAAAACCTTGGCAGAATTGTGGTGTTTTTTTTTCCAATTTAACCCTACAAATATATTTTTTTCCATGGTAAATTAAATGGTACCCTTAAAAAATACAACTAAGCCCACAAAAATAAGCCTACATATGGCTATATGAATGAAAAATGTAAAAAGTTATGGCTATTGGAACGTGGGAAGATAAAAATGAAAATACCAAACTAAAAATGGGCCTGGTACTTAAGGTGTTAAATGGGCTGAAAAAAAGTATATTTGTTGTGTTGCGTCATGTTTGTGTTCCTCTGATAGTGTCTAATTCTAGAGAACTGCACCTAAAAATAATTTCTCCGTAATACAGAAGATGAAAGTAGAATCACACAGAAGAGATTTGCGCACACAGGAGAAACATTAACTTTGAGAACATACAATGTGTTCTTCACCAGTACATTGGATAAATCTCATTTTCCTTCACGTACAAAAGAGTTTTTTAAATTTAATTTGTACCACGCTTTAGGCTACTTTCACACCGTCAGGGTTCAGCAAAAACGCTTCCGTTACTGATAATACAACCATCTGCATCCGTTATAAACGGATCCGGTGGTATTATGTTTAACATACCCAGGACGGATCCGCCATGAACTCCATTAAAAGTCAATGGAGGACGGATCCGTTTTCTTGCTCCGCATCCCAGTGCAGAAAGCAAACCACAGCATGCGGTGTGAAAATGGAACGGAATGCATTTAGGAGAATTCCGTTCTGTTCAGTTACGTTTTGTCCCCGATGACAATGAATGGGGACAAAACGGAAGCGTTTTTTTCCGGTATTGAGACCCTATGACTGATCTCAATACCGGAAAATATTAACGCTAGTGTGAAAGTAGCCTTACATGAGCATTTTACAATATGAAGAACAAAGTTCAGCACCATTTTTGGGGTTTTCTTAGGATGACTGTATTTATACCACAATCAAATATATATATATTTTTTAAAAGGTAATAAGAGGAATGAGCATGTAAAAGCCTGGGTAGTTCTCACTTTGCTAACACTTAAGGTAATTGTTGTAAAATCAGCTGTATTTTCAACTGGGAAGATTATAGAGGTCATTTACAAATATTTTTACTCCAGCTTTTGGCGTAAAAATAGTCACAAGCAGGCTTTGACTGTCACGCAGAGGAACAGGTACTGTAAATCCCCTGGTGGCTCCCTGAGCAAGGGCGGACCCCCAGTCCCCCACCCGTGCACAAGTGCATATGACACGGTAGAGTGACTGCACTACATATGAATAGGCAGTTTATAGTATATCAACAAGCCTATATCCATGGAGTTGAGGGCACAACAGGGGGTACTTTGTTTAAGAGACCATCAGGTGGAGGAGAAGACTTCTAGGCAATGAGGCATACCAACAAGTATCCTCTTTCCTCCGGGACCTGTCTTCTCAAAGTCACTGCAGGGATCCCATAATCAGTCATCTTGAGAAGGTAGTATTTGCATGTAGCTGTATATTGGGCCCCAGAATAAATTTTACTGGTGGGCCCTCGGCACTCCAGTCTGACTCTAGTCGCAAGTTCCCTTTTTGAGCAGTGGCTTGTTGCACAGCTTGTGTTGGAGGGTTTTCGACAGTTGGGCAGTTTGACTGTATGCCAGGGCCATACCTCTGGCCCCAGCAAATTTACTAACATGTACACCTGGAAACATGCGTACATGTTGGAGAAAAACTACGTCAGCCCTGCTTAGGCTGCCTAAGATTAGCCAGTTGTTTTTTTTAAAAATAAAACATGATAAAAAAAATGTTTTTACATTTTAGGCTACTTTCACACCTGCGTTCGGGTGTCTGCTCGTGAGCTCCGTTTGAAGGGGCTCACAAGCGGTCCTGAACGCAACCGTCCAGCCCTAATGCATTCTGAGTGGACGTGGATCCGCTGAGAATGCATCAGTCTGCCAGCGTTCAGCCTCTGCTCCGCTCAGTGAGCGGACACCTGAACGCTGCTTGCAGCGTTCGGGTGTCCGCCTGGCCGTGCGGAGGCGAGCGGATCCGTCCAGACTTACAATGTAAGTCAATGGGGACGGATCCGTTTGAAGATGACACTATATGGCTCAATCTTCAAACGGATCCGTCCCCCATTGACTTTCAATGTAAAGTCTGGACGGATCCGTTCAGGCTACTTTCACACTTAGAAATTTTTCTAAGTTATAATGCAGACGGATCCGTTCTGAACGGATGCAAACGTCTGCATTATAGGAGCGGATCCGTCTGATGAAACATCAGACGGACCCGCTCCGAACGCTAGTGTGAAAGTAGCCTTAGCCATTTTTTCCTGGTCATACAATAATACCTTAAAAAAGACTTTCTGTTTTCGGTTGTCAAATTGTGATAGACTTCATGTCCACTTTTGGGTAATGTCTTGGCTGTTGATACATGAACATTTTGCGTGGGGTGCCTTTTTGGAGGGTGGGCTATTTTTTGCATGTTAGTTTTATCATATATATATATATATATATATATATATATATATATATATATATATTACACACATTTCTGCGACTGAAAATCAATTCCATTCATCACAATGGGTTTGTTTTGGTGGGTAGCACATGGATGTCTGCAAGCCCCATTCAGTTGAACTGAACAAATTTTCGGAATTTTCTACAACAAAATCTGCAGCGTGTGAAGGCACCTGCTAGTACTGGAACCCAACATTTGGTTGCCCAATGGCTATATTAATATAGCCATTTAAGTGAATGGGGTTGTGTTAAAACTCTCAGGACTGGAGGTGGTCGATCTAACACTATGCAAGGAAATTCAGTGAAGGAGCCACATATTATGTGGCAAAAAAATGAATCCTTTCATCCCTGGGCGATTTTCCATCTTTGCATTTCCTGTTTTTTTTTTGTTTGTTTTTTTACTTCCAACCTTCCTGGAGCCATAACTTTTTTATTTTTCCGTTAACATATCATGGGTTTGTCTTTTGCAGGACAATTTGTACTTTCTAATGGTACATGTACTGTTATACAATACAGTGGAAAAAAAGTTCCAAATGGGGTGGAATTTTGCCACAGTTTTATGGGTTTTGTTTTTACGGTGTTCCCTATGTGGTAAAACTACTTTATACTCTGGATTAGTACGATTATGGTGATACCACATTTCTATAGTTTTTCTTCCATTTTAATACTTTTAAACTTTGAAAAGAAATGTTTCTTTGCATCACCATATTCTGACCCTATAACTTTTTTATTTTTACATCTAAGGAGCTGTGTGAGGGCTCATGGTTTGAGGGGCAATCTGTACTTTTCATTGATTCCATTTTGGTGTGTGTATGACGTTTTGATAATTTTTTATTCAATTTTTTGGGGAGTTGAAGAGACCCAAAAATTCTGAATCAGCCATTTTTTTTTCCTGCCTAAGGCCTCATGCACACGACCGTTGTGTGCACCCGTGGCCATTGTGCCGTTTTCCGTTTTTTTTCAATGGGTCCGTGGAAAAATCGGAGAATGCACCGTTTTGCAGCCGCATCCGTGATCCGTGTTTCCTGGCCGTGAAAAAAATATGGCCTGTCCTATTTTTTTCACGGCCAACGGTTCACGGACCCATTCAAGTCAATGGGTCCGTGAAAGAACACGGATGCACACAAGATTGGCATCCGTGTCCGTGATCCGTGGCCGTAGGCTAGTTTTTATACAGACGGATCCGAAGATCCGTCTGCATAAAAGCTTTTTCATAGCTGAGTTTTCACTTCGTGAAAACTCAGAACCGACAGTATATTCTAACACAGAGGCGTTCCCATGGTGATGGGGACGCTTCAGGTTAGAATATACTAACAGAACTGTGTACATGACTGCTGCCTGGAAGGTGCTGCAGCCCCCCCCCCCCTGTAGTTAACACATTGGTGGCCAGTGTGGCCGCAATTTGTAGAACCATTATACTTACCTGCGAGCTGCGATATCTGCGTCCGGTCGGGAGCTCCTCCTACTGGTAAGTGACAGGTCCGGCCGGGAGCTCCTCCTACTGGTAAATGACAGGTCATGTCACTTACCAGTAGGAGGAGCTCCCGGCCGGACCTGTCACTTACCAGTAGGAGGAGCTCCCGGCCGGACGCAGAGATCGCAGCTCGCAGGTAAGTATAATGGTTCTACAAATTGCTAAGTAACCATGGCAACCGGGACTGCAGTAGCGTCCTGGTTGCCATGGTTACCGATCGGAGCCCCAGCGATTAAACTGGGACTCCGATCGGTACACTCCGCTGCCACCAATGATAGGGGGGAGATTTTAATTAGGAGGGGGAGGGAGGGGAGAAGGCCCACTGGCCACCAACGAGTTAACTACAGGGGAGGGAGGGGGGGGGGCCCACTGGCCACCAACGAGTTAACTACAGGGGAGGGAGGGGGGCTGGCCGCACTGGCCACCAATGAGTTAACTACAGGGGAGGGGGGGGCCCACTGGGCACCAATGAGTTAACTACAGGGGAAGGGGGGGCCGGCAGCACTGGCCACCAATGTGTTAACTACAGGGGGGGGGGGCTGCCCCCTGCTGCCTGGCAGCACCTGCCAGGCAGCAGGGGGCAGTCATGTACACAGTTCTTTTAGTATATTCTAACCTGAAGCGTCCCCATCACCATGGGAACGCCTCTGTGTTAGAATATACTGTCGGATTTGAGTTTCACGATGTAACTCAAATCCGACAGTATATTCTAACATAGAGGCGTTCCCATGGTGATGGGGACGCTTCAAGTTAAAATATACCATCGGATTGGAGAAAACTCAGATCCGATGGTATATTAACTCCTGACTTTACATTGAAAGTCAATGGGGGACGGATCCGTTTGAAATTGCACCATATTGTGTCAACGTCAAACGGATCCGTCCCCATTGACTTGCATTGTAATTCAGGACGGATCCGTTTGGCTCCGCACGGCCAGGCGGACACCAAAACGACTTTATTTTCATGTCCGTGGATCCTCCAAAAATCAAGGAAGACCCACGGACGAAAAAACGGTCACGGATCACGGAAAAACGGAACCCCGTTTTGCGGACCGCAAAAAAATACGGTCGTGTGCATGAGGCCTAAATGGGAGGAAATGCTCAAACCCCAAACACTGTGGCGTGTTTATAACCAGGGGAGCAATTCCTCCGCATGTGATACGTTGCTAACATACAATGGAGGATGTCGGCAGCGGACCACATGCACCACAAAAGCATCCTACACAAGATGGGATAATGTGTGGATGCAAATATAAAAATACATAAATCACTGTGAAAGGTGCACCACAATGATATGCAACTGACAACACTGGCTAATCCAGCGGTTCTCAACCTAGGGGTCGTGACCCCTTTGGGGGTCGATCGGCCCTTTCCGGGGGGTCGCCTGAGGCTTCCTATTGTGGGTCGCCCGCACAACGGCAGCGGCCCCTTATCCTCGCGCACAGGAAGTGATGTCCTATCACTGCCTGTGCTTGAAGGAGCCTGACGTCTGGACGGGTAAGTCGGGCCGCCTGTCTGCTGAGGTCCGAGTTTTTTCGTTAATGACACCGCCGCTGAGCACCACTGCCACCAATGATTTAATTGAGCCTGGCTAATTTTATTTTAATTATTTGGCTGAGCAAGGCTTAATTTATTTGGGGGGACATGAAGCACCGCTGATTTATTTATTTGGGGGACCTTGAGCACCATTTATTTATTTGGGGGGACGGGACCTGAAGCCCCGCTGATTTATTTATTTGGGGGACCCTGAGCACTTCTGATTTATTTATTTGGGGGACCCTGAGCACCATTGATTTATTTATTTGGGGGTACCCTGAAGCCCCGCTGATCTATTTATTTGGGGGACCCTGAGCACTTCTGATTTATTTGGGGGGTACTTGAAGCACCACTGATTTATTTATTTGAGGGGTACCCTGAGCACCACAGATTTTTTTTTAATTTTTATTTTTTTGGGGGGGGGGGGGGGGTACTGTGAGCACCACTGAGTTATTTATTTGAGGGGTACTGTGCGCATCACTGATTTATTTTTTAGGGGGTATTTGTTGTTTATTATTTATTTTAAAGTTATTTATTTGGTTTACAAATATTTTGTATTTATGCTAAAGTTCTGTGGTTATGAATGAATACTTGTGTATTTGAATTAACATTTGGTGTATTGGTGTCTGTGCGTGTTTTTGGTGGGTCATCATAACAGTAGCAAAATTAGTTATGACGTAGCAAGGAATAAAATGTAATGGTTGGGGGTCACCACAACATGAGGAACTGTATTAAGGGGTCACGGCTTTAGAAAGGTTGAGAACCACTGGGCTAATCCCTCAGGCTGATGTTAAAGGGAACCTGACAGCAGCAAAAGCCATCCCAAACCGCCAGCAGTACCTTCAAGTAGCCTGCAGTGAGTTTCTAATGATGATTTTCTTACTGCATTCTGATGAGGCATAAGTATGAAAAACGTTCTTTTATCCTCTGTCCGCGCTATTTTCCAGTCAGGCTTGAAGTCAAGGGGTCAGCAGCCTCCTTTCTTCAAGTCAAGGTACCCACGCCCCCTTCCCTGCCTCTTCGCTGTGACTGACTGCGCTTATGCCCGACAGCCGGCTGTCAGTCACAGGAGAAGGAACAGGGAAGGGTGCGCTGTTACCTTGTCTTCAAGCCTGACTGGAAATAGCACGGACGGAGGATAAAAGAACGTTTTTCATACTTGTGCCTCATCAGAATGCAGTAAGAAAATAATCATTAGAAACTCACTGCCGGCTACTTGAAGGTACTGCTGGCGGTTTGGGATGGCTTTTACCGCTGACAGGTTCCCTTTAAGAACTGAGACTTTAGCTAATGTATTCCTGTCAGGAACACATCTGAGACCTTTTTCACCACCGTCAAGTTATCTCAGCGTGGCATGGGTTCATACCACTAGCTACCTACGGTGTGTGAACACGGTCTGAGAGGTGCTAAGATACAACTTACAGCCAAGCTCCCACATACCTCCATAGTGAAATCACTCTGGTAGTGGGAGAGAATAAAGAGCTATAGTTTGACTTTTTAAACATTTTTTGCAGTTTTCCCCAAGTAAAACTAAAAAATAAAATAAAAAAAAAAGCTAAATATAGATCACATAAAAAACATTGCAAATTTATTTTGGTAGTCCAACAAGTTAAAGTTCACTTCTATGGGGCTGAGCTGCGCCTAGGCCACGTGAACGATGAATGTGTCATCACCCAGCCTAGGGAAAGCAGCGAGAAGGCCTCTGTGTTATTGCTAGCCCCTCTGCCTTCTGAAACAGCTGATCAGCACGGGTCCTGAGTGTCAGAGGGTAGTATTTAAGTCTCGGAAAACCCCTTTAAAGGGATTCTGTCACCAGGTTTTGGCCTATAGAGATACGGACATGCACGGCTAGATCGCCGCTAGCATGTCCGCAATATATGTGTCCTATAGGGCTGTGTGGTTTTAATTTCTTTAAAAAAGGATTTTATAGATATGTAAATGAGTGTTGAATGTGTCCAAGGGGCTGCACTAACCTTACTTGTGCCCAGCACCGCCAATGTGGAACCATTCACTTCAATGGGGCTGTAGAAAATACAGAAGTTACTCCGTGTGCTCTCCGTTTGTCCACATGGCCGTTCCGCAAAAAAGTAGCGCATGTACTATTGTTCATAAATCACGGTCCGAGGCCCCAGTCAAGTCAATAGGTCCGCAAAAAAATACGGAACGCACATGGAATACATCCGTATGGCATCCGTATTTTGCGGATCCATATTGTAGAAATGCTGTGATTAATAAGTTACTGTTTCTGTATACAATCCGCAAAAAACTGATCAAATACGGATCTGTGAAAAACGGACCGCAAAACAACAACGGTCATGTGCATGAGCCCTTAAGCTGTATTTTGGCTAGCTTTTAATACTTTTATTTGTTGTTTGTTCAGTGCAGTAATAGAAGAGTCTTATAAAAAAAAACATAATAAAAAAGTGAATCTGAAAAGTCAAAGAACACCCACTTAGCTGATAATTATCCTGACTGTGATGGATGACTGAGGAGCCCAGTCACAGTTGGGTACAGTCAACATATTAACCGCTCCTGTGAAAATTGCTGTCAAGTCATGTACTCACAAGATAAAGGATTCTTCTCTCCTAATAAGGTTATTTGGGAAGACAAATAACAAATGGCTTCTTCTGATTCGTAATTGTATATCAGTTTTGAAATGTACCGGTACAATGTCAATGATGTGTCGATGCCATTTCTTTAGATTCAGCCCTCAAACATGTATATTTTATCTCTTTCCAAACACTAATTTGCCGCTGTGTAACACCCAAAGAGATTTTCACATCTTCCCGCAGGCAGACAACCATTGCTAAAAATAAACACTGTTGACCGGGAAGATTGAGAGTATTTATCTGCTTGTTAAACTCTTGTTGCAGGTATTACTAACAAAGACTAAAAGACGAAAGAAGACTCTACCGCGTCCTATCTATTACATATAATCCATACCTAGTATGTATGCCTTTATCATAGTAGGGAAGATTGCATTACATTTTCAGTCAATTCTTCATGTATTGTTGAGGATGCATAAATACAGTGATATCACCAATATTTAAAAAAAAAAAAACGGAAAGACCAGCAAAACCATTCAGAAGATTAAAATATTAAAGGGTTTCTGTCATAAGAAATTACGTTATGTAGCTGACTGACATTAAGGATGTGCTAATGTCAGCAGTACGTAACAGTATGCTTTATAACTCCCTGCCTGCCGCCGTTCTCTTAAAATAAAGACTTTTAAAATATGCTAATGAACCTCTAGGTGCTATTAGGGCGTTGCTTTAGCACCTAGAGGCTCGGTCTACGCACACTTTGGCATGCCCAGGTCCAGTTGACTTTCGAGTTCTCCTCATCGTCCCTTAAATCCCGCGCCTGCGCCGTCCCACAGATTCAAAGGTCAAAAGGAAATTCGTTCACGCTACGTTTACTGGTAAAAGGTGAATTGCGTTATGGATTCTGTTACCACGGACCATAATGCAATTCTATGATGGAATGCATAACGGAATGCCTTTAGAGGCATTTCATTATTCATTCCGTCATAATAGAAGTCTATGGGCTGCAAAGCGAATCCATTCCATTTCCGTTATGCAGGGGAGTCCTCTCTTGCATAACGACGTTCGATGATGGGCGGTTTTCATCCCACCTCTAGTATAAACCAAGAAGTGGCGCCATTCATTAGACATAGTGTCCAGTGCAAAAACTGCAGGATTTTTTATTTTAGTTTAAATATAAAAAGTGACATGAAAAACTAAAAATGACATCAAACATTATTAAAAAATATTTAAAAAAGTGATTTAAAGAGGACCTTTCACCAGAATAAAACATCTAAACAAACTATACAGCCATGTAGAGCGGCGCCCAGGGATCCCCCTGCACTTACTGTTATACCTGGGCGCCGCTCCGTTCCCCCGTTATAGCCTCCGGTATCTTCATAGTTAGGCTCCACCCAGGGGAACCTGACGGCGTCTCATTCTCCCATGCTGTAGCGCTGGCCAATCGCAGCGCTCAGCTCATAGCCTGAGGGAAAAAAAACTCTCAGGCTATGAGCTGAGCGCTACAGCATAGGAGAAAGAGACGCCGTCAGGTTCCCCTGGGTGGAGCCTAACTATGAAGATAACGGAGGCTATACCGGGAGAACGGAGCGGCGCCCAGGTATAACAGTAAGTGCAGGGGGATCCCTGGGCGCCGCTCTACATGGCTGTATAGTTAGTTTAGATGTTTTATTCTGGTGAAAGGTCCTCTTTAAATAGCAAGTCATTTTCTGATGACACAATTCCTTTAAAGCATATTCATTTATAACTTTATAGGGAGACAGAGCTCCCTACAGAATGTCTTGCTTTCCCTTCTCACAGACATATAGCTAAAATGGATTTATCATCAGAAATTACATATTTAAATAAGGTATTTATTCTCAACATTTTACATTTTTAAATAACAAATAATTCCATATACGGAAAAATAATCTTTATTGAAGCATATAATAAATAATGGGCAAAAATACCATCACAGCGCATGATAAAAACAGAAAATGATGATTACTTACCGGTAATTAGATTTTCCAGAGGAGAGGCCATGACAGCACCATGAGAGAGAGAGGGTCCGCCCCTCAGACAGGAAACCTGCAGAGAACAAAAGGGCGGACACTCTCCTTCTAATTCAGTGTGATATCCAAGCATCGGAGTAAGGCCGCCATATATGTTAGAGACACATTTACTTTTATTTATATGTATATAATACTTTAATTTTTATTTTTTTGCTGCTACACCTAAGTGAATATAGGGACATCAAATCCGCCAAAGGGAGGGAATATAAGGGTGCTATCATGGGCTCTGGAAAATCAAATTACCGGTAAGTAATCATCATTTTTTCCTTCACCCATGACAGCACCACGAGAGACTTAACAGAGGAACAATCAGGGTGGGCGAGTAGAAAGAAGAACCTTTTCACCAAAGGAAGACCCCGAAGGAGAATTTAAGTCCAAACGGTAGTGCCTATAAAAGTTTGAAGGAGAAGACCAGGTGGCAGCTTTGCAAATATCCTCAATGGGGACCGAGGATCTTTCTGCCCAAGAGGTAGCCACTGCCCTGGTAGAATGTGCTCTGAGATCCATTGGTGGAGATAACCCCAAAGACAGGTAAGATAAAGAGATAGCCGAAACAATCCATCTGGCAATAGAGCTTCTTGAAGCTGCGCTTCCCTTATTCACTCCTTGGAATAGAATAAAGAGTGAAGAAAATTTGTGCCGTTGTTTGGTACGGGAAATATATTTATTAAAGCCCTTCTGACATCCAAACAGTAAAGGGACTTCTCTTCCTCAGAACCTGGATTTTTAAAAAGGGTAGGAAGAGTAATCTCTTGTGATCTGTGAAATTTGGAAGCGACTTTTGGTAGAAAAACCGGGTCAGGACGAATCACCACCTTGTCCTGAAAAATCGTGGTATACGGAGTTAATGGAGATAGCCTGGATTTAATATATTCTACGGGCAGATGTTAATGCAACCAGGATACATAGTTTCAGGGTGAGACATTTTATGGAAATGGAATCTATAGGTTCAAATGGAGGACAAGATAAGGCTTTTAAGACTACATCCAAATCCCAAGGAGGAGGCCTGACTGACAACACCAAAGAAGATCTGTCAACTGCTCTAAAAAACCTAGATACCCATGGACATGCTGCAATCTTCTGATTGAATAGAGCTGACAGGGCTGAGACATGTACTTTTAGGGTACTACCTGCTCGACCTAGGTCTAACCCTTTTTGGAGGAACGCTAATACAAAGTTTATGAGTGCAGAAGGTTGGAATATCATTAATATTAATTTGTGCAAAGGTTAAAGTTTTTTGCCATACCCTAGTATGAATGGTGATAGTAACCTGCTTCTTACTCTTTATAAGGGTCGAAATTAGGGCCTCAGAAAAAAACCTTTTTCCAAGTTCCAAGCAGGTAAGAGAAGGTTCTTAATGTGAGGATACAATACTGGGCCCTGGCTCAACAGGCCCCGGATCTCTGGAAGCATCCATGGGTCCGAGACTGACAGGATCCGGAGCCACGTGAACCAAGATCTTCTCAGCCAAAAGGGGGCAATGAGGATCACTCTTGCCCTCTTTTCCCGGATCTTCCGCAACACACTGGGAATTAATGGAAAGGGAGGGAAGGCGTAGGCCAGGTGAAAGTCCCACTTCTGAATCAGGGCATCTATCCCATAAGGGGATCTGGTTTGATCTAGAGAAAAAAAAAATTGGGACTTTTTTGTTCAGGTGAGTCGCGAATAAATCTATGTCTGGATGTCCCCAGAGGTCCATTATCTTTTCGAAAACGGATTGGTCGAGAGACCACTCGGTCTGAGACAGGATATGACGACTTAGAAAGTCCGCCTGTTTGATTTCGATGCCCCTGATGTGGACTGCCGAGATTGAAGTACATACTACTTCTGCTAGATTTAGGATTTTGTAGGCTTCTCGCATTGAAGTGCTGCACTTTGTGCCTCCCTGTTTGTTCAAGTATGAAACTACTGTCTTGTTGTCTGTTAGAATTCTTAAATCTCTTCCCCTTATCCTGGGAAGGACAGAGTTCATTGCCAGACGCACAGCCATCAGCTCTTTCAGGTTGTAGGACCCTTTTTCTTGGACACTTCCCCAAAGGCCCTGAAGGGAGACTTCCTGAATATGGGCACCCCATCCCCATGGGCTTGCGTCTGTGGTCAGACAAATTAGCTTTTCCATTTTCCATGGAACGCCCTAGATTAGATTTCTTTTTTCCAACCACCATGTTAAGTTTTGGAGGGTCTGGCTTGATATTTAAATTTTTTCTTCTAGAGAGTTGCACTCTTGCCATTGGGACAAGATTTCCCATTGTAGACCCCTTGAATGGAGCTGTGCCCATCGTACAGCTGGAATACAAGATGTATGAGTCCCCAGGATAGACATCCCCTTCCTTATTGAAATTACAGGGTTTCTGATCAGGCCCCTGATTCTTTCTTGGATGAGCCTCACTTTTTCCTCTGGCAAAAAACATCTCTGGAGGGATGAATCTAGAATTAATCCCAGAAAGGGCTGCCTCTTTGCTGGACGTGGTTTTGATTTTTCCTGATTTATTATCCATCCTAAGGTGTTTGGGATATTTATTAATCCTGCTACCGCCGTTCTGCAGACATTTTCTGTAGTTCCAACAATTAAAAAATCGTCTAGGAAGGGAATGAAAAGAATATCCCTTTCCCTTTATATGGGCTGCCATTTCTGCTATAATTTTCGTGAATACTCTTGGAGCCATAGATAGGCCGAAAGGGAGAGCCTGAAATTGAAAATGTTCTAACTGATCCCCTACACTGACAGCGACTCTTAGGAACCTCCCAAAAATTGGGACGTGATAATACGCATCCTTGAGGTCGAGTACTGCCATGAAACAATGAGGCGATAGAAGGTTGATGGCTGATTTGATAGTTTCCATTTTGAATTTATTGAGCTGGAGGAACTGATTTAACTTCTTTAGGTTTATAATAGTTCTTAGAGACCCGTCTGGTTTTCCTACTAGGAATAGGGGGGAATAAAACCCTTTGCCTTTCTCTTGCTCCCTTACCGGGATTAAAACTGATTTTTCTATTAGATTTTTTTACTTCTTGTTCCATGACAGATCTGCCTAGCCTTGAAGTTTGAGTTTTTGTAATAAAGAATCTTGCTGGAGGGACCAGATGGAATTCTAATTTTAAACCGCTGCGGATTAAATCTAGATCCCAAGAACTTGATGAAATTTGGGACCATTCTATGAAAAAAAAAAATTGTCTGCCCCCCTGGAAATCTGGCATCATTGTTGGTTTTGTTTATTTTTATCCCCAAAGGACTTGTTGAAGAAGTAGTTTTTACCCTTCCTCTGGTTCCTAAATCTGTCATCTCTGGATTTTTGTCAGAGTCTCGATTTCCTCTGAAGGTACGAAAGGACCGGTTAAATCTATTTCCAGAAAAAGAAAAATTTTGGAACCCTGGAAACTTTCTGTTTTTATCGGCTGCTTTATCTAATAGATCGTCCAAAGTGGGACCGAACAGGTGTTCTCCTTCGCATGGGACACCACAAAGTTTATTTTGAGACGGGAGATCGCCACCCCAATTCTTTTGCCATAGAGCTCTACGTGCCGAGTTGGATAATGCTGCAGATTTGGCCGCCAATCTGACTGAATCAGCGGAAGCATCAGCTAGGAAGTCCGCTGCTTTTTTAATTGTTGGAAGGGAAGCAATAATCTCTTCCCTGGGACATCTGTTTTTAAGTTGGTTTTCTAACTCTGAAAGCCAGACTATAAGGGACCTGGCTGTACAAGTAGAGGAAGTTGATGCCTCCCATGCTCCTTTTAAAAAGATATCAGCCTTTTTATCTAAAGGATCTTTTAATATCCCCATATCGTCAAATGGAAGGGCTGTTTTTCTAGAGACTATAGAGATAGCTACATCTTTTTTGGGGGCTTCATCCCCTGTAGCAGAGTCTTTCTCTTTGAATGGATAGTTATGCTTTAAATTCTTTGATATAAACACTCTTCTATTAGGCTTTTTCCATTCCACTTTGATTAAGGCTGAAACATTTTTGTGGACTGGAAATGTATTATGCTATTTGGATTCTAGGCCTCTAAACATGATGTCCTGAATAGAACGGGGCTCTCTAGTTTCCTCAATGCCCATGGTTGAGCGAATCGCTTTCAGGAGTTTCTCTGTGTCCTCTAAGGGAAAACAGGGTCTTCCACTAATCTCGCCATCTTCAGAGGAGGATTCTGAGGAATTTTCAGATTGGTCAAACAGAGAGGAGTGTATCTCTTCCTCCTCAGGGTCAGAAGATATACACTCACCTAAAGAATTATTAGGAACACCATACTAATACGGTGTTGGACCCCCTTTTGCCTTCAGAACTGCCTTAATTCTACGTGGCATTGATTCAACAAGGTGCTGATAGAATTCTTTAGAAATGTTGGCCCATATTGATAGGATAGCATCTTGCAGTTGATGGAGATTTGAGGGATGCACATCCAGGGCACGAAGCTCCCGTTCCACCACATCCCAAAGATGCTCTATTGGGTTGAGATCTGGTGACTGTGGGGGCCATTTTAGTACAGTGAACTCATTGTCATGTTCAAGAAACCAATTTGAAATAATTTGAGCTTTGTGACATGGTGCATTATCCTGCTGGAAGTAGCCATCAGAGGATGGATACATGTTCTCATTCTGTTTACGCCAAATTCGGACTCTACCATTTGAATGTCTCAACAGAAATCGAGACTCATCAGACCAGGCAACATTTTTCCAGTCTTCAACAGTCCAATTTTGGTGAGCTTGTGCAAATTGTAGCCTCTTTTTCCTATTTGTAGTGGAGATGAGTGGTACCCGGTGGGGTCTTCTGCTGTTGTAGCCCATCCGCCTCAAGGTTGTGCATGTTGTGGCTTCACAAATGCTTTGCTGCATACCTCGGTTGTAACGAGTGGTTATTTCCGTCAACGTTGCTCTTCTATCAGCTTGAATCAGTCGGCCCATTCTCCTCTGACCTCTAGCATCCACAAGGCATTTTTGCCCACAGGACTGCCACATACTGGATGTTTTTCCCTTTTCACACCATTCTTTGTAAACCCTAGAAATGGTTGTGCGTGAAAATCCCAGTAACTGAGCAGATTGTGAAATACTCAGACTGGCCCGTCTGGCACCAACAACCATGCCACGCTCAAAATTGCTTAAATCACCTTTCTTTCCCATTCTGACGTTCAGTTTGGAGTTCAGGAGATTGTCTTGACCAGGACCACACCCCTAAATGCATTGAAGCAACTGCCATGTGATTGGTTGACTAGATAATTGCATTAATGAGAAATAGAACAGGTGTTCCTAATAATTCTTTAGGCGAGTGTATACTCCTGTACAGACTCCCAGTGCTTTGCTTTAGGGTCTTTTTCCCCCATTCCCTTCCTAGATGATAGTGTAGCGCTGACTTCAGATCTAACCATAGTCTGTAGATATTTATAAAAGGAAGGAGATTCTTCCACTACTGTTCTATCTATGCAAGACTGACACATCTTCTTTTCCCAATCTGAGGACAACACGGATTTGCATATGGCACATTCTTTGTTCTTCTTTTTAGAAAACACTTTTTTAGGCCTTGTCTGGAAATTGATTAACATAAATGCATAAGTATAGGGAAGCATAACAAAAGAGACTCATGCACTCACCCCCTCAGAGGTACCAAGACTGGAGGGACTGATTCCTCAGCAAGTTAGTCCTCCTCCATGCTTCCCCTTGCTGTCCACCAGGATCGCTAGGAACGCCAGGCAATTGAAAAGTGCGCTCTTCTCAAAGGCGCATCTGAATGACGTCACTTCGCGACACAGTGCGCCGATCACGCGACCGCTTTCCCCGACCTACTCACTGCCGAAAGCGCTGACTCCTCCCCCCCCCTGGGGTTCGGCGTCCGTGCCTCTAGCGCATCAAGTGATTCCGCCAGCCACATCTCGCTCCAGCACCCTTTCACCCCCTCTGGAGTTTAGCTGTGCCTCTGCTGTCCTCGTGCACACCCATTGATGCTGCCTTACTTACCCCGGGACCGCAGGTATGAACGGAGCACCACCAGAGGGAAGGACCTGAAAGGAAAAAAGGAAACCACACTGAAATGGGAGGAGATAAAGAAAGAAATGATATAAATAAACACTGTCCAATTCAAATACCCCTTGAGGAAGCTGACCGCGAAACGCACGTCGGGGTATTATTTTGGTGGTCGGGTGCTGCATTGTAGCTTTTCAAGCGCAGCAGCCTGACATATCCTCTCTACGGGAGAGGCCACACTATTTCCTAGTGTTGTGCCTGGATTTGCACAACATTATTCGGTAAGGTATTCTCACCTTAAGTCCTTATCTGAGAACCCTAAGGTATTTCACAAGGGAGCGCCCCCTATTGTTTTTGATTTTGTTCAGATATGACATCAGTTTGTGATATTGGAGGTGCAACCTCTTAAATGTCCATTAATACTATGGATTCAGTACTGCATATCCTCTCTACAGAACTGGTCTGGGGCGCAGCTGTACGCAAAAAGAGTGGAGCACCACTGAATCTGCATTGCAGACCCTGCCATCTTGGGATCAGAGCAGGTATTGGCTGATCACAGATCCTAGCAAGGTGTCATCAGTATGAGGGTTCATACAAGCAACCGGATCCGGACGACTCGGATACCAGCCGAGACCCTGCCACCATTTATTTTTTCTCTTGCAAAAATGTCCTATCCTTGATCGCAAAACAGACAAGAATAGGACATGTTCTATTTTTTTGCGGGTCAGCAGTACAGACTTACGGATGCAGACAGCACAAGTTGAATTGAGATGAATGGGTCTACATCCGATCCGCAAGAAATACAGATCGGTTGCGGACCAAAACTATGGCTGTTTTCATGAGCCCAAAAGTGGGAATACTGTATATCTGTTGTACTGCTGGAGGCGTGGAAAAGGCATGACAGAAACATACTACACTGGACTGGGAGGACATATGTCTTCAGCCTTACAAATTTATGGGGGTCATTTATTAAGACTGGCGATTTATACTCTGGTCTTAATCCCCCATTCTCTGGCAGTGGATGCGCCAAAATTATGTAGATCGACGGATTTAATCCCCATGCACTGGCAGCGGTTGCACCAAAGGTATGTAGAGTAGAAAATGGTAGCTAAGACAGCCGGCCAGCCCACGCCACACCTCCTTTTTTCCTCCACTTTGGAAAATTGGGTAAAGGCGCAGATTTTGTCAGAAAGAGGCTTAAATACGCAAAAATTGTGTATATTTCTTAATAAATGACCCCCTATGTTACACTGTCGCGTACACCACTCACTGTGTATGTGACTGGTGTGCAACTGTAAGGAATTATTTCACTTCGCACACTTACTCGCTTCATGCACACGACTGTATTTTGTATCGATGTCCGATCAGTATTTTTTGTGGATTGAACACTCATTTTATGGGTCTGCCAAAATAAACAGCACACAGATTTGAGTGCTGTCCACATCTGTGTGTCAATTCCGCAAATTATATAACATTTCTATTCTTGTCTGTATTGCATACCAAAATAGTTATTTCTGGTAATGGGAGTGAGGAAAATGTGGATTGAACACAGGTGTCTGTAGTTCACGGACTGCAATACAAACACAGTCGTGTACATAAGGCCTTATGCATTCTTTTTCTACAGGGTACAAGCGCATTAACAGCACAGTCACAGCCATGCAGCATGCTGATACCACTCATGGCCAACGAGGTGCCAACACTATAACTTACAAGTACACATTGGCACACCCTGTGCAGTATAACAGGTCAAATGCTACAATAACGGCTTTCATAGGGTTAAGACAGCTTAAAGGGGTCGTGCCATAAGCTACTTTTTATTTATTTGTATCAATTACTTTAGTTACCATTCGTCCTTAGATTGTTGTTTTTCAAATTTACTTCATTTGCAGTTTTTCTTTAATCCTACTTCCCGGTTTGTCATGTGTCTTCTGTCCCATCATGCCCTAGGGCAGTGACATCAGCAGGTCATGTTACACTAACTACCGGACGTAACCTACAGCAACTGAATATATAAAAGAGATTTCCCACAGGGTGTAATGGTCTGCTAATAATTTTAGAAAAAGGCAGTCTTGATAAATGGGGCAAAGTGGTATAACAGAGATATTTTTTGGGTGGGATACATTTACAGTCAGGTCCATAAATATTGGGACACTGACACAATTCTAACATTTTTGGCTCTATACACCACCATAATGGATTTGAAATGAAACAAACAAGATGTGCTTTAACTGCAGACTGTCAGCTTTAATTTGAGGGTATTTACATCCAAATCAGGTGAACGGCGTAGGAATTACAACAGTTTGCATATGTGCCTCCCACTTGTTAAGGGACCAAAAGTAATGGGACAATCAGCTTCTCAGCTGTTCCATGGCCAGGTGTGTGTTATTCCCTCATTATCCCAATTACAATGAGCAGATAAAAGGTCCAGAGTTCATTTCAAGTGTGCTATTTGCATTTGGAATCTGTTGCTGTCAACTCTCAAAATGAGATCCAAAGAGCTGTTACTAACAGTCAAGCAAGCCATCATTAGGCTGAAAAAAACAGAACAAATCCATCAGAGATAGCAAAAACATTAGGCATGGCCAAAACAACTGTTTGGAACATTCTTAAAAAGAAGGAACGCACCGGTGAACTCAGCAACACCAAAAGACCCGGAAGACCATGGAAAACAACTGTGGTGGATGACCGAAGAATTCTTTCCCTGGTGAAGAAAACACCCTTCAGAACAGTTGGCTAGATCAAGAACACTCTCCAGGAGGTTGGTGTATGTGTGTCAAAGTCAACAATCAAGAGAAGACTTCACCAGAGTGAATACAGAGGGTTCACCACAAGATGTAAACCATTGGTTAGCCTCAAAAACAGGAAGGCTAGATTAGTTTGCCAAAGGACATCTAAAAAAGCCTTCTCAGTTCTGGAACAACATCCTATGGACAGATGAGAGCAAGAACAACTTGTACCAGAGTGATAGGAAGAGAAGAGTATGGGGAAGGAAATGAACTGCTCATGATCCTAAGCATACCACCTCATCAGTGAAGCATGGTGGTGGTAGTGTCATGGCGTGGGCATGTATGGCTGCCAATGGAACTGGTTCTCTTGTATTTATTGATGATGTGACTGCTGACAAAAGCCGCAGGATTAATTCTGAAGTGTTTCAGGCAATATTATCTGCTCATATTCAGCCAAATGCTTCAGAACTCATTGGACGGCGCTTCACAGTGCAGATGGACAATGACCCAAAGAATACTGCAAAAGCAACCAAAGAGTTTTTTTAAGGGAAAGAAGTGGAATGTTATGCAATGGCCAAGTCAATCACCTGACCTGAATCCGATTGAGCATGCATTTCACTTGCTGAAGACAAAACTGAAGGGAAAATGTCCCAAGAACAAGCAGCAACTGAAGACAGTTGCAGTAGATGCCTGGCAGAGCATCACCAGGGATGAAGCCCAGCATCTGGTGATGTCTATGCGTTCCAGACTTCAGGCTGTAATTGACTGCAAAGGATTTGCAACCAGGTATTAAAAAGTGAAAGTTTGATTTATGATTATTATTCACCTGATTTGGATGTAAATACCCTCAAATTAAAGCTCACAGTCTAAAGTTAAAGCACATCTTGTTCGTTTCATTTCAAATCCATTGTGGTGGTGTATAGAGCCAAAAATGTTAGAATTGTGTCAATGTCCCAATATTTATGGACCTGACTGTATATTAACACCAACCTACACTGGCTCCTATAGGTAACCACTGTGTAAAACCAATTTGAATCTACACAGCATATAAATAATCAAATTATTCTTTATTAATTCCTTACCAATCATGTACAATTAAAAAACAAAAAGTCTGCAGTAGCGGCATATACAAAGAAAAAAGCCACAATACATATCATATATCAGTAAAAAGAAGAATTCCCAATAATGAGCCTAATATAATAGTATGATATCCAACATTTAAAAGGGATTAGAAAACAATACTATTCATTCCTGCAAACCCATCTATGTAGGCTTCAGTACAAGGGGGGCAAAAGTGTTATGTGCAATAAGTAATATTTAAAGTTCATCAGGGAATACATCAAAATAAATTTATACAGACCAATGTGGCTCTGACCCCAACGCACGTTTCGCAAGTCGCTTCCACAGGAATTGATAAAGAATAATTTGATTACAGGGAGTGCAGAATTATTAGGCAAGTTGTATTTTTGAGGATTAATTTTATTATTGAACAACAACCATGTTCTCAATGAACCCAAAAAACTCATTAATATCAAAGCTGAATATTTTTGGAAGTAGTTTTTAGTTTGTTTTTAGTTTTAGCTATTTTAGGGGGATATCTGTGTGTGCAGGTGACTATTACTGTGCATAATTATTAGGCAACTTAACAAAAAACAAATATATACCCATTTCAATTATTTATTTTTACCAGTGAAACCAATATAACATCTCAACATTCACAAATATACATTTCTGACATTCAAAAACAAAACAAAAACAAATCAGTGACCAATATAGCCACCTTTCTTTGCAAGGACACTCAAAAGCCTGCCATCCATGGATTCTGTCAGTGTTTTGATCTGTTCACCATCAACATTGCGTGCAGCAGCAACCACAGCCTCCCAGACACTGTTCAGAGAGGTGTACTGTTTTCCCTCCTTGTAAATCTTACATTTGATGATGGACCACAGGTTCTCAATGGGGTTCAGATAAGGTGAACAAGGAGGCCATGTCATTAGATTTTCTTTTTTTATACCCTTTCTTGCCAGCCACGCTGTGGAGTACTTGGACGCGTGTGATGGAGCATTGTCCTGCATGAAAATCATGTTTTTCTTGAAGGATGCAGACTTCTTCCTGTACCACTGCTTGAAGAAGGTGTCTTCCAGAAACTGGCAGTAGGACTGGGAGTTGAGCTTGACTCCATCCTCAACCCGAAAAGGCCCCACAAGCTCATCTTTGATGATACCAGCCCAAACCAGTACTCCACCTCCACCTTGCTGGCGTCTGAGTCGGACTGGAGCTCTCTGCCCTTTACTAATCCAGCCACGGGCCCATCCATCTGGCCCATCAAGACTCACTCTCATTTCATCAGTCCATAAAGCCTTAGAAAAATCAGTCTTGAGATATTCTTGGCCCAGTCTTGACGTTTCAGCTTGTGTGTCTTGTTCAGTGGTGGTCGTCTTTCAGCCTTTCTTACCTTGGCCATGTCTGAGTATTGCACACCTTGTGCTTTTGGGCACTCCAGTGATGTTGCAGCTCTGAAATATGGCCAAACTGGTGGCAAATGGCATCTTGGCAGCTGCACGCTTGACTTTTCTCAGTTCATGGGCAGTTATTTTGCGCCTTGGTTTTTCCACACGCTTCTTGCGACCCTGTTGACTATTTTGAATGAAACGCTTGATTGTTCGATGATCACGCTTCAGAAGCTTTGCAATTTTAAGAGTGCTGCATCCCTCTGCAAGATATCTCACTATTTTTGACTTTTCTGAGCCTGTCAAGTCCTTCTTTTGACCCATTTTGCCAAAGGAAAGGAAGTTGCCTAATAATTATGCACACCTGATATAGGGTGTTGATGTCATTAGACCACACCCCTTCTCATTACAGAGATGCACATCACCTAATATGCTTAATTGGTAGTAGGCTTTCGAGCCTATACAGCTTGGAGTAAGACAACATGCATAAAGAGGATGATGTGGTCAAAATACTCATTTGCCTAATAATTCTGCACGCAGTGTATTTATATGCTGTGTATTTATAATTTTGGCGTGTACATTTATATTAGTGGCACAACCCCTTTAAGCAATACTTTCAGTCTTCAAAGTTGTGGATACGGAAAGCAACAGGGACAAATTTAAACATTCTTAACATTTAATTTACAGCAGGGGTGTATGGACCATAGACCCTACAGGGAGATTTCCCAGTGGGCCAATGCCCAGGAGGCCACTCAAGCCCTCTTCTCTGCCTCGGGCCGGGTACATATTGAGCTCTCAGTGGTAATTAATGCTGTGAGAATCAGGTAGTGATCACACATGCCATCTTGAATTCAGGAGGCCCGTATCTAACCTCCTAAGCCCTCTGCTCCATAGACAACTGGAATAGGAGGACAGAAAATGGCAGCTATTGATGGCCACCACAGAGGGACAGCTTTTGGGACAATATTTTGTGCTGCACTTTGGCATTTGGTTCTAAAGGGAAGGTATTTTGCGCTATGGTGTTGCTGATCCCCCTTACTGGTGTTGCCCCCCCCCCTAACCCCCCAGCATAGGGCCAGGTGTTTTTTTTTTCCAAGGCCATTTAAATTTCCCAGTCTGCCCCTTATGTACAGAAATACAGTTTTTAAAGGGGATCTGTCAGCTCAGAAACATCTCCCAAAGTAGAGTAAGTGTTGTATAGTGTAAGTGAAGCTGAGTCCGATTATGTAATTTGTATCTTCATATTCATTGGTATCACAATGCTGTGCACCCAGAATCCAGCAGTAAAATGCATTGAGAGGACTCCTGAGCTCACACAAATAGAGTCCTCTAAATACATTTTACTGCTGGTTTATCGAAGCACAGCCTGGAAATGCAAATGAATATGAAGATAAAAATGACATAACCGGACTCTGCGTCCCTTACGCTATACACCACTTACTCTAGTTTGGACAGGGTTTCTGAGCAGACAGATTCCCTTTGAAAAAAAATTACAAAAAAACGATGAAAGAATAATCAGATACACATAAGACAAAAGTGTAATAAGAATAAAAAGGGATAAAACAATGCTTGGTTTTATCCTATGAGACTTACGCTCAGTTCACATCAGAGTTCAGCCTTTCCGTTCTTCTGCTCCGTTAAATGAGCAGCAGAACAGAATCACAGAAATATAGTGGCAAATATGGGGGAACTGCTCAAACCCCAAACACTGTAGCGTGTTTCTCATTGGGGGAGCAGTCCCACCGCATGTGGACCGCAGCAAACGACCATCCCCAGCAAAAAATACGTACAATGGAGGATGCCGGCATGGTCCACATGCACCACAAAGGCATCCTACACAAAACGGAGCATTGTGCGGATGAAAATTATAATTATATAAATCACAGAAAAAATGCACCAAACGGATATGCCACTGACTATACTAGCTAGTCATACAAGCAGATATTAAAAGCTGAGACTTTTGCCAATATATTCCTGTCAGGAACACATCGGAGCCCATAATGCACCACGTCATGGTCTCTCAGCATGGCAAGGGTCCTACCACTACGCTAACTATGGTGTGAACACGGTCTGAAGGTGATGAAATCCAGCTCACAGCCAGGCTTCCACACAACCGCATAGCAGGACAACTAATGCAATGTGAATAAAGCAAGATTGTAAGGGTGTGGCTTACAGTCTTGCTTTATTCACATTGCATTAGTTGTCCTGCTATGCGGTCGTGTGGAAGCTTAGCTGTGAGCTGGATTTTATCACCTTCAGACCGTGTTCACACCATAGTTAGCGTAGTGGTAGGACCCTTGCCATGCTGAGACCGTGACGTGGTGCATGATGGGCTCCGATGTGTTCCTGACAGGAATATATTGGCAAAAGTCTCAGCTTTTAATATTTGCTTGTATGACTAGCTAGTATAGCCAGTGGCATATCTGTTTGGTGCATTTTTTCTGTGATTTATAGCAGCAGAACAGAATGGACGGATTCACATAACTGAGCCGAACAGAGCTTACCGAACCCATAGACTATAATTGAGTCCATTAAGTTTCTGCTCAGACGAAGATTTTTGAAGACAAAAGTTTTGCATGCAGGACTTTTGTCTCCGCTTCAAAAAACAAAGGGATTCCATTATAGTCTATGGGGTCAGTAAGCTCTGTTTGGCTCAGTTATGTGCCGAATCCATCCTTTCTGTTCTCCTCCTCCTATAATGGAGCAGAAAAACGGAAAGGCTGAACGCAGAAGTTAACTCAGCCTTAGCCGACCTTTTCACTCTCCTGTGACAGGAGGCTAGCTAATTAATGTGCTCCCTTGGGATATTATGTACAATTTTCAACATACAATTGTCCTTTCTGACCCATCCTAAGCTAGACTCACCATACAATTCCTTAGACTCCGATCCAACCAATCAAGGTCACTTCTCTGGTAAAACAGCTGTATTAGTTGCTAGTTAGCATCTATTCCTGACTGTTATATGCAAGGACTTGCTTTATCTGTCTTAGTTAGTTATCTGCTTATTTTTCTTACATTTTCATTTTCTCTCATCTTGGATGACATTTTGGGGCTTTCAAACCGATTTACTCAAGTTACAGTGGTTTTAACATACAATGGTCGTCATGGAACCAATATTGTAACTGTACATGAAGCAAGGGAAAGTGGTATGGTCTAATTCTAATTTGTGTCCAAACTCCTTGTAAGTATCTCCTAGAGCAGTGATCGCCAACCTGTTGCAGAACTACAACTCCTGTCATTGCCTGACAGCGAGTGGTTATCAGGGAATGAGGGGAGGTATAGTTTTGAAAGAGGTTGAAGAGGACTGCCCTTGAGAAATAACATGACCAGCAAGTTTTACAGTATAATTTTACCAGCCCGGGCATGCCAGACAGAAATATGAAATATTAATCATTTCAACTGATATTTCATTTGGTGGGTTTCCTACGGCATAAATCCTGGCGCTTGAGACTAAAGAAGCGTCTAAGTTCCCCAATCATAATTACATAAGTTGGTTATTTAAAAATGTGAATTATGACCATTTTCAGCAGCATTAGATGGAGACAGGCAGTCTAGGTCACAGGCATTCATCTCACAGTCTGTGTTACCTGCAAAGCAGTACTATTGGTCTTATGTAGGCTATTGTCTGTGAGCTAACTGCATTATCCCCTGGGGGAGAAGAAGACATCTGCCCAGGGTTGTTTAATATTGGCCTTATTAACCTGATTAGATTTAACTCATAACACACAAAGATAAGGCCGTGTTTGCACCTGTGCTGTCGCTCCCTGGTCTCTGGCTGTAGTAATCTGATGTCTCGTTGTCCGTTCACTCCACACATCATGCTGGACTGTTTCTATAGACCAGAAGGACGTAGGTGCTTCCAATATAGCTGTCCCAGGGAAGATTAAAAAAATAAATGGCAGAAACATTTAAAATATATGATTTATTTTCAACAAACTTGCTTCTAAATAGTGAAGCTATTATTTTAGCATATCATTTTTTACATTAAACTGTTTAGCAACCTTTACGTGGCATCATAGATAGGCTTGTATTAAGTCTGTGGTATTAAAGGATTTGTCCAGGAACATAAAAACGTGGGTGTTTTTTTTTTTTTTAAACGGCACAACATCTGTCCAGAGGTTATGTGTGGTACTGCAGCTCAGCCCCTTCACCCCAATGGAGATTAGCAGTAATAACAGATACAACCCATGGACACTGGTGGTGCAGCCATGTCAATAACGACCATGGCATTAAAGCAGTTAAACAGGGGATGGGGGTTCCCTCTTTCTCTGTCACTCCCCCCATCATCCTCATCATGTTGCCATGGCTGCTTAGCACCTAACAAAGGCTCCCAGGCAGTGGCGGATTACAATAGGGACGTTCTGGTCAGCAGCCCCGGGCCCAGCACCGACCCGAACGCCCACATACTGCGGCAGGGCACGTCGCCTATCACCGCCTTAGGCTTCAGGCCTAGTAGACCTGAGGCCTATATGGTAGTGAAATCCCGGCGCAGGCGTGCGTGATGACATCATCACGCGCCTGTGCCGGGACACAGCACATTGACGTGTGCACGCCTGCCTCATCCCGCCTTCGTCTGCGATCAAGTGCCTGGCCCTGGACGGTGAGTATTTAGCTTTTCATTATTTTATTTTTTTTTTCATGTGCCTACTTTTTGGGGGACATGTGGGGGACGACACACAATAAGGACATATTAGGGAAGAGACCTCGAGTACATGGGAGGGGGAATGTGGGGGCTGTGTGGGGCTAAATTATTATGGGAGGGACTACTATGTGGGGGCAAATTACTATGTGGGGGCAAATTACTATGGAGGGGAAATGTGGGGGCAAATTACTATATGGGGCAGTGTGGGGGCAAATTACTATATGGGGCAGTGTGGGGGCAAATTACTATGTGGGGCAGTGTGGGGGCAAATTACTATGTGGGGCAGTGTGGTGGCAAATTACTATATGGGGGCAGTGTGGTGGAAACTATTGTGTGGGGGCAGTGTTGGGTAATTGCTATGTAGGGACAGTTTGGGGGCAAATTACTATGTGGGGCAGTGTGGGGGAAACTATTGTGTGGGGGCAGTGTGGGGGAAATTACTGTATGTGGGCAGTGTGGGGTAATTTCTATGTGGGGAAATTGCTATGTGGGGACAGTGTGGGGGCAAATTGCTATGTGGGGGCAGTGTGGGGAAAACTATTTTGTGTGGGGGCAGTGTGGGGGAAATTACTATGTGGGGGCAAATTATTATGGGGGGAAAATGTGGGGGCAAATTACTATATGGGGCAGTGTGGGGGCAAATTACTATGTGGGGCAGTGTGGGGGCAAATTACTATGTGGGGCAGTGTGGGGGCAAATTACTATGTGGGGCAGTGTGGGGGCAAATTACTATGTGGGGCAGTGTGGGGGCAAATTACTATGTGGGGCAGTGTGGGGGCAAATTACTATGTGGGGCAGTGTGGTGGAAACTATTGTGTGGTGGCAGTGTGGGGTAATTGCTATGTGGGAACAGTTTGGGGGCAAATTACTATGTGGGGGCAGTGTGGGGGAAACTATTGTGTGGGGGCTGTGTGGGGGAAATTACTGTATGTGGGCAGTGTGGGGTAATTTCTATGTGGGGAAATTGCTATGTGGGGACAGTGTGGGGGCAAATTGCTATGTGGGGGCAGTGTGGGGGAAATTGCTATGTGGGGGCAGTGTGGGGTAATTTCTATGTGGGGGCAGTGTGGGGTAATTTCTATGTGGGGGCAGTGTGGTGAAATTGCTATGTGGGGACAAATTACTATGTGGGGGAAACTATTGTGTGGTGACAGTGTGTGGTAATTGCTATGTGGGGGCAGTGTGGGGTAATTGCTATGTGGGGACAGTGTGGGGGCAGTGTGGTGGAAATTACTATGTGGGGGCAAATTACTATGTGGGGGCAGTGTGGGGAAACTATTGTGTGGTGGAAATTACTATGTGGGGCAAATTACTATGTGGGGGCAGTGTGGGGGAAATTACTATGTAGGGGCAGTGTGGGGGAAATTACTATGTAGGGAAAATTACTGTGTGGGGGCAAACTACTATATGGGGGCAGTTTGGGGGAAATTACTGTGTGGGGGCAAATTACTATGGGGGATTACTATGTGGGGGCAGTGTGGTGGAAATTACTATATGGGGGTGTTGCTATTGGGGAGGCACTGTAGGGGCAATTCTATTATTTTTGGGGACACTATACAGGAATTATTGCCTGGAGCAGAATAGAGGGTGGTATTATTACTCGGGGCACTCTAGGGGACATTATAGCTGCTGTGGACACTATAGGGACATTTGGGGTAATTTATCAAACTGATGTAAAGCAGAACTGGCTTAGTTGCCCATAGCAGCCAATCAGATTCCACCTTTCATATTTGACAACTCTTTTGGAAATCCAGTTCTACTTTACACCAGTTTGATAAATGACTCCAATTATGTCTATTAGGGTCACTATTTTTTAAGCAGTATAGTACCTTGGACATTGGGGAGCAAAACGGGCACAGTATTGGGAGTGGCAGCAGGATGACACTGTGGGGACACCAGGATGAGGAGGTTGATGGAAAAATTGAGAAATCTAACGTGTCTGTGTTACAAACTGTAGAGACGAAATGCGGCTGAAAGAATTTGCCATGGTGGTCTGGGTCAAACGGAGGAGTAGAGGAAAGAGAAGGTCTACATGACAGGAGATGTCACTGGATGTAAGAGGTATGTGGTGCTGTATTCTCCTCCATGTCTTTTTTATTATAATTATATGTATTTTAAATTTGGCGACCAAATTTTTCAGTTTAGGGTTTAGGTTTCAGGTTTTTTTTGTCTGAAGATATCATATGGCCTAAGAAGAGACTGTGGCGCTCATGAAGCACCGCAGCCTCTTCATACAAAAAAAACCTAAACTAAAATGCGGGGGGGGGCCAAGTTGGTTAGACAGCCGCAGGCCTATCATGCACTTAATCCGCCCCTGCTCCCAGGCCTGCCATGACTGTATGCCAATTAGGCATAGCCTAATAGACTGTTAGTGTTACAGATTATCTTATTGTGACATCCCTTGAGGGACTGAAAAAATTGTAATAAAGTTTATAAAAATAAAGTCAATAAAAAGTTTTTAATTTGTAAAAGTAGTAAAAAACAAAACAAAAATATACATTTATAGTTTTGCCACATCCGTCTCAACCTGTATAACAATTTAAGTCCTATGCACCTCAAAACCAGTGAAAACTGCATCTCATCCTGCAAAAAACAGGCCCTAATATGGCTATATAAAAAAATATATAAATCTGAGGGCTGCCGGAATGCGACAATGCACAAATGACATTTCTGTGGCCTTACTGCCAAAATAGGCCTGGTACTCAAGGGGTTAAAGGGGTATTCCGGTAGGTACAAGTTATCCCCTATTCAGAGAATAAGGGATGGGGATGACTATCAGATCGGTGGGGGTCTACTGCTGGCATCCCCACCAATCATAACGGGGGGCCCCATACCACTATGCTGATCCCCTAAAATAACCAGAGAGGCTGGTCGCACATGCTCTGGAGATGGGTAAGCTCTGTATTCTGCTATCTCCGGTTTGGATAAGGGATAACTTATACCTACTGGAATACCTCTTTAAAGGGCCCAATCTGATATACTATGAAATCAGCGTAGAATTGTGATTTATATTCACAGAAAAAAAAGAACATGACGCTTATGACACTTCACAAAGCCATGATTCTTCACAAAGATTTATCTTATAACTACATCAGATTGGAGATGATAAAACGTTTCATTTATAGGCTTAGAGCCTTCCTGGCAGCGCCCCATAACTCATCTTCTTGTCCCCCATGTTAGTGTCGGGGTTAACAAAATATTCTACCATAGAAAAGAATATGTGACAACATGTCCCAGATCCTCTAGCAAAAAGCTTGAGCCAGCTTACTTTAATTTGTGTTCAGTAGGTTATAAGAGTAGCCTCTAAGTGGGCGAATATATAAACAGCAATCCAAAGTTATTAACTATCAAATCCAGGACAAATGGCACTTTGAGTTCTGTAATGATTGAGGTTAAGCAGGGAATGAAATGAGATTATTCTACATAGGGGATGATTATATGGTGATTGTTTCCTGGTAAGAGACTAGAATACCGATAAACCCAGAAAGCAGATTAGTGGTGGTTTATATGAATTGGTTGAAAATATGCTTTCTGAAGTAAGACTGTGTTATATTTACCAGCACTTATAACAAGCCATATCGCCCACCCCTAGACTTGACGTCACTAATTAATTCGCCAGACAAAAACTCCCAAAAAACTGATCCTGTCTGTGGAGCATCCACCTTCACTTGGTCAGTATTTGGTCAGTAATCCATCAGTATTGCTAAAGCCCAAAAAAACAGGAGTGGATCCAAAACAGAGATGACATGTTAATGGAATATTTGCATGTCTTCTGAGTTTTGTACCCACTCCTGCTTTTGGCTACCAAATCATAAGCCAATTCTGATGCAAAATAGCGACCATGTCATGCAGGCCTTACAGCTGTTACATAGACAGGATCCGTTGTGCGTCTCATTTTTCCTTCCTTCTGACAGATCAGAAGAAGGGTCAAATAAATGATGATGTCAGCCAGGCCAAAAGGCAAAATAGTGGCCGAGTCATGAAGTGGGGAGGGTGGGAACAGCATGAGAAGTCCATAGAGTGGCTGTCACGGCCACGGTTTTGGCCGTGACTCCTTGGGAGCCGCATACAGTTGCTCGCGGTTTGGGTTGTTGTTTCAACCGCAGCTTGAGGCTTGATGTTGTTTGCCTCAAGTGCGGTTGCCGCGGACAACAGGTATGTGTGCGGTCCCCTTGGAGTTTGTGTGCGTGTATGTATGTACTGTCGTTTGTCTGTGTGCACTCTGTGTGTGTGTGTGGTGTGCACGGACACCTTTCCTGCACTGTGGTTGCCCGTGGCAACGTTTGTCCTTGTGTACATGTGGTGGCAGTGTCCCGGCCTTGGGGCTGACTCCCAGGACACGGTTGCCACCCATGTCGTTGCCTGCGGCAACAACCACAGTGTGTTCGTTATGTTGGACACTGTTCCTTTTAGTTGGTGTTTTCCCTTTCCTGTGGTGCTGGAAGGGTTAACTCCCTTCCCAGTGTGTGTGATGTCACTGGGTGTGTCTGACCGTTGGGTGTGGCCTCTTAGGCCTATAAAGCCTCTCACTTTGGCATGGCTCAGTAGGTTGCTTCAGTCATGCTTTGCTGTTGCAGCCTCCTGTGATTTCCATCTTCTTGTAAGGGCCACCCTTCCGGTCATGAGTTCTAAAACCGTGATGTGTTGTTGATGTCTTGTGTCTTTGGTTTTTGTGCAGCTATGGATGTCCTGGTCCCTGTGTGTCTTCATGTGTGTGCTGTTTACCTTTGTCTGGGTGGACAGCCTTTCCTTAGCACGGGTTCCAGTCAGCAAGGCTGAGACAGGTTTGTGTGGAACTGTTTGGTTCACCTGTCTTATCCATAGTCCTGTTTATGTACCCCCTTCTTCATGCTGCTTGGCCAGTGAGACTCCTGCTCCTCCGTGCCTAGGAGGAGTGGGTTGTCTTACCCTGCTCCTTAGCCCCAGGGACCAGTCGGAGGGTAAGTCAGGGATCCGAGGTTCCTGCGCATGGGTCCTCCTACCATCAAGGTCGGCCCATGCAGGTAGGAGACAGGGTCAGCGTTAGGGACGCAACAGGAGGTGACCTGCTCCCTGATTCTGTGTGCCTGGCGAGTAGCGGCTGGACATCTTCCTTCATCGCACGGCTGAGGATTTCCCCCATCCTCAGCCGTGACAGTGGCCCTCTGACATAGTGGTGAGGTGGAAGCAGCATGAGGAGACCACAGAGTGGCACAATGACAGTGTGGAGGTGACAGCAGCATCAGGAGACCACAGATTGGCACAATGACAGTGTGGAGGTGGCAGCAGCATCAGGAGACCACAGAGTGGTAAGATGACATAGTGTGGATGTGGCAGCAGCATCAGGAGACCACAGAGTGACCCGGTGACAGAGTGGGGAGGTGGGTGGCAATACCAGTACCAGCTGAAGATGGTGGGTGAAATAAGGAGCACTTGGCATCAGGCGGGTGGCAGCATCAGAATAGTAGCTGAGGCAGGTAGCCAGAAGAAACCAGTTTCTTTTGTCAAAGTGTTGGTGTGGCACCATGGATAATCTAGTTTGATGCATCAGGCATTGGTGGGTGGAAATCCTGGCTGATCCACGCCTGATTCATCTTGACAAAGGTCAGTCTCTCCACATTTTGGGCGGACATGCGAGTTCTTCTTGGGGTAACTATTATCCCCGCCGCACTAAACACCCGCTCTGATGCCACACTACTGGCTGGCAGGACACCTTTTCCAGGGCAAACTCTGCCATTTGCGGCAACAAATCCAGTTTGGCTGCCCAGTAGTCAATCGGATCTTTAATGTGGGGTGGCAGGGTGCTGACCAAGTATGCCACCACCTGCTGGTTCAGGTCCTGCCCCAGGTCTCGCTGCTGCTGGTGAGTAGTTTCTTCACTAGGCAGGTGAAGAAAGCTGTTCATCAGCGACTTTAGGCTCAAGTTGCTGCTGGAGCTGGAGCTGGAACTGCTCCCACCCCCCCACCCTGCCACAACAGCCATGGCAGAGGAACGTGAGCGCAGAGGGCCACCCCCGGTTAGACCTGCGAGATGATGGACGATGGCGCAGATAGGCAGCGGCCAACTGACTACATAGGATGTCTCTATAGTAGTTCAGTTGGTTCTCCCTCTCAGCGGGTGTAAAAAAGACCCCCATTTTGGACCAGTAGCGAGGGTCCAACAAGGTGGTGAGCCAGAAGTCATCCCTCTGCTGAACGGTGAAAATTTGGCTGTCACTACGCAAGCAAGTGATCATGCATCGGGCCATTTGTGCAAGTGACTCAGAGGGACTCCCTGCCTCCATCTCTACTGCATACTGCCACAGTGTGTCTGGGTCCTCTGCCTCGTCTTCCTCATTGCCCTGTAGCTCTCCCGGCTGCTCCTGCTCCTCCTCTCCTGTCACCTGTGTATAAAAACCACCCATTTTGCTACACATTGCTTGTGCTCCAATGTCCTCCTCCTTCTCCAGTTCAGCCCCCACAGGGCTCATGTAGCTGTGAGATCTAGGCGCCACGTCTCCAGTCCTGTGACCAGCCAGATTTATCAACATCTGTTCCAGGACATTAAGCAGTGGAATGACGTTGTTCATCCCATAGTCCTGGCGACTGACAAATAATGTGGCCTCCTCAAAGGGCATGAGCAAACGGCAGGTGTTACACATGAGCTACCACTGGCTCACATTACACAGGGAAATACTCCTGTCCTCTTGGATCATCAAGAAATCATTTATAGTCTTTCTCTGTTCGTACAGTCGTTCCAATATATGGAGGGTGGAATTCCAACGGGTGGAAACATCGCATATCAGCTTATGTTGGGGGATGCTGTTCTTCCGCTGCAGCTCAAGGGTGGTGTGCTTTGTGGTGTACGAGTGGCTGAAGGGCATGCAAAGTTTCCTGGCCATTTTTAGGATGTCTTGCAGATGGGTGAAAGATTTCAGGAACCTCTTGACAACCAGATTGAACACGTGTGCTATGCAGGGTGCATGGCTCAACCCTCCATGACGCAGAATCTTCCTGTTGTCAGTCACCATGGTTCCAGTTTTGAGTTGTCGCAGAGAAAGCCAGGATTTTCTTGATGAAGGACACGGAGCAGTTCCTCCCCTGTGTGACTCAGTTCGCCCAGGCAAATGAGGTGCAGAACAGCGTGACACCACCGTGCCCTGCACATGTGGTATGCTGGAGGGGCACTGTTAATTGTCCCTACAGTGGAGGCTGAGGACAAGGGGGAGGATGAGGAGCCATAGGCATACATTGTCGCAGGACCAACAGCGTGAAAACGTGGAGGCGGAGGTGGCGTCACCTGGCCAAGTTGCTGGTGTGGCTGTGTAGGAACCACATTTACCCAGTGGGCCATAAAGGACATGTATTGTCCCTGACTGTAGTTACAGCTACACACATCGGCGCTGCCGTGCACTTTGGCAGACACCTACAGGCTCACGACTGGCCCACATTCTGTTCTACATATGTGTGCAGGGCTGGTACTGCCTTTTTGGCAAAGAAATGACGGCTTGGGACTTTCCACCTCGGCTCGGCACAAGCCATCAGTTCTCTGAAAGGTGCAGAGTCCACCACTTGGAAAGGGAGGAACTGCAGCACCAGCAAATTGGACAGGAGCACATTCAGCTTCTGCGCCGTTAGATGAGTGCACGCATACTGTTGTCTCTTGGCAATCGCTTCGTTGATCGATTGCTGACGGAATGACTGACGAGGAGTAGGAGCAGGAGCATCAGGACCAGCAGATGATGGGAAGGACAGACAGCTCCCTTCGGTTGAGGTGGTGGAGCCTTGACTGCCTGAAATTTAGTGCGTGCCTCTGGCTGCTGCAGCAGGCTGGACCACCACATCAGAGCCATGGTTCTCCCAGGCTACTTTATGGTTACACTGCATATGTTGATGCAGGGCTGTGGTGCCAACATTGGCACCCTGGGCAAAAAGATGAAAATTACATTGGAGATGAGTATTTTTTGCATCTAATATTGTTAAAAGAATGTCATTATTCTACATTATTATACAAACCGGATTCCAAAAAAGTTGGGACACTATACAAATCGTGAATAAAAACTGAATGCAATGATGTGGAGGTGCCAATTTCTAATATTTTATTCAGAATAGAACATAAATCACGGAACAAAAGTTTAAACTGAGAAAATGTACCATTTTAAGGGAAAAATATGTTGAATCAGAATTTCATGGTGTCAACAAATCCCCAAAAAGTTGGGACAAGGCCATTTTCACCACTGTGTGGCATCTCCCCTTCTTCTTACAACACTCAGCAGACGTCTGGGGACCGAGGAGACCAGTTTCTCAAGTTTAGAAATAGGAATGCTCTCCCATTCTTGTCTAATACAGGCCTCTAACTGTTCAATCGTCTTGGGCCTTCTTTGTTGCACCTTCCTCTTTATGATGAGCCAAATGTTCTCTACACTGCGTGCAGAATTATTAGGCAAATGAGTATTTTGACCACATCATCCTCTTTATGCATGTTGTCTTACTCCAAGCTGTATAGGCTCGAAAGCCTACTACCAATTAAGCATATTAGGTGATGTGCATCTCTGTAATGAGAAGGGGTGTGGTCTAATGACATCAACACCCTATATTAGGTGTACATAATTATTAGGCAACTTCCTTTCCTTTGGCAAAATGGGTCAAAAGAAGGACTTGACAGGCTCAGAAAAGTCAAAAATAGTGAGATATCTTGCAGAGGGATGCAGCACTCTTAAAATTGCAAAGCTTCTGAAGCGTGATCATCGAACAATCAAGCGTTTCATTCAAAATAGTCAACAGGGTCGCAAGAAGCGTGTGGAAAAACCAAGGCGCAAAATAACTGCCCATGAACTGAGAAAAGTCAAGCGTGCAGCTGCCAAGATGCCACTTGCCATCAGTTTGGCCATATTTCAGAGCTGCAACATCACTGGAGTGCCCAAAAGCACAAGGTGTGCAATACTCAGAGACATGGCCAAGGTAAGAAAGGCTGAAAGACGACCACCACTGAACAAGACACACAAGCTAAAACGTCAAGACTGATTTTTCTAAGGTTTTATGGACTGATGAAATGAGAGTGAGTCTTGATGGGCCAGATGGATGGGCCCGTGGCTGGATTGGTAAAGGGCAGAGAGCTCCAGTCCGACTCAGACGCCAGCAAGGTGGAGGTTGAGTACTGGTTTGGGCTGGTATCATCAAAGATGAGCTTGTGGGGCCTTTTCGGGTTGAGGATGGAGTCAAGCTCAACTCCCAGTCCTACTGCCAGTTTCTGGAAGACACCTTCTTCAAGCAGTGGTACAGGAAGAAGTCTGCATCCTTCAAGAAAAACATGATTTTCATGCAGGACAATGCTCCATCACACGCGTCCAAGTACTCCACAGCGTGGCTGGCAAGAAAGGGTATATAAGAAGAAAATCTAATGACATGGCCTCCTTGTTCACCTGATCTGAACCCCATTGAGAACCTGTGGTCCATCATCAAATGTGAGATTTACAAGGAGGGAAAACAGTACACCTCTCTGAACAGTGTCTGGGAGGCTGTGGTTGCTGCTGCACGCAATGTTGATGGTGAACAGATCAAAACACTGACAGAATCCATGGATGGCAGGCTTTTGAGTGTCCTTGCAAAGAAAGGTGTCTATATTGGTCACTGATTTGTTTTTGTTTTGTTTTTGAATGTCAGAAATGTATATTTGTGAATGTTGAGATGTTATATTGGTTTCACTGGTAAAAATAAATAATTGAAATGGGTATATATTTGTTTTTTGTTAAGTTGCCTAATAATTATGCACAGTAATAGTCACCTGCACACACAGATATCCCCCTAAAATAG
The DNA here is from genome assembly GCF_905171765.1 of Bufo bufo. Classification (NCBI taxonomy): domain Eukaryota; kingdom Metazoa; phylum Chordata; class Amphibia; order Anura; family Bufonidae; genus Bufo; species Bufo bufo. The sequence goes on along the minus strand of NC_053395.1, from coordinate 71,005,496 downwards.
CTAAAACTAAAAACAAACTAAAAACTACTTCCAAAAATATTCAGCTTTGATATTAATGAGTTTTTTGGGTTCATTGAGAACATGGTTGTTGTTCAATAATAAAATTAATCCTCAAAAATACAACTTGCCTAATAATTCTGCACTCCCTGTATAGGTGAAAGATCTGGACTGCAGACTGGCCATTTCAGTACCCGGATCCTTCTCCTACGCAGCCATGATGTTGTGATTGATGCAGAATGTGGTCTGGCATTATCTTGTTGAAAAATGCAGGGTCTTCCCTGAAAGAGATGACGTCTGGATGGGAGCATATGTTCTAGAACCTGAATATATTTTCCTGCATTGAGGGTGCCTTTCCAGACATGCAAGCTGCCCATGCCACACGCACTCATGCAACCCCATACCATCAGAGGTGCAGGCTTCTGAACTGAGCGTTGATAACAACTTGGGTTGTCCTTGTCCTCTTTGGTCCGGATGACATGGCGTCCCAGATTTCCAAAAAGAACTTCGAATCGTGACTCGTCTGGCCACAGAACAGTCTTCCATTTTGCCACACTCCATTTTAAATGATCCCTGGCCCAGTGAAAACGCCTGAGCTTGTGGATCTTGCTTAGAAATGGCTTCTTCTTTGCACTGTAGAGTTTCAGCTGGCAACGGTGAATGGCACGGTGGATTGTGTTCACTGACAATGGTTTCTGGAAGTATTCCTGAGCCCATTCTGTGATTTCCTTTACAGTAGCATTCCTGTTTGTGGTGCAGTGTCGTTTAAGGGCCCGGAGATCACGGGCATCCAGTATGGTTTTACGGCCTTGACCCTTACGCACAGAGATTGTTCCAGATTCTCTGAATCTTCGGATGATGTTATGCACAGTTGATGATAGATGCAAAGTCTTTGCAATTTTTCGCTGGGTAACACCTTTCTGATATTGCTCCACTATCTTTCTGCGTAACATTGTGGGAATTGGTGATCCTCTACCCATCTTGGCTTCTGAGAGACACTGCCACTCTGAGAAGCTCTTTTTATACCCAATCATGTTGCCAATTGACCTAATTAGTGTTAATTGGTCTTCCAGCTCTTCGTTATGCTCAAATTTACTTTTTCCAGCCTCTCATTGCTACTTGTCCCAACTTTTTTGGGATTTGTTGACACCGTGAAAATTGGAATCAACGTATTTTTCCTTTAAAATGATACATTTACTCGGATTAAACGTTTGATCTGTCATCTACGTTCTATTACAAATAAAATATTGACATTTGCCATCTCCACATCATTGCATTCAGTTTTTATTCACAATTTGTTTAGTGTCCCAACTTTTTTGGAATCCGGTTTGTACATTATTCTCCATATGTTTGTTTAATTTGTGGGTTAACTGAATTTATACTACATTCATCACATGACACACTATACTGTAACACATGCTACATGGGGTAGAAATACTAACCCGCTGCTGTTATGGTGCACCAGTATTAAAGGATCTCCCCAATGTTTTTAAGATATCTTCTTGTAGACTTTGAATAGGAGCTTATATTCTTTTCTTCCAAAGGAAACCATCTATCTACACAGGTACATGACTTGTTAGAAGTATAGATAGTTACCAGAACGCTGCTTTAAAATAATCTGTGCACCTGTGTGATCATCTTATGACCAGAACCATGTTTGATCCCCCTGGAGGTAAACCATGGAGGATTCTAATAAAAGAGATAATGAAATTCTGTGGAGTATTTCTGTAGCTCACTATAATCTTTTGAACTGCTTCCAAACCAGAGCTTGTTTTTTATGTTTTGATCTGTTCAAAAATGGTAAATTCTTCTGTGCAGTAATCTATAGTGATAAACTGTGACCATATATTATTAATGTACTACATTCTTATGAACGGTCAAAACAAATAATGTATGACAATACAATTCAGTTTCTTCATATCCTACAGCAAACTCTGAATTTTGAAGCAATGTTTTTGCACGGTTCCTTTTCCATAGTTTATTAGGGTATACACCATAGTATTACTGTTATTATTTATTTATATGGAAACCAGAAGCATCATTATATGAATGAGCCAGTAAAGTGATGATGGATATGAGAAGGGGTCGGAAAATGATTAGTATCCCTACCAGAAGTGATATCTTTTATCTTGTCAAACCATCTCTTGGAATTGAAGTTTTTGCATGAGGTTTGTAAATGTTCAGTGTATAGAGTGCGTTCGGAAACTCTTCGCACCCTTTCACTTTTTTCACATTTTGTTATGTTGCTGCTTTCTAATGACAACATATACTGAAAAGCTGGAACAAAATACCAAATAGGATGACACTGGAAAAACAATGTCTTAGTTGTATGGGTTTTGTCTTTACGCCATTCCCTATGCGGTAAAACTGACCTCTTACTATGGTTCTCCTAGTTAGTACGATTAAAGCGATACCACATTTATATCTTTTTTTTTTTTTTTTTTAATACTGAAAAAAAAAACTTTGGAAAAAATGTTTTTTCTTTTCATTGCCATATTCTGATCCATAACTATTTTATACTTACAGTACTTCTACAGATCTGTGTGAGGGCTAATTTTTGATTGTAGTTTTCAATAATATCATTTTGGAGTGCATCGCTTTTTATAAAAAAAAATTGGCAGGTGAATTGACAAAAAATGGCAAATTGGCTGTTTAGATATTTTTTTTTTCGTTATAGTGTTCACTATACAGGATTAATACGTTTATATATTAATAGTACAGGCGTTTTGAGATTCAGCGGTACAAATTATATTTATTTTTATACTTTTTTTTTTTAAAAATTATATTCTTGCAAACTTTTTTTTTTTTACCTTTTTTAAGTCCTTGAATATGGAATCTTCAGTTTCTTCAATACACTTCAATAAATTAACATTGCAGTTAGGGATGAAACATCTGAAGTCGATTTGCATAAAATTTAGTTCTAATACTGTACGGAGCAGGAAGGAAGGATCAGGAATAATCGATCCGAAACGCTTAGATGTGAACACACTGTCGGGTTTTAATACAATATAAAGCATAAAGGCTGTCACTGTATGGAAGCTAGAGGTCTGTACACCTTTTTTTTTGCCATATTTCGATATCCGTACTTCCCGTGTGCATAAAGCCTGGTGAGCGCCACAACCTTTTCTGTTTTTCATACAAATGTACGGAGCAGGAGCCCCGTACAGTATTGGAATGTATTGGCTCCGATGAGCCGAAATTATTGCTTTGCGAAGTCTCGCGAGACTTTGCTCAATAACTTGGAACCGAACCTGAGTTCGGGAAATGTTTTTTTTACAGTACAAATTAATTTATGAAGTTATTGCGTGAGTCTCGCGAGACTTGGCAAAGTAATAACTTCGGCTCATCGGAGCGAATACATTCTAATACTGTACGGAGCTCCTGCTGTACTTGCGGGGTACTGAGCGCGAGAACTTCAGGTGGGTACAGCGGGGCGATGTTTAAAAAAAAAAAAACTGGGTGGCACTCAGTTGTTTTTTTTTTTAAACATCGCCCCGCTATACCCGCCGGAAGTTCTCACACTCAGTATGTAAATACTGAGAATCAAAACAGGGAGGAGGAGACGCCAGGATTTCTCAGTGGGCGTCACCTTCTCCCTGTCTGTGCCACGATCCAATCACATCGAAGAGCGTCACAGCCAGAGAGGAAAAACCTCTCTGGCTGTGACGCTCTCCGATGTGATTGAATCGCAGCACAGCCAGGGAGAAGGAGACGCCCATTGAGAAACCCTGGCATTTCCTCTTCCCTGTTCCGATGCTCAATATTTACATACTAAGAGCGATGTTTTAAAAAAATGTGTGGCAGCATCCGCAACTACAGGTATTTATACTCCTATAAGTAAAACAGATGAAAGTTCTTCTTTAATATTCAAACCATTTAAATCTTGTTTTATTTGTTATTTTTTTTGTAGATGTTGGTGAAGACCTCCTAGATATGTGCAAGAGAAATATATCCCTAAACCAAGGCCTCACAAAAACAAAAGGTTGTATTGTGTTGTCCTGTATTCCTCTTTTTATTGAGATTCATGTGATGTAATGTCCATAGAAATTTGCTGATAAATTATTAATAGAGAAATCTGGCTCAAAAAATATTTTGGGATTTTTCAAAAGCATTTTACCCTAGTTATACTGATATACGCGGAAGTTCATTGCTCGGAGCATTTTTAATTCAAAGGACTCTCAGCGCTTTACCTAAATTCTCAGTTTCAGTCAACATGTGGAAGCAAGAGAGTTCCAGCAATACTTACATTTCTGTCTTGACGCCAATTCCACGATCTCGACTATGCTTTTGTGACTGCTCAACTGGCTGCAGACTCTTCCGCTGAAGTCCCTCGTTTTTTAATTTGGTCTTTATTAATAATTTGGAGCCTTTTTTCTGTACAGGGCTGAGATGCTATAGTAGTAGGATCGGAATTTTCACTCTGCACTGTCTGGAGTTCCTTATCTCTGCTCTCTGACATTATAAACACTCATTGTAGCTCCGTTTTTATCTTACTGATGGAAATCACTGAAGTGTGAACTAGGCCTTAAAGTACTATTACACCAGCAGATCACGATAAACAATCAAAGATGTAGTGACTCATTAAAGGGGTTCTCCGGGTTTAACCTTTTTTTGGGGGATTAAAAGCTAACCTGTGGCCAATGGATGGCACAATGAGGGCACTGGATGGCACAAGGGGGCAATGGATGGCACAAGGGGCCAATGGATGGCACAAGGGGGCAATGAATGGCAAACAAGGGGGGCACTGGATGGCACAAGGGGGGCAATGGATGTCAGGATGGTGGTACTATAGATGTCACTGATATGGGGGCACTGTGGATGTCACTGTCTGGGGGCACTGTGGATGTCACTGTCTGGGGGCGCTGTGAATTTCACTGTCTGGGGGCGCTGTGAATTTCACTGTTATGGGGGCGCCATTGATGTCACTGTTATGGGGCGCTGTTGATGTCACTGTTATGGGGGCAGTGTGGATGTCACTGTTATGGGGGCAGTGTGGATATCACTGTTATGGGGGCAGTGTGGATGTCACTGTTATGGGGGCAGTGTGGATGTCACTGTTATGGGGCAGTGTGGATGTCACTGTTATGGGGGCTGTGTGGATGTCACTGTTATGGGGGCACCGTGGATGGCACTGTTATGGATGCACTGTGGATGTTACTGTTATGGGAGACCTGTGGCTGTCACTGTTATGTGCGCTGAGTATAAGTGATAGGGCTCGTGCACAGAACTGTTTCGGTTTAGCGGTCTGCAACTTGCGGATCCACTAAATAAGGTTACGGTCCGTGTGCAATTCATTTTTTTTTTTTGCAGTCCCATTGAGTTCTAAGGGTTTTAGATCTGCAATATGAGGACCAGAATAGGACATTTTCATCCTTCGCAGAACTGACATACGGATGTGTGCATAAAGGTTTAGATACACAGCTCAGCAGGTTTTATGATACAAAATGGAATTAGATACACAGCTCAGCAGGCTGTATCATTAGATACACACTTCAGCAGGCAGCATTGCACACAACAGGCTCTGTATCAGGCACACATACATGTTTGGATTAGATACAGATGTGTTTGGACGTGCTTGCCAATTCCAGCTGTTTATCACACTCTGGAGATAGTGAGGGAAGAGCCTGTGGACGGTCAGTGATGAGTTTAGATACACAGCTCAGCAGGCTGTATCACACAGGATTAGATACAGATGTGTTTGGGTGTGCTTGCTGCTTCCAGCTGATCGTTGCATTCTGGAAATGGTGAGGGAAGAGCCTGTGGACGGTCAGTAATGGGATTTAGACACTTAGTGAGAAGTAGAATCATGTCTGTGCAGAAAGATGGACACAGGAGTTATAGGAGTAGCTGTTGCAGGCAGAGCAGAGTGGGGGGGGGGGGGGGGGGATGTCCAGCCTGTGATTCATCTCTGTGCAGTGCAGCCAGGCTTGTGTATCAATAAAGTTATGTATTCAACAAAACAAGAAGGGGAGAAAGTAAACAGCATAGGCGTGCGCAGCCTATTGCATTAGGGTGTGCACCCTAAAGCACAAACACACACACTGCGCGCGTGTGTGTGTGTATATATATATATATATATATAGCCTTTATGCCATTAGCCCTCATTATCAGCTCGTATGCCTCATTAGCCCCCATTATGCCCACAGCAGCCTCATTTTTTAAAAATAAACACTTACCTCTGTGCTCCTGGACGCTGCCGCTCCTCGCCACCTGCGATCCTCTTCGTCCTGCTGTCGGCTGTGCTCTGAACTGGCGCGCACAGCATGACATCGCAAAACGCCTCACTCTGTGCGCAGCCCTGCACAGCTTGTATCTGCACAGACGGATCCGCACCGATAATGCAAACACTTGTATCCGTTCAGAACGGATCCGTTTGCATTATTCATTTAAAAAAAAGTAAGTCAAAACGGATCCGTCCTGACTTACATTAAAAGTCAATGGGGGACGGATCCATTTTCAATTGTACCATATTGTGTCATTGAAAACGGATCCTTCCCCATTGACTTACATTGTAAGTCAGGACGGATCCGTTTGGCTCCATATCGTCTGCAAGCAAGCAGCATTTTGGTGTCCGCCTCCAAAGCGGAATACAGGCGCAATGGAGCCAAACTGATGCATTCTGAACGGATCCTTATCCATTCAGAATGCATTGGGGCTGAACTGATCCGTTTTGGGCCGCTTGTGAGAGCCCTGAAACAGATCTCACAAGCGGACCCAGAAACGCCAGTGTGAAAGTAGCCTAATCTGATGTCTTCCAGGAAGAAAGGAAAGCTCAGACATGAAAAACAGGTATTGGGGGCATATGTATGCATGGTGAGGGGTGCTTTTGGGACTGGACAACCTCTTTAACAACGGAAATTTTGCTTATTATACAAATAGATAATTGTTCGTACTCGTAGTCGTTACTTGTTCGCTTTTAAATAGTTACTTGGTATTACATGTAAAGATGGAGGACAGAGGCTTAGTCAAAAGGCATGTATGAGATTGTTATTGAGTAGACGACTCCATATTATATGAACAGATCTATTAACAAGGAGCGATCATTTTTTAGCATGCCGAAAGGTCACAATTAGGGATGAGCGATTTTCATATTTTGAAATTTGTTCACACTTCGTTTGTTCATGGTAACGGAATCCATAACGCAATTCACCTTTTTCCAACAAATGAAGTGTGAACAAATTTCCTAAGCGAAAATTCGCTCATCTCTAGTCACAATGGACGAGAAACGATCGATTTGTCACTCGTCTTTGAATTGTTCATACTTATTGCATCAAACTATTCTCATTTATTTTCGCTCACATGCACGAGAATCTGTACGATATTCACTCCGTGTAATAGGGCCTTTAAATTAGAGATAAGGGTTATTAGATGACCTGCACAAAGTGAAAGTAGAAAGTACTATTCACACAGCTAGACAAATAGTTAACCCTTTGTGACAGAACGGCTCAATATTTTAAGTCCAATTGAAAAAATGATTTTTAGCCCAAAATGAGCAGAATGCCTCTGAAGTTTTACCTAGCCTTTAAGCTCATTTATGCAGTCTGTGAAAATGTTCATAAGTTACAAGTCAACTTAGGCTACTTTCACACTTGCAGCAGAGTGATCCGGCAAGCAGCTCCATCGCCGGCAATCTGCATTCAAACGGAAAGCATTTGTAGACGGATGCGGATCCGTCTTACAAATGCACTGCAAGAGCGGATCCGTCTCTCCGGATGTCACCCAGAGAAACGGATCTGTTATATATTTTTTCCACGCTGTTCAGTGACTGAACTGAAGACATCCTGATGCATCCTGAACGGATTGCTCTCCATTCAGAATGCATGGGGATAAAACTGATCAGTTCTTTTTCGGTATTGAGCCCCTAGGACGGAACTTAGTGCCGGAAAAGAAAAACACTAGTGTGAAAGTACCCTTAGACACATTCTGTATTTGTGCATCTCCTTTAAATGGCATTTTAAGCAACTGATACTAGTATTCTGCATGAAATGTGTGGCCAAAAACGTTGAAAGTCACTGGTAATTAGAGATCTGCGTGAAATTATAGACCATAAGGTAGACTAACAAACAGCTTGTAATGTCAATCTGTTGCTTCTAAGGCCAGCAGAATATTGATTCATGTTAAACGAGTAAGGGCATAATTTTACTGCTGCACTTCACAAAGCATTAGTGTCCCTTCATCCAAAATACGTAACGCTGTTCTGGGACTCAGTTCATCCAAAAAAAGTTGGAAAAAGTTTAGAAAAAGGGAAGGCAAATTGACAAGTGACATTTAAACTCTCATTTATGTGTGAGTAAATTACTTTGTAAATGAATTTACTAGTCTTGAGAAGGTAAGTCTATGTGGAAGTGGAAGATTTGATCACTTTGTCCAAATGTATGAGAGGGTCCATACGAATAATATAGTGAAATATGTCCAATTATGTAAAGGTTATACACAAATAATACCGTGAGCAAGCTGTAATCTGCATGGTCGCCTCAAAAGACAAAAGGTGTAAATGCTGAGTATTTCCCGGAAACAGATTCCCTGTGTTTTAAAAAACCAGCAATGTGACCATGTACTGCAAAACAAATCTACAATGTACAATCTACAAATCTACAATGTAAATTGTACATTTTAAATTTGCAGCATTTCAAATTATGTTACAGATATCCTTTGCAATGCACAGCTGGGGCGTAACTTGAATCCTATGGACCCCAGGACAAACTTTAGATATCTTCCCACCACCACTCGAATGTTGCTTGGATGCACGAGACCCAGTTGCATTACTCTGGTCTATTAAGATAAATACGATTTTCTATATACGTATGATAATACCCCTCTAAATGATACAGAATTAAAGTTAATAAATAATTCCATTACACAAGTAACAAAACTCTTACCATACAATTATTGAACAAAACCCAGCAAATCAAGACCAATATAATGACAGCACTGCCAAATAATACTGCCAAACCATACACACACATAACTGCTACATAGTGACTTAATACATCTATACTGACTGTCAATAAAAACCACTGTACTAATGACCACAGTACAGTGACCGTATAGTGGTAGATACCAGTTGTACACAGGCGCTCTGAAGGCTATATAAGTGAATACAGCACAGTGTTATCCAGTGACTAGTAGGTGATGTCCTCACAGATTGGAATCTTTTGCTTTCCCTTTTTCTTAACGGGAGTCTGTCACCAATATTTCACCTTCTGCACTGTCACTCAACAGGATGACACAAGGGGATTACAGGGTGGGCCAGACGAGGGGTTAGGGAGGAGTTATGCACACAGAAGGCACAGGGGCCTGGGCACTTACTGGCCAAACGCCATCCCTGGACACTCGCAAGCCCTTATTCCCTCATTTGCATATAATTACAAATGCGTTTTTGCTGCTTATGAACATCAGAAGAAAAGAACAAAGGTACCATTTAAATCCTGCTTATTTGTGCTACAGCGTTATGTAAGCAGTGCAGAAGTTGAAATTTTGGTGACAGACTCCCTTTAACCATCCTTGACAGACCGCCATGAAGACTTCCTCCAGTCTTGACTTTTGGCTTCTCGCTTTTCCAGGACGGTGTAGTTCGGTCCCAGTTTGTGCCACCATATATTAATAATGTCTACCTTTGCACCCAAACAGTAATGCGCCCACTTTCTGTTCCCATATATTAGGAATGTCGCTCTTTGTGACTATGTATGTGCCTTTGAATCCAGAGGAAAAAAACAGGCAGGCATATAACGCGAGTTTGCGCGTCGCGTGTTTGATTTAAGTGTGTGGCTTTAGATTAAGTGACTTCAGATTCAGGGACTTCAGTGGTGGACTGCAGTAATTCAGTTTCTTATTACTGCATTATATTGTATTTTTCGCATTCGTTGTGTAATTCCCATCTAGTATGTGTTCCATTATTGACAGTGCAGTCCAGTGCACATATTGTTTGATGTATGCAGTACTAGAACAGCCGTTCGAGGGTGTATATCATTGTTCAAAATGTGAGCAAATTACCCGTTTGGAATCGCACATTGAGTATCTAAACGGGCGAGTTTCAACACTGAGAGACGTTAACAATTTGGAAAAGAGTTTGCTGCTCACTGAGCAAGCACTCTATGGGGTAGATGAGGAGGAGGGTGATAGCGAGGAGGCAGAGAAAAGTGAGGTAGCTAGCTGGGTAACAGTTAGAAAGCGGGGTAGAAGGAAGAGTGCCAGGGAGGCTAGCCCTGATCTGACACACCCCAACAAGTTTTCACGGTTGGCAGATGAGGGGGATGTCAGTTCAGGGACAGCACTGCTGCAGCTGGACACTTCCTCTGCCAGTCAGGGGAATGTCTGCTCCAGTAAACAGGGGACCAGGAGAGCAGGGCAGGGCAGACAGGTGCTAGTAGTGGGAGACTCAATTATTAGGGGTACAGATAGGGCAATCTGTCACAAAGACCGTGATCGCCGAACAGTGCGTTGTCTTCCTGGCGCTAGATCTCTAGCGCCAGGAATTGTGTTGTCTTCCTGGCGCTAGAGATCAAAAGCTTAGGGCAAGGACCTCAAAGGTAATGTTTTCCATAATACTGCCTGTACCACAAGCCACACAAGAAAGGCAGTGGGAGATTAGGGAGGTTAACAAGTGGCTCAAGAACTGGTGTAGGAAGGAGGTGTTTGGGTTCCTGGAGAACTGGGCCGACTTCTCTGTCAGCTACAGGCTCTATCATAGGGATTGGCTGCACCTCAATGGGGAAGGGGCAGCTGTGTTGGGGGAAAAGATGGCTAGAAGGTTGGAGGAATATTTAAACTAGGGACTGGGGGGGAGGGTAATTACGTTATATGATAGGAAGATAGAGACCGGGGGCAAGGTAGTGGGACTGGGGGAGGAATGGAAGGAAGGGACTAGAACATTTCCGAAGGAAAGGTGTAGGGTAAAAAAATATACATAAACCTCTTAATTGTATGTATACTAATGCCAGAAGTCTGACTAATAAAACTGGGGAACTGTAATTAGTGATGTGTGAGGAGGACTATGACATAGTGGGAATAACTGAGACGTGGCTGGATGATATGATAACTATGACTGGGCAGTTAATGTACAAGGTTACAGTCTGTTTAGAAAGGATCGTCAAAACCGGAGAGGGGGAGGGGTCTGCCTTTATGTAAAGTCCTGTCTAAAGCCCACAGTCCGAGAAGATATAAGTGAGGGACATGAACATGTGGAGTCACTGTGGGTAGAAATACATGGTGGCAAAAATAATTATAAATTACTAATAGGAGTTTATTATAAACCACCTAATATACCAGAGTCCACAGAAAATCCACTACTAAACGAGATAGACAAGGCGGCAAATCATAATGAGGTGGTCATGATGGAGGACTTCAACTACCCAGTTATAGACTGGGAAACTGAAACTTGTATATCTCATAAAGGAAACAGGTTCTTGGCAATAGCCAAAGACAATTACCTTTCCCAACTGGTTCAGGACCCGACTAGAGGGACAGCCATACTGGACTTAGTATTAACCAATAGACCTGACAGAACAACAGATGTGCAGGTTGGGGGACACCTGAGAAATAGTGACCATAAAGTAATAACCTTCCAATTATCCTTATCCAAATAAGAGAGGCCATAGGCTTAAAGGGATTCTGTCACCAGGTTTCACCCCTGTCAGCTAAACATATGCTGATGTTCAGGGCCTCATCAGGATTCCTAATGTGGGCTTCTAAATGTGATCCGTAGCCTAATTTTGCTAAAAAAAACTGGTTTTACTAACCTGTCACTCAAAGAAATAAGGTGCCCAAGGGGATGTCAGGGGATGTCAAGGAATGCAAGGTGCCCGCCGCACCCACCGCCGTTCGTGCCCAGCACCGCCTTTCCAGACTTCTGCACCGCCTCCTAATCCTCTGCCTCTGTACTTACTTTCACGATGAATGCACTGCAGCGAGCGGGAGCGAGCGAGGCGGCCGGCGCGTGACTGACGTCACATAGTCAAGCTCCTGCTTCCTGAATTAAGTGGGAGGAGCGTGACAGTGACGTCAGTCACGCGGGAGCGAGCGAGGCGGCCGGCGCGTGACTGACGTCACTTAGTCACGCTCCTGCTTCCTGAATTAAGTGGGAGGAGCGTGACAGTGACGTCAGTCACGCGGGAGCAAGCGAGGCGGCCGGCGCGTGACTGACGTCACTTAGTCACGCTCCTGCTTCCTGAATTAAGTGGGAGGAGCGTGACAGTGACGTCAGTCATGCGCTGGCCGGCTCGCTCGCTGCCGCTCTCTGCAGTGCATTCATAGTAAAAGTACAGAGGCTGGCCATTTTATGAATAGGAGAGTTATGTGCGCAGTTTAGGACACATAGGGCCATGAGGGGGACCAGCATAAGATGCTATATGTGTGTCTTATACTGGCCCTATGTGTCATAGCACACATCCCCCATAACAGTGTCCTCCACAGGTCCCCCATAAGTGTCCGCCACAGATCCCCCATAAGTGTCCTCCGCATATCCCCCATAAGTGTCCTCCGCAAATCCCCCATAACAGTGTCCTCCGTGGATCCCCCATAACAGTGTCCTCCGCAGATCCCCCATAAGTGTCCTCCGCAGATCCCCCATAAGTGTCCTCCGCAGATCCCCCATAAGTGTCCTCCGCAGATCCCCCATAAGTGTCCTCCGCAGATCCCCCATAACAGTGTCCTCCGCAGATCCCCCATAACAGTGTCCTCCGCAGATCCCCCATAACAGTGTCCTCCGCAGATCCCCATAACAGTGTCCTCCGCAGATCCCCATAACAGTGTCCTCCGCAGATCCCCCATAACAGTGTCCTCCGCAGATCCCCCATAACAGTGTCCTCCGCAGATCCCCCATAACAGTGTCCTCCGCAGATCCCCCATAACAGTGTCCTCTGCAGATCCCCCCCAACAGCGTCCTCCGCAGATCCCCCCCAACAGCGTCCTCCGCAGATCCCCCACAACAGCGTCATCCCCAGATCCCCCACAACAGCGTCATCCACAGATCCCCCACATAACTGCGTCCTCCACAGATCTCCCACATAACAGCGTCCTCCACAGATCCCCCATAACAGCGTCCTCCACAGATCTACACCTCCACAGATCCCCCACATAACAGCGTCATCCGCAGATCCCCCACATAACAGCGTCATCCACAGATCCCCCATAACAGTGTCATCCACAGATCTACACCTCCACAGATCCCCCCCATAACAGCGTCCTCCACAGATCCCCCACATAACAGCGTCCTCCACAGATCCCCCACATAACAGCGTCCTCCACAGATCCCCCACATAACAGCGTCATCCACAGATCCCCCACATAACAGCGTCATCCACAGATCCCCCACATAACAGCGTCATCCACAGATCCCCCACATAACAGTGTCCTCCACAGATCCCCCACATAACAGCGTCATCCACAGATCCCCCATAACAGTGTCATCCACAGATCTACACCTCCACAGATCCCCCACATAACAGCGTCATCCACAGATCCCCCACATAACAGCGTTATCCACAGATCCCCCATAACAGCGTCATCCACAGATCCCCCACATAACAGCGTCATCCACAGATCCCCCACATAACAGCGTCATCCACAGATGCCCCACATAACAGCGTCATCCACAGATCTACACCTCCACAGATCCCCCACATAACAGCGTCATCCACAGATCCCCCACATAACAGTGTCATCCACAGATCCCCCACATAACAGCGTCATCCACAGATCCCCCATAACAGTGTCATCCACAGATCTACACCTCCACAGATCCCCCACATAACAGCGTCATCCACAGATCCCCCACATAACAGCGTCCTCCGCAGATCCCCCACAACAGCGTCATCCCCAGATCCCCCACAACAGCGTCATCCACAGATCCCCCACATAACTGCGTCCTCCACAGATCTCCCACATAACAGCGTCCTCCACAGATCCCCCATAACAGCGTCCTCCACAGATCTACACCTCCACAGATCCCCCACATAACAGCGTCATCCGCAGATCCCCCACATAACAGCGTCATCCACAGATCCCCCATAACAGTGTCATCCACAGATCTACACCTCCACAGATCCCCCACATAACAGCGTCCTCCACAGATCCCCCACATAACAGCGTCCTCCACAGATCCCCCACATAACAGCGTCATCCACAGATCCCCCAGATAACAGCGTCATCCACAGATCCCCCAGATAACAGCGTCATCCACAGATCCCCCACATAACAGCGTCATCCACAGATCCCCCACATAACAGTGTCCTCCACAGATCCCCCACATAACAGCGTCATCCACAGATCCCCCATAACAGTGTCATCCACAGATCTACACCTCCACAGATCCCCCACATAACAGCGTCATCCACAGATCCCCCCACATAACAGCGTCATCCACAGATCCCCCATAACAGCGTCATCCACAGATCCCCCACATAACAGCGTCATCCACAGATCCCCCACATAACAGCGTCATCCACAGATGCCCCACATAACAGCGTCATCCACAGATCTACACCTCCACAGATCCCCCACATAACAGCGTCATCCACAGATCCCCCACATAACAGTGTCCTCCACAGATCCCCCACATAACAGCGTCATCCACAGATCCCCCATAACAGTGTCATCCACAGATCTACACCTCCACAGATCCCCCACATAACAGCGTCATCCACAGATCCCCCACATAACAGCGTCATCCACAGATCCCCCACATAACAGCGTCATCCACAGATCCCCCACATAACAGCTCCATCCACAGATCCCCCACATAACAGCTCCATCCACAGATCCCCCACATAACAGCTCCATCCACAGATCCCCCATAACTATGTCATACCCAGCCGCGTCAGCGGCTCATATGGGAAAATCCAAGCAAATAGACCTCTAGCACAATTCCCTTAAAATATCGCATCGCATACCGTTATCGCAATTTTTAGGGCCCTAATCACAATCGCACAAAATTCCCATATCATGCAGCCCTACTGGAAATTATAGGCCGGTAAGTTTAACATCTGTTGTGGGTAAACTGTTTGAAGGTTTTCTAAGAGATGCTATCTTGGAGGATCTCAATGAAAATAAGCAAATAACGCCATATCAGCATGGCATAGGCGTGCGCATGGGGTGTGCCTGGGCACACCCTAATCAAGCCTGCTGGCCGGCGAATACTAATGAAGCGCTTCCATTTTGGAAGCGCTCATTAGTACCTGAGGACCAGGAAGCGGTGAACGCTATGTACTTACCGCTTCTTGGTCCTCGGCTGTCGGCTGTGCAGGGCTGCGCACAGTGTGAGGCGCTTTGTGATGTCATGCTGTGCGCGCCAGTTCAGAGCACAGCCGACAGCAGGAGGAAGAGGATCGCGGTCTGCGAGGAGAGGTGTTTTTTTTATTTTTGTAAAAAATGAGGCTGCTGGGGGCATAATGGAGGCTAATGAGAGGCACAATGGGGGCTAATGAGGCATATGGGGGCTAATGAAGCATAATGGGGGCTAATGAGAGGCATAATGGGGGCTAATGAGAGGCATAATGAGAGGCATAATGGGGTCTAATGAGAGGCATAATGGGGGCTAATGAGAGGCATAATGGGGGCTAATGAGAGGCATAATGAGGGCTAATGAGAGGCATAATGGGGGCTAATGAGGCATAAGGGCTTATAATGGGGGCTAATGAGGCATATGGGCTGATAATGGGGGTTAATGAGGCATAAGGGCTAATGAGCCATAAGGGCTGATGATGAAGGCTAATGAGGCATAATGGCTAATGAGAGGCATAATGGGGGCTAATGAGAGGCATAATGGAGGCTAATGAGAGGCATAAGGGCTCATAATGGGGGCTAATGGCATAAAGGCTATATATATATATATATATATATATATATACAGTACAGACCACAAGTTTGGACACACCTTCTCATTCAAAGAGTTTTCTTTATTTTCATGACTATGAAGGCATCAAAACTATGAATCAACACATGTGGAATTATATACATAACAAACAAGTGTGAAACAACTGAAAATTTGTCATATTCTAGGTTCTTCAAAGTAGCCACCTTTTGCTTTGATTACTGCTTTGCACCCTCTTGGCATTGTCTTGATGAGCTTCAAGAGGTAGTCCCCTGAAATGGTCTTCCAACAGTCTTGAAGGAGTTCCCAGAGATGCTTAGCACTTGTTGACCCTTTTGCCTTCACTCTGCGGTCCAGCTCACCCCAAACCATCTCGATTGGGTTCAGGTCCGGTGACTGTGGAGGCCAGGTCATCTGGCGCAGCACCCCATCACTCTCCTTCATGGTCAAATTGCCCTTACTTTCAAAGTTTTCCCAATTTTTCGGCTGACTGACTGACCTTCATTTCTTAAAGTAATGATGGCCACTCGTTTTTCTTTACTTAGCTGCTTTTTTCTTGCCATAATACAAATTCTAACAGTCTATTCAGTAGGACTATCAGCTGTGTATCCACCTGACTTCTCCTCAACGCAACTGATGGTCCCAACCCCATTTATTAGGCAAGAAATCCCACTTATTAAACCTGACAGGGCACACCTGTGAAGTGAAAACCATTTCAGGGGACTACCTCTTGAAGCTCATCAAGAGAATGCCAAGAGTGTTCAAAGTAGTAATCAAAGCAAAAGGTGGCTACTTTGAAGAACCTAGAATATGACATATTTTCAGTTGTTTCACACTTGTTTGTTATGTATATAATTCCACATGTGTTAATTCATAGTTTTGATGCCTTCAGTGTGAATCTACAATTTTCATAGTCATGAAAATAAAGAAAACTCTTTGAATGAGAAGGTGTGTCCAAACTTTTGGTCTGTACTGTATATATATATATACACACACACGCGCGCGGTGTGTGTGTGTGTGTTTGTGCTTTAGGGTGCACACCCTAATGCAATAGGCTGCGCACGCCTATGATGGCTTTATGAGGGATCAGTCATGTCAAACTAATTTAATCAGTTTCTATGAGGTGGTAAGTTCTAGACTTGACAGCGGTGAATCAATGTATGTCGTATATCTGGACTTCTCTAAAGCATTTGACACTGTACCACATAAAAGGTTAGTATATAACAATGAGAATGCTCGGACTGGGAGAAAATGTCTGTATGTGGGTAAGTAACTGGCTCAGTGATAGAAAACAGAGGGTGGTTATTAATGGTACACACTCAGATTGGGTCACTGTCACTAGTGGAGTACCTCAGGGGTCAGTATTGGGCCCTGTTCTCTTCAATATATTTATTAATGATCTTGTAGAAGGCTTGCACAGTAAAATATAAATTTTTGCAGATGACACTAAACTGCGTAAAGTAACACTGAAGAGGACACTATACTGCTACAGATGGATCTGGATAGATTAGAGGCTTGGGCAGAGAGGTGGCAGATGAGGTTTAACACTGACAAATGTAAGGTTATGCACATGGGAAGGAATAATACAAGTCACCCGTACATACTAAATGGTAAAACACTCGGTAACACTGACATGGAAAAGGACCTAGTGATTTTAATAAACAGCAAACTAAGCAGTAAAAAACAGTGTGAGGCAGCTGCTGCCAACGCCAATAAGATAATGGATTGCATCAAAAGGGGTGATTAGATGCCCGTGATGAGAACATAGTCCTACCACTTTACAAATCATTAGTCAGACCACACATGGAGTACTGTGTACAATTCTGGGCTCCTGTGAACAAGGCAGACATAACAGAACTGGAGAGGGTTCAGAGGAAGGCAACTAAAGTTATAACTGGAATGGGGCAACTACAGTACCCTTAAAGATTATCAACATTAGGGTTATTCACTTTTGAAAAAAGACAACTGAGGGGAGATCTAATTACTATGTATAAATATATCAGGGGTCAGTACAGAGATCTCTCCCATCATCTATTTATCACCAGGACTGTGACTGTGACGAGGGGACATCCTCTGCGTCTGGAGGAAATAAGGTTTCTACACAAACATAGAAGATTCTTTACGGTAAGAGCAGTGAGACTATGGAACTCTCTGCCTGAGGAGGTGGTGATGGTGAGTACTATAAAGGAATTCAAGAGGGGTCTGGATGAATTTCTGGAGTGTAATAATATTACAGGCTATAGCTACTAGAGAGTGGTCGTTGATCCAGGGATTTATTCTGATTGCCTGATTGGAGTCTTGAAGAAATTTTTTTCCCCCCTTAAGTGGGGAAAATTGGCTTCTACCTCACAGTTTTTTTTTGTTTTTTTTTTGCCTTCCTCTGGATCAACTTGCAGTAGAACATAAATATAAAATGAAAATTGCGGCACTTGGATTATTGCATTCAAACTTTTTTTATTTATTTTTTCAAGTTTTTGCAGTAGTTTCATCCAAAAAGCCCAATTAGATCCTTGGTACAAACAGTGTATTAAGACCAGACGTTTCGGTCAATTCAGACCTTCATCAGTGGTCACATATTTTTATCTGTTATGGTAGGAAGGTTTGGACATCAGGGCTTGGATGCAGTAGAACAGACCGAACTGGATGGACAAATGTCTTTTTTTGGCCTCATATACTTTGTTACTGTGTTACTATGTATTGTAGTAATGTCCTTATTTCCGCACGACACAATAGTAATGTCTGCCTTTCTAATCCTTATAATATTGATGTTCCCCACTCTGCCCAGTTAGAATTGTAATGTCCCCGACTGTGCTCTGTTATATAGTAATGTCCTCACTGTGCTCGGTTATTATAGTAATGTCCTCACTGTGCTCTGTTATATACTAATGTACCTGTCACGGTCTCTAACGTGGCAGGTGTCAAAAGATCTAAGAGACTGGCTGCACGTGTTATGACATGACAGACTCTTTGGTTTCACTTGTTTTCAGTGTTGTTGCTAGTAATGACCACACCTCTTGTCTCAGGTGTAGCTTAGTGGTCATTCCAACGCCTCTATTTAGTCTTTTTTTTGAATCAGATAATTTTTATTGCTTTTTCAAGAAAATTTGTAATACAATTACAACAATAACCCACCCTTCCCACCCAACCCCACCCCAAAGCACGACCATTTAAAAGAAGCAGTATACAGTCTAGAACTGTGATTGGAAAGTCCATCTGGAAAAATCTTAGTCCATTCTCTTAAATCTTAGTACATGGCATCACAGAGCTTCCGTACTACGAAATATATATCCACATAATGTACCAGCACAAATATACCATCATAGTCTACTATCCCACATTTTATCATTCACATACTCATACACATCCGTCTCTAACACTCCTTTCATACCCTGCAAGCATATTCTAGGACAAGTCATAATGTGTAATCCACGAGGACCATATCCCTTCAAATTTTTTCCTCGAGTTCCTTTTCAAATAAACATATTCCTCCAGCTTAACCAGTGTATGTACCCTACTTACTACTTCCTGAATCGTAGGAGCTGTTTCATCAATCCAATGAAATGCTATGCACTTCCTCGCTTGATATAATATCCTCATTACGGCCACCTTTTTTTTGAGCATGTTTCTTGGTACTTTCACAAAACCAAGTAAACAGGTCAATGGACCAATTTCTAGATTGATTTGAAAAACCCTGTTTATAAGTTCCACTATCTCAACCTAATACCTTCTTAATCGTGGGCAATTCCACATAAGATGGATCAAATTTGCATTACTAATATTACAACGTGGACAGACATCATTCTCCCTATAACCCATTCTGAATAGTAATGCAGGTGTTCTATAGACCCTATGTAGGAGATATAATTGTGAGATCCTATATGACTCACTCAATGACAGAGTCGGTAGGTCGGTGAGAATTTCCTTCCATTGCTCCTCAGTTAGCTCCTCAATATCCTTCTTCCATTTCTCATACAGTTTCAGTGGGTTAGATTTATCAATTTCCTCCCTGAGTGTGTTGCAATATATGGATATCACCCCACTAGTGGATCCTGACCTTGCTGTGTAATCAATGATAGGGCATCTGGCCTCCTCTATTCAGTCTGGCTTCACCCATCATGCTATGCGATTGATAGCTTCCGTTTGGTATTGGAAGTGCTGGTGTGTGGTCCTCTTGGTTCGGTTCTGGGTACCACATTCAGTTTTTTTATAACGCGCGTGCAAAACGCATTGCACCCACGCGATAAAAACTGAACAACGCAATGTAATCGCAGTCAAAACTGACTGAAATTGCATGTGCGCACTCGTGCATGTTTCCCGCAATGCACACGCGATGCATCCGGAGCAAATCCGAGAGGCCCGTCTGAAAGAGGCCTTAGGCCATGTCTGGACTTCCGTGAGCTCAATCGGATTACGGTCCATGATCCGTACCCACCTTTCCTTTGATTCCTGACTTGTTTAATCAGATTTTTGGTGCCTAGGTGTTCTTCAAGTTGGACTTAAGGTGGCATATAATCTGGTCAGGATCAAGTAAGAGGATGAATGGAAGATGGCGTTTAATACCCCAGAGGGTCATTTTGAGAATCTGGTCATGCCGTTTGGGTTAACTAATGCTCCTGCGGTTTTCCAGCATTTTGGTAATGATATATTTTATCATCTGGTGGGGAGGTTTCTTGTGTATCTGGATGATGTACTAATTTATTCTCCAGACATGGAGACTCATTAGGATCACGTGAGACAGGTGTTACAGATCCTAATAGAGAATAAATTGTATGGTAAGTTGGAGAAGTGTGTATTTGCAGTTCAGGAAGTGCAATTCCTGGGTTACTTACTCTCATCTTCAGATTTTTCGTATGGATCCAGAAAATGTTTGTGCTGTGTTGGACTGGGATCGACCTGAAAATCTGAAAGTGCTTATGCTGTTTTGGGGGTTCACCAACTACTACCGTAAATTCATTTTGAACTACTCGACTGTGGTTAAACCTTTAACGGACATGACTAGGAAAGGTTTGGATGTCTCAGTCTGGTCTGATGAGGCATTACAAGCCTTTTCAGTGGTGAAGAAATGTTTTGCTTCTGCTCCTATACTGGTGCAACCGGATGTGTCACAGCCATTCATTGTGGAAGTTGACGCATCCGAGGTAGGGGTAGGAGCAGTCATTAAGTTGGCTTTTGAGGAATGGGTCATTGGTTGGAAGGAGCAATTCATCCTTTTACTGTGCTTACTAATCACAAAAATCTGGCTTAGGCCTCATGCACACGACCGTTGTGTGCATCCGCGGCCGTTGTTCCGTTTTTCGTTTTTTTTCGCAGACCCATTGACTTTCAATGGGTCCGTGGAAAAATCGGAAAATGCACCGTTTGGCTTCCGCGTCCGTGATCCGTTTTTCCAGTCCGTGAAAAAAATATGACCTGTCCTATTTTTTTCACGGGCAACGGTTCACGGACCCATTCAAGTCAATGGGTCCGTGAAAAATCACGGATGCACACAAGATAGTCATCCGCGTCCGTGATCCGTGTCCGTGATCCGTGTCCGTTTTTCCTATCATTTTCAATGCAAACTTGACTTCGTTTTTTTTTTCACTTTTTATGTCCTTGGATCCTCCAAAAATCAAGGAAGACCCACGGAAGAAAAAACGGTCACAGATCACGGAACAATGGAAATCCGTTTTGCGGACCGCAAAAAAAACGGTCGTGTGCATGAGGCCTTACTTGGAGTCGGCTAAGCGACTGAACCCAAGGCAGGCCAGATGGTCGTTGTTTTTACCAGATTTAATTTCATTTTCACCTATCGCCCTGGGGTTAAGAACATCAAGGCTGATGCTTCGTCGCGTAGCTTGACTGGGGGGGTGATACGGAAGATCCTGGTCCGATATTGTCTGAAGGGGTAGTAATATCTGCTTTATATCCCGACCTTGAGGCAGAGGTGTTGGAGGCCCAAGGAGATGCACCGGATTCTTGCCCTCCAGGGAAGTTGTTTGTTTCTTCTGAATTACATCACAAGGTGTTCGAGGAACATCACTGTACGGTTACTTGATATGGTTTGTCTCGCAGAATCAGGAGGAGTGGTCTTTATTTTTGTCTTTAGCCGAGTTTGCCATAAATAACCGTAGACAGGTGTCCACTGATAAGTCGCCATTTTTTGGAGCATATGGGTTCCACCCGCAATTTGGCACATTTTCTGGTACTGAGACTTCTGGCATACCCGAAGAGGAACGATTTTCCTCTTCTTTGTCATCTATTTGGCGGAAAATTCTAAATAATCTGAAAAAGATGGGTAACAAGTATAAACGTATGGCTGACAAGAGACGTATGAATGGTCCGGACCTGAGAGTGGGTGATTCTGTGTGGCTGTCTACAAGAAACATTAAGTTGAAAGTACCTTCTTGGAAGTTGGGCCCAAGGTTTATTGGTCCATATAAGATCACTGCCATTATTAGCCCTGTAGCCTTTCGTCTTGCACTTCCTCAGGCTTTGAAGATTCATAATGTGTTCCATAAGTCATTGTTGAAGAGATATGTCGAACCTGTTGAACCGTCCTCCTTGCCTCCCACTCCTGTCATGGTGGACGGTAATTTGGAATTTCAGATCGCCAGGATAGTGGACTCCTGAGTTCTCCGAAGATCCCTTCAGTACCTCGTCCACTGGTAGGGTTACGGATCAGAGGAGAGGATGTGAGTTCCAGTGGCCGACGTTAATGCTAGTTGTCTGGTGAAAGCCTTTCACAGAGCTCATCTGGATAAAGTCGGTCCGGGGTGTCCGGAGGCCACCTGTAGATGGGGGGGTGCTGTCACGGTCTCTAACGTGACAAGTGTCAGAAGATCTAAGAGACTGGCTGCACGTGATGTGATCTGACATCCTCTTTGGTTTCACTTGTTTTTAGTGTTGTTGCTGGTAATTACCACACCTCTTGTCTCTGGTGTGTGGTCCTCTTCTGAGTTCCTGCTCGTCCATTTACTTCAGAAGTTAAGTGTTACTTCCCTTTTATATTTTGTTGTTTCCCCTCTGTCTTTTGTTACTAGGCCTCAGGGAGACGCTGGTTCTTTCATATTGGAAGGAACTGGTCATCTCAAGCCCAGACACTACTCCAGGGCAATTCAGGGTTTCCAGGGTTTTAGGTTCCAGTGTATGAACATTCCTACCCTCAAGGTCCGTTCATATGGATAGGAGTCAGGGCTAGGATTAGGGTTTCCATAGGTGGTGTCCATTTCCTTTTCCCTAGCTTTGAGGCCTAGTTCCTTTTCCCTTCCCTCCTGTTGTCGGTGTGGTGTTCCCTCCCACATCACTACGTGACAGGAGCACAGATACAACAGTTAATCTACCTGCAGTCCACGCTTGTCAGCATGGCGCACAGCAGCAGAAGAGAATGAGGGAACCCAGCGCCCATGCCCGCATGTAGGACCAGCATTGCAGGCACAGAGCGCTGGGCTAACAAAACTGGCACTCCTGTGAGTGCTGCTGCCTTCTCGCAGCTCACCAAGAGCAGCGCCGTATATTGTATAGCGGCTGTGCTTGGTATCATGTTCAGCCCCATTCACTTCAGTGATCTATGAACATGTTGTCACTGGCCTAGGAAATGCTGTGAGAAAGCCACTGCACTCACAGGAACGCTGGTGTTTTTTTTTCAAATAGCTGATCAGCGGAGGTCCCAGTATAAAAATCTCGGAAAACCCCTTGTAAGAAGATCATAAACCTGGTTAAATAATGTTTAGAAAGTGGCTGACCAGCCTATCTCTGATGAAAATGGTTTTGCCTGGAGCTTTTAAAGGGCTTATGTCACCCCCAACCCCCAATTTTCAGTTTTTGACTTATTATATTTGTTAATGTAAGCAGATTCCATATATGCCCCTCTTACCTCGGGCAGTGCAGTAATTACAGTAAAAAACGTACTTTTATTATATGTAAATTTCTTCACTACCAGCAAGTTGGGCGGACTTGCTGGTAGCCGCCGCATCCTCTGTTTGAAAAAAACGCCCCCTCCTCCACTTGATTGACAGGGCCAGCGAGCGCTCTCCTCCTTTCGCTGGTCCTGCCTGCAGCCTTAAATCCCACGCCTGCGCCGTACCGGTCGTCATTCGGCGCAGGCGCTCTGAGAGAAGGGTGCTCGCTTGGCCGCTCCTTCCTCAGTGCACCTGCGCCGATGACGTCAGCCCTACACCCGGAAGAGAGGTCTTCTCTTCCGGGTGTAGGGCTGACGTCATCGGCGCAGGCGCACTGAGGAAGGAGCGGCCATCCTTCTCTGAGCGCCTGCGCCGAATGACGACCGGTACGGCGCAGGCGCGGGATTTGAGGCTGCAGGCAGGGCCAGCGAGAGGAGGAGAGCGCTCGCTGGCCCTGTCAATCAAGTGGAGGAGGGGGCGTTTTTTCAAACAGAGGATGCGGCGGCTACCAGCAAGTCCGCCCAACTTGCTGGTAGTGAAGAAATTTACATATAATAAAAGTACATTTTTTACTGTAATTACTGCACAGCCCGAGGTAAGAGGGGCATATATGGAATCTGCTTACATTAACAAATATAATAAGTCAAAAATTTAAAATTGAGGGTTGGGGGGTGACAGAAGCCCTTTAAGCAGATTCGTGCAGTAATTAGTGTGACTATCCCTTTCATTTGAATGGAATAGTTTTTCAGCCTTAGAAGTATCAGTAACAGATGTGCAGCTTGTGAATATACTCTAATAGTTGAAGGTGATATGTTTGAAATAACTCACAAACATCTTTGTATTTGTAATTGTGTTTAATTGTGCAAAAATCAGTTTTTATTCTTTTTTTTTTGTGTGGTTATGGGAAATTAGACTGTTTCAGATGTGCATATGTTAATCCATCACTTTTAACCTTTCAGAAATAACGGATCTGCTGATATACTCATCTTTATGAGATATTCTCTGCTGAATGACCTTTTGCTCAGTCAGAGGCCTAAAGTTGTATCTATTTGCAGTAAATGAGCCACATGGGTATTGTTTTGTTTTTTGTTTTCTTGTGCACAACAGATATAATGGATGGCACTGCCAGCAGCTTACAGTTTGGATTTTTTGTAGGATTAAGATAGCTTGACCAAATTTAAGAAAATTCTTTCTGAGTATTGCTTGTATCCTTCACAAGGAGAAAAGCTCTAACTTATATATTTTTCATTCCAATTGAAATTGACAGTGAAGCTGTTATTGCCGTTTTAGACCATAGTCCATAAATTCTACAGGCGGACATATGCCCCTTTCTAGTTGGGAGAATGGGGTTTACAGCTGTGGGCCAGGATTTTGGAACCACTGACAATTAACTATTACCACCAGTCATAGAGTTCCTCTCCATGTAATAAATAGATGGGTCCACCAGGGGCACTGGCTCTGAAGCCCCTACCCCCATGAACTCCTTATGCCATGTTTTCACTAAAAGTATTGTCCAGGATTTTAAATTAATTTGAATGGCCAATCCTCAGAACAGGACATTAATATCTGATCAGCAGCGGTCTGATACCTCGCACCCCCACCTGACTGTTTCACAGTACCCCGTTACCAGAAGTCTGTGCCAGAACTACACAGCTTCATTCATTGTATAGTGGATAGAGCTGGTAAATGCAGCGTGGGTGCAATGCTGCAGTTACCAGCTCCGTCCACTATAGTGAACAGAGCTGTTTACTTTTGTCCTCAGAGCTACTCTGAAACAATAGATCAGCGGGGATACGAGTTGTCAGACTCCCACCAATCATGTATTGATGGCCCATCTGCATGTGATGAACATGTGGGTATCATGTGTGGAGAGTATATGGAGAGGACTCAGGAGTAGAGCCTGCTCCATACATGGCGTGTGCCAGCTGTGATATACAACTGAAGACGCCTGCAGTGACTGGGATCCGATAAATCAGATCATGGCCATTTAATCCCTCAGATGCCACAGTCAATAGTGACAGCAGCATTTGGGTGTTTAGACAGAGACAAGTTCCCTTTGTCCCCAACATGCAATACAGAAGTATTGCAGTGTATTGTGTAAGTGATTAAACGATTGCAGGTTTAAGTCCCCTGGGGGGACAAAAAAAAAGGAAAATGGTTTAAAAAAGTTTTTAAAAGTATAAAAAAAATTGTATTACAAGTAAAAAAAAAAAGAAAAAAGTGTTCCCATATAAAAAAAAAAAGCATAAACAGTGTTGCCATGTCCGAAAAGGTCAGCAATATTAAAATATCATGTTTTTTATCCGGCATGGTACCGTATTTTTTACTTTATAAGACGCACCTGCTGATAAGACGCACCCCAGGTTTCATCACACCTCATATCGGATCCTTTCACCCCCATATCAGAGCTTTAGATCTGACCCCCAAGAGATTACATGAGACCCCCACATCATGACATTACATGAGACCCCCACATCAGGACATTACATGAGACCCCCACATCAGGACATTACATGAGACCCCCACATCAGGACATTACATGAGACCCCCACATCAGGACATTACATGAGACCCCCACATCAGGACATTACATGAGACCCCCACATCAGGACATTACATGAGACCCCCACATCAGGACATTACATGAGACCCCCACATCAGGACATTACATGAGACCCCCACATCAGGACATTACATGAGACCCCCACATCAGGACATTGCTTGAGACCTTCATATCAGACCCTTATCAGAACCTCATCAGACTATCTTCAGACCTCATATCAGCCCTCCATTTCAGACCTCAGATCAGATTTTAAAATAAAAAACGTCTTTAATGTACCTCTCCTGCACCGCGGCTCCACTCCTGGTCCGGCGGTCTCTTCAGAATTCTCGCTCCTCTGTCTTCTCTGGCCGGCGCTGCACAGTCACCTGACTTCATGCAACGTCGGGTCATAGTGTGCTCACTATGTCCTGACGCTGTATGCAGTCAGGACAGTGCGCCCGCGGCCCCAGGAAGGAAGACCAGGGAGTGTGAGTACAGGAAGCGCTCGCAGAGCTTCATTCCCCTCTCCCAGCACCTAATGTATACTAGTGAGCGCTTCCATAATTGAAACACTCACTAGTATTTGCTTTATAAGACGCACAACCATTTTCCCCCCAGTAACTACTGTTAAAAAAAAATACACAATGCCGGAATTGCTGTTTTTCATGAACTCGCCTCCCTGAAAAAAATAGAACTAAAAGTGAATGTACCCCAAAATGGTACCAATAAAAACTATAGCTCACTTTGCTAAAATCAAGCCTCCACACAGCTCCATTAACAGAAAAATAAAAGTTATGTCTCAGAATATTTTCCCTGCCCAAATATGGTGACATAAAGCACATTTCTAAAAACCTTTTAAACATAGTAAAACATAACAAAAACTATATAAGTTTGGTATCGGCATCATCGTAATCACTCGCAGAATAGAGTTACTGCACAGCGAATGCCATAAAAACAATGGTGGATTTGCATTTATTCCTCACAAATAAAGTTTTTCAATTTCTTACAGTACAGTGTGAGGAACATTAAATGGTGCCATTAAAAAAAAAATCAATTTATCCAGCAAAAATCAAGCCCTCATATGACCATGTCACCAAAAATAAAAAAATAAAAGTTATGTCTGTTACTGGAATAAAAAGGTAAAACATGTTATTTCCAAAATTGGCTTGGCCCTTAAGAGGTTAGTAGTTTAATTTTTCGTTTGTTAAAAAACAATAAACCTCAGCCTTTCTCACCAACAGCCTTTCTTTTGACTGAAAAAAATCAAATATGTAAAAGTAATCCAAAAATGCTGTTGCTCATATTGACAAGGCTTAGCCAGGACAGTTGGCATTGTTGATTTATATGTAAATTAGCGTACTGGTGAATATAATTGTCTCTACTGTATGCCATCTGTTATTGACACAGGACAAAGCAAATAGTCCAATACTTCATGTGTTTTAGACCAGAAATTGTATCAAAGACGTTTAATGAATAGAAGCTCTTCAGCAAAGCCTGATCAGTTTCCTACCTTTTATAAATTATTATTGTGAGACATCAAGTTCCTATGATTTATTAACTTTTTGAAGGCAATATTAGTCTTGATTCTGGATCACCATCTGATGATTGAGAAGTCCAGAGCTTCTGGAACAACATGGCTAGGTGCTAATAATAGCTTTCTATTAAACATTGAGCACAGAAGAGGGACATTTATTAAAAGCACATGGAAGGATTTTAGGCCTGAATCACACAACCGCACTTGGTCCGGTAAACACAGCCCATGTGTCTGCCACATCTCTAAGACCATGACTCCCCTGACCGAAACTGACTGCATCATAATGATTTTTGATACAGTTAGTTCCCATTTGATTGGTGATCTATTGTACTGTACTCAGATGATGATGTGAGTACAATACAAAGGAGCCACGATCAGATAGGAACTCACTGCATCGTAAATCACTATGATGCTGTCAGAGAGGTGTGGCAGACCAAAGGGCCGTGTTTCCAGTACCGATTGTATGAGCGCTTGTTCTAGGGTCTGTTGTAAATATACAGCTGTAGCAACCTTTAAACTAATCGATATTTTGTTAGCCCAACACAGTGAGGTGCTATGATATGTTAAAGCATACACATCATAATGTGTTGCCAAGTTTAAGATGTAATGTCTTTATTCAGCCACCAGATGGCTGAAGCAACAATGTGAGCAACTGTTTATTTACAGTGTTCATTTAGCTTTCTCCCATCCTCTAGAGCTGATTAATCCCACCACGGCTCTCTCAGCAGTCATCAGCTGTTGTACTTAAAGGGGTTGTCTACTTTCAAGAGGAAATAAAGAATGAATAATTACTTACCTTAAAGATCCTGTGCCGCTACTCAGGTTTTCCTCTTTCTCTCTGATAAAATATATTACAAATTTTTTTAAGATCACTTGTACTATTATATCTATCTAAAACCTATTAACCAAACTATGATTGGATTACGGTGCCAATCGATCACCCTGATGGTTCAAAGATACAAAAAATAAAGATCGAGATAAGGTAAACATACAAAGAGGAATGGGCCGGGGTCCCGGCGGAGGGAGATGAACTTACCCTGTATAACCCTACTATACCCCTCAGCCCAGAGAAGAATACCAATGGTGGAGACTCTCTGTCCGCGTTCCTCGGCTAGATAGCCCTAAATTACCCTAAAGGTGTTTTGGGGGGGTGAAACCACCAAGCCCCCGACTCCTTTCCCCCAACAAAGTAGGTTCCTCAGGGGGTCAGGATATTGGGTATAATCAAATAATTAACAAATGATAGCCAAAAGACGAATAGATAACGATAAAAAAATAATGATTAGTACAGGTGGGTGGCAAAAATAGACAGAAAAATGATGTAAATAAAGAAGATTTCAATATCTGTCTCAATGTTTGGAAGTCGACCAGAATGATACTGGCTGCCTGATACCTGTAAAAAGAAGGTTCCTATGAAAGATCCAATCATGGCAACGTAATGTCTTTAAAACTCAGACAAATTAATAATAAAGACTTACTTGGCCTCCAAACACCGGACGCGTGCCACCCCCTGTAGATGCCTGATGCTGTGGGCATGCAGGTACACAGACGCACTGACCATTAACCAGCGTGCCAAGGCCTCCCTCCAGAAAGTCTAACCAATCCTAGGCATGACAGTACCGACGCCAACCGCATTGTTTCCTGTCAAGCGATTGGCGTCCGGCCTGTGAAGTGCATAGCTAGAATAGGCCAGTATCTCCCCAAAATCTTCCTCACTTCAGGGTTTGCCACATCTAACGTGGAGATTAACCGGATCGGTGTTATACTCTCAGTAGGGGGACTCCGTGGTGTAAGAACGGTAGATCTATCCTTCTGTGATGCTTGCTTATAAGCTTCTTTAAGCATATTCTGTGGATAGCCCCTTTCAAGAAATCTACCCTGAAGTGATCTAGGCTCCTTGTGAAATAGTTCGGGGTCAGAGAAGTTTCTACGGGCCCACAAATATTGCCCCTTTGGAATTCCCCTTTTAAGGGGGAAGGGATGATGACTGTCCTTGTGAAGAATTAGTTGCCGTAGGCTTTCTAAACAATGTAGCGACAAGCCTATCCTCCTGTTTAGATATCCTAACATCAAGAAATGCAATACTGTCCCTCTGTAGCTCATGGGTGAACATGAGTCCTATCTGATTAATATTTAGAGCCCCTATGAAGTTCACAAACTCATCACCATTACCATCCCATATGACAAATAGGTCATCGATATAACGTGTCCAAAATATTACCATTCCTGAAGATCTGGGAAGACAATGGTGTCCTCCAACCAGCCCAGGAAGAGATTAGTATAAGTGGGGGCGCAGGGGCTCCCCATAGCCTTCCCCCTAAGCTGGTGGTAAATACATGGATGGAAAAGAAAGAAATTGTGTGCGAGTGTGAACTCCAGTAGTAAAAATAAATGCATTATGTGTCCTAAACCGTGTCCCCCGTGTGCGTAACAAATATTCTACTGCAAATAGACCTTTTTTGTGAGGGATGGAGCTGTATAGAGATTAAACATCTGGAGTCAATATGCAACCCCCCCCCCCCCCCCCCCCAAACACCTTTAGGGTAATTTAGGACTATCCAGCTGAGCAACCTGGACAGAGAGTCTCCACCATTGGGATTCTTCTCTGGGCTGAGGGGTACAGCAGAGTTATACAGGGTAAGTTCATCTCCCGCCCCCGGGACCCCAGCCCGTTCCTCTTTGTATGTTTATCTTATCTCTATCTTTAATTTTTGTTTCTTTGAACCATCACGGTGATCGATTGGCACCGTAATCCAATCATAGTTTGGGTAATAGGTTTTCGATTGATATATTAAACATTACAGTTTTAAGGGTCTTATATATAATTCTGTGGATTAATTATTTCTTTAATTAGACTCATTTATATATCCTTTTTGAATACCAGAACATATCACTTGTACTATTGATTTATGTAAAGTTGTGTGAAAAGTTAGTGAGCATTTAAAGGCTGGGCATACATGTTGCGGCCGGAGGGCAGCTTTTATTGTGGGAGAGCCATGGGGAAGTCTAATGTGATGGTCTGCTTCTGGAGCGGCTGCTTGCTTGTATTTTTAGGGTGGGAAGGGACCAATAACCTTGGACTTTTCTATCATGATAATGTCAGACTCCAGCTGTTAATTTAACCTTGGTTGGTCATGTTTTTTAAATAAATAACTTATTTTAAAATCCCTATTTTGTTTGGTACTGGGATAATGGGGGGCGGGGGTTTGCTGGCTGACACCAGGGATAGTAAGGTGTGAAAAAATGCTCCCCGACTCCAGGCTTCTTTCATAATTTTAATATTCAAATAAGTTCCATGGCGGCGCTCTGAAATAATCCACCATCGTAATCCTATTAACAGTACAAGTAAAAAAGAAAACATACACATAATAAACCTTTCATACTCCTCTGGCTTCTTCCACATTTTTTCTGATACTTCTTCAGCAGGCTCTGGTCCCTTACAATAAAGCAGAACTTTCATATTGTGGGCACAGTATGGTTTTCCAAAACCATGGTTTCAGAAAACCGCAGCAAAGGCTGCATTGTGTAAGCCTGGCCTTGGCTGCTGTGGTGGTCAGACACACAGCTGCTGACCGGCTGTCCATGTGCCACAGCAGGAGCGATCAGTTGTGCAGAAGGGGAAAGGTAGGCATGCGTTTCCTTCCCTGCACTTGGCTGCCATCTGCTGACCAAAATAAGTATTGCAGATACACCGACCATAGTGTACACGCTAGGAAATAATTAAGCGCCCGCTGTATCTGTAAGTGGTAATCCTTGAATATACACTATATGGACAAAAGTATTGGGACACACCTAATAATCATTGAATTCAAGTGTTTAATTCAGGCCCCTTGCCACAAGTGTAGAAAATTCAGCCTCCAGCCATGCAGTCTGTTTTTGCAAACATTTGTGAAAGAATGGCTTGTTCTAAAGAGCTCACTAGATTCAAGTGTGGTCCTGTAATAGGATGCCACCTTTGTAATAAGTCAGTTCATGTAATTTCTTCCCTCTTAGATATTCCACCATCTGCTGTAAGTGGTATTATTACAAAGTGGAAGTGTTTAGGAACCACCGCAACTCATCCATGAAGTGGAGACCACGTAACGTTACAGAGGTCTCCAAGTGCTGATGTGCATAAAAGTCACCAGCACCCTGCAGACCCTGCAGAGTTCCAAGCCTCCTGTGATATTAACATCAGCACAAAAACTTCCAGGAGCTTCATAGCATGGGTTTGAATGGCCTAGCAGCTGCATGCAAGCCTTACATCAGCAAACACAATACAAGTCGCCTGCTGGAGTGGTGTAAAGCACATCACCAGTGGACTCTGGAGAGGTGGAAACATCTTCTGTGGAGTGATTAATCACACTTCTCAATCTGGCAGTCTGATGGGACGAGTCTGGGTTTGATGAATGCCAGGAGACCGTTACCTGCCTGACTGCATTGTGTCAGCTGTAAAGTTTGGTGGAGGAAGGATAATGCTATGGGGTTTTCAGGGGTCGATCTAGGCCCCTTAGTTTGAGTGAAGGGGAATCTTAATGCTTCAGCACACCAAGACATTCTGGGCAAATGTTTGCTTCCAGCTTTGTGGAAACAGTTTGGGGAAGGCATTTTTCTGTTTCAATGTGATTGTGCCCCATAAAGGCATGGTTTGGTGAGTTTGATGTGGAGGAACTTCACTGCCCACGCAGAGCCCTAGCTTCAACCCCATGCAAAGCCTTTGGGTTGAACTAGAACAGAGATTGAGAGCCCTTCCCTCCAGCATCAGTGTTTGACCTCACAAATGCTCTTCTGGATGAATGGGCCAAAAACTTCCTGACACTCTCCAAAATCTTACAGAAAGCTTTCCCAGAAGAGTGGAAGCCAGGAGCGTTGCTAACGGCTGACCATCAACAGATGATTGAACTAACTTTCTCTCTTCACCACGCTGGTGCACACAAGCACTGCTGCCTGACTCAGCCCTGCTTGGAGCACGTGTTTCTGTTTGACTCCTACTTCTGAGTCCTCCTCTTCACCCCAAGTTTGCTCAGTGACACTGACTTCCTATTGGGGAAAAGTGCAAACGGTATCAGCAGCATCTCACATCATCGACTTTATTCGGACTTCTATATATTCTGGCCGTTGGATCCAAGGCCATCGGTGAGGCTGTTGCATCTATTTGGATACATTAATAAGGACCGAGTGGTGCTGCTTCTACACTTTGTTCATTCCTATTTGGGAAGTCAGTGTCAAATGATAGCGCATTCATCGGCTGACAGGCAGGGACTTATTTTTTTTTGTCTTTTAATGTTCACCAGCCACCACTGAACAAAGCAATTTGGCAGAGCGGTGAGAGGCAGTGAGACATAGTTTCCCTACGTACATAGATTTATTACTTGCAGCACTCCTGGAACCTCAGGACTCACTGGGGCAGGATTACAATTCATTTACACAGGCAGGACTCCATAGAAACTTCACTGTGGCAGGCCTTCGAGCTTCCAGAAGGCCTGGGGTTGCCATAACAACTGAATGGCTCCCTGATCTTGGCACCTGGCTTGGACTGGAGTCTGGAGCACTTGTATTCTACTGTAGTGTGATGCCGCTGGGGTCTGCAGACGGCCAGCAGGACCCTACAGCTTATGTTCCCCTAGGCGCTGAGGCAGAATATTACACCGTTTTTGTTTATTTTTGGCTGTTGGGGTACATGCAAGTCGATTTGTTTACTAGGGGCACCCTGCTGCGGTTTATGAGGACATGCAGGTATGAATCCCTTCCTGACATCCGCTGTCCATGTTCGACAGATGTCGGGTCTTTAAAGATGGTGCCCACTCAGGAGTTGAGCAGGATCCACAGCCACCCGTAGCCTGCTGTTTTACATAGCAGACACCCAGAGGCAGAGTCTGTGATCACTGATCACGCCGATCACAGACTTTTAACCCCGGTCAATTGCAACCACAACATCTAAACGGTCTTTTACTGGGAGTGCTGAGCTCCTAGGGACCAAACAATTCCCCTGTGCCAAGCCCCCATGGTCCTGGCCCCTGGAGGCAGGCGCTTTTTTCTATAGTGTGCATGCATGACCACCACTGATGGATTGCAGGGTGGTCGTAACAAGCAGTGTATAATGTGATGGAAAAATGAATGAAGCCAGCAAAGGAGGCAATATGGACAATCACAATACATTAGTAAGTGCCTTGTATTAACTTTCTCTACATGATAAATGCCAATTGCTGAAGTGACACAACCCCTTTAATATGGATTTGGTCTCCCGTTTGCAGCTAAAACAGCTACCACCAGGGGCGTTGCTCAGGGTCTAAAACATCTGGGACACAGGCCCAGATGTATGGCTGAGGCCAGTGATTGACTTCCCACAGTCCCATGTGTGGTTGAGCGAGTCATTGGTGCAGTATAGTAAAAAGACACTGGAATGACGGGGCATTTATCGGGTAACTAATGATTCTTTGTGATGGTGAGCAGGTAATAAATAGAGAAGAGAAGGCAGCGCTCGTACAAGTGCTGCGTTCTCTTGAAACAGCTGATCGGCGGGGGTGCTGGGAGTCAGCTTCCGCCAATCTGAAATTCTGATGATAGGTCATCAATATAAGAAAGAAAAGGGGGGAAAACCCGTTTAATGGTTACTCTTTGTATGTTACATGTGCCTCATTCCATTAGCTCTTTTCCATTATGTTTTCATTGCCTAAGGCCTCATGCACACGACCGTTGTTTTGGTCCGCATCCGAGCCGCAAATACTTCACTTCAATGGGGCCGCAAAAGATGCGTACAGCACTCCGTGTGCTGTCCGCATCCGTTGCTCCGTTCCGTGGTCCGCCAAAAAAATATAACCTGTCCTATTCTTGTCTGTTTTGCGGACAAGAATAGGCAGTTATATTAATGGCTGTCCGTGCCGTTCCGCAAATTGCGGAACACACACGGATGCCATCCGTGTTTTGCGGATCCGCAATTTGCGGACTGCAAAACACACAACGGTCGTGTGCATGAGGCCTAAGAAGATCAGAACAGGATAGCATGCTGCAATAGTCCATCTGCTAGAAGAAGCAGAAACATAGCAGGCTCAATATAAAATATATCTCAGAAATCCTGTAGAAACAGAAGCCATGATACCGGTGTGAGCCGAGCCTCAGACTCTATATTCGTGCTGTCTAATTTTTTTTTAAGTTAAGACATAATGGGGGAGATTTATCAAAACTGGTGCAAAGAAAAACTGGCATAAACTCCCCTAACAACCAAAGGAGCTCTGAAAAATGAAAGGTGGAAATTGATTGGTTGCTATGGACAACTAAGCCAATGGGTCCGTTGATATAGCCAAGTTTCCTGTTTTGATCGCAGCCAGAATGTAGCTAATTACTCTTCTGTCAGATCGTCCCTGCGAATGATCTGACCATCACCATACCAGATACGTTGGCTAATTGCTACGTATTTGACCTAAACATGTGGATAAGCTGTGAGCTGGCTGGGACATGTGCTGGTGGCGTTGTTCCACTTGACCACGTGCAGTGGCAGCAGCCTACTTTGCCACCTCTTGCAGCTCATATAGGCTGGGGCTTTTTGCTATAGTGTGCAAGCACAACCACCACTGGTGGATTGCAGAGTGGTCGTAACCATGGAAACAAGCAGTGTATAATGTGATGGAAAAATAAATCCAGCCAGCAAAGGAGACAATATGGACAATCACAATACATTAGTAAGTGCCTTGTATTAACTTCCTCTACGTAATAAATGCCATTTGCTGAAGTGACACAACCCCTTTAATGCCTATGGATGTAAAATCCGATGTCATAAAAGCTCATTTAGGTGTAATGTGTAGCCAGTCCTTGTGCTGCAACGACTGCGGATTAGCTACACTGATTTTCAGTGGACATAGGGGGTCATTTATCAAACTGGTGTAAAGTAGAACTGGCTTAGTTGCCCATAGCAACCAGATTCCACCTTTAATTTTCCAAAGGAGCTGTCAAAAATGAAAGGTTAAATCTGATTGGTTGCTATGGGCAACTAAGCCAGTTCTACTTTACAGCAGTTTGATAAATGACCCCAATAGTCCGTATGCGGATTTACTGGCCAATCCAAGTTTGTGACTTTTGCTTTTGGCTTATGTGAGAGCTCACTAAGCCCTTTATCATGATGGGATTGCCTGCTTAAGGCATTTGCCATAGCCAAATCGAATGTAATTTAAAAAAAATAATCCATGGCAGACATTTGCAGCTAAAGTAAAAATTTCTGTCATAGGTTACAGTGTAACAGACACTGCCAAAGTGATTGTTGGATGAGAAATACAGTTATCAGTACTGGGAAATCTAGCAACAAAATAGAGGGAATAAACCCCCAAACACTGTACCTTGTCAATGAAAACGTAACCTTTACTAGTTTGGTATAAAATACTCAAATATAACATAGCTAAGTGCTGTGTGAGCGCTGTATCGTAATGGCAATTACCAGTGCAATACAGCGCTCACACAGCACTCAGCTATGCGTCCCTTTAGGGCTCATGCACATGACCGTGTGTATTTCGCGGTCCACAAAACAGAGATCCGCAAAAATTACGTCATCCGTGTGCATTCCGTATTTTGCGGAACAGAACAGCCGGCCCCTAATAGAACAGTCCTATCCTTGTCTGTAATGAGGACAATAATAAGACATAAAAACTCAAAGATGGTGGCTCACCTCAGGCGGGGTTCTGGATAAGGTGCTACTAGCCCAAAGTAGAGGAACACCCCTCCTCTAATGGCGTATGTGAAGAAAAATCAAGATTAGGGCGAGCACTCAACACTTGGACCAATAGAATAAGGATAAAACATTTATTAAATCACAATTTTAAACACGTGTACATTTCAATAAAATAAGGAGATAAAATACATAATAACAAATACCACATATAGGGATAAAAAGAATCGTGACGGTCACTTTTTGGGAAACTTGATGAATGCTATATAAAATCTAACACTTGTAATAGGGCAACTGATAATGGTCAGCCAGATCAATTGGATGCAACCATGGGCATATGTCCCATGCGCAGATGGATTAGTCAATTACTAGTGCTGGCTTATGTTCGCGGCTCCAGTAATAGTAACGTAGTGGAGCGGCTGAATCCAACAGTTGCTCCTAATGTGTGAACACAAGTAACAATGTCCTTCAATAGCAGTAGTAGGTAGTGCTGGCTTGTGTATGTAGCTCCAACAATTGCTCCTAATGTGTGAACACAAATAACAATGTCCTTCAATCACGGTAGTAGGTAGTGCTAGCTTTTGTATGAGGCTCCAGTAGTAGTGACGCAGTAGAGCAGCTCAATCCAGCAATCGCTACTGATGTATGGACACAAATAACAATGTCCTTCAATAGCGATAATTCAGTATAGTAGCCGTACACATTCAATAGTATGCTGGGTCGCATACAAACTGCAGCGGTAATATTCCTACCTTCCTCTTTAATCGATAGCGAGGCCGTCTCTGTGGACGTGTGCGGTGGATACGCTGCAGGTGGATAGTCCCGGCGTCTGGATGGTAACTGCTAAGGTTCGCTGTCTCCAGATCTCGCGGGATTACGGAAGCAGTGAGTGTCCTGGACAGCCCAAAGCGCTGTTTGGCAGATTCTGTACTTGGCGTCCTAGAAATCCATATTCTCCAATTTAGATTATATTTGCATGGCCATGCATAGAGTGCGGAGGTGCTTCTGTGACAGGTGTGCGGCCCAGACGCGTTTCGGGAACTCCTTCCCTTCGTCAGTGGTACTGCAACACCTGTCTTACTCCGCCTTTTATATGCACAGCTTGCCTGAAATCCTGGATCATTAGATTGACTATCAGCTGAAGTAAATCACCTGCGTTTTTCCTGCGTTTTTAGTGCGTTTTTTTTACACATATGCGTTTTTTCTTGCTATACGTTGCTCATAATATTCTACATGTCCTACAGAGGTCCAATTTGTAGTTACATATTGCTTGAAAAAGATATACTCATTATATTGTATAAATAGCACAAAATGGTATCATTTTACTGCAACAACAACATAAATAGACACCATTGATAAAACCTAGCTTGTGCACTGTCCTATATAATACAAAACACAAATAAAACCACAGATATAAAAATATATATATATATATACGTTTAAAATCTAATATGGTTACCAAATATATATATATACGTTTAAAATCTAATATGGTTACCAAATATAGGAAAATATGTAATCTATGTTTTGGATAATGTGAATGGTGCGATATCTCAATGAAAGACAATTATCAAACATTACATAAAACATCTTTAAAAATGTGAAAATATAAAAATATATATAAAAAAAGGTTGAGAGAGAGGTCTGCAAGCCCATTTTTGAAAAACGCTCATTCAGGTAGATATCAGATGTACAGATATTGGTGGTTGGGCTGTATCTCATTGGCTAGATGTGTGTGAGACTGGGGGCCCACAACTGAGTCTGCGACACAGTGTCGATAAACGGCCTGACCGGGTCGCAAGAGTCAGAATGGGGGCACCCAGTCTACAAGAATCCAAAAATCTCCAAGTCAGCATTCAAACCCACTGGCAGCAGAGATCCAAACTGGTATATATGTTTGGATTCTATCCTAGACATTTGTTTGATGTAATCTCCCCCACGCCAGTGTTTGTCTACCCTCTCCAGTGCCGTGAAAACCAAGCCGGAGGGATCTTTATTATGTATATCTTTGTAGTGTTTTGATAGACAATGCTTATCATACCCTTTCCTTATCTTGGCTATATGCTCAGCCAGCCTGGTTTTCAAGGGACGTTTCGTTCTCCCTATATACTGTCTCCTGCAAGGGCACTGGGTGAGGTAGATAACTCCTGGCGTGTTGCAAGTTAGGCAATCCTTGATCTCCCACATAAATTTATTTTGTGATGAGGAGATATTAATGGTTTTTCTTGGTGTGGGGTTGACCTTGCACGCCATACACTTCCCACACTTGAAAAAACCTTTTAAATTCATCCAGGAGCCCAAAATTGTATTCTCCTTTTTCATTATTTTAGATGTTTTAATTGATGGGGCTATTTTTAGGCCTAGATTAGGTGCCTTGGTAAATATTAATGCCGGGGTAGTTGATAATAGATGTCCTATCTTTTTGTCACTTAACAAATGATGCCAGTGGGTTTTAATGATTTTCTGTAATCGTTTGTGGCTATTATTAAATGGGAGAATGATTTTATTATTAATAGCCTCGTTATCTTGTGATTCCTCAGTCCTGTCCATCTTATTCATGAAAAAGGTACTTCTATCCAATTTTCTAGTTTTTTCTAGGGCTGAATTAATCACCCTTTCGGGATATTGTCTCTCCATGAATTGATCTTTCATTTTAATCGCTTCTACCTCAAAATCATCGTCCTGTGTGCAGTTTCTTTTTATTCTGCGAAACTGGCCATATGGCACATTTAACAGCCAGGTCGGCAGATGACAGCTCGAAAACTGTATGAAGCTGTTTTTTGCGGTAGGTTTCGAGAATGTATTGCATATATATCTTTGTTCTGCTGATTTTATTTTCAGATCCAAAAATTCTGTCTCCTCTGCAATACTTGCGGTGAATCTCAAATTAAATTGGTTTTGATTTATTTCTTGCAGGAAAGAATCTAATTCCTCTCTAGTTTTATTCCAAATAAAAATTACATCATCTATAAATCTCCGCCAATGAGATACAGCCCAACCACCAATATCTGTACATCTGATATCTACCTGAATGAGTGTTTTTCAAAAATGGGCTTGCAGACCTCTCTCTCAACCTTTTTTTATATATATTTTTATATTTTTATATTTTCACATTTTTAAAGATGTTTTATGTAATGTTTGATAATTGACTTTCATTGAGATATCGCACCATTCACATTATCCAAAACATAGATTACATATTTTCCTATATTTGGTAACCATATTAGATTTTAAACGTATATATATATATATTTTTATATCTGTGGTTTTATTTGTGTTTTGTATTATATAGGACAGTGCACAAGCTAGGTTTTATCAATGGTGTCTATTTATGTTGTTGTTGCAGTAAAATGATACCATTTTGTGCTATTTATACAATATAATGAGTATATCTTTTTCAAGCAATATGTAACTACAAATTGGACCTCTGTAGGACATGTAGAATATTATGAGCAACGTATAGCAAGAAAAAACGCATATGTGTAAAAAAACCGCACTAAAAACGCAGGTGATTTACTTCAGCTGATAGTCAATCTAATGATCCAGGATTTCAGGCAAGCTGTGCATATAAAAGGCGGAGTAAGACAGGTGTTGCAGTACCACTGACGAAGGGAAGGAGTTCCCGAAACGCGTCTGGGCCGCACACCTGTCACAGAAGCACCTCCGCACTCTATGCATGGCCATGCAAATATAATCTAAATCGGAGAATATGGATTTCTAGGACGCCAAGCACAGAATCTGCCAAACAGCGCTTTGGGCTGTCCAGGACACTCACTGCTTCCGTAATCCCGCGAGATCTGGAGACAGCGAACCTTAGCAGTTACCAACTAGACGCCGGGACTATCCACCTGCAGCGTATCCACCGCACACGTCCACAGAGACGGCCTCGCTATCGATTAAAGAGGAAGGTAGGAATATTACCGCTGCAGTTTGTATGCGACCCAGCATACTATTGAATGTGTACGGCTACTATACTGAATTATCGCTATTGAAGGACATTGTTATTTGTGTCCATACATCAGTAGCGATTGCTGGATTGAGCTGCTCTACTGCGTCACTACTACTGGAGCCTCATACAAAAGCTAGCACTACCTACTACCGTGATTGAAGGACATTGTTATTTGTGTTCACACATTAGGAGCAATTGTTGGAGCTACATACACAAGCCAGCACTACCTACTACTGCTATTGAAGGACATTGTTACTTGTGTTCACACATTAGGAGCAACTGTTGGATTCAGCCGCTCCACTACGTTACTATTACTGGAGCCGCGAACATAAGCCAGCACTAGTAATTGACTAATCCATCTGCGCATGGGACATATGCCCATGGTTGCATCCAATTGATCTGGCTGACCATTATCAGTTGCCCTATTACAAGTGTTAGATTTTATATAGCATTCATCAAGTTTCCCAAAAAGTGACCGTCACGATTCTTTTTATCCCTATATGTGGTATTTGTTATTATGTATTTTATCTCCTTATTTTATTGAAATGTACACGTGTTTAAAATTGTGATTTAATAAATGTTTTATCCTTATTCTATTGGTCCAAGTGTTGAGTGCTCGCCCTAATCTTGATTTTTCAATAATAAGACATGTTCTGTTTTCTTGCGAAACGGATATATGGAAACGGAATGCACACGTGTGGACCCATTGAAATGAATGGTTCCGCATAAAAAATGGAACGGAAAGAAAATACGTTCATGTGCATGAGCCCTTAGATAGCCATACACTCTTAGGTGGTAGTATCTGCTGTTCAGTCCACCTGAAACACCGAGGTGGATTCTCTTGCTCACTAGTATTAGTGTCATTTGTGTCCCCTGATAAAATTGGATCAACCATCCAACAGAAACGCGTCGGGACCAATCTCCAAACTTGTGGGCTGCTCTTTCTACTACCTTGGGATCTGACTGAATTACATGGAATGGAAAGCATTTATTAAGCGCAGCTCTTCACCAGAGCTTTACCCGATTGTTGGGGTGTTCAGCAGCCAAATTCACTCGTATAATGTGTAGTTTGTGCCCTGTGTTATTGAGACACCAGAAAGTCAGAAACTCATGTGAATATATTGTCTAAATCTGCATAAAAAACAGCATTTGTGGGGTATTCCAGCGGGGACCAGAAGTGGCCGAGAACCAGGCAACCCCCTTGCAGTCAGCTGCTTTATTATCAATCATTCCCTTCTCTGTAAGGCCTCTTTTACACAGG
Source organism: Bufo bufo (assembly GCF_905171765.1). NCBI lineage: Eukaryota > Metazoa > Chordata > Amphibia > Anura > Bufonidae > Bufo > Bufo bufo. The sequence goes on along the minus strand of NC_053395.1, from coordinate 70,963,893 downwards.
CGTATTGAAGTCCGTCCGTTTTCTGGCTTTGTATTAGGGCTCATGCACACGACTGTATGCCCTCCGAGACATACGGTCAGTGAGTGGGCCATATGTCCCAGAGTGGCATACATCGGGAGCGCACAGCATCATAGATTACTATGATGCCGTGCGCATCGGGCCGCCCGCGGGGCTATTTTCCCGCACTCATAAGATCATATGAATGCAGGACAATAACCCCGCGGGCGGCCAGATGCGCACAGTATCATAGTAACCTATGATGCTGCGCGCACGATGTATGCCACTCTGGGACATATGGCCCACTCACTGACCGTATGTCTCGGAGGGCATACGGTCGTGTGCATGAGCCCTTAGTCTGATGATATACCATCAGTATTGTCGTCAGTGTTGCTTCAGGATTTCACCAGGATTTACATGCAGATTCTTTCCTCCCTGCATTTTTGATGCAGTCCCATAGACTGTAATGGGCGTATTTGGAAACAAATACACACAAAACTCAGACATGCTATTTCAAATACTGACGGAAACAATTCATTAACATTAGCAGCGGATTCCGGTACATAAAATCCGGACTATATACGGATTGCAGATATGCTCATGTGAAAGCAGCCTTAGTTTAAACGCACAAGAATGATATTTAGCCCTTGTGGTAATTAAGGTCTCATCTTGGTGAGTGATCCATGACTTAAAGGGGTTTTCTGAGATTTTAAGATTGACGACCTATCCTGTGAGCGCCACGGCCTTCATTCTGAACATCACGTTCATGGTTCACGTGGCCTCGGAATAGCTCAGACCCATTCAAGTGAATGGGGCTGAGTGCAATACCAAGCACAGCCACTATACAATGTACGGCGCTGTGCTTGGTGAGCTGAGAGAAGGCCACGGTGCTCACAGGAGTGCTGATAGGTCATCAGTATCAAAATCTCAGAAAACCCTTTTAAATGTGCTCATTCCCAGCCATAGAACAGTCTCTGCAGTACTGACCTCTTCAAATATACATGCATTTAAAAATGATTTGAATGCAATGCCGGACCCATTCTATGGACTGCAGTGGCGCTGTTTCTGGTAAAAATTAGACTCTTATTTCTATTATACAGCCATTTAAAGGGGTTGTCTGAGAGAAACAAACATTGGGGCACAGGCAGAAGAGGGTTGAGGATAACAAACAAGCATTACTTACCTTATGAATTAAGTTCCAGCAGCGCCATTCTGGTCCTCCACGCCGGTCTTTGTTCACAGGGCTGCAGCTCTGAAATTACAGTGACGAGTGTTCGTTGCAGTCTATAGTCTATCACTCACCTTAATAATGTACCTTTGAGGCCAGTGATTGGCTGCAGTGGTTACATGTTGGATGACGTGACTTCAGTGCTGCCGGTGAAGACTAGAATGTTGAGCGGTTCAACAGGTAAGTTACTTACCTGTTGAACCGCTCAACATTCTAGTCTTTACCGTAAGGCTACTTTCACACTTGCGGCAGGACGGATCCGACAGGCTGTTCACCATGTCGGATCTGTCCTGCGGCTATTTCGCCGTGCCACTGGACCGCCGCTCCGTCCCCATTGACTATTATAGTCAATGGGGACAGGGGCGGAGCTCCGGCGCAGCACGGCGGTGCACGGCGAAAGGCCGCCGGACTAAAATTACTGCATGTCAGGCTTTTTAGTCCGGCGGCTTTTGCCGTGCACCGCCGTGCTGCGCCAGAGCTCCGCCCCAGTCCCCATTATAGTCAATGGGGACAGAGCGGCGGTCCGGTGGCACGGCGAAATAGCCGCAGGACGGATCCGACATGGTGAACAGCCTGTCGGATCCGTCCTGCCGCAAGTGTGAAAGTAGCCTAAGTAATGCTCATCTTGTTATTTTATACCACCACCTGCCTGTGCACCAGTTTTTGCAGATCTTGAACAACCCCTTTAAGAAGCCTTTGATTTCTAAAGATGACTTATAATATTATTGTTCTGGGTGAGCAGTACTGTGTAGTACCATGTAGTACCGTGTAGTACCGTGTAGCAGACAAGATGATATAGCAGATGATGCACATTTCTGCAGTGTTGAGATTGCTTCTTAAGAGCATGCCTTTTGTACCTGACATCTCCCCTCTTTCTGCTTTTTCCGCTTTTTTTTTTTTCTAGCAAGAAATCTGGGCCTCACATTTTATAGTTGAATTAATGTTAATTGTACTTTTTCAACAGGTGGCCAAGTAAAGGTAAATGAACTGGACTGGCTTAAGAATCAATTCTGTACAGGTAATTTGATTTATATTACAAATATTTTGGAAACATATTTTTTTTCACTGTGATTGTATTTTTACTGAAAGTGCTTTATGTGGATGTTATGACCCGGTGCTAAAGCCTCATATTCCAATCCTGACCACCTGTTTACTATACACTGCGTGCAGAATTATTAGGCAAATGAGTATTTTGACCACATCATCCTCTTTATGCATGTTGTCTTACTCCAAGCTGTATAGGCTCGAAAGCCTACTACCAATTAAGCATATTAGGTGATGTGCATCTCTGTAATGAGAAGGGGTGTGGTCTAATGACATCAACACCCTATATTAGGTGTGCATAATTATTAGGCAATTTCCTTTCCTTTGGCAAAATGGGTCAAAAGAAGGACTTGACAGGCTCAGAAAAGTCAAAAATAGTGAGATATCATCTTGCAGAGGGATGCAGCACTCTTAAAATTGCAAAGCTTCTGAAGCGTGATCATCGAAAAATCAAGCGTTTCATTCAAAATAGTCAACAGGGTCGCAAGAAGCGTGTGGAAAAACCAAGGCGCAAAATAACTGCCCATGAACTGAGAAAAGTCAAGCGTGCAGCTGCCAAGATGCCACTTGCCACCAGTTTGGCCATATTTCAGAGCTGCAACATCACTGGAGTTCCCAAAAGCACAAGGTGTGCAATACTCAGAGACATGGCCAAGGTAAGAAAGGCTGAAAGACGACCACCACTGAACAAGACACACAAGCTGAAACGTCAAGACTGGGCCAATAAATATCTCAAGACTGATTTTTCTAAGGTTTTATGGACTGATGAAATGAGAGTGAGTCTTGATGGGCCAGATGGATGGGCCCGTGGCTGGATTGGTAAAGGGCAGAGAGCTCCAGTCCGACTCAGACGCCAGCAAGGTGGAGGTGGAGTACTGGTTTGGGCTGGTATCATCAAAGATGAGCTTGTGGGGCCTTTTCGGGTTGAGGATGGAGTCAAGCTCAACTCCCAGTCCTACTGCCAGTTTCTGGAAGACACCTTCTTCAAGCAGTGGTACAGGAAGAAGTCTGCATCCTTCAAGAAAAACATGATTTTCATGCAGGACAATGCTCCATCACACGCGTCCAAGTACTCCAAAGCGTGGCTGGCAAGAAAGGGTATAAAAGAAGAAAATCTAATGACATGGCCTCCTTGTTCACCTGATCTGAACCCCATTGAGAACCTGTGGTCCATCATCAAATGTGAGATTTACAAGGAGGGAAAACAGTACACCTCTCTGAACAGTGTCTGGGAGGCTGTGGTTGCTGCTGCACGCAATGTTGATGGTGAACAGATCAAAACACTGACAGAATCCATGGATGGCAGGCTTTTGAGTGTCCTTGCAAAGAAAGGTGGCTATATTGGTCACTGATTTGTTTTTGTTTTGTTTTTGAATGTCAGAAATGTATATTTGTGAATGTTGAGATGTTATATTGGTTTCACTGGTAAAAATAAATAATTGAAATGGGTATATATTTGTTTTTTGTTAAGTTGCCTAATAATTATGCACAGTAATAGTCACCTGCACACACAGATATCGCCCTAAAATAGCTAAAACTAAAAACAAACTAAAAACTACTTCAAAAAATATTCAGCTTTGATATTAATGAGTTTTTTGGGTTCATTGAGAACATGGTTGTTGTTCAATAATAAAATTAATCCTCAAAAATACAACTTGCCTAATAATTCTGCACTCCCTGTAAACATCCAGGCGGTCGGCACTTATTTCTACACGGATGTTTCTAAACGTTCTTTTAGAAATCGCAAATGCACTCTAATCAAGTCAGTGACAGCATTGCTCCTCTTAGAGAAAGCAGGGATGGTAAAAAGAAAACATCCCTGCCTTCCGCATCACACTATACACAATGTTTAATGAGCACTGTGTATAGAGATCTGGAAGTGGCAGTGCTGCTTCCTGCTTAGGTCCCAGCCGCCATGTGACTACAGGGGCCCGGGCATGTGCATGAGCTGCTGCCTATTAGCAGACTCAGATCAGCACTGCAGTGAGGTTGTACAGGGCTGTACAACCTTTCTGGGTGCTGTATTCAGGCTACTTTGTCAGCACCAGTTACAGGAAAAATCAGCAATGAAAAATAATGTCATGTTAAATGCCCTCCAAAGGTCTTGTATGACTTTATGGTGGGCACAAAGCTTAAAAATAAAATAAAAAATAGAAAAAAAATTAACAAAATAATAAAAAAAGAAGGACCACCACACTCCTTACCACAGCTTCTAGCCCCCTTCCCCTGGTGACCATAGTCCATACATCCCATATCTCAAAAAACTGTTAAAGGGGTGGTCTCACCTCAGTCATTGGGGGCATCTAGGATATGCTCCCAATGTCTGTTAGGTGCAGGTTCCACCTCTGGGACCCACACTTATTTTTAGAATGGATCCCCCAAAGTGAAGGAGGGCGCACTGCGCTTGTGTGGCTATCCTCTATTCATTCTATGAGAGCAGTGGGAATAGCTGAGCGCTGGCTTGGCTATGTCCGTCAGCCCCATAGAAGTGAATGGAGCAGTGACTGCACTTGCACGGTGCGCATCCCATTCATTTCAGTCAGACTGCCGAAAATAGCCAAGGGCACCGCTCTCATAGGAAAGATTGGGGGGCACTGTTCTAAAGATAAATGTGGGTCCCAGAGGTGGGACCTGCTCCTATCAGACATTGAGGGCTATCCTAGCTATATGCCCTCAATGTCTGAGGTAAGACAACACCTTTAAGGAAAGAGGACAATTAAAATAAATAAAAATATTTTAGTTGCTCGTTGTACAGTTAACAGAAAAATGTGATAAACCTACAATTTTTTCCCCCTTTTTAAAAATTTTCTAAGTTATAAAAAAATAAAATAACATGAATCCCCCTATATCAGCGAAAAAAGGCGCACAATTGATTTACATAACAAAAAAAAAAAGTATGGCTTTCAAAGATACTTGCTAAAAAATAGAAGATACACCTGGTTAAATGGCCTGAACTGGTTAAACAGTAAGTAATTTGTCTCGTAATTTTTGGTTGTCACCAGTAGAAAACTCAGGACATGCCAGTGTAATGTTGTCAGCGGTATCTGACCAGTTTCTAATACACACAGGCCTCTATCAGACGACCGTTTTTGGGTTTTTTTCTGTTTACGGGCCGTATATGGAACCATTCATTTCAATCGTTCCTTAAAAAAAAACGGAATGTACTCAGTATGCATTCCGTTTCCCTATTTCCGTTTTTTTCGTTCCGTTGAAAGATAGACCATGTCCTATTATTGACCGCAAATCACGTTCCTTGGCTCCATTCAAGTCAATGGGTCCGCAAAAAAAAACGGTACACATACGGAAATTGCACTGTCATGTATGTGCTTTATTAACATGTTGTGCTACATTGTTGCCTCCTTGTTTTCAGTCACTTGTTTGTGTGCCTTCAATTCTCCATGCTCTCATCACTGCTAATGTTATTCCCCTCTGCCTCAGTCATTACATTTACACCCACATGAAGCAGAAAGGTTCTCAGGAAATAAGAGAGATGACTAGGAGTCAGCGGGAAGAGCATGCTTCACAGCTACACATCACATTACAAATCAGCATGGGCAGGAGATTGGAAAATACAAATAGAGGACTGGCGTGCAATTTATAGATGAGAATGAGGATCATAAGGCTGGAGCGTCTTATGCCGAGTTCTCAAAGGTTCAGAAATAGAAATCACATTCAAATAAAATATAGGGGAGAGGGCTAAAATAACATTGTGAAATCACATCACAGTTTTGAACCTATTTACAGTAAATTAAAGTATTCTAGCTTTCTTTTAAGGGCTCTTTCACACGAGCGGATGCCGTGTCTGTCACCTGCTGCGTGAAAGACAGCCAAGCCCCGTTCCGGACAGCAGAGAGCTCCGAGCTCCGTGCCTCTCTGTGACCTTTTAACTACAAAATCACGGTGACAACTTTATCTCACTGTGATTTTGTAGTAAAAAGGTCACAGAGAGGCATGGAGCATTATCAATCATGTTAAGGCTCCGTGTCTCTGCTGCCCGGAACGGGGCTTGGCTGTCATTCACGTAGCAGATTACCCGCACGGCATCCGCTCGTGTGAAAGAGCCCTAATAGGGAGGCCTCTGCTGACACTATTTTTAGGGGGAGGACCTTACTGACACTATAAAGTAATAGGTATATAGGTCAGTCAACACTCTAATAATCGAAAAAAAGAGCAGCCGGGATTGAATCGTCACTAGAAGTACAAAAATGTGTACCATAGTATTGATTACCCAGCATACCATCCACATGACCGCCTCCCTGGACACATAGTTACATAGTTAATACTGCTGAAAAAAGACATAAGTCCATCAATCTCATCCAAGGGATAGGTGGGGATGTGAATCCCAGAAGGAAGTGAGACTCAACACATTTTCATAAGCATTAATGTCATTTACTTTTAAGAATTCATCTAAACCCTTTTTTTAAAACTGTCCACTGTTCCTGCTGTGACCATGTCCTGAGGAAGTCTATTCCACAGATTCACAGTTCTTACAGTAAAGAAGCTATGACGCTTCTGAAGACTGAACCTTTTCTTCTCCAGTCGGAGGCAGTGCCCCCTTGTCTTTTGAGGGCATTTTTGGGCCATTTATATATTTGTATAGCTTAATCATGACGTCTCTACTTAAAGGGGTATTCCCATCTTAGACAATGGGGGCATATCGCTAGGATATGCTCCCATTGTCCGATAGGTGCGGGTCCCACCTCTGGGACCCGCACCTACACCGAGGACAGAGTGGGAAAGGTGGTGGCCGGAGGACCCTGGGTTTTCTGGGGTCCAGCCATCGCCAAGCACTCTCCTCATAGAAGTGAATGGTAGCGCACAGCGCTTGCGCGGCCACCGCTCCCATTCATTTCTATAGGGCTGACAGAAATAGCCAAGCCAGCAAGCTTTCAGGGATCCTTTCTCTATGTAGGTGCGGGTCCCAGAGGTAGGACACGCATCTATCAGACAATGGGGGTATATATTAGCGATATGCTCCCATTGTCTGAGATGAGAATACCCCTTTAAAACTAAATAAATTTAATTATTTTAATCTTTCTTCATAACTAAGACCCTCCATGTTCCTTATCAGTTTAGTCGCTCTCCTCTGTACTATTTACAGCTCCAGGGCATCCTTTCTATGGACTGTTGCCCAGAACTGAACTGCATATGCCAGATGAGGCCGCACCAACGCTTTGTAAATTGCTAATATTACATCCCTGCCCCACGAGTCCATGCCTCACTTAATACATTACAATATCCTCGTAGCCTTGGACACGTGCTCTACTGCACGGGCAGTAAAAATGTTCAGTGCATATGCAGGCAACATAATTTCCTGTATCTATGTCTGAACTGTAGTATACTATGCAGACAGGGAGGCATTCATGGGATTATATCACATGATCGCCACAGCCTGGGATGCTATGGGATCAGTGGTCTTTTTACATATGGCACTCCTGGGCAGTGGGAAGGGGCGGCTTCTACAGGCATGCTGAGGTAAGCAATGGGCTTTTTTTTTTTGCATTTCATATGCCATTACATGTAAGGCAGTGTAAGGTATTGCAGAAATATAAGCATCTAATCAGAAAGTGGGCAACCCCTTTAAGGTGCAGCTGTCAGGCAGAATTGGCACCCACTGTTACCTAGCCATGGATTCCAGTGCTGTATTTTACTTCTAGGCCCTGGTTCATTTCCTGTTACAGTTCATGCCCCCTTGGCAGTGCACAGCCTGAAAAGAATATCGGCTGGTGAAAATGCCGGCACCAGAGCTGGAATCTGTGGAGAGGTGGCTACAGCCAGGTAATGGCAGCCGCCATTTCTGGAGCATGTGACACCTCCTGTTCAACATTGGAGCAATTAACAGACTTAATAAGTCCAAGTCCAGATGTGGTTGGGTTGTCATAGGTTTTCAGTGTTGTTGATTCCACAATTAAAGGGAACCTGTGACCATGAAAATGCAAGGTAAGCTGTAGGCAGCATGAGGAGCTAAGCAGACTGATACAGTATATACTGTAGTTTTATGGTAAAATATTTAGTATAAACGTGTGATTTATACATTTAAATTCCTGCTCATTCTGGGCTTTGAAGTCAAGGAGGCTGTCCTATCAGTGACTGACAGCTCTCTCTGTATACACAGTCATAGAGGCAAGGCTGTTATATCAAATACAAGTGATGGGCAGGTCTGTAGTATTGTTTGTGAAAGAAAGTAAGAGAAAGACCCTGATCAATTCCTTAATAGCCTTGAATGAGAAATTAAGATTATGTCCACACAGGACAGCTATGCTTTGGATTTAGCCCAATAAATAAAAAAATTATCTGCTAAATTCTGGCTTCACTGAACTTCTGGTCCTCACCTGTCAACTTCTGGATGGATTGGGTCATGTTCACTGATGCAGCCAATGACTGGCCTTAGTGGTGATGTGTCCCTAATTGGTACATGACCCAGCGATATGACCCCACCCTAGAGATATGCTGCTTGGGGACATTTCACTGCTGAGGCCAGCCATTGGCTGCAGTGGTACATGTGGCTCTTCCTTGCAGAAGTTGACAGGCAGGTCTGGAAGTGCGGTGAAGACAACGCGGAGGCCACAGTGCAAGAGTAGAAAGGCTGGGAACAGGTAGGTTTAGATCTTTTCACAGGTACCTTTTGGGGGGGGGGGGGGTGGAGTGATTAAAAAAATAAAATAAAATTGGATAAGCCCTTTAAAAAATATCTACACATTTAGGTGACTTTCAGAATAAGTTGCCGTGTATGTGTACTTCAAGAGCACTCTTTCTTATATTTTACATTTCGTGCCAGTTTTTCCTCTGCCAGCTCCATCTCTAATACTCAATTCTCTCTAAGCTAGTAGATGGAGACTAGTGTCTATGTTGTCTTCCATACACAGCAGACAGAAATCAGAGGAGATTCTACATCTGTCATATACAGACACGCATAGAAGACAGTATAGAGACGTTCTGAGCAGTACAGTGGTCTGGGATGACCATTTGTATTTTGAACTTACATAGTTAATACAGTTGAAAAAAAGACCTAAGTCCATCAAGTTCAACCAACTCTATGGAAAACTAGTACAGATGTAGCAGGGGTAACACACACACTCTTAACTCAAATTTCTTAACTCATCGCGGTATCTTGAAACAAAAGCCATTGAAAAGCAATTGCTTTAGGCATTTACAGGGAGTGCAGAATTATTAGGCAAGTTGTATTTTTGAGGATTAATTTTATTATTGAACAACAACCATGTTCTCAATGAACCCAAAAAACTCATTAATATCAAAGCTGAATATTTTTGGAAGTAGTTTTTAGTTTGTTTTTAGTTTTAGCTATTTTAGGGGGATATCTGTGTGTGCAGGTGACTATTACTGTGCATAATTATTAGGCAACTTAACAAAAAACAAATATATACCCATTTCAATTATTTATTTTTACCAGTGAAACCAATATAACATCTCAACATTCACAAATATACATTTCTGACATTCAAAAACAAAACAAAAACAAATCAGTGACCAATATAGCCACCTTTCTTTGCAAGGACACTCAAAAGCCTGCCATCCATGGATTCTGTCAGTGTTTTGATCTGTTCACCATCAACATTGCGTGCAGCAGCAACCACAGCCTCCCAGACACTGTTCAGAGAGGTGTACTGTTTTCCCTCCTTGTAAATCTCACATTTGATGACGGACCACAGGTTCTCAATGGGGTTCAGATCAGGTGAACAAGGAGGCCATGTCATTAGATTTTCTTCTTTTATACCCTTTCTTGCCAGCCACGCTGTGGAGTACTTGGACGCGTGTGATGGAGCATTGTCCTGCATGAAAATCATGTTTTTCTTGAAGGATGCAGACTTATTCCTGTACCACTGCTTGAAGAAGGTGTCTTCCAGAAACTGGCAGTAGGACTGGGAGTTGAGCTTGACTCCATCCTCAACCCGAAAAGGCCCCACAAGCTCATCTTTGATGATACCAGCCCAAACCAGTACTCCACCTCCACCTTGCTGGCGTCAGAGTCGGACTGGAACTCTCTGCCCTTTACCAATCCAGCCACGGGCCCATCCATCTGGCCCATCAAGACTCACTCTCATTTCATCAGTCCATAAAACCTCTTGTGATATTTCTTGGCCCAGTCTTGACGTTTCAGCTTGTGTGTCTTGTTCAGTGGTGGTCGTCTTTCAGCCTTTCTTACCTTGGCCATGTCTCTGAGTATTGCACACCTTGTGCTTTTGGGCACTCCAGTGATGTTGCAGCTCTGAAATATGGCCAAACTGGTGGCAAGTGGCATCTTAGCAGCTGCACCCTGGCCTTTTCTCAGTTCATGGGCAGTTATTTTGCGCCTTGGTTTTTCCACACGCTTCTTGCGACCCTGTTGACTATTTTGAATAAAACGCTTGATTGTTCGATGATCACGCTTCAGAAGCTTTACAATTTTAAGAGTGCTGCATCCCTCTGCAAGATATCTCACTATTTTTGACTTTTCTGAGCCTGTCAAGTCCTTCTTTTGACCCATTTTGCCAAAGGAAAGGAAGTTGCCTAATATTTATGCACATCTAATATAGGGTGTTGATGTCATTAGACCACACCCCTTCTCATTACAGAGATGCACATCACCTAATATGCTTAATTGGTAGTAGGCTTTCGAGCCTATACAGCTTGGAGTAAGACAACATGCATAAAGAGGATGATGTGGTCAAAATACTCATTTGCCTAATAATTCTGCACGCAGTGTAGTTACATTTAGTTTAGATAACATGTCTCATAAAGCATGTGTGTTAACCCTGCTACATCCGTAATTGGTTCCAAAGCCCCAAAATGTCATCCCAAGTTTTTAAAAAAATGAAGGTTTACAGTGCCTTGAAAAAGTATTCACCCCCTTGACTTTTTTCGTATTTTGGTGCCTCACAACCTGGAATTAACATGGATTGTTTGAGGATTTGAATCATTTAATTTACAGAACATGCCCACAACTTTGAAGATGTTTTTTTTATTTATTTTTGAAGCAAACAACAAATAGGACAAAATAACAGAAAAAGTCAATATGCAAAACTATCCACCCCCCTAAAGTCAATACTTTGTAGAGCCACCTTTTGTGTCAATCACAGCTCCAAGTCGCTTTGGATACATTTCTATGAGCTCGCCACATCTTACCACTGGGATTTTTGCCCATTCCTCCTTGCAAAACTGTTCCAGCTCCTTCAAGTTAGATGATTTGCGCTTGTGAACAGCAATCTTTAAGTCTGACCACAGATTTTCTATTGGATTGAGATCTGGGCTTTGACTAGGCCATTCCCACACATTTACATGTTTCCCCTTAAACCACTCAAGGGTTGCTTTAGCAGTGTGTTTGGGGTCATTGTCCTGCTGGAAGGTGAACCTCCGTCCTAGCCTCAAATCACACACAGAGAGGTACAGGTTTTGCTCAAGAATATCCCTGTATTTAGCACCATCTATCTTTGCCTCAACTCTGACCAGTTTCACTGTGGGGATGGTGTTCTTTGGGTGATGTGATGTGTTGGGTTTGCGCCAGACATAGCGTTTTCTTTGATGCCCGAAAAGTTCAATTTTAGTCTCATCAAACCAGAACATCTTCCTCCATACATTTTGGGAGTCTCCCACATGCCCTTTCGCAAACTCACAACGTGCCTTTTTGTTTTTAGCTGAAAGTAATGGCTTTCTTCTGGCCACTCTGCCATAAAGCCTAACTCTATGGAGCATATGGCTTATTGTCATTCTATGTACAGATACTCCAGTCTCTGCTGTGGAACTCTCCAGGGTTACCTTAGGTCTCTGTGCTGCCTCTCTGATTAATGCCCTCCTTGCCTGGTCCCTGAGTTTTGGTGGGCGGCCGTCTCTTGGCAGGTTTGCTGTTGTGCCATGTTCTTTCCATTTGGTTATGATAGATTTGATGGTGCTCCTGGGGATCATCAAAGATTTGGATATTTTTTATAACCTAACCCTGACTTGTACTTCTGAACAACATTGTCCCTTACTTGTTTGGAGAGTTCCTTGGTCTTCATGGCAGTGTTTGGTTAGTGATGCCTCTTGCTTAGGTTTTGCAGCCTCTGGGGCCTTTCAAAAAAGGTGTGTATATGTAATGACAGATGATGTGACACTTAGATTGCACACAGGTGGACATCATTTCACTAATTATGTGACTTCTGAAGGTAATTGTTTGCACCAGAGCTTTTCATTGTCTTCCTAACAAAGGGGGTGAATACATACGCACATGCCAATTTTCTGTTTTCTATTTCTAAACAATAGTTTTATTAATATATTTTTCTCATTTCACTTTTGTGTTCTGATCCATCACATAAAATTCAGATTAAAAAAAACATTGAACTTAAGGCTGTAATGTAACAAAATATAAAAAAAGTCAAGGGGGGGGTGAATACTTTTGCAAGGCACTGTAAGTAAAATAAGCAGATAACTAATACAGATAAGACAAGTTACATACTGTATAGCAGTCAGGAGGAGATGCTAGAAGCTGGAAATCACTTTCTGTGATGAGGACAGGAGCTTCTTCAGTCCTAAATTAGCAGTGTTCCTCATATTCCAGTCCTCAGGGCTCACCTGCCAGTCATGATTTGAGAATATCCCACAGAATGAATACCTGTTGTAAGTCCTGATGCATTGACACAAATTATATCACCTGCTCAATACTAAGGAAATCCTGAAAACATAACTAGTAGGTGGGTCCTGAGGACTGGGGTTGAGGAACTATGTGGGGGAGACTTATCAAACTGGTGTAAAGTAGAACTAGCTTAGTTGCCCAAAGCAACCAATCAGATTCCACCTTTCATTTTCCAAAGGAGCTGTCAAAAATGAAAGGTGGAATCTGATTGGTTGCTATGGGCACTGGAGCTGCCCTCACCTGGTGTCTGAAGAAGCAGCTCTCCTGACAGAGGACAATAGAAGACATGTAGTACTGTACTGTAAAGAGGGGCTCCTAGACCACCAGTACAGCGGTTTTACCAGGGAAATATCCATATTGATTGGTTGGATCTGCATCTGAGACATTGTATGTTGTGTCTAGTTCCAGCTTATGATGGCGTAGAAAAGACCATTGTATGTTGAAAATATCGTATCCTGAGGCCATTGTATCTTGAGGGACCACCTTATACGTATGTATACATCAGTAGTTCTGAGACAGTAAAACACTTGCTACCAGGTGCTGAAGCATGTGTGTGCCTCTCACCCGCTCTATGGACTTCTTAGGGTAGATTGATCCATCTGTGTCCTGATAGCCAGTTTTTCTCTCTCAAGATGAACTGAGCAGAAAATTCTGAGTAATGACTCATTCACACGAATGTAAGCCACCCGTGCTGCGGACAGCAAATTGCGGTCCGCAATGCACGGGCACTGGCCATATGAATCCCGTGTTGCGGCATTTCTGCGATCTGCAGTATACAGCAAAATATAGGACATGTTCTACTTTTTGCGGTGTGGAAACAAGGACCTAAAAGCCCACAGAAGCGCTTCCATGGGCTTCCGCTGCACTCTGTATCTTGCGGATTGCGGACCCATTCAAGTCAATGAGTCCACATCTGTGATACGGAACTCACACGGCTGGTGCCCATATATTGCAGGGTTCGGGGTCTGCAATACAGGCACAGATGGCTTACAGTTGTGTGAATGAGGCCTAAATGTTAGCTTGGTGATGGAGGCCTGACAATTGAAGAAATAAGGGTGGGTTCACATCACGTTTCTGCCATCCATTTAACGGATACCTTGTAGCACATCACGCCTTTCTATCCTACAGAGTCTGGTAAAAAAATATATATAATTTGACTTTTTTTTTTTTTTTTTACACTGGAACTAAGGCATCTGTTAACGTATACTTTTTAAAAAATGTTAAACAGATGGAAAAAACGTGATGTAAACCTGCCCTTAGATATACTAGAATTGTCTTCTATTAACCTGTACTATTGACTTATGCAAAGGTGTGTGAAAAGCTAGGGACCATTTAAGGTAGGGGAAATTCAATGGTCAACTGTCTAGTATCCGAATGTGGGAAATGTGTGGTTAAGACAGCAGGAACATGCTCTTACAAGAAGCAACTGGTCCTCAGCGCCCAGTCACATCACCCCTGATAATCTTTTTAATAAAACTGATTCATAAATCCAGTCTGTGCAGTGCTTGGTTACTTTTAATGACTCCATGTACCTATAGTAGTTTGTTAGGTATTTTTAGAATTAAAGGGGTTTTCCGGGACTTTAATATTGCTGACCTATCCTCAGGATAGGTAATATCAGATCGGCAGGGGTCCTACACCCAGCACCCCCGCCAATAAGCTGTATGAAGAGAAGGCCGCACTCCATGTGAGCGCAGCCTTCCCTTCGTTGACACCACATCGGCGAGCAGGCGTAATTTCAAGCCGTCCCATTCGCTTCTATGAGACGGCTTCTTCCTTTTCAAGTGTATACTACAGAGCCATCCCATAGAAGTAAATGGGATGGCTTGTAGTTACTCCTGCTCACCGCTGCAATGTTGACAGCGAGCAGGTAAACCATGAAGGGAAGGCTGCGCTCGCACGGAGCGCAGCCTTCTCTTCAATCAGCAGATCTGATATTCATGACCTATCCTGAAGGTAGGTTATCAATATTAAAAACCCGGAAAACCCCTTTAATAAACTTGAATTTTGTAGTTACTAGTACTGGCAGACCCTAATTATGGAAATCTCCATAGATTTCTTTCCTTTTCATGTACAATAAATTCTGAACTTGAATGTGACAGATTCGAAGCTAATATATTCCACTGATAACCTGTATCTTCTGTTGTGTAAGAAAAGGCTGGCATTCAGAGTCAAAAATTAATGGGCTAATTAGCTCTTTATTTTGTGAATATTTACCCATTATCTTTCTCCATACATTAACTACTTAGGTTTCGTTTACATCACCGTTCAGCCTTTCTCGTTTAGGAGCAGGAGAACGGAAAGGACGGATTCGGCACATAACTGAGCCAAACAAGGCCTAAGGACCCCATAGACTATAATGGGGTCCGTTATGTTTCTGCTTAGAAGATGATTTTGGAGCGGAGACAAAAGTTGTGAATGCAGGACTTTTGTCTCCGCTTCAAAATCATCTTCTGAGCGGAAACCTAACGGACCCCATAATAGTCTATGGGGTCCTTGGGCTCTGTTTGGCTCAGTTATGTGCCTTCTCCGTCCTTTCTGTTCTCCTGCTCCTAAACGGAGCAGGAGAACGGAAAGGGTGAACGGTGATGTGAATGAAGCCTTACTAAAATAATACAAAGGTTTAGTTGAAATAAATGTTAGTGCAGATGACAATTTTCACAGCTTCACTGTAGGAGTAGTCAGGGTATCAACTTTTATGTAGAAGATCCGTCTGCATAAAAGCTTTTTCAGAGCTGAGTTTTCACCTCGTGAAAACTCATATCCGACAGTATATTCTAACACAGAGGCGTTCCCATAGTGATGGGGACGCTTCTAGTTAGAATATACTACGAACTGTGTACATGACTGCCCCCTGCTGCCTGGCAGCACCCGATCTCTTACAGGGGGCTGTGATCCGCACAATTAACCCCTCAGGTGCTATAAGAGATCAGGGGCTGCCAGGCAGCAGGGGGCAGACCCCCTCCCTCCCCAGTTTTAATTTCATTGGTGGCCAGTGCGGCCCCCCCTCCCTCCCTCTATTGTATTATTTTCATTGGTGGCACAGTGTGCGGCCCCCCCCCCGGCCCCCCATCCCTCCCTCTATTGTATTATTTTCATTGGTGGCACAGTGTGCGGCCTCCCCTCTCCCCCCCCCCCCCGATCATTGGTGGCAGCGGAGAGTTCTGATCGGAGTCCCAGTTTAATCGCTGGGGCTCCGATCGGTAACCATGGCAACCAGGACGCTACTGCCATGGTTACTTAGCAATATTAGAAGCATCATACTTACCTGCTGCGCTGTCTGTGACCGGCCGGGAGCTCCTCCTACTGGTAAGTGACAGATCATTAAGCAATGCGCCGCACAGACCTGTCACTTACCAGTAGGAGGAGCTCCCGGCCGGTCACAGACAGCGCAGCAGGTAAGTATGATGCTTCTAATATTGCTAAGTAACCATGGCAACCAGGACTGCAGTAGCGTCCTGGTTGCCATGGTTACCGATCGAGCCCCAGCGATTAAACTGGGACTCCGATCGGAACTCTCCGCTGCCACCAATGATCGGGGGGTGGGGAGAGGGGAGGCCGCACACTGTGCCACCAATGAAAATAATACAATAGAGGGAGGGAGGCCGCACACTGTGCCACCAATGAAAATAATACAATAGAGGGAGGGGGGGGCGCACACTGGCCACCAATGAAAATAATACAATAGAGGGAAGGAGGGGGGGGGCCGCACACTGGCCACCAATGAAATTAATACAATAGAGGGAGGGAGGGGGGCCGAGGGGGGTCTGCCCCCTGCTGCCTGGCAGCCCCTGATCTCTTACAGGGGACTATGATACGCACAATTAACCCCCCTCAGTTGTGGCACCTGAGGGGTTAATTGTGCGGATCACAGCCCCCTGTAAGAGATCGGGTGCTGCCAGGCAGCAGGGGGCAGTCATGTACACAGTTCTTAGTATATTCTAACTTGAAGCGTCTGTGTTAGAATATACTGTCGGATCTGAGTTTCACGATCTAACTCATATCCGACAGTATATTCTAACATAGAGGCGTTCCCATGGTGATGGGGACGCTTCAAGTTAAAATATACCATCGGATTGGAGAAAACTCCAATCCGATCGTATAATAGGAACTCCTGACTTTACATTGAAAGTCAATGGGGGACGGATCCGTTTGCAATTGCACCATATTGTGTCAACGTCAAACGGATCCGTCCCCATTGACTTGCATTGTAAGTCAGGACGGATCCGATTGGATCCGCACGGCCAGGCGGACACCAAAAATGTCCGTGGATCCTCCAAAAATCAAGGAAGACCCACGGACGAAAAAACGATCACGGACCTACGGACCCCGTTTTTGCGGACCTTAAAAAAAAACGGTCATGTGCATGAGGCCTCAAGGGAAATTATTAAGTATTTTACTTTGTTTTTGCATTATTGGATTTATTTTCCAAAATTTTGTCTCTGAATTTGTTCCATGTGCATAATGTTGCTGAATATTCTCGTATTAAGCAGAATTCATTTTGTCTGAGAATAATTTCTTACTTTAATACAAATAAGCCCATCATTTAAAAAAAAAAGTAAATAATATTATAATAAAAGTGCAAAATTGCAGCCAAATAAATAATACTACTGCAGTGATTCATATCAGTGAATAGCTCTATAAATACTCCTCCATGTAAATATGTTCCACTCAGAACAATGAGAATAACAGAGGTACCGGATCACTCATGTGATAGACATGAACGGTGCCCCAAAGAACCCATTAAATATAATGGAGTCCATCATGCGACCTGGAATTTTACCAGACAAAATAGCAATAGTATTGTGTGCCTACATTTTCTGACGTAATCTGCAACGGAGGCCCCTAATAGGGTCTCTGAGACCAATGTGAATGTGGCCTAACTACAAGGATCCTTCTTTAAATATTACCGGGATGGATACTTATTTGTGTTTTGGTCATTGTAGGTATAAAATTCAGCGTAGTAAACTGAACTTTAAAGGGACACTGACAGGACCTATGCAATCATAGGTCTATTAAAGTGTATTCCAATGATATAAGAGAACCCCCTGTCCGCATTTTAAACCATGTAAAAACAACTTTATATTCATCTGTCAATCACCTTCCTTTATGCCCAAGGGGCCGTTTTTCTCCTACCTTTGTGCCCAGCCGTGCCCCAACTGTCGTTTCCTAGCGCCGCCCAGCTCATTATTATTCACTGCGCTGGGCGGCTTTTACAGTCCCCGTTCCTGCCGAGCCGGCGCATGCCCAATAGAAACGTATGGGCATCGGCCTCACTTGTACTTTCTGCGCGTGCGCTGGATAACTTACCCGACACCCTCACTCGCCGGAATCGCAGTGCGCCTGCGTCCCTTATTCAATGCAGTGGCATCGGCGTCTCCTGCTGCGCCTGCTCGGCAGGATCGGGGACTGTAAAAGCCGCCCAGTGCAGTGAATACGGTAATAATGAGCTGGGCGGCGCTAGGAAACGACAGATGGGGCGCTGCTGGGCACAAAGGTAGGAGAAAAACCGCCCCTTGGGCATAAAGGAAGGTGATTGAAGGATGAATATAAAGTTGTTTTTACATGGTTTAAAATGCGGACAGGGGGTACTCTTATATCATTGGAATACACTTTAATAGACCTATGATTGCATAGGAATATCTAAATATGTTTATCGGGCCTGTCAGTGTCCCTTTAAGGCATTCCTGTTGTTTCAGTTAAAGGAAACCTGTCACCTCAAAAGTTCATATGAAACCGCCAGCATTACCTCATAGTAGCCCCTAGTCTGTTAATAATCATATGTTTGATCAGGTAGTCTGATGCTCCATAGATTTAAAAAACAATGTTTTAAGCGCCATCAGCGCTATCTTGCCAGTCAGCTTGAAGTCAAGGGGGCAGTGGCTTCCTTGCTTCAAGTTAAAGTAAGCACGCCCCCCTAACCGTCCCCTATTTTGTTAGATTGACAGCCTGCAGTGCAGCCGTGTTTGTACTAGTCTCGCGCAAGCTGGTGGTTTTATATGCGTTTTTGAGGTGAAAAAGGGGTTGAACCCGGACATATCCTCTTCTTCCACTCTCCCTTGCCCTGCGCTGAATCTCTCAGGGCAATGGCTTTTTCTGGAGATCCGGTGATGTATCGGGCTCTCCATGGGTAAGCTAGGCGGTGGCTTCTGCCTAGCAGTGAGCCCAGTGACGTCACTGGCACTAATAGGTGGGCTTTAGCGCTGCCCTAGCCTGTAAAACAGCTAGGGCAGCACTAAAGCCCGCCCATCGGTGTCAGGAACACTGCTCGGCGGAAGCATCCGCCTAGCAGTGTAAAAATGTAAACAAAAACGCCCTTTCTGTGCCCGATACAGCACACGGCAAGGGAAAGGATCGGAACATGAAATGCTCCAATGCTCATGTCAGAGGGGCTGAGTGGGGAAGAAGAAGGAATATGTCCGGGTTCAGCTCTGAACCGGACAATCCCTTTAACTCTTCAGAATAAGCTGTCGTGTACACGTGGAATAACACTACAGATGTAACAATCGTTAGCTTAGCACTTATAATTAGAGATGAGCGAATCGAAGCTGAGGAAGTCGAATTTGTTCCGAATTTCAGGAAAAATTTGATTCTGAATGCGAATTTCCTCGGGCTTCGTGGTAACGAATCGCAATTTTTCCTAACATGGCGGCTAGCCGGCTACAGGTGTGAGGACATGGGGCAAGGAACTCTAGGAAGGCGGGATGACCCATAATGCCATGCATGCAGTCAGTCAGCAGCCAGCCAGCCGGTGATGTCACAGCCCTATGAATACGGCGGCCATCTTCGAGTCTGCCATTCACTATCGTACTTTGTTCAGGGACAGACGTGTATGCAGGCGCTAGGGAGAGTGAAAGAAAAACTAATTGTTAGGAAAAAAAAAGGAAAGAGCGATTTACTAGTGCAGAGAAAGGATAGTAAGAGGAATCATTTCACAGGCAGGGAGAGACGTTTGCAGATGCTAGGGAGAGTCAAAGGAAAATCCTCATTGTGGAAAAAAGAGATTTACAAGTGCAGGGAAACATTACTTGGGGATCCAGATAGTCTCATAGGTCACTTTTGCTGTTAACTGCGCTGATATCGTTTAGTGGCCTATTTCAATACAATACGAGAAATATTTACGCAGGTCACTTTTGTTGTTATTTGCACTAAAAGCGTTTATTGCCATATTTCTAGAGAAAAATAGACTACGGTAAGTTCATATTTGCTGTTATTTGCCCTAAAAGCGTTCATTGTCATATTTCACTACACTACGAGAACAATAGACGCAGTTCACATTTGGTGTTATCTGCGCTGAAAGCGTTTCTTGTCATATTTCACTACAAGCGTCCCTAAAAAGAAACTGATCTGAAAGCGTATAGTGGCCTATTTCAGTCCCACAAGAAAAATACAGGTCCTTCTCAAAAAATTTGCATATAATGATAAAGTTCATTATTTTCTGTAATGTACTGATAAACATTAGACTTTCATATATTTTAGATTTATTACACACAACTGAAGTAGTTCAAGCCTTTTCTTGTTTTAATATTGATGATTTTGGCATACAGCTCATGAAAACCCAAAATTCCTATCTCAAAAAATTAGCATATTTCATCCGACCAATAAAAGAAAAGTGTTTTCAATACAAAAAAGTCAACCTTCAAATAATTAAGTTCAGTTATGCACTCAATACTTGGTCGGGAATCCTTTTGCAGAAATGACTGCTTCAATGCTTCGTGGCATGGAGGCAATCAGCCTGTGGCACTGCTGAGGTGTTATGGAGGCCCAGGATGCTTCGATAGCGGCCTTAAGCTCATCCAGAGTGTTGGGTCTTGCGTCTCTTAACTTTCTCTTCCCAATATCCCACAGATTCTCTATGGGGTTCAGGTCAGGAGAGTTGGCAGGCCAATTGAGCACAGTAATACCATGGTCAGTAAACCATTTACCAGTGGTTTTGGCACTGTGAGCAGGTGCCAGGTCGTGCTGAAAAATGAAATCTTCATCTCCATAAAGCTTTTCAGCAGATGGAAGCATGAAGTGCTTCAAAATCTCCTGATAGCTAGCTGCATTGACCCTGCCCTTGATAAAACACAGTGGACCAACACCAGCAGCTGACATGGCACCCCAGACCATCACTGACTGTGGGTACTTGACACTGGACTTCAGGCATTTTGGCATTTCCCTCTCCCCAGTCTTCCTCCAGACTTTGGCACCTTGATTTCCGAATGACATGCAAAATTTGCTTTCATCCGGAAAAAAGTACTTTGGACCACTGAGCAACAGTCCAGTGCTGCTTCTCTGTAGCCCAGGTCAGGCGCTTCTGCCGCTGTTTCTGGTTCAAAAGTGGCTTGACCTGGGGAATGCGGCACCTGTAGCCCATTTCCTGCACACGCCTGTACACGGTGGCTCTGGATGTTTCTACTCCAGACTCAGTCCACTGCTTCCGCAGGTCCCCCAAGGTCTGGAATCGGTCCTTCTCCACAATCTTCCTCAGGGTCCGGTCACCTCTTCTCGTTGTGCAGCGTTTTCTGCCACACTTTTTCCTTCCAACAGACTTCCTTGATACAGCACTCTGGGAACAGCCTATTCGTTCAGAGATTTCTTTCTGTGTCTTACCCTCTTGCTTGAGGGGGTCAATGATGGCCTTCTGTACAGCAGTCAGGTCGGCAGTCGTACCCATGATTGCGGTTTTGAGTAATAAACCAGGCTGGGAGTTTTTAAAAGCCTCAGGAATCTTGTGCAGGTGTTTAGAGTTAATTAGTTGATTCAGATGATTAGGTTAATAGCTCGTTTAGAGAACCTTTTCATGATATGCTAATTTTTTGAGATAGGAATTTTGGGTTTTCATGAGCTGTATGCCAAAATCATCAATATTAAAACATGAAAAGGCTTGAACTACTTCAGTTGTGTGTAATGAATCTAAAATATATGAAAGTCTAATGTTTATCAGTACATTACAGAAAATAATAAACTTTATCACAATATGCAAATTTTTTGAGAAGGACCTGTATATTCTCAGTTCACTTTTGCAGTTATTTCTGTTGAAAGCGTAAAGGGGTGTGTTTCAGTAAAAAAAGAAAAAAAAATTGGGGCAAATTTGATGGGTGAATGTACACTTTCTTCTGTATGGACCAAATACAGTTATCCTTTCGGTGTTGAAATTTTATTGGGACAAGCCCTTTTTTGGGGCAAATTTGATGGGTGAATGTACACTATCTTCTGTATGAACCGAATTTCATTATCCTTTCATTGGTGAAATTTTTAATTTCTAAATTTTTTTTTTTTTTGTGAAATTGATGGGTGACTGGAAAACTCCTTTTGCTGTATGAACCGAATGACGTGGTGAAAATTTTTATTTCAAAGTGGGTTTTTTTCAGTAATATTGATGGGTGACTACAAAACTCCTTTTGTTGTATGAACCGAATGACGTGGTGAAATTTGTTCTTTCAAATTAGTTTTCTTCGGTAAAAATGATGGGTGACTGAAAAACTCCTTTTGCTGTATGGACCGAATGACATCATGTGAGGTTGTGTGACGTCTGAAAGTGTGAGGAATATATATTATGAAACAACAAATATACAAAAAGTACATGAAAACAATGACAACCTCCAGACTTTGTAATTGTGCCACTCGGTGGCCTCATCATACTGCTGCCATTTACAGACTCTGTCATTGTGCCACTCGGTGGCCTCCTCATACTGCAGCCACCTCCAGACTCTGTCATTGGGCCAATGTGTGGTCTCCTCATGCTGCTTCCACCTCACCACTATGTCATAGGTCCACTCTGTGGACTTCTCATGCTTTTCCCACCCTCCCCACTTCATGACTGGTCCACTATTTTAGCTTTCGGCCTGGCTGACATCATCATTTTATTTGACCTTTCTTTTGATCTGTCAGAAGGAAGGTAAAATGAGGCACACAACGGATCCTGTCTGTGTAGCAGCTGTAAGGCCTGTATGGTCCCATCAGAATTGGCTTATGATTTGGTAGCCAAAAGCAGGAGTGCGTACAAAACACAGAAGACATTGGCATTAGCAATACTGATGGATTATTGAGCAAATGCTGACCGAGTGAAGACGTATGCTCCACAGACAGGATCCGTTTTTTGTGGGTTATTGTTCTGACTGATCAGAGGAAGGGCAAATTAATCAGTGACGTCAGCACAAACTTACTGCTGACACCCTCTCCACTCTGTCAGGGGGGCTCTACTTGTATATGCGTTTAATAGAACAGGTTCTGTTGACATCGATGTGGAATCAGCTGGCGACGGTGTAAAAGAAGTGTGCATCTTCTTGGCGCTAACATCGACCTGTAAGGCTGAGTTCATACTTGAGTTATTTGGTCAGTTTTGGCCCAGTGACTGCCTAAATAAGTGAAGTATGCAGTGATTCTAACAGCGACGCCTGTCATCTGCATGTCATACGGACTCACCGTATTTTTTCACTACCAAAGCAGACTCCCTATGCGTGTTACTACAAGGCACAGTGTTCTTCACCACTATAAGGCTCTCAGCAGCCAGGAAATAGCCTTTTTTTAACGTAATCCGCCGCGAATATATTCTCTTCGAATCGAATTTGTCCCGAAAAATTCGGCGAACAGTCGAATCTAATTTTAAAAAAATGTGCTCATCTCTACTTACAATGTATTACAGGGGTATTCTAGGTATATCCATAGTATAGGATAAGTATCAAAAGGGACCCCCACCGATCACAATAATGGGCACCCCGCACCCAGTGGAGTACCTCAATATGAATGGAGCAGCCGGTCAGGTATGTGCTCAGCTGCTTCATTCATTTCTATAGGAGTTTTGGAGATAGCTGAATACAGTGCTCGACTATCTCTGGAACTCCCATAGAATTAAACGGAGTAGCTGAATTATTTCAGGAGGCTCTATGGAATATTTTAGGAGGCTCTGTTCTCATGATTGATGGGTGACCCTCACCAATCTAATAATCATTCCTATCCTGTGGATAGGGGATAACTTCTTATGACTGGAATACCCCTTTAAACTATTGCAGAAAGCTTTACCTTGGCCTACAATGGCTTTTAACTTGTTAAATGCCAATTTCAGTTTTGCTTCAATTGTTTAATGCTTTAAAGGGTTTCTGTCACTCCACTAAAGTGATATTTTTTTTTTGGGCTAGTTAAATTAGTTATATAGCGATATATGAAAATATAATAGTGTTCCTTACTTTGATCCAGCAGTTTAGTCAAAAAACGAAGTTTTATCATATGCAAATTCGGTCTCTACCAGCAAGTAGGGCGTCTACTTGCTGGTAGCTGCTGCAGAAATCCGCCCCCTCCTCTTGTTGATTGACAGGGCCAGCCGGGATCTCCTCCTCCGGCCAGCCCTGTCGGCGTTTCAAAAATCGCGCGCCCGTGTTGAATCTGCGCAGGCGCTCTGAGATGAGGAGGCTCGTCTCCTCAGAACTCCCTCAGTGCGCCTGCGCCGATGACGTCTTCTATTTCGATGATGTCATCGGCGCAGGCGCACTGAGGGAGCTCTGAGGAGACGAGCCTCCTCATCTCAGAGCGCCTGCGCAGATTCAACACGGGCGCGCGATTTTTGAAATGCCGACAGGGCTGGCCGGAGGAGGAGATCCCGGCTGGCCCTGTCAATCAACAAGAGGAGGGGGCGGATTTCTGCAGCAGCTACCAGCAAGTAGACGCCCTACTTGCTGGTAGAGACCGAATTTGCATCTGATAAAACTTCGTTTTTTGACTAAACTGCTGGATCAAAGTAAGGAACACAATTATAGCCCTTTAATTCTCAAGTTACAAATTGCTGCATCCATATATCTGGTAATTAAAAAACTTTACATAAGTTTTCTCCTCTGCAGGCTCTGTCTCTGCTTGTCAGTTTTCCCTGATGTAGTTGGTGGAGGCTAGCTGCTATAATGTCTCTCATATATATATATATATATATATATATATATATATATATAAGAGTAGATCCTGTACCCCTTGCTGTCTTAAAATTTCATAATATTTGCATATGAACTTGGCGGCATACTGAACTGATTACAGCTTAGTACATCTCATCTATAACAGCTGTGTCTGCCTAAGCAGATATTGGGATAGAGCTGGATTACATTGACTTCCTCCTATTCGATAGTTCTGATGAGGTGAAACACAGTCTCTACATTCTCCACAACCCTGCCCTCTGAGTTGTTCTCAGTGGTTTAAAGGGGTAGCCCACCTTCTGGTTATTGTTGACCAGTGTGTTGTGATTATATGACCCCCTTTAAGTTTTAATACAAGATAAATTGCATGGTGTTAGGTATATGTGTTCATGCAGTTGCAACCCCTTTAACCACCTCAGCCCCCAGTGCTTAAACACCCTGAAAGACCAGGCCACTTTTTACACTTCTGATCTACCCTACTTTCACCGTTTATTGCTCGGTCATGCAACTTACCACCCAAATGAATTTTACCTCCTTTTCTTCTCACTAATAGAGCTTTCATTTGGTGGTATTTCATTGCTGCTGACATTTTAACTTTTTTTGTTATTAATCGAAATTTAACGATTTTTTTGCAAAAAAATGACATTTTTCACTTTCAGTTGTAAAATTTTGCAAAAAAAACGAGATCCATATATAAATTTTGCTCTAAATTTATTGTTCTACATGTCTTTGATAAAAAAAAATGTTTGGGTAAAAAAAAAATGGTTTGGGTAAAAGTTATAGCGTTTACAAACTATGGTACAAAAATGTGAATTTCCGCTTTTTGAAGCAGCTCTGACTTTCTGAGCACCTGTCATGTTTCCTGAGGTTCTACAATGCCCAGACAGTAGAAAAACTCCACAAATGACCCCATTTCGGAAAGTAGACACCCTAAGGTATTCGCTGATGGGCATAGTGAGTTCATAGAACTTTTTATTTTTTGTCACAAGTTAGCGGAAAATGATGATTTTTTTCTTTTTTTTTTCTTACAAAGTCTCATATTCCACTAACTTGTGACAAAAAATAAAAACTTTCATGAACTCACTATGCCCATCAGCGAATACCTTGGGGTGTCTTCTTTCCAAAATGGGGTCACTTGTGGGGTAGTTATACTGCCCTGGCATTCTAGGGGCCCAAATGTGTGGTAAGGAGTTTGAAATCAAATTCTGTAAAAAATGACCAGTGAAATCCGAAAGGTGCTCTTTGGAATATGGGCCCCTTTGCCCACCTAGGCTGCAAAAAAGTGTCACACATGTGGTATCTCCGTATTCAGGAGAAGTTGGGGAATGTGTTTTGGGGTGTCATTTTACATACAGTGGGGGAAATAATTATTTGACCCCTCACTGATTTTGTAAGTTTGTCCAATGACAAAGAAATGAAAAGTCTCAGAACAGTATCATTTCAATGGTAGGTTTATTGTAACAGTGGCAGATAGCACATCAAAAGGAAAATCGAAAAAATAACTTTAAATAAAAGATAGCAACTGATTTGCATTTCATTGAGTGAAATAAGTATTTGAACCCTCTAACAAAAAAAGACTTAATACTTGGTGGAAAAACCCTTGTTTGCAAGCACAGAGGTCAAACGTTTCTTGTAATTGATGACCAAGTTTGCGCACATTTTAGGAGGAATGTTGGTCCACTCCTCTTTGCAGATCATCTCTAAATCCCTAAGGTTTCGAGGCTGTCTCTGTGCAACTCTGAGCTTGAGCTCCCTCCATAGGTTTTCGATTGGATTAAGGTCCGGAGACTGACTAGGCCACTCCATGACCTTAATGTGCTTCTTCTTGAGCCACTCCTTTGTTGCCTTTGCTGTATGTTTTGGGTCATTGTCGTGCTGGAACACCCATCCACGACCCATTTTCAGTTTCCTGGCAGAGGGAAGGAGGTTGTCGCTCAGGATTTCACGATACATGGTTCCGTCCATTTTCCCGTTTATGCGAATAAGTTGTCCTGTGCCCTTAGCAGAAAAACACCCCCAAAGCAAAATGTTTCCACCCCCATGCTTGACGGTGGGGACGGTGTTTTGGGGGTCATAGGCAGCATTTTTCTTCCTCCAAACACAGCGAGTTGAGTTAATGCCAAAGAGCTCTATTTTGGTCTCATCAGACCACAGCACCTTCTCCCAGTCACTCTCTGAATCATTCAGGTGTTCATTGGCAAACTTCAGACGGGCCTGCACATGTGCCTTCCTGAGCAGGGGGACCTTGCGAGCCCTGCAGGATTTTAATCCATTGCGGTGTAATGTGTTTCCAATGGTTTTCTTGGTGACTGTGGTCCCTGCTAATTTGAGGTCATTAACTAACTCCTCCCGTGTAGTTCTAGGATGCTTTTTCACCTTTCTCAGAACCATTGACACCCCACGAGGTGAGATCTTGCGTGGAGCCCCAGAGCGAGGTCGATTGATGGTCATTTTGTGCTCCTTCCATTTTCGAACAATCGCACCAACAGTTGTCACCTTCTCTCCCAGCTTCTTGCTAATGGTTTTGTAGCCCATTCCAGCCTTGTGCAGGTCTACAATTTTGTCTCTGACATCCTTGGACAGCTCTTTGGTCTTTCCCATGTTGGAGAGTTTGGAGTCTGCTTGATTGATTGATTCTGTGGACAGGTGTCTTTTATACAGGTGACTAGTTAAGACAGGTGTCCTTAATGAGGGTGACTAATTGAGTAGAAGTGTCTAACCACTCTGTGGGAGCCAGAACTCTTAATGGTTGGTAGGGGTTCAAATACTTATTTCACTCAATGAAATGCAAATCAGTTGCTATCTTTTATTTAAAGTTATTTTTTCAATTTTCCTTTTGATGTGCTATCTGCCACTGTTACAATAAACCTACCATTGAAATGATACTGTTCTGAGACTTTTCATTTCTTTGTCATTGGACAAACTTACAAAATCAGCGAGGGGTCAAATAATTATTTCCCCCACTGTATACCCATGCTGGGTGAGAGAAATATCTTGGCAAAAGACAACTTTTCCCATTTTTTTATACAAAGTTGGCATTTGACCAAGATATTTATCTCACCCAGCATGGGTATATGTAAAATGACACCCCAAAACACATTCCCCAACTTCTCCTGAATACGGAGATACCAGATGTGTGACACTTTTTTGCAGCCTAGGTGGGCAAAGGGGCCCATATTCCAAAGAGCACCTTTTGGATTTCACTGGTCATTTTTTACAGAATTTGATTTCAAACTCCTTACCACACATTTGGGCCCCTAGAATGCCAGGGCAGTATAACTACCCCACAAGTGACCCCATTTTGGAAAGAAGACACCCCAAGGTATTCGCTGATGGGCATAGTGAGTTCATGGAAGTTTTTATTTTTTGTCACAAGTTAGTGGAATATGAGACTTTGTAATAAAAAAATAAATAAAAAAATCATCATTTCCCGCTAACTTGTGACAAAAAATAAAAAATTCTAGGAACTCGCCATGCCCCTCATGGAATACCTTGGGGTGTCTTCTTTCCAAAATGGGGTCACTTGTGGGGTAGTTATATAGAGAAATATCTTGGTCAAATGCCAACTTTGTATAAAAAAAATGGGAAAAGTTGTCTTTTGCCAAGATATTTCTCTCACCCAGCATGGGTATATGTAAAATGACACCCCAAAACACATTGCCCAACTTCTCCTGAATACGGAGATACCACATGTGTGACACTTTTTTGCAGCCTAGGTGGGCAAAGGGGCCCACATTCCAAAGAGCACCTTTCGGATTTCACTGGTCATTTTTTACAGAATTTGATTTCAAACTCCTTACCACACATTTGGGCCCCTAGAATGCCAGGGCAGTATAACTACCCCACAAGTGACCCCATTTTGGAAAGAAGACACCCCAAGGTATTCGCTGATGGGCATAGTGAGTTCATGGAAGTTTTTATTTTTTGTCACAAGTTAGTGGAATATGAGACTTTGTATGAAAAAAAAAAAAAAAAAAACATCATTTTCCACTAACTTGTGACAAAAAATAAAAAATTCTAGGAACTTGCCATGCCCCTCACAGAATACCTTGAGGTGTCTTCTTTCTAAAATGGGGTCACTTGTGGGGTAGTTATACTGCCCTGGCATTTTCCAGGGGCCCTAATGTGTGGTAAGTAGGTAAATGACCTGTGAAATCCGAAAGGTGCTCTTTGGAATGTGGGCCCCTTTGCCCACCTAGGCTGCAAAAAAGTGTCACACATGTGGTATCTCCGTATTCAGGAGAAGTTGGGGAATGTGTTTTGGGGTGTCATTTTACATATACCCATGCTGGGTGAGAGAAATATCTTGGCAAAAGACAACTTTTCCCATTTTTTTATACAAAGTTGGCATTTGACCAAGATATTTATCTCACCCAGCATGGGTATATGTAAAATGACACCCCAAAACACATTCCCCAACTTCTCCTGAATACGGAGATACCAGATGTGTGACACTTTTTTGCAGCCTAGGTGGGCAAAGGTGCCCAAATTCCTTTTAGGAGGGCATTTTTAGACATTTGGATACCAGACTTCTCACGCTTTGGGGCCCCTAAAATGCCAGGGCAGTATAAATACCCCACATGTGACCCCATTTTGGAAAGAAGACACCCCAAGGTATTCAATGAGGGGCATGGCGAGTTAGTAACATAGTACATAAGGCCGAAAAAAGACATTTGTCCATCCAGTTCGGCCTGTCATCCTACAAGTTGATCCAGAGGAAGGCAAAAAAACCCTGTGAGGTAGAAGCCAATTTTCCTCACTTTAGGGGAATAAAAAATTCCTTCCCGACTCCAATCAGGCAATCAGAATAACTCCCTGGATCAACGACCCCTCTCTAGTAGCTATAGTCTGTAATATTATTACACTCCAGAAATACATCCAGGCCCCTCTTGAATTCCTTTATTGTACTCACCATCACCACCTCCTCAGGCAGAGAGTTCCATAGTCTCACTGCCCTTACCGTAAAGAACCCTTTTCTATGTTTGTGTACAAACCTTCTTTCCTCCAAACGCAGAGGATGTCCCCTCGTCACAGTCACAGTCCTGGGGATAAATAGATGATGGGATAGATCTCTGTACTGCCCCCTGATATATTTATACATAGTAATTAGATCTCCCCTCAGTCGTCTTTTTTCTAACGTGAATAACCCTAATTTTGATAATCTTTCAGGGTACTGTAGTTGCCCCATTCCAGTTATTACTTTAGTTGCCCTCCTCTGGACCCTCTCCAGCTCTGCTATGTCTGCCTTGTTTACAGGAGCCCAGAACTGTACACAGTACTCCATGTGTGGTCTGACCAGTGATTTGTAAAGTAGTAGGAATATGTTCTCATCACGGGCATCTATGCCCCTTTTGATGCAACCCATTATCTTATTGGCCTTGGCAGCCGCTGCCTGACACTGTTTTTTGCAGCTTAGTTTGCTGTTTATTAAAATTCCTAGATCCTTTTCCATGTCAGTGTTACCGAGTGTTTTACCATTTAGTATGTACGGGTGACTTGCATTATTCCTTCCCATGTGCATAACTTTACATTTCTCAGTGTTAAACCTCATCTGCCACTTATCTGCCCAAGCCTCCAATCTATCCAGATCCCTCTGTAGTAGTATACTGTCCTCTTCAGTGTTAATTACTTTACACAGTTTAGTGTCATCTGCGAAAATTGATATTTTACTATGCAAGCCTTCTACAAGATCAATATTAAATATATTGAAGAGAATAGGGCCCAATACTGACCCCTGAGGTACTCCACTAGTGACAGTGACCCAATCTGAGTATGTACCGTTAATAACCACCCTCTGTTTTCTATCATTGAGCCAGTTACTTACCCACTTACAGACGTTTTCTCCGAGTCCGAGCATTCTCATTTTATATACTAACCTTTTATGAGGTACAGTGTCAAATGCTTTGGAGAAGTCCAGATACACGACATCCATTGATTCGCCGCTGTCAAGTCTAGTACTTACCTCCTCATAGAAACTGATTAAATTAGTTTGACATGACCGATCCCTCATGAAGCCATGCTGATATGGCGTTATTTGCTTATTTCCCATAAGATGCTCTAACATAGCATCTCTCAGAAAACCTTCAAACAGTTTCCCCACAACAGATGTTAAACTTACCGGCCTATAGTTTCCAGGCTCTGTTTTTGGACCCTTTTTGAATATTGGCACCACATTTGCCATGCGCCAATCCTGTGGGACATTCCCTGTCAGTACAGAGTCCGCAAATATCAGAAATAAGGGTCTGGCTATGACATTACTTAATTCCCTTAGGATACGGGGGTGTATGCCATCCGGTCCTGGCGATTTGTCTATTTTGATTTTTTTAAGTCGCTGTTGTACTTCTTCCTGGGTCAGACAGGACACTTTTAATGGCGAATTTATTTCAGCATTTCATCTGACAGTTTATTTTCCTCAGTGAATACATTGGAGAAAAAAATATTTAACAGCTTTGCTTTCTCCTCGTCGCTCTCTGCGACTCCCCCCTCATTACTCTTTAAAGGGCCGACACCTTCAGATTTATACTTTTTAACATTTATATAATTGAAGAACATTTTAGGGTTAGTTTTACTCTGTTTGGCAATTAATCTCTCGGTCTCTAGTTTGGCCGCTTTTATTTGTTTTTTACATGTTCTGTTTTTTTCCTTATAGTTTTTCAGTGCTTCCGTGCTACCCTCCTGTTTTAGGGTTTTATATGCTTTCTTTTTGTCATTTATTGCTTTCTTTACAGTTCTGTTTATCCACATTGGTTTCTTTTTGTTCCTTAACCTTTTATTCCCATACGGTATGTACCTCTCACAATGAGATTTTAGGATGTTTTTAAAGATATCCCATTTTTTTGGCTGTATTTTTATTTTTGAGGACTTTGTCCCAGTTAGTTAGGCCTATGGCCTCTCTTAGTTGGCTAAATTTAGCTTTTTTGAAGTTTGGTATTTTTGTTTCTCCTGTAGAAACGCTCTTTTGAATGATAATTGGAAGGTTATTACTTTATGGTCACTATTTCCCAGGTGTCCCCCAACCTGCACGTCTGTTGTTCTGTCAGGTCTATTGGTTAATATTAAGTCCAGTATGGCCGTCCCTCTAGTCGGGTCCTGAACCAGTTGGGAGAGATAATGGTCTTTGGTTATTGCCAAGAATCTGTTTCCTTTATGAGATATACAAGTTTCAGTTTCCCAGTCTATATCTGGGTAGTTGAAGTCCCCCATAATAACCACCTCATTATGATTTGCCGCCTTGTCTATCTCGTTTAGTAGTAGATTTTCTGTGGACTCTGGTATATTAGGTGGTTTATAGTAGACTCCTATTAGTAATTTATTGTTGTTTTTAGCTCCATGTATCTCTACCCACAGTGACTCCACATGTTCATGTCCCTCACTTATATCTTCACGGAGTGTGGGCTTTAGACAAGATTTTACATAAAGGCAGACCCCTCCACCTCTCCGGTTTTGACGATCCTTTCTGAACAGACTGTAACCTTGTACATTAACTGCCCAGTCATAGCTATCATCCAGCCATGTCTCAGTTATTCCCACTATGTCATAGTCCTCCTCACACATCACTAATTCCAGTTCACCAGTTTTATTAGTCAGACTTCTGGCATTAGTATACATACATATGAGAGGTTTATGTATATTTTTTACCCTACACCTTTCCTTCTGAACTGTTCTTGTCCCTCCTTCCATTTCTCCCCCAGTCCCACTACCTTGCCCCCGGTCTCTATCTGCACTATCTTCCCCTTCTATAGAGTTCATAGAAAAAAAAAAATTTTGGCACAAGTTAGCGGAAATTGATTGTTTTGATTTTTTTTTCTCACAAAGTCTCCCTTTCCGCTAACTTGGGACAAAAATCTCAATCTTTCATGGACTCAATATGCCCCTCAGCAAATACCTTGGGGTGTCTTCTTTCCAAAATGGTGTTATTTGTGGGGTGTTTGTACTGCCCTGGCATTTGAGGGTCTCCGCAATCATTACATGTATGGCCAGCATTAGGAGTTTCTGCTATTCTCCTTATATTGAGCATACGGGTAATGAGATTTTTTTTTTCCGTTCAGCCTCTGGGCTGAAAGAAAAAAATGAACGGCACAGATTTCTTCATTCGCATCAATCAATGTGGATGAAAAAATCTCTGCCAAAAAAAGAAAAAGGAGGGGAAAGGCGTCTGCCAGGACATAGGAGCTCCGCCCAACATCCATACCCACTTAGCTCGTATGCCCTGGCAAACCAGATTTCTCCATTCACATCAATCGATGTGGATGAATAAATCATTGCCGGGATTTTTTTTTATATATATACAAAGTGTTTGCCAAAGTATATGAACACCGCCACCTCCTCAGCTCATATGCCTCGGCAAACGTATCTTTTACTGCAGAGGAGAAATCTCGTCTTGCAGCGCCACATACACCGACTTGCGTGTAATCTGACAGCAGCGCAATGCTTCTGTCCGAATGCACATCAGTGCTGCAGCTAGTCGATCGGTTGGTCCACCTGGAAGGTAAAAAAAAAAAAAAAAAAAAAGAAAAAACCAGGCCGCAACGCAATAAACTTTTTTACTTACCGGTATTTTTTTTTTTGTTTAGTTTTTTTTACCTTTATAGAACAAACCTCTCCTTCCCCATGGGACAATGTGCAAAGCGCAAATCGCCCAAAGATGTGGCGAAGTACGTTATGCACTTTATCCCAGGTGAAAGGAGAGGTTTGCAGCAGCTGTGAGTAAAAGGGCCCTAATAGCCCTGTGTGCCTGTCCTGTGAGATGCAATCCCTATGCTAAGTGTACCTGTGTGTGGTACTTCCGGAAACACTCACCAAAGCATAGGGCAGGGTGGTCAGGACAGTCAGGACAGAAATAGCGGGTGTCACGCCTTATTCCACTCCTGCTACAGACACGACATCTTTTTCGGGGTGACGGTTGGGTTGAGGTAAATGTCGCTCGTGTAGACGGCTAACTACACTGGTGGATGGGGCCACGGAACCTCCTGGATACAGGAGGTTCTCAATGATCTCTTCCTGGAATTTGAGGAAGGATCCTGTTCTCCCAGCCTTACTGTAGAGAACAAAACTATTATACAGCGCCAATTGAATTAAATATACAGACACCTTCTTATACCAGCGTCTGGTTCTGCGGGAAACTAAATACGGAGACAACATCTGGTCATTGAAGTCCACCCCTCCCATGAGCGCATTATAGTCGTGGACACAAAGGGGCTTTTCAATGACACGGGTTGCTCGCTCAATTTGTATTGTCGTGTCTGCGTGAATGGAGGAGAGCATGTAAACGTCACGCTTGTCTCTCCATTTCACCGCGAGCAGTTCTTCGTTACACAAGGCAGCCCTCTCCCCCCTTGCAAGACGGGTGGTAACGAGCCGTTGGGGGAAGCCCACGCGACTAGTTCGCGCGGTGCCACAGGCGCAAATCCGTTCTAGAAACAAATGCCTAAAGAGGGCCACACTTGTGTAGAAATTGTCCACATAAAGATGGTACCCCTTGCCGAATAAGGGTGACACCAAGTCCCAGACTGTCTTCCCACTGCTCCCCAGGTAGTCAGGGCAACCGACCGGCTCCAGGGTCTGATCTTTTCCCTCATAGATCCGAAATTTGTGGGTATAGCCTGTGGCCCTTTCACAGAGCTTATACAATTTGACCCCATACCGGGCACGCTTGCTTGGGATGTATTGTTTGAAGCCAAGGCGCCCGGTAAAATGTATTAGGGACTCGTCTACGCAGATGTTTTGCTCAGGGGTATACAAATCTGCAAATTTCTGGTTGAAATGGTCTATGAGGGGCCGAATTTTGTGGAGCCGGTCAAAAGCAGGGTGGCCTCTGGGACGGGAGGTGGTGTTGTCGCTAAAATGCAGAAAACGCAGGATGGTCTCAAATCGTGTCCTGGACATAGCAGCAGAGAACATGGGCATGTGATGAATTGGGTTCGTGGACCAATATGACCGCAATTCATGCTTTTTAGTTAGACCCATGTTGAGGAGAAGGCCCAGAAAAATTTTAAGTTCGGAAACTTGGACTGGTTTCCACCGGAAAGGCTGGGCATAATAGCTTCCCGGGTTTGCGGTTATAAATTGTGTGGCATACCGGTTTGTCTCTGCCACGACTAAGTCCAAGAGCTCCGCAGTCAAGAACAGCTCAAAAAATCCCAGGGCCGAACCGATTTGAGCCGTCTCAACCCGAACTCCAGACTGGGCGGTGAAAGGGGGAACTACTGGTGCGGCTGAAGTTGGTGACTGCCAATCAGGGTTAGCCAGCACCTCAGGGATTCTAGGGGCTCTACGGGCCTGTCTGTGCGGTGGCTGCGACGGGGTAACTACTGCACGTGCCACCGTACCAGCTTCAACTGCCCTTCTGGTGCTCGCTACTTCACCAGGTTGTACGGCAGTGCTGGTACTAGGTCCAGGAAGGGCTGCGCTGCTGGTGTATGCCTCACCACGTGATCCGGCAGCGACAGCCCCACTCTGCTGCTCTTGAAGCGGATCCTGCGCAACCTGTGGTCTAGCGACACGGGGCCGGGTACGCCTGGTTCTATCAGGGACCTCCACCTCCTCGTCCGAACTTTGGGTCAGAGAGCCACTGCTTTCTACAGGTTCATATTCTGACCCGCTAGATTCGTCAGATGAGGGTTCCCATTCCTCATCCGACTGGGTCAGAATCCTGTAGGCCTCTTCAGAAGAATACCCCCTGTTTGACATTTTGGACTACTAAATTTAGGGGTATTCCCTGAGACTACCCAAGAAAAAAAGCAAGCCTGTCTTACAAAGGGGAGGCTAGCGAAGTACCAGAGGCCGCTGCGGTTGATAAAAAATATCAAAACTGATTTTTTTATCGCCGCAGTGAGTGTAAAGTGAATGTGCAGTGATCAAAAAAATATCATTTTTTGTCACTGCGGTGGGGCGGGCGTGGGTGAACGCACGTGTGGGCGACCGATCAGGCCTGATCGGGCAAACACTGCGTTTTGGGTGGAGGGCGAGCTAAGGTGACACTAATACAATTATAGATCTGACCGTGATCAGTTTTGATCACTTACAGATACTATAAAAGTACAAATGCTGATTAGCGATACGCTAATTAGCGAATAAAAGTGACTGCGGTGCGGTGGGCTGGGCGCTAACTGACGCTAACTACCTAACCAAGGGGCCTAAACTATCCCTAAAACCTAACAGCCAATACTAGTGAAAGACAAAAAGTGACAGTTTACACTGATCACTTTTTGTCTTTCACTAGTTATTGACAGGGGCGATCAAAGGGGTGATCAAAGGGTTAATTGGGGTGCAGGGGGGTGATCTGGGGCTACAGTGAAGTGTTTGGTGCTACTCACAGTTCAGTCTGCTCCTCTGCTGGATCCAACCGACGAAAAGGACCAGCAGAGGAGCAGACAAGCCATATAACAGATCATATTTACTAATATGATCTGTTATATGGCTTGTGATTATATTTTTTGAAAATCGCCAGCCTGCCAGCCAATGATCGTTGCTGGCAGGCTGGTGACGAACTTGTTCTTTAACTTTTGCCGGCCCGCGATGCGCATGCGCGGGCCGGCTTTGAGCGAAATCTCGCGTCTCGCGAGATGACGCGTATATGCGTGACTCTGCGCAGCGCTGCCACCTCCGGAACGCGAATCTGCGTTAGGCGGTCCGGAGGTGGTTAAGGAGTATCTATGACATACAGTACTTGCCATTATTGTGGAATCTTTCAGTGACAGGTTTGTTTTGATGCAAAAGTTGGAGAAAACAAGAAAACACAGGAGGGAAGGGGGGAACAGTGAATCAGGCCTGAGAACTAGGGAAGGAAGATGGACACCTCCTAGTGAAAACCCTAACCAAAATCCTGATGGACTACCAGTATGAACAGACCCCAAAGGTAGGTCAGTTAATACGCAGGAAGTCCTATCTAGCCCTATAGGACCCTGGTACTAATGGCAGGGACAAGACTTCCTGTTCCTCCAAAAGGAAAGACAAACAGTAGTCTACTTCAAGGGATACTGTCCCCTGGATTACACTTACTAAGCTATTAACATCACCACATCAGTCTCCATGATTTATATTAAAATATACTACTATTACTGCCCTGTGTCCTGTAATTTGTCTAGAAAATAGCTTTTAATCATATGTTAATGACCTCGATAAGGAGCCCAAGGGGCTGTCCCTCCGGAGGTTGGAGCCCAGCCGCGCCCATTACCTTGGAGCCCAGCACCACCCCACTGCTAATTTATTCACTGCTTATCGCCGATGTAATGTGTTTGTTGCGGCCAAAATTTCGCGCATTTACAGGTCGAGCGAAGCTGGCGCATGCGCACTTCGTTGTGTGAGGCCTATGCCAGGACACCGCTCGGGCGCTGACATGTGTATCCACGGCGCATGTGCGAGATTTCGGGCGCAACAAACACATTACGCTGGCGATGAGCAGTAAATAAATTAGCAGTGGGGAGGTGCTGGGCTTCAAGGTAATGGGCGCGGCTGGGCTCCAACAGCCGGAGGGACAGCCCCTTGGGCTCCTTATCTAGGTAATTAACATATGATTAAAAGCTATTTTCTAGACAAATGAAAAGACACAGGGCAGTAATACTAGTATATTTTAATGTAAATTGTGGAGACTGATGTGGTGATGTTAATAGCTCAGTAAGTGAAATCCAGGTGACCGTGTCCCTTTCAGGCCTAATACAAACAATAGGGAAATGCAACACACAGAACTCAAACAAAATACAAAAAGGGAAAGGAAAGTCTTAACTTCAAAGAGGCAATGGAAGCAACAGAAACTCAGCCGAGATCCAACCACAAACAATCCACAGGCACAGAAGCTATAAACGGCACAGCATAGTGGGAGAAGCAACTATAAATTAGGAAGGTTAAATGACCACATAAGATTAATCTATCTAGATTACAGTGGCTCTACCAACCTAAAATTATGGTTTTGGTGCACTCCCTACGACAAACCCACTGTCGGTTAAAAAAAATTGAAAATATATATATTGGCGGGCACTCAGTTATCTGGTGTTGCATAGAATAATCAAATGCATTATTTATATAAAAATGTTTTTATCATCAAAAATACATGTAAAAGATTAAATAAAAAAGGATAAAAATAGAATGTTAATAGAAATAAAAAACAGAAATGGAGATATTAATAAATTATTACCAGTACATACATATTTATCATAGTGGGCTGTGCATTTTCTGCCTCACAATCAAGGTTAGCAATAGCTTATATGCTATAGGGGTGCACATATGCATGCAATCTCAAAATCTCTGAAAAGAGAATATCAAGAAGACAATTATTGTAATGACATACGGTAATCATCTAATTAAAACTAAAAATAGATCACACCCTCCAATTTAGGGCAGCAAAAAAAAAATATGTCAAGTGTCCACGATCTTTTGGCGAAAAAATGGAGTAGTACTGTTATTTATAGATGTTGAATAAATAAATGCGCTCCTCTTTTTGTTATTTGTGTAGCTGACATATAGTGGACAAATATCCAGTGTGATATTTATAACATCATGTCTTGAATTTGTAGTCCCACTGGCAAATGAATTGACACTGTTAGAAGTAGTATTATGTCCCTTCTATAGTCATAACATAGTGTCACTTGTGCCTAATTCGCATATAATCGTAGCAGTTATTTTGTTGCCACATAGATCATTTCATGTTATTATTACAAACACACTGTCTACATTACCACTCTGTATGAGCCTCTGTGTCCGGAATGTAGCTGAGATTCACCGGCTCGGCTGGTGCAGCGTCCCACGTGTTTGGGAAGCTGTTACTTGAATGGTCTGCAGGATAATAGTATATATGTGGCTTCACTTGGATCTCCTGGCCGTAAGATGTCAGCGCAGACTCAGACGATCCCCACTATTGCGTTGTAGCGATCTATTGTATTCAATTCAAATGCTGTAAAAAGCCGCAGTTGGTATACCGCATTCTTGAGTACACTGCTCTAAGACACCAGATGCGTTTCGGAGTGACAAACTCCTTCTTCAGTGGTTAGCAGCAGGGGTGTAGCTATAGAGGGTGCAGAGGTAGCAGTCGCTACTGGGCTCAGGAGCCTGAGGGGCCCTAAGACCCTTTTGCTGCATAAGAAGACACAGGTATTATAGAAAGTGCATGCTGGTCAAGTTACACCTCTGGCTGGAGGGAAGGGGTTAAAGGTGCTGTTTCAACCTTTGCCTCATGTGCTTCCCTGCCCCTGGCCAC
This sequence comes from Bufo bufo, assembly GCF_905171765.1. Taxonomy (NCBI): domain Eukaryota; kingdom Metazoa; phylum Chordata; class Amphibia; order Anura; family Bufonidae; genus Bufo; species Bufo bufo. Next base: position 70,924,945 of record NC_053395.1, on the reverse strand, counting down.
AAAGCACTTAGGGAAGGGGGGGTCCTAGCTGAACTATTGCACCAGGGCCCATGAACCTTTAGCTACGCCCCTGGTTAGCAGTGTGCATTTGCTTGCTGCATTTTAAAGGATAATTCCTTAATTGGGGGAAGGATGATATATGTGATCCCCGTACATCTAAAAACATGAACTGGATTGCGTCTAAATACAGGACTCATACCAATCTACCACAGACATACAGTTTTATATACAGTATCTCACAAAAGTGAGTACACCTCTCACATTTTTGTTAATATTTTATTATATCTTTTCATTGGACAGCACTGAAGATATGACACTTTACTACAATGTAAAGTAGTCAGCCTACAGCTTGTATAACAGTGTAAATTTGGTGTGCCCTCAAAATAACTCAACACACAGCCATTAATGTAAAAAAACGCTGGCAACAAAAGTGAGTACACCCCTGAAATGGGTGTAAAATAATGGTGGCACTGGCTACACAAAATATTGACACTTTGGGCACAATTTGGCCATTTTCAATAGCAACAAAAGTAAAAAAAATAAAACGCCTCTGTGTTATCCATGCGATTTAGGTGTGTTTTTTGTGTTCTGTCCATATTAGTCACAGAAAAAATGCACCAAACGGATATGCCACTGACTATACTGGCTAGTCATAAATGCAGATATTAAAAGCTGAGACTTTCGCCAATATATTCCTGTCAGGAAAATATCGGAGGCCATCATTGCACCACGTCACGGTCACTCAGCATGGCAAAGGGTCCTACCACTACGCTACCTATGGTGTGAACACGGTCTGAAGGTGATGTAATCCAGCTCACAGCCAGGCTTCCACACAAACGCCTAGCAGGACAACTAGTGCAATGTGAACAAAGCCAAGACTGCAAGCCACGCCCATATCAGACCCTGTGATGGAGGTCACCAGGTGCAAAAGAGTGTTTGAATGCCAGGTAACGGCACATACACTACATATAGAACAAGACAAAAACACAGAAATATAGTGGCAATACTGGAGGAGCGGCTCAACCCCTAACACTGTAGCGTATTTTTCATTGGGGGAGCAGCACCACCGCATGTGGACCGCAGCAAACGACTATCCCCAGCAAAAAATGCATACGGTGGAGGATGTCGGCGCGGTCCACATGCACCACAAGGGCATCCTACACAAAACGGAGCATTGTGCGGATGTAAATATAATCATATAAATCACAGAAAAAAATGCACCAAACGGATATGCCACTGACTATACTGGCTAGTCATAAATGCAGATATTAAAAGCTGAGACTTTCGCCAATATATTCCTGTCAGGAAAATATCGGAGCCCATCTGTCCATATTAGGGCTAATTAAACATGTCTAAATAAGTGACACCAATTCTATGCATTTATACATGTGGGTGATAGAGAAATAATCCATAAAATAGTTCTAAATGTACATATTTCACATAGTTACCTAATAAATTAAATACGTAATAATTATTAGAAATCCTTTAAATGTATTGCTAAGTACTATGCTTTTTCATAATATACATTATGATAAAGATACATTTATCTTTATCTTTTTTTGTTTTTATATAATTTTTATATAATGTTTCTTTTTTTCATTACTTTCTCTTTCTTCTTTATTCTTTATCTTTCTCTCTTACTTTTCCTTTTATCTTTTATTCTCTTTTTTTCTTTGTATTTCGGTCTTTATTAGTTTTTTTTTGCAGATATATGGGGATTCTACTTCTATGTTATTTTCATCAGAGATTCTCCCAAGGGTTTGATATTCAGATTTTAGAGGTGTTTGTGTGTGTATATATATATATATAAGTTTTTAGATGTACGGGGATCACAGATATCATCCCTCCCCCAATTAAGGAATTATCCTTTAAAATGCAGCAAGCAAATGCACACTGCTAACCTCTGAAGAAGAGTTTGTCACTCCGAAACGCATCTGGTATCTTAGAGCAGTGTACTCAAGAATGCGGTATACCAACTGCGGCTTTTTACAGCATTTGAATTGAATACAATAGATCGCGACAACGCAATAGTGGGGAACGTCTGCGCTGACATCTTACGGCCAGGAGATCCAAGTGAAGCCACATACACTCGCCTAAAGAATTATTAGGAACACCTGTTCTATTTCTCATTAATGTAATTATCTAGTCAACCAATCACATGGCAGTTGCTTCAATGCATTTAGGGGGGTGGTCCTGGTCAAGACAATCTCCTGAACTCCAAACTGAATGTCAGAATGGGAAAGAAATGTGATCTAAGCAATTTTGAGCGTGGCATGGTTGTTGGTGCCAGACGGGCCGGTCTGAGTATTTCACAATCTGCTCAGTTACTGGGATTTTCATGCACAACCATTTCTAGGGTTTACAAAGAATGGTGTGAAAAGGGAAAAACATCCAGTATGCGGCAGTCCTGTGGGCGAAAATGCCTTGTGGATGCTAGAGGTCAGAGGAGAATGGGCCGACTGATTCAAGCTGATAGAAGAGCAACGTTGACTGAAATAACCACTCGTTACAACCGAGGTATGCAGCAAAGCATTTGTGAAGCCACAACACGCAGAACCTTGAGGCGGATGGGCTACAACAGCAGAAGACCCCACCGGGTACCACTCATCTCCACTACAAATAGGAAAAAGAGGCTACAATTTGCACAAGCTCACCAAAATTGGACTGTTGAAGACTGGAAAAATGTTGCCTGGTCTGATGAGTCTCGATTTCTGTTGAGACATTCAAATGGTAGAGTCCGAATTTGGCGTAAACAGAATGAGAACATGTATCCATCATGCCTTGTTACCACTGTGCAGGCTGGTGGTGTAATGGTGTGGGGGATGTTTTCTGGGCACACTTTAGGCCCCTTAGTGCCAATTGGGCATCGTTTAAATGCCACGGGCTACCTGAGCATTGTTTCTGACCATTTCCATCCCTTCATGACCACCATGTACCCATCCTCTGATGGCTACTTCCAGCAGGATAATGCACCATGTCACAAAGCTCGAATCATTTCAAATTGGTTTCTTGAACATGACAATGAGTTCACTGTACTAAAATGGCCCCCACAGTCACCAGATCTCAACCCAATAGAGCATCTTTGGGATGTGGTGGAACGGGAGCTTCGTGCCCTGGATGTGCATCCCTCAAATCTCCATCAACTGCAAAATGCTATCCTATCAATATGGGCCAACATTTCTAGAGAATGCTATCAGCACCTTGTGGAATCAATGCCACGTAGAATTAAGGCAGTTCTGAAGGCAAAAGGGGGTCCAACCAACACCGTATTAGTATGGTGTTCCTAATAATTCTTTAGGTGAGTGTATATACTATTATCCTGCGGACCATTCAAGTAACAGCTTCCCAAACACGTGGGACGCTGCACCAGCCGAGCAGGTGAATCTCAGCTACATTCCGGACACAGAGGCGGCCCGCTCATACAGAGTGGTAATGTAGACAGCGTGTTTGTAATAATAACATGAAATGATCTATGTGACAACAAAATAACTGCTACGATTATATGCGAATTAGGCACAAGTGACACTATGTTATGACTATAGAAGAGACATAATACTACTTCTAACAGTGTCAATTCATTTGCCAGTGGGACTACAAATTCAAGACATGATGTTATAAATATCACACTGGATATTTGTCCACTATATGTCAGCTACACAAATAACAAAAAGAGGAGCGCATTTATTTATTCAACATCTATAAATAACAGTACTACTCCATTTTTTCGCCAAAGAATCGTGGACACTTGAGATTTATTTTTTTGCTGCCCTAAATTGGAGGGTGTGATCTATTTTTAGTTTTAATTAGATGATTATGTCATTACAATAATTGTCTTCTTGATATTCTCTTATTTACTTTTCAGAGATTTTGAGATTGCATGCATATGTGCATCCCCATAGCATATAAGCTATTGCTAACCTTGATTGTGAGGCTGCAAATGCACAGCCCACTATGATATAGATGTATATACTGGTAATAATTTAATAATATATCCATTTCTGTTTTTTATTTCTATTAACATTCTATTTTTATCATTATTTTATTTTATTTTTTACATGGATTTTTGATAATAAAAACATATTTTTATATAAATAATGCATTTGATTATTCTATGCAAGACCAGATAACTGAGTGCCCTGCAATATATATATTTTAAATGACCACATAAGCAACACCTGGAGGCAAGGGTGGCCAGTACCAGAAACAACACAGGCACCTATTGATTCACAAGGAAAACCTGTCAGATCAAACCACGTGTTGCCAGTCTCAGAGATCTCCTGCCACTCACTGTCGCCGGGACGTCCGTATATCTCGGTACGTCCGTGACAATTACCTGTGAGGGGCCCGGCACATGAAGGGCCGGGTGAGAACTTGGTTAACCTCTTTAAGGGTTCATGCACATGACAGTATGTATTTTGCAGTCCACAAATCATGGATCTGCAAAAAATAATAACATCCGTGTTACGTCCGTATTTTCTGCAGATCCATTGTTACTGTACAATGCCTGCCCTTGTCCACAAAATGGACAAGAATAGGACATGTTCTATTTTTTGCAGAATGGACTTGCGGACATGCACACAGTCATTTCCATTTTCTTTGCAGCCCCATAGAAATGAATGGTTCCGCATACGGGCCACAAAAAAGGAGAAAGGAACGGACACAGACAAAAAAATACATTTGTGTGCATGACCCCCAAAGCAGAGACTGATGGGAACAACCTTTATCCATAGTTACCATCTTCCCAAGTTTGTCTACTCAAGTTAAGCTGGAACAAAAAAAAATCTAAACTATTAGAAAGAGAAAAAAAGACACACTGACAATAGCAAGTCATACAGTCTGAAAAATACTGTATGTCGTGAGTTTATTCATGTGACATTTTTATCAGTTGTTAGAAATGCCTCTTGGATTTGGATTGCATTACCTCTGACAACATTGGCAAGCTATTACATGTATCATATCATAATTCTGCTGTGAAAATCTGTCATCAGGGCATGTTACAATGATATTTTTGCTGATTTTCATTGTGCTTTCAAAATTAAAATTGGCCATTTGCAGTTGACTGGTTGTCATAAATGTTCCCCTTATATCTGTGTAAAAGTTTTAGGCAGATATAGAAAAATACTGCAAAGTAAGAGTGCTATCAAGAATAGAAGTGTTAATAGTTTATCAATTAACAAAATGCAAAGTGAATGAACAAATGAGAAATATTAATCAAATAAATATTTGGTGTGACCACCTTTTGCCTTCAAAACAGCATCAGTTCTCTTAGGTATACTTGTGCAAAGTTATTAAAGGAACTCGGCAGGAAGGTTGTTCCAAACATCTTGGAGAACTAACCATAGGTTTTCTGTGGATGTGGGCTTGTTCAAATCCTTCCATCTCTTCATGTAATTCCAGACAGTCTGGAGATCAGGGTTGCGTGGGAGCCATACCATAACTTCCTGGACTTCTTGTTCTTTTTTTGCTAAAGATAGTTCTTAATAGTATAAGGTGTATGTTTAAGGTCTTTGTCCCACTGCAGAATAAATTTGGAGCCAGTCGGACGCCTCCCTGATGGTATTGCATTATGGATAAGTATCTGCCTGTATTTCTCACCATTCTTACTTTGCTCTATTCTCACTTTAGCACAGTAGAAAAAATAAATAAATAAATATATATTTATAATTTATTTTAATAGACCTAAAAATTGAGCTGATCAGTTTATTCACTGAACACTGCATTTTACAAAGATTATACTATTTTATTTTATTTTTTTCAGATCCAGAAGCTCCTTACAGCTGGACAGATGATGACATAGCTGACCTTTATGATCAAACAACGGTCATCCTGGCTGCTGACGGTAAAGTCTTATTTTAGTTAAAGGGGTTCTCTCACTTCTGCAAGTGGCATTTATCATGTAGAGAAAGTTAATACAATGCACTTACTAACATATTGTGATTGTCCACATTGCTTCATTTGCTGGTTGGATTAATTTTTCCAACCAATCTAGCAGTGATGGTTGTGCTTGCACACTATAGGAAAAAGCACCAGCAAGATCACCACTGCTGGATTGCAGGGTGGTCGTAACCCCTGGATATGAACAATCCAGTAAAGGAGGCAATATGGACAATCGCAATACATTAGTAAGTGCCTTTTACTAACTTTCTTTACATGGTACATGTGATTTTCAAATATACAATAAATGTATAGTTTGTTAACTTAAAGGGGTTGGTCCAGATATTTTTTTTTATTCCTCCCCCACCCAGCAGTATCTGTGAGGAGACCTGCTGCCTGCCGCTCCATGGCTCCCAGACTGTCCCCACTGGGCCTCCAGTCCCTGCCTCTCAACTTCTGCATGAACAAGGCAACATGTGCCACTGTAGCCAATGCCTGACCTAATCTATGACTTATCCCCAAGCAGCACATCACTGTTGGGTCTCGTGCCGCCTGGGGACATGTCACCACTGAGGCCAGTTGTTGGCTGTAGGTAGACATGTGGGGACCTGTAAGTAGCCCAGTGAAGACAGCACAGAAATCTGGAGCAGGAAGTGAGCAGCAGGGAGCAGGTAAGTATAGATCTCTTCACAGGTACCGCTGGGTGGGGAAGGGGATTTGAGAAAAGAAACTTGGAAGCCCCTTTAACAGATGTCTGGCCACTGTGGTTTATTGAATACTGCAGCACATCACTTTTTTTCAAGGCTCTCAATGCAGTAATTAAGAGATGACATAAGGCTTTGTTCACACTATGTCCTATATGGCAAAAAATCTCCAAACACATACACTGAACATTTGGATAAGTATTCAGCAACTGCCCTGTTCTTTTTATGAAATTCTGTGCCCCTTTTTTCTCCAAACATACCTCTGATCATTTTGGTCAAAGAGTTCTATCTTAACCTCATCTGTTTACAGGACTTGTTTCCAAAATGCATCAGGCATTTTTAGATGTTCTTTTGCAAACTTCTGACTCAGAATTTTGTGGTGAGGGCACAGGAGAGGTTTTCTTCTGATGACTCTTCCACGAAGGCCATATTTGTGCAGGTGCCGCTGAACAGTAGAACAATGTACCACAACTCCAGTCTGCTAAATCTTCCTGAAGGTCTTTTGCAATCAGGCAGGGGTTCTGATTTGCCTTTCTAGCAATTCTATGAACAGCTATCTCTGAAATTTTTCTTGGTCTTCCAGACCTTCTGTTGACCTCCACTGCTCTTGTTAACTGCCATTTCTTAATTACATTTTGAACTGAGGAAATGTCAACCTGAAAACGCTGTGCTATCTTATTATAGCCTTCTCCTGCTTTGTGGGCCTCAACCATTTTCATTTTCAGAGTGTTAGGCAGCTCTTAGAAGAACTCATACCTGCTGGTTTTTGGGACACGGTTAGAGGACTCTGAGTATTTATAAAGGGGAGTGTGCAGGAACTAATCAAGGGGAAGGAGGGAGGAACTACTACCCTGAGGAGGAGCAAGGAGGATCTGATCCCATTCAGCAGTGTAAGGACTCTTAACCTTTCAAAGCAGCACTGTCACGAGTTGGAGGTCCCAGGAGAGACCACTGCGTCGTCAAGCAATAAACAAATGGAAATCAGGTATAGACACACAAGAGTTTATTGCACAAACAAAAACCAGGGAAGGCAGCACAGACAAAACATGAGCTCTATGTACCGTCAGCACAGTGGGAGAAAACCCCCACTGCGCCACTGTCTAGTAATACTCCAGAGGGGCTTGACTAAGCAACTCCTGGTATTCACTAGGGCCCCAGATGGTAGGGTTAGACTTTGCAGCAGGAAGTTGCCAGGGTCCACTCCAGATCGTGAACTGGACAGTGACAGCAAGAACGAATGGACAACAGGTACCAGAAGGTACCGATGGCACATAGGCAAACATAACATAGACGAGCAAATACAAACAGGGCAACTAATAACACAAGCAGGAGTACATAGCAAGGAAACAGGAGTGACAATGAGCAGAGAAGGACTTGCTCCACCAGTAGTAAACTGCATGGCCTTGCGCATGGCACTCTGCTGCAAAGAAAGGTGCAGCAAGAACTTGCTGAACAGAGACATGAATACACACAAGGTAACTAAAACATAACTGGCAGAACAGATAACAGAAACACAGGAAAGAGGACATCAAAGAGGACGGGAATGAACAAGTAGGAAACCCACAGAGCACAGACAGACAGACAGACACGGATCCCATGGGTCAGCAGCATGGGAGAGTGAGTACAAAAGGGAGCAGGACAAGACAACACACACCAGGAGAGCTGACCCAGAACTGAGGAAACCTCAGCCTTAAATACAGGTTCCATGGGTGCAGCAGAGAGGCCACACCCATGGAGCAGACAGAGAGGATTAACTCCTAATAGGCACACAGGGGAGTTAACCCATAAAGAACCACAAATCACACATCGGAACGGAACTGCAGCGAGAGCATAGACAGAAGGTCACAGCCAAAGGCAACGACTGACAAGCACACTAACCAATCCGCGCTTCAATTACTATCCTGATGCTAATTGGTTAGTGAAACAATGAGCTCCTCCGTCAGTCTCATGAGGGAAGCGCTTATTGGTTCCTGATACCGGTGCCGTGATCTCAGCCTCCACAGTGCTTCTGGCTGATTTAATTGCTAAGATTGGGATATCCCTCTCAGCAATGGGGAATAAACCTGCTAGAAGTACAGGTGGGGCTGAGATTTCTCCACTGTACAGATCAGGGAGAAGAGAGACCCTTACAAATGAAACTTACAGTATAAGTGCAGCACTGCCAGGCACATTTTTTTCTATTTGCTCCCCCAACAACTTGCTTTCATATGGCGCCCTAGACGCTTATCCTCACATACCCTTCATCCCATCCCTGGCTCTGCCTTTTTTTGCTCATAAGATACTGCTCCCCATTACTACAATTTAGGGGCTTTAAATGTTCTGAGCTACTTTTTGCATTTACCGTATTTTTCGCCCTATAAGATGCACCGGCCCATAAGACGCACCTAGGTTTTTGAGGAGGAAAATAAGAAAAAAAATATTTTGAACCAATAGGTGTGCTTTTGGTGGGTTTTGAACTAATTGTGGTCTGTGTATGGCACACTGTTATGGGGGATCTGTGGATGGCGAACTGTTATGGGGGATCTGTGGATGGCGAACTGTTATGGGGGATCTGTGGGTGACGCACTGTTATGGGGGATCTGTGGGTGACGCACTGTTATGGGGGATCTGTGGGTGACACTTATGGGGGATCTGTGGGTGACACTTATGGGGGATCTGTGGGTGGCTCTTATTGGGGTCTCTGGATGGCACTGTTATGGGGATCTGTGTATGACACAGTTATGGGGGGGATCTGTGGATGACACATATATAGCATCTTGATGATTAAGATGCTATATATGTGTCATCCACAGATCCCCTCCATAACAGTGTCCCTGTAGTGAATGACCCTCAATACAAGGGGTGGGGGTCGCATCTGCTTTTATAATGACAGCGGGGCCCGTGCAGTGACTGTATTCTACTACACGGGCCCCGCTCACTGTATAATCGTATCTGTATTCTATAATAGTTAATTGTGTATATAATGTCATCGCATAATCAGCGCTACTTACAACTAAAAGCGCTCGGTAGGCAGCAGAGAGGAGGGAGGAGGCAGGCCGGGAGGACGGGCGCTGGCAGCGTGAGTCACTACGTCATGCGCCCACGCCGCCTGCTTCATTCATAAAGTGGGCGGCGCAGGCGCGTGATGTAGTGAGTGACGCGCCGCCCGCTCGTCCTCCCGGCCTGCCTCCTCCCTCCTCTCTTCTACCTACCGAGCGCTTGCAGTTGTAAGTAGCGCTGATTATGCGATTACATTATATACACAATTAACTATTACAGAATACAGATACGATTATACAGTGAGCGGGGCCCGTGTAGTAGAATACAGTCACTGCACGGGCCCCGCTGTCATTATAAATGCAGATGCCAGCCCCCAGCCCCTCCTCCCTCACAGCTGATACACCCGCCGCACGGCATCGCGGCGGGTGTATCATTGAAAATACGGCAAAATCAGCAGCATTCGCCCCATAAGACGCACTGCTATTTTTCCCCCACTTTTGGGGGGGGGGGGGAAGTGCGTCTTATATGGCAAAAAATACGGTATATTTAAAAAAAATTAGTTTCGCGTTTGCCATTGGTCTCTTATGTAGTGTTAAGAAAACCAAAAATTATGGGTGACCTCAATTAAGACTTAACTTTTATTACACAGTTAAAATGTTGACCCAATAAAAGCGATTAATGAAACAGCAAAGTGCTTAACACAAAGCAGGGTGGATAAAAATCAATGATTTTTTTTAAAGAAATCAAAAAAATCTGATTTTTTTTTATTTAAATCGGATTTTTTTTTTATTTAAATCGGATTTTTTTTTATATAAAATGCTTTTTGAGGAAAATATATTACCATCCAAAGGTTATTCCATCATGAAATAAAGATTTAGTTTTTTAATTATGTAGAATAAGGCTGTACGTAGACTCCCATATTGTTGAATGGATTAGGCAGTGGCTGAGGGACAGACAACAGAGGGTTGTAGTCAATGGAGTATATTCAGACCATGGTCTTGTTACCAGTGGGGTAACTCAGGGATCTGTTCTGGGACCCATATTGTTTAATATACACTGCTCAAAAAAATAAAGGGAACACAAAAAGAACACATCCTAGATCTGAATTTATTAAATATTCTTCTGAAATACTTTGTTCTTTACATAGTTGAATGTGCTGACAACAAAATCACACCAAAAAAAAAAATGGAAATCAAATTTTTTAACCCATGGAGGTCTGGATTTGGAGTCACCCTCAAAATTTTAGTGGAAAAACACACTACAGGCTGATCCAACTTTGATGTAATGTCCTTAAAACAAGTCAAAATGAGGCTCAGTAGTGTGTGTGGCCTCCACGTGCCTGTATGACCTCCCTACAACGCCTGTGCATGCTCCTGATGAGGTGGCAGACGGTCTCCTGAGGGATCTCCTCCCAGACCTGGACTAAAGCATCTGCCAACTCCTGGACAGTCTGTGGTGCAACGTGACGTTGGTGGATAGAGCGAGACGTGATGTCCCAGATGTGCTCAATTGGATTCAGGTCTGGGGAACGGGCGGGCCAGTCCATAGCATCAATGCCTTCGTCTTGCAGGAACTGCTGACACACTCCAGCCACATGAGGTCTAGCATTGTCTTGCATTAGGAGGAACCCAGGGCCAACCGCACCAGCATATGGTCTCACAAGGGGTCTGAGGATCTCATCTCAGTACCTAATGGCAGTCAGGCTACCTCTGGCGAGCACATGGAGGGCTGTGCGGCCCTCCGAAGCAATGCCACCCCACACCATTACTGACCCAATGCCAAACCGGTCATGCTGGAGGATGTTGCAGGCAGCAGAACGTTCTCCACGGCGTCTCCAGACTCTGTCCAGACTCTGTCACGTCAGTGTGAACCTGCTTTCATCTGTGAAGAGCACAGGGCGCCAGTGGCGAATTTGCCAATCTTGGTGTTTTCTGGCAAATGCCAAACGTCCTGCACGGTGTTGGGCTGTAAGCACAACCCCCACCTGTGGACGTCGGACCCTCATATCACCCTCATGGAGTCTGTTTCTGACCGTTTGAGCAGACACATGCACATTTGTGGCCTGCTGGAGGTCATTTTGCAGGGCTCTGGCAGTGCTCCTCCTGTTCCTCCTTGCACAAAGGCGGAGGTAGCGGTCCTGCTTCTGGGTTGTTGCCCTCCTACGGCCTCCTCCATGTCTCCTGATGTACTGGCCTGTCTCATGGTAGCGCCTCCATGCTCTGGACACTACGCTGACAGACACAGCAAACCTTCTTGCCACAGCTCGCATTGATGTGCCATCCTGGATAAGCTGCACTACCTGAGCCACTTGTGTGGGTTGTAGACTCCGTCTCATGCTACCACTAGAGTGAAAGCAACGGCAGCATTCAAAAGTGACCAAAACATCAGCCAGGAAGCATAGGAACTGAGAAGTGGTCAGGTCACCACCTGCAGAACCACTCCTTTATTGGGGGTGTCTTGCTAATTGCCTATAATTTCCACCTGTTGTCTATCCCATTTGCACAACAGCATGTGAAATTGATTGTCACTCAGTGTGCTTCCTAAGTGGACAGTTTGATTTCACAGAAGTATGATTGACTTGGAGTTACATTGTGTTGTTTAAGTGTTCCCATATACTATTGGACATTTCACTTTTACTATCCTATTATCTCTATCTTATATGTGTAGCTTGATACCAAGGGTGTTGTTTGTCACCCATCTTGGGTAATTATATATAAGTTTACTATATTATCATTATTTCTTATTTTCTTGTGTGTAGATCAGCCCAGGTGATTCTTTAGGGTCCCCTATTACACAGGTTTACCCCGATCCAGGGACACTAGGAGGCACGAGAAACGGGATCGCCCCTATCGGGGCGGCTATTCCATAATTAGGTAGGGCCACTACATTAGGGCCAGAATTAGGGTTACCACCCCTAAGCAGGTTCCATTAACATTTACTAACATTATCGCATATCGTGCTAGTTAACACCCATCTGACCCTAGTTTTTTGATTTATTTTTCTCTTTTTTTCAATTTACTATCTAATTATATTAAAGGGATGTATTGACTATTTTATATATTATTATTAAAAGTTATATTTTAGAATGATGGTACTGCTGTGAATTCCTAAACTGGTACATGGATTGCAGGACAAAACTTACCAGGAAAGATTAAAGGACCTTAACATGTATAGCCTGGCTATGAGCTGAGCGCTGCCATTGGCCAGCGCTACAGCATAGGAGAAGAAGACGCCGGCAGGATCAAGTGGGTGGAGCCTAACTTCTTACATACCGGAGGCTATACCGGGCGAACGGAGCGGCGCCCGGGGATAACAGTAAGTGCAGCGGGATCCCTGGGCGCCGCTCTACACTCCTGTATAGTTAGTTTAGAGGCTTTCCTCTGGTGAAAGGTCCTCTTTAAAACACTTTTACTTATACAGGCCATTCTGAGATAGTTTTTTTCATCACATATTATACTTCATGACACTGGTAAAATGGAGTCAAAATTCTTTTTTTTTATTTATAAAAAATACCAAATTTACCAGAAATTTTGAAAAATTAGTAAATTTCCAAGTTTTAATTTCTCTACTTCTATAATACATAGTAATACCTCCAAAAATAGTTATTAATTTACATTCCTCATATGTCTACTTTGTTTGAATCATTCTGGGAATGCTACTTTATTTTTGGGGGAAATTACAAGGCTTGGAAGTTTAGAAGAAAATCTTAAAATTTTTCTGAAAATTTCTAAAACCCACTTTTTCAGGACCAGTTCAGTTCTGAAGTCACTTTGTGAGGCTTACATAATAGAAACCTATATAGAATAATAGAATTACCCCATTTTACAAACTATACCCCTCAAGGTATTCAAAACAGATTTTACAAACTTTGTTAACCCTTTAGGTGTTCCACAAGAATTAATGGAAAATAGAGAGAAAATTTCAAAATTTCACTTTTTTGGCAGATTTTCCATTTGAATCTATTTTTTCCAGTTACAAAGCAAGGGTTATCAGCCAAACAAAACTCAATATTTATGGCCCTGATTCTGTAGTTAACAGAAACATCCCATATGTGGTCGTAAACTGCTGTACGGGCACACGACAGGGCGCAGAAGGAAAGGAATGCCATACGGTTTTTGGAAGGAAAATTTAGCTGGACTGGTTTTTCGACACCATGTCCCATTTGAAGCCCCCCTGATTCACCCCTAGGGTAGACACTCCATAAAAGTTACCCCATTTTGGAAACGACGAGATAGGGTGGCAGTTTTATTGGTACTATTTTAGGGTACATATGATTTTTTGTTGCTCTATATTATACTTTTTATGAGGCAAGGTAACAAGAATTAGCTGTTTTGGCACCGTTTTTATTTTTTGTTATTTACAACATTCATCTGACAGGTTAGATCATGTGGTATTTTTATAGAGCAGGTTATTACAGATGCGGCGATACCTAATATGTACCGGGACATCATGACGTACCAGTACGTTATGTGTCCCCAACAGGTTAAGAATGTTCTCTAGTTTCTCAAGCGTAACCCTTTCCTCCTCTAAAAGTAAGTGCATGAAATGGAGCGAGCTTTTAGTAGCTTCCTCCTCCCACTTGCTCATCAAACCCGCACTTCTACACCTACTAGCTGGTGTGAGTGTTATGCATAAGCCCCTTGGAACTATCTGAAATTTTATATAGTTCTCCAGGGACTGGACCTCCCACTAGGAGGTAATTTGCTCTTTATACACCTTGGTCAGCTCTTTAAAGTCCACCTTGAAAGAGGGGGTATACTTTTTTTTGAGAAAAAGCCTTCTCTGAGAAGACCTCACTGGCTTCACTAAGCCATTGATTCCTTTCAAGGCCCGTTATCAAGAATCCTTTCATGCCCTGCTAAAAACAAAACTAACTCTTTAAACAACCATGGGAAAACAATGGTCAATCTTAGGTCACAAACAGATGGGTACCCAAAAATTGAGCAAAGAAAAACTAAAATTATGGGTTACCTCAATTAAGACTTAACTTTTATTACACAGTTAAAATGTTGACCCAATAAAAGCGATTAATGTGATGTGTTTGTAAATCCGGTTTCATGTGATTTAGAGAAGTTCTCGCTAAATCAGAGGAGATTTAACTGCACAAAAGAGGAATACAGGGCCCTAGTGAATTTGGCAAATAATAGGGAAATAACAATTAATCCTTCTGATAAAGGAGGGGACATTGTGAAAATGGAAACTTTATGATATAGAGGATTGGTCATCAATAAAAATAATCTTGGAAAACCCTTAAAGAGGACCTTTCAGTAGTTTAAAAACTAAAAACTAACTATATCAGTGGGCAGAGCGGCGCCCAGGGGTCCCCCTGCACTTACTAGTATGTCTGGGCGCCGCTCCGTTCGCCCGGTATAGGCTCCGGTGTGTGCAGCTCCCTCTTTTGTACGGGGCGTTTTTGTATTAGGGTTGCCCCTTGCTGCAGCGCTGGCCAATCGTAGCGCACATCTCATATCCTGGGACTCCAAACTAAGGAGCATATAGGTGAGCCCTATAAAACCCTAAGAGCTCTCCCTGACTGCTATGCCCATACAAGGGTCTGAATGGTAGACGATTGCATGCCCACGTACCTAAGACTGTGTGACACCTGAAGACCCTATAATAGTGAGGGGACACGACCACCGGCTCCCTGCACTTAATACGGCGGGAGTCAGGGTCACCTACAATCAAGCCAGCAAGGAAACACAAATAAAGAAAAAGACTTATCTTAGCAAACAGCAGCAGCAGCCTCCAGCAGTGAACACCTCATCCAGGAAGTACTGTAGTATAAACCGCAAAGTGAGGCAGTATGGGAGGGAATATAAAGGGAGACAATTAGTCTAAATAGGTGACAACTGGGAGAAGGAAAGGAGATGACAAAGTGAAACCAAAACAAAGAATGTCATGCAAGAGGTAGAGAAGAACGTCTGCCAGACCTTCTCACAGAACTGGCGGTGACACTTGGTGATCCTTCATTTTAGTTTGGAATTAAGTTCTTAAAAATTATTATTAAGGATCCTACACTTGCCATACACTCACCTAAAGAATTATTAGGAACACCTGTTCTATTTCTCATTAATGCAATTATCTAGTCAACCAATCACATGGCAGTTGCTTCATTGCATTTAGGGGTGTGGTCCTGGTCAAGACAATCTCCTGAACTCCAAACTGAATGTCAGAATGGGAAAGAAAGGTGATTTAAGCAATTTTGAGCATGGCATGGATGTTGGTGCCAGACGGGCCGGTCTGAGTATTTCACAATCCGCTCAGTTACTGGGATTTTCATGCACAACCATTTCTAGGGTTTACAAAGAATGGTGTGAAAAGGGAAAAACATCCAGTATGCAGCAGTCCTGTGGGCAAAAATGCCTTGTGGATGCTAGAGGTCAGAGGAGAATGGGCCGACTGATTCAAGCTGATAGAAGAGCAACGTTGACTGAAATAACCACTCGTTACAACCGAGGTATGCAGCAAAGCATTTGTGAAGCCACAACACGCAGAACCTTGAGGCGGATGGGCTACAACAGCAGAAGACCCCACCGGGTACCACTCATCTCCACTACAAATAGGAAAAAGATGCTACAATTTGCACGAGCTCACCAAAATTGGACTGTTAAAGACTGGAAAAATGTTGCCTGGTCTGATGAGTCTCGATTTCTGTTGAGACATCCTCTGATGGCTACTTCCAGCAGGATAATGCACCATGTCACAAAGCTTGAATCATTTCAAATTGGTTTCTTGAACATGACAATGAGTTCACTGTACTAAAATGGCCCCCACAGTCACCAGATCTCAACCCAATAGAGCATCTTTGGGATGTGGTGGAACGGGAGCTTCGTGCCCTGGATGTGCATCCCTCAAATCTCCATCAACTGCAAGATGCTATCCTATCAATATGGGCCAACATTTCTAAAGAATGCTATCAGCACCTTGTTGAATCAATGCCACGTAGAATTAAGGCAGTTCTGAAGGCAAAAGGGGGTCCAACACCGTATTAGTATGGTGTTCCTAATAATTCTTTAGTTGAGTGTATATCCTGTCATTGGTTCCCACCAACCATGACAGCTGGGTCATCTCCAGCCCCTCCCAGTAATTCATCCATCAGCACCACATGCCGAACTCTGGCACTACACAGACAGCAAATAATTTTGTTGAGGCAGTCTTGGCAACAAATTATATCTACCGTATCAGTCTTCCTAATTGTAGAATCCCCATAACCATTAGCTGTCTTGCCCTACCTGCATTATCATGCCATTACTACTAGCTGGACTTTTCTCCCAGCTGTTAGGGTGAGCAGCATCCACTAGAGCTGCCATTTTCTAAAACTCATCACCCAGCTTAGCAATTTTGTTTGCAAGCACAGAAACATTAATGGCCTTCTTTTTCTGGAATCCTTTTCTACTCCCCCTGACTACATTAACAAAGCTACTTGCCTGCTCCTCCTGACCCATATATTTGACCTCCATTTCTACTCCAACAACTGCTTGCTTAGTGTGCAGCATGATCTCAAGACTGTCATCACCCTCAGTGTTGGATATTGCTCTTTCAGATCTCTAATTATCCCAGTTGCAAACAGCAGTGAAGAGTAATAATCATCGGATAACCCCTTATCTCCTGTTTTAACTTTAGTTTCTTAACTTCACTTAATCCAAAGTCACTTTGTGAAGCAAGTCCAGTGAGCTTGCTTATAGCTTGGATCTCTAGCAATTGTATCCTATTTCAAATAGAGGGTCAGTCTCCAAAATATTTTTCTCCTTATACCAGGCTGTCATTCAGAAGCTAATTGCTTTTTTCAGCAGGGACATTAAATTACATAAAAGCCATAAATTACAACCCACACAAATAATAGCATTTAATACAGTAAGTAGCAAAGGTAATTACAGTGAGAAACGCCATAAACAACTGTCAGAGGACCTGTCAAGGAAGTGAATATATTAGGCAGTAAGTGATCAGGTAGTTCTTGAAGTTAATCATTTTGAAAAAATGCAGGAAAAATGTAAGAAAGTGAGCAACTTTGACAAGAGCCAAATTATGATAGTTAGATGACTGGCTCAGACCATATCCAAAACATACCTCAGTACAAGGGAGGACAATCGTTGAACTGGTAACAAGGTCATGAGCACCCAAGGCTCATTTATGTAGATGGGGAGTGAAGGCTAGCTATCAGGTCTGATGCTACAGAAGAGGTACTGTACCACAAATTGCTGGAAAAGTTAATGTCCACTTTGACAGCAGAACACACAGCTCATTGCAGCTTGTGAGGCTTTATCTCCACAGACTAGCCTAGCTGACCCATCCTCTACCAGGTATTCCTACAATGGACCGCTTGGTGTGTCTGCAGTTTTAACCTGGTAAGTAATGGCACCAGAATGCAACATGGAAGGAAGGCAGTCAGGAAATATGATATAAAGTATTTTGGATGCCTTTTTTTGCTATTTTTAACAGAATGTAGAAAATCCCTGTTTTACATAGTTTTTAGTGTCATTATGAATTTTATTATGGCCACTATCTTTAGCTGGTGCCTTCTAGAAGGCTAGGCACTGAGGCAGGTGCCTAGTGTCTGGTAAGACAGGAACTCAAAATTCTAAACAAGTGATAAGTTTATAATTATATCCTAAGTTACAAATAAAACATAGATTGACAATTTAGGCTACTTTCACACTTGCGTTCGGAGCGGATCCGTCTGGTGTCTGCACAGACGGATCCGCTCCTATAAAGCAAACAATGGTATCCGTTCAGAACGGATCCGTCTGCATTATATTTCAGAAAAAAATCTAAGTGTGAAAGTTAGTCAGACGGATCCATCCTGACTTTGCATTGAAAGTCAATGGGGGACGGATCCGTTTGAAATTGCACCATATTGTGTCAACTTCAAACTGATCCGTCCCTATTGACTTACATTGTAAGTCTGGACGGATCCGTTTGGCTCCGCACGGCCAGGCGGACACCCGAACGCTGCAAGCTGCGTTCGGGTGTCCGCCTGCTGAGCGGAACGGAGGCCAAACGGAGCCAGACTGAGGCATTCTGAGCGGATCCGCATCCACTCAGAATGCATTGGGGCTGTACGGATGCGTTCGGGGCCGCTTGTGAGAGCCTTCAATCGGAACTCACAAGCGGAACCCCGAACGCAAGTGTGAAAGTAGCCCAAGTCTGTTTTTGGATATTTTCACACTAGCATTTTGCTGGATCCGGCAGGGTTCAGCTAAAACGCTTCCGTTACTGATAGTAAAGTAGTCAAACAGCAAAATATTTCCAGCTCACCTGCTCCACTCCATAGGCGTGCAAGGAACCCAGGATCAGGGAAACAATTTCTTTATGAACAAAAAAATCCAGCACATGCACTACGGATGAAATCCAGCTTTTTTATTGTGATTCTTTTAATAATTCCATGAGCTGATCAGAGCGCTTTACGGTCTAAGCGTTTCGACAAACAGTTTTGTTCCTGAACCATCTGCATCTGTTATGAACGGATCCGGTTGTATTATCTTTAACATAGCAAGGACAGATCCGTCATGAACTCCATTAAAAGTCAATGGTGGATGGATCTGTTTTCTATTGTGTCAGAGAAAACGGATCCGTCCCCAATTACTTGCATTGTGGGTCTTGACGGATCCATCTTGCTCCGCATCCCATGACAGGAAGAAAACTGCAGCATGCTGCGTTTGCTCTCCAGTATGGGAACGCAACCAAACGGAACAAAATGCATTTTGGAGCATTCCGTTCTGTTCAGTTACGTTTTGCCCCCATTGGCAATGAATGGCGACAAAACGGAAGCGTTTTTTTCCGGTATTGAGACCCTATGACAGATCTCAATACTGGAAAATAGAAACACTAGTGTGAAAGTAGCCTTGTTAGTTAGATCACATAAAATCATATCCTCCTACCATGGGCAGAGTGTAGCTCCCAATTAAACAAATAAAACTCTTAAGTGCAGTGCAGTGCATTCAGAAAGTCTTCATACCCTTTCAGTTTTTTCACATATTGATATGTTGTGGCCTTGTGCTAAAATAAAATAAAAATCTGCACTCAATACCCCTTAATGAGAAAGTGAAAACAGAATTTTAGAAATGTTTGTAAATGTATTAAAAAGGGAAAACTGAAATTTCACATAGGCATAAGTATTCAGACCATTTGCTCCGCCGCTTGACATTTAGCTCTGGGAGCCTGTCATTTCTCTTGATAATCTTTGAGATGTTTCTACAGCTTGATTGGAGTCCAACTGTGGTAAATTCAGTTGCTTGGGCATGATTTGGACACCGCTGTCTGTATAAGGTCTCACAGCTGTCAGTGCATATCCCAGCAGACAGAAAAAGCCATGAGGAGGAAAGAAGAAAAGAACTGCCGTTAGAGCTCAGAGACAGGATTGTGTGCACAGAAGGGTACAACAAATATCTGCTGCACAGAAAGTTCCCAAGAGCACAGTGGCCTCCATAATTCATAAATGGAAGAAGTTTGGAACAACCAGGGCACTTCCTAGAGCTGGCTGCCCCACCAAACAAAGTAATCAGGAGAGAAGGGCCTTGGTAAGATAGGTGACCAAGAGACCAATGGTCACTGTGCCTGAGCTCCAGATATCCTACAAGCAGATGGGAGAAACTTCTAGAGGGTCATCAACCATCACGGCAGCACTCCACCAATCTGGACTTTATGGCAGAGTTGCCAAAAATAAGCCTTTCCCCAGTAAAAGACACATGAATTTTTGCAAAAGAGCACCTAAAGGACTCAGACTGTGAGAAACAAGATTCTCTCTTCTGGTGAAACCAAGATTGAACTTTTTGGCCTCAATTCTAAGTTTCATGTCTGGAGGAAATCATACACTGCCCAATACAATCCCGACAGTGAAACATGGTGATGGCAGCATCATACTGTTGAGATGTTTTTCAGTGGTTGGGATAGGGACACTGGTTAGAGTTGAGGGAAAGCTGAGTAGAGTAAAATACAGAGATATTGTTAATGAAAACCTGATCCACAGTGCTCTGGACCTCAGACTAGGCCGAAGGTTAACTTTCCAACAAGACAATGACCCTAAGCATACAGCCAAGTCAACACAGTAGTTGCTTATGGGCAACTCTGGGAATTTCCTTCAGTGGCCCAACAAGGTGGTGTGAAAAAAGGTCTGAAGACTTTCCAAATGCTCTGTAGGTCTTTCTCAGTTTTTACTGGAGTTTTCCTTTTCAATACAGATCTTATAATAGAAAGGAAAACACTGTATTACCATTGAAATTTCACTTATTTTGAATTCATGCTTGAAGAACATCTGCCATCAGGAGTAACCCTATTAAACCAGACATAATACCTGGCAAGGTTGATCCTGATGAGTAAAGCAATACCTTAATTTTCAATTTTCATTTTGCCATTGTCAAGATTACTAAGAAGTGAATTAGATCTTTGGTGCCCCCATGGACTGGCTCAATCCCATCAAAGCATAGGAGCTCCTCTGTCCTGCACCTTTTGTCACCTCCCACTGTCCCCTTGATTGACAGGGCTAGGCATCTCACTTGGCCCTGTAATCTCACGCCTGTGCCATAGTCTACATTGTCTATGCATGTGCACTGCATGTGGCTCTGTTTCCCCAGTAGTGCAGAAAACTACTTTCCTGGAACAACGCCACTAGTGCGCATGTCCTCTCAATGCGCGCAGACTTAGATACAGTAAACCAGAGGGAGTATAGATGGTGATACTGATGCTTGCTCTAAATACTAGATCTACTAAAAATAATAAATGTGATGACTACAATAACACTTAGCTGCATCGCGTATTTGCGCAGGATGTCAGTAAGCAGGGAATTCCCCTCCACATTGACATTGGTGGAGTGGTGTTAGGTAAGTATGCAGCACTGAGCCGCATTGGATAATATATGAAAGTCATTTTCATCTATATGATGTACTTCTAAGTCGTTTGACAATTGATTTGTCAATCTTGCGATTGAGTCTATTTATATCACGCTAGCAGTGTCCCCCTTCAAACCCATGAAGAAGCCAGGTTAGCTGGCGAAACATGTCGGGGGGCAGTTTTAGGAATCTCTTGACTGTTGTCCTCGTTCAAGCATCATGCAGCAGCAATAATTATACTAGGGTGATCCATCTTCTTAGTGAGCCAGTCAATTAACTGGCCATAAGTTGAGTTGTTAGTTATCACTTAAAGGGCTTCTGTCACCCCACTAAAGTCATTTTTTTTTCTTGGGCTAGTTAAATTACTTATAATGCGATATATGAAAATATAATGGTGTTACTTACTTTGATTCAGCAGTTTCTTCTAAAAACGAAGTTTTATAATATGTAAATTAGGTCTCTACCAACAAGTAGGGCGGCTACTTGCTGGTAGCAGCTGCAGAAAACCGCCCCCTCGTCGTGTTGATTGACAGGGCAAGCCGGGATCTCCTCCTCCGGGCCAGCCCTGTCGGCATTTCAAAAATCGCGCGCCTGTGTTCATTCGGCGCAGGCGCTCTGAGATGAGGAGGCTCGCCTCCTCAGAACTCCCTCAGTGCGCCTGCGCCGATGACATCACCGAAATAGAAGACGTCATCGGCGCAGGCGCACTGAGGGAGTTCTGAGGAGGCGAGCCTCCTCATCTCAGAGCGCCTGCGCCGAATAAACACAGGCGCGCGATTTTTGAAATGCCGACAGGGCTGGCCGGAGGAGGAGATCCCGGCTGGCCCTGTCAATCAACATGACGAGGGGGCGGTTTTCTGCAGCTGCTACCAGCAAGTAGACGCCCTACTTGCTGGTAGAGACCTAATTTACATATTATAAAACTTTGTTTTTAGAAGAAACTGCTGAATCAAAGTAAGTAAGACCATTATATTTTCATATATCGCAATATAAGTAATTTAACTAGCCCAAAAAAATTTTTTTACTTCAGTGGGGTGACAGAAGCCCTTTAAGTGGTAGTGCAGGAAGTGTGCACATCCCTGCCACCATTAAACTACTCATATACAGTATGTAAGAAGAGAGAGTTAGAGACACCGTCATTAGTTATTTTTATTATCTTTTTGGTTAGCTCACCTTTTTGATTTTTAATATGATGTCAATAAAAATTATATTTTAACATAGCTTAATATATCTGGGTCAAGTTGGGTAGTTTGCCTATTTAGGCTGTTTTGTGAATATTGTTTAATACACCTACATCCAGATAGGGTCCTTCTTGGGCATTTGTATCCATACGGGCTCAGGCTCATCCTTCAATGCACTGAAGACCCAATTTACATATCTCTAAAATGTGATTTACTGTATCTCTGGAACAGCACAACAGAGACACATGATTAAGGTATTGTTTTACTCAATACGATCAACCCTACCAGGCATTATTCTTGGATTTAGAAGGTTGATCCTGATGACAGATGCTGTTTAATGCAGAGTAAACGCAACATTTAGGGTCTTTAAATTTCCTGTATGTATTTTGTATATTTGCTTGCCAAAACTCCTAGGAAATGGACTTATAAAAATGCCGACCTTTGTATTTTTCAGTATTTTATGATGATGACCTCACTGATGCACTGTTCAAAACTCTTGACCGAATCACGCATGCAGTGACAAGACTTTGCACAATATATTTATCTATAGAAAGAAGGTAAGAATGATACTTCTTGTACAGCAATAACTAACGATTTCATTGTGCATGTTCCACATGTGACTCAGTCCATAAATGCTGAGACTAGACCAGGGCAAGATTGCTCCCTTTATCATTCATTCCAGTATGGGAAAGTCAAAGGGAATGTCTCATGTATTTGGTTTTGGCTTTATTAAATGGGTTTTGATATTGATTGCCGACGTCAGGAGTATACTAGGCTGGCTTACAGCTAGGCAGGGGAGGAGTTACCGCTGAGTAACGCCTGGGGGACTGGGCACTTGCAGCGATAGACACTGCCCCTAGGCGTTGTAGCTCATTTGAATATAGCTTCAAATTTCGTTTTTGGACCATCAGAGAAGCAGACAAGGCAATAAAAGGTAACATTTTTGAACTCTGTATGTGACCTACAGTGTGATTTGAGTAGTTTTACATGAGTAAAATAGATGACAGACTCCCTGTAAGCCTCCATAATACCTAGTTAGGCCCCTGGCTTAGAACGTTGTGTACATTGGCAAATCTCTGAGCAGTGCCAAAGGGTTTAAATGTTGCATAGAGCCATTTCTTTCCGGAAATCATCACTGATCTCACATATATTTGTGACATTTTAGATGATCATTTTTGGATCCACCCTTCTAAATTTTGTTAGAAATGATAGATGGTCTGCTAGGCTCATTGGTATCAAATATCTAGCTTGAAATACCATTTACATATTGAGTCATGGTACATAAAAATAAGAGTGCTTTCTAAATGCATTGCATTATCTATCTTTTTGAATCTCGAGTGCAGTCTGTAGTCCCAAACCTAGAAGTATTTCTTGCTGACAAATTTATGTAATGTAACCTGACATAGAAATCCCATCCCACTACATTTTCGGGACGCAGCTCTGCTTTAAGGCATGTGTCTGAGAACAAGCATTCAGCTTGTTTATAGTGACAGCTAGCAGAACTGTGAATGCAGCTCTGCAGGATAATATAGGATGCATTGTTTATCAGTACAAAATACACTACTCGAAAAATTAAGGGAACACTAAAATACCACATCCTAGATCTCAATGAATTAAATATTCCAGTTGCAAATCTTTATTCATTACATAGTGGAATGCGTTGAGAATAATAAAACATAAAAATGATCAATGTAAATCAAAATTAATATCCCAGGGAGGTCTGGATTTGGAATGAGGCGCCGGATGTTCTCCTGAGGGATCTCCTCCCAGATCTGGATTAAAGCATCAGTCAACTCCTGGACAGTCTGTGGTGTAATGTGGCGTTGGTGGATGGAACGAGACATGATGTCCCAGATGTGCTCAATTGGATTCAGGTCTGGGGAACGAGCAGGCCAGCCCATAGCATCAATGCCTTCATCATGCAGGAACTGCTGACACACTCCAGCCACATGAGGCCTGGCACTGTCATGCATCAGTAGGAACCCAGGGCCCACTGCACATTCATATGGTCTCACAATGGGTCTCAGGATCTCATCCCGATGCCTCATGGCAGTAAGGGACCTCTAGCTAGCACATAGAGGGCTGTGCGGCCCTCCAAAGAAATACCTCCCCCCACCATTACTGACCCACTGCCAAACTGGTCATGCTGGAGGATGTTGCAGGAAGCAGAACGTTTTCCAGGCGTCTCCAGACTCTGTCACGTCTGTCACATATGCTCAATGCGAACCTGCTCTCATCTGTGAAGAGCACAGGGCGCCAATGTCGAATCTGCCACTCTTGGTGGTCCCTGACAAATGCGAATCGCCATGCAAGGTGTTGGGCTGTAAGTACACTTGTAAAGAAAACCGCAGCACTCTCCAGCCTTGAATTTCCAGAGGATTATTCACCAGCAAAAATGCGACTTTTCGACCTGTGTGGTCTTTTTCAAGCAACTGACAATATGAACAGAACCAGATACATATACCCTCTAGTACAACACCGATTTGTGGACGTCGGGCCCTCACACCACCCTCATGGAGTCTGTTTCTGACAGTTTGAGCAGACACATGCACATTTGTGGCCTGCTGGAGGTCATTTTGCAGGGCTCTGGCACTGCTCCTCCTGTTCCTCCTTGCACAAAGGAGGAGGTAGCGGTCCTTCTGCTGGGTTGTTGCCCTCCTATGGCCCCCTCAACGTCTCCCTGTATCTGCTCCATGCTCTGGACACTGTGCTGACAGACACTTTCTAACCTTCTTGCCACAGCACACATTGATATTTCATCCTGGATGAGCTGCACTACCTGAGCAACTGTAGACACCGCCTAATGCTACCTCTAGGGGTGAGAGCAATGACAAAGTACAAATGCGACCAAAACAACAGCCAAAACAGAGAAATGGTCTGTGGTCTCCACCTGCAGAACCACTCCTTTATAGGGGTTGTCTTGCTTATTGCCTATCTTTTCTACCTGTTGTCAGTTCAATTTGCACAACAGCAGGAGAAATTGATTCAAAATCAGTGTTGCTTCATAACTGGACAGGTTGATTTCACAGAAGTGTGATTGACTTGGCTTTACATTGTGTTCCCTTAATTTTTTTTTGAGCAGTGTATTTAATGGTACGTCAATTCAGGAGGCCTACCAAATGAATGATAATTGTGGATATTCTTCAGGAGTTTGTGGTGTAAAAGAGTGTGGTTACTAAATGGGTCAGGATTTGGGGCTTCATCTCATAGAGAGCACTTACTGCTTCATGGTTCTCCCCAAGATTATTGTGTATGATAAGAGAATTATGTGAATATTGGCGTGTTGGTCTTGTTCAAGGCTTTTACCGATATGAGGATGAAGATTATAACATTTACAGATGCAGCCAGCCTTATCTTGACTCCAGGTGCGCCAAGATGGTCACTTCACCATGAGTTGTATTACTGAAAGGTGATTTTGTTGAGTACGGGTGGGTTCACACTAGCGTTATGGAGTCCGTTATGGCTTTCCGTTATAACAGGGTTATAACGGAATCCATAGGATGGAATGCAAAACGGAAGCCTTTAAGAGGCATTCTGTTTTGCTCTGTCCTAATAGATGTCTATGGGAAAACATAACGGATCCGTCTGGGTCCCGTTATGCAAGACGGAAAACAAAGTCCTGTCGACAGGACTTTGTTTTCCGTCTTGCATAACGGGAACCAGACGGATCCGTTTTGATTCCCATAGACTTCTTTTAGGATGGAGAGCAAACGGATCCGCCCTTCCGTCTTATGGATTACGTTATGTTCCGTTATAACCCTGTTATAACGGAAAGCCATAACGGACTCCATAACGCTAGTGTGAACCCACCCTTAATGTGTTAAACCAGTCAATATAACTTTGGCTACATCTGTAGAATCAGCCTTTCAGCAGCCAATACCTAGTAACCGCAGCAAAGTAAATGAAGGGAAGTTTGAGGCAGCAGCAGGCCCCATGTAACATAGCAATTTGCAGACTACAAATTAAATAACGGAACTCTAAAACATCTGGTTAGCTTCTTTCTCCTGTCCCGGTGAGGTTGGAAATGTTGTCACAGCAAAGTAGAATCATGTATTTTTCTGGTCTCGCATGAAATAGCTCCTGCTTTTTTTTTTATGTCCTGATATCCGGAGAAACATCCATTCAAAACATTACCGCATGTAAAATGGGGACTGGTCAGTCAGAAAATGTGCAGAGGCTCCAATCTGAAGTATTAACATTCACATGAACAAGTTTATATGATCTAGATTTGGAAAACTGCACATAAACAGTATGAAACTGCCATTACTTTTCTCTAAAATAAGTGTTCATACAAACACTTATTAAGCTGCAAGGCAGAAGAGGTCTCTTGCTGATCTCTTGGCCTGTTTTCAGCGTATTTCCTGGCATTATGTGTTGTGACCGCAGGTGTGTTTGGAAAGATATGCAAAAAAATAAAAATGTACAGGAAAACAACTGCACACCGTACTCTAAATTGAGAAAATATGAAAGTTTACAAAAGGTTATAAAATGAAATCACTGTTTATGATATTTAGTCCTGTGACCAGGTGATATCACTTTCCCTAACTTCCTTTCATTTAAAGGGGTTATGCAAGAATGGAGGCCGGACCTGTAAAGGGAAGCTTACTTACCTGCTTTCCAGCGCTGGCTCCCCACTCCTCCAGGCAGCATCAAACCAGATGTTTTGAGCGAGAGAGCCCAGCGCAGCGTCGCAGGCCTGGAGATTGTGCAAGGAGCCAGCGTCAGGAAACGGGTAAGTAAGTCCGGCCAAGTGGGGGTTAGAAAAACCCTCCCATTCTTGCACAACCCCTTTAATTGGAGCGTGGTAATGCCACTACATCCTGCTATTAACCAGCAGCTAAGATTCAAGATCGTCAGTGAAAATTATGTGTTACATGGGGTTTTCCAGGATCATAATATTGCTGTCTTATCCAATCAGCTGACTGAAGGGGCTATGATGCTCACTATTGACCAGGCACAACGTGATGATTAGTCATGTGATCGTCAGGGGAGATGGACCCCCCACCAGTGTGATCTGAAGCGGGCTTTTGCACAAAGAACACATACCCTATCCACACAAGAGGGAACTAGTGTCTGACTGCTGGGGTCCAACCTCGAGAACTGAGCTCCTGGAGTCGCCAAGTGAATAGAGTAGTAGCGGGTATATGTCTTGTACCCTGCACTCCTTATTCCGTTTTCAGGGTTGCTTGTGGAGGATGTATTGCAGTCATAAATCAATAAGTAAAAAATACCGTACATAGCACCCCCAATTTTCCTTTGCAAAACATGAAAAACTTTAAACAATCCATGCTCAGGTTAGTATTATAATTGCAGACAATTACAACAGCTTGTTAAGGTAATCCCAGATGTTTCGGTTGCTATGAACCTTCCTCAGCGGTGTTATACTGTGCGGGGAAGCAAGGACATATTGGAGCGCCTGGGTTTAGTGCGCATGCATGACCAATGCTCCATTCATTTCTACGGTCCTGTGGGAGATAGAGCATTGTATTCTGCGGTCTCATAGACCGTGAAAGGAGTAATCTTAATCGCGTTCAGGAAAATAAAAAAATCTACAATTAGAAAAAAAAAACATTTAGGAAAAAAAAAAGGATCTGTATCACTATCTGGTTTTAAATGGCAGAAAAAAAAAATATAGATGACTTTCCCTTTAAATTGGTTTATTCTCCGTAAGGGCCTATACATGTAGCATGTCTTTAGGCTCATTTACACAGCTCCATGTCCGGGCTTCTATAAACGCTCGTTACCGATAATCGGCATGTCTCGAGGTGCTGCAGATCACCCAATGAACTAGCAAAACACCTAAATTATTGTCTCTATGCGTCAGATTGTGCCGTCTAAACAGTGATCTGCTGCCCATTACTGTGGAGGTGATCTGCAGCACGTCACCCCCACTAACAAGCAGGCAATTGTTGGAAGGAACACCTCCTTCCCAACCATCATCTGCACGTCGTCCCTGTGTAAATCCAGCTTTAAATTTGTGTTTATTCTGCCACTCTGGGAAATGTGTGTAACCTTCTGCTTTTAAAATGACTGATTACTTTGCATCCCAGCAGTATAACACTATTACTTTGTGTCCATGAGCAAGATGAAACACCAAGCAGGTTATATTCTACTATAAAAAATGCGACATCACAGCCCGGTGTTAGATCCAATCTGACCCAAGCGGCATCCACCAGAAAGGAAGAACTCTCAGCACGTCCTTTGGATGTTTGCTGTACCTTGCTCGCTCTGCAGTCATTTCCTTTCTTAGTGTTCCCACCGCAGAACACAATTTACCTTCAATAAAATATTTTTTTAACCATCTTTGAAAGGACAGATCCTAGTAATAAGTACATGGTTTCTGTTTACTCAAGATACTGGATTATTATATTATTGTAACTAGGAAGCCAGCCTTTTACAAGCATCATGTCATTAGAACTGCTCATCTCTTTAACGTGAATGACACAGCACGGCCGCTGCAAAGGAGAGGGCGCACAGGCAATTGTGAGGAAGAAGCACGGCTTAGGGTCCATTCACACGTCCGCATCCATTCCGCAATATCGGGAACGGGTACGATCCCATTCATTCTCTATGGGGCCAGAAGAGATGCGGAGAGCACACTAAGTCCGGAGCATTTCCGGAACGCGGCCTCGAACTTCCGGGCCGTGGCTCCGCAAAAAAATAGAACATGTCCTATTCTTCTTCGCAATTGCGGGAAAAAATAGGCTGTTCTATGGGGGGGTGCCGGACACTATGGACGTGTGAATGGACCCTTATACGAGCACTGCTACCTCTTCAAACAGCTTATCGGCGGAGGTGCGGAATATAAGGATGACCTCAATATTGAACCATTGCATAACCCCTTTAACAGAATATTATGACCGATATACGTCCACAAATGCATCCCCCCCCCCCCCAGTCTGCTCTTCTCTCTGTCTACGGTGACTGTATTACTCAAGATGAGGAGATCCATCCGAAGAACAGAAAAATTTGAATAAAAATAGTTAATCAGTTATTTTAAGCATCCGTTATGATCAGTTTGCGTCCATTTTTGTCAGTTCCGTTAGAGATAAAAAAAAATTAAATGGGAGAAAAGGTCCTCCTCGCAGGAATTTTTCTCCCATCTAAAATAACGGATCTCTGACAGAACTGGCACAAACGGATGCAAACATCATAACAAATGCTCAAGATGGATCAGTTATTTTTAGTGCAAACTGATGATAACTGAGCACGACTAGGCTCAAAATAACAGATCCTTTTTTTTTTTCTGTTCTTCTGACAGATCAGAACGGAAAACAAAACGGTGATGTGAATGCGCCCTAAGGGAGAATTCACACCTTAGTATTCCTTTTCATCCCTTTTTTTTGCTGAAAAAAGCAGCAGCCCCAGATGAAAGTCAATGGGAAATATGAAATGCAAGACATACATGTTTTGTTTTGTTTTTTGTTTTGTTTTTTAGCACAGCATTTTGAAGCAGTTGTTTTTTTCAGCCTTATTTCATCCACTTATTTTTAGAGAAAAAAATGCCTTAATAAAACGAAATTTAAACATGTTAACACAAAACTGCCACTAAAAAAATGCTATAAAAATTACCTGTAATATGAAAAAGATGTGAGCAGTTTCTGTGGTGTTTTTAAAGCCCCTTTAAACAGGCCAATGATCGGTGCAGTTATCTGGAAGGAGCATTCCTAAATCACCATTTCTGGGCAGCAGGTTGTGCTGGGTAAGACGCGATCTGCTGCCGAAAAACAGCAGAGATCGTGTGTCCCCATACAGCATGTACAGGTGCATTTCAATAAATTAGAATATCATCGAAAAGTTAAATTATTTCAGTAATTCACTTCAAAATCTGAAATTCATATTCTATAGATTCATTACACACAGAGTGATCTATTTTGCAAGTGTTTATTTCTTTTCATGTTTATTATGGCTTACAGCTAAGGCTACTTTCACACCTGCGTTAGATGCGGATCCGTCTGGTATTTGCACAGACTGATCCGCACCTATAATGTAAACGCTTGTATCTGTCCAGAACGGATCCGTTTGCATTATTCTTTAAAAAAAAAGTCTAAGTCAAAACGGATCCGTTCTGACTTACATGGAAAGTCAATGGGGGACGGATCCGTTTTCAATTGCACAATATTGTGTCAGTGAAAACGGATCCGTCCCCATTGACTTACATTGTAAGTCAGGATGGATCCGTTTGGCTCCGCATCTAGAGCGGAATGGAGGCGAAACGGAGCCAAACTGATGCATTCTGAACGGATCCTTATCCATTCAGAATGCATTGGGGCTGAACTGATCCGTTTTGAAACGTTTGTGAGATCCCTGAAACGGATCTCACAAACGGAATTCAGAACTCCAGTGTTTGCTGGATCCGGCAGGGTTCAGCAAAAACGCTTCCATTACTGATAATACAACCGTCTGCATCCGTTATAAACTGATCCGGTTGTATTATCTTTAACATAGCCAAGACGGATCCGTCATGTGGGGGACGGATCAGTTTTCTATTGTGTCAGAGTTAAATGGATCCATCCCCATTCATGACGGACCCGTTTTGCTCCGCATCCCATGACGGAAAGAAAACTGCAACGGATGTATTTTATTCCGTTCTGTTCAGTTACGTTTTGTCCCCATTGACAATGAATGGGGACAAAACGGAAGCGTTTTTTTTCTGGTATTAAGACCCTATGACTGATCTCAATACCGGAAAATAATAACGCTAGTGTGAAAGTAGCCTAATGAAAACCCAAAAGACAGAAAATTAGAATATTATACAAGACCAATTAAAAAAAGATTTTTAATATAGAAATATTGGACTAGTGAAAAGGACAGTATATGCACTCAATACTTGGTCGGGGCTCCTTTTGCATGAATTACTGGATCAATGCAGCGTGGCATGGAGGCGATCAGCCTTTTCATTTGAATAAGGCCTCATGCACACGACCGTTGTGTGCACCCGTGGCCGTTTTCCGTTTTTTTTCCGCGGACCATGGTGATGGGGACGCTTCTAGTTAGAATACACTACAAACTGTGTACAAGACTGCCCCCTGCTGCCTGGCAGCACCCGATCTCTTACAGGGGGCCGTGATCAGCACAATTAACCCCTTCAGGTGCGGCACCTGAAGGGGTTAATTGTGCTGATCACGGCCCCCTGTAAGAGATCAGGGCTGCCAGGCAGCAGGGGGCAGACCCTCCCCCCCCCCCCCCGTTTGAATATCATTGGTGGCCAGTGCGGCCCCCCCCCCCCCCCCTCTATTGTAATAATCGGTTGGTGGCCAGTGCGGCCCCCCCCCTCCCTCTATTGTAATAATTAGTTGGTGGCACAGTGTGCGCCCCCTCCCCTCCCTCCCTCTATTGTAATAATTCGTTGGTGGCCAGTGTGCGGCCTCCCATCTCTCCCCCCGCCCCCCCCCCCCTCCATCATTGGTGGCAGCGGAGTTCCGATCGGAGTCCCAGTTTAATCGCTGGGGCTCCGATCAGTAACCATGGCAACCAGGACGCTACTACAGTCCTCGTTGCCATGGTTACTTAGCAATAGTACAATAGTAGAAGATTCATACTTACCTGCTGCTGCGATGTTCGTGTCCGGCCGGGAGCTCCACCTACTGGTAAGTGACAGTGACAGGTCTGTGCGGCGCATTGCTAAATGAACTGTCACTTACCAGTAGGAGGAGCTCCCGGCCGGACACGAACATCGCAGCTCCCAGGTAAGTATGAATCTTTTACTATTGTACTATTGCTAGTAACCCGCTGCCACCAATGATCGGGGGGGAAGGGGTGGGGGAGATGGGAGGCCGCACACTGGCCACCAATGTTGTTAATGCTATAGAGGGAGGGGGGGCCAATGGGGGGCGCACACTGTGCCACCAGCGAATTATTACAATAGAGGGAGGAAGGGGGGGGGGGCCGCACTGGCCACCAATGATATTCAAACTGGGGAGGGGGGGGGGGGGTCTGCCCCCTGCTGCCTGGCAGCCCTGATCTCTTACAGGGGGATATGATAGTACAATTAACCCCTTCAGGTGCGGCACCTAAGGGGTTAATTGTGCTGATCACGGCCCCCTGTAAGAGATCGGATGCTGCTAGGCAGCAGGGGGCAGTCATGTACACAGTTTGTAGTATATTCTAACTAGAAGCGTCCCCATCACCATGGGAACGCCTCTGTGTTAGAATATACTGTCGGAAATGAGGTTTCACGATCTAACTCATATCCGACAGTATATTCTAACATAGAGGCGTTCCCATGGTGATGGGGACGCTTCAAGTTAAAATATACCATCGGATTGGAGAAAACTCTGATCCGATGGTATAAAAGGGACTCCAGACTTTACATTGAAAGTCAATGGGGACGGATCCGTTTGAAATGGCACCATATTGTGTCAACGTCAAACGGATCCGTCCCATTGACTTGCATTGTAATTCAGGACGGATCCGTTTGGCTCCGCACGGCCAGGCGGACACCAAAACGACTTTTTTTTCATGTCCGTGGATCCTCCAAAAATCAAGGAAGACCCACGGACGAAAAAACGGTCACGGATCACGGGAAAACGGAACCCCGTTTTGCGGACCGCAAAAAAATACGGTCGTGTGCATGAGGCCTTACTGAAACAAATTAACTTTTCGATGATATTCTAATGTATTAAGATGCACCTGTAAATGCAGAAGTCACCTCCTTTGATGAGCAGACAAATATCAGGAGCAAACAGATTGTTCCTGATAATTGCCTACCGTGTCGGCCCCCCAATAAAGCCAGAGCAAATCTGTGTGTGAATGAAGCCTAAGGGTGATTTCTAAACATTTACAGAAGGAATGCAGTGAGGAAAAGAGAATCTGCAGGCTGTGGGAAAGGGGAAAAGCTGTATTACAAACCCTCATGTATATACAATTGATTTCCACTATAAAAAAATATATATATTGTAAAAGCAACACTAATATTTAATAATATACTTAACACAACATAAAATATAATATTCATGCCCACGGTAAAATTTGCTAAATGTTTTTCTATCTTTCTGTCTTAGGTTTAACTTTACTTTAAGGTATATGGACATTACATGTGATGCATATAATCATTTCCGAAATTGCTTAAACAATTTTGAAAAGATAAAGAACGGAAAGCTAAAGTGGACTGCAACAGAAATCAAGCCAGCGTTTCCTCAGTTCTTCAGCTATGAACGCGAACATTTGGTAGGTTGGTATTGCTCCAGCGCTATGGTGGAGATTTATTAAACTTGGTGTAAAGGAAAACTGGTGTAGCAACCAGTCTGATTCCACATTTCATTTTCCAAAAGAGCTCTGAAAAATAAAAGGCAGAATCGGCAACTAAGCCAGTTATCGTTTACACCAGTTTTGATAAATTCCCCCCCATATGTTCAAACAGTAGGCATACATAGTGATTACAGTGTGATTTATCAGCCTCACATTATATGTTGGTAATGGAAGAAATGATTTTTTTTCATCCTGCCGCTTAGTTTTCTTTTGCTGAGCTATGTAGTAGTGCCAGCATATTTTAATGGTCAGCATTCTAAAACTAGCTGAGTAGTGAGAAGGTGCAAGATAATAAATGAATTCCTGCTAAACCTAGAAATGAATGAAAGCGAGAAAAAATACTTATTTGTCAGCCTGTAAGCTCTTACAGTAAGCAGTATTGGAGACTGTGCTCTTATTTCCTACTTGTTCACATTTTACAAGACTGTAAAACCTACAATATCTGCTTGCACTATGTATATATGCATATAAATCCACAATGTAAAGCAATTATCCAAATAAAATATCACTTTAATTTTCAAAACTGCGAAAAACAATTATAAACACCCATTAAACCAGCATGGACAGCAGTGCAGGATGCAGATTTATGGCACACCAGAATTAATAATACTGCAACTTCATGACTAATAGATCTTATAACCTATTGCACATTTCCCAGGCTAAATGTACAGACTTTCCTATGAAGCACACAGCAACAACTATCTCATGATAACATTGAGACTAATATATAACCTCCCTTCCCTAGAACTTCAAGACCTGATTTCTGACTTTTAGAAAAGATGCAGCTATTCAGACATTTTTACTTTTGAAATAGATCTTTTGAGATTTAAAACCATAAGAAAAGAATCTAATGGAAGCCTCTAAGCATTCAATTTACCGTATTTTTCGTCCTATAAGACGCACCTAGGTTTTTGAGGAGGAAAATAAGAAAAAAAATAATTTGAACCAAAAGGTGTGCTTTTGGTGGGTTTTGAACTAATGGTGGTCTGTGGATGACACTAATAAGGGGGATCTGTGGATGGCACTGTTATGGGGGATCTGTGGATGGCACTGTTATGGGGGATCTGTGGATGGCACTGTTATGGGGGATCTGTGGATGGCACTGTTATGGGGGATCTGTGGATGGCACTGTTATGGGGGATCTGTGGATGGCACTGTTATGGGGGATCTGTGGATGGCACTGTTATGGGGGCATCTGTGGATGGCACTGTTATGGGGGCATCTGTGGATGGCACTGTTATGGGGGATCTGTGGATGGCACTGTTATGGGGGATCTGTGGATGGCACTGTTATGGGAGCATCTGTGGATGGCACTGTCATGGGGGCATCTGTGGATGGCACTGTTATGGGGGATCTGTGGATGGCACTGTTATGGGAGCATCTGTGGATGGCACTGTCATGGGGGCATCTGTGGATGGCACTGTTATGGGGGATCTGTGGATGGCACTGTCATGGGGGCATCTGTGGATGGCACTGTCATGGGGGCATCTGTGGATGGCACTGTTAAGGGGGATCTGTGGATAGCACTGTTATGGGAGCATCTGTGGATGGCACTGTCATGGGGGCATCTGTGGATGGCACTGCTATGGGGGCATCTGTGGATGGCACTGGTATGGGGGCATCTGTGGATGGCACTGGATGGGGGCATCTGTGGATGACATTGTTATGGGAGGGATCTGTGGATGACACATATATAGCATCTTATGCTATATATGTTTTATCCACAGATCCCCCCCATAACAGTGTCCCTGTGTAAATAGTGACCCCAAATACAGGGGGTGGAGGCCGGCAACTGGTGTTGAAATCGTGGCAGGGCCCGGTGCAGTCACTGTACTCTATTACACCGGGCCCCACACACAACAGTATTCATATGTAAAGTGTAGGCAATCCATAAGTAAAGTATAGCAATCCTCTGCAGTGGCGCAATCCACGTAGTACTCACTATGAAACTCCCATACTAGCAGGCAGGCTAGCCGGTCACTCACTTCTTCACGCACATGCTCCTCCCACTTTATTAATGAAGCAGGCGGAGCATGCACGTGACAAAGTGAGTGACCGGCCAGCCTGCCTGCTAGTATGGGAGTTTCATAGTGAGTACTACGTGGATTGCGCTACCGCAGAGGATTGTTATACTTTACATATGGATTGCCTACACTTTACATATGAATACTGCTGTGTGCGGGGCCTGGTGTAATAGAGTACAGTGATAGCACCGGACCCCGCCGCGATTCCAACAGCAGTTGCTGGCCTCCAGCCCCTCCTCCCTCCCCGCTGATACATCGCAGGCCGTGCTGTGCAGCATTGCGGCCCACGATGTATCAGTGTTAGCAGAGTTAAAATGGCAGCATTCTCCCCATAAGACACACTGCCATTTTCCCCCCACTTTGCATCTTATGGGGCAAAAAATACGGTATTTCCATGGCCACGTCTCAGGCAGCACATACCAATATCACCACTTCTTCAGAAAAGTAGAAAATAAGCAAACTTCTTATCTACTGTTTGTAACATCCAAACAAATTCTTATTAGTTATTTAACTCATCATTTCTTTGAAAATCAAAATTTTCACATAGTCCATTACATATTACATAAAGAGGTTGTCCAGTATTTTTATATTGATGGCCTATCCCTAGGCCAGAACATCAGTATCTGATCGGCGGTGGTCCAACATCCCACATCCCCGTCAAAAAGCAGCTTCCATTCACTGTAACTGGAGCAGCGCTGTAGTAACTAGCTCCATTCACTACACAATGGACAGAGCTGGATAGCTTAGAACCAGAGCTACTCAGATACAGAGGGGGACCAAGGTCTATAAACCTTCCATCCACAACTGGGAATATTCTTCTCGGTTCCCCCTACTTGTCTGCAGGGAACCCATAAAAAGTGGATGAACTATCTGGTGGGGGTTTGCTTATGTCCTTGCACTGAAGCAGAAGGTGCTGGGGGATGCGCCACTTACATACAGAGTAAGCAACATTAAAGCACAATATTTTGGTACATCTATGACTTAAGACACTGGGGACCCAACAAGACTGCAATGCTGGTGGCCCTATTTTTGTACTATATGTGTTTATTAAAAAAACGTAGGTGCTGTCGGCATCAGTCTCATCGAGCAGCAGCCTGTTCTTCCTCTTTTTTCAAACTCATAATAATAAACACTTTCATTTCCCTTCTGTAAAAATATACACTTTCCTATCCCTTCTCCATCATTCTCTCCATGCAATCTTTGCTTTCCACACAGCCACTGCTTTCCCAGCCTCTTCACCTTCTCACGTACTCTGACCATTCTATAACATGCCCCAACCTTTAACTGATGTGTTGCTTCTACTCTTCCTTTAGTACCTCTTTCCATCTTTCCAGATTTAAACAACAATCTTTTAGCATACCTGCTCTCCTAAAAATTCTCAATGCCCCTCCTCCACACCGTCTCTCTCTGATATCCACTGCAGTCACCTCCCTCCCTGAGGGGCCCTCCTCTTTCAGAGCCTTTGACTGTCGGGTTCCCATTGAAGAAGAGTGGATCCGCCCCTTCTTCCACCGCACACGAACCCGATGATTCACGTCCCGCTGGTTGCTCGCACTACGAAGCGTACACAGACTGGGTTGCAACCTGCTCGCACTATGTAGCGTACACAGGTTGAGCTCCTTGGGTACCTGTGGAGATCACAGAGAGGTGGGCACCACTTTAATAGCTCACTAACTATGTGCAGACTTAGTTTTCTCTCACTTCCTAGTTCCTACCACTAAACTCTGGATTCTTCAGCTTACAGTTCCTTGTACTGTAATGAACACCATGGTACACAGTATCTTGTTTTTTTCTTTTTTAGCCACACAGCAACACAACATTCCACTTGTTCATTCTCACACTCATCAGTCTCATTTAGCACACAAAAAAAAAATCACACTAAACCTAGGTTTCAGGCAACCCATTCATACAACCACAGACAAGGAGGGTCCTTTTCTTTAAATCCCAATATTCAACAAAAGGACAATACCTGAACAGTGGTCATGACAAGTGGGAATGCACAAGGCATGGCACAGTCAGTAAGAACAAAATGTGTATTTGAAGGTGCAGTTCCCAGTTGCTGTAATGATCAAAGCTCTTCCACAATCATCCCCTTGGACATCTGATGGGATCCTCACACGGGGCACCAAAAACTGTTGCTGCAATTTACTCCCAAACTAGGGCACTACACTCGCTTGTCTGTGGGATTCAAATTAGTTAATGTTTTCCCCAGGTGCCAGGGGATGCAGTCGACCTAAAGAATCAAACAGCCAGACACAGGTAGCTGGTTAAACGATTCTCTGCCGAGCAGCGCCCAACGAGCCAATTTTATTAAATGTACAATGTGGATCTAGTCACCCCCACCTTTAGCCATTAATTTTTAAATGGCCAATCACAAGTATTTATCAAAGGAACCAATTAGAAACATGATGGTATTAAAAAATGACACATAGACATACACACAGGCATTACTCAAATATATAATGAACATGAGTCATCTATCTGCAAAAGTCTCCCTGTCTGTATATATCACATTCTGCCAGGCGGTTCCCTATTTGTGGTATCCGTCCATCTACCTTTAACGAATCAAGTGATGGTGACTCATATTTCTCAATCATAGATTTTAGACATAAAACCCCGAAAATTGAGATTTTGACAGTTTAAGTACAATTAGTACCATTTAGGTTCATTTATTACTTAATTTCTTTCACAATGTCACATCCTACCTGAAGCTTCATAGTCCACTTGAGTATTTAGCCTTTGGAAAGAGATATTGTTGTTCTTGTTTTCTTTTCTTTTTCTTTAATCTTTGTTCATGTCACATCTGAGCCTCCCATCAGACTTATACGTCAGGAGTATTGCTTGTCATATACCTTTGATGTATGCATACTGTGGCATATGTTGCCCATGGTAAGAAATGTGTTTTTACTGGATGTATCTGCATAGTAAAGTATAAATAACTATGCTTTTCTATACAGTAAAAAAAACTAAAGGTACACCAGTCCAACGGAGGCCAAAAGGCCACTCTTTGAACTGAGTATCTCTGTGGATACATTTGATGTATATGCCAAGCGCTTTTCTGGTGTATAAAGCAAATTCAGTGTGAAAATAGCTCTAAAGGGGTTCTCCGGGAATAAGGAAAATGAAAATACTTAAATATTACTTTATTATAAATATATTCTCAAATACCTTTCATTAGTTATAATGGCTTGTTTTGTCTTGGAAACAATCATCAGAGGAAACAAAATGGCCGCTGTCCCATTAGATCACACAAAACCTGTCCTAATGACACAGCAGGACAAGTTACTTTACAACACTGAGGTAAAGAGCTGCCTCATCCTCCTCTTTACTTGTCAGGGATTATGATCCTGAATACAGATTATAAGAACTTTAGCTGAATCTCTGGGGAATTTAGTTCATGAGGAGACATGAAGTACAGAGAGGACAGACAGGACAGGCTGGGGTAATGTGTTGCTGCGGTAATAGAGACTGTATACAAGTGCTGCTGCTCATTAGCCACACCTCACGCTCCTCTCATGTCTCCTCATTATCTCCATTCCCACAGAGATTCACCTGTATTCAGGATGATGATTCCTGACGAGCAGAGAGGAGGACGAGGCAGCACTATGGCTCATTGTGGGGGAGTAACTTGTCCTGCAGTGTGATTAGGACAGGTTTTGTGTGTACTGATAGGACGGCGGCCATTTTATTTCTCCTAATGATTGCTCCCTAGACAAAACAAGCCATTCTAAGTAATGAAAGGTATTTGTGAATATATTTATGATAAAATAATATTTAAGTATTTTCATTTTTTTAATTCCTGGAGAACCCATTTAAGCAGGTTTTGTTTCATTTTATTGCATTTTTATGATTTAACAATTTTTCTTTTTAATAGGAGCTATGGAAAATTACAGCTACAACTCTTACTTAAAGTTTTTACTTCCCATGTTAAGAGAACAAATATAATTTTTGATGATGATGAGAAAAACCAAAGAGTCATCGTACAAGAAAGCATGTTTCGACTAATGCATAGTATTTCTCAAGCTGGACTTTCTACCTGTATTGGACCCGCTTTTAATAAAGAACACCATGGAGGATATGCTGCCGACATCTTTGTTTTTATACTATCCTCAGGATAGGTCATCAATATCAGATCGGCCGGGGCCCGACTGCCGACATCCCACTGATCAGCTGTATGAAGAGAATGCAGCATTCACATGAGCGCTGTGTTCTCCTCGCAGTTTATCTGCTCGACATCAACACTGCAGCAGCGAGCAGTGTAATTACAGCTCCTCCATCCCAAGTGAATCAGAGGGAGCCGTCACATTGAAGTGAAGGAGGAGCCTGCTCATCGCTGCTATGTTAACAGTGATGAGAACAAAGCAAGCATTATACAGCTGGTCGACGGGGTACCGGACCCCAGTGATCTGATATTGATGACCTATCGTGAGAATTGGTCATCAATATAGGATAAGCGGACAACCCCTTTAACATACTATGTGCATCACTATGATAAATTTGGTGCAGTTTCTGTCTGTCTGGTTTAGTTGTATTCTATTTCACTCTAGATAGAAAACATAAATCTCCCTATTTTAAGTTAACAATTTTTTTCTCTATTTCAGAAGGTTAAAACTACTGAGAGTTAACTGTGTATATTGATGTTTAGCATTTAGTTATACACTGGATTTCCATTAGGTGGCCAAGATTCATTGCGACCATCTCGTGGACCCCTTACCATATCATGAAGCATGCTTGTCACTGTTTACAAAAAACTATGGTAATGTTTTAAGCAGTTCAGAATGATTAATAAAGTCCCACAGATCAACAATTAGCTATCGGGAACATTTGTTCATTTAAACAGTCATTCCTGATAATTGTTGCATTGAAATGTGATTAAGTCAGCAAGCACTCGTTTGCTGGCTGATCCAATAGTTTTTGCTAGTTTTTCTCCCATTCATCTTAATAGGGCTTGCATAAATCCATGTGCTTCCCAGTAGAACCACCCCATTAACATTAATGAAACTGATTTTCAGTCTCAGAAATGTTGCAACACATCAGCTGTGTGTGATTTCACCCTAAGAACATTTCTATACACGGTTATATTCAGGAACATATGGACTGTTTCAATCAAAATGTTCTATCATGTCTTGAAGACTGTATATGGATTGCGTAAAACATTTATTTTATTGGAGATCATAAAAGAAGATTGAAAAGTTGAAGGACAATTTGAGACAAACATGGCCAGAACAAACTATATTATAACTTTTTAAACTTTTGCTGTTTTTCTTTCTTCATGTCTTTACTGTTGGAATTGTGTCTGTATGGTTCATGCAGGCAGTGCATGTTCACTTGAATTGTTCTTTTTCCATCTTAGTCATTCCTTAGGTTTAGGCTCCAGTGAAGCAATAATTTGACAACTTTTATTTATGAAAAAGGTCACTAAATTCCACAACGGTTTAACACTTTGGCAGCCTTAGAATAAGATCTTTTCTAGTTGGATTCAGTAGTTGCTTAAGGCTCCTTTACACTGCCCGATGGAGCAGACGATCCTTCCTGACAATCACTTGCTCGTCAGAGGAGAAGACCACTGCATTTACATTGAGTACTGTCCCCCCTCACTGCCCGCAGTATGGGCAGGAGCAACTGCTAATGCCATTGCTCGTCCCTATACGGAAACAATGTTTGCTGGCAGCAAAGGCTGTTTAGACACCACGATCTGCTGCCGGCAAACAATGATTTGGGCATCCGCACCAACGAACCTATTTAATCGTAATCGTTGGCATTTTTACACTGGCAGATTATCGAACATCAGGCAGTGTAAAGGGGCCTTCAGATTTTAATATTGCCAATTGCCGCAAGTGACTGATAAGAAGAAAGTGTTGTGAGAAATCCAAATTCTTAAATCGCGTAAAAGGTGTAGGTTTGTGATTTAGGAAAAGGATAAAAAAGTATACACAACAGGCTGCAACCAGAACTCCTGTGTTGATCTACCTAATACAGAAAAAATGTCAGAAACTGGACCGTCAACTTGATTAAAAGATCCAAGTGAACTTGCAATTCAATGTAAATGCAAATTACAAGTGTGAAATGCGCTGTATCTGCTGACCATGTTCACTGGACAGGTTAGGCTGGAGTTGACTGTGTGGCAGCTTAGGAGATGGTGTGAAAATTTTTTCACAGTTTGTAATTTGACGGTTTTACAAACTGTTCTCTGTGTTTCCAGCACTCAATCCTACCATCATAGTTGTTAAATGGAAGAACAGAAGCCCTATGAAATACGACCCCGGAAGGGGATAGTAAAGACAAAAGTACAGTTTGTATTCTTACATTTCTAGTTTGCTAAAGGGGAAACTGACACAATATCGAGCTGCCAATGACACAGAGCCTGTCTCGTTGAAAATGCAGTCCCATCTGTGGGCACCATGTCATAAAGTTGGAGGAGCTGAGAAGATGGTGAGAGTTTTGTGAGACAAGTTCATTCAGTGTAACTTGTAATTTATTGAATTTAAAATTCTCAGTTTAGGATTCTGTCGGGAGGTCTGCTAGTGTATGCATGCAGGAGAGGCTGTCAGTCATGGAGTCACTCCGCAGTGAGCAGGGATTGAAGTGAATAAATTCCAGGTCATATTGAATCTATGTATCAGTCTGCTCTAGAACATGTTGTCTGCATATCTTGATAACACATTTAGTGTGCCTGGACACTGCTGAAAAGGGCAAATTCAAACATTTCAGATAAGAATTTAAACTAAACTAAAAATTTAATGTTTTCTCTGCAGAGTACACATACGCTAAAAGGGCCCTTTATTAGAGACATCTGCCCTTTCTCAATTGAAGCTTCTCAGTATTTAAGTTATATAACGTAACCCCCAAGTGCAGCACAAAATCAAGTGAGCAAGTTTTTGTCTGAATCCACAAAACATGGTAACATAGTAGAATAGTTTATAAGGCTGAAACAAAGACATCTGTCCATCCAGTTCAGCCTGTTTTCCTGCAAGTTGATCCAGAGGAAGGCAAAAAAAAAAGTGAGATAGAAGCAAATTTTCCTCACTTTAGGGGAAAAAATTCCTTCCCGACTTCAATCAAGCAATCAGACTAACTCCCCTGATCAACGACCCTTCTCTAAGGCTGGGTTCAGACCTGAGCGTCTTTGATATGCGCGTTTAACGCGCGTTTTTGACGAGCGTTTTTTGCAATAGTAAACGCGCGTTTGAGTGATTGACTGCAATGTCCTATGGCCACAAACGCGCGTCAAAACGCCCCAAAGAAGCTCAAGTACTTGTTTGAGCGTAGGGCGTTTTACAGCGCGTTTTTCAGCGCTGTAAAACGCTCAAGTGAGAACCAGGGCCATAGGGAAGCATTAGTTTTCATGTGTTGAGCGTTTTACAGCGCGTTTGAACGCGCTGTAAAACGCTCAAGTGTAAACCCAGCCTAAGAACGGGGAAATAAAGAATTTGGAGGACTTCAAACGAGGCGTGGTTCATTGAAGCTAGACTAGCTGGTTCCAGTATTTAAAAAAATGCTAGAC
The DNA here is from genome assembly GCF_905171765.1 of Bufo bufo. Classification (NCBI taxonomy): domain Eukaryota; kingdom Metazoa; phylum Chordata; class Amphibia; order Anura; family Bufonidae; genus Bufo; species Bufo bufo. Next base: position 70,881,604 of record NC_053395.1, on the reverse strand, counting down.
AGTGTTCAGGGGGTACTGAATGGTGGGATTAAGGAAAAGCATCCAGCAAAGGGGTTTTGTGCAACTTGTCAACGACAAGGAACAATGCAGGATGGCAAGAATCGTTCTGTCAAACAGACTGGGCACAATCAAGAAAATTGCAGCCAACTACAATGCTGGTGTCCCAACTAATGTGTCCAAGTGCACAATTGGTTGTTCCATAGCACAGATGGACTACAACAGTAGGATTCAGAACGGGCTGTTCAGAAATTTCAATTATCTAATTTGCAGCAAGCTACCCATCTGCATGCAGGACAATTTCACCGCCTAGTGCAGTGGTGGCAAACCTATGGCACGGGTGCCAGAGGCGGCACTCAGAGCCCTCTCTGTGGGCACCCGCACTAATGCATATGGTGTACCAATATGCCTTAGACTTTTCCTGCCATTCATCAGCGCAGGGCGCACTATGAACGGCACAGGCAGCACATTGAATCTGGGCAGGTTATTATAGCTAAATGATAAAGTACATGGAAGATATACTGTATTGGTATTCAGGGTAAATTGCCGTGTTGGCACTTTGCGATAAATAAGTGGGTTTTGGGTTGCAGTTTGGGCACTCTGTCTCTAAAAGGTTCGCCACCACTGGCGTAGTGGAATCTATGCCACTGATGCTGTTCTGAAGAGTGTCCTACTACATGGGTGTCTGTAATAAGGTGGGTATTCAGTGTAGCTACATAAACATTATATATACACATTGCATTATTCATTGCGCACAAATTCATATTTGTAACTTGAATTTTAGACAGAGTTTAGGATGTGTTCATTGACAAACTCATTGGGATTATGTTTTTTCTCCAAGTGAACAAATAACACATTTGCTTTGTTAAATTACTATGCAGATTTTTAGGACTGTTTTGTGTGGGTTTGTAGCCTTTTATTTATGTGTGTGCAATGTTTGCAGTTTTGTTTTAAATGATGCTTTATAAGCGCAACTGACTATAAAAGTAATTTTCTGATGATAATTTTAATGCATATATTTATTAGAATAAAGCAATTGATAAAACTTGAAGTGTTCTGTTTGACTATGTACCGATATATATTATATACATTTCTATATATACTTTTGTGATATCACAAATTGTGTTAATTGTATTTGTTAGTAAAACTTACTCATGAACTCCTTTCTATATATAAATATATTTTAAAAGAACAGCCAATGTATTCAAAGTATTACAACTCACGTGAAAGTACTGCAGTCTACACTGGTAATATGATGTTAAAATGTTATATTAATGCGAAGCTTCATCCACGCAACCTGACTTAGGCTACTTTCACACCAGCATTTTTACAGGATCCGGGCAGGATTCAGCAAAAACGCTTCCGTTACCGATTATACAACCATCTGCATCCGTTATAAACGGATCCGGTTGTATTATCTTTAAAGAGGACCTTTCACTTGTAAAAACAATGTGAACTAAGTATGCTGACATATAGAGCGGCGCCCGGGGATCTCACTGCACTTTCTATTATCCCCGGGCGCCGCTCCGTTCTCCCGTTATAGGCTCTGGTATCTTTGCTCTGTAAGTTATAGTAGGCGGGTCTTCCCTTGTCCTGTGGGCGTCTCCTTCTCCTAGGCTGTAGTGCTGGCCAATCGCAGCGCACAGCTCACAGCCTGGGAGAAAAAACCTCCCAGGCTGTGAGCTGTGCGCTGCGATTGGCCAGCGCTGCAGCCTAGGAGAAGGAGACGCCCACAGGACAAGGGAAGACACGCCTACTATAACTTACAGAGCGAAGATACCGGAGCCTATAACGGGAGAATGGAGCGGCGCCCGGGGATAATAGTAAGTGCAGTGAGATCCCCGGGCGCCGCTCTACATGTCAGCATACTTAGTTCACATTATGGGCCCTGGTGGCAAAGTTCAGCTTGGACCCTCACTCTGTCCCCATAACCTACAATAAAACCAAAATCCCATTTATATAATTATATGAAGGAGATCCGCTCATGACCAAGTAAGTGTAGGAGTGGATATGGCAAGCACTAAGTAGTGTAACACGTGGCAAGACGCCGACACTTTGTGGTTGTGAATAAATCTAGAGCACCAGAAGAGTGCATCATAGCAGGATGCTACTACGTCTCTATTAAAGGGGTTTTGCCACTTCAGTAAATAGCATTTATTATGCAGAGAAAGTTTCCATGGTTACGACCACCCTGCAGTCCAGCAGCATGGCTGAGCTTGTGCACTATAGAACAAAGCTCCAGCCTACGCGCGCTCCCATGTTCCCAGCCACCAGAGAGGCTGGTATTTATTTCTTATAGTGTGCAAGCACGACGACAACTGCTGGATTACAGGGTAGTGATTACAGGGTAGTTGTAACCATGGAAACGAGCAGTGTATAATGTGATGGAAAAATTAACCAAGTCAGCAAAGGAGACAATATGGATAATAATAGTACATTATCATATCTCCCAAATTTTGAAATCCACAAAGAGGGACAATATGTGCAGCGCGCATCGCCGCATTTTTTTTCATGCTAGATCATAATTACTGACTCAATCAGAACTGCAGCAGCTGGGGATCGGTTAGGTGAGTATAAGTTCCTTTTTTTTTTTTTTACAGCATGTGGAGCCTCTGGGACATTTTTTTTTCTTGCGCTTCAATATGCATTTAAATATTATCACATAAATCATCGGACTAGATATTTTAAGGTCCAAATTGCACTAAAAAATTTAGTTATGGTCTAATATACAGGTAGAAACCATATAGATACTTTAGTAAGGAGCAATTTAGTAAATGTATTAATGCACATTTATGCATTAATTCCCCAGGTCAGAAAAAGGGACATTAATTCCCCAAGTCATAAAGAGGGACATTAATTCCCCAAGTCATAAAGAGGGACATTTAAGGATCAAAGAGGGACTTGAGTCAAAAAGAGGGACACTTGAGAGGCATGCATTAGTAAGTGGCTTGTATTAACTTTCTCTACATGAAAAATGCCATCTGTTGAAGTGACAAAACCCCTTTAAGACCGCCCCCCCCGCTAAACTATCAGTGACTGAGAGCTATGTACATATGTATACACACTTAGGCCTCATGCACACGAACGTATTTTCGTTTTGCATTTTTTACAGACCAAATGCGGACCCATTCATTTCTATGGGGCCACGAAAAAAATGTGGACAGCACACAAATGTTATGTGTGCTGTCCGCATCCATTTATCATGTAGAAAAAATTAATGTAAGCCACTTACTAATATATTGCTATAATCCATATTGTCTCCTTTTCTGTCTTCATTATTTTTTCTATCACATTATACACTGCTGATTTCCATGGTTACAACCACCCGGCAATCCATCAGCTGTGGTGCTCGTGCTTGCGCGCTATAAGCAAAAATGTCAGCCTCTCTGGTGGCCGGGACCGTGGGAGCTCACTTAGGCTGGTGTTTTTTTCTATAGTGCACAAGCTCAGCCATGCTGCTGGACTGCAGGGTGGTCATAACCATGGAAACTTTCCCTGCATAATAAATGCTATTTGTTATGTCTACACTTACCGACACTCCACTATTGAATATATACAAGTTATAATTTTTCTTAATTACTTGCACTTATCGTTATTATTTTTATATACCTAAATGTCTCCAGCGCTGAATAGATATTGCACAACTACCCACAAGGAACTGCATTTGCATAGACATTACGCAACTACCTATGAGGTTTTAATGTGAACTATCCCAGTGATTTATATGTAAACAGCAGAAGGACCCGGCTTTGCATGGGTATATTTCATCTAATGTTTGTGTGTGTCATTAAAAGATATCGACAGTATCCCCCATAACAGTAACTTCTACAGCACCCCGCCCCTTTAACAGTGAACTCCACAGTCCCCACCCCTTAGCACTGACCCCCCCCCCCCCACAGTGCCCCGCCACTTGGGACCTCCACAGCAGCACATCCCCTTAACTTTGACCTTCACAGCAGCCTGCCCCTTTAACAGTGAGTTTCACAGCACCCCACTCCCTTGACAGTGACCTCAGGGGCCTGCCCCCTTAACATTGGCCTCCACAGTACCCTGCTCCTTTAACAGTGACCTCACAGTACTTTGCTGCCTTAACAGTGACCTCCACAGTGCCCTCCCCTTTAACAGCGACCTCTTTAATGCTAGGGCTACACGACGACATGTGTCGCGCAACATTTCGTCTGAGCAGTTTTTATAATGATAGGCTATGGTGTCGGACTGCTACATGCGACATGATGTGACTGCGACATGACAGTTGCAAAAAATCCATCCAAGATGGATTTTTCTGCGACTGTCACATTACAGTCACAGCATGTCGCAGTGCAACTCCGTAGACTATCATTATAAAAATTGTCGTGCGACATGTACTTGTGGCCTATGTGTCGTGCTATTTTTACAATTAGTCTTCTGACTATTAATTTGCCTTATTTTAACATGTGCCTATTTTCACTTTAATAAAACTTAACTTTTATTGGGCTAAATGTAAAATCCCTTCCTTGACCATTAAATTATTTTCTTTAAAATTATCAGTTGTGTCACCGCATTGTTTCTAGTCTTTTATTATTATACTCCAGCACTGTGATCCTTAGTGCTGTAAAAATGTGGTAAGAATCTGGTAGCCGCGCGCTTGTCTCCTGGTTCTTATTCTCAATTTATATTCTTTCTACCACTTGATGCTGGTCATTTCCTCCATAATATGCTGGCGTCACTCCTGTGCTAAAAGTCCCTCAAACACTGCCCCCCGACATGTTTCGCCAGCTGCTCTGGCGGCCTCAGGGAATTGAGCAGTTAGCCTTATTGTTGTGCGACACATGTCGTCGTGTAGCCCTAGCCTAAAGCTGACCTACAGCAGTGAAGAAAAATGGCTGGGTTGTTATGAAAATTGTGTGTATGTGGAGACTAAGGGCCTTCAAGCTTCTATTGGCTGATAAGGGACATGTGACCGTGTGTATGGCAGTTGGGATATGAAGAGAAAGACTTGCAGGCTTCTATTGGCTAATACGGGTAATTTTTTGGGAACAGTACGTCCTAGAGAGCTGAGACATGGTCTAAAACTTTCTCGGACACCTAATGTACCTGTGTTCCAAATTTCAGGTCACAGTACAAACAACCCACACAAGAATCCAGCATGCCAACTCTGCCAGAGCCGCCCATGCTCACAAAGTGCATGGCAGCCCCAAGCAGCGCTGCAAACAGGCATCAACATACAGGGCAAACGTCAAACATACATGTAGGGACAAACACCAACAACAGCCCAGACATGTAACAACCATGAAGACAGGGGAGGGCTGGCAGCCTTAGTCCTGGGGGGCAAATCCAGTCAAGTGGCCCATTTTAGCCCCGCCCATTATTAAAAGCCCCTCCTACATATAATAGGCCACTCCCAACAAACACTGTACAGCTGAAATTCTATTGTTGAGGCCTGTCTCTACACATCATACGGAGAGGGGAGGCTCTCCCTCCCCAGATCCTGCTCAAGGCTTGTGGTTCCCCCCACCATCTGCCACCCGCCCGTGGCCTGCTGCCCCCTTTCGTCGTCCTCACCCAGCTCTGAATCCTCCTTCTGCAAATGGCAGGGGGAGGAGCCGGAGCATCTCCTCTCCTACATAGCACCACATACCTCTTACATCCAGTGATGTCACCTTTGTTGTACAGTCGTGGCCAAAAGTTTTGAGAATGACACAAATATTAGTTTTCACAAAGTTTGCTGCTAAACTGCTTTTAGATCTTTGTTTCAGTTGTTTCTGTGATGTAGTGAAATATAATTACACGCACTTCATACGTTTCAAAGGCTTTTATCGACAATTACATGACATCTATGCAAAGAGTCAGTATTTGCAGTGTTGGCCCTTCTTTTTCAGGACCTCTGCAATTCGACTGGGCATGCTCTCAATCAACTTCTGGGCCAATTCCTGACTGATGGCAACCCATTCTTTCATAATCACTTCTTGGAGTTTGTCAGAATTAGTGGGGTTTTGTTTGTCCACCCGCCTCTTGAGGATTAACCACAAGTTCTCAATGGAATTAAGATCTGGGGAGTTTCCAGGCCATGGACCCAAAATGTCAACGTTTTGGTCCCCGAGCCACTTAGTTATCACTTTTGCCTTATGGCACGGTGCTCCATCGTGCTAGAAAATGCATTGTTCTTCACCAAACTATTGTTGGTTGAAGTTGCTGTTTGAGGGTGTTTTGGTACCATTCTTTATTCATGGCTGTGTTTTTGGGCAAAATTGTGAGTGAGCCCACTCCCTTGGATGAGAAGCAACCCCACACATGAATGGTCTCAGGATGCTTTACTGTTGGCATGACACAGGACTGATGGTAGCGCTCACCTTTTCTTCTCCAGACAAGCCTTTTTCCATATGCCCCAAAAAATCGGAAAAAGGCTTCATCGGAGAATATGACTTTGCCCCAGTCCTCAGCAGTCCATTCACCATACTTTCTGCAGAAGATCAATCTGTCCCTGATGTTATTTTTGGAGAGAAGTGGCTTCTTTGCTGCCCTTCTTGACACCAGGCCATCTTCCAAAAGTCTTCGCTTCACTGTGTGTGCAGATGCGCTCACACCGGCCTGCTGCTATTCCTGAGCAAGCTCTGCACTGGTGGCACTCCGATCCCGCAGCTGAATCCTCTTTAGGAGATGATCCTGGCGCTTGCTGGACTTTCTTGGACGCCCTGAAGCCTTCTTAACAAGAATTGAACCTCTTTCCTTGAAGTTCTTGATGATCCTATAAATTGTTGATTGAGGTGCAATCTTAGTAGCCACAATATCCTTGCCTGTGAAGCTATTTTTATGCAACGCAATGATGGCTGCGCGCGTTTCTTTGCAGGTCACCATGGTTAACAATGGAAGAACAATGATTTCAAGCATCACCCTCCTTTTAACATGTCAAGTCTGCCATTTTAACCCAATCAGCCTGACATAATGATCTCCAGCCTTGTGCTCGTCAACATTCTCACCTGAGTTAACAAGACGATTACTGAAATGATCTCAGCAGGTCCTTTAATGACAGCAATGAAATGCAGTGGAAATGTTTTTTTGGGATTAAGTTAATTTTCATGGCAAAGAAGGACTATGCAATTCATCTGATCACTCTTCATAACATTCTGGAGTATATGCAAATTGCTATTATAAAAACTTAAGCAGCAACTTTTCCAATTTCCAATATTTATGTAATTCTCAAAACTTTTGTCCACGACTGTAGACGTTCTCTTTCTTTATCTTCTCCATTCAGACCAGACCGCCATGATGATTTTTCTGCCATCTCCCGTCTCTGCAGAGATTGAGAAACAGACATTAGTTTCCCACATTTCCATCATCTTCACATCTTCTGAACACCCTTTCCTGCCACCCCAAATACTATACTGCAGAAACAGTCCCCCTGGAAATACTACTACCACACAGATAGTGCCCCCTTAAACAATTATTGGCACACAGTGCTCTAAAAAATAACTGCGCCCAGACATTAATAGTATAAAGATAATGTCCCCCAAAAATAATTGTGCTAAGCTGATACTATGCCAGGGTGCCCCCAAAGTAACAGTGCTCCCCAAAATCCCACCAATAGAAATAATTCTCTGCCAGAGCACACTTAGTAGTAATAATGCCCCTATAGTGCCCTAGTAATCATGTTCCTCATAGCCCCCCAGTAGTAGTAAAGCTCCCCATAATACCCCCTAGTAGAACTAATTCTCACTATAATATGACAGTACATGAAATACCTCCGCTTAGTGCCCGCAGTTGAGATAATGTCCCCATAATGTATGCCAGTATAAAATACCCCTATATAGTGCCCCAGTAAATGCCCTCATAGTGCTCCTCTACCCCTTCCCCATAGTGTCCCCCATAATATGCCAGTAAAAAAATGCCCCTTCTTAGTGCCCCCAGCAGATGCCCCTATAGTGTTCCTCTCCCCCACAATGTGCCAGTAAAAAAATGCCCCTTCTTAGTGTCACCATATGCCCCAATAGTGCTCCTCTCCCCCATAGTGCCCCCAAATAATGCCCCATAGTGCCGCTCTCCCCTATAGTGCCTCCCATAATGTGCCAGTAAAAAATGCCCCCTTAGTGCCACCAAATGCCATAGTGCCCCTATAATGTTCCAATACAAAAGGCCCCTTTAGAGCCCCCACTTCCCCATAGTGCCCCCAAATAATGCCCCTATAGTAACACCAGATGCCCCATAGTGCTTCTCTCCCCTATAGTGCCCCCCAGAATGTGCCAATAATAAAAAAAAAGCCCCTTTAGAGCCCCCAGATACCCCCATAGTGCTCCTCTCCCCCATGGTGCCCCCCATAATGTGCCAGTAAGAAATGCCCCCATAGTGGCAGCTCCTCCAATAGTGCCAGCTCCCCTCATAGTGCCAGCTCCCCTCATAGTGCAAGCTCCCCCCCATAGTGTCAGCCCCCCCCCATAGTGCCCCCTCCCCCTATAGTGCCAGCCTCCCCCCATAGTGCCAGCTCCCCCATAGTGCCACCCCCCCATAGTGTCAGCCCCCTTATAGTGCCAGCTCCCCCTATAGTGCCAGATCCCCCCCATAGTGCCAGATCCCCCATAGCCATAGTGCCAGCTCCCTCATAGCCATAGTGCCAGCCCCCCCCCCCATAGTGCCAGCTCCCTCATAGCCATAGTGCCAGCTCCCTCATAGCCATAGTGCCAGCCCCCCCCCCATAGTGCCAGCTCCCCCCCCCCCATAGTGCCAGCTCCCCCATAGCCATAGTGCCAGCTCCCTCATAGCCATCGTGCCAGCTCCCTCATAGCCATAGTGCCAGCTCCCCCATAGCCATAGTGCCAGCTCCCCCATAGCCATAGTTCCAGATCCCTCATAGCCATAGTGCCAGCTCCCCCATAGCCATAGTGATAGCTCCCCCCCCCATAGTGCCAGCTCCCCCATAGCCATAGTGCCAGCTCCCTCATAGCCATAGTGCCAGCTCCCCCATAGCCATAGTGCCAGCTCCCCCATAGCCATAGTGACAGCTCCCCCATAGCCATAGTGACAGCTCCCCCATAGCCATAGTGCCAGCTCCCCCATAGCCATAGTGACAGCTCCCCCATAGCCATAGTGACAGCTCCCCCCCATAGTGACAGCTCCCTCATAGCCATAGTGCCAGCTCCCTCATAGCCATAGTGCCAGCTCCCCCATAGCCATAGTGCCAGCTCCCCCATAGCCATAGTGCCAGCTCCCCCATAGCCATAGTGACAGCTCCCCCATAGCCATAGTGACAGCTCCACCATAGACATAGTGACAGCTTCCCCCGCAAAGAAAAAAATAAACAAAACACTAATACTTACCTCCATCAGCAGCGATGCAGGCCTCTTCCGGCTTGTGTCCCTGCTGTGTGCTGCCCGGCTCAGGCGGCGCGATGATAATGACATCATCGCGCTGCCTGAGCCGGCCTCTGATAGGCTGCAGGCATTAGTGCCTGCGGCCTATCAGAAGAACAAGGGAGGGACACGACTCTCCCTCCCCTGCCCCACAGCACACAGCCGCCACCACCGCCGCCGCAATTACATCCAGGGCCGCGCCGCCTGTGGTGATCGGCGGTGCGGCCCTGAAGAATAAAAAATATAAATAATTTTTGTTAAAGACGGGCATCCCAGATGCCGCTCCGCCCCTGCATGAAGACGTACAACACACCCTGAACGTAAACCCACACCTAACAAATAACAAGTGAGGTAGGGAATCAGGAGCAAACATAAGTAAAGACAATTTATGTCCAATAAGGTAGCCCTCAAGGACTGGGCATAATCACCCAGGCAAGGAGCAGAGCTCCATCACCAAACAAGGTAGTAGAACCACTGCCCCCAGCCTGCAATCCACAGGTATATAACAAGCTTGCGGCCACACCCAGGACACACTATAATCCCCACTAGCTAGAAGATTAACCCCTAGCACACAAAACAGCAGGGAGGCACATCTTGAAGGGGAATTGCACGTGCAAACCAAAAACTACACGTTGCCACCAGCAACGAGTCTGCACGGCAACCGCGTCACGGTCAAACAACAATATGACCGTGACACGATGTTATTGAGTTACATAGCAATATGTGTGTAGTAAAAACAGTTGCAGCATACAAACTCCATGCAGCTGCTGCGTAGGTGCGTATGACCTCTACAAGATTTCTTTCCAGGTAGAAAGGGATGTGTATACCAAGTTTCGTTGAAATGGATGGTTGCGTTTTTGAGTGATCGCGGAACATACATACAGACACACACACATATATACATTTATATATATAGATTATTATTATGTATATTAGTGATTTATATGCAAATTATGTATGTGTCACGTATATAGTGCTATATATTCGTATTAGCGAATATTCTCGATTTTTCTTTTTACTTGAACCCATGATCCCTCCCTGCTTCTTGCTTGTGGGCCAATGAGAAGGCTGAAATGTCTTAGTCTGAGCTTAGCAACATCCCTAGCAACCAATAGGAAAGCTGCCTACCCCTTTACTATATGAAAACCTCCCCAGCAGTCAGTTTCTGAATTTCTTTTGCATTTATAAGAGAGACAGCAGTGTCATTGCTGTGCTCTGTGCTTTGGTGTGTCAAACTATTACATTAGATAGTTAGTTAGTTAGTTACAGTAGTTAGTTAGCTTATATATATACACTGCTCAAAAAAATAAAGGGAACACTCAAACAACACAATGTAACTCAATCACACTTCTGTGAAATCAAACTGTCCATTTAGGAAACAGCACTGAGTGACAATCAATTTCACATGCTGTTGTGCAAATGGGATAGACAACAGGTGGAAATTATAGGCAATTAGCAAGACACCCCCAATAAAGGAGTGGTTCTGCAGGTGGTAACCACAGACCACTTCTCAATTCCTATGCTTCCTGGCTGATGTTTTGGTCACTTTTGAATGCTGGCGGTGCTTTCACTCTAGTGGTAGCATGAGACGGAGTCTCCAACCCACACAAGTGGCTCAGGTAGTGCAGCTTATCCAGGATGGCACATCAATGCGAGCTGTGGCAAGAAGGTTTGCTGTGTCTGTCAGCGTAGTGTCCAGAGCATGGAGGCGCTACCAGGAGACAGTGGCGTCGCCAGGGGGGGGCCAGAGGGGGCCACGGCCCCCCTACATCATGCTGTGCCCCCCCATGTGCCCCCCCAACTAAAATGACCCCCCCTAAAGTGAGCCGCCGCCGCCGGGCACAGGGAGATGAGCGCATCCATTGCGCTCATCTCCATTGTAAACTGCCTGTGCCAGCGGAGCGGAGGTGCAGGGGAGGGAGAGGCGTGTCCCTTCCCCTTCCTCTGATAGGCTGCAGGCAGGCCCGAAGTGGAGGAGAGGCCCCGCCCCCTAATTGCTCCTGTTTATCTTTCTAAAGCTAAAGGACCTTTGATGATGTCATCACAGGTCCTGTAAGGGAACTGCACAGTGTAAAGTGTAGTTCCCAGGTTAGAACAGTGCATCTGCCAGGACCTGTGATGACATCATCTTCAACATCACAGGTCCTGCAGAATCTAGCAAAGGAACTGCACCAAAAATGGTGTAGTTCCTAGGTTTCAAAGGTATATCTGCCAGGACCTGTGATGACATCATCACAGGTCCTTCAACCCCTAACAGCAAGTATTAGAAGTTCACAAGCAGCTCTGCATTGATCCATACAGACTGGAATGGAGAGGTAAGAGGAGGTCCTCCACTTCTCATCATTTACCCCCCCCCCCCCTCCATGCCCTGTTTTTACTCATTGCTCACTCATGTATAATACTTCAGACAGTTACAGTGACCACTACCTCATGTACTTCACACACACAGTGACCATAATGTATAACTGACCACATATTTCTATAAACACTATTATACCTTGTATGCCTCACATCTATATATATATATATACACATACACACACACTGCATATATTAAACAGTATTATAGATGCAATATGTACAGATATATAGTATATACCGCAGTGCACTGATATGTGAGGTATGAGGTATAATAGATGCTGTGTGTACAGATATCAGTACACTTCTGTATATACTATATATGTGAGGTACGAGGTATAATAGATGCAGTGTGTACAGATATATAGTATATACAGCAGTGTACTGATATCTGAGGTACGAGGTGTCAGTACACTGCTGTATTTACTATATACCTGTACACACTGCATCTATTATACCTCGTACCTCACATATTACACTACTGTATATACTGTATACCTGTATACACTGCATATATTATACCCCGTACCTCACATATCAGTACACTGCTGTATATACTATATACCTGTATACACTGCATATATTATACCCCGTACCTCACATATCAGTACACTGCTGTATATACTATATATCTGTACACACACTGCATCTATTATACCTCGTACCTCACATATCAGTACACTGCTGTATATACTATATATCTGTACACACTGCATCTATTATACCCTGTACCTCACATATCAGAACACTAGGGAATATACTATATACCTGTACACACTGCATATATTATACCGCGTACCTCACATAACTGTACACTGCTGTATATACTATATATCTGTACACACTGCATCTATTATACCTCATACCTCACATATCAGTACACTGCTGTATATAATATACATCTGCATCTATTATACCTCTTTTGTGTGCCAGGGCTGTTTTGTAATCCCAATCCGGCCCTGATGGCATAAATTATAAAACGCAGCAGCAAGAATAGTTCATGGAACAAAGGGAGGGGCTATAAAAGGGGAATGGGGGCCCAATTTAGATTCCTGCTATGGGGCCCAGTGATTTTTATGTACGCCCCTGGCTGCAGGCACTAGGCCGGCAGCCTATCAGAGGCCGGCGCAATGACGTCATCGTGCCGCCTGAGCCTTACATTACAGCGTGGGACACAGGAAGAGGCTGCATCGCATCGCTGACACTTAGGTAAGTATAAGTGTTTTTTTTGTTGTTTTTTTTACAATAGTGTTACTGGCACATTGGGGGGGCTTATTACAATACTGGCACATGATGATGAGGGGGGACTTAATACTGTCACATGATGATGGGGGGGACTTAATACTGTCACATGATGATTGGGGGGGACTTAATACTGGCACATGATGATGGGGGGGACTTAATACTGACACATGATGATGGGGGGACTTAATACTGGCACATGATGATGGGGGGACTTAATACTGGAACATGGGGGGGCTTAATACTGGCACGTGATGGGGGGCTTATTACTGGCACGTGATGGGGGGCTTATTACTGTCACGTGATGGGGGCTTATTACTGGCACGTGATGGGGGGCTTATTACTGGCACGTGATGGGGGCTCTTGTTACTGGCACGTTATTGAGGGCACTTATTACTGGCACATTATTGGTGGGCACTATAGGGGCATCTACTGAGGCCACAAAGAAGGGGTGTTTTATATGGGAGGCTCTGTACAGTAGCATTTTATACTGGGACACATTATGGTTGGTACTATGGAGAAGGGGACTGAGGAGTACTATGGAGTCATCTACAGGGGCACTAAGAAGGGGTATTTTATACTTGCAATTTATGGGGGACACTGAGGGCATCTACTGGGGCACGATATATGGGACATTCTATACTGGTACATTATGGGGGGCACTAGCAGGAAGGGGGGAGAGGAGCACTATGGAAGCATTTACTGGTGCACTATATAGGGGTATTTTATACTGGCACATTATGGGGGACATTAGCTCAACTGGGGGCATAAGGGGGTATGTTTTGCACATTATAAGGAGAATTATTTCTACTGGGGGGCATTATAGTGGGTTTTATTACTCCCCCATGGTATGACCCCCTAGTAGCAGCACCAGCCTCTCCCTGCTCTGCTATTCCTCTGCCCCTTCTCCAAATCCTTATTATGAAATCTTTCTCATTAGGATAAATCACAACATCAGCTCCGCAGAGCCCCCCCGGCCAAAGTGTGGAAGTGGCGTCTGAGATCCCCAAGGGCCAAGCCAAGTAATTGTAAGTGTTCATGTGAAATATGTTTATTTTATATATGTACACTCCTGTGAGAGGCGGGGAGGGAGATCTGTGGAGGACACTGTTATAGGGAGGGAGATCTGTGGATGACACTGTTATGGAGGGGGAAATGGGGATGACACTGTCATGGGGTGGATCTGTGGGTGACACATATAGCTGTCACGGAACCATGAACCAGACGTACAACAAGAGATAAGTGAAAAAAGAAGGCTTTATTGAAAATAAAGCTGTAAAGCAAAAGTCCAAACGGATGGTGAAACCGAGCAGAGTCTTTGCGAAGCCAGAGGTCAGGAACCAGAAGGGTAGTCAGACGAAGCCAGGATCAGGAACCAGCAGGGTAGTCAGACGAAGCCAGGATCAGGAACCAGCAGGGTAGTCAGACGAAGCCAGGATCAGGAACCAGCAGGGTAGTCAGACGAAGCCAGGATCAGGAACCAGAAGCAGCAGCAGTCTTAGAAGCATGTGAACACAAGAGGACCAAGCAAGGAACTGAAGCCACAGACCTCCTATATATATGAGCTAGGCATCCAGCTCCTCCCAGGGGAAGGAGGAGCCGCAGGGTGGAAGGCTACAAGAAACCCAGGACCCAAGATGGCCGCCAGCACATGTCAAACGAAGGAGAGCAGCAAGCAGGTAAGACCATGACAGTACCTCCCCCTCAAGGGCCCCTCCTCCGCGGAGCACAAAACGGTTTCTGAGGGAAGCGTGCGTGGAAGGCTCGGAGCAAGGCAGGAGCATGGACATCTGCGGAGGGAACCCAGGAACGCTCCTCTGGACCATAACCACGCCAATGGACCAAAAACTGCAACCGACCGCGGACCAGGCGTGAGTCCAGGATATTGCTCACCTCATATTCCTCACGATTGCCCACTTGGACCGGACGAGGCCGAGGAACCGAGGAAGTGAAACGATTACACACCAGTGGCTTCAACAGGGAGACATGAAACACGTTGGAGATCCGCATGCCAGGAGGAAGCGCAAGGGCATAGGCTACCGGGTTTACCCTGCGAAGCACTCGGAAGGGACCAACAAAGCGAGGCGCCAGCTTGGGAGTGGGCACTCGAAGGTTGAGGTTGCGGGTGGACAACCATACACGGTCTCCGACCTGGTAGGAAGGAGCAGGCGCTCGTCTGCGATCAGCCTGGAATCTCTGGCGCTGCGCAGAGACCTCAAGGGACTTCTGGATCTGTACCCAAGAAGCACGTAGGACGGAAAGGTGATCCTCCACAGCCGGAATATCCTGGGGAGAGAATACTTCCGGTAACACGGCAGGTTGGAACCCATAATTGGCCATGAAGGGAGACGTCCCAGAGGAAGAGTTCACCGCCGTGTTCCTGGCAAACTCAGCCCAAGGCAGGAGGTCAACCCAATTGTCTTGGTGATCGGAGACATAGCAACGAAGGAATTGCTCCAAGGCCTGATTGGATCGTTCTGCGGCCCCATTGGACTGAGGGTGGTAGGCCGAGGAGAAGGAGAGATGAATCCCCAACTGGGAGCAAAAGGCGCGCCAGAACCTGGACACAAACTGACTCCCCCGATCCGACACAATCTCCTTAGGCAAACCGTGCAACCGGAAGACCTCCCTGGCAAAAATCGTGGCCAACTCTTGTGCAGAGGGTAACTTCTTGAGAGGAACACAGTGGCACATTTTGGAAAACCGATCCTCAATCATGAGAATGACCGTATGGCCTCGGGATGCAGGGAGGTCCACAATGAAATCCATCCCCAGGTGTGACCATGGGCGCTCCCCGGTGGCTATGGGTTGCAGAAGGCCCAACGGAAGGTGCCGAGGGGACTTACTCTGGGCACAAACGGAGCATGCCGCTACATATGCGGCGATGTCGGAACGTAGGGAAGGCCACCAGAACAGACGTGAAACAGCCCAGGACAGCTGATTCTTTCCAGGATGCCCCGCGGTCTTGGAGTTATGGTAGGTTCGCAACAACCGAGTGCGCAACTCCTCAGGCACAAAACATCTGCCGTTGGGTCTCCCAGAGGGAGCACCAGATTGAGCCGCCAAAATCTGCTCACCCAGGGGAGAGGTCAGGCTGGTGCGAATGGCGGCCAGGATCTGATTCGGAGGTATGACCGAAGTCGGAATCGACTCCTCCCTGGACAGCTCGGAGTACTGCCGTGATAAGGCATCCGCCCTGATGTTCTTGGAACCGGGTAGGTAGGAGACCACGTAATTAAAACGTGACAAGAACAGAGCCCATCTGGCCTGACGTGGTGTCAATCTCTTGGCCTCAGAAAGGTAGGTCAGATTCTTGTGGTCCGTCAGGATGAGAACCGGAACCACCGAACCCTCGAGCAAGTGCCTCCATTCTTTAAGGGCCTGCACGATGGCCAATAACTCCCTGTCACCAATCTGATAGTTGCACTCCGCGGAAGACAGTTTCCGGGAGTAAAACCCACAAGGAAGCAGAGGACCCTCTGGTGTTCTACGCTGAGACAGAAGGGCGCCTACTCCCGTCTCAGACGCGTCCACCTCGAGGACAAAGGGCAACCCAGGGTTGGGATGCGACAGAATCGGAGCCGACACAAAGGCGGACTTTAGGGCCTCAAAAGCTCGGATGGCCTCGAGCGGCCAGACCTGGGAATTACTGCCCTTCCTGGTCAGATCCGTGAGAGGCTTGGCCAGCATGGAAAAGTCCCTGATGAACTTCCGATAATAATTGGCGAAGCCCAAAAAGCGCTGCAGGGAACGAAGACCACTGGGCTGGGGCCACTGTAAGACAGCCGAAACCTTCTCAGGATCCATGGAGAACCCCTCAGCGGAAATGATGTAACCTAAGAAGGTTACCTGGGATCGGTGAAATTCGCATTTCTCAAGCTTACCGAACAGCTTGTTCTCTCGTAACCGTTGCAACACTCGTCTGACATCCAGAATGTGGGCCTCCATGGATTCAGAATATACCAAGATGTCATCCAAATAGACTACCACACACTGCTGCAACAGGTCACGGAAAACATCGTTGATGAATTCCTGAAAGACTGCGGGCGCATTGCACAACCCAAAGGGCATAACCAAGGATTCGTAATGACCGGTCCTGGTGTTAAACGCGGTCTTCCACTCATCGCCCGCCTTGATCCTTACCAGGTTATATGCCGCCCTCAGGTCGAGTTTGGTAAAGACCGTGGCCCCTTTAAGGCGATCGAACAGCTCGGAAATCAAGGGTATCGGGTAAGCGTTCTTGATCGTGATGCGATTGAGACCCCTGTAATCGATGCAAGGCCTCAACTCACCGCCCTTCTTTTTCACAAAGAAAAATCCAGCCCCTGCCGGGGACGAAGATTTGCGAATGTGTCCGCGTGAAAGCGCCTCCCTCACGTACTCCTCCATGGCCTCATTCTCCGCTACCGACAGTGGATAGACTTTGCCACGAGGAGGAACGGCACCAGATTGTAACTCTATGGCACAATCGTATGGGCGGTGCGGAGGTAGGGCAACCGCGCGCACCTTATCGAATACATCCCGGTACTCCTCGTATTCAGGAGGCAACAGAGAGTCCGAGGAAGTACACAGCAACTTGACAGGCCCATGGATGCAACTAGCCCCACACTGCGGTGACCACGAGAGGATCTCGACCGATCTCCAATCGAAAGTCGGATTATGCTTCTGGAGCCAGGGGTACCCCAAGACCACCGAGTAGTGTGGAGACGAAATAACCTGGAGGCAGACCGACTCTCTGTGAACGGCACCAATGGCTATCCCCACTGGAAGGGTCTCATGAGTCACGTGTGGTGGCAGAAGGGGTCTGCCGTCTATCGCCTCAAGAGCCAGTGGGGAACCTCGAGCCTGCAGAGGAATGGAATTGGCGGCAGCGAACACACTATCAATGAACAAACCACCAGCACCAGAGTCCACCAACGCCTGGGTCGTCACCGAGCCCCCGACCCAGGAGAGGACAACAGTGATCAGTGGTTTGTCAACACGGGAAACCGGGGACGAGGAGACTCCACCCAAGATCTGCCCCCGACAGGATCTCAGGGTACGAGCGTTTCCCGGACGGTTCGGACATGCCAACCGAAAATGCCCACCGAGACCACAGTACATGCATCGGCCCTCGCGTCTCCGGAGTGCCCTCTCCCCCTCGGACAGGCGAGCAAACCCCAGCTGCATGGGTTCACCCCCAGACAAGTCATCCCCAGGAGGCGTGGGAGGAGAGGGAGGCACGGGTGGGACAGCAAACGTAGGCACCAATCTGTTAGAAGACCTCCGCAGGTTCTCCTTAAAGGAAGGTCTCTCCCTGAGTCTGGTGTCAATCAAAATCAGGAAAGAAATAAGAGACTCGAGCTCAACTGGTAGGTCCTTAGCTGCAACCTCATCCTTCAAGGCATCCGAGAGACCATGAGAGAAAGCAGCGACCAGAGCCTCATTATTCCAGCCCACCTCTGCTGCCAGGGTACGAAACTCAATGGCGTATTCAGCTACGGATCGTGAACCCTGTCTGATGGACATAAGGAGCTTCGCAGCAGAGGCAGCACGAGCCGGCACATCGAATACCTTCCGAAGAGAAGCAACAAAACCGGAAAACTCGGCAACCACCGGATTGTTGTTCTCCCATAAAGGGCTGGCCCAGGCCAAGGCCTTGTCCGAGAGCAGCGAGATCAAGAAGCCCACCTTTGATCTCTCAGTAGGAAAGGCATGTGGCAGCAACTCGAAATAAATGCCCACCTGGTTAAGGAAACCTCGGCACTGAGTTGGCTCTCCCCCAAAGCGCTGTGGAAGAGGGGCAGAACCGGTCATACCCCGAAACACCGCAGGCGCAACAACAGGTGTCGGGGTAGACTCTGGCGCAACAACCGGAGCGGCAGTAGGAGCGAGCCCAGGAGCGACAACCGACCCATCGGCAACGGGAGCGAAATGAGCCGTGCGTTCAAGCAGGGTTTGCAACGCCACAGCGAACCGACCCAACAGGTGATCCTGCTGATCAAGTCTGGCAACCAGCGTGGGTAGCGAGGATGGCCCTGTACCGTCAGAATTCATGGCTTGGTCCTAATGTCACGGAACCATGAACCAGACGTACAACAAGAGATAAGTGAAAAAAGAAGGCTTTATTGAAAATAAAGCTGTAAAGCAAAAGTCCAAACGGATGGTGAAACCGAGCAGAGTCTTTGCGAAGCCAGAGGTCAGGAACCAGAAGGGTAGTCAGACGAAGCCAGGAT
Source organism: Bufo bufo (assembly GCF_905171765.1). Taxonomy (NCBI): domain Eukaryota; kingdom Metazoa; phylum Chordata; class Amphibia; order Anura; family Bufonidae; genus Bufo; species Bufo bufo. Next base: position 70,862,472 of record NC_053395.1, on the reverse strand, counting down.
CAGGAACCAGCAGGGTAGTCAGACGAAGCCAGGATCAGGAACCAGCAGGGTAGTCAGACGAAGCCAGGATCAGGAACCAGCAGGGTAGTCAGACGAAGCCAGGATCAGGAACCAGAAGCAGCAGCAGTCTTAGAAGCATGTGAACACAAGAGGACCAAGCAAGGAACTGAAGCCACAGACCTCCTATATATATGAGCTAGGCATCCAGCTCCTCCCAGGGGAAGGAGGAGCCGCAGGGTGGAAGGCTACAAGAAACCCAGGACCCAAGATGGCCGCCAGCACATGTCAAACGAAGGAGAGCAGCAAGCAGGTAAGACCATGACAATAGCATAAGATGCTATATACGGTATGTGGCATCCACAGATCCCGCCATAGCAGTGTCATCCATAGATCCCCCTCTCTATAAAAGTGTCATCCACAGACAGCTGGACTTTTCTTCCCTGTTGCGGTTTTAGGAATTTGGTACAGTATTGCAGCATTTCTAAGCGTACTTGTGTAAATGTATCGTTGTTATAGCTGCCCCCCCTACTTTTGTCCTGGCCCCCAGTGTGCCCCCCCAAAATTTTAAAGCTAGAGACGCCACTGCCAGGAGACAGGCCAGTACATCAGGAGACGTGGAGGAGGCCGTAGGAGGGCAACAACCCAGCAGCAGGACCGCTACCTCCGCCTTTGTGCAAGGAGGAACGGGAGGAGCACTGCCAGAGCCCTGCAAAATGACCTCCAGCAGGCCACAAATGTGCATGTGTCTGCTCAAACGGTCAGAAACAGACTCCATGAGGGTGATATGAGGGCCCGACGTCCACAGGTGGGGGTTGTGCTTACAGCCCAACACCGTGCAGGACGTTTGGCATTTGCCAGAGAACACTAAGATTGGCAAATTCGCCACTGGCACCCTGTGCTCTTCACAGATGAAAGCAGGTTCACACTGAGCACATGTGACAGAGTCTGGAGACGACGTGGAGAACGTTCTGCTGCCTGCAACATCCTCCAGCATGACCGGTTTGGCATTGGGTCAGTAATGGTGTGGGGTGGCATTTCTTTGGAGGGCCGCACAGCCCTCCGTGTGCTCGCCAGAGGTAGCCTGACTGCCATTAGGTACCGAGATGAGATCCTCAGACCCCTTGTGAGACCATATGCTGGTGCAGTTGCCCCTGGGTTCCTCCTAATACAAGACAATGCTAGACCTCATGTGGCTGGAGTGTGTCAGCAGTTCCTGCAAGATGAAGGCATTGATGCTATGGACTGGCCCGCCCGTTCCCCAGACCTGAATCCAATTGAGCACATCTGGGACATCATGTCTCGCAATATCCACCAACAGACTGTCCAGGAGTAGGCAGATGCTTTAGTCCAGGTCTGGGAGGAGATCCCTCAGGAGACTGTCCGCCACCTCATCAGGAGCATGCACAGGCGTTGTAGGGAGGTCATACAGGCACGTGGAGGCCACACACACTACTGAACCTCATTTTGACTTGTTTTAAGGACATTACATCAAAGTTGGATCAGCCTGTAGTGTGTTTTTCCACTTTAATTTTGAGTGTGACTCCAAATCCAGACCTCCATGGGTTAAAAAATTTGATTTCCATATTTTAATTTTTGTGTGATTTTGTTGTCAGCACATTCAACTATGTAAAGAACAAAGTATTTCAGAAAAATATTTAATTAATTCCGATCTAGGATGTTTTATTTTTGTGTGCCCTTTATTTTTTTGAGCAGTGTATAATACAGATAGTTAGTGGGAGATAGTCAGTGTAGGTTAGTGATATAGTGTAGCTGATAGGTGCCAGTACAGGGTGTTAGGTAGTGTGATAGGTTCTGCTGTCCATACATACATGCTACAGACATAGTGCTGTGATGTCACAAGTTTACAACAATACTTAGTGAACCAATCAGTAATATGTAGTCAGACTTGCTAAAATGTGAAGTTGCACGAAAATATGGGCATCATTAATTGCCGATTTGCGCGAATATATTGGAGCACTCTATCTGCATATTTAGATGTCTTAATTTGCATGGAGGAATTGGGGGCTGAAGAAGGAAGATATCTTCTTTCATAAAAATGTGGGAACCATGGATTCGGTTCCGCGACTCTTCCCAATTCTCGGTTTGGCTGACCAATGGCATTGCACTTTAACTTACTGGCTAAAGATCAGTGCCCGAGACTAGCAGTTATCTCCCCATCCTTTGCCTCTCCCCCTACCTATTGTTCCCGTCATGTCTGTCTTCCCGTTATTTGTTTCTAGTTAGTTCTCTAACCGTGAAATTCAAATGTCTTTTTTGACGGATGTCCGCTGTAATGGAGATATCCTGTTCCTAAAATTACATGCAATGTTTTATGCCATTTGTATACAGATTCTTCAAATTATGTTACTTGTTTCTTGTTCTGGAATACCTCAAGATTCACAATTGTTTGTAATGGGTTATTACTTCAATAAAAACAGATTGAACCATAAAGCTATTGTAATGGTCTGTCGTGCCAACCATTTTCTCCAGTCTCAGGAAACTTCTAGCAGCTTGAAAAATGTAGCAAAAGTGACCCACGCCTGTATTGCATGCGCATTATGCGAATATTACATTGCCGATTTTCGCAATCAATAACCTTAAATTCGCAAATTTATGACGAATATTCGCCCAAATATTTGCGAAATATCGCTAATTCTAATATTGCCCCTGCCGCTCATCACTAGTAGTGATGTGGGAGGGAACATCACACCGACAACAGGAGGAAAGGGAAAAGGAACTGGGCCTCAAAGCTAGGGAAAGGGAAACGGACACCACCTATGGAAACCCTAATCCTAGCCTTCACTCCTATCCGTATGAACGGACCTTGAGGGTAGGAATGTTTATACACTGGAACTTAAGACCCTGGAAACCCTGAATTGCCCTGGAGTAGTGCCTGGACTTGAAACAACCTGTTCCTTCCAATATGAAAGAACAATACGTATTGTATTGTGCAGCATTTGTGTGCGGTTCTGCTGAGATACCATAGCTATACAGAGGAACAAACGCTATTGGAACAACTAATTGAAACTGGTGTGATATACCAGTTGCCCCCAAAAAAATCTTATTGAGGCAGGGGTGCGATATACCTAGAATATAATTTCTATATAGTGCATTTGTATATACCAGTTGCCCCCCAAAACAACTGATTAAGGGGTTATATATACCTGCTTCCACAAATACTGCTCTTCTATAGGGACTTTGTCACAGGGTCATTTTGAAAATGACAGGCAGAGGAAGAGGCAGGCCCTTCCGCAGGGGTGGTAGGGGTTGGGCAGGTGCACCAGGCCTGAGCCTAAGTGGGAAGTTGGAGAAGGTGCGTGCGATTACGTCAAACGACGCACCAGAGTTGGTTGAGTGGCTCACTCAGCCTTCCGCTTCAGCACCCTCCTCATCCTCTTTATCTGTACCCTCCTCACTCTCTTCTGTGTGCACCCCCAAAGACACCACCACCACCACCATAGCCCCTCCACTCGAGTCACAGGAATTATTTTCCCATCAATTCCCAGACCTTACCGATGCGCAGCCATTATTGGCATCGGATGAGGAAGAGGAGGTAGCAACGGCCGCCACCCAGCAGTCTGACAACAGTACCCAGATCAGCCCAAGGAGGGTGGTGCACAGGAGGCAAAAAGCAGACTGCAAATGTATCTGGAGCGAGGCATCCACCATGCATGGTCACATCTTGCGCTCCCAGGATGCCGGCACATGGATTCACAGTGTGGGCTTTTTTTTTACTTGTCAGCTGCTGATAATAGTGTTGCCATCTGCAGCCTGTGCTGTCAACGCATAAGTCGCAGTAAGCCCAACACTCACCTGGGGACGACCGCCTTAAGAAGACATCTGACCTCCCATCACCGAGCCCAGTGGGAGCAACGCCGACAGAACCCACAAAGTCACACTCTTGGTGCTCCACGTCCTGCCTCTTCTTTTCCTCTCTCCTCCCATTTGTCCTCCACTCCACCTTCCACCGTGCCATCATCGCATTCATCTGGGACAAGGCAGGCTTCAGTGGCCCAAATGTTCGAGCATAAAAAAATGATGACGCCAGATAATACTCTTGCCCAACGGCTGACTGCTGGCTTGTCGGAACTGCTAGCCCTCCAACTACTGCCATATAAACTGGTGGACCTTTCGAAAATTTGTGGCCATTGGCACACCGCAATGGAAGGTCCCCGGAAGGAAATATTTCTCCCAGAAGGGCATTCCGGAGCTATATGGCCACTTTCAGCAGCAAGTGAATGTATCTCTGGCACACAGTGTCGGTGCCAAGATACATCTGACCACAGGCACGTGGTCTAGCAAACACGAGCAGGGAAGATACATAAATTTTACTGCCCACTGGGTGAACCTTCTGACGGCCGTCAAGCATGTAACCCCTTGCACCCATGTGGATTTGGTGTTACCGCCACGGATTGCATGCAGGCCTGCCTCTTCTCCTCCTCCTACTCCATCCTCCGTCTCCTCCTCGGCTGACTCCTCCTTTTCCACTGCTACTGCCTCTTCCGATGCACCCCCCAAGCTCCCCAGAACCTATTTGACGTGCCAGGTGAGATGTTGCCATGCTGTGCTGCGGCTGTTGTGCCTGGAAGCCAAGAGCCACACCGGTCCTGCACTGCTTTCAGCTCTGCAGTCACAGGCCGATCAGTAGCTAACCCCGCTCAATTTAACAGTTGGTAAAGTGGTGTGCGAAAACGGTGCCAATCTGCTGAGCGCGCTGAAACAGCAAAATGACACACGTGCCGTGCATGGCACACGTCCTTAACTTAGTCGTGCAGCGATTCGTTGCCAAATACCCCGGGGTCCAGGACATCTTGCGGCAGGCCAGGAAAATCGCTGCCCATTTTAGAGGATCTTACACGGCCATTGCTCACCTTGCTGACGTTCAGCGGCGGCACCACTTGCCCGTCAGACGTCTGATTTGTGACTGCCCGACGCGCTGGAACTTCACCTTGTATATGCTTGATAGGCTTCTCCAGCAGAAATGTGCCGTTAACGACTACCTGTAGGAACTCTGCGGCAGGACAGGTTCTGGGGAGCTTGTTTTTTTTTCACCGCACCAGTGGCTGCTCATGCGTGACGTATGCAGACTTTTGCCGTCGTTTGATGAGATCACCAAACTGGTCAGTCGCAGCCAGGGCGCCATCAGTGACATCGTAACTTACGCCTTCTTTCTGGAGCATGCATTGCGTCGTGTCATTGATCCAGCCGTCAAGGAGCAGGAGAGGAAGATGAGGAAGTCGCAATGCTGAATGAACTACGAAGGGGGGCTACTCCATCTGAGACAAGTCAGCAGGAGTCTGAAGAGGAGTCAGAGGAGGATGGTGCCTGGGGGGAGGAGGAGGAGCAAGAAGAGCAGGCTTTAAACTTTTCTGGGATCCCTGGTGTTGTCCGTGGCTGAGGGAGGAGACCGAGGACGACCTTCTCCTGGGCGATGAGCAGGAGCCACCGCTTCCAATTTAGTACAAATGGGGGCCTTCATGCTCCAGTGTTTGAAGAGGGACCCCCTTATAAAAAGCATAACGGGAAAGGACCAGTTCTGGGCGGCAACGTACTTGGACCCCCGGTACAAACACAAAATGGCGGACATGTTACCAGCATCACAGAGGGCTGTGAGAATGCAGCATTTTCAGGCCTTGCTGAGAAAGATGCTGCATTCTGCTGTTGCGGGCTCTGGCAGAGGAATTTCCACCCACAGAGAAACAGTTGCGAGTACCAATCCGACAGCGCATGCAAGAAGAGGGCGGTTTGAAGATGTGTTGGTCACTTCGGATATGAGATCATTCTTGCAGACAACCCATCAACAGCTGCCTTCTGGATCCAGCCTCAGGGAACGCCAAGACCGATAGGTGTCTGACTACATCGGGTTAACGGCCGGTTTGGAGGCTCTGAGAAGCGAGGAACCCCTGGACTACTGGGTGTGCAGGCGTGACCAGTGGCCAGAGCAGGCACAATTTGCAATGGAACTCTTGGCTTGCCCCTCGTCGAGTGTCCTGTCTGAAAGGACGTTCAGTGCAGCAGGGGGGATCGTGACCGATAAGCGCACTCGCCTAGCTCACAACTAAAATTCTAAAAATGAATGAGGCATGGATCTCAGAGGAAATATCAGCCACCACCCAGAACAAATAATGATCCCTGTCTTAGGTAAATACAGTGGCATAAAATGCCTTTTCTGTCCGGTGAATGCCTAATGTTTAAGGACCTCGGAGGAATTCAACACCTGTGACGACCACGTGTTATCGAATTTCAACTATTATCATTTGGGTTTTTTCAAGAGGGGGGATTTCGTTAGCCATGTTTTTAATCCAATTTTATATTTTTTGTTCTTTTAAACATATGTATTTTACATCTATTTGTTCTGGCCTGCAGTAAAATTTATATGCTATGACCGTCTAATATACCTCCAGCCACATAATTACTTGTTCTTTTCTGTCTGGTGAATGCCTAATGTTTGGGGCCTGTACTACACTGGCCTGCAGTAAAATTTGTATTGAATGGCCGTCTAATATACCTCCAGCCACATTATCAATCGTTCTTTTCTGTATGGTGAATGAATAATTTTTGGGGCCTGTATTCTACAGGCCTGCTGTAAAATTGATATCCATTGACCGTCAAATATGCCTCCAGCCACATAATCACTTGATCATTTATGTACGTTGAATGCATAATTTCTGGGGCCTGTAATCTAACTGGCCAATAGTAAAATTGTTATACGGTGACTGCCTTATTTACCTCCAGCCACATTATCAATTGTGCTTTTCTGTACAGTGATTGAATAATTTTTGGGGCCTGTAGTCCACTGGCCTGCAGTAAAATTGATATCCATTGAACGTCTAATATACCTTCGGCCACATAATCAATCACTTGATCATTTATGTACGTTGAATGCATAATTTTTGGGGCCTGTAATCTAACTGACCAATAGTAAAATTGTTATACGGTGACCGCCTAATGTACCTCCAGCCACATTGTCAATTGTTATTTTCTGTCCGGTGAATGCCTAATGTTTGGGACCTTGGAATAATTCAACACCTGTTGACGACGCCCACATGTTATTGAATTTCAACTATTATCACTTGGGTTTTTTTCAAGGAGCGCCCTCTCCTCCCTTCACATCAAGGCGCATCACTATTTAAAGAGCAGGACCCGGCGGGCATGCACGCCCATCACAGTACCGATGCGCTGCGCACACACACGTGCAGCGTACTACCACCAGCGCCGAATCCTAGCAACTCCTTTCCTTTCAGTCCTCTGTCCTGCTCCTAACGAAGTGTCCAGCCCAATGGACACAGAAATGCGTTGAGCGGGCTGAGAGGACTTTACCTTAGGTAGCCATCTAGGTAGCACTGATGCACCCCACTCTGTAATCCTCTAGAGCCCGTTCCACACTGGGCTCTTTTTTTTTGTGCCCCCTGACAGCGGCCTTACAAATACCGCTTCCCCGGGGGGTGACACTATTCGTGGTGGAATGCAAATTTAGGTAGCATTGACTACTCTGCTGCACCCCACTTTGCTATCCTTTGGAGCTCGATCTACACTGAGCTTCTTTGGTTTAGTGCCCCCTGACAGCGGCCTTACAAATACCGCTTTGAGGGGACACTATTCGTGGTGGGGTGGCAAATTGGATGTACCGGACCAGTATAGAGAATATCCCGTTCAAACAGGGATTCTCTCTACCCACAGGCTGTGTCCAATTTACATCCTGCGGTTAGAGGGACAGGTGGTGGATGATAAATATACCATATAACTGTTCACATCCGCACTCTTTGTTGTGGGTAGTAACCTGGTCCCCCACACTGTATAATAAATCAATTAATACAATCTAGTTAGGGCCATAGTGAACACTTTGACCCTTCTGCAGTGTAGAGACGGGTAACGTGGTAGTGGGTGAATATCTGCTGTATCCCACTTTCCTCAGTATCCCACATATGCCTGTCTCTGAAGTAAAAGAAATAAAGGATTCACCCCTTTTATGAAATACTTATTAATAAAGATTTATTGTTTTATTTTAAACCGCCCTTCAGGCAGTGATATACATATTAACTAGTGCGGTAAACATTTGAAAATTACATCCGTGAGCTCTCATATTTATATTTACCTCAAGCACAAGCCCAGGGCGGCTTATTGTCTTAAGTGTGGCATTACCACCTTTGTCTGACCCCCACTATCTTCTATGGTGTATCCTGTGTACCCTGTGTCATCTTATATATTTATTTCCATATCCTGCATAGTGTGTATATGTATTTCCTTATAAATGAATGTTAAAGTGTAATGTGCCTGGTTCACCAGTAGGTGTCAGCAACAATTAGCAGTGCTGGTTATCAGAGGATGGAACCTTCTTTCCATCTCTCTTGCTCCCTATAGGGAGTCAGTTCCAGCCTACCCCTCCTGGGGAAAGGTTGTGTGTCTAGCTTACCCCCCTGCTAGGGCCTTGTCCCTGCCGGACAGTTCTGAGTGAGTTCTAAATTATTGCATGTCCCCTCCTGGGCTTGTATTGCCTAAAGCCAAGCTAAGTAAGCTTGAAGCCAGGAAGAAGTTTCTAGGATTACAGTAAGAGACAGACTACAGATACTGTAAGTTAGAAGTTGCAGCAGAAAGCAAGCTGAAGGAAAGACTCCTATTTATTACTGACATAGAATAGCTGAAAAAGCTACTCACTAAAGGTACAGCATAGAGAAGTTTGTTGCAGAATGGACTGGCCCTGCCCACAGGGTCTTCGTACTATACAGCTTTTCCTTGTATTTGCTAATTTCTATCGTCAGTTTATCCCAAATTTTTCATCTCTTACATCTCCGATCTCCGCTCTTACTAAGAAAGGGGTGAATGCCAGAGTCTGGACTCCTGAGGCAGAGGTCTCCTTCATCTAATTAAAAAGGTCCTTTGCTTCTGCACCTGTTCTGCGTCATCCCGATGTCTCCTTCCAATTCTTTTTAGAAGTGGACGCCTCCTCCATAGGAGCCGGTGCTGTTTTACTACAGAAAGGTTCCAAGGGCAAGATGTTTACATGTGGATTTTTCTCCAAGTTCTTCTCCCCTGCTGAGAGGAATTACTGTATAGGAGACAGAGAGCTTCTGGCCATAAAACTTGCCTTGGAGGAGTGGTGTTATCTATTGGAGGGGGCCCAGCATCTAGTGATAATCTTCACTGACCAAAATAACATTACATATCTGCAGACGGCCCAGCGTCTGAACCCTCGCCAAGCCAGATGGGCAGTCTTCTTCTTCCGTTTTGATTTTGAGCTTCACTTTTGACTGGCCGAGAAGAACATCAAGGCGGATGATCTGTCTTGGTCATTTGACTTCTCCGACCAGCAGGAGGAGCCCCAGTACATTGTAGATCCTGCTCGCTTGATCACAGTTGCTCCTGTCCTGGTAAAAGACATGCCTCCCGGGAGGACATTCGCGCCATCTGCCAAGAGAAAATATATTCTAGCATGGGGGCACAACTCCAAACTTGCTAGTTACCAAGGGATCCGCAAGACCACAGAACTTTTGTCTCGCCACTACTGGTGGCCCACACTGTCTAAGAATGTGCGTGATTATGTGTCTGCCTGCACTGTCTGTGCTTAGAATAAAGTTTCCAGGACCAAACCACCCGGGCTGTTGTTTCCCCTTCCTGTTCTTGATGCCCATGGCAACAATTGTCATGGACTTTGTTACTGATCTGCCCTCTTCTGCCAGATGTACAGCTATCTAGGTGGTCAAGGACCGCCTCCACTTCGTTCCTTTGGCTGGTCTGCCCTCGGCTGCTGAACTTGCTAAACTGTTTGTGAGACACATATTCTGCTTGCATGGCCTACCTTGGCATATTGTTTCAGATCGCGGAGTCCACTTTACCTCCAAGCTCTGGAGACCAAAGGCAAGTAGAGAGGGTCAATCAAATATCAGAGAACTATCTCCGGCATTTTGTTTCAGCCCAACACGACAACTGGGTACAATTGCTACCTTAGGCTGAATTCTCCTATAACAACCACTCTAGTGAGTCTACTGGATCTTCTTCATTCTTTGTTGTTTACAGACAACACCCTCGTACTCCTCTTCCTGTTCCTACATCTTCTGGGGTACCAGCTGCGGATTCCTCTTTTAGGGATTTTTTGAAGATTCGCCGTGACACCAAGTACTTTATCAACAAAGAGGGGACCCGCATGAAAACGAATGCGGACAAGAGAAGAAGACAACTGCTCTCCTCTAAAAACATCGGCTTAAGGGTTCCCAGTTGCAAGATTGCTCCTAGATTCCTTGGACCCTTTGAAGTATTGAGGAGGATCAATGAAGTGACATATAAGTTACGTCTGCCTCTCTCTCTCTGCGTATTCCTAATGCCTTCCACGTGTCCTTGCTAAAACCAGTAGCCCTTTATAGCTTCTCGACGGCTCCTTCTACTCCAACTCTGGTATCTGAAGATTCTGACGAGACATTTGAGGTCAAAGACATCTTGGACATCAAGAAGCATGGCAAAATCGGATGGAGTTAATTGATAATAAATTAGCTGATATATTGACATCGGTGCATTTATCCAACCAATCACTGAGGGAGCTCTCTCTAAAGGTGGCTTCTGTACAATCTGACATTTCCCTTATAAAAGATGAAATAAACAAGATACGGGATAAAGTTAAGGAGTTACAGGGCTTCACTAAATAAATGAAAAGGGAGCTGGACGTAACCTCGGGGAAAGCCAATGTCTTGGAATCTGAGAACAAAACATTGAAGGACAAATTGGCTTCCCTGGAGGACATGTCCAGAAGATCTAACTTGAGGCTGATAGGATTTCCGGAGGGGGTGGAGGGTGATGCAGCAGAAGAGTTTGTACAGAGCTGGCTAGCAACTAATATAGGCACGGAGTCCCTCTCTCCCTCTTTTTGCGTGGAAAGGGCACATAGGATTCCGTTTAAAAAACCTCCACCGGGTGCCCCTCCGAGGGCAATGTTAATCAGACTGTTGCCCCAAAAACACCCACCAATTAAATACACCGGGTAGTAATAAAGTGAAAGGAGCCCTTACACATTTTACAAAATTCGATACCCAAACAATAGAACTACGGCTCCAATTATAAGTACAAAAATTCTCTTTATTAAATAAACACAATCACATTGTCATAAAAACAGCAGTAAACAGGTATGTTGTAGTGAGGAAAGACCCGAGGAGGACCTGGGGATCGACACACATGGGCTCAGATAAGTTAGTAAGCAGCGTCGCAACAAAGCCAGAAAAAGAAAAGAAAAAGTAACTCTGGATGGTTGGATCCAATGAGAAATATACATAGGCAGTGTTGAAATAAAGACAAGCTCAGAAAAAGTACCCAATATTAGTGCGCCGGTCCCTCAGTCTCCTTGTCCCAACGCCGTTTCGCCAGCAACCTGGCTTCTTCTGGGATAAGATTCTAGAAACACTCAAGAGAAACGTGGGGCATTTCGTGAGGTGAAGAAAAAGTTAGTATCTGCAAAAATGTAATATTCCATGATGTACCCAGCAACTCTTAGATTAATACAGTTGCAAGAAAAAGTATGTGAACCCTTTGGAATAATATGGATTTCTGCACAAATTTGTCATAAAATGTGATCTGATCTTCATCTAAGTCACAACAATAGACAATCACAGTCTGCTTAAACTAATAACACACAAAGAATTAAATGTTATCATGTTTTTATTGAGCACACCATGTAAACATTCACAGTGCAGGTGGAAAAAGTATGTGAACCCCTGGATTTAATAAACAGTTGAACCTCCTTTGGCAGCAATAACTTCAACCAAGCGTTTCCTGTAGTTGCAGATGAGACGTGCACAACGGTCAGGAGTAATTCTTGACCATTCTTCTTTACAGAACTCTTTCAGTTCAGCAATATTCTTGAGATGTCTGGTGTGAATCGCTTTTTTGAGGTCATGCAACAGCATCTCAATCGGGTTGAGGTCAGGACTCTGACTGGGCCACTCCAGAAGGCGTATTTTCTTCTGTTTAAGCCATTCTGTTGTTGATTTACTTCTATGCTTTGGGTCGTTGTCCTGTTGCAACACCCATCTTCTGTTGAGCTTCAGCTGGTGGACAGATGGCCTTAAGTTCTCCTGCAAAATGTCTTGATAAACTTGGGAATTCATTTTTCCTTTGATGATAGCAATCCGTCCAGGCCCTGATGCAGCAAAGCAGCCCCAAACCATGATGCCCCCACCACCATACTTCACAGTTGGGATGAGGTTTTGATGTTGGTGTGCTGTGCCTCTTTTTCTCCTCACATAGTGTTGTGTGTTTCTTCCAAACAACTCAACTTTGGTTTCATCTGTCCACAGAATATTTTGCCAGTACTGCTGTGGAACATCCAGGTGCTCTTGTGCAAACTGTAAACGTGCAGCAATGTTTTTTTTGGACAGCAGTGGCTTCCTCTGTGGTATCCTCTTATGAAATCCATTCTTGTTAAGTGTTTTACGTATCGTAGATTCACTAACCGGGATGTTAGCATATGCCAGAGACTTTTGTAAGTCTTTAGCTGACACTCTAGGATTCTTCTTCAGCTCATTGAGCAGTCTGCGCTGTGCTCTTGCAGTCATCTTTACAGGACGGCCATTTCTAGGGAGAGTAGCAGCAGTGCTGAACTTTCTCCATTTCTAGACAATTTTTCTTACCATGGACTGATGAACAGCAAGGCTTTTGGAGATACTTTTATAACCCTTTCCAGCTTTATGCAAGTCAGCAATTCTTAATCGTAAGTCTTGTGAGAGCTCTTTTGTGCAAGGCATCATTCACATCAGTCAATGCTTCTTGTGAAAAGCAAACCCAGAACTGGTGTGTGTTTTTTATAAGGCAGGGCAGCTGTAACCAACACCTCCAATCTCATCTTATTGATTGGACTCCAGTTGGCTGACACCTCACTCCAATTAGCTCTTGGAGATATCATTAGTCTAGGGGTTCACATACTTTTTCCACCTGCACTGTGAATGTTTGCATGGTGTGTTCAATATAAACATGGTAACATTTAATTCTTGTTATTAGTTTAAGCAGACTGTAATTGTCTATTGTTGTGACTTAGATGAAGTTCAGATCACATTTTATGACCAATTTGTGCAGAAATCCATATCATTCCAAAGGGTTCACATACTTTTTCTTGCAACTGTATATGAAGGAAAGACTTTGTTCTTCCCTAAATTGGATGGACTAGTATTGTGGATGGAGCAAGAGGGTATTGCTAATTAAATATAGAGTGGACATGGGCGATGAGGAGGGGGAGGGGAGGAGCGCAAAGAGGAAGAGGCTATCGGGGAGGGATGTCACTCCCTGATGACCAGTAAGGGGGGTGGGGGGGGTTGGAGGGAGGGGACTCGTTGTCTGGGGGCATGTCTATGACGGACAGGCCAGGGAGACCGTACTCCCAAGGACTGATCTAGACCCAGGATAGGTGCAATCTAATGACAGACAGACTTTTTGCATGAAATGTCCGTGGGTTAGCGGACAGAACTAAAACAGTGATTGTTTCTGATGTCATCAGTAAACACCTTCCTGTGATCGTGTGTCTAAATGAAACTCACCTGACTACTGAGACACTGCCGCGCATGAAAAAAAGGTGGGCACAGGCTGAGTACCACTCTTGTCTCTCTTCTTTTTCACGGGGGGTCAGTGTGTACATACACAATAAAGTACAGTATGAACCTATCGGACAAAGAATAGATAAAGAGGGCAGGTTTGTCTTTCTCCATTGCAGATGGTCCCAGACAACATGTATATTGGCTTTTGTCTATGTCCCTCCACTCTTCTCTTTGTATGTTATCTCTCAACTCTTTGACTTTGTAAGTCAAAGAGAGGAATGCCCAATCATAATGTTAGGTGATTTTAATGATGTTATGGATCGTGCATTGGACAGGATCTCCTCAGGTGGAAAGAGTGGGTGGGGAATAGGAGGGACATCGCCATTAGCCAATATATGTCAGGAAATGGCACTAATAGACGTCTGGCGTCACCTGTATGGAGAGGCAAGAGTATACTCTTGCTTTAGTCGTTCCTGCACTGCTTTATCCAGGATAGACCTGGCTTTTACAACGGCGAATTTCATCAACAGGATTGTCCGTATGAAATATGAGTCACACACGATTTCAGATCACTCCCCAATTCTCCTAATAGTAAAAAAGCTGGAGGCGGTTGGGATACCTCGCACCTTCAGATTGAATCCTCATTGGCTTAACATACTTCAGGACCAGGGAGAACTGGGGAGTGAGTTGGAAGAATTTTGGAATCTTAACGTTGGCACTGCTCATGATCATTACGTCTGGTACGCCCTAAAAGCCTTTATTAGAGGCATTCTCTACTCCAGAATTCAAAAAGCCAAAGCTTTATATATTAAAAAGGAGAATGATCTGGAACAGCAAGTATATGTTTTACAAAGGATAGTGGCCATGGATCAAAGTGCAGATGCATGGCGGTCTCTACTTAAGGCAAGGGAGGAATATAACCGCCACCTCCAAGATAAATGTCAACAAAAGATTTTTTTCTCAGGGCAGAAACAGTTCTGTGAGGCAGGTAAGCCAGGGAGATTATTAGCTTCCCTGATTAAAAATCAGCAAACTACCACTTAAAAGTATTAGAACGGGCAAGGGAAACATATGTACAGACAGGGTGGATATCGAACAAGAATTTATTAGTTATTTTGCTACCTTACATAGATCTGAGCTAAAGGATCGGCCTATTGACCATAAGATATTCCTGGATGGGATTAATCTCCCCTCCCTCTCCCAGGAGGATCGATTGATGCTGGAGACTCCTCTCCAACTCTTGGAGCTGGAAGAGGCATTGAAAGCAACTAGAGATAATTCCTCTCCAGGGGCAGATGGCCTTCCTTTTGAATTATATCGGCGGTATAGTTATGTGTTGCTACCTCACTTGCTGCAGCTATTAAATATCTCTTGAAAGGAGGGCCAAGCTATTATCACATTGGTTTTAAAAAAGGCAAAAATGAATTGGAGATGGGGTCATATAGACCCATCTCCTTACTTAACACTGACTATAAAATTGGTGTTAAGGCACTTGCCAATAGACTTAAGAGGGTAATAGCTAAGATAATTCATACTGATCAAACAGGCTTTATACCAAAGCGTTCAGCTCAGACTAATATACGAAGAACTTTAATGAATATCCACCTGGGAGAGGGAGATGACCGCTCCATCCTGTCTTTAGATGCAGTTAAGGCATTTGACAGGGTGGAGTGGGATTTCTTGTGGGAAATAATGAACAGGATGAATTTGGGTCCTAATTTTGTTAAGTGGGCTAAGCTGCTGTATGAATCACCCAGGGCAAGGATAAATGTGAACGGCTCTTTGTCGGCCCCCTTTGAATTACAACGGGGTACCAGACAGGGCTGCCCCTTATCCCCTCTTTTATTTGCTATTTTTTTTGGAGCCCCTGGCATGTTGAATTAGACAGGACACGCATATTTTTGGTTTTGGGAGCCTGGATCTGCAGGACAAAATTAGCTTGTATGCCGACGATGTCCTTATATACAAACCGGATTCCAAAAAAGTTGGGACACTAAACAAATTGTGAATAAAAACTGAATGCAATGATGTGGAGATGGCAAATGTCAATATTTTATTTGTAATAGAACGTAGATGACAGATCAAACGTTTAATCCGAGTAAATGTATCATTTTAAAGGAAAAATACGTTGATTCCAATTTTCACGGTGTCAACAAATCCCAAAAAAGTTGGGACAAGTAGCGATAAGAGGCTAGAAAAAGTAAATTTGAGCATAACGAAGAGCTGGAAGACCAATTAACACTAATTAGGTCAATTGGCAACATGATTGGGTATAAAAAGAGCTTCTCAGAGTGGCAGTGTCTCTCAGAAGCCAAGATGGGTAGAGGATCACCAATTCCCACAATGTTGCGCAGAAAGATAGTGGAGCAATATCAGAAAGGTGTTACCCAGCGAAAAATTGCAAAGACTTTGTATCTATCATCATCAACTGTGCATAACATCATCCGAAGATTCAGAGAATCAGCTGAAACTCTACAGTGCAAAGAAGAAGCCATTTCTAAGCAAGATCCACAAGCTCAGGCGTTTTCACTGGGCCAGGGATCATTTAAAATGGAGTGTGGCAAAATGGAAGACTGTTCTGTGGTCAGACGAGTCACGATTCGAAGTTCTTTTTGGAAATCTGGGACGCCATGTCATCCGGACCAAAGAGGACAAGGACATCCCAAGTTGTTATCAACGCTCAGTTCAGAAGCCTGCATCTCTGATGGTATGGGGTTGCATGAGTGCTTGTGGCATGGGCAGCTTGCATGTCTGGAAAGGCACCATCAATGCAGAAAAATATATTCAGGTTCTAGAACAACATATGTTCCCATCCAGACGTCATCTCTTTCAGGGAAGACCCTGCATTTTTCAACAAGATAATGCCAGACCACATTCTGCATCAATCACAACATCATGGCTGCGTAGGAGAAGGATCCGGGTACTGAAATGGCCAGTCTGCAGTCCAGGTCTTTCACCTATAGAGAACATTTGGCGCATCATAAAGAGGAAGGTGCAACAAAGAAGGCCCAAGACGATTGAACAGTTAGAGGCCTGTATTAGACAAGAATGGGAGAGCATTCCTATTTCTAAACTTGAGAAACTGGTCTCCTCGGTCCCCAGACGTCTGTTGAGTGTTGTAAGAAGAAGGGGAGATTCCACACAGTGGTGAAAATGGCCTTGTCCCAACTTTTTGGGGATTTGTTGACACCATGAAATTCTGATTCAACATATTTTTCCCTTAAAATGGTACATTTTCTCAGTTTAAACTTTTGTTCCGTGATTTATGTTCTATTCTGAATAAAATATTAGAAGTTGGCACCTCCACATCATTGCATTCAGTTTTTATTCACGATTTGTATAGTGTCCCAACTTTTTTGGAATCCGGTTTGTATTTAAGGGATGGATATTTGGCTTTGCCCTATGTGATGAAGATAATAAATGAATTTGGCGTCTTCTCGGGATATGAAGTGAACTGGCAGAAGTCAGCTCTGCTCCCATTAAATAAAATACCCCCAGTCAGTGTCGGGGAGGTTAGATGCCTAAGGTTAACAGACTCATTGGAATATCTGGGGGTTCGGATCAGCCCTATGGTGAGGGATGATACCAAATTGAATATTATCCCATTGATAGAAAAAATAAAAAATAAAATATATGTGTGGCAAAAGTTGACGCTGGGGCAGGCGGACAGAATTGCTTTAATTAAAATGGTTCTCCTCCCACAGATATTATATCAACTGATTCCCTGTCCGATCTGGATTGAAGACGCACACTTTAAATCTGTAGAGAGATTGTTTAATGAACTAATCTGGGGCAGGAAAAGAGTGCGCATTAAACAGAATTATTTATGGTTGGCAGAGAAGAATGGCGGTTTGTCCCTTTGTTATAAAATCTTTTTTCAATTACCTTGCTTTGTCTTTGGAAATCTTCGTCCTTTGTGCAGTTCCGGCGAATACTCTACACACACCATTTATTACTATGCTGTCAGCACATCAGCCTGATCCACTCCTGTCAGCCTGTCATGCCTAACTTGCGCTACCCTCGGTGCACCAGCCTGAGCACTCGAACGGATCAGCATGACAGTGCCACAGCAGGAGGATCTTCCCTGCCTCCAGCGCACCAGCTGAACAGCGCCGCTCTGAGAGGCTTCCCCCTGACGTCACTGATCCTGCCCCCACCCCCTCAGCTTTAGAAACGCGCGCTCTCAGACACGTGGTGAGCGACGCCAGACACAGCGGCACGCACCAGAGGGAGTCCCCAGGTAAGCCGTCCACCAGCCCTGCACAGCCTCACTGTCACTTTAGCCATCAGTTTTATCTATAGTTCTTGTATATATTTACATATTGGATTACTTATTTATTTATTCATTTCCTCCTGCAGTCATCCGGCCACCCTTTGTTTGTTGCTTTTTTCTTTTGCTGTTGGCGCCCCTAAGGTAAACCCTATACTTTCCTTTTGTTCCCCAATCAATACTAACAGTTAAATGAATAACTAAAGGCAGAGACTAGATTAATGAATTTATAAACATCACCACTCTACTAATACTGACATCCATCCACCATAATCCACTATATGTCGTTACATTATATTATACTACACAAGCATCACGTCCTACCATATCAGTATGATACCAGTGTACATTGTATATTATATATTATGGTCTAGAAATTTAGCCCCCCTTACGCCATCTTCGTGTATATATATATATATATATATATATATATATATATACTTTACTAAAACAGTGTTCAAATAGGACATATTGGAGTACACTAATTTCATGCCAGTAGAATTCATTAGAACACTTGCGTTACTGAGAATTCAATTTTGGGCTAGCACTAGGTCCACCAACTACCCATGACGTGTAAGATTCAACGTGCAATATTTTTATATCCTGTGATTTTAATTGACTTATTTATTGTATATCTGCATTTTATTCTATTTACCATAGCTCTTTTTTATGCATATATATTTTTTCTATATATACATATCCCCCTCCAATTGTGTGGGGTTCTATTTGGCTTTGGCAGTTCTTTTTTTGTTGTTTCATTTTAGACTTGAGAAAGGAGTTATAAACTCCGAAACGCGTTGTCAACTGAACAATAAATAGTATTTATACCAAAAAAAAACTTGGAACTGTGGTCGTCCCTGTGCGCCAAAGAGGTACCTTATCATGTGTTCGCACACAAATCATTAATTTCTCGGTTCTATAAGGATGTTTCAGATAGATGCCGTAGGTGTCAGGCCCAATGTGCAGACTTCATACATCTGGTTTGGGCGTGCCCTATAATCCAGGATTTTTGGAGCAATGTCCTTTCCCAGCTCCGCAGATGCTCCTCATCTGATTCTGAGATAGATGTAACTACTGCGGTTCTGGGTACCTCCGTATTTGATGAACAGGGACGGGAAAACTTGCTCTGGATGAAGTCACTCATGTTGGCCAGGGTAATAATTGCTAGGAATTGGGGCTTAAAAAACTCTTTGCTGGTATCTGAATGGCACCACCTGGTTGATAAAGTGAGGAAATATGAAAAACTGGCTATTCATAATTAGGGTCAGAAAGCTAGATGGGATAGAACTTGGCTGACATGGTCGTAAGGTCTAGTTTTTTCCGCGGATGTGCTCCCCAGACAACGATAAAAAGGGAGGGGGAGGGGGGGTAACTGGGAATAATGATAGAAAAATGTATCTAAGCTGTGCATATTGTGTATTGTATCTTTGTAATATCATGGTTGTTAATTTTTTAATGCTTTCCCACTTCACCGCTGCAGTCCTGGGCTTTGTCTGTGTGGGTTTTTTTTCTTCTGTATCCGCTCCACAGTTTGCTCTCAGCCACGGCCACAGCATGCTTACTGTTTGTTCCTGCTCCACTTCCTTAAGGGCCAGTGCGAGTCATTTCCTGGGCTTTGTGGCTTAGGTCATGTGACCTCGCTGACCTATCCTAGCCCTCCTGTGCATATATTAGTGGCTCAGCCCCCTTCCCAGATGCCTCAGCATCAAGGTCCTTGTGTCCTGCTAAGGTTCCTGATAACTACTTGTGTTCCTGTGTTCCTGACTTGTACTTGTGTTCCTGGATTCTGCCACCCGTCTGATCCCTGCCTGTATGCCTTGACTCTCTTGTTGCCGACCCGGATTGCCTGACATGTACCTGTGCTGCCTGCCCTGACCTTTTGCCTGTCTGACTTCGCTTTTGCCTCATCCTTCAGTCTAGCACTGTTGCTCCTGGTAATGACCCTGCCTGCTGACTTTGCCTGTACTTATGGTACCTTTCTCCTGTACCTTCTGATCCGCCTGGACCAGCTGCCTCGTGTGCCTATCCTCCTCAAGAGGTAGCAACCTGGTGTTCCCCTCGGGAAAGTCTATCCCCATCATCAGCGGTACTGTGAAGAATTGAGGGGTTCACTTAGACAACGCCCTTAGAGGAGGTGGGACTCGTGGCACAGTGGGTTCACACCCGCTGATTCGTGACAGTCACAGTTTTGTTTTTCTAATGTTTCCTTTTTCACTGTGATTTTTATAACATTCCACACCCCAAAATAACATTTCACAAAGGAGACAATGCTGCATCATCCAGGTACCACCATCATTAGTCAGAATAGAATGATAAGAATAATTTATTGACCAGACAACATGTCACAAGATTGTCCAACATCTTCTCAGATACCCCAAGATTAAATAATTAACCATTTCATACCCCAAAATCAATATAGACCAGACTCATAAGTAAAATCAAACCCCAAATTAAAGGTGTTTTCCAGGCTTTTAATATTGATGACCTATCCCGGCACCCCTGCAGGGAGGCTGTATGAAGAGAAGGCATGCAGCGTGTGTGCCTTCTCCTGTCTCTCTTCCTGCTCGCTTTTGGTATAGTAGAGGTGAGCATGCAGAGATACAGGAAGACAGGAAACAGCACAGCCTCCTCTTCATCCAGCTGATTGGCGGGGGTGCTGGGTGTCGGACCCCTGCCAATTTGATATTAATGACCTATCCTGAGGATAGGTCATCAATGTTAAAAGCCTGGAAAACCTCTTTAAATTGTGAACCCAAAATTTATCCAGAAACCAGACCAAAATCACGGGATTACAAAATTAATTCAGACCCCAGACAAGACCCCAAAATAAATTCAGACTCAGACTTCAAAATTAATTCAGACCATAGACCTAACCTTTTTTTTTATATCCAGAGCCTAACAGTCAATTCAAACCTCCAACCAGACCCCTATATTACTGAACAGCATGCAGACTTAGGCCTCTTTTACACGAACAATACGGATTAGGTCCGGATGCATTCAGGGTGTGTTCAGCGAAACTCGCACCATTTTGCAAGCAAGTTAAGTCAGTTTTGTCTGCGATTGTATTCAGTTGTTCAGTTTTTTCAGCGCGAGTGCAATGTGTTTTGATGCGTTTTTCACGCACGAGATAAAAAACTGAAGGTTTACAAACAACATCTCTTAGCAACCATCAGTGAAAATACGCATTGCATCCGCACTTGCTTGCAGATGCAATGCGTTTTTTTTAACTGCAGCCCCATTCACTTCTATGGGGCTAGGGCTGCGTGAAAAACACTGAATATGGAACATGCTGCATTTTTCACGCAACACAGAACTGATGCGTGAAAAAAAACACTCATGTACACAGACCCATTGAAATGAATGGGTCAAGATTCAATGCGGGTGCAATGCGTTCACGTCACGCATTGCACCCGCACGGAAAACTCGCTCGTGTGAAAGGGGCCTTAGTTAAAGGCCCCCAAAGCTAAAGAGGACCCATGACGTCATCCTGATCTGGAGAGGGAACGAAACTAGCTTACATTCCTTCATCTTAGAACTTAATAATAATATTTATAATTTGAGCTTTACAGCGAATATAAATCAATCAGTAACTGAATTCCTGGATTTGAATATAACTAAAAAGGAAGACAAATATATATGCTGTACTTTTCAGAAAACAACCGCGAAAAACGGCTATATATTGTATTCAAGCTGCCATTTGCCCCAATGGTTGATAAATGTTCCCTTTGGACAATTTCGTCGTTTAAAAAGAAATTGTACTGAGGAGTCACAATATCAGAAGGAGGCTGAATTATTGAAAGATAAATTCATAGAGAAAAAATATCCTATAGATATCTTGGAAACAGCATCTCAGAGGGTAAATAAAATATCGAGAGAAACCTTCTTCACAAAAGATTCCAAAGACTCTGAGGAGTGTACAAACAACACAAAAAATGGTAAACGAACGGATTTTAGGATTGTATTACCTTTTTCCACTCAATACAAAAATATCGAACGGATAATTAACAAATATTGGCACTTATTAACACAAGACAAAATAATCGGTCCACTATTACCAACAAAGGCACTTATCACTTATACACGAGCACAGAATTTAGGTCTTAAAATTGCACCTTCAATAAAACATAATCCTAAAAAACCTTCGTTAAGTGGAAATTGGATGAGCCTCAAGGGATTTTATAGATGCGGTAAATGTCAAGGATGCAAAACAACAAAATTCCCTAAAAAAACGACTGAAACTAAGTCATCACAAAATAATTTCTCCATGACCATTAAAAATTTTCTCAGCTGTGATTCCTCTAGTGTAGTGTATTTAATCCAATGTCCATGTGGAAAACAGTACATTGGAAGGACAAAACGATGCCTAAAAATAAGAATAAGCGAACACCTGCGCAATATTAGGAACGGATATTTGAAACACTCTTTATCAAAACATTTTAAAGAGGTCCACAATAAAGACCCCAAGGGTATGTTTTTCATGGCATTACAAAAAATTGACACACATTGGCGAGGTGGCAAACATGTAGAAAAGATGTCCAGGGCTGAGTCACGATTGATCTTTGATTTTGGGAGCCTGATCCCGATGGGCCTAAATGCCGATTTAGAAATTTTCGGTTTTTTATAGATATGGGCTGCATGTCCGCTTTCCGACGGAGAGCCTCAGGTTGCTGTCACCAGCACTGGGTCTCTCCCTTGGAATCGGACATGCATCCTTTTAACATCATACAACATTTTATGATCTGGCAACATTTTATCTTCATGCAATATTTTAATAGCCGTTGGTAGTCATAATATATCTTATATGAAATAAATGTATCTGAAATATGTTCTGTTTATTTATATATTTTATATGATGTTTTATTGTATAAATACATTGTTTTTAGCTAGTATTTTGTATATTTTATCAAAAACAAGTGTAGCTGCAATTTTTATTTTCTTTCTAGATTGATTAGATTAAACATTGCGCACAATATATTGAAAAAACGCAAAAGCAGTAAAATAACGCACAAAAACCGCATACAAAACTTCTTATTAAGAACTGGATTTTTCTGCTGAATTTTGAATCCAGACCGCTTTTTGGATTTCTCTGATGGACTTATATAAAGCCAATCTAAGATTGGGAGATCAGCTGCCACTGAAGAAGGGGTAAGAGGTCCCCGAAACGCGTTTGGCGTAACCAGCTGATAGCTCCCATTTAGTCTAAGGCCTTTTTACAGATGACATCAAGTCTGTGAATATTTCTTCAAAATTTGGAGCGCTCCAAGAAAGAATTCTTCCATACAGAAATCGCCGAGTTCACCTCCCGCGATAATCTGATACAATCACGGACTAGAGGTACGTCATAGGTCACGTGAGACGCCGACGTCCTGAGACACGAACAGTCCGGTCACTCGTCTCTACTACGGAACCAGCCAGTAGTACGCCACAGACCTTGCTACCTCGGCGTCCTTCTATACAAAACGGAATTGTGCATAATCCGGTACGCGGTACCTTTGAAAATCATCTGGGCCAAGGTAAGACCATTGTTATCTGAGAGCATACAGCACTTTATCCATTGAATTTGGATTACAACCAAAAAGCCATCTCTGGAAACCCTTTCCTTGCATAGTCTTTTCTAAATCATGGACTAAACCACACACTGCATACAAGCGGTACCTCTCATCATACAGTACCTGAGAGAAAGGACATTATACCTGCTCCTTCTATTTCCATTCAAGGACTTATATATGAAGGAACCATTTTCCAATATTAATTTATTGTCATTTGCAGTGTTTTATATTGTTGTGCAGTGTCCATCATTGTAGTGATATATTTTATTGTTATTAAATTGTGTGATCACTTCATATTGTATTTATATATTTCTTATCCACATTTAATTGTATTTTATTGTATTTTATCCTTATCGCGCCATACATACAGAGTGCCAGTCCAGTCCATTTATTTATTTCTAATACTTTTCCTGTACGGGTGATACAGTTTCCTCGACTAGAGCACCTGGCCCTAATCGCATAGGAGTGAGCTATTCCTATTATTCATTCTAAAGAGGACCCAACCTGATATAGAGCAGTAAAAAGTAGTTACTGTAGTAACGGGGAGCCCATGTAGTCTTGTCTGGAAACTGAAGCTGGCCTTAGGTACTTATACATTAACCAGGCCATACAGATATTTATTCATAGGCAGGGGTGCACAACCTTAGGGGCAGGGTGAACCGTTACCAAGTGCTCCAATAAGACTTTAAGGGGGCGGCCCATCTCTCAAATTTATGGTATATTGCTAGGATATACCACCAATGTGAGATAGGTATGAGTCCCACCTATATGACCCGCACCTATCTCTAGAATAGGACCCCAAAACGGAGGAGAGCACAGCACTCATGTGCAGTGTGCTCTCCATTCACTTCTATGGGAGTTCAAAAAAGAGCACACTTGGCTATTTCATAAACTCCCATGCAATTGAATGGAGAACACACCACATTTACCTCTATAGGAGTTATAGAAAAAGCCAAGCTTGCATTTGGCTATTTTCTACACTCCCATGGAAGTGAATAGTGGATGGCCATGCTTGCACTGTGCACCCGCGTTTACTTTGGGGGCCCCGTTATAGAGATAGATGCTGGTCCCATAGGTGGGACCTGCACCTGACATTGGTGGTATACTCTGGCGACATGCCACCAATGTGTGAGATGGGCCAATACCTTTAATGAAGCATTTTGGATAAGCCTAAAAGGTGTGGTGCATGACACAGGGATTCAAGGAGAATACTAGTCATAGTCTACACTAGGCATAATACAATAACAGTTTAGCCTTGGTTGCTCATTTAAGTTAAAATAGAATTCACAAATCCCAAGAATCACCCCCATAAAGGTTCCAGCCTCCCATAGCTCCCGTATAACAATGCCAGCCACCCAGAGCTCTCCTATAACAAGGCCAGCCACACAATGCACCATTATTGATTACCTGTTCCAATTGCCCCATCGCACGCTTCTCTCAGACATGGAAGATATGTGTATGTGCTCATAGACCTGCACTGATATCTATAAGTTCATGTGTTTCCATTACTTTATACAAGTTGCAATATAAAGATTGCATGTTTGAGTCTGCTTCCCCCCCCCCCCCCCCCCCCCCCCCCCCCGAAAAAAAAAAAAGTAAAAAAAAATATAAAAATTCTAATCACACCCCTTTCCCCAAAATAAAAATAAACACACAATTTAAAAAGTAACATGAGCATCGCCGCATGCGAAAATACCCATACTATTAAAATATATTTTTCATTACTTTACCTCCCAATTTGTTTTAAAGAAAAGAGATCAAAAAGTCATACACACCCCAAAATAGTATTACCAACAAACTACAGATCGTCCTGCAAAAAATGAACCATCACACATCTCCATAGACATAACTCTAAAAAGTTATGGAGTCAGAATATGGCGATGAAAAGAAAAAAAATTATGTTTTCAAAAGTTTTTGTTTTTCAGTATTAAAACCCAAGAAAAACAATAGAAGTGTGGTATCACCGTAATTGTACTGACCCGGAGAATGAAGAGCACAAGTCAGTTTCACCGCATGGTGAACACCGTAAAAACAAAACCCATAAAACTGTGGGGGTATTTCTTTCTTTTTGTCTAATTCCACCCCATTTGGAATTTTTTTTCCAGCTTCCCACTACATTGCATGCCTTAGTAAATGGCGGCATTAGAAAGTACAACTTGTCCGGTAAAAACAAGCCCTCGTACGGCTATGTGAACGGAAAAATAAAATCAGTTGTGTCTACGGGAAGGCAGGGAGCGGAAAAACGTGAATGCAAAAATGGAAAATCACTGTGTCAGGAAAGGGTTAATGTCAATCAAATATTAAGATATATAGAAGGAAATTGCCTGTTCTCTTATCAGTGATATATTTTTGACTTTTTTCTTCCTTACTGAATTTTGCAATGAATCATTTTTACTTGGTTACATCGACATCATGGTCACCATTAGAGGACATTGGAAGAAAGGAACATGTCAGCTTACTTGGAATGAATGTGCCACATTAACCTGAGCAGGCTCAAGTGAAGGCCAGACAAAAGCTCTAACTATGGCTGGCTTACAATTCCGAGACTTTCTTCCCATGACCTTGTTTTGTCATATTGCGGGATATAGTGGAATGCAGCTCTGCTAGTAATCACATTTGTGGTTAAATGCGAGGCCTTTATATGTGGCAGCTCTCTGCACCAGGGCCCTTTGCCCTGCAGTAAAATGTAAGTTTCATATACCTATGTACACAAGAACATCCCTGAACAGCATTTAAAGGGATTCTTCAGTATTGCAGCTTCCAGCTACATTCTACATATATCCTGTGGGGTGAATAGAACAGAAAATGTGTATAACTGTATATGCGAGGACGGAGGTGCTGTTATTCAACCTTCATTTTAATAACGCTGGCCGTAATACAGGTGCATTTTAGCGTCCACATTATGGCTGCAAGACCCTGAGTCCCTGCATTTCAGCTGAACCGAACTTAGATCACCATAGGATTTTTTTGTGATCTAAGCATGGCTCACTTGAAAGTAGGTCAATATAAAATAGATATAAATTTTTGCAGCTTTGCGCCTGTTTGAATGTGACCTTAATTGAATCATGGTCCATAATGAAGATATAAATGTAGAAAGCGAGTGCCTCAAGCAGTATATTAAAAAATGTTTTATTAAACATACATATAACTGCGCAGTGGCGTAACTAGAGTGTTATGGGCCCCAGTGCAAACTTTGGATCTCCCGCAGCCCCCCCCCTAATTTATACAAAGAGGAGGCACATTTTTTTACACTAAGCCCAATGGATGGCTACACTAACCCAGTCCTAGCTAAAAGAAATCTGGTCCTACGTCATCCAGGGTGTCGCTGGCGTCTGCGTGATGTCCACTGGATCCAGAACAAGGTCCCTGTGGTGATAGAGAAAAAAATGAATAATCACATATGGTTATTAATCATAACTCACAGTAGTTATGGCCAGATATGTGTCCCCTCACAGTGGTCATGGTCAGATATGTGCCCCCTCACAGTAGTTATGCCCAAATATGTGCCCCCTCACAGTAGTTATGCCACATTATGTGCCCCCTTACAGTAGTTATGCCCAGATATGTGCCCTCTCACAGTAGTTATACCCACATATGTGCCCCCAGGGGCGTAACTACCATTGCGGCAGACCATGCGACTACTATGGGGCCCAGGGCAAGAGGGGGCCCAGTCTTAGTAAGGATTATCTCCTCTTCTACTAGAGGTGAAAACTTGGTCAGGACGCTACCCTCTAAAGGAACAACTTTTAGCAAATTAAGTGGAAAAATGGCCCATGGGTCATTGAAAAGGGTTTAGGCAGAAACACTTCTGTCCTGTGTGGGGGGCCTGGTTTGATCCTTGCCATGGGGCCCTTACTTCTGTATGTACACCACTCGTGCCCCCTCACAGTAGTTATGCCCAAATATGTGCCCCCTCACAGTAGTTATGCCACATTATGTGCCCCCTTACAGTAGTTATGCCCAGATATGTGCCCTCTCACAGTAGTTATACCCACATATGTGCCCCCAGGGGCGTAACTACCATTGCGGCAGACCATGCGACTACTATGGGGCCCAGGGCAAGAGGGGGCCCAGTCTTAGTAAGGATTATCTCCTCTTCTACTAGAGGTGAAAACTTGGTCAGGACGCTACCCTCTAAAGGAACAACTTTTAGCAAATTAAGTGGAAAAATGGCCCATGGGTCATTGAAAAGGGTTTAGGCAGAAACACTTCTGTCCTGTGTGGGGGGCCTGGTTTGATCCTTGCTATGGGGCCCTTACTTCTGTATGTACACCACTCGTGCCCCCTCACAGTAGTTATGCCCATATATGTGCCCCCTCACAGTAGTTATACCAGATTAGATGCCCCCTCACAGTAGTTATTCCAGTTTGGTGGCCCCTCAGTAAAGATGTCCACTTTTGGTCCGCCCTCACTCTAGTGGTTGTTCTTTTTGCCTCCAGTCTGCAGCTTTATAAAAAAAAAAACACATACTTGCCTTCTGCCCTGACGACGTGCTCCCACACTCACATCGCGCTGCTGGCTGTGCTAGAGGCCGATTCCCGGGCTTTCAGCGCTCCTCCCACAGCCAGCAGCGGAGTGTCGGAGCTCAGAAGAACAGTGTAGCAGGGAGTGGAGAGGGCTCCCTGCTTCACTCTGGAGACAACAGCCCGGCAGTGACAAGAACTGCCAGGTGAGTACGTGTGCCCCACCTTGTATCTGCGCTCCCCCTGCCTGTGTGCCCAGGACGCATATTATACATCATGTTCAAAGAGAGCTCTGACGGGGCCTGGCATTATCGCTGTACTTCATGGTGGGCCCCGTCAGGGTGCTCCAATAACATGTGAGTGCAGAGGGCCCCTCCCCCAGCCGGGCCCGGTCGCAGTTGCACCCTCTGCGACCACGATCGTTACGCCCCTGTAACTGCAATATAATCTAGCAATACCTTGATACAATTAATATGGAACACAAATTGCAGTCCAGATATATATGCAATATTTATGCCGCCCAGCAGCTTATGTATTAGGGTACTTTCACACTTGCGGCAGAGGAATCCGGCAAGCCGTCGCCGGAACTGCCTGCCGGATCCGTCAAAACATATGCCAACTGATGGCATTTGTAAGACTGATCAGGATCCTACAAACGCTAGTGTGAAAGTACCCTTATATGCAGTATATGGATCCATAAAAAGCAACAAAAAAATGGCAGGAGTCTGAGTATAAATATATGACCCACAGTTTGTTGTGAGGAAGTCAATAATTAGTGCAAAAAGTGCAATGCGCAATTATCTTTACTATAGCGCCATTAAATTAGTGTCCACAGAAACATTGTTAATCCTATAACGAAAGTGTTCCTTATTATGAGGTGACCCTGGCAATATCTCACAATACAGGTAACGGCAGGCGATAGTGTACTCATCACATTTTTTTATATACTCCTTGAGGCACTTGCTTTATACATTTATCGGGTCCCTTTTTTATCTGTTGGCACCAGACAAGTGAGATACCTTGAAAATTCGAAATATATTATAGGTAGAGTGACATCGAGCTGAATATAGTTATATCATTTTATTTCAATTTTTCTGTATCAGGGAAGCCGTTCATTATACATTCATAATGAAGATATATCTTCTCATATAACTCCAAATGTATGCATGTAATAATTCAATTATTATTAAAGGAATTTTATGGGACCCCAAAGATTTTACAGAAGGTCAGGATTATTATTAGATAAAAAGTAAACCTAAAGGCCTTATTACAGGGGCAGATAGAGCAGGCGATTGTCGGGAGGAGACCCCTGCTGTTACATGTAGCGATCTCCTTCTCAGGATAGGGACGAGCGATCGCTAATGCATCACTTGTCCCTGTACTGTCTTATTGTTTGCCGGCAGCAGAGTGCCTATTACACTGCGTGATCTTCCTCAGGCAGGATTTTTTAACATCTTAAAAGATCTTGATTACTGGCTGCAGTATTACACGGCCATATGATTGCTCACGAGCGTCCATATGAACCCTCGTTAGCGATCATCTTACCAATAATCTGCCTGTGTAATGTTATCTGGCAGGATTATCAGGAGTTCATAGTTTCTGGAGTAGCCGGACAGGGCCGTAGCACCACCAAAACCCATTGACTTTAAAGGGACCCAACGGAGATCCAGCCTGTTTCCGGCATTAGTGCCAGGATTGCGCCAGACAAAACCAGTGCTTGCACTACTTTTTGTCCAGCCGAATCTCTACAGAAAACCGTCCAGATCCCATTATAGTTATTGGACTCCAGCAGTGAACTTCAGTATCCAGTTATGCCAAGTACAGCGAATGGCAGTATCCAGCTATGCCAAATACAGTGACCTCCGGGAGGCTGTTCCTCTGCCGAAACAGTTTGCCAGCTATCTTTAATGCGGATGTGAAACTAGCCTTACTCACCTGCCCATTTCCCCCTTTCCTGTCTCACTGCTCCTGTGGTCCCGGCAGTCTTTGCAATGCTGCAGCAATGATGTCACCAAATAGTCTGCATGATCACTGCAGCCAATCACTGGCCTCGGTAGTTAAAGAGGACACTGTAGAGAAGATGAGTCCAAGTACCCCTGGCACAGCGATCACATGTATTATTAGGTGACATCATTGTTGTAGTTCTAGAAACAGACTGACCACTGGAACAGCGGGGGATGGAACAGGTGAGTAAGGCTTATTTTTTATTCTAGAGAATTCCTGGCCTTCATAAAGGTCCTGGAAACTTCTTTAAGAGCCCAGTGTATTTGGATCTATAATCCAGTGATTTTACTCCATGCATTTGCTATATACTACACTGGACTGTGTTCATACCTTGGGTGATTTCACAGGAAAATCCACATTGCTTACATAGAGATTGTGCTGCAGATTTACCACAAGTTTTCCCCTTTCGGGGCGGGTGCTCTGCCTGTAGGCAGGGGTAGACACCTCAGGGCATCATTAGGGATAACAACTCCTCCTGACCTCACCAGACCTGATCCAGCTATATATGAACCATCTAACTGTAAGTGCTATATCTCTTACCTTCATTAATGAATGACCTACTGCCCTGATGTCCACGGTGGGTCTTGATTCTACCTTTATTCTGGCATTTGTATATCAAGAAATATTTGGAATCAATACCTCTCTTAATTATTATCCATTAAAAGTTAAATTTTAATTGAATAGCTAATATTTCTGTAATTGTGAGGGTAGTCTGATGGCTTCAAGTTGATCTGTGACCAACTGTGAGTGTGAGATGCGCTTACCATCTGCTGCCGTGAATCCTCTTCTCTGCCAAATCATACCATGGTCCCAAACTACACCATGTGCGTATCTACTGTCAGTATAGATGGTGACAGGTCTGTCAGCATGTAGAATACATGCTCTAGTGAGTGCAATGAGTTCAGCTGCCTGTGCAGACTGAAACTTTATGGGTTTTGCCTCTAGTACAACATCTGGGAGCATGACATGGGTGTGGATGACAAATCATGTCTTGGAGAAGTTGTATGTTCTAGTACCTGTAAACAGTCATGTGTGTCTGTGAGGCAATCTTCCTGTCCTTTAAGGCCTAAGAGAGCATTCAGTATTGGTGCTGGACCTGAGGTGTGGGAAGCATACTTGATTTTGAGTGAGGGATCACTGAGCAGTATTACCTCATATCCTGAAAGTCTTTGTGCAGACATGTGTTGAGTGTGGATGCCCTTGAGTAGGCCTACAACATAATGAGTGGTATGCAAAATGGTGTAATGTCCCATTGTGAAAGGAGTTGCCAACTCTACCATAATAGCACAGGCTTCAAGAGAACGCAGACATGCCGGCATCCCTTGGACAGAGGTGGGCATTACCTTCGAGAAAAATGCAGATGGGCGCAACTTGCCTCCATGTTCTTGTGTCAGTACGCCTGCCATGGTTTTACAGTTTTGTCGTACAAACATGTGGAAGAGCAGTTTGTAGTCAGGGAGGCCCAATCCTGGACTTGACATTAATGAACATTTCAAATAATCAAATGCATTGTACATTTCTGAAGACCATTTTATTAAATCTGGTTTGTCCTCCAATGTTGCCTGCCTCAAGACATTGTCATAGTAGGAACAGTCTGGGATCCATTGTCTGCAGTAGTTTATCATTCCAAGGAAGGACAGCATTTCCTTCTTGGAGTGCGGGGTGACCAGGCCCGCTACAGACTGGACTCTCTCTGGACTGATCCTCCTTTCTCCCTTTGTGAGGACAAATCCCAAGTATTCAACTTGCTTCTTTTTACACCATTGCATTTTCCCAATGACACTTTGTGTCCACATTCAAACAACCATTGTAACAGTGATATACCATCCTCAATGTTATTACACATATTACTCTGCATGATTCCCTCCCCCCTTTTTCTTTGCCTGCTTCTCTTATCTCAGGAATGTTTCTCTGTTAAGGCAGGGGAAGTGAATCAGCCCATCACAGGACGTTCAACCGTCTTAAATATTCCTCAAACTACTTCAACAGAGATATCTTTCTAACACCTTCGTGTTCTGTGGCT
Source organism: Bufo bufo (assembly GCF_905171765.1). Classification (NCBI taxonomy): domain Eukaryota; kingdom Metazoa; phylum Chordata; class Amphibia; order Anura; family Bufonidae; genus Bufo; species Bufo bufo. The sequence goes on along the minus strand of NC_053395.1, from coordinate 70,830,655 downwards.
CACACTAGGTACAATACTTATCCATTAACTGACCATATTTTACTGCTCTAATCTCTAATGTTAGGGCTATAGATCTTCCCTATTTAAACACACACATATCATTAGGGTAACAAAACTTAACCAGTTCATTTCTGAACATTTAACACAAGCGCCTTTCTGATTGCAGACACTGGGGCACTTTCTTTCTTGCTAGTGCCATCAATTAACTTCCTGACACTGCTCTGTTTTCTCACTCAGTAGAACCCCCCCTTCACCATCACAGGAGTTCTGATGTCCACAGTCTGTAAGCTCTAACTTTACAGATTCTTACAGATATTCATCCCTGTTACCAGCCAGGCGACCTGCTGTCTGGGGCCACACTTTCTCTGTAACATTCTTTTTCACATTTTAACTTTCAATTCTCCATTAATATCACATCCTGCCAAATTGTCTACCCATGGGTTAACTAGGAAGTAATTTGTGGGACTACACCGTGCAACATAAACTTTACATGTTTCTCCCGTCTCAGGTTTGGGGTAATCTGTTTTTGACCCTTGTGCCCCCATTCCGTCTGATATTTTAATGATGCCACTTCTCTAGGACTGGCTGTACTGAACCGTGAAGGTGACAGAGGTGTATGACTATATCGTCATCCCTGACTAAGTGTATTTTTGTGTCTGTCTGTACTATGTTCTGTGTCTCTTTTTTGTTTCTTTTCCCATCCAGTCCACCTTTATAGCTGGTATTTCAATATCCATATCTCATACCTGGTTTGAACTGTCTGCCATCTCTGCGACACCCCTTTAGGGTACAGTTAGGGGTAGCAGTATAGGTACGCGGACAGGGGGCCTCCACCATCAGGAGCCCTCCCTGGGCTGAGGTTTATAGGATAGGGGTAGATTTAGGGATATAACTTCCCATACCCCAGGTATATTTTCTTTTCTGGATGTGGCTATTGGTCAATTTTTTCTTGTGTGTACATCTACTAGTAAATATCTAGTGGACCCTTATGGGATCCTTTTAACGCATACCAATAAAGTATTTGTATTTTTAAGGGGTTTTTGTTTCAACGCTGGATATTCTAATATTCTTATACTCTAAACAATTTAAAAAGAGTCAAACCAAGCTCCGTCCTTGTCTCCCTGAGACAATATTTTCTAGTGCGCACTATATTTTCTCTGAGTGATCCTCACGGCGGACTCCCGGAGTCCCCGGGTCACTCCCCCTGACTCCCGGAGTCTGTTCCCTGTATCCCTGATACAGTAGTTATACTAGAAGTTGTAGGTTCTACTTACTAGATCGAGACGTGGTCCTCGGATCGGCCAGAGGACAATAACAGATGTCTTTCTTACCGGACCCGAGGATGACCTTCTCGATCCCGGACATGAGCCCCCAAACTGATAGGAAATCTCAACGTCTCACTTGGTACCCCTGGTACCGAACTTCTAGTATCGGCTTGGTTTGAGTCTTGTTCTGACGTCAGGAGAGCGCTTCACTCAGTAGGGAATAACAGACACTACAATGATGTACTGAATGAACGCTCTGAAGTTTATTATTAGTGCACACAGGTTATATAGAGGGGGTTTTACCCCCTTTATTAGCATATCAACGTAAGTTATTAATTCAACCTATCATATATTAACACGTTCTATTCTACAGGCAAAAAGAGCAAAAAGAGGAACTTCCATATTTGGGGTATTGTCCGGGAGAAGTGCCAAAGAGATAAGATTCATGGTTACAGAGAACAGAAACTTAACAGAAAACAGAATTAGTTTTAACATATAAAAACATGGATTCCTTTCAGTGCCGATTAGCGCAATCGCAAATATATTGGAGCACTCTATCTGCATATAAAGCTATTTTTAATGTTCTGCCGTGCCAACCATTTTCTCCAGTTTCAGAAAACTTGTAGCAGCTTGGAAAATGTAGCAAAAGTGACCCACGCCTGTATTGCATGCGCATTACGCGAATATTACATTGCCGATTTTTGCAATCAAGAAAATAATCTCGAATTCGTGAATACATGACGAATATTCGCCCAAATATTCATGAAATATCGCAAATTCAAATATAGCCACTGCCGCTCATTACCAATTGTTAAGACACCCATGACACCTGGATATACCCAGGCCAGACATGCGATGAAAACCCTGTATCCCGCAGTGGACATAACAGCCATTGCTGCCAAGGTACCGTTGCCAACCATAGATTCTACTGAGAGAGGCATTAGTAAATTAGTGGACAAATAGTGCCATAATTCTCATCCTTGCCTAACTCCAAACACTCCTACCTGGGAAATAATTTCACTGTGTAAAGTTGGAACTGTGTTTTCTTATAGTTCGATGTACTACAACTCCTATTTTGCTGTACAATAAAGAGAGTTATACATTTTTCTACCTCTGGCCTATTTTTCTGACTTCTAGCGCATGCATATAAGTGTTATATTATGAAATAACTGTGAAAAATTACCAAAAACACATGACTACCATGGTGGGGGGGACACACCAAATAATTATTACATAAATGAATATGTCAATGTGAACAAATTATAATGAAAATAGTAATATTTTACATACATTATTAAACAATAAAGTAACTAATTTTGGTATTTATCAACATAAATGTGTAAAAAAGAAGAATTCACACTTCTGTTCTATTCTTTTTATTAACATGGGGACATCAACTCATGTTCTCCTGGGCATGCTCACCTTCTCTAACTTCAGGACTAAACTTGGATTTGCCCAAGGAAATAGAGGAGAGAATAGGCTGAAGAGAAGGAGGCAGAGGTTGAAGTATACTGTGGGCAGATAAGGTACATGTTGCTGCAGTGTCAATACTGGCATTGCTGCAGTAGAATGGATGGCCGAAGGATTTTTAACCTCAATAGGTTGTGATCTAGAAAGTGTGGAGAAAGTGGAGTTCACCTTATTACTAGAGTCAAATGTAGTAAGCTCTATAGTAGAAGATGGTAACATCAAACCTTTCAGTGTATGGAAATGATCATTAGAACCACCAGAGTTGGCCGGTTTGCAGATGCCACTGGCTCTAGAAAGATCCACTTCTAGTCTGGAGATAACAAAATAATCTCCCCAAGGGTTGTTTATCAACTATGTTTTCTTTGGAGTAGCTCTAGATCTAACATGTGAAAGATGCTTGTATTTGGAATTAACTATTGTCGGGAGAAAGGCGGTGGACCGCCTCAAGAACTTGTCACCCTCTGCTTGTCTGTTTTTATTGTTTTAATTATTTTTAATGATTTATGTGCAATAAATTACAGTTTAATTAAGTGTATTTAAAACAGCACTCTACACTTGAACCATTCAGAGAAAGTGTTCCTTTAAATGAATATTTAATATTATACATTTACATTCTCAATAGAAAAATATTCACATCTACGTTCACGATAGATAAAACCTGTTCTAGAACATAATTAAAAATGTAATTAAATTGAATCATAAAAAAAATATAAAAGTGATAAACGAAAAGTAATAAACAAAAAGTTAAAAATAAAAAAGTGTGTTACATATAGTTGCAATATTGTACAAGGAGCTGTATGTCTGATAGACCCACTAATAATACTGGGAGCTGAATATCTAATATGGTCCGCTATTAGTGTTTAAAACATTATATACAATATTAGCTATCTATGGTTGATGTCGTTAGTGACTATCATCCACACAGTTACGGAAGGTTGCCAGAATATATATCACAATTATATACCACAATTATATATGAATTGTAAATGATAACACATTTGCATATGCTGATATTCAGTTAAGAGTAATGACAGATGCCTTGAACCCATCCAGAAACCTATCATGAAGAGCACCCCAACTATCAGACAGGAGTCCCAGAATCAGGGTGCGCCCTAAGGGAAGAAAGGGTAATCCTTCCTTTCACTGTGGCTCAAATCAATTAGGGGTCACTCCAGGGAAAAACTAACAATTAATCCTTTGGCCAAAGTCATAGCGCTGTACATGCTCCGAAAGTTTATTTAACCTGAATAGTGCCATTACAGAGACACCCTGCTATCCCCTACCAGGCCACAGCTGGCTCTTGTGTTGCCATAACGACAAAGTGTAGCACGCTGCCCCCAGGGGAGTAGTCCCAGTGTGTAGGATGCGAGTGGTATACTGCGGCTTAATGTTTGTGTCACAGTGCTCCTACTTTCAGGCTGTCGCTTCCTAAGGGTCAGTCTCCGTTGCAGAGAATGAGTTCAAGAATAAAGTGAAATCCAGACTTGGGAACATTTCAATCTTGTTTGTTTGAATAACTTGAACTTGACAATACAATCGGTTTCAAAGGGTATAGTGCAATTTTCCTTTACTTGGTTCCAGCAGGATGCCATATGGTGGCAGGTCTTCTAAATGCTGCTCTCTCTCTCTGTTGTGCTAATGTCAGGCTTCAGGCTGGTTACTGGACTTTCTAAAGGTTCTGGTACTGTTGAGTGGGGTGCCTTTGGCCGTTGACTCCCTCATAATACTCAATCTATTAAATTCAAGGAGTCGTGGTGCTCTCCGAGCTGCTTCTCCTGGAAGACTCCTGCTGCAGGAGGGGAAAACGCTTCCTCACTGCACCAAGTTGTATGGTCTCTTTCACAGTCTAAATCCAACTAACCACAGCTTCCTGAAAACCCCCTTCCTTGGTGGGAAGCGGGACTGGCCCACTCCTGCCCAAAAGAATGAAATGGTTAGTTCCATTCTAGTCTAAGGCTCTGCCAGAGCATATGCCACCCGCTGGAAAACCAGACACATTACATGTCACAATAGTTGCATAAACACATCACCAAGGAACAGTATGAGAGGACCTGGAAAAGAATACAAAGATGACATTCTCTGCTAGACATTAGACAGTAGTTAGGTGTTGAAACTGTAGTTCTCTACTCCAGTATACTACAAAAGCAGTGCTGTCCAGAGCAGCTTCAGTGTATGGCCCCATGCACATGACCGTATTTTTGGTCTCAATCAACATTTTCTGCGGATGCGGAACCCATTCATATTAATGGGGCTACAAATGATGTGGACAGCACACCTTGTGCTGTCCACATCTGTATGTCAGTTCTGAGTGCCCGCAAAAATATAGAACATATCCTATTCTTGTCCGTTCTGGGAACAAGGACAGGACATTTCTACAGGAGTTTGAAAGAAAATGGTGGCATGCTCACGGCCAGGATCATAGTTTTGTGGAACCGAGATTTGCGGACTGCAAAATGGATATGGTCATGTGCATGAGACCTAAAGGAAATATATGGAGCAGCATTCCATAATGCAAACCTGCCCTGGAACAACTGAGATATGTCGTGATTTCAACTGTCTCTAAGGACGACAAAATAGTTGAATGCAATAGTGAAGCACAGAAGTGACATCATTACGCCTGCTGTGTTGGGGTCACTAACTCTGTGGGGGGGGCACTAAGGAGACATTACTGTATGGAGGCACTAAAGGGACATAACTACTGTGTGGGAACACTAAGGGGACTGGCTGGGATTGGGTGTGTATAGATAGGCATTGGGCAGAGTTAGAGGCATGGCTTAGTGCAAAAATATTAGCTGCAAAAAGATAGATCATGTCTTATTCTTCTGTTTTGCGGACATAACTAAAGTGTGTTAACACTAAGGGGACTGGCTGGGATTCGGTGTGTATAGGTAAGCATTGGGCAAAACTTGACAAAAAGACCGATAATTTCCTGTTCTTGTCCGTTTTGCGGACAAGGACAGGTCATTTCTACAGGACATTCTCTCCTCAGGTCTTTTAAACGTTGTGAGGTATGATGTAGTATCAGTGCACATTTAATAGCATTGCTACAGAAGTGTAAGAGGAAACAATTATGGTGAGTGCACTCACAAAGGACCCATAACAGTGCCAGCCAAATAATCCCATAAAAGTGCCAGCCTCATGCTTACAAAATATAGGATTCATGGTATATCAATAGTATGCCTCTCTGAAGTTTACTGGTTAACTGTCCTTCCAGGATTCAGTCCTGTACCCGTTCAATACACCCCTAGGATACCTATAGAATACAGGGGCGCAGTAAAAAATGACGCAATTTAATATTTATAAAAAAAAAACACAATTGCTTATTTTTTTTAAAGAAACACACACAAAAAACTTTATTTATTGAAAAATGGTCTTGGATTTCTGTGGCTTTGGCCCTTGAATGGAGGTGGAGGCTCCTTCTTCACTTTCCCCTGGGATTCTTCCATTAGAGGAGGTTGAGTGTCATACCTCGCACACATTTTTCGGGGGGAGGGGCAGAGAGAGGGTCACATACAGCTCTCACATTGTATGGAAGAGAACGAAAATAAAATAAAAATCAGCAAAACAATTCCCAAACACATAAGGAGAAAAGCGGCCAAAATTAACCGAACTGGTCCTGTGCTGCTCGTCAGAGGACCCCTAAAGCTGAGAGCCAGCCCAGGAGACTGAGGCTTGGGTCAGTGAGTCACCTCACTTTATACCCTATTATGACATCACAAGTAAGGGAATCATATGCCAGCATTCTAATGATGACATCACAATCAACATCTTGCTGCCAATGTATTATTGCCAGCCATAGATTCTACTGAGAGAGACACTAGTACATTAGTGGACAAAAAGTGCCATAATTCTCATCCTTGCCTAAATCCATACACTCCTACCTGGGAAAGAATTGCACTGTGTACAGTTGGAACTGTGTTTTGCTGTAGTTGGATGTACTACAACTCCCATTAAAGAGAGTAAAGAGATACATTTATTCTGCTACCTATTTTTCTGACTCCTACCCCATACATAGGCAATTGCGCTCTAGAAGCCCTGCCTTGAACCCATCCAGAAACCTATCATAAAGGGTACCCCAAATACCATCAGGCAGGAGTCCCAGAATCAGAGTGTGCCCCAAGGGAAGAAAGGGTAATCCCTCCTTTCACTGCATGGCACTAGGGAGCAAAAGTGACTCAAATCAATTATGGGGTCATGCCAGGCAAAAACTAACTTTTGGCCAAAGTCATGGCGCTGTACATGCTCCCAACGTTTCTTTCACCTGAAAAGTGCCATTACAGAGGTCCCCTGCTATCCCCTACCAGGCCACAGCTGAGGCTTGTGCTGCCATAATGACAAAGCACACTGTCCTCAGCCACTTCCGCATTTTCGCCCCGATCCACATCCAATGGGGCTGCAAAACATGTGGACAGCACACCATGTGTTGTCCACAGCTGTATGTCCGCTTCGAGGGTCTGCAAAAAGAAAGAACATATCCTATTCTTGTCCATTTTGCGAACAAGATGACATTTTTACAGGAGTTTTAAAAAAAATGGTGGCATGCACACGGTCAGGATCTATGTTTTTTGGATCTGAGATTTGCAGAACACAAAACGGATACAGTCGTGTGCATGAGACCTAAAAGAAATATATGCAGGCAGCATTCCATAACCTCTCAGCTGGCTGTCCCACTGTCCTGGGACAGCTATGTCCCGATTTAGTCCTAAGGACGCAAAGATAGTAGAATGCAATAGTAAAACAGAGAAGTGGCATCATCATGCCTGCTATGTTGGAAGCACTAACTGTGTGTGTGAGGTGGGGGCACTAAGTGTGTGTGAGGTGGGGGCACTAAGTGTGTGTGTGTGGGGGCACTAAGGGGACTGCTGGGATTCGGTGTGTATAGTAAGCATTGGGCAAAATTTGACAAAAAGATCGATAATTTCCTGTTCTTGTCCGTTTTACAGACAAGGACAGGTCATTTCTACAGGACATTCCCTCCTCAGGTCTTTTAAACGTTGTGAGATATGATGTACTGTAGTATCATTGCCACAATACAGAAGTGTACGAGGAAACAATTACGATGTTTGCACTCACAAAGGAACCATAACAGTGCCAGCCAAATACTCCCAGAAAAGTGCCACCCTCAGGCTTACAATTATAGGATTCATGGCATATCAACAGTACCCCCATGTCCTATGAAGATGAGGGTCTCAGAGATGTGACTCAGCCCTATCGGGCATTTACAGCATGTCCTGTGTACAGTCAGGTCCATAAATATTGGGACATAGACACAAGTCTAACATTTTTGGCTCTATACACCACAATGTATTTGAAATTAAACAAACAAGATGTGCTTTAACTGCAGACTGTCAGCTTTAATTTGAGGGTATTTACATCCAAATCAGGTAAACGGTGTAGGAATTACAACAGTTTGCATATGTGCCTCCCACTTGTTAAGGAACCAAAAGTAATGGGACACTTGGCTTCTCAGCTGTTCCATGGCCAGGTGTGTGTTATTCCCTCATTGGATTTTTTCAATTGGTCAAGGAGACCATTATTTGTCTCTGGGTTGACACGTGCTACTGAATGTGTCAATTTAAAATTTAACGTTTATTATATACCCATAAAACATATATAACTAGAACTCACACATTAAAATTATCAGTGGTGCCTGCCCTATTGCAATTGTATCTTATATTTATATACTTATTGGCCACTGGGGGGCACTCAAACTTTTTCCCTTTAGTAGTTCCTGCTATCATAATTTAACAGTGGTCACTGTTGATTTAAAGCACACTGTTATTTCCACAGTGCGCTCCTCTTAGGTATGGGCGTTTTCCCAGTGTACTAGGTATTAACTGGCATGTAATACATTTTTGCTTGGCGTAGCACTCACTGCCTAAAATCACATTTAGCACACTCTGCCCCCCGACATGTTTCGCCAAGCACACTTGGCGTCTTCAGGGGAATGGGCAGTGTTTGTGTTGGGGGCGAGACTAGGCTTATAACACCTCCCAATGAGTGTCATGATTGCATTGCCCTATGTGCATCTCTCTTGCTATACTCCATATTCCTCCAACCAATCAGTACTTGCGTTAGGTAAGGTGTTCGGTGGTTAGATCCTCCCACCTCTCTCTCCTCCAACCAGCACTCAGCTGCGCTGTCCCTCCGTGCGCATAGACTTAGTGCAAGTCGCTAGTGTCGCTAGTTCTCCCTTAACCCGCATGCCCAGACACTCTGATGATACCTTTCATTTCCATTTGCTGATAAGGCGCCTGCGTCTGGACTTGGTGCCGGTCATTCATGCCATATGTTCTTTGCGCATGCTCCAGGACTTAGTGATTCGTTCGGCTTTTCTTCAAATCTCAGTGCGCATGCGTCCGGACTTAGTGCCGGTCATACCTACCTTTTTATCACTGGGCATGCTCAGGCTCTTGGTTCCTGTGCTCTAGACACTTACACTTGGTCTGATTTTCAAGCGCTTAAATGCGGTTCTCTTTCTGATCACTAGAATCATACTAAGGTGGCGCATGCTCATATACTTTATGACCTACCTTTGCTCCCTCAAGTATTATACACATGCGTTCAGATTATTTGCTGTTCTCACATGTTAGCATACTGATGAACATATGCAATACTTTATAAGATTTGCCATATTTCCTAATATCAACGCACCTGTGTGTAAGGATGGATTAATTGTTCTTTGCTTACCTGCGGCACCTATTTTTTATTATTTTTAGTTTTCCCATCTGGATGCTTTTTATAAATAATTTTGTTATATGATTTAGAGCATTGTTGGCAGTTGAGTGCTCCTCCTCCTAGTGCTATTATATCCTATTCCTCGGTCTCCTAATATTCTAGTGTGTATGGTGTGGAGTATCCCCTGTGCTTATGATACCTGGTCGGGAATACAGGATTTCCATCTCCTGTTCCCTCATATTTCCCATGGTATACTTATGGGGTCCTTCAATTATTGATATTATAATTAGTTATTTGTGCTCGGATCGGCTCATGATGAGAGGGTCCCCTACCTAAGCCTATACTCCCCCCCCCCCTACCTAGAAGCAGCAGAGTTATGCCGGAACTGCTTATCGAAGGGTAGCCTAAAGGGGGCCACACCAATGATGAGTCCTGAGAAGAAGGGAGGGCTTCTGGGTCGGTCGAAAGCATTCGAACCGACAAGTCGGGGCAGGAGAGCCAGGTTTAAATAATTAAAGCCCCGCCTCCCCTCACACAAACACGGCATTCTTAATTGCCTACCACTTGTGCTCGGATCGGCTCATGATGAGAGGGTCCCCTACCTAAGCCTATACTCCCCCGCCCCCCTACCTAGAAGCATCAGAGTTACCAATTTCGCTATTAACAGCAGATGTGAAGCTCCTGGCGAAGGTGTTGGCGAACAGGCTGTCCAGGGTAATACTAACTATAGTGCACCCGGATCAAACGGGATTTATGCCTGGGAAATCGACTGTTATAAATATCCGTAGAGTATATGCCAGTCTGAATATTCCAGCAGATAATGGAGGAGATAGGGCCTTACTTGCGTTAGACGCCGCCAAGGCGTTCGACAGTGTTGAATGGAACTACCTATGGTAAACATTGAGAGTCATGGGCTTTGGTACTCGATTTATTCAGTGGGTGAAAGTGTTGTATTCAAGCCCAAAGGCACGGATCAGAGCTAATGGGGGGCTGTCAGATAGCTTCTCTTTGGCCAGAGGCACCAGACAGGGGTGCCCATTGTCACCCTTGTTGTTTGCGTTAGCAATTGAACCACTTGCAGCCCTTATCCGCCTGTCACCTCATATTGTGGGGTTTAGATATGGTGAGACGCAAAATAAAGTGGCAATGTATGCTGATGACACTATGTTGTTCCTGGGTGACACTGGGGGCTCTCTGGATGCGGCCATGGCTTTAATAGATAAATTTGGTGGCTTCTCTGGGCTTCGGATAAATTGGCAGAAGTCTGCCTTGATGCCGGTAGACGGAAAGGCACTCTCTGGTGTGCAGGCAGATAGTTTGATTCCCTGGGTGGGCAAGTTTAAATATCTGGGGTTATATATAACACCTAGACTGCTAGATTTTGAAGAGCTTAATTTAACTCCTTTGCTAAATACCTTTAGGCTGAAGGCAAGGACATGGGGTAGACTCTTTTTGTCGGTGGTGGGCAGAGTGAATCTCCTAAAAATGGTAATGATGCCTCAGTTACTATACATATTGAATAATGCCCCTGTATGGATCCCAGTTGAGAGATTTAGGAAAATACATTCGATATTTAGAGATCTTATCTGGAAATATGGTCAAGCTAGGATTAAGCTGGAGACGCTGCAATATCCCAAGTCTGAAGGTGGCTTGGCTGTCCCTAACGCCTGGATTTATTTCTTAACCTCTCAGTGTCAATATTTTAAGGGTTGGATGGAATTTCAGCTACCAGATGTGACGGGGAAGATACTGCAACACTGGTTGGGTAGTAGGGATCTTATGGGTATTCTGGAAGGTGCAGGGATGCATGGGGGGAGAGAGAAAGTGACGCTTATAGCGCTTATGAAAAAAGTGTGGGCAAAGGTGAAATTGATCAGGGGAGTTGGTGGGGTAGGAGAGCTTTCCCCAATATGGAACAATAACTTGATGCCAGAGTTCATTTCTCTATCAGGAGTCCGGAATTGGGAATCCCATGGAGTAATGAGGATAGGTCAATTGATCGAGACTAATGTATTTAAATCATTTCAAGATCTACAGCAGGAATTCAACATTCCTAAAGTATGGTTCTATCAATACCTGCAACTGAGACACGCCTATGATGTCACGATAAGGAAGGGATGCATTATTGCAAAAATGGATGTGGTCCATAAACTGGTTCTCCCAGCTGGAGGAAAGAGAGGTTTGATATCACAGGTGTATACTCTGCTTTTAGACAAATTTTTGATAGATTTCCCTCTTACAAGGATGAGAAAATGGGAAAAGGACCTGGGGACATCCCTAAGGAACAGTGGGAAGATATATTGGAGGCAGTCCCGAGAGTGTCTGTAAGTGAACAGGGCAAGTTGTCTCAACTGTTTATCATCCACAGAGTCTACAAAACTCCAGTGTTTTTACGGAAAATTGGGATTAGAACTGATGACAATTGTCCAAAATGTATGGCGGAAGGTGCAGATCTGTTTCATATGCTTTGGTCTTGTCCAGTGCTAAGTAGATTTTGGGATGAGGTGTTGACTTTGATTAATCGTAACCTGGAGTTGAGGGTGCAGAAGGACCCAAAGATATGTGTGCTGGGATATGTGAATGAGATTGGTGAGGGAGAGGCGGTCAAGGTGGCAGTTGGGAGACTATTGTATGTGGCCAGGAAGCTGATTGCTTTTAGGTGGATCCAGGGGAGTCCGTCAACTGTGGATGAATTTGTGAGAAAGGTGCATGATATGTTAACTTTAGAGAGGGGAGTGTTTGTTAGGAGAGGATGTCCTCAGAAGTTTGAAAAGTTGTGGAATGAATGGTTGTCTCACACTCATGTGGTAATATTGTCACGGAACCATGAACCAGACGTACAACAAGAGATAAGTGAAAATAAGAAGGCTTTATTGAAAATAAAGCTGTAAAGCAAAAGTCCAAACGGATGGTGAAACCGAGCAGAGTCTTTGCGAAGCCAGAGGTCAGGAACCAGAAGGGTAGTCAGACGAAGCCAGGATCAGGAACCAGCAGGGTAGTCAGACGAAGCCAGGATCAGGAACCAGCAGGGTAGTCAGACGAAGCCAGGATCAGGAACCAGCAGGGTAGTCAGACGAAGCCAGGATCAGGAACCAGAAGCAGCAGCAGTCTTAGAAGCATGTGAACACAAGAGGACCAAGCAAGGAACTGAAGCCACAGACCTCCTATATATATGAGCTAGGCATCCAGCTCCTCCCAGGGGAAGGAGGAGCCGCAGGGTGGAAGGCTACAAGAAACCCAGAAACCAAGATGGCCGCCAGCACATGTCAAACGAAGGAGAGCAGCAAGCAGGTAAGACCATGACAGTACCTCCCCCTCAAGGGCCCCTCCTCCGCGGAGCACAAAACGGTTTCTGAGGGAAGCGTGCGTGGAAGGCTCGGAGCAAGGCAGGAGCATGGACATCTGCGGAGGGAACCCAGGAACGCTCCTCTGGACCATAACCACGCCAATGGACCAAAAACTGCAACCGACCGCGGACCAGGCGTGAGTCCAGGATATTGCTCACCTCATATTCCTCACGATTGCCCACTTGGACCGGACGAGGCCGAGGAACCGAGGAAGTGAAACGATTACACACCAGTGGCTTCAACAGGGAGACATGAAACACGTTGGAGATCCGCATGCCAGGAGGAAGCGCAAGGGCATAGGCTACCGGGTTTACCCTGCGAAGCACTCGGAAGGGACCAACAAAGCGAGGCGCCAGCTTGGGAGTGGGCACTCGAAGGTTGAGGTTGCGGGTGGACAACCATACACGGTCTCCGACCTGGTAGGAAGGAGAAGGCGCTCGTCTGCGATCAGCCTGGAATCTCTGGCGCTGCGCAGAGACCTCAAGGGACTTCTGGATCTGTACCCAAGAAGCACGTAGGACGGAAAGGTGATCCTCCACAGCCGGAATATCCTGGGGAGAGAATACCTCCGGTAACACGGCAGGTTGGAACCCATAATTGGCCATGAAGGGAGACGTCCCAGAGGAAGAGTTCACCGCCGTGTTCCTGGCAAACTCAGCCCAAGGCAGGAGGTCAACCCAATTGTCTTGGTGATCGGAGACATAGCAACGAAGGAATTGCTCCAAGGCCTGATTGGAACGTTCTGCGGCCCCATTGGACTGAGGGTGGTAGGCCGAGGAGAAGGAGAGATGAATCCCCAACTGGGAGCAAAAGGCGCGCCAGAACCTGGACACAAACTGACTCCCCCGATCCGACACAATCTCCTTAGGCAAACCGTGCAACCGGAAGACCTCCCTGGCAAAAATCGTGGCCAACTCTTGTGCAGAGGGCAACTTCTTGAGAGGAACACAGTGGCACATTTTGGAAAACCGATCCACAATCATGAGAATGACCGTATGGCCTCGGGATGCAGGGAGGTCCACAATGAAATCCATCCCCAGGTGTGACCATGGGCGCTCCCCGGTGGCTATGGGTTGCAGAAGGCCTAACGGAAGGTGCCGAGGGGACTTACTCTGGGCACAAACGGAGCATGCCGCTACATATGCGGCGATGTCGGAACGTAGGGAAGGCCACCAGAACAGACGTGAAACAGCCCAGGACAGCTGATTCTTTCCAGGATGCCCCGCGGTCTTGGAGTTATGGTAGGTTCGCAACAACCGAGTGCGCAACTCCTCAGGCACAAAACATCTGCCGTTGGGTCTCCCAGAGGGAGCACCAGATTGAGCCGCCAAAATCTGCTCACCCAGGGGAGAGGTCAGGCTGGTGCGAATGGCGGCCAGGATCTGATTCGGAGGTATGACCGAAGTCGGAATCTACTCCTCCCTGGACAGCTCGGAGTACTGCCGTGATAAGGCATCCGCCCTGATGTTCTTGGAACCGGGTAGGTAGGGGACCACGTAATTAAAACGTGACAAGAACAGAGCCCATCTGGCCTGACGTGGTGTCAATCTCTTGGCCTCAGAAAGGTAGGTCAGATTCTTGTGGTCCGTCAGGATGAGAACCGGAACCACCGAACCCTCGAGCAAGTGCCTCCATTCTTTAAGGGCCTGCACGATGGCCAATAACTCCCTGTCACCAATCTGATAGTTGCACTCCGCGGAAGACAGTTTCCGGGAGTAAAACCCACAAGGAAGCAGAGGACCCTCTGGTGTTCTACGCTGAGACAGAAGGGCGCCTACTCCCGTCTCAGACGCGTCCACCTCGAGGACAAAGGGCAACCCAGGGTTGGGATGCGACAGAATCGGAGCCGACACAAAGGCGGACTTTAGGGCCTCAAAAGCTCGGATGGCCTCGAGCGGCCAGACCTGGGAATTACTGCCCTTCCTGGTCAGATCCGTGAGAGGCTTGGCCAGCATGGAAAAGTCCCTGATGAACTTCCGATAATAATTGGCGAAGCCCAAAAAGCGCTGCAGGGAACGAAGACCACTGGGCTGGGGCCACTGTAAGACAGCCGAAACCTTCTCAGGATCCATGGAGAACCCCTCAGCGGAAATGATGTAACCTAAGAAGGTTACCTGGGATCGGTGAAATTCGCATTTCTCAAGCTTACCGAACAGCTTGTTCTCTCGTAACCGTTGCAACACTCGTCTGACATCCAGAATGTGGGCCTCCATGGATTCAGAATATACCAAGATGTCATCCAAATAGACTACCACACACTGCTGCAACAGGTCACGGAAAACATCGTTGATGAATTCCTGAAAGACTGCGGGCGCATTGCACAACCCAAAGGGCATAACCAAGGATTCGTAATGACCGGTCCTGGTGTTAAACGCGGTCTTCCACTCATCGCCCGCCTTGATCCTTACCAGGTTATATGCCGCCCTCAGGTCGAGTTTGGTAAAGACCGTGGCCCCTTTAAGGCGATCGAACAGCTCGGAAATCAAGGGTATCGGGTAAGCGTTCTTGATCGTGATGCGATTGAGACCCCTGTAATCGATGCAAGGCCTCAACTCACCTCCCTTCTTTTTCACAAAGAAAAATCCAGCCCCTGCCGGGGACGAAGATTTGCGAATGTGTCCGCGTGAAAGCGCCTCCCTCACGTACTCCTCCATGGCCTCATTCTCCGCTACCGACAGTGGAAAGACTTTGCCACGAGGAGGAACGGCACCAGATTGTAACTCTATGGCACAATCGTATGGGCGGTGCGGAGGTAGGGCAACCGCGCGCACCTTATCGAATACATCCCGGTACTCCTCGTATTCAGGAGGCAACAGAGAGTCCGAGGAAGTACACAGCAACTTGACAGACCCATGGATGCAACTAGCCCCACACTGCGGTGACCACGAGAGGATCTCGACCGATCTCCAATCGAAAGTCGGATTATGCTTCTGGAGCCAGGGGTACCCCAAGACCACCGAGTAGTGTGGAGACGAAATAACCTGGAGGCAGACCGACTCTCTGTGAACGGCACCAATGGCTATCCCCACTGGAAGGGTCTCATGAGTCACGTGTGGCGGCAGAAGGGGTCTGCCGTCTATCGCCTCAAGAGCCAGTGGGGAACCTCGAGCCTGCAGAGGAATGGAATTGGCGGCAGCGAACACACTATCAATGAACAAACCACCAGCACCAGAGTCCACCAACGCCTGGGTCGTCACCGAGCCCCCGACCCAGGAGAGGACAACAGTGATCAGTGGTTTGTCAACACGGGAAACCGGGGACGAGGAGACTCCACCCAAGATCTGCCCCCGACAGGATCTCAGGGTACGAGCGTCTCCCGGACGGTTCGGACATGCCAACCGAAAATGCCCACCGAGACCACAGTACATGCATCGGCCCTCACGTCTCCGGAGTGCCCTCTCCCCCTCGGACAGGCGAGCAAACCCCAGCTGCATGGGTTCACCCCCAGACAAGTCATCCCCAGGAGGCGTGGGAGGAGAGGGAGGCACGGGTGGGACAGCAAACGTAGGCACCAATCTGTTAGAAGACCTCCGCAGGTTCTCCTTAAAGGAAGGTCTCTCCCTGAGTCTGGTGTCAATCAAAATCAGGAAAGAAATAAGAGACTCGAGCTCAACTGGTAGGTCCTTAGCTGCAACCTCATCCTTCAAGGCATCCGAGAGACCATGAGAGAAAGCAGCGACCAGAGCCTCATTATTCCAGCCCACCTCTGCTGCCAGGGTACGAAACTCAATGGCGTATTCAGCTACGGATCGTGAACCCTGTCTGATGGACATAAGGAGCTTCGCAGCAGAGGCAGCACGAGCCGGCACATCGAATACCTTCCGAAGAGAAGCAACAAAACCGGAAAACTCGGCAACCACCGGATTGTTGTTCTCCCATAAAGGGCTGGCCCAGGCCAAGGCCTTGTCCGAGAGCAGCGAGATCAAGAAGCCCACCTTTGATCTCTCAGTAGGAAAGGCATGTGGCAGCAACTCGAAATAAATGCTCACCTGGTTAAGGAAACCTCGGCACTGAGTTGGCTCTCCCCCAAAGCGCTGTGGAAGAGGGGCAGAACCGGTCATACCCCGAAACACCGCAGGCGCAACAACAGGTGTCGGGGTAGACTCTGGCGCAACAACCGGAGCGGCAGTAGGAGCGAGCCCAGGAGCGACAACCGACCCATCGGCAACGGGAGCGAAATGAGCCGTGCGTTCAAGCAGGGTTTGCAACGCCACAGCGAACCGACCCAACAGGTGATCCTGCTGATCAAGTCTGGCAACCAGCGTGGGTAGCGAGGATGGCCCTGAACCGTCAGAATTCATGGCTTGGTCCTAATGGACTTTTGTAAAGCAAAAGTCCAAACGGATGGTGAAACCGAGCACAGAGTCTTTGCGAAGCCAGAGGTCAGGAACCAGAAGGGTAGTCAGACGAAGCCAGGATCAGGAACCAGCAGGGTAGTCAGACGAAGCCAGGATCAGGAACCAGCAGGGTAGTCAGACGAAGCCAGGATCAGGAACCAGCAGGGTAGTCAGACGAAGCCAGGATCAGGAACCAGAAGCAGCAGCAGTCTTAGAAGCATGTGAACACAAGAGGACCAAGCAAGGAACTGAAGCCACAGACCTCCTATATATATGAGCTAGGCATCCAGCTCCTCCCAGGGGAAGGAGGAGCCGCAGGGTGGAAGGCTACAAGAAACCCAGAAACCAAGATGGCCGCCAGCACATGTCAAACGAAGGAGAGCAGCAAGCAGGTAAGACCATGACAAATATAAAAGGTCTAGAAAATTCATGCTCTGATTTGGGGGGGTTGGCAGTTGGGGGAGGGGGGGTGGGAGGTGTTGGGGTTTTAACAGTCAAATAACTCTGTAAATGTTTTGTCTTTATCTTGGTATATTCATTATGTACAATGACTGTGGAAGATATATCAAATATATGGACATATGATAATGTTTTATACAATTCTGTGTATTTGAGTTGTGGAGGGGAGAAAATATCAGAAAAATTGTGACGCAAATTGTCTTGTGATATGCCAACTTTATTTGAACAATAAAAACGATTTGATTGAAAAAAAAAAAAGAAGCAGCAGAGTTATGCCGGAACTGCTTATCGAAGGGTAGCCTAAAGGGGCCAAAAGAACCATGCATAGGAGTTTGAAAACTTGATAACAGAAACTACAAAACCAAAACTCGAAAGCCAGTGATATTTCGTATAAGGATCCGGGATATAACGCATGGACGACCCAACCGTTTGATGACATGTACTGGCACCTTATGCATGGATGCCGCAGCTGCCGCGCCCATGCGGAAGGAATGTCCTGTGATCCAGAGAGGACCGACCCCTGAACCTGTCAACTAAACCTGAATGTACGTAAGAAAGGCCGCGGTGGTTAGCCAGGCATTGCCTAGTTAGAGTACGGGAGAACATGCCGCTTGGACTAAATACTACGCAGCCAAGCCTCCAAGGCCTGCACCGGACACCATCTGCTGTCCGTGGGAAAGTATCTGACCGCCACTGATTCCCCCGGCCGTGAAGTCTTGGACGAGGCCAAGGTGAGGACATAGATGGAACCGTGCCGGATGAGCTGACCTTTCCGCAAGCACCCAGCCAGCGTATTGGTGCCCATGAGCTCGCCTGACCTGAGGAATCCATGGAAGGCCAGGTACAAGGCTGTTTCTACCAGAGCGCTAACCTGCGGCCCGAACAGTTTACCCTGCAGTTTGTCTGTCACGGCCTGAACAAGCTACCGGTAACTGGCTGACGCACATGTCGTTTCACAACAGACATCTTGCGCAAACCCTTCAACGCCGCTTTGATCGGGTGGGCGGAGAAGAGTGACGGTAGGTCCGGATGTAGCATGTACCAATAGTGCTGAATACCTGCCATGTATAGTTAACAATGCTATAGGACAGGTTTAATTGAGAGTGGCAAAACCCCGACGAAGCCCAATAGGTGAGTGATAGGCCCCCGGCCAGCGGCCGGGTAGGTGTTCTCATATCTCTGAAACAGGCGCCAAGTCTTGTAAGCCCTCAGAGTATTACTGGCCAAGGAATTGGCCATCAGTCTCTTAGCTATGGTGAGATGAGAGACTAGTCCCAGCGCAGCTGGGCCTGGTGAGGAATCTTTTTCTTTTTTTTCTTTTTTTTCTCCATGCGTGAGAGACTCTAATGGCAGAGTCATGTGTGCAAACCTAAAGCGGAGAAGCCATGCGCGAGAGACTAATGGCGGAGTCATATGTGTAAAACTAAAACGGAGAAGCCATGCGTGAGAGATTCTAATGGCGGAGTCATATGTGTAAACCTAAAACGGAGAAGCCATGCGTGAGAGACTCTAATGGCGGAGTCGTATGTGTAAAACTAACACGGAGAAGCCATGCGTGAGGGCCTCTAATGGCGGAGTCATATGTGTAACCTAAAACGGAGAAGCCATGCGTGAGAGACTCTAATGGCGGAGTCATATGTGTAACCTAAAACGAAGAAGCCATGCGTGAGAGACTCTAATGGCGGAGTCATATGTGCAAACCTAAAACGGAGAAGCCATGCGTGAGAGACTCTAATGGCGGAGTCGTATGTGTAAAACTAACACGGAGAAGCCATGCGTGAGAAACTCTAATGGCGGAGTCATATGTGTAACCTAAAACGGAGAAGCCATGCGCGAGAGACTCTAATGGCGGAGTCATATGTGTAACCTGAAACGGAGAAGCCATGCGTGAGAGACTCTAATGGCGGAGTCATATGTGTAACCTAAAACGGAGAAGCCATGCGTGAGAGACTCTAATGGCGGAGTCATATGTGTAACCTAAAACGGAGAAGCCAATGCGTGAGAGATTCTAATGGCGGAGTCATATGTGTAAAACTAAAACGGAGAAGCCATGCGTGAGAGACTCTAATGGCAGAGTCGTATGTGTAAAATTCCCACGGAGAAGCCATGCGTGAGAGACTCTAATGGCGGAGTCATATGTGTAACCTAAAACGGGGAAGCCATGCGTGAGAGACTCTAATGGTGGAGTCATATGTGTAACCTAAAACGGAGAACCATGCGTGAGAGACTCTAATGGCTGAGTCATATGTGTAACCTAAAACGGAGAAGCCATGCGTGAGAGACTCTAATGGCGGAGTCGTATGTGTAAAACTAACACGGAGAAGCCATGCGTGAGAGACTCAGATGGCGGAGTCATTTGTGTAAACCTAAAATGGAGAAGCCATGCGTGAGAGACTCTAATGGAGGAGTCATATGTGTAACCTAAAACGGAGAAGCCATGCGTGAGAGACTCAAAATATTATTATTATTATTTTTATTTTATTTTTTTATAACTATAAACCACTTAAGCAGCTCCCGTATGGGCACAGCTCTGAGTACGAGCATGAAGAGCATGGTATAACGCAGATCACCTGCACGGACTAACTAACATCCTGTGCCTAAATAACCCCCTTGGAACCTTATGTACGGCCGGCAGCAGGAAGCCAGCCACCGCCTATGATCTGCTCCCCCTGACCGAGCCTAGTACTCCTTCCCCTGATCCCTGCCTACCTAACGGCACGGCGGCCCATGCCAGACTTTATTGAAGATGAGGAGCCTTTACCCCCCAGCCGCGTGGGGAGCTCACGCTGCTCCCTGGCAGAATGCACCAGTGCGGGGGAGCCCCCCTCCTCAGCTAGGGCCGACCCACCGCCGGCTGGACACTCATACCGCGTGGGGAGCAGCGCCACTCCCTGGCAATGTGCACCGGATCAGAGGGAGCCCTTCCTTTACCGTGGGCCCCGGCCCCCGCTGGTTTGAACCGTGTGCCGCGTGAGGAGCCGCACAGCTCCCTGGCATTGTGCGCCGGTGCGGGAGTGCCCCCCCTCACCTAGGGGCTGGTTATTGTGACTGGAACCCGCTGGGAGACTAAAGCCTGACCGGACCTACCTGTGACCGTGAAGGCTGACCGCCCAGGCCGTGGCTGACCCGCGTGCGTAGTCGTGACGCAACTACCCGTAGATGCCCACCCAGTGCCTGTAATCAACGGGAGTTCAACCGAGTCTGTGGAAGTGACCGACTAGCCCCTGTAGTCGTGAGGGGACCCTACATCGAGAGTAGCGGTAACGGACCATCGCCTGTAGACGTGGTAGTATTACCTCACGAGTCTGTTGACATGAGACTAATGCCTGCAGTCGTGGCAGGCCTATATAATGAGTCTGTAGTCGTAACAGATTTGTGCTTGCAGTCGTGGGAGGGCTTTAGAGCGGGTCTGTAGTCGTGATAGACTGATGCCTGCAGTCGTGGCAGGACTTTATAACGAGTCTGTAGTCGTGACAGACTGATGCCTGCAATCGTGGCAGGGCTTTATAACGGGTCTGTAGTCGTGACAGACTGATGCCTGCAGTTGTGGCAGGGCTTTAGAGCGGGTCTGTAGTCGTGACAGACTGATGCCCGCAGTCGTGGCAGGACTTTATAACGAGTCTGTAGTCGTGACAGACTGATGTCTGCAGTCGTGGCAGGGCTTTATAACGAGTCTGTAGTCGTGACAGACTAAATGCCTGCAGTCGTGGCAGGGCTTTATAATGAGTCTGTAGTCGTGACAGACCTAGCAAAACAAAATTTATATCTATATTATTATTTTTTTTTTTTTTAAACTTCCCACCAAAGGCTGTAGGCGCCACCCTGCAAGACATGCGCCAGTGGCCTGAGCATTGATAGGCCACCATACCCAGTCCCCCAAGCCCACGCAGGAGTAAAAAAGGGGGGTGGCCCACGCATGCGCACCACACCTGACTCACCTGGCGGCCATAACAGCCACAAACCCCACAGTATCGCAAAGTAGCCAACCACCTGTGGACCTGAATAAACAAGGACAGACATGTGAGTGAGTGAACCCCGGCTGAGTGACCCTTCACCCACGCAACCGCTCCCTAGCTAACCACCGGCTTGTCGCGGCTGCGCCCGAAACCGACCCACTGACTCCCGACGTACCGTATGGGCTATGGGCGGCCAGGCTGCGTGCGCAAGGCGTAGTGGCCATCCCCCTTCCTTGAACCCTCTTTTATTTAATACTTAAAATTATTATTATTATTTATTTATTTATTTTCAACTGACGCCTGCCTTAGTGCCTAGCCACTGGTGCTGAGCAAGGAGCCCAGTACCTGGACTGCAGTACCAGCATGGCCTGTAGGTGTCGCCCTCTCTCAGACCAGGACCTGCTAGAGCGCCGAAGGGCAGTGAGCCGCACTGTGGAGCCGATGGCCGGCGTGACCGATGCGCTGCGCGCGATGGTATGAGAGCGGGAGTGTGACTCGCCGCAACGGAGCCACAGGTGAGGAGGCTGTTGTACAGTTTAGCCTGGGGGACGCTGCATGTGGGAGCGGGGTGCCTGGAGCGGATCGGAAGTGCGGGCAGTCACAGGTGCGGCTGGGGACCGGCGGGCACGCCCGGCAGCATGACATGACATAAATAACGAGACGGGTGTACAGCCACCCGGCCTACCTATTCTCTGCAGCGATGAGCCTGACGCCGCCGACCGCACGAACTAACAACGAGACACGCGACCTCTCTGGAAGGACAGCCAACCCACGAGCCGATTCGAAAGCATTCGAACCGACAAGTGGGGGCAGGAGAGCCAGGTTTAAATAATTAAAGCCCCGCCTCCCCTCACACAAACACGGCGCTCTTAATTGCCTACCACTAATATTAATATTATTGGAAAGGGGGGTGATAGATCTCCTATTGTTATCTTCTATATTCCTAACTGTGAATGGTTTAACTATATTCCCATTGTTCGTGATAGTGCTTACTTATCATATTCTATATCCACTTTTATTATATTTTATAGATGTCAAAATACTCCCGCTTTCCAGCACGTGTGACTCTCACCAGGTATGTATATTATATTATTTAGTTTTATTTTATTATTATTAGTTTAATTTTTATATGTGTTTTTTAATTTTAAAATTTTAATTTTTTTTTGTATTTTTCCTATATTGATTTACACTTTTTGGTACTGTTTGTGGAGGTCCCTCTCAGATGGTATAATTTATTGGTTATAGCATAGAGATGCATCTTATGTACATTACATTGTAATTATATTGGGGTGCCTAGTTCCATGCCTCTTTTATCTCTTTAATGAAGTTCTATAATGATCTAGTTTTTACAGTATTAATTATTACAAGTGTTTTTGGAATCTCTTTCATAGAAATGATGCATACATAAATCCCTCATTAAGACCGTGCGGGGTTAGACTATGTAGGCGGTATATCCACCGAGCTTCCTCCTGCTGTAGCCATATATCCAAATTGCCCAACCTTGGGCCTAATTTTAATTTTTGGATCCCCCATACTATTCAGCTCTGGGTGCTTCCATTATGTGTATTTTGCACGTGTCTTGCAAGGGGTGTATCACTATGCGCATTAATAGCGCTATTTCCACGAACAATGGGAATATAGTTAAACCATTCACAGTTAGGAATATAGAAGATAACAATAGGAGATCTATCACCCCCCTTTCCAATAATATTAATATTAATAACTAATTATAATATCAATAATTGAAGGACCCCATAAGTATACCATGGGAAATATGAAGGAACAGGAGATGGAAATCCTGTATTCCCGACCAGGTATCATAAGCACAGGGGATACTCCACACCATACACACTAGAATATTAGGAGACCGAGGAATAGGATATAATAGCACTAGGAGGAGGAGCACTCCACTGCCAACAATGCACTAAATCATATAACAAAATTATTTATAAAAAGCATCCAGATGGGAAAACTAAAAATAATAAAAAAAATAGGTGCCGCAGGTAAGCAAAGAACAATTAATCCATCCTTACATACAGGTGCGTTGATATTAGGAAATATGGCAAATCTTATAAAGTATTGCATATGTTCATCAGTATGCTAACATGTGAGAACAGCAAATAATCTGAACGCATGTGTATAATACTTGAGGGAGCAAAGGTAGGTCATAAAGTATATGAGCATGCGCCACCTTAGTATGATTCCAGTGATCAGAAAGAGAACCGCATTTAAGCGCTTGAAAATCAGACCAAGTGTAAGTGTCTAGAGCACAGGAACCAAGAGCCTGAGCATGCCCAGTGATAAAAAGGTAGGTATGACCGGCACTAAGTCCGGACGCATGCGCACTGAGATTTGAAGAAAAGCCGAACGAATCACTAAGTCCTGGAGCATGCGCAAAGAACATATGGCATGAATGACCGGCACCAAGTCCAGACGCAGGCGCCTTACCAGCAAATGGAAATGAAAGGTATCATCAGAGTGTCTGGGCATGCGGGTTAAGGGAGAACTAGCGACTTGCACTAAATCTATGCGCACGGAGGGACAGCGCAGCTGAGTGCTGGTTAGAGGAGAGAGAGGTGGGAGGATCTAACCACCGAACACCTTACCTAACGCAAGTACTGATTGGTTGGAGGAATATGGAGTATAGCAAGAGAGATGCACATAGGGCAATGCAATCATGACACTCATTGGGAGGTGTTATAAGCCTAGTCCCGCCCCCAACACAAACACTGCCCATTCCCCTGAAGACGCCAAGTGTGCTTGGCGAAACATGTCGGGGGGCAGAGTGTGCTAAATGTGATTTTAGGCAGTGAGTGCTACGCCAAGCAAAAATGTATTACATGCCAGTTAATACTTAGTACACTGGGAAAACGCCCATACCTAAGAGGAGCGCACTGTGGAAATAACAGTGTGCTTTAAATCAACAGTGACCACTGTTAAATTGTGATAGCAGGAACTACTAAAGGGAAAAAGTTTGAGTGCCCCCCAGTGGCCAATAAGTATATAAATATAAGATACAATTGCAATAGGGCAGGCACCACTGATAATTTTAATGTGTGAGTTCTAGTTATATATGTTTTATGGGTATATAATAAACGTTAAATTTTAAATTGACACATTCAGTAGCACGTGTCAACCCAGAGACAAATAATGGTCTCCTTGACCAATTGAAAATATCCAGTACACTGAGTCTCAACACGTGCTAGCGGGTCTTATGTAATTCCTTTATTCCCTCATTATCCCAATTACAATGAGCAGATAAAAGGTCCAAAGTTAATTTCAAGAGTGCTATTTGCATTTGGAATCTGTTGCTGTCAACTCTCAAGATGAGATCCAAAGAGCTGTCACTATCAGTGAAGCAAGCCATCATTAGGCTGAAAAAACAAAACAAACCCATCAGAGAGATTGCAAAAACATTAGGCGTGGCCAAAACAACTGTTTGGAACATTCTTAAAAAGAAGGAACGCACCGGTGAGCTCAGCAATTAGATTAGAGTTTGCCAAACGACATCTAAAAAAGCCTCCACAGTTCTGGAACAGCATCCTATGGACAGATGAGACCAAGATTAACTTGTACCAGAGTGATGGGAAGAGAAGAGTATGGCGAAGGAAAGGAACTGCTCATGATCCTAAGCATACCACCTCATCAGTGAAGCATGGTGGTGATAGTGTCATGGCGTGGGCATGTGTGGCTGCCAATGGAACTGGTTCTCTTGTATTTATTGATGATGTGACTGCTGACAAAAGCAGCAGGATGAATTCTGAAGTGTTTCGGGCAATATTATCTGCTCATATTCAGCCAAATGCTTCAGAACTCATTGGACGGCGCTTCACAGTGCAGATGGACAATGACCCAAAGCATACTGCAAAAGCAACCAAAGAGTTTTTTAAGGGAAAGAAGTGGAATGTTATGCATCGGCCAAGTCAATCACCTGACCTGAATCCAATTGAGCATGCATTTCACTTGCTGAAGACAAAACTGAAAGGAAAATGCCCCAAGAACAAGCAGGAACTGAAGACAGTTGCAGGAGAGGCCTGGCAGAGCATCACCAGGGATAAAACCCAGCGTCTGGTGATGTCTATGCGTTCCACACTTCAGGCTGTAATTGACTGCAAAGGATTTTCAACCAAGTATTAAAAAGTGAAAGTTTGATTTATGATTATTATTCTGTCCCATTACTTTTGGTTCCTTAACAAGTGGGAGGCACATATGCAAACTGTTGTAATTCCTACATCGTTCCCCTGATTTGGATGTAAATACCCTTAAATTAAAGCTGACAGTCTGCAGTTAAAGCACATCTTGTTTGTTTCATTTCAAATCCATTGTGGTGTATAGAGCCAAAAATTTTAGAATTGTGTCGATGTCCCAATATTTATGGACCTGACTGTATATGCCATAAGTGCTTAAGATGGGAATTCCCCTTCAACAGTGATGGCCACATTCCAACTTCAGGGTACGTCCAAACCGAGTAGATGTGCTGCTTATGTGCAGGAAGTAAAAAAAAAAATATGATTTTAAGAAAATGCACGCAAAACAATCTGCTGTGTGATTTTTATGCTACCGATTTTACCCTTTTACAATTCCACTGCCCATACCCTAAGGAGCATATTCAGACACTGATAATACACATCAGAAAAATCTGGTATGTATATTTGCCATGGAATCCACAGCTGAAATCTCAAGCTGACCCTCAGATTTCTGCTACACATGAATATTGTGGATCCAACTGTGAATTAGCCTCAAAAGATCCAATTGTGAATTAGTTTCTAAAGATCCCCCCTCCCTTCCTGCTGTAGGCAAAGGAACCAGAAGAGAAGAGGAGTGCCACCATTGTGATTTTTGTTTTTTCTAATGGTACAGCCACATGCCCCCTCAAGATTACCATTACCCCATTGCCAGTACAACCTCTAAGTTTGCTTCAGTCGGCACTCCTCCTCTTCTTCGCCTACCCATTGTTCTGGCCCTAGTGACATCCACAGTAACCTATAAGAGTAATGACTAAGTAGTAGCTGCCATATAATATTTTGGCCAAACAGGGGCTGATGCTGTTATGGGGTTTGGCTGGTTAGGTGCGTAGCACAATATGCCAGTTATTGCTGTTGTGGCCTGCAATCTCTTGAAATGCCCCTTTGTATGAGAATTACATAAAGGGGGCACATGGGGGCAACAGTTGACCACTATATACATGTTAATCTAATAATTAAAGTTACAGTAACCCTTAACTACCTATGAAGAGTACCTCGTGGTGCAGCAGGTGACTGGCAGTTGGATCCAACGAACTGTTAGAAAAGGAGAGAAAAATGGTCACGTGGCATTCCCATATGACACAAGAAGAAAGTTGCCAACCCACTTCTCCAACCCCAACCGCTATCCTGCTCTACAAGTTGAAGAACACTTCTTTTGCCATCTGCTTTTCCACTTTTTTCCAACATCATCTAATACCGATGATATGTGATCAGGAATATCCATCTCCTCCTCTCTCTGTATCTTGCAGACTTTTCTCAGACATGGAGACTTTGAAGGACGATTTGGAAGACGTAAAAATTGCAAAATATAAGGATGGTAATCACTGAGACCTGGCCCCCTAAGGGGTGCATAAAAAAGTTTGACTTTCATATTATTCATACTACTTTCATAGTCAACTACATGAAAAGGGAGGAACTGTAGTACCAGTAACTTGGCCAAGTGCTGCATGTTCAGCTTCTGCGCCATTGGATGAATAAACGCATACTGTTGTCTTTTTGCAATCACCTCGGTGATTGATTGCTGTTGAAACAAGTAACGAGGAGAAGGAGGAGCATCAGGGGCAATAGATGACATTGAACTCCATGGGAAGGAACAACAGCTTTGTTTTGCTGACGTTGACGAGCCCTGACTGCTGCAGAAGGGATGCGGTCCAGTGGGAGATGCAGCGGTTCCTTTGCAGGGCCCAGACAACTGTCTGTTGGCCATAGTGTACAGTAACTGTACCAGAAATGTAACAGATTAACTATGAATGTTGCAGCAGTTGAACAGAACAAAATGCACACGATGATATATTAGACTGCCCTTTAATACTGAGGCACAGTAATTCTATATATCAACTAAAGATTAACGGGGATTGTGGCAACAGGTGAACAAGATGCACAGGGTGATTACACTCAACCTCCCTACAGTGTCTAAAAACTCTCCCTACGATCTCCCTACACTGTCCCTGCACTCTCCCAAACCAATATTCTACAACAAGATTTCCGCAATACTGTCCCTAGGACTTAAGCACTTGTCACGTCTCTCCCTGAGCTTAGCTCACAGTGAAATGGCAGAGACCACATGGGATGAGGCAATTTATCGGGCTGTGACATCACAGGGGATGGCTATCTGCTAATTGGCTGGCTGCACGACATTATGGGTCATATCGTGTTTCCGGACTTCTTACTTTCACTTTGTAACATGTGCAGTAGCCATTTTAGAAAAGATCCAATTCGTTACCACAAAGCGCGAGGAAATTCAGCTTCATAGGGAATCAAATTTTTACTAAACTTCGGATTGAATTCTGCTTCGGATGCTTCGATTCGCTTAACACTAGTGTTAAGCATAGATTGCAAATGATTTTTAAAACCTCATTTCAGGTTCTCAGATCTGTAGTAAAATAATGAAAAATTAAGTGTTAAATTGGCATATATCAGGAACATTTCTTTAGTTTCTACAGTCATTTGTACATGAAACAAAACAGCCTTGCTAGTTGTAACTGTTGAGTAGTTTGTAAGGCCAATATTTGCAAACGGCGGCCTCCCCCCAGGGCCCTCTATATAACGCGTCCCAGGTGTAGGATATGCCGAGTGGTATGTTGCGGCTTAAAATGTCTCTTTATGTGTGTCACAGTGCTCCTAACTGAATACCGCTGGACCCCAGGCTTTGGCTCTCAAGCAATAAATAGGGGGAATAATTGAGGGATAAAATAATAACTTGAGTCCAGACCTTGAGATGAAGTTCAATGGCAGCTTTACTTTGCATAAACGTTCTCCAAAACGGTTTACAGGCTTTGTCTTGGTTCCAGCATGCTTTAGCATGAAACTGGCAGGCAAACTCCACTCTGCTATATCTGTTTCTATCTGACTCTGCTGTACTGACAGGCTGGCCTGGCTGTATGACTCAAATTCTTCTATATGCTGCACTTCTTCTCTGTAGTCTGAATGTAGGTTATTCCAGGGAACTTTCCTCCTTGCTCCTAAGGCTTTAAGCTTTGGCTTAAAAGGGTTGTCCGGGATCAAACTTATTTTTTTTAAAAACATCTTACTCACCTTTAGTAGCCGAGTCTATGTTCCCAAGGTGATTTTAGGTAGCTTTTACACTGGATCATGGCTCCTACAGTCACCAACAGATTGTTTACATTTATGTTTATCTGTTCATTCACTTCCTGCCGCACTGCACTGTGGTTTCCAGTGCAGAGCGGCATCTCCTGGTTTCTCCTGTGCAAAATTGCCTCTCTGCACCCGCCCCCCTCATACATATTCATGCATTCTGTGGCTTGGAGTAATCTGCCTCCATTCAGTATAATTCTCAATGCCCGGTGACGTCACTGGACTGGAGGGGTGGGGCTTAGCTTTCGGATTTGCGGCAAAGTTACCGCTCCTCCATCCTCTCTGCATAATTACCTAGGCTGTCATTGACGTCACCGCGCTCCCTGAGCAGCGGAAGAGGAGGCTTTGCTCGCCTGCCAGAGACCCGGTACGTCACTGAAGACAAGAAAATAATCACTTCCGGCCAAGAAATATGTTCTAAAGGTACTACATGCATGTTTGTAATGTGTATGTTACTAGATTACTATTAGACAATTGTCCCCATTCCCGGACAACCCCTTTAAGCTCTGGCTGGCATGGGCCCCTGCCCACATTTCCCCTACCTGGGGTTAAGCTAGACTGGAACTAACTGGTCCCCACCCTTCCTGCAGGAAGTAGGGATGGCCCACTCCCATACAGAGGGGGATTAGAATGGAATGGCAAGTTCCATTCTCTCTAAGTACATCTCTGCCATGTTTGCAGCCACCTGCTTGTGAACCAGGCACATTACATGAACAGTTACAAAACATTGGAAATGCACAGTGTGGAGGACCTGGAATAAATGCATAAGATAACATGAGGTTAGACCAGTGGTGGGCAAACTTTTTTGTCAACTGAGCCAAATATTGCCAAAACCACGATTGAAATTTCTTTCGAGAGCCACATTTTTAAAACCTAAAATATTGCGTCAACATTACCAGTAAGGACTATTAGGGCTCATGCTCACGACCGTGTGCCCGCCATTGCCATATTGCAGGCCGCATACGGCGGGTCAGCAATACACGGGCACTTGCCGTGTGCAGCCCGCATCAAGGACCCATTCACTTCAATGGGTCCAGGATCCGGGATATGAGTGCTACAGAGTGCTTCCGTGGTGCTTCTGGCTGTGCCTCCGCACCGCAAAAAGGTAGCGCATGCACTACTTTTTTGCGTTGCGGAGGCACAGCCAGAAGCACCACGGAAGCACGCTGTAGCACTCATATCCCGGATCCTGGACCCATTGAAGTGAATGGGTCCATGATGCGGGCTGCACACGGCCGTGTGCAGCCCGCATCATGGACCCATTCACTTCAGCATTCGTTACTTTTTTGCGGTGCGGTCAGTCGGATGCGGATCGCGAACCCCATTCAAGTGAATGGGTCCGCGATCCTCATGCAGCTGCCCCATGGTCTGTGTCCGTGCATTTTATTTGGATCTTGATTATTATTTCATTTTATCTTTATAATTTTTTACTTTTATTAAACTTGTCTGCAGATGTGGATGTAATGTGGATGACGCACTTATGGGGGATATCTGTGGATGACGCACTTATGGGGGATATCTGTGGATGACGCACTTATGGGGGATATCTGTGGATGACGCATTTATGGGGGATATCTGTGGATCACGCACTTATGGGGGATATCTGTGGATGACGCACTTATGGGGGATATCTGGATATCTGTGGATGACGCACTTATGGGGGATATCTGTGGATGACGCACTTATGGGGGATATCTGTGGATGACGCACTTATGGGGGATATCTGTGGATGATGCACTTATGGGGGATATCTATGGATGACGCACTTATGGGGGATATCTATGGATGACACATATATAGCATAAGATGCTATATATGTGCCCTCCACAGATATCCCCCATAAGTTCCCTCCACAGATATCCCCCATAAGTTCCCTCCACAGATATCCCCCATAAGTGCCCTCCACAGATATCCCCCATAAGTGCCCTCCACAGATATCCCCCATAAGTGCCCTCCACAGATATCCCCCATAAGTGTCCTCCACAGATATCCCCCATAAATGCCCTCCACAGATATCCCCCATAAGTGCGTCATCCACAGATATCCCCCATAAGTGCCCTCCACAGATATCCCCCATAAGTGCCCTCGACAGATATCCCCCATAAGTGCCCTCCAGTAAGTAAAGTAATGTATTAGTGGGGGGAAGGGAGGAGGCAGGGACACTTGCGGCGGGGCCGGTGCAGTGCCCAGCGCTGTGCACACACCGGGGGCAGCTCCTACCTTTCTGCTGCAGGACATTTCGCTCCTCCTGAACGGCGGCCTCTTCACCACTCCTCACATGGCCGGTGTTCTGCCGAAAGTCCGCCGCTGCCCGCCCTTCTGCTGCTGTGCGCAGCGTGACATCTCACCCTCCGTCATGCGCCTCCTGTCCCGCCTGCCTGCTTCATTCATAAAGTGGAAGGAGCAGACAGACGGGGCAGGAGGCGCATGACGGACATTTTGCAAGCAGCTTGAGCGGCGCGATATGGCTGCGCGGCCGCCCACCCGCCAGCCCGAACCAAAGAGCCGCATTCAAGGATCTAAAGAGCCGCTTGTGGCTCGCGAGCCGCACTTTGCCGACCACTGGGTTAGACCATTAGAGATAGTAGCAGGGTGTAGGAGTGGCAACACTACTTAGAGGTGTTACAGATGTAGTCGAGTTAACACACATGCTTTATGAGACGTGTTTTCTAAACTAAATGCGTTAAGCTAACACCTTCAATTGCTTTTCAATGGCTTTTGTTTCAAGATGACACGATGAGTTAAGAAATTTGAGTTAAGAGTTTGTGTGTTAACCCTGCTACATCTGTACATATTGTTATGTATATTTGTTTAGGGGGAAAGAATGTCAAATTACTGCAATTATGTCTGCCCAGATGAATGAAAGAACATGCATAATTGTTGTAGTCAGGCAGCTTTCTGTACAGGAATGAGTCATAACCAGTGTACCATGTAAATACATAAATCTAAGACGTCTCCAGTCTGGATTATGACAATTAGCTGCAGTGATTTTCAAGCTTTCATGGCAGACCAGGGTAGAATGGAAGAAATGAAATGTGCATTGCTACAATATTTATTAATTAGCCAAAATATACTTGAAGGGGTAATCCCTTCTCAGCATGAAATCCTCTTCTGACCTTGCCCCAGCTGGATGCCACGGCTGGAGGTGGTTGAAGCTATGGACACTGCTAAGCAGGTTGTGCGATGCCGTTTTTGCAGCTCCCATCCATGTAAACTGGAGCTACGGAGAAAGAGTAGCTCAGCCGTTTGGCTGTTTCTGTGGTTCCGACCACCTCTAGCTACCACATCCAGGTGAGAAGGAGTCAAGGGCTCCATTCTAGAGATAAGTATAGGTCCCAGAAGATGGGACCCTCATCTATTGGGCATGTAAGTAAAAAAGAGAGAAGGAAACCAGTCCAGCTCACCACTTCTGTAATTCCAATATATCTGACCCCCACGTCTGGGATGATACATGGGAAGCCGCTTCAGCTACAGATACAGCATGCCAAAGAAATCCAGAAGCATGTCCATGAAATCTTTTATTGGGTCATATTAAAAGCATAAAGTCCAGTCGAGTACATCATGGCATATGCGTTTTGGATAGCCTTTGCGCTTCATGGCATGGCTAAGCATAGTATGTGTCTAACTGAAATGTGTAGGCTATTATGTACCATGTTGGATGTTCTGCTTTTAATATGATCATCTATTAGACACAGGATATGCCATAAATCAGGGATGCCCAACCTGCGGCCCTCCAGCTGTTGCAAAACTACAACTCCCAGCATGCCTGGACAGCCTACACCTATCAGCTTACAGCAGGGCATGATGGGAGTTGTAGTTTTACAACAGCTGGAGGGCCGCAGGTTGAGCATCCCTGCCATAAATATATATTTTTTTAATTAAATACCCCTTTAATTCATTTTAATTACATCATCTTTCCATCATATACTAGTAGCTATATCTTTTTCTTAACACAGGAAGAACTCCCAATATAGGACCCATAACTATTAGGAAGAGCAGAGAGTGGCTACTAGTCTAGTCCCTTGTTCTGGAGAACCCAGCCATATGTTACATGAGCGGACAGCCTGGTTCCTGGCATAATGCCAGTACTGTGTTTAACACCCTGAGCTAATTAGATGTCTCCCTACTTCTGCTTCCCCTCTCATGGTCACAGTCACACACACTCAGAAAGTGCAGATGCACCCCCCCCCCTCCTCACTCTTCTACCTATCTACAAACTTTCATATATCCAAATGTACTACTAATCTATGTAAAAATGCAACTATCTAAAGAAAATTACATGCTGCACCACAAATGATAAAAATGGTCTACAAAAGAATAAGAAAATAATAGCTTGTGTGGATATATGCATTTGATTGTGTATGTGTGTCACACTTTCATGTTGTAATGCTTGAAGGGGTCGTCCGTTTTTTTTACATTGATGACCTACCCTCACGATAGGTCGACAGAGAGCCAACTGCTGGTACCTCTGCTGATCAGGGTGAATAAATAATGTGATTTCCTTTCTTAATTTTGGACTACAGTACCTTGTGGCTTGCACATGGCTTTTTTTAGGCTTTTGGCTGTGCTGCTGCCCACCTTGTTGGTGGATATTTTTTGTCAATAGTGGCCCAAATTTTGGAATGCTTCAATGACTTTGAGGTCCAGTACCTGTACCAGAATAATGCAAAAAATATATAAAAAAACACATTTGCTGTTGGATTCTCACATTTTTTTTGTTGTTGTATGCAGTGTATAATGTGATGGAAAAATGAATCGAGCCAGCAAAGGAGGCAATATGGACAATCACAATACATTAGTAAGTGTCTTGTATTAACTTTCTCTACATGATGAATGCCATTTGCTGGAGTGAGATGACCCCTTTCAGAATGTTGAGCTGTAGGAGGAAGGCACTTAAAGTGTATCTATGGTTACAGAAAACATCATAATCACGCTGTAGGCAGTTGTCAGTGTACACTTTATTAGATATCGTGCAGCCAGAAATGTTGTGCTGCCCAGGTGGGCTTTCCTTGGTGAGGAACTGGAGAGCTGTGCTTAGAGGCGACCATCTGCCTAAAACACTACAAAGTTTCCATACCAACAAGGCAGAGCATGACTTCTCTATTTAGTGTTCTATCAATCGCTGTGCCATGCTTCGTCCTCTCAGGTCCTGCACTAGGCATAAGACATTGGAAAAATGGCTAAGTTCATTACAACCAATCCGATTCCACCTTTCATTTTTCAGAGCTCCTCTGGAAAATGAAAGATGAAATCTGATTGGTTGCTATGGTCAACTAAGCCAGTTTTTCTTTGATAAATCTCCCCCTTTGTATACATTTTAGCTATTTTGTTCTGCTAGCTAGCTCAGTGGGACTAGATGGGATTAAATAATTTGACTTTAACATGATGAATTAGGCTCGCTAATAGTGAGCTGAAAGTGTCATTATTCTCAAGTGCTCATTTCTGAAACAAAATGTCTTGAGTGTGGAGAAGAATAGATAGTATCTTACTTGAGGAACCGGGCTCTTGATATTGACTTGGAAGTTTGGAGCACTTGTTCTCATAGAGTTGATTACTCAAGTGATCGATAGATTGCTAAGTGTGGTGTCAGGCAGAAATGTTTGAACTGTAATAAGTACATTTGTAACACCCCAGAGTGGTGTTACCACTTCTGCACCTTGCTACTGTCTTCAGTGATGGCCAATTCGCCGTGTTCGCCTGCGAACACATGCGAGCTGCCATCTTTACTCACAAGTCCGGCGATGCACAGGTAAGTCCTTACCTGTGCCTGCACGCGAGCCAGTCTGAAACAAATGCGGTCACCGGGAGCAGGCAGTTCCGAGAACAGCCGCCGGGGGCCTTCATCTGGCTGTTCTCGGAACTGCCTGCACCCGGAGACCGCATTTCATTTCAGACCGGCTCGCGCACAGACACAGGTAAGGACTCACCTGTGCCTCGCCGGACTTTTCAGTTAAGATGGCAGCTCGCATGTGTTTGCGGGCGAACACGGCGAACTGGCCACCACTGGCTGTCTTTATTGGTCTAACCTCAAGTCATCTTATGCATTTATTCCAGGTCCTCCACACTGTGCATTTCTAATGTTATGTAACTGTTCATGTAATGTGCCTTGTTCACCAGCAGGTGCCAGCAAACCTTGCAGAGCTGTAATTATGT
Source organism: Bufo bufo (assembly GCF_905171765.1). Classification (NCBI taxonomy): domain Eukaryota; kingdom Metazoa; phylum Chordata; class Amphibia; order Anura; family Bufonidae; genus Bufo; species Bufo bufo. Next base: position 70,795,650 of record NC_053395.1, on the reverse strand, counting down.
AGAATGGAGCTAACCATTCCATTCTAACCCCCCTCTGGAGAGAAGTGTGTGAGTCCTATTTCCTGCTGGAAGTGTGGGGACCAGTTAGAACTAGTTTAGTTTACCCCCAGCTAGGGGAAGGATGTGCAGGGGCAAGTCTCTGCTGGACGTGCCCACGCAAGCCAGAGCACATTAAGCACATTAAGTACATTTCTATGGAACAGCACATGATAAGGTTAGAGTGACTTAAAAATCTAAACCTTAACAACTAGAACCCAGAGGATATTTCATTTCTGCATTTTTATTTTTTCACTCCCTGAATTTCCAGAGCCATAACTTTTTTATTTTTCTGTTCACATAGACGTAAAAGGGTTTTGTGGCGAAACCAACCTCGCCACTGGGTTTTGGAGAGGCCTGTTTACCAGCCTCTTGCCTCAGGATTATGGCCCATACTAACTTTAAAGGAGAAGACAGACCGGCCGCACAGCTTAAATCTGTCTTTGGAATTGTATTTTGTTATGTGAGGGTACCCAGATAGCCCATTTTATTGTATTTGTGTATTCTGAGTGCCATTCACCTAATAATATGCACTCAGACTTGAGCTATCTGGGGCTATGTTAAATGTCTGTGTTTTCTGTGGGGGTGTTTGGGTTGTGATTTCTGTCCTGTTGTCTCCACATGTGTATTGGCTATTTCCCTTTGTCCTGTGAGATAATTGAATTGCTCCTCGGGTGTCTCCAGGGCAGAGAGGAGGAAACCATGATGCATTGTGGGGATGTGTTGTGTCTGTGTATCCTGAGTGCTACGTATCTGTCCTGTGTCACAGTCTTCCTTCTGGTCCCCTAGGGGCGTGTCCACCAGATTGGGACCTGCATAAATACGGGCAGGTAGCCCTCAATAAAGTGTTCCTGTTTTATACCTTCATGAAGTCTTGGCTCATGTTTGGGGGATGGGATAACTACACTCTTGGGGATTGCTATATCACAATACTCCCCTGAGTATAAGCTCTTGTAAGAGCTTGTTCATGGTTCCTGCTCTCTGGATTTAGGAGAGGTTCACCCACTGGAGCCTGGAGCCTTGTCGTAGGTCCAGGGTGGGTAGGAGACGGCGAGACCTCCACCAAGCTTCGGCGGTTTGTGGGGTCTGCAGCGCTGACGGTGTCAAGTGGAGTGCTTGGAGTCCTCTGGAAGCACTAGGAGCATCTATTGACGAAGGTACCTGGTCGGGGTGCTAGGCGTTCCGTTACATTTGGTGGCAGCAGTGGGATGGCGTCCTAGTGCGAGGAGAAGCAGCTCATAGACACTTATAACGTGTGGAGTTACAAATTGAGGGCAACGCTAGCACTCGTGCAGCTCCCCTGGGAGCAGAGGTATCCAGCGACTTGGAACAGACAAGTATGAAAGGCTCTGAAGATGACTGGCTGGCCGAGGTGAGGCAGCGAGTGGCCCAGTATGGAGATAATGTGTCCATGGATATATACCAGGCCATCTGGAACCAGGTCACAGCCAAACGACACGCAAGGATGGAACGAGAATTACGACTGGCGAAAGAGAGAGAAATTGCCCAGCGGAAGGAGTGTTACAGCAGCCGAGCAGAGGCTGCATCCGAGGAGGTTAGCAGTCTCCCCCTGAGGCGGCAAGAGGAACCCGAAGTAGGGGTCCTCATAGACTGGTTCTGTGAGGAACCACAACAGGCAGGTGGAGACGGGACCGAGGTCTCTCCACCGGGATGCTGGGCAGCTGGCCCAGACCCTCAACAGCAGCCGGAGTTGCCAGGTGTGGACGCAGGTGGTCCTTACTCGCAAATATTGAGGGACCTCACAGACTGGTCCTGGGAGGACCCACAGATGGCAGGTGGAGATGGGACCGAGGTCTCTCTACCAGTCCTACAGGGATGCTGGACGGTCGGTCTAGATCCCCAGCCATCTCCGCAGGGATACCAGGAGGAGGAGGTAAGCGAGCCCTTTCCTTCCCAGCTACTTCCCAAGCGAGTTCTGGGGGCAGGGGATGAGCCTGCGATACCCACTGATCTCTCTCCCCAACCACAGGGGGACAGCACCCCTAACTCTGATGATGCAGATGGGGCCGCGGTCTCTGCACCAGGCCTACCAGGATGCTGGACGGCCGGTTCAGATCCCCCACCAACCCTGCAGGAATGCCAGGAGGAGGAGGTAAGCGATTCCTCCTCTCCACAGCCGATCTGCAACAAGGTCCTGGGGATAGGATTCCCTGACCACATCCCAGCGGAAGAGCTGGCATCTGGGCAGAGCGCAGTCGGCCTCTGGCCTCCCCTATCCTCTTATCTAGAGCCTGACTCCCCACAGGCTACCCCAGCAGAAGAGCTGGCATCTGGGCAGAGCGCAGTCAGCCTCTGCCCTCCCCTATCCTCTTCTCCACAGCCGATCTGCAACAAGGTTCTGGGGATAGGATTCCCTGACCACATCCCAGCGGAAGAGCTGGCATCTGGGCAGAGCGCAGTCGGCCTCTGGCCTCCCCTATCCTCTTCTCCAGAGGCTACCCCAGCGGAAGAGCTGGCATCTGGGCAGAGCGCAGTTGGCCTCTGCCCTCCTCTATCCTATTCTCCAGAGGCTGACTTTCCACAGGCTACCCCAGCGGAAGCGCTGGCATCTGGGCAGAGCGCAGTCGGCCTCTGCCCTCCCCTATCCTCTTCTCCAGAGCCGGACTTCCCACAGGCTACCCCAGCGGAAGAGCTGGCATCTGGGCAGAGCGCAGTCGGCCTCTGCCCACCAAGTACCTACAGCTCCAAGCTAGAGAGCAACAAGGAAGCAAGGAGTAGCAGATGCCCCCTCAACAGCTGGGGACATACAGAACAGAGCCAGGCCCCAAAATTCAACAGGTCCAGTATTGGTTTGTGGGTGGACTGCCAGACTAACTCAGATACCGACCGGCATGAGGTCAGGTATCTGGTTAGTCTTCCCTGGGAGAGGGAGATGTGTGGCGAAACCAACCTCGCCACTGGGTTTTGGAGAGGCCTGTTTACCAGCCTCTTGCCTCAGGATTATGGCCCATACTAACTTTAAAGGAGAAGACAGACCGGCCGCACAGCTTAAATCTGTCTTTGGAATTGTATTTTGTTATGTGAGGGTACCCAGATAGCCCATTTTATTGTATTCGTGTATTCTGAGTGCCATTCACCTAATGATATGCACTCAGACTTGAGCTATCTGGGGCTATGTTAAATGTCTGTGTTTGCTGTGGGGGTGTGACATTGTGTGTTTGGGTGGTGATTTCTGTCCTGTTGTCCCCACATGTGTATTGGCGATTTCCCTTTGTCCTGAGAGATAATTGAATTGCTCCTCGGGTGTCTCCAGGGCAGAGAGGAGGAAACCATGATGCATTGTGGGGATGTGTTGTGTCTGTGTATCCTGAGTGCTACGTATCTGTCCTGTGTCACAGTCTTCCTTCTGGTCCCCTAGGGGCGTGTCCACCAGATGGGGACCTGCATAAATACGGGCGGGTAGCCCTCAATAAAGTGTTCCTGTTTTATACCTTCATGAAGTCTTGGCTCATGTTTGGGGGATGGGATAACTACACTCTTGGGGATTGCTATATCACAATACTCCCCTGAGAATAAGCTCTTGTAAGAGCTTGTTCATGGTTCCTGCTCTCTGGATGTAGGAGAGGTTCACCCACTGGAGCCTGGAGCCTTGTCGTAGGTCCAGGGTGGGTAGGAGACGGCGAGACCTCCACCAAGCTTCGGCGGTTCGTGGGGTCTGCAGCGCTGACGGTGTCAAGTGGAGTGCTGGGAGTCCTCTGGAAGCACTAGGAGCATCTATTGACGGAGGTACCCGGTCGGGGTGCTAGGCGTTCCGTTACATTTGGTGGCAGCAGTGGGATGGCGTCCTAGTGCGAGGAAAAGCAGCTCATAGACACTGATAACGTGTGGAGTTACAAATTGAGGGCAACACTAGCACTCGTGCAGCGCCCCTGAGAGCAGAGGTATCCAGCGACTTGGAGCAGACAAGTATGAAAGGCTCTGAAGATGACTGGCTGGCCGAGGTGAGGCAGCGAGTGACCCAGTATGGAGATAATGTGTCCATGGATATATACCAGGCCATCTGGAACCAGGTCACAGCCAAGCGACACGCAAGGATGGAACGAGAATTCCGACTGGCGAAAGAGAGAGAAATTGCCCAGCGGAAGGAGTGTTACAGCAGCCGAGCAGAGGCTGCATCCGAGGAGGTTAGCAGTCTCCCCCTGAGGCGGCCAGAGGAACCCAAAGTAGGGGTCCTCATAGACTGGTCCTGTGAGGAACCACAACAGGCAGGTGGAGACGGGACCGAGGTCTCTCCACCGGGATGCTGGGCAGCTGGCCCAGACCCTCAACAGCAGCCGGAGTTGCCAGGTGTGGACGCAGGTGGTCCTTACTCGCAAATATTGAGGGACCTCACAGACTGGTCCTGGGAGGACCCACAGATGGCAGGTGGAGATGGGACCGAGGTCTCTCTACCAGTCCTACAGGGATGCTGGACGGTCGGTCCAGATCCCCAGCCATCTCCGCAGGGATACCAGGAGGAGGAGGTAAGCGAGCCCTTTCCTTCCCAGCTACTTCCCAACCGAGTTCTGGGGGCAGGGGATGGGCCTGCGATACCCACTGATCTCTCTCCCCAACCACAGGGGGACAGCACCCCTAACTCTGATGGTGCAGATGGGGCCGCGGTCTCTGCACCAGGCCTACCAGGATGCTGGACGGCCGGTTCAGATCCCCCACCAACCCTGCAGGAATGCCAGGAGGAGGAGGTAAGCGATTCCTCCTCTCCACAGCCGATCTGCAACAAGGTCCTGGGGATAGGATTCCCTGACCACATCCCAGCGGAAGAGCTGGCATCTGGGCAGAGCACAGTCGGCCTCTGGCCTCCCCTATCCTCTTTTCCAGAGGCTACCCCAGCGGAAGAGCTGGCATCTGGGCAGAGCGCAGTTGGCCTCTGCCTTCCTCTATCCTATTGTCCAGAGGCTGACTTTCCACAGGCTACCCCAGCGGAAGCGCTGGCATCTGGGCAGAGTGCAGTCGGCCTCTGCCCTCCCCTATCCTCTTCTCCAGAGCCGGACTTCCCACAGGCTACCCCAGCGGAAGAGCTGGCATCTGGGCAGAGCGCAGTCGGCCTCTGCCCACCAAGTACCTACAGCTCCAAGCTAGAGAGCAACAAGGAAGCAAGGAGTAGCAGATGCCCCCTCAACAGCTGGGGACATACAGAACAGAGCCAGGCCCCAAAATTCAACAGGTCCAGTATTGGGTTGTGGGTGGACTGCCAGACTAACTCAGATACCGACCGGCATGAGGTCAGGAATCTGGTTAATCTTCCCTGGGAGGGGGAGATGTGTGGCGAAACTAACCTCGCTACTGGGTTTTGGAGAGGCCTGTTTACCAGCCTCTTGCCTCAGGATTATGGCCCATACTAACTTTAAAGGAGAAGACAGACCGGCCGCACAGCTTAAATCTGTCTTTGGAATTGTATTTTGTTATGTGAGGGTACCCAGATAGCCCATTTTATTGTATTCGTGTATTCTGAGTGCCATTCACCTAATGATATGCACTCAGACTTGAGCTATCTGGGGCTATGTTAAATGTCTGTGTTTGCTGTGGGGGTGTGACATTGTGTGTTTGGGTGGTGATTTCTGTCCTGTTGTCTCCACATGTGTATTGGCGATTTCCCTTTGTCCTGAGAGATAATTGAATTGCTCCTCGGGTGTCTCCAGGGCAGAGAGGAGGAAACCATGATGCATTGTGGGGATGTGTTGTGTCTGTGTATCCTGAGTTCTACGTATCTGTCCTGTGTCACAGTCTTCCTTCTGGTCCCCTAGGGGCGTGTCCACCAGATGGGGACCTGCATAAATACGGGCGGGTAGCCCTCAATAAAGTGTTCCTGTTTTATACCTTCATGAAGTCTTATCTCATGTTTGGGGGATGGGATAACTACACTCTTGGGGATTGCTATATTACAATACTCCCCTGAGTATAAGCTCTTGTAAGAGCTTGTTCATGGTTCCTGCTCTCTGGATGTTGGAGAGGTTCACCCACTGGAGCCTGGAGCCTTGTTGTAGGTCTAGGGTGGGTAGGAGACGGTGAGACCTCCACCAAGCTTCGGCGGTTCGTGGGGTCTGCAGCGCTGACGGTGTCAAGTGGAGTGCTTGGAGTCCTCTGGAAGCACTAGGAGCACTATCGACGGAGGTACCCGGTCGGGGTGCTAGGCGTTCCATTACAGGCTTGTTGTATGTTTTTTGTTTTTTTTTGCGGGACAAGTTACACTTTCTAATATATTGCATATGATGAAGTGAGAAGCTAGAGAAAAAAATCTAAATTGGGTGTATTTGGAAAAAAAATCAAATTCTGCCACAGTTTTACCAATTTTGTTTATACAGGTAAAACTGACAGTTAATTTAATTCTCTGAGTCAGTATGATTACAACCTTACTACATGTAACATATTTTTCGCTTTATAAGACGACCCGATGATAAGACGCACCCCAGATTTTAGAGGAGGAAAATAAGAAAATAAATTTTTTCATCAGACCTCATATCAGATCCTCAGATCAGACCCCCATAAATATCAGGACATCACATCAGACCCCCATATCAGCCCTCCATGTAAGAACCCCATCAGTCCTCCATGTCAGACCCCCAACAGACGTCAGAACAGCCCTTTTCTTTCAGACCCCCATTGTCACGCCGGTGACAGGTTTGAGAAGGTCTGAAAGATTATCTGCACATTAGTTATCTGACAGCCTCTTTTGGTTTCACTTTGTCTGTGTGTTGCTGTTTTTGGTTTCACTTTGTCTGTTCAGGTGTGGATCATGTGACCTTCACCTCCCCCTATTTAGTCTGACTTTACCCATCACTCCTTGCTCTGGATAGCTTCATTTGGTATTTGGAAGAGCTGGAGTGTGGTTCATGGTGAAGTCCTGTTCGTCCATCATCCATCAGCCTCAGAAGTTAAGTGTTCCGCTTGTTGTGTTTTGTATTCCCCCCACCTTTGTTGTAGGGGAGAACACCAAAAGACAACAAGAAGGAAGGGAAAAGAAGGGTCACCACCTATAAAACCCTGCTCCTGGCCCTAACTCCTATCCGTATGGGCACCTCTCGATGGTAGAGATGCCCATACACAGGAACCTAGAAAACCCTGGTGGCCCTCAGGGACAACCCGCTCCTTCCCTGGTGAAGGAACCAGCGTCTCGCTGAGGCCTAGTAAACAACAAAGGTGGGGGGAATACAAAAAACAACAAGCGGAACACTTAACTTCTGAGGCTGATGGATGATGGACGAACAGGACTTCACCATGAACCACACTCCAGCTCTTCCAAATACCAAATGAAGCTATCCAGAGCAAGGAGTGATGGGTAAAGTCAGACTAAATAGGGGGAGGTGAAGGTCACATGATCCACACCTGAACAGGGGGTGTGGACATACCAGCAACACACAGACAAAGTGAAACCAAAAGAGGCTGTCAGATAACAAATGTGCAGATAATCTTTCAGACCTTCTCAAAACTATCACCGGCGTGACACCCATCAGACCACAGATCAGCCCTTTTTTTTAGACCAACCCTCAGACCTCAGATCAGCCTTTTTCTTTCAGACCCTCATCAGACTAAAATAAAAAACTTCTCTTACCTCTCCTGCTCCGCAGCTCCGCTCGGTGTCGTGCTCCCCTGTCTTCTCCAGCCCACACTGCACTGTCACCTGACTGCGTGCAGCGTCAGGTCATAGTGTGCGCTCTACGTCCTGACGCTGTACGGGGTCAGGACAGTGGTGCGCGGGCCCTAGCAAGAAGACCAGGGAGGGTGAGTATCAGAAGAGCTTGCATCGCTTCTTCCCCGCTCCCGGCACCTAATGCATACTAGTGAGCGCTCCCATAATGGAAGCGCTCACTAGTATTCGCTTTATAAGACTCACAGCCATTTTGCTCCTACTTTTGCGGAAAAAAGTGCTTCTTATAAAGCGGAAAATACGGTATATAGTTTTTCTTGTGTTTTTTTTTTTCATTTTTTTAATCGCATATTCTGACCCCCATAACTTTTTTATACTTAGGTCTATGGAGCTGTGGAAAGGCTAATTTTTCGCGGGGTGATCTGTAGTTATTACTTATAACATTTTGACTTTGATTTTTTTTTGGTAAGTGAAGCGATTAAAACATGGCAAATAAATTTTTCTGTTAAGTCATTTGCTGTCATTTTTAATAGTTCAGCCCATGATGTTTATTTTTTTGATTGTTTGTTAATTTTTATTTTGGGGAAAGGGTGATTTATATATATATACACTGCTCAAAAAAATAAAGGGAACACTTAAACAACACAATGTAACTCCAAGTCAATCACACTTCTGTGAAATCAAACTGTCCACTTAGGAAGCAACACTGAGTGACAATCAATTTCACATGCTGTTGTGCAAATGGGATAGACAACAGTTGGAAATTATAGGCAATTAGCAAGACACCCCCAATAAAGGAGTGGTTCTGCAGGTGGTGACCTGACCACTTCTCAGTTCCTATGCTTCCTGGCTGATGTTTTGGTCACTTTTGAATGCTGGTGGTGCTTTCACTCTAGTGGTAGCATGAGACGGAGTCTACAACCCACACAAGTGGCTCAGGTAGTGCAGCTTATCCAGGATGGCACATCAATGCGAGCTGTGGCAAGAAGGCAACCCAGCAGCAGGACCGCTACCTCCGCCTTTGTGCAAGGAGGAACAGGAGGAGCACTGCCAGAGCCCTGCAAAATGACCTCCAGCAGGCCACAAATGTGCATGTGTCTGCTCAAATGGTCAGAAACAGACTCCATGAGGGTGATATGAGGGCCCGACGTCCACAGGTGGGGGTTGTGCTTACAGCCCAACACCGTGCAGGACGTTTGGCATTTGCCAGAAAACACCAAGATTGGCAAATTCGCCACTGGCGCCCTGTGCTCTTCACAGATGAAAGCAGGTTCACACTGAGCACATGTGACAGACGTGACAGAGTCTTGAGACGCCGTGGAGAACGTTCTGCTGCCTGCAACATCCTCCAGTATGACCGGTTTGGCATTAGGTCAGTAATGGTGTGGGGTGGCATTTCTTTGGAGGGCCGCACAGCCCTCCATGTGCTCGCCAGAGGTAGCCTGACTGCCATTAGGTACCGAGATGAGATCCTCAGACCCCTTGTGAGACCATATGCTGGTGCGGTTGGCCCTGGGTTCCTCCTAATGCAAGACAATGCTAGACCTCATGTGGCTGGAGTGTGTCAGCAGTTCCTGCAAGACGAAGGCATTGATGCTATGGACTGGCCCGCCCGCTCCCCAGACCTGAATCCAATTGAGCACATCTGGGACATCACGTCTCGCTCTATCCACCAACGCCACATTGCACCACAGACTGTCCAGGAGTTGGCAGATGCTTTAGTCCAGGTCTGGGAGGAGATCCCTCAGGAGACCCTCCGCCACCTCATCAGGAGCATGCACAGGCGTTGTAGGGAGGTCATACAGGCACGTGGAGGCCACACACACTACTGAGCATCATTTTGACTTGTTTTAAGGACATTAAATCAAAGTTGGATCAGCCTGTAGTGTGTTTTTCCACTTTAATTTTGAGGGTGACTCCAAATCCAGACCTCCATGGGTTAAAAAATTAGATTTCCATTTTTTTTTGTGTGATTTTGTTGTCAGCACATTCAACTATGTAAAGAACAAAGTATTTCAGAAGAATATTTAATTAACTCAGATCTAGGATGTGTTATTTTTGTGTTCCCTTTATTTTTTTGAGCAGTGTATATATATATATATATACACTGCGTGCAGAATTATTAGGCAAATTAGTATTTTGACCACATCATCCTCTTTATGCATGTTGTCTTACTCCAAGCTGTATAGGCTCGAAAGCCTACTACCAATTAAGCATATTAGGTGATGTGCATCTCTGTAATGAGAAGGGGTGTGGTCTAATGACATCAACACCCTATATTAGGTGTGCATAATTATTAGGCAACTTCCTTTCCTTTGGCAAAATGGGTCAAAAGAAGGACTTGACAGGCTCAGAAAAGTCAAAAATAGTGAGATATCTTGCAGAGGGATGCAGCACTCTTAAAATTGCAAAGCTTCTGAAGCGTGATCATCGAACAATTAAGCGTTTCATTCAAAATAGTCAACAGGGTCGCAAGAAGCGTGTGGAAAAACCAAGGCGCAAAATAACTGCCCATGAACTGAGAAAAGTCAAGCGTGCAGCTGCCAAGATGCCACTTGCCACCAGTTTGGCCATATTTCAGAGCTACAACATCACTGGAGTGCCCAAAATCACAAGGTGTGCAATACTCAGAGACATGGCCAAGGTAAGAAAGGCTGAAAGACGACCACCACTGAACAAGACACACAAGCTGAAATGTCAAGACTGGGCCAAGAAATATCTCAAGACTGATTTTTCTAAGGTTTTATGGACTGATGAAATGAGAGTGAGTCTTGATGGGCCAGATGGATGGGCCCGTAGCTGGATTGGTAAAGGGCAGAGAGCTCCAGTCCGACTCAGACGCCAGCAAGGTGGAGGTGGAGTACTGGTTTGGGCTGGTATCATCATAGATGAGCTTGTGGGGCCTTTTTCGGGTTGAGAATGGAGTCAAGCTCAACTCCCAGTCCTACTGCCAGTTTCTGGAAGACACCTTCTTCAAGCAGTGGTACAGGAAGAAGTCTGCATCCTTCAAGAAAAACATGATTTTCATGCAGGACAATGCTCCATCACACGTGTCCAAGTACTCCACAGCGTGGCTGGCAAGAAAGGGTATAAAAGAAGAAAATCTAATGACATGGCCTCCTTGTTCACCTGATCTGAACCCCATTGAGAACCTATGGTCCATCATCAAATGTGAGATTTACAAGGACGGAAAACAGTACACCTCTCTGAACAGTGTCTGGGAGACTGTGGTTGCTGCTGCACGCAATGTTGATGGTGAACAGATCAAAACACTGACAGAATCCATGGATGGCAGGCTTTTGAGTGTCCTTGCAAAGAAAGGTGGCTATATTGGTCACTGATTTGTTTTTGTTTTGTTTTTGAATGTCAGAAATGTATATTTGTGAATGTTGACATGTTATATTGGTTTCACTGGTAAAAATAAATAATTGAAATGGGTATATATTAGTTTTTTGTTAAGTTGCCTAATAATTATGCACAGTAATAGTCACCTGCACACACAGATATCCCCTTAAAATAGCTAAAACTAAAAACAAACTAAAAACTACTTCCAAAAATATTCAGCTTTGATATTAATGAGTTTTTTGGGTTCATTGAGAACATGGTTGTTGTTCAATAATAAAATTAATCCTCAAAAATACAACTTGCCTAATAATTCTGCACTCCCTGTATATATATATACACTCACCTAAAGAATTATTAGGAACACCTGTTCTATTTCTCATTAATGCAAATTCGGACACTACCATTTGAATGTCTCAACAGAAATCGAGACTCATCAGACCAGGCAACATTTTTCCAGTCTTCAACAGTCCAATTTTGGTGAGCTCGTGCAAATTGTAGCCTCTTTTTCCTATTTGTAGTGGAGATGAGTGGTACCCGGTGGGGTCTTCTGCTGTTGTAGCTCATCCGCCTCAAGGTTGTGCGTGTTGTGGCTTCACAAATGCTTTGCTGCATACCTCGGTTGTAAAGAGTGGTTATTTCAGTCAACGTTGCTCTTCTATCAGCTTGAATCAGTCGGCCCATTCTCCTCTGACCTCTAGCATCCACAAGGCATTTTTGCCCACAGGATTGCCGCATACTGGATGTTTTTCCCTTTTCACACCATTCTTTGTAAACCCTAGAAATGGTTGTGCGTGAAAATCCCAGTAACTGAGCAGATTGTGAAATACTCAGACCGGCCCATCTGGCACCAACAACCATGCCACGCTCAAAATTGCTGGTATTCTTTCCAATTTGTCAGGGAAGCTGAGACGCTGTGTGGTATATCTTTGGGTATTTTGAATGATGTGCATAAAGTAGCCAGGAGAAGGGCTTTTAGATTATGAGATGGGGATAAGGCGGTTTCTATAGCTACCCAGGGGTACGTTTGGGCATTTGTCCACCATTGTTTCAAATGTGAGACTTGGGTGGCAAGGTAGTAATGTTTGACATTGGGAAGACCTAGGCCTCCAGCTTTCCTATCTCTTACCAAAATGTTATAGGCTATACGGGGTTTACTTTTGTTCCAGACAAAGTTTTTTAAGGCCAAGTGTGCTTTGTGGAAGAAGACCTGTGGCAACATGATCGGAAGGTTCCTGAATAAATACAGTAATTTCGGAAGTAGAAGCATCTTGTATGAAGCAATCCTCCCCAGCCAGGACACCTCACATTTTGCTAATTGGTCCATCTCCGCATCCAGATTCGCCATCAATGGGACGTAGTTAGCATTATATAAAGACCCGATTTGTGTGGTGATATATATCCCTAAATATTTTATCTTGTGGTCTTGCCAATCTAGTGGAAATTGCTGTTTCATTTGTTTCCGGGTTACAACACAAATGTATATTGATACTTCATAAATGTCAATGTATGTCAATGATTTCCTGAAAAACTTGAATAAAAAACTATTGATTAAAAAAAAAAAAAAAAAATTGCTTAAATCACCTTTCTTTCCCATTCTGACATTCAGTTTGGAGTTCAGGAGATTGTCTTGACTAGGACCACCCCCCTAAATGCATTGAAGCAACTGCCATGTGATTGGTTGACTAGATAATTGCATTAATGAGAAATAGAACAGGTGTTCCTAAGAATTCTTTAGGTGAGTGTATATTATATTTTTTTTTTCCCCTAGGGAACGTGCGATCAGCAGATTGCTTCTCTCATAGACTCCAATGTGTTTCACAGGCAGGGTGTCCATAGGAACATAGCTTTGGCAGCCTTGGAGGCACTGAGGCTGCTGTGGAGAATGAACGGCTACCCAAATCTCCACTAGAGGGAGCCATTCCAGCCAGGAAAACACTGCCCTTTTGGGTTTTCAGTCTTGGGATGCCATGGTGATATTTGCCCATGCCATCTGAAGAGTTAAATATCGATGATTGCAGACATCAGCCCAGAGCCTCTGCTGTTTGAAACAGCAGAAACCCAGTGCCTATGGTGCCCACTGTGCTCGAGAGTGGGCCCAATATTTATACAAACGACTTTTCCCACACATATACAGTCAGGTCCATAAATATTGGGACATAGACACAATTCTAACATTTTTGGCTCTATATACCACCACAATGGATTTGAAATTAAACAAACAAAAGATGTGCTTTAAATGGAGACTGTCAGCTTTAATTTGAGGATATTTACATCCAAATCAGGTAAACGGTGTAGGAATTACAACAGTTTGCATATGTGCCTCCCACTTGTTAAGGAACCAAAAGTAATGGGACACTTGGCTTCTCAGCTGTTCCATGGCCAGGTGTGTGTTATTTCCTCATTATCCCAATTACAATGAGCAGATAAAAGGTCCAAAGTTAATTTCAAGTGTGCTATTTGCATTTGGAATCTGTTGCTGTGAACTCTCAAGATGAGATCCAAAGAGCTGTCACTATCAGTGAAGCAAGCCATGATTAGGCTGAAAAAACAAAACAAACCCATCAGAGAGATTGCAAAAACATTAGGCGTGGCCAAAACAACTGTTTGGAACATTCTTAAAAAGGAGGAACGCACCGGTGAGCTCAGCAACACCAAAAGACCCGGAAGACCACGGAAAACAACTGTGGTGGATGACCGAAGAATTCTTTCCCTGGTGAAGAAAACACCCTTCACAACAGTTGGCCAGATCAAGAACACTCTCCAGGAGGTAGGTGTATGTGTGTCAAAATCAACAATCAAGAGAAGACTTCACCAGAGTGAATACAGAGGGTTCACCACAAGATGTAAACCATTGGTGAGCCTCAAAAACAGAAAGGCCAGATTAGAGTTTGCCAAACGACATCTAAAAAAGCCTCCACAGTTCTGGAACAACATCCTATGGACAGATGAGACCAAGATTAACTTGTACCAGAGTGATGGGAAGAGAAGAGTATGGAGAAGGAAAGGAACTGCTCATGATCCTAAGCATACCACCTCATCAGTGAAGCATGGTGGTGATAGTGTCATGGCGTGGGCATGTATGGCTGCCAATGGAACTGGTTCTCTTGTATTTATTGATGATGTGACTGCTGACAAAAGCAGAAGGATGAATTCTGAAGTGTTTCTGGCAATATTATCTGCTCATATTCAGCCAAATGCTTCAGAACTCATTGGACGGCGCTTCACACTGCAGATGGACAATGACCCAAAGCATACTGCAAAAGCAACCAAAGAGTTTTTTAAGGGAAAGAAATGGAATGTTATGCAATGGCCAAGTCAATCACCTGACCTGAATCCAATTGGGCATGCATTTCACTTGCTGAAGACAAAACTGAAACGAAAATGCCCCAAGAACAAGCAGGAACTGAAGACAGTTGCAGGAGAGGCCTGGCAGAGCATCACCAGGGATAAAACCCAGCGTCTGGTGATGTCTATGCGTTCCACACTTCAGGCTGTAATTGACTGCAAAGGATTTGCAACCAAGTATTAAAAAGTGAAAGTTTGATTTATGATTATTATTCTGTCCCATTACTTTTGGTTCCTTAACAAGTGGGAGGCACATATGCAAACTGTTTTAATTCCTACACTGTTCACCTGATTTGTAAATGCCCTTAAATTAAAGCTGACAGTCTGCAGTTAAAGCACATCTTGTTCATTTCATTTCAAGTCCATTGTGGTGGTGTATAGAGCCAAAAATTTTAGAATTGTGTCGATGTCCCAATATTTATGGACCTGACTGTACATCAGCAGTTGTTTAAGGGTTAAAGAGACTTTCCATCCATTAGCAGTATGGCATATTGTTAGGATATGTCATCACTTTTAGATGTGGGATCCAACAGCCAGTACCCCACAATTATGAGTCCACTTGAATGGGGCAGAGCTGCAGACAGCTCCCTGCATAGTGGGTGAAGAGGAGCACAACCATAAAGGTAAAAAGCCAAAGGGACTTCAGTGTTTTCATTCTCAGGATTGGTAATGGTGCCCTAAATTGAAACCAGAACATTTATAATGACATGACATTTCCGGCCCTTGTACAGGCAATAACATTGTGATTTAAGGTCCAATACAAACTTGGAGAATATTTACTAGATGAATAAATAAATATTCCCTCAACAAATATATTATATTGAAAAGTACTTGAAAAATATCAATGTTGCCCACTGAAAGTAATTAACCAAATTTGTAAATCACTAGAAAAAAAACCACTGGGTAACCCAATGGAGAAGATCATGTCATATTTATTACATTGGATTCGGATTGGATTCGGCAATACCAATTTTTTTTAAATTTTAAAATTACTTGATTAGGTGAAGGGGGCACTTTTTTTTTTTTTTTTAAAAAGAACCTGTCATCAACTTTATGCTGCCCATACTAACAGCAGAATAAAGTAGAGACCGGTGAGTTGATTTCAGCGGTCTGTCATTTATAAGTTAAAAGTAAGTGGTTGCCGAGAACCAACATCACAATCATTGCAGACTGGGCCTGGAAAAGAGTCACGGCCACCTCATGACTTCCTGCTCTCCTCGCCCATCTTCCGATGATTGACAGTCTTCTACCTAGTTTTCTCCCTTTCTCTCTAGGAGAGAACTGCCAATCATCAGCAGATGGGCGGGGAGAGCAGGAGATTATGAATAACCATGACTCTTCTCAGGTAGATTTGACTCTTTTCAAGGCCTGGGCTGCAATGATTATGATGCTGGTTCTCAGCAACCACTTACTAGCTCATGAGTGACACACTGCTGAAATCAGCATTTCTGTTACTAAGTGAGGTCAGCATAAAGTTGATGACAGGTTCCCTTAAACCCTGAAACGTTATATATTTATATATATATATATATATATATATATATATATATATATATATATACACTGCTCAAAAAAATAAAGGGAGCACTTAAACAACACAATGTAACTCCAAGTCAATCACACTTCTGTGAAATCAAACTGTCCACTTAGGAAGCAACACTGAGTGACAATCAATTTCACATGCTGTTGTGCAAATGGGATAGACAACAGGTGGAAATTATAGGCAATTAGCAAGACACCCCCAATAAAGGAGTGGTTCTGCAGGTGGTAACCACAGTCCACTTCTCAGTTCCTATGATTCCTGGCTGATGTTTTGGTCACTTTTGAATGCTGGTGGTGCTTTCACTCTAGTGGTAGCATGAGACTGAGTCTACAACCCACACAAGTGGCTCAGGTAGTGCAGCTTATCCAGGATGGCACATCAATGCGAGCTGTGGCAAGAAGGTTTGCTGTGTCTGTCAGCGTAGTGTCCAGAGCATGGAGGCGCTACCAGGAGGAAGGCCAGTACATCATGAGACGTGGAGGAGGCCGTAGGAGGGCAACAACCCAGCAGCAGGACCGCTACCTCCGCCTTTGTGCAAGGAGGAACAGGAGGAGCACTGCCAGAGCCCTGCAAAATGACCTCCAGCAGGCCACAAATGTGCATGTGTCTGCTCAAACGGTCAGAAACAGACTCCATGAGGGTGATATGAGGGCCCGACGTCCACAGGTGAGGGTTGTGCTTACAGCCCAACACCGTGCAAGACGTTTGGCATTTGCCAGAAAACACCAAGATTGGCAAATTCGCCACTGGCGCCCTGTGCTCTTCACAGATGAAAGCAGGTTCACACTGAGCACATGTGACAGACGTGACAGAGTCTGGAGACGCCGTGGAGAAGGTTCTGCTGCCTGCAATATCCTCCAGCATGACCGGTTTGGCATTGGGTCAGTAATGGTGTGGGGTGGCATTTCTTTGGAGGGCCGCACAGCCCTCCATGTGCTCGTCAGAGGTAGCCTGACTGCCATTAGGTACCGAGATGAGATCCTCAGACCCCTTGTGAGACCATATGCTGGTGCGGTTGGCCCTGGGTTCCTCCTAATGCAAGACAATGCTAGACCTCATGTGGCTGGAGTGTGTCAGCAGTTCCTGCAAGACGAAGGCATTGATGCTATGGACTGGACCGCCCGTTCCCCAGACCTGAATCCAATTGAGCACATCTGGGACATCATGTCTCGCTCTGTCTACCAACATCACGTTGCACCACAGACTGTCCAGGAGTTGGCAGATGCTTTAGTCCAGGTCTGGGAGGAGATCCCTCAGGAGACCGTCCGCCACCTCATCAGGAGCATGCACAGGTGTTGTAGGGAGGTCATACAGGCACGTGGAGGCCACACACACTACTGAGCCTCATTTTGACTTGTTTTAAGGACATTACATCAAAGTTGGATCAGCCTGTAGTGTGTTTTTCCACTTTAATTTTGAGGGTGACTTTAATTTTGAGGGTGATTTTGTTGTTAGCACATTCAACTATGTAAAGAACAAAGTATTTCAGAAGAATATTTAATTAACTCAGATCTAGGATGTGTTATTTTTGTGTTCCCTTTATTTTTTTGAGCAGTGTATATATATATATATATATATATATATATATATATATATATATAAAACTATTTAACATTTTGTGTATATAACACTTTGTGTCCCCCATAAGGTCATATATGACCTTTAGGGAACATTTAACATTTTTTTTTTTTTTATTACTGATTTCTCCCGTAACTGGGGCTGACGTATTAGTCCTAGTTATGCCTCATTCACACGTCAGTATTTGGGTCAGTGATTTTCATCAGTAAGCCTCATTCACACATCCATGTCCGTGCTTCAATTCTTCAAACGGTGGCCAGTGATGTCTCCGTGAAGATGTCCTTGATGGATCCATGTTGGGTCAGTGTGTCCGTTTTTTGCTGTCCCTGTGTCATCCTTGTTTCACTGACACTGTACAGCTAAAAAATAGTTTTCAAAGTATCTCTTCCTAATGATCCATGGAAAACGGATGAAACACGGGTGGTTTTCACGGACCCATAGACTATAATGAGAGTGATGGATTCGTGAACATGGACAAAACAGAGCATGTATCAGTGCTAGAAAAAAAGGGACCCACGAATCGTGCTAAAACACTGATTTGTGAATATGCACATTAAGACTACTTTCACACTGGCGTTTTAGCTTTCCATTTGTGAGATCCGTTCAGGGCTCTCACATGCGGTCCAAAACGGATCAGTTTCGCCCTAATGCATTCTGAATGGAAAAGGATCCGCTCAGAATGCATCAGTTTGCCTCCATTCCGTCTCCATTCCGCTTTGGAGGCGGACCATAAAACACTGCTTGCAGCGTTTTGGTGTCCGTCTGACGATGCGGAGGCAATCTGGTGCAATAGAAAACGGATTCGTCCTCCATTGAATTTCAATGGTGTTCAAGTCTTGGCTATGTTAAAGATAATACAAACAGATCCGTTCTGAACGGATGCAGACGTTTGTATTATCTGAACGGATCCGTCTGTGCAGATCCATGACGGATCCGCACCAAACGCGAGTGTGAAAGTAGCCTTAAATGAATGGGGATGTGTGCTGTCGGTGGAGAACACGTACAGCACACGTCTGTGGAAAACTGATGTGTGAATGAGGCTTTATTGTGAGCCAAAACCAAGTGCAGATCTTAACACAGAGCAAGTGCAGATCTTTCCATTATCCCTTATGTCTGTGGAGGCTCTAATCCTGGTTTTAGCTCTCAGTCACTGATGGAAATCACTGAGGCTTTACAGAGGGAATACAGCTCTGTACAGTCTCAATGCAGGGCTGATCGAAGTCTAAGGAAGACCGGGCAGAATATCGCTTCCTGATCTGTATACACAGCGCTCGTTCAGCGCTATCTATACAGCGCTCTAGAAGGCGGGGACCCTTTGTCACTGACAGCGGGCCCCCAGCTCAGCAGCTGCTTGATTAGCATACAGCTGCAATCTCGGAAGGAATGTTTCAGAATGTCTTTTCAGAGATAAGTCCTGACCACCAGAATGTTCATATTCGATGGGCGGTCGGGAACTGGTTAAAGTGGTATTTAAATTAACATAAAAGCTTGTTCTTTGTATTGAAAAATAGAATTTCTACAACAGTTTCTGTATCAGTCCTCATGCTTTGCTCTCTTCTTGTAGTCCGTGAATGGGAGCCTTTATTGTTTACTGTTAGGGGATGAAAATCATGCACAGAGGTGTACACATATCTCAAAGGGCCCGACAGCAAAACTTAGTATGGGGCCCTTGCATCTAGTTTCCCAGAGTGCGTACATCAATCCCTCCCACGCAATGCAGAACATACACAACGCCCCAAAATTCAGACAAATTTACATATTTTTTAAACAAGCGAAAATTTTTATTAAAACAAATAATATTTTTAAAATTGCCTTTGGCCTCATCCACTTTTATGCTATTCTGAACACCATATTTCTCAATGTATTTACACCAGAAAACTAGCAAAAATACATTGATAAATCTCCTGCTTCTCTTATGTTACAAAGCTGACTGCCTGCAGCCACCACAAGGGGGAGCTCATTGTACAGGAATTATTACAACTACCATGGAAGCTGTAATATTCTCATTGCATTGAGCTGTAGAAGAGAAGAGCAACTTCTGTGAGGGCCCCACCTCCCCCTAGGCCCCAAAACAGTCACACAGTCTCCTCTATTGCAGGTACACCATTGTGCTCACCATATTAGAAGACACAACTCTGATAATTGTATTGTTACTGTTATCAATCCTGTCACATGACCAGAACAGAGAAACCTATGGAGAAATTCATACTCACCAGCTCCTCGTCACTTAATTCTGGCTCCCGGGCCCTCCTCACTGGGCTTCCAGTCCCCTTTTATTAACTACCTCATGGACAGGGTCGCATGCACTGATACAGCCAATGACTGTTCTCAATGCTGTGGTTTCCTGAAGCTGCACATCACTGCTGGGTCACGAACAGTCGGGCGATGCTTCACTGCTGAGGACAGTCACACTCATGACCCCGTCTATGTGGCAGGGAGCAGGCGTGCATGGATTTCTCCACACGTACCGTTGTTTCCACAGGTACCGTTGACTGGGCAACCCCTTTAGGGCTCTGTTCACATCTGCATCAGGGGCTTCAGTTCAGTGCTATAATATCCAGACTGGCATGATTATACAATATGCTGGCTATTGTAGATAGTCATTTTGTATTAGGATGCCTGTTTTCTTTTTTTTTATTATTTAGTTTTTTATTACAGTTAAAGGATATATCCACCATCACAACCACATTTTCTGTTGTCTAAAATAAAGCAACTTTTGGTTAAAAATTTACCGTAGCTTTCTTTTTACATCTCCTAGGTAGACCTAGTCCTAGGCTGCAGAGTGAAGATAGCCAGTAAGTTATTCTATTATTATCATTAAATATACAATCTTTATTCCTGATTCTTTACTATAAGCGTGCCAATTAATGAAGTTTTCAGAATTGTCTTGTACAATTTAGTGTCTTCATTGAATTGCTTATATCTTGCATTTTATCAGCTAAACGCAGTATACTTCTCCTAACATGTATCAAACACACCATCTGGTGGCAATTCAAGGTATTTCCATGTACAATAATTCAAATATTTTTGCATTTCACAATCTAATCGCTTTTCAACTTTTACATTATCCCAATCTAGTGGATACACACAACTATTATATAACTTTATATTCCTTTTTTAGAGGTAGGATGAGGAAATTACAGTCATAACCAATTGATATGTTTTTTTTTTAAATGTTTTATTACTTTTACAAAATACATAAAACATATTTTTGTGTCACTAAATTCAAGAGCAAAAGAGAAAATGGAGAGAGAGGACAGCGCCTCATGTGTGGTGTTGCTAGAAAATATTGTATAACATTATATACACTCACCTAAAGAATTATTAGGAACACCTGTTCTATTTCTCATTAATGCAATTATCTAGTCAACCAATCACATGGCAGTTGCTTCAATGCATTTAGGGGGGTGGTCCTGGTCAAGACAATCTCCTGAACTCCAAACTGAATGTCAAAATGGGAAAGAAAGGTGATTTAAGCAATTTTGAGCGTGGCCTGGTTGTTGGTGCCAGACGGGCCGGTCTGAGTATTTCACAATCTGCTCAGTTACTGGGATTTTCACACACAACCA
This sequence comes from Bufo bufo, assembly GCF_905171765.1. NCBI lineage: Eukaryota > Metazoa > Chordata > Amphibia > Anura > Bufonidae > Bufo > Bufo bufo. Next base: position 70,774,628 of record NC_053395.1, on the reverse strand, counting down.
TTTCTAGGGTTTACAAAGAATGGTGTGAAAAGGGAAAAACATCCAGTATGCAGCAGTCCTGTGGGCAAAAATGCCTTGTGGATGCTAGAGGTCAGCGGAGAATGGGCCGACTGATTCAAGCTGATAATAGAGCAACGTTGACTGAAATAACCACTCGTTACAACCGAGGTATGCAGCAAAGCATTTGTGAAGCCACAACACGCACAACCTTGAGGCGGATGGGCTACAACAGCAGAAGACCCCACCGGGTACCACTCATCTCCACTACAAATAGGAAAAAGAGGCTACAATTTGCACGAGCTCACCAAAATTGGACTGTTGAAGACTGGAAAAATGTTGCCTGGTCTGATGAGTCTCGATTTCTGTTGAGACATTCAAATGGTAGAGTCCGAATTTGGCGTAAACAGAATGAGAACATGTATCCATCCTCTGATGTAGAAAATTCAGGGGTTGGCAGCACTACTCATCCCACTCATTTGGGTACTGACCAGAAAATGGCTTACAAGCCAGATGGTGCGCGCAGATAGGGATCCTGGCTGGGGGTCCCAACTCATCCAGACAATTCAATAATCCGCAGCATGCGCCGGTAAATGATGAAAATAGTGGTGATTTATTCACTCAAGCAGCCAGTATACAGCTGTATACTGGCTGCTTGAGTGAATAAATCACCACTATTTTCATCATTTACCGGCGAGTGCTGCGGATTATTGAATTGTCTCCATCCTCTGATGGCTACTTCCAGCAGGATAATGCACCATGTCACAAAGCTCGAATCATTTCAAATTGGTTTCTTGAACATGACAATGAGTTCACTGTACTAAAATGGCCCCCACAGTCACCAGATCTCAACCCAATAGAGCATCTTTGGGATGTGGTGGAACGGGAGCTTCGTGCCCTGGATGTGCATCCCTCAAATCTCCATCAACTGCAAGATGCTATCCTATCAATATGGGCCAACATTTCTAAAGAATGCTATCAGCACCTTGTGGAATCAATGCCACGTAGAATTAAGGCAGTTCTGAAGGCAAAAGGGGGTCCAACACCGTATTAGTATGGTGTTCCTAATAATTAGGTAGTCAGCTATGCCGGCTCCTGCTGGTATATAACCTGACCAGCACACGGGGACTTTCCCTGCACTTCACCGTGTATGGATTGTCCCTTATATATTGTATGGATACAATTACCTATATCTTATGTGGTCTGGTAGTTTTTTTGATAGGTATATGTTTAAAAGGAATTCTCACCTCACTGATCCTGGTCTCCCGCCATTCTCCACTTCCTGACGCAGCTATGATGTCCTGGCATAGGGACATGTGACCAGTCACTGGCCAGGATAATTCAATTCTTATTAATGGCAGACAGTACAACATTACAAATATCTTTTTATGTGTGTTAAGTTAGAAGACAGAATCACTGTACAATTCATGAAAGTATTATTAAGATTCCACCTTTCATTTATCACAGCTCACAAAATGAAAGGTGAAATCTGATTGGTTGCTATGGACAACTAAGCCAGTTCTACTTTACAATAGTTTGATAAATCCCCCCCAATAAGTACAAAATAGAAAAAAATGTATTTGCCTCACAAAAACAGCAGCCAAAATATAGAGTAAAAACGTATTTAGTCAAAAGCTAAGAATGCAGTGCATATAACATTCCATTTTCAAATGACAGATATGCCAAATTATTTTATATACCACAAAGTAATATAAGCAAATTTGTCAAAACCCTATACAGAGTATTCATTTTTAAACACTCATATTTGAACCTTAGTCTAATTTCAGTGACTTAGAAACAGAAAAAGACATGACAAGGAAAGTAGAGAGAGGGGTTTCTGATTGGGATAATCCCATTTTGATACAAGGTTCTCTGAAAATAAGGGGGCATTCACACGACCATATGTGTTTTGTTGTACGCAAAACACAGATCTGCAAAATACGGATGACGTCTGTGTCGCATCTGTTGACTTCAATGGGTCTGTGGTCCGCATTTGTGGTCAAGAATAGGACATGTTCTATCTTTTTCGGAAGGAACATGCAGATGCAGAAAGCACACGGCAGACATCCTGGCTCTGCTGAATATGTGCAATGAGCAGGACACTGGGTCAGTGGGGATGCTATACAGTGGGTCAGTATTTATGTGTATAAGTTCGTGACGCCAGTTGCAGCTTGCGCAGGTACTATAGCAGGGCCCTATAGGAATTTCTGACCTAGAGGAATTGTGAAAAAGTCGCAGGCGTTCCCCCCATTTCATCTCTGTCCAGCCATAGACATCTTTGTTAAGATGGTATGTGAAGATCTAGGCAAGCTCAAAAATAGTACTAATAGACAAGGAGATAAGAATTTAAGTGGGAAGGAATTTAGGGCTTTAAAGGAGCTGAGAGAAATGGAGGGAGTTGTTATCAAAGCTGCAGATAAAGGGGGGAATATAGTGGTGTGGCCGGTAGAAATGTACGAACGGCAGGTATTTAAACTATTGAGGGCCAAAACCTGCTATAGAGCATTACCCGATAACCCCCTTGTCTGCTTTCAGAAAAAATTGGAGATTATACTAAACGCGGCTGTTGAAAATGATGTCATATCCAAAAAGACCAAGGACGGCCTTATGATACAGCACGCCAAAGTTGCGACTTTTTACATCATTCCAAAAGTTCACAAGAGCAGCACAGACCCGCCCGGACGACCTATTGTAGCAGGTAATGAAAGTTTAAGTGAAAACATAAGTAGATTTGTAGACTTTTATCTACAACAGTTGGTAATTAATTTACCATCTTTTGTGCAGGATACTACAGCAGTATTAAATCAATTGGAGGGAATACAGTTTTCAGATGAAATGATCCTGGTGACGGCGGACGTAGAGTCCCTATACACAAGCATACGCCATGAGGATGGCATGAGTGCTACATCTAAGTTTCTAAAAAGCAATAATTTGGAACCATCTCTTAATCAACTGCTCTTGCAATTATTGGACTTCATCTTGCATCATAATTTTTTTGTTTTTAAGGACAGATTTTATTTACAAACACAAGGCGTGGCGATGGGGGTGTCATGGTCTTACCTTCTTGCTGTTCTCCTTCGTTTGACATGTGCTGGCGGCCATCTTGGTTTCTGGGTTTCTTGTAGCCTCCCACCCTGCGGCTCCTCCTTCCCACTGGGAGGAGCTGGATGCCCAGCTCATATATATAGGAGGTCTGTGGCTTCAGTTCGTTGCTTGGTCCTCCTGTGTTCACATGCTTCTAGACTGCTGCTGCTTCTGGTTCCTGATCCTGGTTTCGTCCGACTACCCTGCTGGTTCCTGATCCTGGTTTCGTCCGACTACCCTGCTGGTTCCTGATCCTGGCTTCGTCTGACTACCCTGCTGGTTCCTGATCCTGGCTTCGTCTGACTACCCTTCTGGTTCCTGACCTCTGGCTTCGCAAAGACTCTGCTTCGGTTTCGCCATCCGTTTGGACTTTTGCTTTACAGCTTTATTTTCAATAAAGCCTTCTTATTTTCACTTATCCCTTGTTGTACGTCTGGTTCATGGTTCCGTGACATTAGGACCAAGCCATGAATTCTGACGGTACAGGGCCATCCTCGCTACCCACGCTGGTTGCCAGACTTGATCAGCAGGATCACCTGTTGGGTCGGTTCGCTGTGGCGTTGCAAACCCTGCTTGAACGCACGGCTCATTTCGCTCCCGTTGCCGATGGGTCGGTTGTCGCTCCTGGGCCCGCTCCTACTGCCGCTCCGGTTGTTGCGCCAGAGTCTACCCCGACACCTGTTGTTGCACCTGCGGTGTTTCGGGGTATGACCGGTTCTGCCCCTCTTCCACAGCGCTTTGGGGGAGAGCCAACTCAGTGCCGAGGTTTCCTTAACCAGGTGGGCATTTATTTCGAGTTGCTGCCACATGCCTTTCCCACTGAGAGATCAAAGGTGGGCTTCTTGATCTCGCTGCTCTCGGACAAGGCCTTGGCCTGGGCCAGCCCTTTATGGGAGAACAACAATCCGGTGGTTGCCGAGTTTTCCGGTTTTGTTGCTTCTCTTCGGAAGGTATTCGATGTGCCGGCTCGTGCTGCCTCTGCTGCGAAGCTCCTTATGTCCATCAGACAGGGTTCACGATCTGTAGCTGAATACGCCATTGAGTTTCGTACCCTGGCAGCAGAGGTGGGCTGGAATAATGAGGCTCTGGTCGCTGCTTTCTCTCATGGTCTCTCGGATGCCTTGAAGGATGAGGTTGCAGCTAAGGACCTACCAGTGGAGCTCGAGTCTCTTATTTCTTTCCTGATTTTGATTGACACCAGACTCAGGGAGAGACCTTCCTTTAAGGAGAGCCTGCGGAGGTTTTCTAACAGATTGGCGCCTACGTTTGCTGTCCCACCCGTGCCTCCCTCTCCTCCCACGCCTCCTGGGGATGACTTGTCTGGGGGTGAACCCATGCAGCTGGGGTTTGCTCGCCTGTCCGAGGGGGAGAGGGTACTCCGGAGACGCGAGGGCCGATGCATGTACTGTGGTCTCGGTGGGCATTTTCGGTTGGCATGTCCGAACCGTCCGGGAAACGCTCGCACCTGAGATCCTGTCGGGGGCAGATCTTGGGTGGAGTCTCCTCGTCCCCGGTTTCCCGTGTTGACAAACCACTGATCACTGTTGTCCTCTCCTGGGTCGGGGGCTCGGTGACGACCCAGGCGTTGGTGGACTCTGGTGCTGGTGGTTTGTTCATTGATAATGTGTTCGCTGCCGCCAATTCCATTCCTCTGCAGGCTCGAGGTTCCCCACTGGCTCTTGAGGCGATAGACGGCAGACCCCTTCTGCCGCCACACGTGACTCATGAGACCCTTCCAGTGGGGATAGCCATTGGTGCCGTTCACAGAGAGTCGGTCTGCCTCCAGGTTATTTCGTCTCCACACTACTCGGTGGTCTTGGGGTACCCCTGGCTCCGGAAGCATAATCCGACTTTCGATTGGAGATCGGCCGAGATCCTCTCGTGGTCACCGCAGTGTGGGGCTAGTTGCATCCATGGGTCTGTCAAGTTGCTGTGTACTTCCTCGGACTCTCTGTTGCCTCCTGAATACGAGGAGTACCGGGATGTATTCGATAAGGTGCGCGCGGTTGCCCTACCTCCGCACCGCCCATACGATTGTGCCATAGAGCTACAATCTGGTGCCGTTCCTCCTCGTGGCAAAGTCTATCCACTGTCGGTAGCGGAGAATGAGGCCATGGAGGAGTACGTGAGGGAGGCGCTTTCACGCGGACACATTCGCAAATCCTCGTCCCCGGCAGGGGCTGGATTTTTCTTTGTGAAAAAGAAGGGCGGTGAGTTGAGGCCTTGCATCGATTACAGGGGTCTCAATCGCATCACGATCAAGAACGCTTACCCGATACCCTTGATTTCCGAGCTGTTCTATCGCCTTAAAGGGGCCACGGTCTTTACCAAACTCGACCTGAGGGCGGCATATAACCTGGTAAGGATCAAGGCGGGCGATGAGTGGAAGACCGCGTTTAACACCAGGACCGGTCATTATGAATCCTTGGTTATGCCCTTTGGGTTGTGCAATGCGCCCGCAGTCTTTCAGGAATTCATCAACGATGTTTTCCGTGACCTGTTGCAGCAGTGTGTGGTGGTCTATTTGGATGACATCTTGGTATATTCTGAATCCATGGAGGCCCACATTCTGGATGTCAGACGAGTGTTGCAACGGTTACGAGAGAACAAGCTGTTCGGTAAGCTTGAGAAATGCGAATTTCACCGATCCCAGGTAACCTTCTTAGGTTACATCATTTCCGCTGAGGGGTTCTCCATGGATCCTGAGAAGGTTTCGGCTGTCTTACAGTGGCCCCAGCCCAGTGGTCTTCGTTCCCTGCAGCGCTTTTTGGGCTTCGCCAATTATTATCGGAAGTTCATCAGGGACTTTTCCATGCTAGCCAAGCCTCTCACGGATCTGACCAGGAAGGGCAGTAATTCCCAGGTCTGGCCGCTCGAGGCCATCCGAGCTTTTGAGGCTCTAAAGTCCGCCTTTGTGTCGGCTCCGATTCTGTCGCATCCCAACCCTGGGTTGCCCTTTGTCCTCGAGGTGGACGCGTCTGAGACGGGAGTAGGCGCCCTTCTGTCTCAGCGTAGAACACCAGAGGGTCCTCTGCTTCCTTGTGGGTTTTACTCCCGGAAACTGTCTTCCGCGGAGTGCAACTATCAGATTGGTGACAGGGAGTTATTGGCCATCGTGCAGGCCCTTAAAGAATGGAGGCACTTGCTCGAGGGTTCGGTGGTTCCGGTCCTCATCCTGACGGACCACAAGAATCTGACCTACCTTTCTGAGGCCAAGAGATTGACACCACGTCAGGCCAGATGGGCTCTGTTCTTGTCACGTTTTAATTACGTGGTCTCCTACCTACCCGGTTCCAAGAACATCAGGGCGGATGCCTTATCACGGCAGTACTCCGAGCTGTCCAGGGAGGAGTCGATTCCGACTTCGGTCATACCTCCGAATCAGATCTTGGCCGCCATTCGCACCAGCCTGACCTCTCCCCTGGGTGAGCAGATTTTGGCGGCTCAATCTGGTGCTCCCTCTGGGAGACCCAACGGCTGATGTTTTGTGCCTGAGGAGTTGCGCACTCGGTTGTTGCGAACTTACCATAACTCCAAGACCGCGGGGCATCCTGGAAAGAATCAGCTGTCCTGGGCTGTTTCACGTCTGTTCTGGTGGCCTTCCCTACGTTCCGACATCGCCGCATATGTAGCGGCATGCTCCGTTTGTGCCCAGAGTAAGTCCCCTCGGCACCTTCCGTTGGGCCTTCTGCAACCCATAGCCACCGGGGAGCGCCCATGGTCACACCTGGGGATGGATTTCATTGTGGACCTCCCTGCATCCCGAGGCCATACGGTCATTCTCATGATTGTGGATCGGTTTTCCAAAATGTGCCACTGTGTTCCTCTCAAGAAGTTACCCTCTGCACAAGAGTTGGCCACGATTTTTGCCAGGGAGGTCTTCCGGTTGCACGGTTTGCCCAAGGAGATTGTGTCGGATCGGGGGAGTCAGTTTGTGTCCAGGTTCTGGTGCGCCTTTTGCTCCCAGTTGGGGATTCATCTCTCCTTCTCCTCGGCCTACCACCCTCAGTCCAATGGGGCCGCAGAACGATCCAATCAGGCCTTGGAGCAATTCCTTCGTTGCTATGTCTCCGATCACCAAGACAATTGGGTTGACCTCCTGCCTTGGGCTGAGTTTGCCAGGAACACGGCGGTGAACTCTTCCTCTGGGACGTCTCCCTTCATGGCCAATTATGGGTTCCAACCTGCCGTGTTACCGGAGGTATTCTCTCCCCAGGATATTCCGGCTGTGGAGGATCACCTTTCCGTCCTACGTGCTTCTTGGGTACTGATCCAGAAGTCCCTTGAGGTCTCTGCGCAGCGCCAGAGACTCCAGGCTGATCGCAGACGAGCGCCTGCTCCTTCCTACCAGGTCGGAGACCGTGTATGGTTGTCCACCCGCAACCTCAACCTTCGAGTGCCCACTCCCAAGCCGACGCCTCGCTTTGTTGGTCCCTTCCGAGTGCTTCGCAGGGTAAACCCGGTAGCCTATGCCCTTGCGCTTCCTCCTGGCATGCGGATCTCCAACGTGTTTCATGTCTCCCTGTTGAAGCCACTGGTGTGTAATCGTTTCACTTCCTCGGTTCCTCGGCCTCGTCCGGTCCAAGTGGGTAATCGTGAGGAGTATGAGGTGAGCAATATCCTGGACTCACGCCTGGTCCGCGGTCGGGTGCAGTTTTTGGTCCATTGGCGTGGTTATGGTCCAGAGGAGCGTTCCTGGGTTCCCTCCGCAGATGTCCATGCTCCTGCCTTGCTCCGAGCCTTCCACGCACGCTTCCCTCAGAAACCGTTCTTTACTCCGCGGAGGAGGGGCCCTTGAGGGGGAGGTACTGTCATGGTCTTACCTTCTTGCTGTTCTCCTTCGTTTGACATGTGCTGGCGGCCATCTTGGTTTCTGGGTTTCTTGTAGCCTCCCACCCTGCGGCTCCTCCTTCCCACTGGGAGGAGCTGGATGCCCAGCTCATATATATAGGAGGTCTGTGGCTTCAGTTCCTTGCTTGGTCCTCCTGTGTTCACATGCTTCTAGACTGCTGCTGCTTCTGGTTCCTGATCCTGGTTTCGTCCGACTACCCTGCTGGTTCCTGATCCTGGTTTCGTCCGACTACCCTGCTGGTTCCTGATCCTGGCTTCGTCTGACTACCCTGCTGGTTCCTGATCCTGGCTTCGTCTGACTACCCTTCTGGTTCCTGACCTCTGGCTTCGCAAAGACTCTGCTTCGGTTTCGCCATCCGTTTGGACTTTTGCTTTACAGCTTTATTTTCAATAAAGCCTTCTTATTTTCACTTATCCCTTGTTGTACGTCTGGTTCATGGTTCCGTGACAGGGGGCCACTTGTGCCCCATCCTACGCGAATCTGTTCTTGGGCGCCTGGGAGAGGGAGGTCTTCCATGGTGTCCTCCCTGAGAGCATCGATAGAGTCCATAATTGGATGAGATATATCGATGACATTCTGTTCATCTGGGAGGGCACCATGGAAGATCTCAACAGATTCATGACGGTATTGAATGACAATGCATTGAACATTAAGCTTACGTATAAAGCGGGACGAGAAATTGACTTCTTGGATATAAAAATAAAAGCTAATGTGGAAGGTAAAATACAAACGGAAGTGTATAGGAAAGTAACTGCCGTAAATTCCCTTTTACATGCCAGTTCGGCACACCCTAGGTCCACAATCGATGGGATCCCCAAGGGCCAATTTGTACGTCTCAAAAGAATCTGCTCTAATGAGATGAGCTTCCGCATGGAATCTGACAAGCTACAACTGCGCTTTCAGGAAAAGGGTACAGTAATGAGCAGATAAAGAGGGGTATTCAAGTAGCTAAAATGCGCAAAAGAGAAAAATTATTATGCCCAAATGTGAGAGATAAGACTGATAAAATATCATCGGCCAGTAGCCAGGATATTAGATTCATCACTAACTATAATAATCAGTGGAAAAAGCTGTATGAGATTTTAAATAATCATTGGAATATTCTTCAAACAGATGTGAAACTAAGCCAATGTATTCCTAATAGACTATTATTGACTGCGAGACGCTCCAAAAATCTTAAAGATTTATTGGTGCGTAGCCATTATGTCCCGGGGATAAGAGTGGGACAATCCACCGGCATGAAAGGATCCTATCCGTGTGGGGCTTGTAAAGCATGTGCCAACCTTGATAGATCGACCCAATTTACTAACTCGGACAATACACAAATATATGAAATAAGAGAGTATATCTCATGTTTGACTACTGGGATTATTTACTATGCAGTTTGTCCCTGTGATAAAATATATATTGGCCTAACTACAAGGGAGTTCCGTAAAAGAATACGGGAACATGTGAGGGATATTAAAAAGGCTAAGGACATTCAGAATCTAAATGATTTAAAAACTCTGCCAAAGCATTTTAAAATATTCCATCAGAGCAATCCTAAGGGATTGCGATTCAGAGGCATTGACAAAGTGCATTTGGGAATCAGGGGAGGCAACTACAGTAAAATCTTGGCCCAGATTGAGACTAGGTGGATATTCAGGCTCAAAACCTTGACTCCCAAAGGATTAAATGAAAGCTTTGGCTCCTTTCTTTAAACAGTGGCATCATTTTAGGGGTAATGGGGGATTCGCCCATTTTTTATTATGGGGTCATAGCTGATGTATATACATGTATGGTAATATGTTTTTTCCATTTTTTAGTCCGCCGACATATCTTGAATGTGTGACATTCTTTGTGAAATCTTGATGTCATGAATTCTGCCATCATCTAATGGATCTGTCTGTTTAATTATATGTGGTGGCCACTAATAACTGTGTTTTAGGGTGGTCCGCCCGAAATGGGATTTTATAGATGTAGCAATATGTATTATTATATATTATTATTGTGAAGCGTACTACAACATTATTGCACTATGCACTTTAATTATTATGCACTTATATGTAAAGGGATATAATTAAAAGGGGAAAAATATCTCCTCCTATTTTGTCTTATTTGAATAATCACTGTATCCATTATGGTAATTTTTGTCTGTATTATGTTTAATGAATTATTCATTGTATTATGTATTATGTATTATGTTTTTGTTGTGATCACTGCACTTTTTGCACATCTATGTGAACAGCACAAATGATATTTATTATTATTATTAATGATCACCTAATCATGTGTATACTATGGGACTTCCACATTTTATGTATAGAATGTTACATCTATTTATATAGTAAGATTAGATCCATTTCTATCGATGATGGCGATACACTTATTCTATTTACCCCCTGTCATCCGTGCGCATGACTGCTCGGTCCGGGCGTCTGCTTCCACCTGTCTTCTCATGTGCGGTGGTGGCGATGGCGATCAGCATCATAGGTGTGTGACCGCCCTCTCCCCTGCTGGCCTCAGAGGAAGGGCGGAAGTAGTATGACGTGACGGACGCTGACCGGTCATGCGCCGCCGTAATGACATAGAGGGTTGTAAAACATGACATGACGGCTAATCGGACTCGGGATTGGTAGATGGTCCTTTATCAGTTCTTCCCCCCTCCCTGGTCTTTAACTCCTCCTGAGGAAGCGAACTATACGCGAAACGCGCGTTGAGGAGCGCCATCGCCCTGGTACCTGTCCCAGCCCTGTTGGTATGTAGCCTCATTTATCTATGCACTACCTAGTACTTTTTTGACCTTGTGTTTGCGATCTTGGTATTCATGCACATTAGTTTTTTGAGGCATGCATTCAATCCCAGTAGATCTCTTAATTATTTGGCACTATCTATTTAGATAATTAGCCATTTCAGTTCACATATGTATGGAGATTTCAGAACATTCATCCATCAGATGGGGCAGATAGTAGTGTGATGTAGGATTGTGGTAATCCCTGCTTATTTACTGTCTTATATTATGCATCATGTATGTCTTTTATGGATACAATAATAAAATTGATTTGCATTTTTTCATATCGGTGTGTTATGCACTCTTTTTCTCGGTTGTGTCATTTTGTCTCTGTATAGTGTCAACGGTGTCTCCTACCTGTAGTACGGCTGGACTCCTGTATCCCGTCTCACATGCAACAAATTGAGTGTGGTTAATAGGAGTAACTGAGGAATGATGGAAATCCACACAGATAATAGGATCCAACTTGTTTTTACTTGGTATTATGATATGCAGCTTTGATCCATACAAGTTACAGCTTTAGTCTAGGGTCCCAAAAGGTTTTGGCAATATGTGGCAGGAATTTATATGTATTCTGCATCTGATCATACGCCTATTAGAATCTGGCCGGTATCTATCTTCTGCTCTGTCTTTAGTCTGCTTAGTTTGGGTCTGACTAGCTGGTGAGGTACTTATCTTCTCTTTGTCTTAGGATCTTTACTTACAGGACTGCTCGCAGGGTATGATGGAGGCTTCCTGGAGATCTTATAGTTCTGTGAAGGGCTGCTTTCTCTGTCCACCAGCTGAGGTAAGGGACTCAGGCTGGGAAGGTTGATCTTGGGCCTCAGCAGAGGCTTGAATCCTTGGTTGGGGTCCCTGTTTTTGGGAGCTCCTACTAACACAGCCTACCCCAGCAGGGGGTGGCTCACACACTGACTAGAACTTTCCATCCTCCCCCTGAAGTAGGATGTGGGAACATTCCACTCCTCCTCAGATAGGGGGAAGCTAGCCTTGAATGGTCTATTCCAGTCTAGGTCTATTAACTAACCATGGTCTGCTTACATATTGCTGCCACCTACTGGTGTACATTGAGAATTACAGCAAAAATACAATACAACAGGCCTGGAAAATGCACATTATGGAGAGAGTGATGCAAACTTATACCAGATGACAATATGCATATACCTAACATTATGAAGCAGGGGAACAGAAGTCTAGTGACATACTTCAGGATGTTACATATGCATGCTATTTCTTATTCAGCATCCATAGAAGTGTGCACACTTTGGTCTTATAGCATTATCAGCTGCTCTGACACACCCTTTACAAAGCTCAGGCTATTCGACCAATAAATTGCACACAAACACCCAAAGGTGACCTAAGTAGTCAGGGGTTGGCCGGTTTATATTACTACATGCATGTAGCTAGTAATAAGCATTATTAAACTATCTGCACTCATGTTTTAATGAAGGTCCCCTGACCTGGGTTCTGGAACTGCGCTGGGAAAAAGAAAAATGGCCGCTGATGGAAGATTCCGCCCAATGCATTTAAACTGGGGTACAGTGTAAATGAATGGAGGCTGCTGATGGACTGGCCATGTTCCCAGCGCTGTGTCAGCACACAGGTCAGAGGACCTGCATGTAAACATGAATTATTCATATAAAACTCGGAATCAGACATCACTGGCAATCACTGGCCTCAGCAGTATACGGCACATGACTGCTGAAACCACTGAATGACTTCAGCGCTCATGTGCAGTAAACGGGCATGTCACCGCTACAGTCATGTAAACAAAGCCCGTAATCTGTAGTAAAGTGAGGAACCGCACTCTGTTCAAGGGTGTCATCGGTGCCAATCAAGGGCTTGTTATGCCGTTTATCAAAGTAATAAAGTATTGAGGCAATCAGGTTGAGAGTTTTGCAATTCAAGTGAGGTTTATTTCATAAATAAACCTCACTTGAATTGCAAAACTCTCAACCTGATTGCCTCAATACTTTATTACTATGTAATCAAAGCCCAACCAGGAGGATCAGAGTGGTGGTGCTGGAAAAGCGAGGATTCAGAATGGTGAGTATAACTTTTTTTCCATTATTTTAGTACCTTGCAGTGCTGTTTACCATTACTTTTTGTTTTAACTTTGACAATCTCTTCAAACTTTTTGGTTGTGTGAAAGGAAAAGGCTGACTGTGAAATTAATCGGTATGGAATTTTGGTCACATTTAGATTTCTTATGGCAGAGGAGAACTACGTAAATGAACAATCCAGGTGTGAACAGCCTAAAATCAACTTGTCAGAAATAATTTACACCTACAGTATACATATTCATCACAATATGGTCCATTAACATGAGAAAGGAAACATGTGGTGCTGTTCCTGGGGGAAAAACAACACAACCTTTCTCAGATTCTGGAAACTCATTTAAAGGGGTTGTCTCACTTCAGCAAATGGCATTTATTATGAAGAGAAAGTTAAAGAGGACCTTTCATGCGATTTTATTAAGGTAGATATATATCTGTACTTGTGGGGTACCCCCCACTGATGCTGCCACCCTGCTTGATTTTTTTTAAATATGCCTCCTATGCCCCGCCAGATTCTCCCACTCAGTATGAGCCTCGGAACAATGAGGAGGAGACGCCAGGGTTTCTCAATGGGCGTCTCCTTCTCCCTGGCCGTGCCACTGTCCAATCGCAGCGCAGAGCATCACAGCCAGGGAGGTTTTTCACCCTGGCTGTGATGCTCTGCGCTGAGATTGGACAGCGCTACAGCCAGGGGAGAAGGAGACGCCCATTGAGAAACCCTGGCGTCTCCTCTTCATTGTTCCGATGCTCAGTATTAGCATACTGAGTGGGAGAATCTGGCGGGGCACAGCGGGGCATAGGAGGCATATTTTAAAAAATCAAGCAGGGTGGCAGCATCAGCGGGGGGTACCCCACAAGTACAGGTATATATCTACCGTAATAAAATCGCATGAAAGGTCCTCTTTAATTAATACAAGGCACTTACTAATGTATTGTAACTGTCCATATTGCTTCCTTTGCTGGTAATTTTTCCATCACATTATACACTGCTCGTTTCTATCATTACGACCACCCTGCAATCCAGCAGCGGTGGTCGTGCTTGCATACTACAGGAAAAGTGCCGACCTTTCTGGTGGCTGGGACAATAGGAGTGCACATAGGCCAGCGCTTTTTCATATAGTGTGCAAGCACGACCACCATTGCTAGATTGCAGGGTTTCAACCGTGGAAGCAAGCAGTGTATAATGTGATGGAAAAATCATCAGCAAAGGAATCAATATGGACCATCACAATACATTAGTAAGTGCCTTGTATTAACTTTCTCTACATGATAAATGCCATTTGCTGGAGTGAGACAACCCCTTTAGGGGAGTTTCCAGAATCAGAGCAAGGTTGTGTTGTTTTTTCCCCAGGCACAGCGCCACACTTGTCTGTGATCTGTGTCTGATATTGCAGCCCTTTTCACTTGAAAGGAGATGAGATGTAGTACCAGACACAGCCCATGGACAAGGGTGGTGCAGTTTCTGGCCACAAAAAAAGCTAAAGCTTTGTATTATAAAGGCACTGAATACATATTTTTCACGTATAGAAATGATTGTTCACTGTTTATACATACATAATCCTCTAAATGATGAACGCATTACGGTTGATAATCTATAAAGTTAAAGGGGTTCTCCAAGTTATATAAAAAATCTGGCAACTCCTGTAAATGGACAAAAATAACACATGTATGTATACTCCCCTGTTTTCTCCTCTCCTACTCCCTGCACTGCTCTCCAGTCCTTGCCTTGACTGTAGCAATGACGTTCTGTATACACAGGTCACCACTGCAGCCAGTCACTGGCCTCAGCAGAGACATACCATGCACGGCTGAGGCCAGTGATTGGCTGCAGTGGTGAAGGGCACGGAACGACACTACTCCAGGCAAGAAGATGATGTCAATGGTAGGAGGACTGGAGCCAAGTTCTTAAAGAAACAGCAGAGAAAACAGGTGAGTATCCATTCTTTTGATAGGCCATTTACAGGGGTTGTCCGAGTTTTAACTCAGACAACCCCTTTAAAGAGGACTTGTCATCACCCCAGCCATGTCTGTTTTAGTAGCTATTTGCATTCCCCATACAATAACAATTGTGGAGCATGTTTTCTTTTTGTATATTAACATTTTATTAGGGTTTTTCCAGAATAATCAAATCAACATTGAACAGTGTCAACGACAAGAATAATACCAGTGGTGCAGTACAGAAAATAAGCATAAGAGATAATTTTTAAATACATAGACTGAACAAAAAGGCAAATGCATAATCATATAACTATAGGCATCCAAACGAACACAAAGAAAAAAGACAATAGACATAGGAGACAAACAAACGAGACAGCGGGAGAGGGGGAGGAAAGGAGGGTGGGGGGGGGCTACAGCATAGTGAGAAGTGCCTAAACCCTGGTTTTCTCGAAACAAGGATGTGGAGCGAAAGTCATCCCAGGGGCCCCAGGTCTTCACGAACCGGGACGCATCAGAGGGCGTTACACTGATAAGGTCTTCCAACCTCTGGTAGAGAGCAATTTCCTCAAACCACTCCTCAGGGGAGGGGGGAGAGGTGGATTTCCAGTGTCTGGGGATCACCGCTTTCGTCGCCTGTAGCATGTATTTCAATAGAGATTTCTTATAAGCTGGGGCATTCAGAATGCTATCAAACAGCAAAAAGGTCTCTGGGGAGTTCTGCATGGGCACCCCGGTGACCTCAGTGACCGTTTTGTGGACAAAGTCCCAGAAAGGGCGCAGTACACTACACTGCCACCAGACATGGAGCCTTGTGCCCTCCTCCGTAAGACATCTCCAGCAACAATCCGATACTGTCAGGAACCATCGGTGGAGCAGCACCGGCACTCTGTACCACCTAGAGACAATTTTATAACTCGTTTCTTGAGCTTTGGTAGAAATCGTGGATTTGTGAGACAACAAGAAACATTTGTTCCATTGAGCAGGGGTATACTGCCTCCCTAAGTCACGTTCCCATGCCTGGCAAAACAGGGGAGGGCACAAGGACCGCAGGTGTATAAGCAGCTTGTAAACAGAAGATACAGGACGTAAGACCGCAGAGGGGGAAAGACACATCTTTTCAAAGTCCGTTAGGTTGCGGGATAAATTATGAGTCTTGGCCAAAGAGGAGTGGAAATGACGAAGCTGTAAAAACTCAAAAGAGCCACGGGGGAAGGGGGTCGGAGTGTCCAGTATATGAGATAGGGGCTTCAATGCAGAACCTGAGAGGACATGACAGAACCGGAGTGGGCGGCTCCGCGTGCCCGTAAGTAAGGGTCCAGTCGTCCGGGCCGGGGTAAAGTTAGGATGGTCAGTTATGAGTATGTTTTCTTTTGACTCTATGTTGTGCTGTTCTTCTACTATTCTTGCTAGAAACCTATGGATAAAGGTACAGATGGGTGTTACCAGTTGGGGGGGGGGGGGGTCCCGAGGCAGTTTGACACTATCCAATCAGTGCTGCCAGTGTCACACTGTGCAGGAACACCCCCCCTGTCGTTAACACCCAGAATGGCACAACATAAGAATAGATAGTCCAGAATTATTACATGGGGAATTCAAATAGCTACTAAAACAGACATGTCGGGAGAGGTGACAGGTCCTCTTTAGCCATTGATGTTGCCTTTGTCAGCTGTGTATTCTGACCCAGCTGCTTCCACATACATAAAAGGCAGGGAAAAGAGTCTCTGTAAAGATAGCTTGAAAGGTGTACAAGTGTTTTATACGGTTGGAAAGCATATAGAAGGACAGCTGACCAGCCTCATAGTTCAGGTATATGCCAAGCGCTCGCAGAGGACTTACAATACGTATTGATTTGCTTTTAGAGTTATGAAGAGCTGACAGATTATTATTGAGCATTACCAATCCCCATGATTTTTCATTGCATCCAATAAGAGATTCATTTCCCGTTTTCTCTATAGTGGGATAGGCCATACCAACAACCCAGTAGCCCTTTGTACTAACTTGTACTTCCAAGTAATGTTCTCCTGATGTGAAACCAGTTGTGCTCAGAACTTGGGATGATGCAAATCTCTCAAGAACGGTAGGCTGTTTGGCATCTGTTTTTAGGTAAGAGGCTGCTTTAAGGTCCTTAGTAAGAGCCACCTTACTATTAGCAGTGTTACAGTCCATCACTATATTCAAATCTGCTTCAAGTTGAAAACCTCTCTTTGCCTTCAGTTGAGCTAGGGACCGAACAAAACTGTTCAGACTGCTCTGCAGCGTAACCAATATAAGTACATCATCTAATTTGTGGTTAAAAGTCCCAGTGCTCATGTGTTCCAACTTCATAGTGTTCCTGAAATCAGCAGCATTGCCAAGGATCAGTTTGCACTCTTTTAGAAAGCTTACTGCATCATTAACTCCAAAAAGCTCTTCAATGTGGAGGATTTTTGGACAAAGGTCGTCCTTCCATATCTCCAACTCTTGGATCTTTTCTGATACTTGATCTTCAATGTCATCTTTTTGCCTGCTGATCTCATCTAAGACTTCATTCTCAAGTTCATCAACCTGCTTTCGAATATCCAGAAATAAATTGATGGTTCTTACTTTCAGTTCATTTGCCTTTTCTTGCACTTGTTTGGCTTGGTCTTTGAGATCTTGCACTTGTTTGGCTACATTCCTCCTTGTCAATAATATTTTCTCCAGAATATATTTAAGTTCATCCATCTTCTGCTGGCATAAATTACTAAGCATGTCAACCTGATGTGTACTATGCTTTCCATTATTTAAGCATGATCCACACAAAAAGACATTATCCTGAAAGCAGTAGTATTTCAACACTTCCTTGTGAGCGAGACATTTTCTCTCAGACACCATGTGTACACTGGAATTTGTCTCAGTTAGGACATGTTCCTGTGACTTGCTGTGTACCTTGAGATGCTCCTCACACAAAAAGGCTTCACACAGAAGGCATCTCTTAATGGCAGGTGTGTTAAAGCCAATACAATAAGTGCACAAAATAACCCCATCCTGCTTTGTCTTGTCAGAGAACAAGTGCTCAACAATGTTACAAAGCTTCCGACTCCTAGTCACCTCTGGTTTCTTCTTGAAGATGGTTCTGCATTCAGGACAGGTGTAAACTCCTGCTTCCTTCTGTCTCTGAAACAGATTCTCAATACAGTTCATGCAAAAGTGATGTCCACAGCTGAGGCATACTGGATCTGAGTAAATGTCGAGGCACAGAGAACAGCACAGTTCTTCTCTCACTTTTGCTGATGCCATGTCTAAGATGGTCAAAGAAGAATGAAATTGCAAGCGGGTTGTTGAAGGTAGATAAGAAACTAGGAGTGGTATGGTTGTCATATACTTTATGGAAGCTATATAGTAGCTAGTGTATAAAATACCCATAATTTGACAATAAAAGATGACATCACTAGTCCAGTGAATTGTCAATAAAATGTTATGGTTTTAGGTTGCGTAAAATGCCTAATAAGGACAGTGTTCCTTAACTTGTGGTACTGCTAAATATAGTTCAAAATCTGCCACGATAGTATATACAAAATGTGTATGATGAAACAATCACCTACCTATCACCACTACACAGTACTCATACACAGTATGGTCTGAATCGGATAAAGTTGATTTGTATTATATATGCATGGAGCTGCCTACAGTATCTGTATTAAACTATACTGCATGGTGGGGCTCACTCACGTCTGATTGGTTTGGAGAAGCGTACAGTAGTCAACACTATCGTCACCTGAGCGATAAAATCAATACAGTTGAGCGCCATGTTAGGGCAGTATCCAGGGGGATTGTGGTAAGGTGAGTACAAGTTTTATTTTACAAGGGCCACAAAGGGACTTTTTATATAGTAAGCAGTCATTATTATACCGTCAGGTCCATAAATATTGGGACTTCGACACAATTGTAAAATTTTTGGCTCTATACACCACCACAATGGATTTGAAATGAAACGAACAAGATGTGCTTTAAAGGGATTCTGTCACCAGGTTTTGGCCTATAGAGATACGGACATGCACGGCTAGATCGCCGCTAGCATGTCCGCAATATATGTGTCCTATAGGGCTGTGTGGTTTTAATTTCTTTAAAAAAGGATTTTATAGATATGTAAATGAGTGTTGAATGTGTCCAAGGGGCTGCACTAACCTTCCTTGTGCCCAGCCGTGCCCAGCCACGCCCGCCTGTGAAGGAGCCCAGCACCACATATGTCTCTTCCTTTCATCAACGATAGATAGCCGTAATCTCGCGATGCGCGAGCTCGCGCATGCGCAGTGCCGGTATAGTGTTCCTTCCCTGTGCTGGCATCAGCTTCAGGGAAAGAACTGCGCATGTGCGAGCTCGCGCATCGCGAGATTACGGCTATCTATTGTTGATGAAAGGAGGAGACATAGGCGGTGCTGGGACCTTCACAGGCGGGCATGGCTGGGCACGGCTGGGCACAAGTAAGGTTAGTGCAGCCCCTTGGACACATTCAACACTCATTTACATATGTATAAAATCCTTTTTTAAAGAAATTAAAACCACACAGCCCTATAGGACACATATATTGCGGACATGCTAGCGGCGATCTAGCCGTGCATGTCCGTATCTCTATAGCCCCAAACCTGGTGACAGAATCCCTTTAACTGCAGACTGTCAGCTTTAATTTGAGGGTATTTACATCCAAATCAGGTGAATGGTGTAGGAATTACAACAGTTTACATATGTGCCTCCCCCTTGTTAAAGGACCAAAAGTAATGGCACAGAATAATAATCCTAAATCAAACTTTCACTTTTTATATACTTAGCTGCAAATCCTTTGCAGCCAATTACAGCCTGAAGTCTGGAACGCATAGACATCACCTGACGCTGGGTTTCATCCCTGGTGATGCTCTGCCAGGCCTCTACTGCAACTGTCTTCAGTTCCTGCTTGTTCTTGGGGCATTTTCCCATCAGTTTTGTCTTCAGTAAGTGAAATGCATGCTCAATCGGATTCAGGTCAGGTGATTGACTTGGCCATTGCATAACATTCCACTTCTTTCCCTAAAAAAACTCATTGGTTGCTTTTGCAGTATGCTTTGGGTCATTGTCCATCTGCACTGTGAAGCGCCGTCCAATGAGTTCTGAAGCATTTGGCTGAATATGAGCAGATAATATTGCCCAAAACACTTCAGAATTCCTCCTGTTGCTTTTGTCAGCAGTTACATCATCAATAAATACAAGAGAACCAGTTCCATTGGCAGCCATACATGCCCCCGCCATGACACTACCACCACCATGCTTCACTGATGAGGTGGTATGATTAGGATCATGAGTAGTTCCTTTCCTTCTCCTTACTCTTCTCTTCCCATCACTCTGGTACAAGTTGATCTTGGTCTCATCTGTCCATAGGATGTTGTTCCAGAACTGTGAAGGCTTTTGTAGATGTCGTTTGGCAAACTCTAATCTGGCCTTCCTGTTTTTGAGGCTCACTGATGGTTTACATCTTGTCTGGTGAAGTCTTCTCTTGATTGTTGACTTTGACACACATACACCTACCTCCTGGAGAGTGTTCTTGATCTGGCCAACTGTTGTGAAGGGTGTTTTCTTCACCGGGGAAAGAATTCTTCGGTCATCCACCGCAGTTGTTTTCCGTGGTCTTCCGGGTCTTTTGGTGTTGCTGAGCTCACCGGTGCATTCTTTCTTTTTAAGAATGTTCCAGTTGTTTTGGCCGCGCCTAATGTTTTTGCTATCTTTCTGATGGGTTTGTTTCGTATTTTTCAGCCTAATGATGGCTTGCTTCACTGATAGTGACAGCTCTTTGGATCTCATCTTGAGAGTTGACAGCAACAGATTCAAAATGCAAATAGCACACTTGAAATGAACTCTGGACATTGTATCTACTCATTGTAATTGGGATAATGAGGGAATAACACACACCTGGCCATGGAACAGCTGAGAAGCCAATTGTCCCATTACTTTTGGTCCCTTAACAAGTGGAAGGCACATATGCAAACTGTTGTAATTCCTACACCATTCACCTGATTTGGATGTAAATACCCTCAAATTAAAGCTGACAGTCTGCAGTTAAAGCACATCTTGTTTGTTTCATTTGAAATCCATTGTGGTGGTGTATAGATCCAAAAATGTTAGAATTGTGTCGATGTCCCAATATTTATGGACCTGACTGTACACCATACAGTATATAAATGACACCTAGGCTACACTTACAGTAGATTTACCTATACCATATACATTTATACACATTTGTACCTAGCACTAAAGACATATTTGTAGACATATTATATTTAGTGCTGTCCAGAATACAGCACCACATACCTCTTATATCAAGTGACTTCTCCTCTGATGCAGACCTTCTCTTTCTTCATCTTCTCCTTTGAGAGCAGACCACCATGATGATTTTTCACCCATCTCTTGTCTCTGCAGTTTGACAAAAGACATCTTAGGTTCCTACTTTTCCATCATCCTCCTACCTTCTTAACAACTCACCTGCCACCTTCAATAATAATAATAATGTGCACTAGTTCAAAAATGCTCCCGTTCTGTGTGCCAGTACAAAAAATTCCCTCAGTGCCCCCAGTTGAGCTAATGTCCCCATAGTGCCCCCATAAGGTGTGCAAGTATAAAACACCCCTTTATAAAGCCCCTGGTAAATGCTTACATAGTGCTCCTCTCCTCTTCCCCATAGTGCCCCCATAATGTGCCAGTATAAGATTCCCCCATAGTGTCCCCCAGAATGTGCTAGTATAAATGTCCCTTCTTAGTGCCCCCATAGTGTGCCTATATAATATGCCCCCATAGTGTTCTTTCTCCCTTCCAACACCATAGTGTCCCCATAATGTGCCAGTATAAGATGCCCCCAGAGTGTCCCCTATGTGCTAGCAATGTCCTCAGTAGATGCCCCCATAGTGTCCCCTTTGTGCCAGCCATGCCCCCAGTAGATGTTCCCATAGTGTACACCCATATGCCAGCAATGTCCCCAGTAGATGCCCCCCATAGTGTCCCCAATGATGTGCCAGTAGATGCCCCCATATTGTCCCCATGTGCCAGAAATGTCCCCAGTAGATGCCCCCATAGTGTCCCCATGTGCCAGCAATGCCCCCATAGATGCCCCCCATAGTGTCCCCCATGTGCCAGCAATGCCCCCAGTAGATGCCCCCATAGTGTCCCCTTTGTGCCAGCCATGCCCCCAGTAGATGCTACATAGTGTCCACATGTGCCAGCAATGTCCCAAGTAGATGCCCCCCATAGTGTCCCAAATTATGTGCCAGTAGATGCCCCCATAGTGTCCCCATGTGCCAGAAATGCGATGCAGGCCTCTTCCGGCCTGTGTCCCGCGCTGTATGGCTCAGGCGGCGCGATTACATCATCGCGCTGCCAGCAGCCTAACAGAGGAACAGGGAAGGGAGACGCCTCTCCCTTGCCCTGCTGCAGTGTTCATCTGCATCGCCATCCTGAGGACGGTGATACAGATGAATGTTGGGAGATGAGCGCTTCCACAATGCAAGCGCTCATCTCCCGCCGCAACGGATCGGGATTCAGCCGGTTCTCCGATCCGGTTGTAATTTTAACAACCGGATCTGTAGAACCGGAGCACACCGGCTGAATCCCATGCCTGGATATCACCTCTGGGTATAGATAAGACAGGATCCTCTATTCACAATAGGTGATTGTCAAGAAAGGAACGCTTCCTTCCCGACAATCGTCTGCTCCATCGATCAGTGTAAAGGGGCTTTTAAGGTTCCGGATAATGGGATTGGTCTTATCAGGGTGGGTGTCCCGTTGTAGGCAAGTCAGTCCAGAGACTCTGTAGGGATCAGACTGCTTCATTTTTCTCATTTTTGTGTCATCATCCACATTTTGTATTTACTATTGTGCAATTATTTTATGACATATACCATTAAAGGTTAGGATTTATGGATGTTTTTTTTTACTTCTGTGAATCATTAATGCTTATACCACTTCCTACCAGAGGACTGATAGTCTTCTGGTGGTGTGCTTGGCCAGTGTATGTGACTTGTGATGCATGGGTTAGTAATAAATAATAGTAGTTCAAGTAAAAATGATCCATTGGGCGAGAAATATATGTAAGGCTACTTTTACCCTTGCGGTAGCCAGGGGCGTAACGATTGCGGTTGCAGAGGGTGCGACTGCGACCGGGCCCGGCGGGGGGTCCCACAGTGCTTTTAGTAGACAGTCCGAGCCTGTCTTCCACCTTATATTTTAATTGGCCTACAGTGCGGCTGCGCTACCTGCGCACATCCCCATATCCTCTCCTGCACTGTGCCATCATTTGTCAATTCAATTCATGTTGTCAGCGCGAGACCTGGCGCTGGAGGTCACGGGTCTGGCGGGATGATGGAATGACACGGCGCCACAGAGGGTATGATGGGATTGCGCACCTTAACGAACTCAAGGCCGCAGCCCGCAAGTACAGACAGACGGACGGAGCGGAACAGAGTAGGTAAGTATTATTTTTTTTAATGTATGCATACACCGGCTTCATACTGGGGGGCAGTGCAGCACTATGGTCTGAATTCAGAAAGGGGGGCCCGCGCCGGCTATATGAGGGCAGGGGCAGCAAATCATTCATTATATATTGAGGGTGCAAAATAAAATATATACACTGCGTGCAGAATTATTAGGCAAATGAGTATTTTGACCACATCATCCTCTTTATGCATGTTGTCTTACTCCAAGCTGTATAGGCTCGAAAGCCTACTACCAATTAAGCATATTAGGTGATGTGCATCTCTGTAATGAGAAGGGGTGTGGTCTAATGACATCAACACCCTATATTAGGTGTGCATAATTATTAGGCAACTTCCTTTCCTTTGGCAAAATGGGTCAAAAGAAGGACTTGACAGGCTCAGAAAAGTCAAAAATAGTGAGATATCTTGCAGAGGGATGCAGCACTCTTAAAATTGCAAAGCTTCCGAAGCGTGATCATTGAACAATCAAGCGTTTCATTCAAAATAGTCAACAGGGTCGCAAGAAGCGTGTGGAAAAACCAAGGCGCAAAATAACTGCCCATGAACTGAGAAAAGTCAAGCGTGCAGCTGCCAAGATGCCACTTGCCACCAGTTTGGCCATATTTCAGAGCTGCAACATCACTGGAGTGCCCAAAAGCACAAGGTGTGCAATACTCAGAGACATGGCCAAGGTAAGAAAGGCTGAAAGACGACCACCACTGAACAAGACACACAAGCTGAAACGTCAAGACTGGGCCAAGAAATATCTCAAGACTGATTTTTCTAAGGTTTTATGGACTAATGAAATGAGAGTGAGTCTTGATGGGCCAGATCGATGGGCCCGTGGCTGGATTGGTAAAGGGCAGAGAGCTCCAGTCCGACTCAGACGCCAGCAAGGTGGAGGTGGAGTACTGGTTTGGGCTGGTATCATCAAAGATGAGCTTGTGGGGCCTTTTCGGGTTGAGGATGGAGTCAAGCTCAACTCCCAGTCCTACTGCCAGTTTCTGGAAAACACCTTCTTCAAGCAGTGGTACAGGAAGAAGTCTGCATCCTTCAAGAAAAACATGATTTTCATGCAGGACAATGCTCCATCACACGCGTCCAAGTACTCCACAGCGTGGCTGGCAAGAAAGGGTATAAAAGAAGAAAATCTAATGACATGGCCTCCTTGTTCACCTGATCTGAACCCCATTGAGAACCTGTGGTCCATCATCAAATGTGAGATTTACAAGGAGGGAAAACAGTACACCTCTCTGAACAGTGTCTGGGAGGCTGTGGTTGCTGCTGCACGCAATGTTGATGGTGAACAGATCAAAACACTGACAGAATCCATGGATGGCAGGCTTTTGAGTGTCCTTGCAAAGAAAGGTGGCTATATTGGTCACTGATTTGTTTTTGTTTTGTTTTTGAATGTCAGAAATGTATATTTGTGAATGTTGAGATGTTATATTGGTTTCACTGGTAAAAATAAATAATTGAAATGGGTATATATTTGTTTTTTGTTAAGTTGCCTAATAATTATGCACAGTAATAGTCACCTGCACACACAGATATCCCCCTAAAATAGCTAAAACTAAAAACAAACTAAAAACTACTTCCAAAAATATTCAGCTTTGATATTAATGAGTTTTTTGGGTTCATTGAGAACATGGTTGTTGTTCAATAATAAAATTAATCCTCAAAAATACAACTTGCCTAATAATTCTGCACTCCCTGTACAGAGAGGGGCAAACAATGAAATATATAGAGGGAGTGGGGGAAAAGGAAATACAGTATATACAGTGAGAGAGGGGGCCACTAACAAAAAATTGGCAATAACCATGAGGTCCATGCCCTAGACTAAATGTAAATTTTATTGTATTATGATAGACATGAAAGTAAAAATCAGACATCCTATTGGAAGTGATGTTGAAGAGGATCGTTCACGTTTTTAAAGTTTTTCACGTTTAACCTTTTTATGATGTGGAGAACCCTCTGCTGACAGAATTTTTCTTTTTTTGAAAGATCCCTTGTGTGCCCAGCTTTGATCCCCCAAAGTTTTGGCACCAAATATGTTAATACCAAGCATTGGTACAGGGAGGAGGAGACGCCAGCGTTTCTCCCCGGCTATGACACGGTCCGGGTCCGCTGCCATTGGACCGTTCAGTAGTAACATATTGGGCACCAAAACTTTAGGGGAGCACAGAAGGGCAGACAAAAAATAATAAAATTCTGGCAGCATCAGCGGAGTGTACTTAGTTATTATAATATTTAATATTGTACTACAGCGCATTCAAACCTATAGTGGGGGGTCCAATTCAAAGTTTGGCCTGGTGCCCATAGAACTCTAGTTACGCCACTGGCGGTAGCCTTTTCATGCTGGCAGAGGTCCGGCCGCAGCACAGAAAACATGCCGAGAGGCGGCCGGAATAAAACTACAGCACGCCGCAGTTTTTGTCCCGCCAACTGGGGAAAAGGCTACCGCAACGTGTGAAAGTAGCCTAAGCCATCATGCCCTGGCCCTACTACTTCTGGGATGGATTTTAATATCAAAGAACTGATTTGAATGGCAGCTTGCAGTGTGGGACCATGATATCTCGCTGGTTTTCATGATATCTCACAGCCGTGTCTTTTGATTGCCGTCTACAGTGGGAATGCAGCAGTTAATAATAAACTGTTTATTTTGAGGCAACGCATGGTAAATGTACAGGTATCCTCAGCAGCAAATGAATCATTCAGTTCCACTGTATTTAACATTTTGCACCTCTAACGCCTCATATAAAAAAATTGCTCAAATGGAGCAGGAAGTCTCCAGAGGTTCCTGAGTTACTGTAAACTGTGGTCAATAAAATCTATACGTGGACATGTTATTACTATAGAACATGGTAAAAACTAGGTTATAGTTCAGTATATGCTCTCATAAAAGAGTTACTGGCTCATTAACCCAAAAATCAGACATGGTAGACCTGACTGATACCAATTTCCTTGTATGTTTTTTTTTTTTTTTTTGCTGAAGAAGTTTTCTTGTTTCTCTCTTTTACCTTATACTAGTGTACTTACTCTCATTTATTTTATCTGATTTTGCATTGCATTCATCAGTGTTCCCCAAGATGTGGAGCTCTTGGTCCGTGTGGCTCCTTTGCTTATGGTAGCTGCACATACTGTAGTGCACTAATAGCATGAAATAGGTCATGGCATTCCTAGAACATGATACTTGGGTTAGCACCAAGCCACTTAAGAACTTAGAGGTATTCTAACTTTTTGGTAATGGTGGTCTATCATGATAGTTCTTTCAGATCACATCAGTGGCAATAACTAATATGATAAGTGATAACCAGCATGTATTTACCAAGGACAGAAGTTGTCAGACTAACCTGATTTGTTTTTATGAGGAGGGGGGGTAGAAGGCTGGATATTGGGGTGGCTGTGGATATAGTGTTTTTAGAATTTGCTGAAGCATTTGATACCGTCTCTCATAAACGTTTAATGGGTAAAATAAGGTCTAGCTTAGACAGTACAGTTTGTAATTGGATTGAAAACTGGCTGAAGGACTGTGTCCAGAGAGTTGTGGTCAACGATTCCTATTCTTAATGGTCCTGGCAGGGGCTGATTGGCCATAGACGTTACAGGGAAATTTCCCGGTGGGCCAATATCCAGGGGGCCGGCTAGTGGAAGTTTTTGGAGATATATTTTGTGCTGCTGGCAGTATTTTGTGATGGACTGTGATATTTGGCTCTGTTGGGGTGGTATAATGTGCCACAATATGGTATTGCTGGCCCTTCCTTCCATCAATTTGGACCCAACTACAAAACGGGGCCACTTTTAGTATTGTTTCCAGGGTTCTGGGTTAAGTGGTGTACCCCAAGGTTCGGTGTTGGGTTCCCTATTATTTTACTTATTGATTAATAATATAGAGAATGGGATGAATAGTACTGTTTCTATTTTTGCAGATGAAACTAAGCTGTGTAGTACTGTGAAGTCTATGGAAGATGTCCATAAACTACAAGCTGACTTGTACACTTTGAGTCATTTGCCAAGTTCATGCCCAATGTAAATAAATGTAAAGTTATGCTTCTGAGTAGAAATAATCTACATGTACCATATGTTCTAGGGCGAGTAACATTGGGATAATCACTTATATAGAAGGATTTGTGTGTCCTTGTAGACCATAGATTAAATAATATCATCCAGTGTCAATCAGCTGCTTCTAAGGCCACCAGGATATTGTTATGAATTAAAGGGGTATTCTGGTTTTCACCATCACTTCATAAAAAACAACATGTTATCACTTACTAATAGTGGTTGTTTATCTACAATGCCCCATTTCCTGCACTCTATTGTGGTTACATGACATTTTCCATTCTGTTAGCTCCCTATCCCGATGACATTCAGTCTACATCTGAGGTGTGGCAAGGCTTGTAAGGCTCTGTCCTGTAGATACAACATCATGATTGACCTGCTCATTCTCCTGGACCCTGTAGATGTGATGTCAGCAATGATGCTATATCTTAGGGTGTTTTTTTTTTCCAGCAGGGCTTCAAGCAGGCTTGGATCCAGGGCTACCATCGGGAATTTTAGGGCACCATACAGGAAAACCGTGAATGATTACAGAGATACCATATACTGTTTTGTGATATTTCATTTAAAAAAACAGTAATACTATAAGGCATAAAAAGTCCCATCATGACAGCAGAGCTTTTCTATAGAGGTATGGGTAAGGTGGCACGTTTCCGCTGGTAAAATAAATGTGCTGTGGCAAATGACAAACCTAGCTTTGCTAAAAAAAAATGTAGCTCTTCCACATCTGTGAATCCTTACAAGCTAACTTGGCAAGTGTTCCCAATGGACTTGTCAGGCGACAGTGACTGCATTGGACCATCATAGTAAACATCATTCTGTGTAGGCTTGTCTGAAAGTAAAAAAAAATGCCAACCAGACAGTTACAAATGCCTGGGAAGTCAGTCTTAAGTGGTGCAGTTATGGGAACATATCCAAATTTTAGATTGGTGGGGGTTCTGAGCACTGAGACCCGCACCAATGTCTAGAACAAGAGGAGAGAAGTGCTCGCTTAGAGTGTTCTTCTCTATCCTCATTGCAGGACAGGAAGCAAGATGGACTAAAGCCTCATTCGCACGTTAGTGTTTTAGTCAGTGATTTCCCATCAGTGATTGTGAGCCAAAACCAGAATCGGAGCTTCCACAGACATAAGGGAAAAAACTGCACTTGTTCTGTGTTTAGAGCTGCACCTGGTTTAGGGCTCGTTCACACGAACGTGTGCTGCCCGTTGCCGTATTGCGGATTCCATTTGCAGATCCGCAATAGACGGGCACCGTTCCGTGTGCATTCCGCATCACAGATGCGGACCCATTCACTTCAATGGGTCTGCAAATCCGGAGATGCGGAATGGTGCGGAACGGAAGCACTACGGAGTGCTTTCTGGGGTTCCGTTCTGTGCCTCCACGCCGCAAAAAGATAGAACATGCTCTATCTTTTTGTGGAACGGAGGGATCGCGGACCCATTCAGGTGAATGGGTCCACGATCCCCATGTGGCTGGGCCACGGTCGGTGCCCGTGCATTGCAGACTGCAATTTGCGGTCCACAGCACAGGCACGGGCTTCACACGGTCATGTGAACGAGTCCTTAGACTCACAATCACTGACCAAAAACTGACAGTGTAAATAAGGCATTAACAGAAAGTCTGTGGGCCAGTCTTGCACAGCAAGGAGAGAGAGCATGCTAAGCGAGTGCTCCTCTTCCCTCGTTCTAGCGGTCGGTGGGGGTCTCAGCACCTTTGCTATGTCCCTATGCCTTCCCTATTAAACAAATTCGCAAGAAACAGCCCTGGTGCCAGACATGAAATAATTCCAAACATGATTTTTGTATCAATTTATCATGGCTTCAAGACCTCTGCTTGCAGCCATTCAGTATAAACCTTTGTTGTTTACTTCCAGATGATAAAAATGCATCCTGGTCGTATGATGGACTCATACGTTCACAAACCATTACAAGACCTGTGTGTCCATCATATGAACAGGAAACTTCTGCATACACTCCAAAAATGGAAGGTAAACATGTGACAATCTGTGTCTGGTACAACAAGCATATTTGTTCTGGGACTTTACCTGAATCGTTCCTTATTGTTTTATTGTAAGGATGCAAATGTGACTGCTTATCATAAAATGTATATTTACTGTGTACAAGTGTTAGAAGATAATACATGACACACAGGCCTGATTTATTAAACTGGTTTTGTCTTTATTTTGGAATAAATTGCGACTTTTCAGTCGTTTTACTTGTAAGACAAATAAATCAATAGTCTGCGACAGACCAAATTTCTTTTTTGCTCCTGCTAAGTCAACTTCAGAAATGTAGCTGTTTGTGGGCTTTTCTCTGGAGTATGTTGGTTTTTGGCCTTATTTATAGGGACTTCTCAAAAAATTGTCCCCTAACTGCACCCCACACTCCACCTGCCTTAGCTGAAAATAAGTCAGAATGTGATAAGCTTGCCTGTGCTACATTCAACTCCATTCAAATAAAACGCAGAGCTACAGTATGTGACACTTTCATAAATTTACTGTTACCTTTGCACAAGTTACAGGCAAATGCCACATTTGTGTGAGGGGAGGCGGGGCATGCCACTTATAAGCCGCAGCCTCCTCCTCACCTTACCAGCGGCTCGTTTCTGCGTCACTTCCGGGCGCAGCGGCACTCACGTGAGTAATAGGCTCTGGTCGGCATCGGCATCCCCATCCCGATCCCCATCGGCATCAGGCAGCGGTAAGATCGGGGCCTTGCGGCCTCATCCCAGGGCAGTGGGGGAGGAGGGGGATCGGCACGCCACATGTTTCCTACCAGTTTTTTTATTATTTTTTTTATTTCATATCAGCGGGCGGCAGATCCGGCTTCCACGTGTGCAAAGCCGTGCTCTGCTTCTGTTGTATGTTCATTACAACTCTGTTTATGCTGAGGGAAGTGTTCTTAGCCATCCTATCTTACAAGTGATGTAAAAAAAAAAAGGGTATGGGTCATGTGTATATCCAGACAGGGCGGAAAAACATGGGTTTTTACTTAGCCCTCACAGGGGTCATATCTGCTTGCAGGGGTGCCATCGGTTTGGCATAATATTTTCTTGGTCATGGCACCTCACCTTATGGCGGTCTCTCATAAACTGGTGGACGGCATCTCAAATTATACATTAGTTACTAGTTACTGGGTCGATTTTCTATAGGTCTGTCATGCCCCGGTCTTGAGGGGTCGTTAGGTTACATTTCACAAACGCTTCTTTGTTAAATATGCTTTCCATAGGTTCGTGGGTCCTTCTATCTACCGGCTGCACGGGTTCCTACCAGCAGACGCGGCTACACACATAGTGGGCACATTGGCATCAGGGTCAAGAAAGCTACTATACATCACAGAGGGGGATTATTGAGGTTAGGTGGTATTGAACAGTTGCTAATACTCTGTTTCACATGTTCAGCTACGTTTTATTCACTGCGTCAGCAAGCAAGCAGTTGCCAGGTACAGTAGCATCATGGTTGTGTACTCACATTCCCTATACAGGGTAGTGGTGAAGGAAAAGGAAAACATACACGTTTAAGGCAGGTAGTGGCAATATCCTCAGTTATGCTCAAGCCTGTCACGACTACAGGCTACATCTCAATACATCTGTCACGTTCACAGACACGTTTAAGTCCTGTCACGATTACAGGCAGCAATTCGATACGTCTGTCACGTCTACAGACACGTTTAAGTCCTGTCATGACTACAGGCAGCAATCCGTCAAGTCTGTCACGTCTACAGACACGTAAGTCCTGTCATGACTACAGGCAGCAATCCTACAGTGCATGCCTTGTTTCACTGTCATGTTTCAGTCCGGTCACGTTCAGGCACTTACAAGACAACTTAGGTCACAGTAAATTCTGCGGTGTACACATCTTCCCATATTCAGTCACTTCGGGGAAGGGGTGCTTCGCATGCTGTACGGTATCTCGTGTGATGGTACGGCGGTTCTTGGCACATCGATGGTCCGTGTGACACTGGTGAGTGGCACAAGCCTGGTGTCGGGTATTCACCTTCTGCATTAATCATATTATGTTTTTAGTAGGATGTCTCAAGAATCATTGGTGGGCGATAGATCATCCTCCCGTGGGAGCATGGCGTTGCATTCCGCAAGAGACTCCACACCATCATTAAGGTCGTGGACTGTGCCCAAGTTGATGGCAGAGTTAACCAGGAGAGGCATTCCATTTCCAGCTTCTGCAAGGAAGAATTGTTTCGGATTCTGTCTTCAGATCCGGTGGGCCAAAACCAGCAGGTGGTGTCCATGGATACAATTCAGACCTCGCTTACTCAACTGCACGCGGCCATCAACTCTAGAGCATCATCGATGTCGAACTTTCAGGCCAGGCTAGAGTCAGTCGAAGCAGGCAATACAGCTGCCCGTTTGGTGGGCCAGAGTCCGGCAGGTTCTTCTAGCTCCCAGGCTAGCCTGGCTGGTGGGTCAGGTCCTACACCCTCTATCGCACCATCCCACTTCATTCCAGCCAACATACGGCAGGACATAATTGACGGCAAGGACGTTAACTTAGCATCCTTACTCATAACAGCCCACGAGGCGCCAGACAACAAGACCATAGTCTGTGGGTAGGTTTCGGTTGTCCTCAAATGTAAGGATGTGAGGTTAAACAGAAAACTCAGCATACCGGAGTTTGTCTTAGCCTTGAGTCTATACAGAGATGTCATCTGTACTGTTAACCCTCAGCGCAGGGAAGAGTTAGACCTTTATATGTACAAGGTGGTGGATCTAGCCTATAAATATGGTGGGTCCGCCTTTTATGACTATCACCGTTCCTTCTCAGCGAAGGCTGCAGCGGCATTGGCTCAATTCCAACACATGGTGGATTGGTCCAATATTGATACAGAACTGTTCTGTAGACACTTTGCGGGCCTCAAAGCTCCTGCCTGTTCCAAGTGCAACTCTTACTCCCACATGACAGACTGGTGCTCATATTCAACAATCCAGCACAGTCGCAGGCTACAAATGTTCCTGGGCCATCAGTCAGCAAAAGTGTCCCGGGGGTGGACAAGTTGGGGCGTCCCATCAAGTATTTGGGGAAGTCTCAAATTTGCAACAACTTTAATTAGTCGGCGTGCCATTACAGCCAGTGTAGACTCCTGCATTTATGTGCTATATGTTTCAGAGCCCACCCCTGTGTGTCTTATCCACAAAAAAATCAGGATCTAGCATGACTAAGCGTGGTGGACGTCGGTCTCCTTTATACTCTGTTAGGGTCCCATCCAGATGCCGACTGGGTACAGTTTCTCATCAATGGTTTGTCCGCCGGATTCCATACAGGTCTGTTGGCTCTACCACAGACCACTTACGAATGCAAGAACCTGTTGTCAGCCTCCAGAGACCATGTGGCCATTTCTAAGCTCATTCAGGCTGAATTGGAGAAGGGGTACCTCATCGGGCCATTCAAACAAACCCCCTTTGTTTGTTGGAGGGTTAACCCTGTTGGTGTAGTGTCTGGGAAATTCAGCAATAAAAAAATATTAATATACTACCTGTCAGCCCCACATTCATTACCTATACCTAGCCTTAACTCTCTAATCACTTCAGAAGAATTCACAATAAAATACTCTTCTATTGATGAAGCCATTCAGGTCATACTGAGGTTGGGTAGGGGGGCTTGGTTGTCTAAAGCAGACATCACAGACGCTTTTAAGCTGCTCCAATTCAACCTGAGCTGTGGCAATGGCATGGACTTAAGTGGTTAGATAAATATTACTTTGCCAATAAATTTACCTTTGGCTCTAAATCCAGGCCATGAATATTTGATCAGTTTGCCAGGTCCCTACATTGGATCCTTCAAGACTTATTTCGCGTTGATCACATCATTCATTACTTGGATGACTTCCCCCTGATAGAACCCCCAGAACATACACCCCAGGACCTACAGGTATTACAGTCGGTTTTTGCAGACCTCAGGGTGCCTGTAGCCCCACACAAGGTGGAAGGGCCCAGTACTGCCATTACATTTCTTGGCATTCATCTGGACACTGGCAGCATGGAAGCTAGTCTTCCTCAAGACAAACTGCTCAGGGTTAAAGAGGCGGTGCACAAGCTAGCCCGAGTTAGGGTCTCTACCAAATCGGATCTCCAGTCCCTGCTTGGTATGCTCAACTTTTCTATGCGTATTATACCCCAAGGCAGGTCATTTATTTCCAGACTGTTGAAATTGCTGCCACATGCTCGCGATCAGGATAGTCCAATAGTCATGGATCAGGAAGCTATGGCAGATTTGGTCATGTGGGATAAGTTCCTGACACAGTGGTATGGTATCTCGTTATGCATCCCGGCAGTTTCAAATAACTCTCCAATAGTTCACACGGATGCGTCATCTTCAGTGGGCTTTGCGGCTATCTTCGGCTCTCATTGGTTTGCCGACCAATGGCCACCGGAGGTTGTGAGCTTGGAGGGTTTCTCCAGGTGTTCCCCATTATTCGAGATTTACCCCCTCGAGGGGGCCGCTTGGGTATGGGGACCACTATGGAGGAATCAGACAGTTCTTTTTCTAACTGACAACGAGGCATTAGTCGAGATCCTCTCAAAGGGCAGGTCAGGCTTCACACAGATCATGTCGTTCGTCAGAAGACTGGTTTGGATGTCGCTTCAATATAATTTTCACATCAAGTGTGAACATTATCTAGGGGTAACTTGTCACTCTTTTTTCAGGTCTCTCCACAGGCAGACCGTATACCGTCACCAGCTCCCAGGCTCGACCAGTTAGTGATGGACTAGCAGATCACCTCGCCACCGCCAGGTCTCTCATGACTAAAGCCCTGTCCTGTAACACCCTGAGGACATATAAGAAGGCATGGACCTCGTTCTGTAATTTTAAAAGAACCCATTCTTCGGCAGGAGTAGGCAACATTTCTTACCTACTGGCCTTTGCCGCGTTTTGCCACTCTCACCTGTTGCTGTCATTTAGCACCATTAAGTTATACCTGGCTGGGATTCAACACCATATGTATCTACGGCATCCTAATCCACCCTCCTTGTTTTCAGCACATCCTATTAGAATGTTACTGAAAGGTATCCAGAAGGGGTCCGCTGTGGCCCGCCCTACGCGTCAATCATTTACAGGGTCAATGTTTAGATCACTATCGGATAAACTACGGAAAAACCTCTTCGGTAAGCACACTAGCTTATTGATCAAGACAGCCATGTACCTAGTCTTCTACGGCTTTCTTAGACCAGGCGAGTTCACCTGCGCCACAACATGCAAAAACTATCTGAGCAAGAATCAGCTGTCATGGGATGGGTCATGTTACATTCTTACCTTAACAACTACAAAGACGGCCCGAGCAGGTCAGCTGACAGAAGTTAGATACTTCCCCACTGGTGCCCAGTTATAGTGTTACAGGAGGGGTTGCACTCTATTGAAACAACCTCGGGGGATGCCCCCCTGCTAAGGCTAGATACCGCGTATCACGACCGGCGTGCCGATCACATACGTGACGCAAAGGGAGGAAAAAGGGAAGGCCCTGTCCAAGGGAGAGGGAAAGATGGTGACCCCTAACTCACCTTGCGGCTGGCACCTGACTGCCCTGACGTCCCTAGACGGGTTCCTCACCCGTACGCCGATCACGTGCCTAAACCCTGGCTTTCCTTAAGATGAGCCCTAAGTAGTGAACAGGGCGGTGGGAACACTAGTCCGCACCACTAACACTAAAGGAAAACACCAGGGAGAGGACAGACAATACTGACGAAACATATAGTCCCAGGTGGGTGACAACAGCGGACAACAAAAGAACAACAGGGATCCGGAGGGTAATGCTCTGGTACGACAATCAGGAATAACAGCTACACAGCTCCAGTGGGTCTGTATAGAAGTCCAGGCAGGAAGCTCTATATCTGGCAACCAGAGAAGTGGGAAAGGGGAATATAAAGAGGTTGGGAGTGCCGGACAAGAAACTGCTGAGGAGAAGAAGCTACGGATCCCTGAGTGAGACAAAAAGGCAATTGCAAGGCAAACACAGAAAGCTACCATTAAGTAACAGCGCAATCTTTAGACATAGAGCGCGCAGCCACCCGCTGCGACTTCCTGACCCCGGGTATAACGGAGTCAGACGTGGCTCTTGACACCCTCGTGACACAGCGCCCTTGAGTTGTCAGAACTTTCTCAAATGTATCCACATATTATTGCGGAATGTGGGCATCAACCCCAGTTCCATCACGGGGCATTCATTTCGCATTGGTGCGGCTTCCGCCGCCTCCGAGCACAACGTCCCAGTGCATGTTATCGAGAAATTAGGCAGGTGGAAGTCGGCTTGTTATGCACGGTATATACCAAATCCGCAGTGTGAAATGTTGAATGCTTTCAGGGATCTGGTTTTCTAATTCTTGTCAATAAACACAATTCCTTAAGCTATGGCCTCATGCACACGGCCGTGTTCCGCGGCCGAGAGCGGTCCGTGGTAACCCGGCCGGGATTCCTTCTGACAGCAGGAGCGCACGGCGTCATTGGTTGCTATGACGCTGTGCGCTTCATGCCGCCGCTGCTGTACAGTGATACACTCGTATAGATCATACGAGTCAGAAGGAATCCCGGCCGGGTTACCACGGACTGCTCTCGGCCGCGGAACACGGCCGTGTGCATGAGGCCTATGTTTGTGGTTTTTGGCCCTTTTAGCCTACCCTCCGTACAGCAGTCTCGGCATACCCCTACTGCTTAAGGAGTAGTAGGTAGGTATACTACTCATAAGCCGACCCGAATACAAGTAGACATATTTGTCCCGTATTGAAAAAACAGGGCCATAGTTCTTAGGAGCTTCATGCATAGTTCCTGATGTTCCAAATTTGCCGACATTGGGGGTCATTTATTAGGACTGACATTTTAGACACCGGTCTTAGGATCCATTCACACGTCTGTAATTTGGGTCCGCACTGGAATAGGGCTGGAACGGATGCAAATCCGCATTTCCGGGATCCGCATTTTCAGGATCTGCATCTGTTTTTTCAGGATCCGTTTTTTCGGGATCCGCATCCGTTTTTTCGGGATCCGTTTTTTCAGGATCCGCAATTCCGTTCCTGAAAAATATAGAACATTTCCTATTCTTGTCTGCAATTGCGGACCAGAAAAAGGCATTTTCTATAAGGCTCCATTCACACGTCCGCAAATGGGTCCGCATCCGTTCCGCAATTTCTATAGGGGTGCCGGGCGGGTGTGTTGCGGATCCGCAATTTTCGGGTCCACAACACACCACGGACGTGTGAATGGAGCCTTATAGTGTCTGTGATGTGTGATCCGCAAATTGCAGATCGCACATTGCAGGTGTCCGTGTTTTGCAGATCCGCAATTTGCAGATCCGCAAAACACTTATGGACGTGTGAATGGACCCTTAATAAGGCCCTGTGCTGGCGGTGGATCCGCCAAAGTTATTTAGAGGTGCTGGCCTCTACATAACTTCTATTCCAGCTCCCTTGCTGATGTAGATTTAGACCATTTTTTACGCCTAAAACAGGCGTAGAAAATTATGAATGAGATGGGCCTGCCGTCCCGTCCCCTTTTCCCACCTACACCACACCCACTTTTTTAGACATGGTGTGAGAGGGGAAAAGTCACAGATTGCGGCGAGAAGGACCTTTGCACCACAATCTGCTCCAGAAATACACCTAGGCGTATTTTTGGGTAGTAGATGACCCTCATAGTATTAAATATTAGAGATAATTCGCAGCAATTAGTAGAAGCTTGCAATTAACACGTTAAGGACCCAGGACGAGAATGCTCGTCCTAAAGGGCCAGTACTTAGTGCCCCAGGACGAGCATTCTCAACCTGCGGTCCTTCCTTCCCCCCCATGTGCGGTGCCGCCATCAGCAGCAGAGATCCAGCTGTTACTGACAGCCAGATCCCTGCTGCATCCACCAGCATCTGTGATGATGCCGATGCCGGTGGATTAACCCCGTGGTCAGCGCTGACTGCGGGTCCCCGCGCTGCTGTGGCGGGGATTCAATGGTTGCCATGGCAGCCCCAAGCCATTCCACGGCCCCCCCTACATCACGCTGGTGGGCTTATTACTGGCACATGATGGGGGGGGCTTATTACTGGCACATGATGGGGGGGCTTATTACTGGCACATGATGGGGGGGCTTATTACTGGCACATGATGGGGGGGCTTATTACTGGCACATGATGGGGGGCTTATTACTGGCACATGATGGGGGGGCTTATTACTGGCACATGATGGGGGGGCTTATTACTGGCACATGATGGGGGGGCTTATTACTGGCACATGATGGGGGGGCTTATTACTGGCACATGATGGTGGGGGCTTATTACTGGCACATGATGGTGGGGGCTTATTACTGGCACATGATGGTGGGGGCTTATTACTGGCACGTTATTGGGGGCACTTATTACTGGCACGTTATTGGGGGCACTTATCACTGGCACGTTATTGGGGGCACTTATTGGGGGCACTTATTACTGGCACGTTATTGGGGGCACTTATCACTGGCACGTTATTGGGGGCACTTATTACTGGCACGTTATTGGGGGCACTTATCACTGGCACGTTATTGGGGGCACTTATTGGGGGCACTTATTACTGGCACGTTATTGGGGGCACTTATCACTGGCACGTTATTGGGGGCACTTATTACTGGCACGTTATTGGGGGCACTTATTACTGGCACGTTATTGGGGGCACTTATTACTGGCACGTTATTGGGGGCACTTATTACTGGCACGTTATTGGGGCACTTATTACTTGCACGTTATTGGGGGCACATATTACTGGCACGTTATTGGGGGCACTTATTACTGGCACGTTATTGGGGGCACTTATTACTGGCACGTTATTGGGGGCACTTATTACTGGCACGTTATTGGGGGCACTTATTACTGGCACGTTATAGGGGGCACCTATTACTGGCACGTTATTGGGGGCACTTATTACTGGCACGTTAGTGGTGGGCACTATAGGGGCATCTATTGAGGCCACAAAGAAGGGGTATTTTATATGGGGGGCTCTGTACAGTAGCATTTTATACTGGTACATTATGGGGGGCACTAGGAGGAAGGGGGGAGAGGAGCACTATGGGGGAATTTACTGGGGGCACTATATAGGGGTATTTTATACTGGCACATTATGGGGACATTAGCTCAACTGGGGGCATTACAAGGGGGTATTTTTTGCATTGTCACATTATAAGGAGAATTATTTCTACTGGGGTGGGGGGCATTATGGTGGGCTTTATTACTCCCCTGCTCTGCTATCCCTCTGCCCCTTCTCCAAATCCTTATTATGAAATCTTTCTCATTAGGATAAAACATAACATCAGCTAAGCTGAGCCCCCGGCCAAAGTGTTGAAGTGGTGTCCGAGATCCCCAAGGGTCAAGCCAAGTAATTGTAAGTTTTCATGTGAAATATGTTTGTTATACACATATAGCATACACCGTGCCCCACAATATACAGTATACCGCTACACCGTGCCCCACAATATACAGTATACCGCTACACTGTGCCCCACAATATACAGTATACCGCTACACTGTGCCCCACAATATACAGTATACTGCTACACTGTGCCCCACAATATACAGTATACCGCTACACTGTGCCCCACAATATGCAGTATACTGCTACACTGTGCCCCACAATATACAGCTACACTGTGCCCCACAATATACCGCTACACTGTGCCCCACAATATACCGCTACACTGTGCCCCACAATATACAGTATACCGCTACACTGTGCCCCACAATATACAGTATACCGCTACACTGTGCCCCACAATATACAGTATACCTCTACACTGTGCCCCACAATATACAGTATACCTCTACACTGTGCCCCACAATATACAGTATACCTCTACACTGTGGAGTCTGTTCTATAAGCACCCTTGATCTGTGGCGGTGGACAGAAAATAATCTGGAAGTGCCCGTCCCAAGACCAGGCTCTGGATCCGCCACTGGACCGCTTACAGGAGTGTACATTTCTTCTAAACTGTTATCCGTATCCTCTGACCTGCAGAAATCAGCACTCGCTCGGTAACAACTAACAGGCAGTGCCTGTAGGCTGTAGCCGGGCCCTGTTACCAAAGCTAGCTGAGTGGTGTAAGGTTAAGGTACTAGCAGAGATGAGCGGCCGCTGAATCCTGATTTAAAGTTAAAGTTACTGCAGGATATGGATTACAGTTTAGAAATGTCAAATGTACACTCCTGTGAGCGTCGGGGAGGGGGATCTGTGGATGACACTGTTATAGGGAGGGGGATCTGTGGATGACACTGTTATAGGGAGGGGGATCTGTGGGTGACACTGTTATAGGGAGGGGGATCTGTGGGTGACACTGTTATAGGGAGGGGGATCTGTGGGTGACACTGTTATAGGGAGGGGGATCTGTGGGTGACACTGTTATAGGGAGGGGGATCTGTGGGTGACACTGTTATAGGGAGGGGGATCTGTGGGTGACACTGTTATAGGGAGGGGGATCTGTGGATGACACTGTTATAGGGAGGGGGATCTGTGGATGACACTGTTATGGAGGGGGAAATGGGGATAACACTGTCATGGGGTGGATCTGCGGATGAAACATATAGCATAACATGCTATATACGGTATGTGTCATCCACAGATCCCCCCCCCCCACCATAGCAGTGTCA
This sequence comes from Bufo bufo, assembly GCF_905171765.1. Taxonomy (NCBI): domain Eukaryota; kingdom Metazoa; phylum Chordata; class Amphibia; order Anura; family Bufonidae; genus Bufo; species Bufo bufo. The sequence goes on along the minus strand of NC_053395.1, from coordinate 70,734,823 downwards.
TCCACAGATCCCCCTCCCTATAAAAGTGTCATCCACAGGCAACTAGGACATGTTGAAATCTCAGTGATTGTTGTTTTTTTTTTAAAACCACAGACAGCAGGACTTTTCTGCCCTGTTGCGATTTTAGGTATTGGGTAAAGTGTCACAGCATTTCTAAGCATACTTGTGTAAATGTATCATTGTTATAGCTGCCCCCCCCCCTACTTTTGTCCTGGCCCCCAGTGTGCCCCCCCAAAATTTGAAAGCTAGAGATGCCACTGCCCAGCCCCCAGGCTGGGTCTCCTAGGCAACTCTTAGGCCTCTTTCACACGGGCGTTGCGGGAAAATGTGCGGGTGCGTTGCGGGAACACCCGCGATTTTTCCGCGCGAGTGCAAAACATTGTAACGCGTTTTGCACCCGTGTGAGAAAAAATCGCACATGTTTGGTACCCAAACCCGAACTTCTTCACAGAAGTTCGGGCTTGGGATCAGTGTCCTGTAGATTGTATTATTTTCCCTTATAACATGGTTATAAGGGAAAATAATAGCATTCTGAATACAGAATGCATAGTAAAACAGCGCTGGAGGGGTTAAAAAAAATAATAAATCATTTAACTCACCTTAGTCCACTTGTTCGCGATGTCGGCATCTCCTTCTGTCCCCTTTACTGAATAGGACCTGTGGTGAGCATTAATTATAGGTCAAGGACCTTTGATGATGTCACTCCGGTCATCACATGGTACGTCACATGATCTTTTACCATGGTTCACAATTCATGGTTTTCAGAGTGCTGTTGCTTTGTATTTTTTACCACATGACCTAACCCCTCAGATGAACACTGCAAAAAAAAAAAAAAAGTCAAAAGCCATTTATTGTCACCTTACATCACAAAAAGTGAAATAGCAAGCGATCAAAAAGTCATATACACCCCAAAAAAGTGGCAATCAAACTGTCATCTCATTTTTTTTTTAAAATGAGCCCCTACCTAAGACAATCGCCCTAAAAATAAAAAAAATATGCCTCTCAGTCTATGCAGACACTAAAACATGATTTTTTTTTGTTTCAAAAATATTATTGTGTAAAATTCAAATAAATAAAAAAGTATACATATTAGGTATCGCTGTGTCCATAACAACCTTCTCTATAAAAATATTGCATGACTTAACCCCTCAGATGAACACCGTAAAAAAACTAGAAAAAAAGTGTCTAAAGCCATTTTTTGTCACCTTACATCACACAAAGTGTAATAGCAAGCGATCAAAAAGTAATATGCACCCCAAAATAGTGCCAATCAAACCATCATCTCATCCTGCAAAAAATTAGATCCTACTATGGCTTTCATAATATGGAGACACTAAAACATGATTCTTTTGTTACAAAAATGCTGTTATTGTGTAAAACTTAAATAAATAAAAAGTATACATATTAGGTATTTCTGCATCCATAAGAACCTACTGTATAAAAATAGCACATGAGCTAACCCCTCAGATGGACACTGTAAATTTTTATTTTTTTAAAGTGTGTCAAAAAAGCAATTTTTTGTCACCTTACATCACAAAAAGTGTAATACCAAGCGATCAAAAAGTCATATGCACCCTAAAATAGTACCAATCAAACCGTCATCTCATGCTGAAAAAAAATGAGCCCCTACATAAGACAGTCGCCCAAAACTTAAAAAAAACTATAGCTTTCAGAATATGGAGACACTAAAAAAAATCATTATTTTTTTTAAAAATGATTTATTATGTAAAACTGAAACAAACAACCAAAAAAAGTTGTAATATTTGGTATTGTCGCATCCGTAACAACTTACTTTATAAAAAACCACATGATCTAACCTGTTAAATAAACACTGTAAATAAAAATAAATAAAAACGGTGCAAAAACTATTTTTTGTTACCTTGCCTCACAAAAAGTGTAATATAGTGCAACCAAAAATCATATGTACCCTAAAATAGTACCAACAAAACTGCCACCTTATCCTGTAGCTTCCAAAATGGGGTAATTTCCATTAATTCTTGTGGATCACCTAAAGGGTTAACAAAGTTTGTAAAATCAGTTTTGACTACCTTGAGGTGTGTAGTTTCTAAAATGGGGTCACTTTTTTGAGTTTCTGCTCTGGGGGTGCATCAGGGGGTCTTCAAATGTGACACGGCAGCTTAAAATTATTCCAGTGAAATCTGCCTTCCAAAAACTATATGGCGTTCTTTTCCTTCTGCGCCCTGCCGTGTGCCTGTACAGCAGTTTATGACCACATATGGGGTGTTTCTGTAAACTACATTAATTCTTGTGGATCACCTAAAGGATTGAGAAAGTTTGCAAAATCAGTTTTGAATACCTTGAGGGGTGTAGTTTCTAAAATGGGGTAATTTTTGGGTGGTTTCTATTATGTAAGCCTTACAAAGTGACTTCAGACCTGAACTGGTCCTTCAAAAGTGGGTTTTGGAAATTTTATGAAAAATTTCAATATTTGCTTTAAACTTCTAAGCCTAACGTCCCCAAAAAATAAAATGGCATTCACAAAATGATCCAAACATGAAGTAGACATATGGGGAATGTAAAGTAATAAGTATTTTTGGAGTTTTTACTATCTATTATAAAAGTAGAGAAATAAAAATTTGGAAATTTTCTACTTTTTCCAAATTTTTGGTAAATTTGGTATTTTTTTGATAAATAAAAATGAAATTTTTTGACTCAATTTTACCACTATCATGAAGTACAATCGTTGTCATCTGACTTACCCCCTGTTGTGTCGACTTGAGAAGCCTAAGCCTCTGTTTAGTAGTAGGTGAAGATGGCACACATTCCAGCTGGTCTATTATTGATGTCTGCCTGACGCAGGTAGGAAATGTCTGGTTGTTTTTTTTATTCTGGGGGGGGGGGGGGGAGTTCTGCAAACCATGAATGGGAGAAAGATCTCCCAAGGGTCTCTCTGGGGCTGGAAGAGAAGGTTCCGGTGTTGGTGAGGTTGGTGGATCCCTAAAAGGCTCTGGTGTTGGAGGGGGGCGGGTCTTTCTCAAAGTAAAAGTCCAGTTTCTTTTTGATGGAGAAGCTTTCCCCTGGGCATCTTTAGGGCTGGATAAACACTGTATTGGAGGCATGGTGCTAATAGATGTATGTTGTGCTAGAAGTTGCTTGGTGCCAGAGCTAGCAGATCAGCCATTAGACTTGGCTGCCAAGCCACGCTCCCAATTTATAGCCAATCTGCAATTCTACGAAGAGTGTGGAAGAGATTGGAGCCTAATTGGATCACTCCAAGTCCCCAGGAGAAACTAAAGACTGGCATCTAATGGACTTTTAGGGGATACAGCTGTAGCATTCCCAGCATGCCTGGTTTTATAGGGAAGGTTTCATAAATACAATCACCTTGTTACCTCTCCCTGTCCCAGTAGCAGGTCCTTGCTAGTGGCCACAACTCCAGGTGCTAGGCAAACTGACTTACCTCTCCTCTCTGCAGCAAAGACCACTGGTGGCAGCCGCAGCCATGCTTGTTCACTCTCCTTCTATTTGCTACAGTCTGATAGCATCTTTATGATCACTGTGGCCCTTAAAGGTCTTAAAAGGTCTTGTGGCTAAGGGCTCTTTCACACTTGCGTTATTGTCTTCCGGCATAGAGTTCCGTCGTCGGGACTCTATGCCGGAAGCATACTGATCAGGATTATCCTAATGCATTCTGAATGGAGAGTAATCCGTTCAGGATGCATCAGGATGTCTTCAGTTCCGGTACGGAACGTTTTTTGGCCGGAGAAAATACCGCAGCATGCTGCGCTTTTTGCTCCGGCCAAAAATCCTGAAGACTTGCCGCAAGGCCGGATCCGGGATCAATGCCCATTGAAAGGCATTGATCCGGATCCGGCCTTAAGCTAAACGTCGTTTCGGCGCATTGCCGGACCCGACGTTTAGCTTTTTCTGAATAGTTACCATGGCTACCGGGACGCTAAAGTCCTGACAGCCATGGTAAGTGTAGCGGGGAGCAGGGGAGCGGTATACTTACCGTCCGTGCGGCTCCCCGGGCGCTCCAGAGTGACGTCAGGGCGCCCCAAGCGCATGGATCACGTGATCACATGGATCGCGTCATCCATGCGCATGGGGCGCTCTGACGTCATTCTGGAGCGCCCGGGGAGCCGCACGGACTGTAAGTATACCGCTCCCCCGCTCCCCGCTCCTACTATGGCAACCAGGACTTTAATAGCGTCCTGGGTGCCATAGTAACACTGAAAGCATTTGGAAGACGGTTCCGTCTTCAAATGCTTTCAGTACACTTGCGTTGTTACGGATCCGGCAGGCACCTCCGGCAACGGAAGTGCATGCCGGATCCCAACAACGCAAGTGTGAAAGAGGCCTTAAAGGCCTAATTACCTGCTGATTATTATTATTTTTAAGCACCATTAATTCTAGGATAGTGCACATGTTAAAAGGAGTATACATATAAAACAAAAACAAGCATGAACTTATTGACAGACTGGAATAGAAGAGGAGAGAGCCCTGCCCACGAGGGCTTACAATCTACAAAGGAAGGTTGAAGAAAATGGTGGGGGAGAGTCTGGAGTGACTGTGTTGTAAGTTCCAAAGTATGACTGATGTAATGTATGTGAGAAAGTATAAGACTGTGTCAGAAGCATACAAGGGGAAAGCACAGAAGGAGGTCTTCTGAGGATCGGAGATTAGGTGTGGGGATGTATTGGGAGAGTAGGTCAGAGATATAAAGAAGGGAGAGATTGTGGATGACCTGGTATGTCTTTATTAGTATTCTGAAGTGAATTCACTTGGCAATGGGAAGCTATTGAAGTGATTGGTAGAGGGGAGAGATGGATGAACTGGTCAGCTGAGCTGAGAATCAAATGGAGGGGTGCCAAATTTTTTTAGATGGGAGACCACAGAGCAGGATGTTGCAGTAGCAAAGATGGAAGAAAATAATGAAATCGGTTTTCGCCATGTAGTTTTAGAAAGTGGAAGGAGCGGAAGGAAGAGATAGATGATAGACATGTTGGGATTCTAAATAGCATGGCAGTGACATCTAGACCAAAGAGGTAAATTTGTTTGTCATCAGCATAGTGGCGGTACTAAAAGAAGTGGGACTCTATCAGCTGCCCCAAGCCAAAGGCATAAAAAGCTAAAGATAATAAAAATAAGCTTTGAGGGACACCAACAGAGAGAGGACACAATGAGGAGGTGGTGTGTGAATGGGAGTCACTGAATTGTCAGCTGGTGAGATATGAGGAGATCCAGGAGACAGCCAAGCCTTTAAAGGCATTATCCAATCCTATAAAAAGCCCCCCAACATGACGGGCCCTCCACACTGAATATACTTACCTCGCTCCCCGCGGCACTCCTGGTCCCCGCACCGCCACTGCTGCTTCTCCCCGTGCACGGATAAAAACATCCGGTGTCGGGGGGGATCAGCCAATGGCATGCGGGGTCGGGGACCACCCTCCCTAGCATCGTGGGTGACGCCAGGGAGCCTCAGCCCCATCCACCATTGGATAGGCCCTTTAATGCTGCGGAATCAGAGTGTATAACTGTCATGCCCTGCTCAGGCTATGTGCGGAGGTCTGCCAGATTAGCAGCACGTGTCTAGCCTTTTGTTTTGTTTTGGAGTCGAGCTGGATCCGCCTCCCTTCAGGTGCACTGGGTGGGGTCGTTGGTTTCAGTTTAAATCACACCCACTCCCAGTGTTCCTTGCAGGTTATAGCTTCTGTCTGGCTCTGTGAAAGCAAGGAAGGAAGGATTGGCTGTTCCTGTTCAGATAAGATAAGTTGGTTTCTGTTTTCTTGTGGTTGCTGTCTGGGCTGTTAGAGAGACACCTGTCCCTCTTGGTTCTGAGGGAGCAGGCTGCCTCTATTCCCCTTTCACCATCTTAGGGATTTTAGGGTATTGTCAGCCCAGGCACGAGGACACGCTATTCGCACCTTAAGGGTCTGAGCGTGGGCATAGCAGTATAGGGAGAGCTGTTAGGGATTGTCAGGAGGTGACCTTGATCCTCAGCTTCTCGCCTAGACACTTGTTTGTTTGTTTTTCTATGTATCTGATATCCTGTCTGCCGTGACATTATAACCCGCCAATACTTTGACTGCCATTGCTCAGTGGTTTTGAGATGGAGTCAATTGATGCGCTAGTTGATCGCATGCAGGGATTATCCCTAGAGGTTGCGGATCTGCGTGATTCGGTCACACGGTGTCAGAATGCTCTGGCATCAGGTGCAAGTCAAATTTATGGGGAGCCTAAAGTTGCTCTCCCTGATAGATTTGCAGGGGGTGTGGATGACTTTATCCGCTTTAAAGAGTCATGTAAGTTGTATTTTCGGCTGCGTCCATCTTCGTCTGGTGATGAAAGTCAGAGGGTTGGTATAATAATTTCTCTGCTTAAAGGGGACGCACAATCCTGGGCCTTTTTTCTGCCGCCCGGTTCTCTGGCCCTCCGGTCGGTGGAAGAATTTTTTAAAGCCTTGGGATTAATTTATGATGACCCAGATCGTGTCTCGATGGCGGAATCTAAATTACTTAATTTATTACAAGGTGAACATACTGCAGATGCTTACTGCGTTGAGTTTAGGAGATGGGCTACCGAGTCAGAGTGGAATGACCCCGCGTTATGTAGTCAGTTTTGTCAGGGGTTATCTGAGAGATTAAAAGATGCCCTTGCCTTTCATGAGTACCCGGATACCTTGGAGAATGCTATGTCTTTGGCAGTACGGTTGGATAGACGCATTAGGGAGAGGTGTAAGGCTCCCTCCGCGCAAGGGATCCCTTCTGTGAGTGGTTTTGTCTCACCTGCTCCCCAGGGTGATATTACATGTAACTCTGGGCTAGGGGAGGAACCCATGCAGCTGGGTCAGGTATCTTTCCGTTCTGGTAGTAGAGACTTTAGGAGGTTGCATAAACTATGTTATTACTGTGGTAAAAGTGGTCACTTTATTTTTTCTTGTCCTTTTGTTAAACCGCAGGTTGATGAGAAAGAATCACAAAGAGGTTTACTTAAAGAAAAAACCCAAAAACATTCCTGACTCTTGGTAGTGTGAATGCAGTGGTGGAGCAAGCAGGTATGCAAGCTCCCTGTAGTACTCGTTTTCTCCTTCCAGCTATGGTGGCGCTAGACTCTAGAATTATTTTTGTTGAAGTATTCATTGACTGTGGTGCTGGGGTAAACCTCATTGATTTTCTTTTTCTTCAAAATGTGGGTCTAAGTACTTGCACTTTAGAAAGAGAGATTCAGTTTTTTGCAATTGATTCTTCCCCTCTTTCTCAAAGGAGTCTCACTCATATTGCTCATGGTATTATGTTAAGGGTGGGTGATTCACATGTTGAGATTATGTCTTGTTTTGTCATGAAGGACTTGCCCGCTCCTATAGTCTTAGGGTTACCATGGTTGACAAAACATAACCCAATTATAGATTGGCAAGCAAGACAGATCATTGGTTGGAGTGAATTTTGTTCGGATAATTGTCTTGGCACATCTATCTCTGGAGTGTCTACTACGGCTCTACCTCTGTATCTCTCAGATTTAGCGGATGTCTTTTCGGAGGGTGGGGCTCAGGAATTGCCCCCTCATTGTGACTATGATTGTCTAGTTAATCTCATCCCAGGGGCTAAGTTGCCAAAGTCTCGGCTTTACAATCTTTCTCAACCTGAAAGAGAGGTCATGCGGAAGTATATTGCCGAGAGTTTGGCAAAAGGTCATATTAGACCATCTAAATCGCCAGTGGCAGTGGGTTTATTCTTTGTAAAGAAAAAGGATGGATCGCTGAGACCTTGTTTGGATTTCCGGGAATTGAACCGTATTACGGTCCGTGATCCGTATCCCCTTCTTTTGATCTCTGATCTTTTTGATCAGATTGTTGGAGCCAAGGTGTTCTCCAAGTTGGATTTAAGAGGGGCCTACAATCTGATCAGAATCAAGGAAGGGGATGAGTGGAAAACGGCCTTCAACACGCACGAGGCTCATTTTGAGAATCTAGTTATGCCTTTTGGGTTAACAAACGCGCCAGCGGTATTTCAGCGATTCGTCAATTACATTTTCCATCATTTTGTGGAGAGGTTCGTGGTAGTTTACTTGGATGACATTTTAATTTACTCTCCTGATCTCAAGACCCATCAGGATCACGTGAGACAGGTCTTGGCGATCCTTCGGGAGAATAAATTATATTCCAAATTAGAGAAATGTGTGTTTTCTGTGCAGGAGCTTCAGTTTCTGGGATATCTGCTTTCGGACTCTGGTTTTCGTATGGACACAGAGAAGGTCCGGGCAGTTCTGGAGTGGGACCGACCTGAGAATCAGAAAGCTTTGATGCGGTTTTTGGGGTTTACTAATTATTATAGAAAATTTATTTTTAACTATTCTACCATTGTAAGACCTCTGACCGATATGACTAAGAAAGGCGCCGACGTCTCTGTCTGGTCGGATGAGGCATTGCAGGCCTTTTCGACTATTAAGGAATGTTTTGCGTCTGCTCCCATTCTGGTGCAGCATGATGTGTCTCAGCCATTCGTGGTGGAGGTTGATGCATCAGAGGTGGGGGTTGGAGCAGTGCTGTGGCAGGGTTCATCTCCTGGCAAATGGGTTCCGTGTGCTTTTTTCCCAAGAAGCTCTCGGTCGCTGAGAGGAACTATGATGTAGGAGATAGAGAATTGCTGGCCATCAAATTGGCCTTTGAGGAATGGCGTCACTGGTTGGAGGGGGCGTCTCACTCCGTTACAGTTTATACGGATCATAAGAATTTGGTTTACCTGCAATCTGCCAAGCGTCTGAACCCTAGACAGGCCAGATGGTCACTGTTTTTTACCAGGTTCAATTTTGTGGTTACTTTTCATCCGGGGGTTAAAAACATTAAGGCGGATGCGTTGTCTCGCAGCTTTCCTGGGGGATGTGATTCAGAGGATCCTGCTCCGATTTTGGCTGATGGGGTGGTGGTCTCCGCTCTATACCTCGAATTGGAGATGGAGGTGTTGGGAGCCCAGGAGGGCGCTCCTGGTTCTTGTCCCCCAGGGAGGTTGTTTGTTCCTGATGGACTGCGATACAAGGTATTCAAAGAACATCACGATACTGTCCTTGCTGGACATCCTGGTGGTAAGTCCACCTTTGATCTGGTGTCTCTGAGGTTCTGGTGGCCCGGGTTACGTAAGAGCGTTGAGGATTACGTGGCAGCTTGTGAAACCTGTGCACGGTCAAAGGTTGCTCATACTCGACCTGCTGGTTCACTTCTCCCTTTGTCTATTCCGTCTCATCCTTGGACGCACTTGTCTGTGGACTTTATTACGGATCTGCCGAGTTCCTCCGGGAAAACAGTGATATTGTTGGTGGTTGACCGTTTTAGTAAAATGGCTCACTTTATCTCATTAGCTAGTCTGCCCAATGCCAAGACTCTTGCGCAGATTTTTGTGGATAATATCGTGAAATTGCATGGCATTCCTTCGGATGTGGTTTCTGATAGGGGCACACAGTTTGTCTCCATGTTTTGGAGGGCGTTCTGCTCTCGGCTCGGCATTCAACTTTCGTTCTCTTCGGCTTTTTATCTGCAGTCGAATGGGCAGACAGAGCGTACTAATCAAAACCTGGAGACCTACTTGAGGTGCTTTGTGGCTGAGAACCAGGAGGACTGGTCCTCATTCTTGTCCCTAGCAGAATTTGCTTTGAATAACCGTAGACAGGAGTCCACGGGTAAGTAACCATTTTTTGGCGCATACGGTTTTCATCCTCAGTTTGGTACCTTTTCTGGGACTAGTTCCTCTGGGATGCCAGAGGAGGAGAGATTTTCTTCCGCCTTGTCTTCTATCTGGCGGAGGATCCAAGTGAATTTGGAGAAGATGGGTGAGAGGTATAAGCGAATGGCTGACAGGAGACGTATGACTGGTCCGGACCTGTGTGTGGGTGATCTGGTGTGGTTATCTACTAAAAATATCAAACTGAGAGTACCAACTTGGAAACTGGGTCCAAGATTTATTGGACCGTACAAAATATCTGCGGTGGTCAATCCAGTAGCGTTTCGGCTGGATCTTCGACAGACTTGGAGGATCCATGATGTGTTCCACAGGTCTTTACTGAAAAAATATGTGAAACCGGTGGAACCATCGCCATTGCCTCCTCCTCCTGTTCTGGTGGATGGAAATGTAGAGTTCGAGATCTCCAGGGTTCTTGACTCAAGAGTTCTTCGGGGTTCCCCTCAGTACCTGGTACACTGGAGGGGATACGGCCCTGAGAAAAGGATGTGGGTTCCGGCTCTGGATGTTAGTGCCAGCCGACTGGTGAGGGCTTTTCACAGATCCCACCTAGATAAGGTTGGGCCAGGGTGTCCGGAGGTCACCCGTAGAAGGGGGGGGGGGGGTACTGTCATGCCCTGCTCAGGCTATGTGCAGAGGTCTTCCAGATTAGCAGCACGTGTCTAGCCTTTTGTTTTGTTTTGGAGTCGAGCTGGATCCGCCTCCCTTCAGGTGCACTGGGTGGGGTCGTTGGTTTCAGTTTAAATCACACCCACTCCCAGTGTTCCTTGCGGGTTATAGCTTCTGTCTGGCTCTGTGAAAGCAAGGAAGGAAGGATTGGCTGTTCCTGCTCAGATAAGATAAGTTGGTTTCTGATTTCTTGCGGTTGCTGTCTGGGCTGTTAGAGAGACACCTGTCCCTCCTGGTTCTGAGGGAGCAGGCTGCCTCTATTCCCCTTTCACCATCTTAGGGATTTTAGGGTATTGTCAGCCCAGGCACGAGGACACGCTATTCCCACCTTAAGGGTCTGAGCGTGGGCATAGCAGTATAGGGAGAGCTGTTAGGGATTGTCAGGAGGTGACCTTGATCCCCAGCTTCTCGCCTAGACACTTGTTTGTATGTATCTGATATCCTGTCTGCCGTGACAATAACAGAAGGAGTGGTCAACTGTGTGAAAGGCAGAGTACAAGTCTAGAAAAAGGAGTTCAAAGTCATGTTGTTTAGCATTGGCTAGCAGATCATTAGAGACTTTGGTTATTTGGTAGTTACAGTCAAGAGATGGGGTCAGAAGCCAGGATGTAGCTGATCAAAAAGGGAGTGGGATGAGGGATGGGAAGATAGTTCAAGGTGGAAATGTTGTTCTAAGAGTTTTGATGCAAATAGGAGTAATGAGATGGGGTGATGATAGCTGAATAAAGAGGACAAGTCAAGGAAAGGCTTCTTGAGGACGGGTGTGATGGTGGCATACTTAATATTATCGGCCGATATTCAGGATTTTGACAGTATCGGTATCGGCATCTATTTTGCCGATATTCCGATAGCGTATGGGGAACACAGATAGCGCTGCTCAGCGCTCTCCGTGTTCCCTTAGCAGCACAGGGGAGAAGGAAGCAGTGTCTCCCTCCCCCTGTCATGCTGCTGCCGCTGCCGCCAATGAGAGGAGAGAAGACAAGAGGAGGGGAGGGGCTGTGGCCACTGCGCCACCAATGATGTTAACTCACTCATTCATTCAAATTGAACAGGAGGCGGGAGCTGGCTGCAGAATCAGATAGCCGGCTCCTGACCTCTATGAGCAGTAGCTGCGATCCGCGGTAGTTAACCCCTCAGGTGCCGCGGATCGCAGCTACCGCTCATAGAGGTCGGGAGCCGGCTATGTGATTTTGCAGCCAGCTCCCGTCTCCTGTATATGAATAAATGATTGATTTATGTTCATTGGTGGCGCAGTGCGCCACCCCAAGCCCCCCAGTATTAATTATTGGTGGCGCAGTGCACCCCCCACCCCAGTATTAAAAGCATTGGTGGCGCAGTGTGCCCCCCTGCCCAAGCCCCCCAGTTTTAATCATTGGTGGCAGTGGCCACAGGGTCCCCTCTCCCCTCCGATCGGAGCCCCAGCAGTGTAAGCCTGGGGCTCCGATCGGTTACCATGGCAGCCAGGATGCTACTGAAGCCCTGGCTGCCATGGTAAGTTCCATGCTGCTGTGTGCACAAAGCCCAGAGCAGCAGGGACAGTGTGAGATCCTATTCACCCTGATAGATCTATCAGGGTGAATAGGACAGGGTGAATAGGACAGGGTGAGATCCTATTCACCCTGATAGATCTATCAGGGTGAATAGGACAAGGGTTCTAGTCCCTAAGGGGGCTAAAAGTTAGTAAAAAAAAACACCAAAATATTAAGTATAAATGAAAAAGAAAGATTTACAAAAAAACAGCAACTACACATTAACAATAAAAATTTTCATTTTCAGCAGATTTGTGTAGGATTTAAAAAAAAAAAAAAAAAATTTCACTGAATATTGGTATAAATTATCGGCTATCGGCCTGAAAATTCACAAATTATCGGTATCGGCCCTAAAAAATCAATATCGGTCGATCCCTACTTAAAAGAATGGAAGGCACTAGTGATATAGGTGGAAGAGGTGGGTTAGGGCTTGGAAAAGCATAATGGTAAGGTTAGAGATGAGATGGGATTGGGTCAAGAGCACAGGTGGTGAGGTTTGATTTGGAGAGTAGGGGGGAAGCTTTTCCTCACTCATAGTGGAGAAGCATATTATGTGGGAAGAGCATTGAGTAGCTGTGAAGAGGGCTTGCAAGGGCTATTGGCTGAAGCCTTCTCTGATGTTTATTTTATTTTTTAAATATGAAGCAAAGTTCCTTGCTGAGATGAGTGGTGTGGGAGGGGGCACCAAGAAAGTAGTAACGATTCAAGAGTATTAAATATGGTGGTTGTAGGATAGGGGAGGTATAAGAGTACCAAAATAGTCTTGTTTTTAAGAGGTAAGTGCATACGAAGTTTATTTGATTAAAATTAGGTCTTATTCGGAGTAAGTTTTCTTCCAATGTTGTTCTGCAACTCTGGAAGCTTGCCTCAGTATTTTTGTCTAATTTGTGTACCAGTGTTTTCTATGTATTTGTAGAGTTCTGCTATGTGTTAGACTCAAGAGCTGAAGTAATTGTGGTGTCCTAAATAGTGACTATGTCTGCACCATGAAAAGAAGATATGGCACAAAGTAGTAAAGGAGCATGTGAATATAAAAGATGTTTGAGATTTCTACAAGGGTGTGCTAGGAGAACCAGTTCAGGTGACAATGGATGAGAATGTAAGTAAAGTGTGGCCGAAGAGGAGAGTTAGAGAGATTAGACAGGGAGCAAAGGTGGGTTAAAATAAAATCAGGTATGTATTACTCTTTTTGAGTGGCTATGAAGCACCATTGTAAAAGGCCAAAGAACAAAGTCAGAGATAGGAGTTTGGAGGCATCTGAATGGGGTGCGTCAAAGGGGATGTTAAAGTTACCCATAATGATGGCAGGGATGTCAGTTGAAAGGAAGTGTAAGAGCCAAGTATTGAAGTGGTTGATAAAGGTTGGTGGCAGGGCCTGGGGGAAGGTACAGTAGATGACAGCAATTTGGAGACTGAAGTAAAAGTAGATGAGGACAGAGTGAACTTCAAAAGAAGGACGAAAAGAAGACTGGAGTTGTGTTAAAGGAGTATTTATCTAACAAGAGGAAGTCAAAACTCCACCATATATGTTGCTGGAGCAAGGAGTGTGGGTAAACTGAAATATGCTATAGGACAATGCACAAAGAGAGTCTGTGTCAGAGGGTGTCAGCAGTGTTGCTGTGAGACCCAGAAAGGTGTGTCTGGAAGAACAAGAATCAAGGAAATGGCCAAGGTTAAAGCTATTTGTGCTACAGGCTTGGTGATAGGAAGGAGGTATAATGTTGGGGATTTGCTGAGGGGAGATTAGGAGAAGCAGTGAGAGGGAAAGTAGGGGTGGGTAGGATAGAGTGTGGGGTGGCTGCATATGTTTAGAGAAAAGAGGTTATTGTTTAGAAAGAGGTTAACGATAGTCAGTTGAGAGGCACAGAGAGATAAATAGTTTATTGCTAGGGATCTGGGGATACTGAAAGATTTTCAGGGCTCAGGAGCAATAATTGTGACAGAAAAAAAATAATATATATATATATCCCAAAGAACGAGGCAGCACTCCAGAATAGCGTGAAAGGGTGAAGACCCCAAACTTTAATCCCCCAGCAACGTTTCGGCCTACTCAATGAGGCCTTTGTCAAGCTATACAACAGTGCTCAATCACGTGACATCACAATCAATTACAATAAATACATTTGGTCACAAAAATACATAAAAAACATCAGTAGTTGAATAAAGTAGTTGAATAGAGTGTAAAACAAAAGTGCTGTAAGTATACATTAATCCTCTCATATCCCAATTATGGATTCAAAGGCCTGTATAAAAATGTAAATGTGCAAAAGTGCTTGGTTCAAGTAATTAAAGGGTTAAAAGACATAATCTATAGCAAAAAGGATACAGCCGTATCCCATTAATAAAATAAAATAGCATCGCATACCATTGGTGGTTCAGTGTAGCCGCGAGTATCTGGCGTCTCCATCCGCACTGTGCGCATGCGCCGAGCCCGACAGTCAGTCCCGTCCTCCCCAGCTCCGGCCGTGTAAGCACGTTCACACGCTCACCCGATCTGCGGCATAGTGACGTGGAACGCAACGCTCGTATCGCAAGGAGAGGAGGGAGCGGACCATGTAACTCAGCGGCATCCAACCAGCAACAGAGGGGACATCCAGTCGCCATAGTAAGACAGAATGTATATATACACTCCGAATCTGACATCAGTGGGAGCATCTAGATGATCGCATATAGCAAACATAAGTCCAATCATATCAAACATATCCATGAACTTCAGGAAAGCATGGGGGCACGTCTTGTGTTATTAGGGGCAACCCTCATGGTGTCCCTACTCAACACATGGACCAAACTGTTGACCTCCAGGCCACCAGTGGGCAATCAGAGGTCCAATACCGTGTCCCCCATAATCCCCACATTCAAATCAACTCTTACAGGTGGCAGACGTGGGATTAACCCTTCCCTCTATACTACAGTTTATCATGGTGTCACTTAAGAGGGGAGCAATCAAGCTCCATCCAAGTTTGTCAAAGTATATACTATGATCAGCCCCACAGACATTCGATCACCACCACTGTAGACATCAAAACGTCATCTGCTCATCCAAAATTATCATCATACAAAGTACCGCACACTCCCAGATGTGACCACTGATGTCCACAATTTCTTCTTATGGTAAATAAGGCCATATTCGCGGAAACAAGGAACCACTTCCGGCTTCGCTAGCTAAAAGAAGACAAAGGGCCTATAGTATACCCAAGAGTTCTATAAAAAATAGAAAAAGAAAAAAATTTGATCAGTATGTGAAAGGTTAACACTGTTGCATATTTCCAATAACAGGCTGAACAAATCAAATCCCCCATGTTCACGGAGTCGACTGCACCTCCTAACTACATAAATCCCATCTACATTCCGTATTCAAGCCATCCGGCTTAAGTGTGCGCAACCGGTGGATCCATACTATTTCGCGCTGTTTTAATAATAGCTCTCTATTACCTCCTCTTTTAAGAGGGGGAATATGATCGATAATCCTAAATTTTAGATCCTTCTCCCTGTGCCCAACATCGGCAAAATGCTTGGACACAGGGAGATCCTTCCTTTTCTGGCGTATCGTGTACCTGTGATAGTTAAGCCTGGTCTTTACATCCAAAGTGGTCTCTCCAACATAGAGGAGACCACACGGACACAGTAGTAGATATATAACAAATGCACTTTTACATGTTAAAAAGTGGCGGATCTCGAACTGAGTCTTCAACGTGGGATGTATAAATTTGTCTCCTTTCAGCATATAGCTGCAATTGACGCAGCTTAAACATGGATAGCATCAATTTCTTTTAGGGCCTATATATGTCTGAATAAATGTTTTATTACCAGCCACATCCGCTCTAACCAATTTATCACGCAGGTTGGTAGATCTTCTATACGACATAAGAGGAGGGGCAGCGAATTCCTTAAGACTGTTAAAATTGCTTTTCAATATCGGCCAATGTTTTTTAACCACCTCAGCCCCCTTAGCTTAAACACCCTTAATGACCAGGCCACTTTTTACACTTCTGACCTACACTACTTTGACCGTTTATTGCTCGGTCATGCAACTTACCACCCAAATGAATTTTACCTCCTTTTCTTCTCACTAATAGAGCTTTCATTTGGTGGTATTTCATTGCTGCTGACATTTTTACTTTTTTGTTATTAATCGAAATTTAACGATTTTTTTGCAAAAAAATTACATTTTTCACTTTCAGTTGTAAAATTTTGCAAAAAAAACGACATCCATATATAAATTTTTCTCTAAATTTATTGTTCTACATGTCTTTGATAAAAAAAAATGTTTGGGTAAAAAAAAAATGGTTTGGGTAAAAGTTATAGCGTTTACAATCTATGGTACAAAAATGTGAATTTCCGCTTTTTGAAGCAGCTCTGACTTTCTGAGCACCTGTCATGTTTCCTGAGGTTCTACAATGGCCAGACAGTACAAACACCCCACAAATGACCCCATTTCGGAAAGGTATTCGCTGATGGGCATAGTGAGTTCATAGAACTTTTTATTTTTTGTCACAAGTTAGCGGAAAATTATGATTTTTTTTTCTCTTACAAAATCTCATTTTCCACTAACTTGTGACAAAAAATAAAAACTTCTATGAACTCACTATGCCCATCAGCGAATACCTTGGGGTGTCTTCTTTCCAAAATGGGGTCACTTGTGGGGTAGTTATACTGCCCTGGCATTTTAGGGGCCCAAGTGCGTGAGAAGTAGTTTGAAATCAAAATCTGTAAAAAATGGCCGGTGAAATCCGAAAGGTGCTCTTTGGAATGTGGCCCCCTTTGCCCACCTAGGCTGCAAAAAAGTGTCACACATGTGGTATCTCCGTACTCAGGAGAAGTTGAGCAATGTGTTTTGGGGTGTCATTTTACAAATACCCATGCTGGGTGAGAGAAATATCTTGGCAAAAGACAACTTTTCCCATTTTTTTTATACAAAGTTGGCATTTGACCAAGATATTTATCTCACCCAGCATGGGTATATGTAAAATGACACCCCAAAACACATTGCCCAACTTCTCCTGAGTACGGCGATACCAGATGTGTGACACTTTTTTGCAGCCTAGATGCGCAAAGGGGCCCACATTCCTTTTATGAGGGCATTTTTAGACATTTGGATCCCAGACTTCTCACGCTTTAGGGCCCCTAGAATGCCAGGGCAGTATAAATACCCCACATGTGACCCCATTTTGGAAAGAAGACACCCCAAGGTATTCAATGAGGGGCATGGCGAGTTCATCGAAAATTTTTTTTTTTGGCACAAGTTAGCGGAAATTGATATATATTTTTTTTCTCACAAAGTCTCCCTTTCCGCTAACTTGGGACAAAAATTTCAGTCTTTCATGGACTCAATACCTTGGGGTGTCTTCTTTCCGAAATGGGGTCACATGTGGGGTATTTATACTGCCCCGGCATTCTAGGGGCCCTAAAGCGTGAGAAGAAGTCTGGAATATAAATGTCTAAAAATTTTTACGCATTTGGATTCCGTGAGGGGTATGGTGAGTTCATGTGAGATTTTATTTTTTGACACAAGTTAGTGGAATATGAGACTTTGTAAGAAAAAAAATAATAATTTCCGCTAACTTGGGCCAAAAAAATGTCTGAATGGAGCCTTACAGGGGGGTGATTAATGACAGGGGGGTGATTAATGACAGGGGGTGATCAGGGAGTCTATATGGGGTGATCACCCCCCTGTCATTGATCACCCCCCTGTAAGGCTCCATTCAGACGCCTGTATGTGTTTTGCGGATCCGATCCATGTATCAGTGGATCCGTAAAAAACATACGGACATCTGAATGGAGCCTTACAAGGGGGTGATCAATGACAGGGGGGTGATCAATGACAGGGGGGTGATCAGGGAGTCTATATGGGGTGATCAAGGGTGAATAAGGGGTTAATAAGTGACAGGGGGGGGGGGTGTAGTGTAGTGTAGTGGTGCTTGGTGCAACATATTACTGAGCTACCTGTGTCCTCTGGTAGTCGATCCAAACAAAGGGGACCACCAGAGGACCAGGTAGCAGGTATATTAGACGCTGTTATCAAAACAGTGTCTAATATACCTGTTAGGGGTTAAAAAAATCACATCTCCAGCCTGCCAGCGAACGATCCCCGCTGGCAGGCTGGAGATCCACTCTCTTACCTTCCGTTCCTGTGAGCGCGCGTTCACAGGAAATCTCGGCTCACGCGAGATGACGTGTATATGCGTCGCTGAGCGCAGGGCTGCCACCCCCGGAACGCGAATCTGCGTTAGGCGGTCCGGAGGTGGTTAATTACCCCTGCTATTTGGTAACTACCTTCTGTATATGTGGAAATAAACGGTACCCTATCAGGGATATGTTTGTTAGTTACCTCAGAGTGATTAGACCCCGTTTCAGGGATCTCACAAACGGTTCAAAACGGATCAGTTCAGCCCCAATGCATTCTGAATGGATAAGGATCCGTTCAGAATGCATCAGTTTGGCTGCGTTTGGTCTCTGTTCCACTTTTGAGGCGGACACCAAAACGCTGCTTGCAGCGTTTTGGTGTCCGTCTGACGATGCGGAGCCAAACGGATCCGTCCGGACTCGCAATTGAAGTCAATGTCATGGTCTTACCTGCTTGCTGCTCTCCTTCGTTTGACATGTGCTGGCGGCCATCTTGGGTCCTGGGTTTCTTGTAGCCTTCCACCCTGCGGCTCCTCCTTCCCCTGGGAGGAGCTGGATGCCTAGCTCATATATATAGGAGGTCTGTGGCTTCAGTTCCTTGCTTGGTCCTCTTGTGTTCACATGCTTCTAAGACTGCTGCTGCTTCTGGTTCCTGATCCTGGCTTCGTCTGACTACCCTGCTGGTTCCTGATCCTGGCTTCGTCTGACTACCCTGCTGGTTCCTGATCCTGGCTTCGTCTGACTACCCTTCTGGTTCCTGACCTCTGGCTTCGCAAAGACTCTGCTCGGTTTCACCATCCGTTTGGACTTTTGCTTTACAGCTTTATTTTCAATAAAGCCTTCTTATTTTCACTTATCTCTTGTTGTACGTCTGGTTCATGGTTCCGTGACATTAGGACCAAGCCATGAATTCTGACGGTACAGGGCCATCCTCGCTACCCACGCTGGTTGCCAGACTTGATCAGCAGGATCACCTGTTGGGTCGGTTCGCTGTGGCGTTGCAAACCCTGCTTGAACGCACGGCTCATTTCGCTCCCGTTGCCGATGGGTCGGTTGTCGCTCCTGGGCTCGCTCCTACTGCCGCTCCGGTTGTTGCGCCAGTGTCTACCCCGACACCTGTTGTTGCGCCTGCGGTGTTTCGGGGTATGACCGGTTCTGCCCCTCTTCCACAGCGCTTTGGGGGAGAGCCAACTCAGTGCCGAGGTTTCCTTAACCAGGTGGGCATTTATTTCGAGTTGCTGCCACATGCCTTTCCTACTGAGAGATCAAAGGTGGGCTTCTTGATCTCGCTGCTCTCGGACAAGGCCTTGGCCTGGGCCAGCCCTTTATGGGAGAACAACAATCCGGTGGTTGCCGAGTTTTCCGGTTTTGTTGCTTCTCTTCGGAAGGTATTCGATGTGCCGGCTCGTGCTGCCTCTGCTGCGAAGCTCCTTATGTCCATCAGACAGGGTTCACGATCCGTAGCTGAATACGCCATTGAGTTTCGTACCCTGGCAGCAGAGGTGGGCTGGAATAATGAGGCTCTGGTCGCTGCTTTCTCTCATGGTCTCTCGGATGCCTTGAAGGATGAGGTTGCAGCTAAGGACCTACCAGTTGAGCTCGAGTCTCTTATTTCTTTCCTGATTTTGATTGACACCAGACTCAGGGAGAGACCTTCCTTTAAGGAGAACCTGCGGAGGTCTTCTAACAGGTTGGTGCCTACGTTTGCTGTCCCACCCGTGCCTCCCTCTCCTCCCACGCCTCCTGGGGATGACTTGTCTGGGGGTGAACCCATGCAGCTGGGGTTTGCTCGCCTGTCCGAGGGGGAGAGGGCACTCCGGAGACGCGAGGGCCGATGCATGTACTGTGGTCTCGGTGGGCATTTTCGGTTGGCATGTCCGAACCGTCCGGGAAACGCTCGTACCCTGAGATCCTGTCGGGGGCAGATCTTGGGTGGAGTCTCCTCGTCCCCGGTTTCCCGTGTTGACAAACCACTGATCACTGTTGTCCTCTCCTGGGTCGGGGGCTCGGTGACGACCCAGGCGTTGGTGGACTCTGGTGCTGGTGGTTTGTTCATTGATAGTGTGTTCGCTGCCGCCAATTCCATTCCTCTGCAGGCTCGAGGTTCCCCACTGGCTCTTGAGGCGATAGACGGCAGACCCCTTCTGCCGCCACACGTGACTCATGAGACCCTTCCAGTGGGGATAGCCATTGGTGCCGTTCACAGAGAGTCGGTCTGCCTCCAGGTTATTTCGTCTCCACACTACTCGGTGGTCTTGGGGTACCCCTGGCTCCAGAAGCATAATCCGACTTTCGATTGGAGATCGGTCGAGATCCTCTCGTGGTCACCGCAGTGTGGGGCTAGTTGCATCCATGGGTCTGTCAAGTTGCTGTGTACTTCCTCGGACTCTCTATTGCCTCCTGAATACGAAGAGTACCGGGATGTATTCGATAAGGTGCGCGCGGTTGCCCTACCTCCGCACCGCCCATACGATTGTGCCATAGAGTTACAATCTGGTGCCGTTCCTCCTCGTGGCAAAGTCTATCCACTGTCGGTAGCGGAGAATGAGGCCATGGAGGAGTACGTGAGGGAGGCGCTTTCACGCGGACACATTCGCAAATCTTCGTCCCCGGCAGGGGCTGGATTTTTCTTTGTGAAAAAGAAGGGCGGTGAGTTGAGGCCTTGCATCGATTACAGGGGTCTCAATCGCATCACGATCAAGAACGCTTACCCGATACCCTTGATTTCCGAGCTGTTCGATCGCCTTAAAGGGGCCACGGTCTTTACCAAACTCGACCTGAGGGCGGCATATAACCTGGTAAGGATCAAGGCGGGCGATGAGTGGAAGACCGCGTTTAACACCAGGACCGGTCATTACGAATCCTTGGTTATGCCCTTTGGGTTGTGCAATGCGCCCGCAGTCTTTCAGGAATTCATCAACGATGTTTTCCGTGACCTGTTGCAGCAGTGTGTGGTAGTCTATTTGGATGACATCTTGGTATATTCTGAATCCATGGAGGCCCACATTCAGGATGTCAGACGAGTGTTGCAACGGTTACGAGAGAACAAGCTGTTCGGTAAGCTTGAGAAATGCGAATTTCACCGATCCCAGGTAACCTTCTTAGGTTACATCATTTCCGCTGAGGGGTTCTCCATGGATCCTGAGAAGGTTTCGGCTGTCTTACAGTGGCCCCAGCCCAGTGGTCTTCGTTCCCTGCAGCGCTTTTTGGGCTTCGCCAATTATTATCGGAAGTTCATCAGGGACTTTTCCATGCTGGCCAAGCCTCTCACGGATCTGACCAGGAAGGGCAGTAATTCCCAGGTCTGGCCGCTCGAGGCCATCCGAGCTTTTGAGGCCCTAAAGTCCGCCTTTGTGTCGGCTCCGATTCTGTCGCATCCCAACCCTGGGTTGCCCTTTGTCCTCGAGGTGGACGCGTCTGAGACGGGAGTAGGCGCCCTTCTGTCTCAGCGTAGAACACCAGAGGGTCCTCTGCTTCCTTGTGGGTTTTACTCCCGGAAACTGTCTTCCGCGGAGTGCAACTATCAGATTGGTGACAGGGAGTTATTGGCCATCGTGCAGGCCCTTAAAGAATGGAGGCACTTGCTCGAGGGTTCGGTGGTTCCGGTTCTCATCCTGACGGACCACAAGAATCTGACCTACCTTTCTGAGGCCAAGAGATTGACACCACGTCAGGCCAGATGGGCTCTGTTCTTGTCACGTTTTAATTACGTGGTCTCCTACCTACCCGGTTCCAAGAACATCAGGGCGGATGCCTTATCACGGCAGTACTCCGAGCTGTCCAGGGAGGAGTCGATTCCGACTTCGGTCATACCTCCGAATCAGATCCTGGCCGCCATTCGCACCAGCCTGACCTCTCCCCTGGGTGAGCAGATTTTGGCGGCTCAATCTGGTGCTCCCTCTGGGAGACCCAACGGCAGATGTTTTGTGCCTGAGGAGTTGCGCACTCGGTTGTTGCGAACCTACCATAACTCCAAGACCGCGGGGCATCCTGGAAAGAATCAGCTGTCCTGGGCTGTTTCACGTCTGTTCTGGTGGCCTTCCCTACGTTCCGACATCGCCGCATATGTAGCGGCATGCTCCGTTTGTGCCCAGAGTAAGTCCCCTCGGCACCTTCCGTTGGGCCTTCTGCAACCCATAGCCACCGGGGAGCGCCCATGGTCACACCTGGGGATGGATTTCATTGTGGACCTCCCTGCATCCCGAGGCCATACGGTCATTCTCATGATTGTGGATCGGTTTTCCAAAATGTGCCACTGTGTTCCTCTCAAGAAGTTACCCTCTGCACAAGAGTTGGCCACGATTTTTGCCAGGGAGGTCTTCCGGTTGCACGGTTTGCCTAAGGAGATTGTGTCGGATCGGGGGAGTCAGTTTGTGTCCAGGTTCTGGCGCGCCTTTTGCTCCCAGTTGGGGATTCATCTCTCCTTCTCCTCGGCCTACCACCCTCAGTCCAATGGGGCCGCAGAACGATCCAATCAGGCCTTGGAGCAATTCCTTCGTTGCTATGTCTCCGATCACCAAGACAATTGGGTTGACCTCCTGCCTTGGGCTGAGTTTGCCAGGAACACGGCGGTGAACTCTTCCTCTGGGACGTCTCCCTTCATGGCCAATTATGGGTTCCAACCTGCCGTGTTACCGGAGGTATTCTCTCCCCAGGATATTCCGGCTGTGGAGGATCACCTTTCCGTCCTACGTGCTTCTTGGGTACAGATCCAGAAGTCCCTTGAGGTCTCTGCGCAGCGCCAGAGATTCCAGGCTGATCGCAGACGAGCGCCTGCTCCTTCCTACCAGGTCGGAGACCGTGTATGGTTGTCCACCCGCAACCTCAACCTTCGAGTGCCCACTCCCAAGCTGGCGCCTCGCTTTGTTGGTCCCTTCCGAGTGCTTCGCAGGGTAAACCCGGTAGCCTATGCCCTTGCGCTTCCTCCTGGCATGCGGATCTCCAACGTGTTTCATGTCTCCCTGTTGAAGCCACTGGTGTGTAATCGTTTCACTTCCTCGGTTCCTCGGCCTCGTCCGGTCCAAGTGGGCAATCGTGAGGAATATGAGGTGAGCAATATCCTGGACTCACGCCTGGTCCGCGGTCGGTTGCAGTTTTTGGTCCATTGGCGTGGTTATGGTCCAGAGGAGCGTTCCTGGGTTCCCTCCGCAGATGTCCATGCTCCTGCCTTGCTCCGAGCCTTCCACGCACGCTTCCCTCAGAAACCGTTTTGTGCTCCGCGGAGGAGGGGCCCTTGAGGGGGAGGTACTGTCATGGTCTTACCTGCTTGCTGCTCTCCTTCGTTTGACATGTGCTGGCGGCCATCTTGGGTCCTGGGTTTCTTGTAGCCTTCCACCCTGCGGCTCCTCCTTCCCCTGGGAGGAGCTGGATGCCTAGCTCATATATATAGGAGGTCTGTGGCTTCAGTTCCTTGCTTGGTCCTCTTGTGTTCACATGCTTCTAAGACTGCTGCTGCTTCTGGTTCCTGATCCTGGCTTCGTCTGACTACCCTGCTGGTTCCTGATCCTGGCTTCGTCTGACTACCCTGCTGGTTCCTGATCCTGGCTTCGTCTGACTACCCTTCTGGTTCCTGACCTCTGGCTTCGCAAAGACTCTGCTCGGTTTCACCATCCGTTTGGACTTTTGCTTTACAGCTTTATTTTCAATAAAGCCTTCTTATTTTCACTTATCTCTTGTTGTACGTCTGGTTCATGGTTCCGTGACAGTCAATGGGGACGGATCAGTTTGTCCTGGCTCCGCTTTGACATGGATCCGTTTGAAACCCTTCAAGTCTCTGCGCATGCCCAGTAATTTCCTGTCCCTCCCCTCATCGTCGGCCATCTTGGATTATCGACTTGCTGAACACTGGTAAGTATATGAAGTTTTATCTGTTTGTCTATCTTTCTTTTTTTCTGTCTATCTATTTATCTCTGGGGGGGCTGCTGGTGCAATGAGCAGGACCGTGGTACGGTTAGGCGGACGCCAAAATTATGCAGTGGGTCCGGATATGGATATAGAAGTCTATTGTTTTCGTTTGTGACGCCAATTGCAGCATGCGCAGGGTACAGTCTCAGGGCCCTTTAAGATGTTGCAACTCACGTACCAGGTTAGGAATGCCAGAGTGGTATAATGTCTCTGTGTAGTAGTAGGTATAGTGTCAACGGTGCCTCCTACCTTGGTACGGCTGGACTCCTGGATCCTGGCTCACTTGCAATAAAATGAGTGTTGCTAATAGGAGTTATTGAGGAACTTGGTAGCAATGAATGAGATCCAGACTTGAAATATAATTCAACTTGTCTTTACTTAATGCAGCTTTCATCCATACGAGATACAGCAATAGTCTTGGGTCCCAGCAGGTATTGCCAATGTATGGCAGGGATCAATATCTCTTCTGCTTCTATCATGTGCCTGGAGAATATGGCAGGAATCTATATTTTATGCTGTGTATGGGACTGACTAGCTGAGGAGGAATTTGGCTTCTCCTGGTCTCTGGATAGTTACTCACAGTTAGCTCTTCCTGGGGTTCTGGAGGTGGCTGCTTGCTTGTCAACCAGTTGAGGCTGAAGGGCTCAGACTGGGAAGGGTGATCTTTGGTCTCAACCGAGACGAGATCCTGGTTTGGGATCCCTAGAACTGGGAGCTCCTACCAGCACAGCCTTCCCCCAGCAGGGGTGGCTGGCACACTAACACTAACTTCCTTTCCTCCCCATGAGGGAGGATGTGGGAACATTCCACACCTCCTCAAAGAGGGGGGAGCTAAACTGGAATGTACTATTCCAGTCTAGATATGCTAAACTGTTACTAAGGCCGTGGTAACACATTGCTGCCACCTGCTGGTGTACATGGAAATTTACAGCAAATTACATGTAACTTAGAATATGCACATTTGTGAGGAATATTACATAAAATCACATTAGATGACAAGGCACGTTACCAACAAATAGTAGCGGGGAAAAAGAGTTTAGTAACATAACTCTGGGATGTTACACTGGCACTTGGGAAGGTGTGTGTGTGTGTGTGTCTGGAACAGTGGGGGCTGCTGGCACTGGGGGTGGGGGATGCCTTTATGGGGGCTACTGGCTCTGGAGGTGGCTGCTGGCACTGGGGTGGGGGGCTGCTGACACTGGGGTGGGAAGGCTGCTGGCACTGGTGGGGGGTGGCTTTGAACTGTGGGGTCTGCTGGCACTGCGGGGGTGTTTGTGGCTGGAACTGTGGGGGCTTCTGGCACTGCGGGGGGGTGTGGCTGGAATTGGGGGGTCTGCTGGCACTGGGGGGGTGTTTGTGGCTGGAACTGTGGGGGCTTCTGGCACTGCAGGGGTTTTTGTGGCTGGAACTGTGGGTGCTGCTGGCACTGCGAGGATGTTTGTGGCTGGAACTGTGCGCGGGCTTCTGGCACTGGGGGGGCTGCTGGTACTGCGGGGGGGAGGGGGGGGTGTGGCTGGAACTGGGGGATGCTGCTGGCACTGCGGGGATGTGTGTGACTGGAACTGTGGGGTCTGCTGGCACTGCGAGGATGTTTGTGGCTGGAACTGTGCGGGCTTCTGGCACTGGGGGGGCTGCTAGCACTGCGGGGGGGGGGGGTGTGTGGCTGTAACTGGGGGTCTGCTGGCACTGCGGGGGGGTGTCTGGCTGGAACTGTGGGGGCTGCTGGCATTGGAGGGGCTGAGGGCACCGTGGGAAGGTTGTTTGGAACTGGGGGCTGAGGGCACTGTGGGGGGCTGCTGGCACTATGGGGGGCTGAAGGCACTATGCGGGGCTGCTGTCTCTGGGTGTGATTATGGCACTTGGGGGGATTATGGCTCCTGTCGGATTATTTTTTTTAATCATTTTATTATTAGGGTCGTCCAAAAAAAATAAAAAAAAATTCTAGAAAGTTCTGAGGTGGACAAGCACCAATATATCTTTTAAAAAGTAAGTATTAAAAAAAAAAAGTTTTTGTTGATATATGTGGAAATAGTGCTCTAAACAAGTTCCTTTAACGTTATCTGCATTTTGTCTGGTATTATGTTGCGTACAGATGTCAAAGAAACAAACCATAGATTGGAAAAACCCACCCAGAAGGTGCCGTCGTATTCAGTGGCCGAATTTTGGAAGTGATAAACAATAACGGCGGAGCTACTCATTACTGAGTTCATGTTTGGAAGTTGGATTTCTGTTTTGGGGGGTTTAGTTTTTTTTTGGATGTGTGGTCCTAAACTTTTGATCAGCTGAAAAACAGTCTGTTTCAGTTTATTTGTTGTTTTCATTAAATTGAATGCTCAAAAAATGTTTTGTCTCACTCCCATTTCTTCTTGTTGCATGTTGAAGCTCTACTTGGAACCTTGTTAAGATCCAGCCATGCTAAATATGATTTTTTGCCATTTTTCAAGTGGTCTTAAACTTTTGATCAGGACTGTATATATATACACTCACCTAAAGAATTATTAGGAAAACCTGTTCTATTTCTCATTAATGCAATTATCTAGTCAACCAATCACATGGCAGTTGCTTCAATGCATTTAGGGGGGTGGTCCTGGTCAAGACAATCTCCTGAACTCCAAACTGAATGTCAGAATGGGAAAGAAATGTGATTTAAGCAATTTTGAGCGTGGCATGGTTGTTGGTGCCAGACGGCCGGTCTGAGTATTTCACAATCTGCTCAGTTACTGGGATTTTCACGCACAACCATTTCTAGGGTTTACAAAGAATGGTGTGAAAAGGGAAAAACATCCAGTATGCGGCAGTCCTGTGGGCAAAAATGCCTTGTGGATGCTAGAGGTCAGAGGAGAATGGGCCGACTGATTCAAGCTGATAGAAGAGCAACGTTGACTGAAATAACCACTCGTTACAACCGAGGTATGCAGCAAAGCATTTGTGAAGCCACAACACGCACAACCTTGAGGCGGATGGGCTACAACAGCAGAAGACCCCACCGGGTACCACTCATCGACACTACAAATAGGAAAAAGAGGCTACAATTTGCACGAGCTCACGAAAATTGGACTGTTGAAGACTGGAAAAATGTTGCCTGGTCTGATGAGTCTCGATTTCTGTTGAGACATTCAAATGGTAGAGTCCGAATTTGGCGTAAACAGAATGAGAACATGTATCCATCCTCTGATGGCTACTTCCAGCAGGATAATGCACCATGTCACAAAGCTCGAATCATTTCAAATTGGTTTCTTGAACATGACAATGAGTTCACTGTACTAAAATGGCCCCCACAGTCACCAGATCTCAACCCAATAGAGCATCTTTGGGATGTGGTGGAACGGGAGCTTCGTGCCCTGGATGTGCATCCCTCAAATCTCCATCAACTGCAAGATGCTATCCTATCAATATGGGCCAACATTTCTAAAGAATGCTATCAGCACCTTGTTGAATCAATGCCACGTAGAATTAAGGCAGTTCTGAAGGCAAAAGGGAGTCCAACACTGTATTAGTATGGTGTTCCTAATAATTCTTTAGGTGAGTGTATATATATATATATATATATATTCAATTTTTTATTTATTTAAATACATTCTGGTTAAAACATTTTTTGTTTTTGTTTCAGCAATCTGCACCTAGAGCCGCCAGTGAGGATCCCCCAGTCGCCTCCAGAGTCCGCGGGAATGAGCGTGGCGGTCGTACACGTGTAAGTCGCAGGCGCTCTGAGATGAGGAGGCTCGTCTCCTCAGAACTCCCTCAGTGCGCCTGCGCCGATGACATCACAGAAATAGAAGACGTCATCGGCGCAGGCGCACTGAGAGAGTTCTGAGGAGACGAGCCTCCTCATCTCAGAGCGCCTGCACCGAATGAACACAAGCGCGCAATTTTTGAAATGCCGACAGGGCTGGCCGGAGGAGGAGATCCCGGATGGCCCTGTCAATCAACACGACGAGGGGGCGGTTTTCTGCAGCAGCTACCAGCAAGTAGCCGCTCTACTTGCTGGTAGAGACCGAATTTACATATTATAAAACTTCGTTTTTGGAAGACACTGCTGGATCAAAGTAAGTAACACTATTATATTTTCATATATCGCAATATAACTAATTTAACTAGCCCAAAAAAAAAACATCACTTTAGTGGGGTGACAGAAGCCCTTTAATATGCTCAAACCAGGTGACCGATTCCCTTTAAATCAACACTTATGAAAGGCAATGCCACACTACACCACTAGATGTCACCAATCAGTCACATAATAAAACAGCAATTCTAAAAATCTGCACCATAAAAGGGTATATGCACACAGCGGTGTAGTTTATGTGGATTTTCTGCAAGGATTTTCATGTGTTTTTTGTTACCTTTCTGGATTTTGATGCAGATTCGCCCCAGATCTTGCCTTCTGCATTGCAAAGGGCACTGCACAAGCAATTGACATGCTCTGGATTTCAAAATCCACACTGCAGGTAAATTGACGAACTCTGTACATCCACTTAGCCCCTACTGTATAAAACTGCAAACTTTCTGTATGAAAATCTGTGTATAATATGCACTGTGTGCATATAGCGTAAGGCCTCGCGCACACAAACGTATTTTCTTTCTGTGTCCGTTCCGTTTTTTTTTTTGCGGACCGTATACGGAACCATTCTTTTCAATGGGTCCGCAAAAAAACGGAAGTTACTCCGTGTGCACTCCGTTTCCGTTCCGCAAAAAAATAGAACATGTCCTATTATTGTCCGCATTACGGACAAGGATAGTACTGTTCCATTAGGAGCCAGCTGTTCTGTTCTGCAAAATACGGAAAGCACACGGACGTCATCCGTATTTTTTGCGGACCACAAAAATACATACGGTCGTGTGCATGAAGCCTAAGGCCCCTTGCAGAGAAGCGTGTCCGGATTAGGTCCGGATGCGTTGCGTCTGCGATCAGGGAAAACCGTGCGAGTAGGTACACAATTGCAGTCAGTTTTGACTGCGATTGCGTTTCGATGTTCAGTTTTTATCGTGCAGGTCCAATGCGTTTTGCACGCGCATGATAAAAAACTGACTGTGGTACCGAGACCTGAACCCGGACTTCTTCACTGAGAGTTCGGGTTTGGGATCGGTGTTCTGTATATTTTATTATGTTCCCTTCTAACATGGTTATAAGGCTGGGTTCTCACCTGAGCGTTTTACAGCGCGTACGAACGCGCTGTAAAACGCCCTACGCCCCAAGAAGTACAGGAACTTCTTTGGGGCGTAGTGTCGCGCTTTCCCGGAAGTCTATGTACAATGGGCGTTCGCTTACTTCCGGAGCCGCGTATGTGACGCCCGGAGAATCGGGCATACAGAGCGCTCAGGTCTGACCCCAGCGTAAGGGAAAATAATAGCATTCTTAATACAGAATGCTAAGTAAAATGTGGCTTTAGGGGTTAAAAATTTAAAAAAAAAAAAATTAACTAACCTCATCCTCTTGTTTGCGCAGCCGGCATCGTCTTCTTTCAGGACCTGCCAAAGGACCTTTGATGACGTAATCGCGCTCACCACACGGTGACGTCAGCGCAGGTCCTGCTGAATGAAGATAGAAATCTTCTATCTTCATTCAGCAGGACCTGCGCTGAAGTCAACCGCGCTCACCACGTGATTACATCATCAAAGGTCCTTTGGCAGGTCCTGAAAGAAGAAGATGCCGGCTGCGCGAACAAGAGGATGAGGTTAGTTAATTTTTTTTAATACATTTTTTTAACCCCTAAAGCCACATTTTACTGTGCATTCTGTATTAAGAATGCTATTATTTTTCCTTATAACCATGTTATAAGGGAAAATAATACAGTAAATTGACTTTTATCAATTTACTCACATCATCTCCTAGCAACCCTGCGTGAAAATCGCACCGCATCCGCACTTGCTTGCGTTTTTCACGCAGCCCCATTCATTTCTATGAAAAACGCAGAATATAGAACATGCTGCGATTTTCACGCAAAGCACAAGTGATGTGTGAAAATCACCTCTCATCTGCACAGCCCCATAGAAATGAATGGGCTGGGATTCAGTGCAGGTGCAATGTGTTCACCTGACGCATTGCACCCGCACGGAATTCTCGCCCGTGTGAAAGGGGCCTCATACTTTCCTTTTTTTATGATCCACTCCTTATTTTCCGAAACTGCATCAGGAAACCTGACTGTGCGGCCGTACCCTAAGGATACCTGCACACGTGTGCATATTTCCAAATAGAAATTCTACACAGATTGCCATGCAGATTTCTCTGCGTTTCCGCAACAAAATCCGCATGTCTAACTCGAGACTTTGCCGCAGTCCTCCCCCTCTGCATTTCAAAAGGGTGAAATCTGCACAACAACCTGCTGTGGATTTCTAAATCTGCACGGCATATAGGTTTGTCTAATCTCATTCACTTTCTTGTACTGTATTAGGGCTCATGCACACGACAGTATGAATGAGTCCGCATCCGTTCAAAAATTTTGTGGAATGGATGCGGACCCATTCATTTCAATGGGGCGGCAAAAGATGCGGACAAGAATAGGCATTTTCTATGACAATGGCGGCCATGTGCGGTCAGCAAATTGCTTAGGCCTCTTTCACACGAGCGTGACGGATTAGGTCCGGATGCGTCCAGTGAAACTTGCACCATTTTGCAAGCAGGTTCAGTCAGTTTTGTCTGCGAATGTGTTCAGTTTTGATGCGTTTTTTTACGCGCGTGATAAAAAACGGAAGGTTTACAAACAACATCTCTTAGGCCCCTTTCACATGGGCGAGAATTCCGCGCGGGTGCAATGCGTGACGTGAACGCATTGCACCCGCACGGAATCCTTTGTTTTTCACGCATCACTTGTGCGTTGCGTGAAAATCGCAGCAGGTTCTATATTCTGCGTTTTTCACGAAACGCAGGCCCCATAGAAATAAATGGGTCTGCCTGAAAATCGCAAGCAAGTGTGGTTGCGGTGCGATTTTCACGCATGGTTGCTAGGAGATGATAGGGATGAGCAACCCCGGACCCCATTAAAGTCTATTCACTGTATTATTTTTCCTTATAACATGGTTAGAAGGGAAAATAATAGCATTCTTAATGCGTACTAAAATGTGGCTTGAGGGGTTAAAAAAAAAAATAACTCACCTCATCCTCTTGTTTGCGCAGCCGGCATCGCCTTCTTTCAGGACCTGCCAAAGGACCTTTGATGACGTAATTGCACTCACCACACGGTGACGTCAGCGCAGGTTCTGCTGAATGAACCTTCCTTCAGCAGGCCCTGCGCTGATGTCACCGCGCTCACCACGTGGTGAGTGCGATTACGTCATCAAAGGTCCTTTGGCAGGTCCTGAAAGAAGAAGATGCCGGCTGCGCGAACAAGTGGATGAGGCGAGTTATTTTTTACAATTTTTCCCTTATAACCGGAACGGACACTGAAACAAAATACCTTTGTTTGCATGAGGCCTTAGGCTACATGCACACGAACGTATTTTGTTTCCATGTCCGTTCCGTTTTTGTTTGCGGATAGGATGCGGACCCATCCATTTTAATGGGTCCGCAAAAAATTTGGACAGCACACCGTGTTGTCCGTTCCGTAGCCCCACAAAAAATTAGAAAATGTCCTATTCTTGTCTGTTTTAGGCATTGTTACAATGGATCAGCAAAAAAAACAAAAAAAAAAACGGATGGTATCCACAATTTGCGGACCGCAAAATACATACGGTCGTGTGCATATAGCCTTACATTTAATAAGGTTAAATCTGCACAAAAGAACCGTACACAGTCTCGCTTGTCCTATGCTGCAGCAAATAGTGGTCAAAATGCACCACAACCACTACACCTGAATACACCCTTAGGGCTCTGTGTCCGTGCTGCGGACCACTATGCGAGGCGTACCGGCCGTGTGCACTCGGCAAAAGACACAATGTCTTACGGCAAAAGATAGGACATGTCTTTGGCCGTATTTTGTGGATCGCAGACCCATTCAAGTCAATGAACCAGCAGGGACTGCACATGGCCGCTACCCGTATATTGCAGACCTGCCGTTTGTGGTCCGCAATATGGACTCTTTATCAGTATTTGTAAGCCAAAGGCCAGGAGCAGGTCCGAATCACAGAAAGAGGCACGAATCTTTCCAGTCTTCTTTTCCTTCCTGGTTTTGGCTTACAAATACTGGTGAAAAATATCAACCAAAAAAAATAGAACCGCAAAACAGGCAAAAATAGGAAATGTTCGGTATTTTGCGGATGTTTTTTGCGGATCCGCAACTTGTGGACCGTCTGTGCTGTGGACCGCACGCAGCAGATCACCGGCTGTGTGCACACTGCATTGCAGCACGGACGCATTGACTTTAGTGGCTCCGCGATCCGCAAGATGTGGCCAAATATAGGACACAGAGGTGCACATGACCTTGCACTTAGGCCTCCTGCACACATGACTGGAAAAACATCCGGATGCGTACATGTGGATTAGGAGGCAGATTTCCTTGTGAATTTGATGTGGATTTCTGTGCGGATCACATCCCCCATTGACATGAATGGAGACATTGTGCTTCAGAAAAGCAGCAGCACATCATTACACAGCACAGCCCCGTAGGATTACAGGGGGGGTCTCCAGGTGGCAGATTTTTTGGGCACATTTTCCCACCATGTGTGATGTCACCCTTACACTCAGTTCACACCTGAGCGTTTTTCAGCGCTGTAAAACGCACAACAAGGAGAAACCAATGCTTCCCTATGGGAATGGTTCTCACCTGGGCGTTTTACAGCGCGTACGATCACGCTGTAAAACGCCCGACGCTCAAACAAGTACTTGAGCGTTTTTTTGGGCGTTTGTCGCGCGTTCCCGTACATAGACTTTCGGGAACGCGCGACAATGTGTGTTCGCTTGTCTCTGTATGCGCGCTTGTAAACGCCCGTACAATCGCGCATACAGAGCGCTCCTTTCAGAACGCTCTGGTGTGAACCCAGTGTTATGCTCTTATGAATTGGCTGAGAACCCAAGCTGATCTGAGCACTGAGGGGGTCATTTACTAACCAGAAATACGCCTACCTTAGGGCTCTTTCACACCTGCGTTATTGTCTTCCGGCATAGAGTTCCGTCGTCGGGGCTCTATGCCGGAAGAATCCTGATCAGGATTATCCTAATGCATTCTGAATGGAGAGTAATCCGTTCAGGATGCATCAGGATGTCTTCAGTTCCGGTACGGAACGTTTGTTGGCCGGAGAAAATACCGCAGCATGCTGCGCTTTTTGCTCCGGCCAAAAATCCGGAACACTTGCCGCAAGGCCGGATCCGGAATTAATGCCCATTGAAAGGCATTGATCCGGATCCGGCCTTAAGCTAAACGTCGTTTCGGCGCATTGCCGGATCTGACGTTTAGCTTTTTCAGAGTGGTTACCATGGCTGCCGGGACGCTAAAGTCCTGACAGCCATGGTAAGTGTAGCGGGGAGCAGTGTACTTACCGTCCGTGCGGCTCCCCGGGCGCTCCAGAGTGACGTCAGGGCGCCCCAAGCGCATGGATCATGTGATCGCATGGATCACGTCATCCATGCACATGGGGCGCTCTGACGTCATTCTGGAGCGCCCCGGGAGCCGCACGGACTGTAAGTATACCGCTCCCCCGCTCCCCACTACTACTATGGCAACCTGGACTTTAATAGCGTCCTGGGTGCCATAGTAACACTGAAAGCATTTGGAAGACGGTTCCGTCTTCAAATGCTTTCAGTACACTTGCGTTTTTCCGGATCCGGAGTGTAATTCCGGCAAGTGGAGTACATGCCGGATCCGGACAACGCAAGTGTGAAAGAGCCCTTAGGCATATTTCTGGCGCAAAGGACCAAGGAAGATGTCTTACAATCAGAAGTTATAATGCCAGTCTTAATAAATGACCCCCTGGGTGTTTTTGGAGCAGCTTTCCCTTCAGGTTTTTCAGCCAAAGCCAGAAGTGAATTCAAACGTGGGGAAGCCCTTCTCCTTCTCCTTCTGCTGCATCCGTTTCTAGCTTTTGGAAAATCTGCCTCAAAACCTAGTCCAAAATAACTCAGTGGGGGTCATTTACAAACATTTTTACGCTAGTTTGGCGTAAAAATGTTGCACGACACTCATTTTGCATTGCGGGTGACGCTAGGGAATCTGATCCCCGTCGCGGCCTACTATTAGCTCACCGCCCCCCCACCCCCCCAGACAGGGAGATGCAGCGGGTGCTGGTGAGCGGGGTAAGCATAACCTAAATGAGGGGGGCATGTTTTACACTTTGGATAACCCCTTTAAGATATGAGTCTCTTCCGTGCTTTGAACCACAGAAATACTTAGGGAGAATTATCAGAACTGGTGTACAGTAGAACTGGCTTTAATTGCCCATAGCAACCAATCAAATTCCACCTTTCATTTTCAAAATGAGCTCTGAAAAATGAAAGGAGGAATCTGATTGGCTGCTATGGGCAACTAAGCCAGTTCTACTTTACACCAGTTGTGATAAATCCTCACTGACTGACGGTCGCACTCACAGTGGTGGGAGCTCAGATCTTGCTTGCCCTTCCCATGAGGTGACCGCCCCCCCACCTAACCCCCATACCACACAGCAGCAGAGTAGCCCGACAATCTATGGCCACTCGCACCTCCTGCATGATTACTGCCCCCTCCATAGCAATTCAATAGGCGTAGCCCTAAGACCCACTGCCCGCCCTCACACTGCACTGTCCCCAGCATCTGGCCGCCGCCGCCGCCCCCTCACATCGCAGACACCACCCCCTCACGTCCCCCCAAAACTCAGCCCGCTTGGAATCCTGCCCCACGTGACTCGCGCTGTCACGTGATCGCCAGACGTCAGGAGGTCCCTGCCGAGAAGGAGCCCCAGCTAGCCTTCAGATAAGACTGCCCGTTACCGGCGGAGGCTCCGTGATACGTGGGGACCGGGAGTCTCGGCGGCGCAGCTCACAGGTAAGATCCGGATACACCCCACCTGGAGCCCCTCACATCACCGGCACAACCCCCTCTGTAGAAAGCTGATGGCGTATACCCCGGGGGAAGAGGACTGTGCGCTGTCAGAGTCCCGGGCAGTGTCCTTGTCACCTGCACGATCCTGCCAGGTACCGGACGGGGCTGCAGATGTCTGTATGATGGGATGTATGCCTCCTGTGCAGTGTATGTGACAGGTGATGTGTATGATGGGATGTATGCCTCCTGTGCAGTGTATATGACGGGTGATGTGTATGTATGATGGGATGTATGCCTCCTGTGCAGTGTATGTGACAGGTGATGTGTATGATGGGATGTATGCCTCCTGTGCAGTGTATATGTATGATGGGATGTATGCCTCCTGTGCAGTGTATATGTATGATGGGATGTATGCCTCCTGTGCAGTGTATATGTATGATGGGATGTATGCCTCCTGTGCAGTGTATATGACAGGTGATGTGTATGTATGATGGGATGTATGCCTCCTGTGCAGTGTATATGTATGATGGGATGTATGCCTCCTGTGCAGTGTATATGACAGGTGATGTGTATGATGGGATGTATGCTTCCTGTGCAGTGTATATGACAGGTGATATGTATGATGGGATGTATGCCTCCTGTGCAGTGTATATGTATGATGGGATGTATGCCTCCTGTCCAGTGTATATGTATGATGGGATGTATATGCTTCCTGTGCAGTGTATATGTATGATGGGATGTATATGCCTCCTGTGCAGTGTATACGTATGATGGGATGTATGCCTCCTGTGCAGTGTATATGACAGGTGATGTGTATGATGGCATGTATGCCTCCTGTGCAGTGTATATGTATGATGGGATGTATGCCTCCTGTGCAGTGTATATGACAGGTGATATGTATGATGGCATGTATGCCTCCTGTGCAGTGTATATGTATGATGGGATGTATGCTTCCTGTGCAGTGTATATGTATGATGGGATGTATGCTTCCTGTGCAGTGTATATGTATGATGGGATGTATATGCCTCCTGTGCAGTGTATACGTATGATGGGATGTATATGCCTCCTGTGCAGTGTATATGACAGGTGATGTGTATGTATGATGGGATGTATGCCTCCTGTGCAGTGTATATGTATGATGGGATGTATGCCTCCTGTGCAGTGTAAATGTCTGATGGGATGTATGCCTCCTGTACAGTGTATATGACAGGTGATGTGTATGTATGATGGGATGTATATGCCTCCTGTGCAGTGTATATGTATGATGGGATGTATGCCTCCTGTGCAGTGTATGACAGGTGATGTGTATGATGGGATGTATGCCTCCTGTGCAGTGTATATGTATGATGGGATGTATGCCTCCTGTGCAGTGTATGTGACAGGTGATGTGTATGATGGGATGTATGCCTCCTGTGCAGTATATATGTATGATGGGATGTATGCTTCCTGTGCAGTGTATATGACCGGTGATGTGTATGTATGATGGGATGTATGCCTCCTGTGCAGTTTATATGACAGGTGATGTGTATGTATGATGGGATGTATGCCTCCTGTGCAGTGTATATGTATGATGGGATGTATGCCTCCTGTGCAGTGTATATGTATGATGGGATGTATGCCTCCTGTGCAGTGTATATGTATGATGGGATGTATGCCTCCTGTACAGTGTATATGACAGGTGATGTGTATGTATGATGGGATGTATATGCCTCCTGTGCAGTGTATACGTATGATGGGATGTATATGCCTCTTGTGCAGTGTATACGTATGATGGGATGTATATGCCTCCTGTGCAGTGTATATGACAGGTGATGTGTATGATGGGATGTATGCCTCCTGTGCAGTGTATATGTATGATGGGATGTATGCCTCCTGTGCAGTGTATATGTATGATGGGATGTATGCCTCCTGTGCAGTGTATACGTATGATGGGATGTATGCCTCCTGTGCAGTGTATGACAGGTGATGTGTATGATGGGATGTATGCCTCCTGTGCAGTGTATATGACAGGTGATGTGTATGTATGATGGGATGTATGCCTCCTGTGCAGTGTATATGTATGATGGGATGTATGCTTCCTGTGCAATGTATATGTATGATGGGATGTATGCTTCCTGTGCAATGTGTATGTATGATGGGATGTATGCCTCCTGTGCAGTTTATATGACAGGTGATGTGTATGTATGATGGGATGTATGCCTCCTGTGCAGTGTATATGTATGATGGGATGTATGCCTCCTGTGCAGTGTATATGTATGATGGGATGTATGCCTCCTGTGCAGTGTATATGACAGGTGATGTGTATGTATGATGGGATGTATGCCTCCTGTGCAGTGTATATGACAGGTGATATGTATGATGGGATGTATGCCTTATGTGCAGTGTATATGACAGGTGATTTGTATGATGGGATGTATGCATCCTGTGCAGTGTATGTGACAGGTGATGTGTATGATGGGATGTATGCCTCCTGTGCAGTGTATATGACAGGTGATATGTATGATGGGATGTATGCCTCCTGTGCAGTGTATATGTATGATGGGATGTATGCCTCCTGTGCAGTGTATATGACAGGTGATGTGTATGTATGATGGGATGTATGCCTCCTGTGCAGTGTATATGACAGGTGATATGTATGATGGGATGTATGCCTCCTGTGCAGTGTATATGACAGGTGATTTGTATGATGGGATGTATGCATCCTGTGCAGTGTATTTGACAGG
Source organism: Bufo bufo (assembly GCF_905171765.1). Taxonomy (NCBI): domain Eukaryota; kingdom Metazoa; phylum Chordata; class Amphibia; order Anura; family Bufonidae; genus Bufo; species Bufo bufo. The sequence goes on along the minus strand of NC_053395.1, from coordinate 70,697,300 downwards.
TGATATGTATGATGGGATGTATGCCTCCTGTGCAGTGTATATGACAGGTGATGTGTATGATGGGATGTATGCCTCCTGTGCAGTGTATATGACAGGTGATATGTATGATGGGATGTATGCCTCCTGTGCAGTGTATATGTATGATGGGATGTATGCCTCCTGTGCAGTATGTATGATGGGATGTATGCCTCCTGTGCAGTGTATGTGACAGGTGATATGTATGATGGGATGTATGCCTCCTGTGCAGTGTATATGTATGATGGGATGTATGCCTCCTGTGCAGTGTGTATGACAGGTGATATGTATGATGGGATGTATGCCTCCTGTGCAGTGTATATGACAGGTGATGTGTATGATGGGATGTATGCCTCCTGTGCAGTGTATATGTATGATGGGATGTATGCCTCCTGTGCAGTGTATGTGACAGGTGATATGTATGATGGGATGTATGCCTCCTGTGCAGTGTATGTGACAGGTGATATGTATGATGGGATGTATGCCTCCTGTGCAGTGTATGTGACGGGTGATGTGTATGTATGATGGGATGTATGCCTCCTGTGCAGTGTATATGACAGGTGATATGTATGATGGGATGGGCAGCACATAATTGGAAACCTGGAGGTATTGGGGTAGATTCGCACTTTGCGGATATTTGCTAGCGCTTCTGCGCCTTCAGCGGATAAATCGGATGCTCTCCTGGTACCGAGAATAATCTGTGCTGCAGCATTACGTGATCTGTGCCGACTTCTGTCTTTTTAACCATTATGTGTATGTTTTCTATAGATGCTATTGAATGACTGCAAGCAGAGATCTTGACAGCCACATGGGATTAATCCAGACAGTGTATTATGCAATGATTAAACTGCTCTTGCTGAAACTTTGATATCCTTAAAGGGGCATTCCAGCTTTACAGTATTGATGGCATATCCTCAGCCTAGGGCATCAGTATCAGATCAATGGGGGGGTTATTATAGGGGGAGACAAAATGGCGTTTTGTTATACCTCTCGATCTGGGACCGCTCCGAAATGTGCTGAGCTCCAGGAATTTGTCCTGCCTAGTATTTTATGAGAATCCTTGTGTTTTACGAGCCGGAGTGATTCTAGTAGTAGATTAAGCATCTGCCATATACAGCATGCAGTCCTCAGTCTCGGGGTCCTTATTGTCCCCCCCATACAGGTAATTGACTATGATTCTGAATGTCCCTTTAAAGGGAATATGTCCTTTTGACCATGCTAAACTGCTGCCAACACTAGGTGGGGGCAGGACTACCTTTTGTGGAGCTTTTACCATCAGGAGTAATGAGAATATGAAGTTTTAAGCTGCCAGATTTAAGTTGCAAGTGCCCAGTAGGTGGAGCCTCAACACCTGCTCTTTGTCTCAAGCCCCTCCCCCTGCCCTGAGTGACCGCTCTAGTGATCTCCATAAATCTACAGCATGGAAAGGATTGCGCGCCACGGCTCTGGTTTACCCCTTAGATGCCGCATCTAAGGAGTCAACAGGGGGAGAGAACTCCCTTTCTTTCCAGCAGCCCCCCCCCCACGCAACGCGATTGCAGGGTCCCGATGGTTGCGATGTACCAAAGCCTGCCAGGCCCTTACAAATGTAAAGTGACAGCACAGTAGACCTCAATAGATGACTATTGCAGTGTATTGTACCAGTGATCGGTCTGCTGTATCTTCAAGTCCCCAAGTGGGACTTAATAAAAAATATTAAATATCCACTCATAATTGCTTAAAAAATAAAATAAGCTACACATTGGCATCACCACGTCCGTAACAACCTGATCTGTAAAAGGATCACGTTACTTATCCAGCCCGGTGAAAGCTGTAAAAATAAGATCTTGATGGAAAAACGATGATGGAATTGCAGTTTTTGTCACCGCACCTCCCAAAAAAAAAGGTATAAAAAGCGATCAAAGTCATGTGTTACCCCTAAATTATACCAGTAAAAACTACAGCCTGCCCCACAAAACAGAAGCACTTACACGGTTAAGGCTCATGCACACAGCCGTTTCCCGGCCGCAATTTGCGGTCCCCAATGCAGGGGCAACATCCGTGCGGATTCTGCAGACTGATCCAGACCCCTTCAAGTTGAATGGGTCCGTGATTTATATGCACCACAAAAAAATAGAACATGTTCTATTTTTTTGGCGGAGCAGAGGCATGGAGATAAACCCCACGGAAGCCCTCCGTAGTGCCTCCGTTCTGCACTGGACCTTCCGGATTGCAACGGATTGCTCTCCATTCAGAATGCATTAGGATAAAACTGAAGCGTTTTTTTCCGGTATAGAGCCCCTAGGATGGAACTCAGTGCCGGAAAAGAATAACGCAAGTGTGAAAGTACCCTTAGTGAATAAATATGTTTACTAAGTGATGAGATAAAACAGAGAATTCACATACAGAATAGTAAAAAGGGTTTACGAGCCTGGCCGGCACACATGAGCCCTTATGTCAATGGAAAATATGTTATTGGTCTTAGATATAGTGATGCAAAAAACAAAAAAAAAGCAAATGTTAATAAAAAAAAAAGTAGTAAAACATGAAAAAAACATATAAAACTATATTGCCAAATTATTTTCAACTCGCAGAATAAAGTTATCATATAAACCGCATGGGTATACATTTTCTAGTGGCTGTGCTTGGTATTGCAGCCCGGGTCCAGTCACTAGAATGGCAGTGAGCAGCGAGTAGGCTGACAATAACTGAAGTGTGAACTTGACCATAGAGACTCCATTATTACCCTGGTGCCCGGTCTCCGGTGAATTGCTGATGACTGACTTTCAGATTAGTAGGAGAGAACCTAGCACCGACACAAAACGGACAGATGTCACTACCTTTCCTCTTTAGAGGGGCTGTTTACGTGCATGAGCCCAAATGGTGCAGCCTCGTAAAGTGAGAACACAGTGGAATTTCTGCAGCGCCATTGAGTCTGGGAAATCCGATGCGTTTACAGCGTCAGCAAAGTCGTGAGATTTAAAAAAATATTGTGCCCTGTGGAAAGTGTCCAGGACTAACTCCGCCCATAACCTGATAACAGGCGGTGTGACTTTGAATCCCATAGCTCGTCAGTTTATCTTGGGATACAGAGTGAAATCTGCCTTAATGCACCGTGGCCAGGCACCCTGCTGCGTAAAATCTACCGCAAACCGGCTACTTGTGGCCGTACTCCTATGGAGCTCAGTCCTGGAGTGACCGGCTGCTTTGAGGGAATCTTCCCTCTTATATTTTACATGCAGCCCCCATCTGTGTCCTGAAGCATTTTTCGGTCTTAGCTTGTATTATCCTATTTCTGGATTGTGGTCCAGATTGTTCACTTCTTCCATTAATCCTGTGAATGATTGAGCTGTCTCTTTAGCTATGATGTTTTATTTGGCCCATGTAAAACAATTTTTGTAACTTATTAGGCTCTGTTCACATCCATCGTAGGAGCAGAACGGTGAAAATAACAACATGCCAGATCTGACCCCCGACATTATCCAATGGATTCTATCGGGTCTGTTAGGTAGCGACAATGATGTACATTTTTCTGCCTCCAGCAGCATTACTTCACACTAAATTCTGTATATTAAATTCTGTTGATCTGGGTTTTCCATGGTTGGCCATTGATTTGACAGATGGTATACTGCAGAGTAATTACGGTATGTAAGGGGTTATTATTTATCAAAGAGAAATACACCTAAATTAGGCCTGTTTCTGGTGGACCTTTGCGCCTCAATCTGCGACTTTTCCCCGCTCATGCCAGGTTTAAAAAAGGGAGGTGGGGAAAGGGACGGGCCAGTAAGCCCGTCTCATTCATCATTTTCTACTCCTGTTTTAGGCGTTAAAAATGGTGTAAATGTAAGACAGCAAGGGAACTAGCTCACATTTAGAAGCGGCTGCTGTAACGTAACGTAAATTCAACAGGTTTGAGAATGAATAAGCTTACGCAGACTAAGGGTACTTTCACACTTGCGTTGTGAGGATCCGGCCGGCAGTTCCGTTGCCGGAACTGCCTGCCAGATCCGGAAATCCATGCACAAGCGGATAGCATTTGTAGACGGATCCGGATCCATCTCACAAATGCATTGCAATAATGGATCCGTCTCTCTGGTTTCATCCGGAAAAACGGATCCGGTATTTATTTATTTTTCACATTTTTAAAGGTCTGCACATGCGCAGACAGGGAAACCGGATCCGTTTTGCCAGAACACTTGGTGCCAGATCCGGCATTAATGCATTTCAATGGAAAATAAGGCAAGTGTTCCGGAATTTTGGCCGTATTTTCTCCGGCCAAATACCGTAAAAGTAACTGAACTGAAGACATCCTGATGCAACGGATTGATCTCCATTCAGAATGCATTAGTATAAAACTGAAGCGTTTTTTTTCCGGTATTGAGCCCCTAGGATGGAACTCAATACCGGAAAAGAATAACGCTAGTGTGAAAGTACCCTTAGTGAATAAATATGTTTAGTAAGTGATGAGATAAAACAGAGAATTCACATACAGAATATTAAAAAGTAAATAATCATCACTAACCGAAATATGGGATATGGATCCGGTCGCCATTTTCTGGTCACCTTGGCTCACAAAAAGTGTAAGACCAAGCGATCAGAAAGTCTTATGTACCCCAAATCCGTACCAATGAAAAGGTCCCCTCATCCCGGAAAAAAACGAGCCCCTACCTAAGACAATCACTTAAAAAATAAAAACCAATGGCGCCCATAAACCAATCTATCAAAATCTGCACTGCAAAAGCCATATGCGCTCCTTCTGTTCTGAATCCTGCAATGTGCCCCCACAGCAGTTTACCACCACATATGGGGTGTTGCCATATTCAGGAGAAAATGGGTAAGAAATTATGGGGTGCTTTTTTATCCTGTTACCCCTTGTGAAAATGAAAAAATTGGGGCTTAAGCAACATTTTATTGGAAGAAATGAAAGTTTCCCCCTCGCCTATGACAGCACGGAGAGTAGAAGGGTCTCCAGATCTAAAGATAGAGGGTGTGCTATGTGTAAGAAAAACTTACCCTTAGGCTGGGGGAAGCCTATCTGTCAATCTTGTGTAAGCAAGTTATTAGAGAATGAGGCCCCGTCTCTTATGACCAGTCTAAAACAGATGATCTGGGATGAAGTTAAGGAGTCAGTGAAGGAGTCGGTTAACAGCCTCTTGGAGGGTCGCCCCAGCACCTCTGCAGCCACCTTTATTCCCCCCTCCAGCGATCAAGAATTACTGTCAGGATTGGAGGAAGAGGGAGACAGACTGTCATCGGATGAATCCTTTGATGATCATGTAGCGGGAAGACCGCTTTTTCAGGCCGAGAATATTAGCTCTCTGATCAGAGTTGTCAGTGCTACCATGGGGTAAGACTATTATAAAGCGCCACAATCTGTACGAGACTCCATGTTTGAGGGCCTGGGTCCAAGAAAGATGAAGGGCTTTGATGTGCATGAAAATATTGCTGCTGTTATCAATAGGGAATGGAGTAAGCCAGGTAGAAAATGTTTCATTCCCTCTTCCATTAAACGTAAATACCCATTTGATGAGGAAGTATCTGCTTGTAGGGATAGGGCCCCAAAACTGGATGCCCCAGTTGCCAAAACTTCCCTTTGAAGACACAGGTTCCCTAAAGGACCCCATGGATAGAAGGGCGGAAATGTATTTAAAAAAGAGCTGGGAATCTACAGCTGGAGCTTTTAGACCTGCCTTTGTGGCCACTTCTGTGGCTAGATCCCTAAAAAGGATTTAGAGAATCGTATAAAGGAGGGAACCACTAGAGAGAAACGGCTTTCTTCCTTTCCCACTATTTTTAATGCCATTAATTCGGCGGACTCGTTAAAATTTTCTGCTAGAGCTTCCGCCCTATCTAACTCAGCATGTAGAGCCATTTGGTTGAAGGATTGGAAGGGAGATTCCACCCCCAAGGCCAAACTATGCGCCATTCCATGTCGGGGTGAATTTTTGATTGGGCCTGTCTTGGATGATTTGCTTGAGAAGGCCTCAGACAGATAGAAAGGGTTCCCTTCCACTAGTCAGCAACCTCCTAAAAAATCCTTCAGTTCTTAGTCTAATAGGGGTAGTTATAGGAGAAAGGAGGTGTCTAGGCAAACTTCAGGTACTAACAGAAGGTCCAAAGGATATCTTTTTTCAGGAGCAAATGCCTCAAAAAAGCAGCCACAATGATGCCAGGGCCCCGGTGGGAGGTCAGCTTTCTCACTTCGCAGAACATTGGCAAAAGATATCAAACAGCCCATAGATAATCTCAATCCTAAGAGAGGGCTACAAGATAAATTTTCAGAGGTTGCCGCCAGAAAGATTCATTATAACAGATTATCATTCAAGTCCTCAGAAACAGGCGGCCATGGTTTCAGAGGTATCTTCCCTATTAGAAAAGAATGTTCTGTTGGAAATCCCAGTACAAGAAAGAGCAAAAGAGTTTTATTCAACTCTCTTTTTTGTAAAAAAAAAATCTGAACGGCTCCTACCGTACAATAATACATTTGAAACTTCTGAACCAGTATCTAGTGTACAAAAGACTTCGTATGGAAACGATCAAGTCAGTGATTTTAAATCTGTTTCCAAACTGTTTTATGGCATCCCTGGATCTCAGGGATGCCTACTACCATGTCCCTATACATTCCAGTCATCAAAAGTACCTAAGGGTAGCAATTCAGTTGGAGGACAGGATCCTACATGTGCAGTTTAGGCGCTCCCCTTCGGGTTGTCGCAGGCTCCCAGGGTATTTGCAAAGATTATAGCAGAGATGATAGCCCATTTGAGAGAGAAGGGTTTAGTAGTAATTCCATATCTGAACGACTTTCTCCTTCTCTCTCAGACATTGACACAGCTAGAGGAGCAGATTTCATGGTTCAGTGAAGTATTGGACAAGTTAGGGTGGGATAAACATAGAAAAGTCCAGTTTAATTCCGAGTCAGGTGTGCACCTTTTTAGGGATGACCCTAGACTCCACGTCACAAATGTGCCTACTTCTCCTTCACAAAGCCTGTCTGATCAGATCCAGAGTTCAGAGTTACCTGTTTTCCCATCAGTCTGTTTCCCTAAGCCATGTTAGTTTTGGGGCTCATGACAGCTGCCATTCCGGGGGTGGAGTGGGCCCATTTCTACTCGAGACCACTCCAACTGCACATTCTGGAAGTCTGGGACAGGAGTCCTTTGTCTCTGGACTCAGATTCGTTTATCACCCCAGACACTCTCCTCGCTGGAGTGGTGGATGAATCTATCGAACCTGCAGGGGGGAGTTCCGTGGCAGAGACCAGATGTCTTACTCCTGACCAAAGATGCAAGTCCTTATGTTTGGGGGCCCATAAAGAATCTCTCCTTCTTCAGGGATCTTGGGCTCAAGAGATTCAGTCCCAATCTCACAATTTCAGGGAGCTAAACGCCATCTGGATGGCTTTGAAGGAGAGTCTTCAAATAATAAGAGGCAAGAATGTAAAAATGTATTCAGACAACATGACTGCAGTGGCATACATCAACAGACAGGGAGGTACCAGATCCCCGAGTCTAATGTCCCTCAGTCAAAAGATTTTTTGTCTGGCAGATGATTCTCTTTTGTCAATTTCTGCAGTACATCTGAGAGGAAGGGACATTGTGACAGCAGACTTCTTAGGTCGCCATCATCTTCGTCAATGAGAATGGTCTTTAAACCAGCAGATATTCAGCAAGATAGTTGCCTTATGGGGTCTTCCAGTGATGGACCTCTTTGCCACCAGGGTCAACAGGAAGGTAAAGAGGGATGCTCTTCTGGAAAAAGCGAGAAGAACAACAGCTGTGGATGCTCTAGCTTAATCCTGGAGAGAGGGACTTTATGCATTTCCCCCATTGAAGTTATTGCCAAGAGTCCTAAAGAAGATAAGGGAGGAGAGTGCTTTAGTCATCATAATAGCTCCCTTCTGGCCCAGGAGTGTTTGGTTTTCCTGGCTCCGCAGAATGTCAGTTGCCTCCCCTTGGGTTCTTCCAGTCTTTCCGGGACTTCTAGCTCAGGGTCCCATCTTTCACCCAGAGGTAGAGAATCTTCATTTGACTGCCTGGCTTTTGAAAGGCAGATTTTAAGGAAGAAGGGTTTATCGGAGGAGGTAGTCAACCCTCTATTGGCAAGTTGCAAGAGAGTCACGTCCAAGATCTACTTGCGTGTTTGGAGGGCCTTTTGTATATTCGCAAATAAACCAGTAAATGTACTTGAATCACCCAATTTACCTCTAGTGTTAGATTTTCTACAAGAAAGCTGGGGGAAGAAGCTTGGGCCCAGTACTTTAAAGGTACAGATATCAGCCTTAAGTGCTCTTTTTGAGTTCAAGCTGGCTGAGCACCCTAGGATAAAAAGATTTATAACGGCAGTTTCAAAGTTAGCTCCAGTCCATAGAGTAAAAATTCCACCATGGGATCTAAATCTGGTACTTTCTGCCCTTACGTCAGATCCCTTTGAGCCCATTCAGGAGATCTCCATAAAGGCTTTAACACTAAAATTGGCCTTTTTACTGGCTTTTACATAAGCTAGGAGAGTGAGTGAGATTTTGGCCTTTTCCATTGAAAAGCCGTATTTAAATATTTTGGAGGATTGAGTGATAATTTCGCCAGATCCTTCATTTCTACCAAATGTGTCTTCTTCCTGTCATCGTTCTCAGGACATCATCTTACCTTCATTCTGTGCCTCTCCAAAAAAATAGGAGAGTCAGAATTCCACTGGTCTAGATGTTAGGTGTCTATTACTGTACCTAGAGACGGAGTGGATTTGATTTAAATCAAAATGATTTAAATCACGATTTAAAGGGAACCTGTCACCGGGATTTTGGGTATAGAGCTGAGGACACAGGTTGCTAGATGGCCGCTAGCACATCCGCAATACCCAGTCCCCATAGCTCTGTGTGCTTTTATTGTGTATAAAAAAACGTTTTTTTTTTTTTTTTTTGTTCATGGTAATGCGAACGGATACAATCGTTTGCATTATAGCCGCGGATCCGTTTGTGCAGATACTAGACGGATCCGCACCTAACGCAGGTGTGAAAGTAGCCTTAAAGGGAACCTGTCACCAGTTTTATGGTTTCCTAACTAAGGGCAACATAAATAAGTGACTGATTCTCTTAGCAAAATGCTGGGTCACTTTCTTTAATTGACCCAGTCAATCTGCCAACATCTTGTATTGAAAAGCTCCAGCTGATAATGATGAGTCCTGAATATTCATGAGCTCCTGACTCTCCTCGCCTACCTGCTGCTGATTGACAGTTATTTTCCATATGAATCAGCAGCAGGTGGGCAGCAGGGGAGTGGCTATAGCTGTTAATTAAAGAGGACCTTTTACAGATTATTACACTATGAACTAAGTATACAGACATGTAGAGCGGCGCCCGGGGATCTCCCTGCACTTACTATTATCCCTGGGCGCCGCTCCGTTCTCCTGCTATGCCCTCCGGTATCTCTGTTCACTAAGTTATGGTAGGCGGAGTCTGCCCTTGTTCTTCTGTAGCGCTGGCCAATCGCATTGCAGAGCTCACAGCCTGGGAGAAAATAACATCCCAGGCTGTGAGCTCTGCGCTGCGATTGGCCAGCGCTAGAGCAGAACAAGGGCAGACTCCGCCTACCATAACTTAGTGACTGGAATCTCCGCCTACTATAACTTAGTGAGCGGAGATACTGGAGGGCATAGCGGGAGAACGGAGCGGCGCCCGGGGATAATAGTAAGTGCAGTGAGATCCCCGGGCGCCGCTCAACATGTCTGTATAGTTAGTTCATAGTGTAATAATCGGTGAAAGGTCCTCTTTAAATAAACTCTGGACTCAATGACATCACTCTGGACTCAAATCAGCTCATTAGCATGCGGCATGTGGCATCTTTGTGTATATATTATGAGGTAACCATCTGTCACACCAGTAAGTGAATACATCTAAGGTACTTTTTAGTAGTTAATGATTGTATATAATTAGTTAGATTATAATCAAATATCCACATGACAGGTTCCCTTTTAAGGTCCTTTAATCTTTCCTGGTAAGTTTTATCCTGCAATCCATGTACTAGTTTAGGGTACTTTCACACTTGCGGCAGGACAGATCCGACAGGCTGTTCACCATGTCGGATCCGTCCTTCCGCTATTTCGCCGTGCCGCCGGACCGCCGCTCCGTCCTCCGGCGCAGCACGGCGGTGCACTGTGAAAGCCGCCGGACTAAAAAGTCGAACATGCAGTGCACCGCCGTGCTGCGCCGGAGGACGGAGCGGCGGCACGGCGAAATAGCGGAAGGACGGATCCGACATGGTGAACAGCCTGTCGGATCCGTCCTGCCGCAAGTGTGAAAGTAACCTTAGTAGCTCTTCTCTGAACTCTCTCCAAAGTATCAATATCCTTCTGGAGATATGGTCTCCAGTACTGAGCACAATACTCCAAATGAGGTCTCACTAGTGCTCTGTAGAGCGGCATGAGCACCTCCCTCTTTCTACTGGTAATGCCTCTCCCTATACACCCAAGCATTCTGCTAGCATTTCCTGCTGCTCTATGACATTGTCTGCCTACCTTTAAGTCTTCTGAAATAATGACCCCTAAATCCCTTTCCTCAGATACTGAGGTTAGGACTGTATCACTGATTTTATATTCTGCTCTTGGGTTTTTACGCCCCAGGTGCATTATTTTGCACTTATCAACATTAAATTTTAGTTGCTAGACCATTCCTCTAGTTTTCCTAAGTCCTTTTCCATTTGGAGTATCCCTCCAGGAACATCAACCCTGTTACAAATCTTTGTGTCATCAGCAAAAAGACACACCTTACCATCGAGGCCTTCTGCAATTTCGCTGATAAAGATATTAAACAATATGGGTCCCAGAACAGATCCCTGAGGTACCCCACTGGTAACAAGACCAAGGTCTGAATATACTCCATATAATTTTTTTTTTTTATTCATTGATTTTTATCCACCCTGCTTAGAGCTTATACATACGAACCTATTTTCTTTCCGTGTCCGTTCCGTTTTTTAGCGGACTGTATGCGGAACCATTCATTTCAATGAGTCCGCAAAAAAAACTGAAGTGACTCCATGTGCATTCCTGTTTCCTTATGTCCGTTCCGCAAAATAATAGGACATGTCCTATAAGGGTCCATTCACACGTCCGTATGTGTTTTGCGAATCCGCAAAACACGGACATCGGCGATGTGCGTTCCGCATTTTGAGGACCGCACATCGCCGGCACTCTCATAGAAAATGCCTTTTCTTGTCCGCAATTGCGGACAAGAATAGGACTTGTTCTATTTTTTTGCGGATCCGGAAGTGCGGATCTGCAAACGCGGATGCGGACAGCACTTTTCGGCCCTATTGAAAATGAATGGGTCCGCACCTGTTCCGCAAAATTGCGTAACTGAAGCGGACCCATTTTGCGGACATGTGAATGGACCCTTATTGTTCTCATTACGGGCAAGGATAGGACTGTTCTATTAGGGCCCAGCTGTTCCATTCCACAAAATACGGAATGCACGACATCATCCGTATTTGTTTCTGATCAGTGTTTTGTGTACTGCAAAATACATTTGTTTGTATGCATGAGCCCTTACAGAAAGGCAGGAGGGTCCTGTGATCTTTAGAAGCAGTGTAGAAGCAGTTCTTTTATCAGGCTTAGGATCTCTGACCCCAACCCCCCACCCCCGCCGCCTCCTGTGATCCATCTTTTGTGTTTCTATTACCAGGGACGGATCTTGGCGGATAACGGGCAGTGGTCTGCAAATTAGGTGGAAGTGAGAGCCCTAGTGGCATGACTTTACAGTTTTTTTTCAGGGGGATGCAGGCAGTTTTTTTTAAAATAAAGTGATTTAGAAATTTGCTAGTTACACCATTCTCTATTAATTGAAATTAAATTGTCTTAATACACCTTTTAGCTGGTGGTGACTGAGCTGAATTTATGTAGATGTACTCGACTCTACATAACTTAGGTGCATCTACCACCTGTCTAAATCTACACCAGCTCCTTTGCTTGCCTAGATTTAGACCATTTTCTTTGCCTAAAACAGGCGTGGAAAATGATAAATGAGAGGGGCCTGCTGGCTCGCCCACACAACACGCCCTTTTTTAGACCTGGCGTGAGCGAGGAAAGGTTGGGACTCAAATAACCTTTTCTCCACAGTCAGTGACAGATATACACCAAAAAGTGGCGTATATCTGTTTGTAAATGACCCCCAAAGAGTTCAAGGTGATGACTTGTCCTGTAAATCTCAGTCCGATCGAGCATCGGTGGGATGTGCTGGAACCAAATCTGGACCATGGAGGCCTACAGGACCTGCTTCTATCATGTTAGTGCCTGATAAAGGACAGGAATAATGAAGGTGAATGAGTTGCTATTATTGTTTTAAATTTTGGATTATATTTTACAATCCGAATCCCCCTCCGCTATTTCCAGTGGCATATACAGTCTTGGCGCCATTACCATTGTTTGCCCTGGACTCCTGCGTGCAGTGCTCCTTCTGTAAGCTCATTGTAATATGCTATGTACCATGGATCTTTTATACAGTAGTAAATCAGATCAGGCGTATAGAATAGAATCTTTCGAGCTGGACGAGCGTCCATTTGGCTTGTGCTTTTTGAGGCAGAGACCACTCATTTTGCTTCTGGACGCACATTTTCTTGCCATTACATTAGAGACGTGAGCGTGTCTAAGGATTAATGTCTGAACGGAGCATTTGTACAGATGAGCAACTCCATTATCCATGTGAACCAGTTCTATGGCCAGAGGCGTTGTTCTGTTCTTAGCGAAGAAAAGCAAATATAAACCTACACTATGTAGCTAAAAGACCATCAGTATAAGGCACGCATCATGTTTTCCTGCAGTCCGTTATACAATGGTATTGGTTGGTCTACAAAGTATTTCCCAAACAGAAGGGTAGTGGACTGCTGTCTGTCTGCTTAGGAATGATTGCCACTGGGGCACTGGCTGGAAACATTGACTGCTCTGCTCGATCCCGTACCAAGCCCCTCTTTTCCTTTTATTTAATTATAAAGTTTAGGGTCCAGTTAAAGGGAGCTTGTCATCAACTTTTATTATTTCACCCATTCCCTTATTAAAATTGACAGGCCTTTTGCAGAAAATAAATTTAATAATGGCGTGGGTTGTATGCAAGTAGTATTTCTAGGGTCATCGGAGTTCCCTTTAAGGGGGATCTGTCAGTAGATTTGTACCTACCTATGACACTGGCTGACCTGTTATGTGCATTTATTATTTTATTTTTAACATTCCAATCAGGCAGTTCTTTAGTAAACGTGATCATGCCTGCCTGGTCCCGGCAATCAAAATGTGGAGATCTGCAGTTGCAAAGAGAGCTGAGCCTCTAGGTGTAACTGCAACGCCCCAGTTGCTCCTAGAGGGTTATTTGCATATATTAAAACTTAATTTTTCTCAGCAAAGCGGGCACATATGAGCATGAGACCAACACAGATGTCTTCAGCTGCCAAGCGCACATGTAACAGGTCAGCCAGTTTCATAGGTACAAATCTAATGACTTATGCCCTTTAACCTCTATGGCAGGCATGGCCAACCTGAGGCTCTCCAGCTGTTGCAAAACTACAACTCCCAGCATGCTCAAACTGACTACAGCTATCAGCCTGCAGCAAAGCATGGTGGGAGTTGTAGTTTTACAACAGCTGGAGAGCCGCAGGTTGGCCAGCCCTGATCTATGGCCACACTTCTTCACTCAGTGTTTTTTTTTCTCCTGTTGGATTCAGTATGAATCGAACAGAAATAGATATAGGGTGGCATATTTTATTGGACTGTATGCCAGTGTTTTGTAGGGGAGAATATCCTTGTACATACTAGTGCATCTCAATAAATTTGAAAATCATTGAAAAGTTAATTTATCTGTTGATCTATTTCAAGTTTTTATTTCTTTTAATTTTTCTTCTAGTTTATAGCTAATGAAAACCCAAGAGTCAGTATCTCTGAAAATTACAGTATTGTGAAAAAGTTCAAAATTGTAGACTCATGGAGTCAAAGTCTAACCCCGCTAATTAACACAAAACACCTAAGGTTTCCTAAGCATTTACGGTAAATGGTCCCTCAGTCTGGTTCAGTAGGCTACACAATCATGGGGAAGACTGCTGATGTCACAGTTGTCCAGGAGACAGTCATTGAGACTTTCTGTAAGTGCTATATCCAAGTATGTTAGTGGAAAGTTGAGTGGAAGGAAAAAATGTGCATCTATTTCTACCGCAAATCACAGGGATAACTGCAGCCTTGAAAGGTTTGTCAAGAAAAGAGCATTCAATAATTTGGGAGAGATTCGCAAGCCACCACAGACAGACGTATCCAGGACATGGGCTACAACTGTCGCATTCCTTGTGCCAAGCCACTCATGACCCAGAGACAATGTCAGAAGGACTGGGATGTTGCTCAGTGGTCCAAAGTCCTATTGTCAGATGAAGGTAAATTTTGGAAATCAAGGTCCCAGAGTCTGGAGGAAGAGTGGAGAGGCACATAATCCAAGTTGCTTGAGGTTCAGAGGTTTCCACGGTCAGTGATAGTTTAGGGAGCCATGTCATCTGCTGGTGTTGGTCCATTGTGTTATATCAAGTCCAAAGTCAGCACAGTCGTCTACCAGGAAATTTTAGAGCACTTCATGTTTACCTCTGCTGACGAGCTTTATGAAGATGCTGATTTCATTTTCCAGCAGGACTTGGCACCTGCCCGCACTGCCAAAAGTACAAATAGGTGGTGTAAGGGCTCTTTCACACTTGCGTTGTTCTGTTCCGGCATAGAGTTCCGTCGTCGGGGCTCTATGCCGGAAGAATCCTGATCAGGATTATCCCCATGCATTCTGAATGGAGAGAAATCCGTTCAGGATGCATCAGGATGTCTTCAGTTCCGGAACGGAACGTTTTTTGGCCGGAGAAAATACCGCAGCATGCTGCGCTTTTTGCTCCGGTCAAAAATCCTGAACACTTGCCGCAAGGCCGGATCCTGAATTAATGCCCATTGAAAGGCATTAATCCGGATCCGGCATTAAGCTAAACGTCGTTTCAGCGCATTACCGGATCCGACGTTTAGCTTTTTCTGAATGGTTACCATGGCTGCCAGGACGCTAAAGTCCTGGTTGCCATGATAAAGTGTAGTGGGGAGCGGGGGAGCAGTATACTTACCGTCTGTGCGGCTCCCGGGGCGCCTCAGAGTGACATCAGGGCGCCCCACGCTCATGGATGAAGTGTCGCATGGATGACGTCATCCATGCGCATGGGGCGCTCTGATGTCATTCTGGAGCGCCCCGGGAGCCGCACGGACGGTAAGTATACTGCTCCCCCGCTCCCCACTACTACTATGGCAACCAGGACTTTAATAGCGTCCTGGCTGCCATAGTAACCTTGAACGCATTTTGAAGACGGATGCTTTCAGTTCACTTGCGGTGTTACGGATCCGGCGGGCACCTCCGGCAAATGGAGTACATGACGGATCCGGACCACGCAAGTGTGAAAGAGGCCTAAGAACCACGGTATCACTATGATTGATTAGTCAGCAACCGTGCCTGACCTAAACACCATAAAAAACCTATGTGGTATTGTCATGAGGAATATGAGAGACACAATGATGCAGACGAGCTGAAGGCCACTATCAAATAGAGTTGTTGCGATACCAAATTTTTTATTCGATTTCGATACCATATGATACCACGTGGAAAAAAATAAAACGCTAAAGCCACATGCATTCCGCATTTTAAAAAATGGCGAATCGCGCAGTTTTTTTTTTTTTTACCTGTTCCAGCGTTCACCGCATAGATTTTTAAAAAATATTTTAATAGTTTGGTCTTTTTGGACGTGGCGATATGTTTTTTTTATTTATTGTTTATTTATTTTATATGTAAAATTGGGAAAGGGGGTGATTTATACTTTGGTGTTTTTTTTTTTACTTTTTTTATTTTTTTAAACTTTTTATTTAATAACTATTTTCCCCCTTTAGGGGGTAGAACCTGGGATCTTTTCATCCATTGACCTATTCACCCTGATAGATCTCTATTAGGGTAAATAGGACTCCACACTGTCCCTGCTTCCCTGTGCATAGTACACACAGCAGCAGGGATGTTACCATGGCAGCCAGGGCTTCAGTAGCGTCCTGGCTGCCATGGTAACCGATCGGAGCCCCGCAATTACACTGCTGGGGCTCTGATCAGAAGCTGCCATTGCCATCAATGAGAGGGGAAGGGGACCCTGTGGCCACTGGTGGCCACTGATTTTAATACTGGGGGGGTTGAGGGGGGCGGGCGCACTGCGCCACCAATGATAATTAATCCTAAATACAAGAGGCGGGTGCCGGCAGCAGATCAGCGGCAGTTAACCCCTTAGGTGCCACACCTGAGGGGTTAACTGCCGCTGATCGCAGCTCCCTGTCAGAGGCAGGGTGCCGGCAATGTGATTCTGCTGCCGGCACCTGCCTCCTGTATTAAAGGTTAAATAGGACCTTTCATGGGTTTGGACTTTAAGTTAGCAGGCTACATAGAGCGGCGCCCAAGGATCTCCCTGCTCTTACTATTATTCCTGGGCGCCGCTCTGTTCGCCCGCTGTGCCCCCGTTACCGTCTCCTGCTCCGTATGCTAATTACTACTATCGGAGCAATTGGGAGGAGACATCAGCTTCTCTCCTGGGCGTTCCTTCTCCCTTACTGTGACGTTCTGCGCTGCGATTGGACATCTCTGCAGCCAGGGAGAAGGAACGACCAGGAGAGAAGCTGATGTCCCCTCCCCATTGCTCCGATAGTAGTAATTAGCATACGGAGACGGTAACAGGGGCACAGTGGGCGAACGGAGCGGCGCCCAAGAATAATAGTAAGAGCAGGGAGATCCCTGGGCGCCGCTCTATGTAGCCTGCTAACTTAACAAAGTCGGAACCCATGAAAGGTCCTCCTATCATTGGTGGCGCAGTGCGCCCGCCCCTCTCTCTTTATTGGCAGCGTGGCACAGGGGGAGGGAGAGACTGCTTCCTTCTCCCCTGTGCTGCTAAGGGAACATGAGCGCGCTGACAGAAGCACGCTCATGTTCTGTGATACTAGACTGCGCAGCAGCACAGCCCAGTATCGAAAAAATGGAAATCCTGGTATCGTATCGATACCGGGAGAAAAGTATTGATTGGGTATCGAAATTTCGATACCCGCAAAAACCCTACTATCAAAGCAACCTGGGCTTCCATAACACCTCAGCAGTGCCACAGGCTGATCGCCTCCATGCCACGCCGCAGTAGGCGATCATGTGAAAGGATCATGTGCAGTACTTCATGTGAAAGGAGCTCCGACCAAGTATTGAGTGCATTTACTGTACAGACTTTTCAGTAGGCCAACATTTCTGTATTAAAATAATTTTTATTTGGTCTTATATAACATTCTAATTTTCTGAACTTCTGCCATTTGGGATGTCATTAGCTGTAAGCCATAATCTTCAACCTTTAAAGAAATACAAGCTTGAAATTGATCCCTCTGTGTGTAATAAAGCTATAGTATATAGTCAGGTCCATAAATATTGGGACACCGACACAATTCTAAAATTTTTGGCTCTGTAAATCACCACAATGGATTTGAAATGAAACAAACAAGATGTGCTTTAACTGCAGACTGTCAGCTTTAATTTGAGGGTATTTACATCCAAATCAGGTGAACGGTGTAGGAATTACAACAGTTTGCATATGAGCCTCCCACTTGTTAAGGAACCAAAAGTAATGGGACAATTGGCTTCTCAGCTGTTCCATGGCCAGGTGTGTGTTATTGCCTCACTATCCCAAAAACAATGAGCAGATAAAAGGTCCAGAGTTCATTTCAAGTGTGCTATTTGCATCATTTGGAATCTGTTGCTGTCAACTCTCAAGATGAGATCCAAAGAGCTGTCACTATCAGTGAAGCAAGCCATCATTAGGCTGAAAAAACACAACAAACCCATCAGAGAGATAGCAAAAACATTAGGCCTGGCCAAAACAACTGGAACATTCTTAAAAAGAATGAACGCACCGGTGAGCTCAGCAACACCAAAAGACCCAGAAGACCACGGAAAACAACTGTGGTGGATGACCGAAGAATTCTTTCCCTGGTGAAGAAAACACCCTTCACAACAGTTGGCCAGATCAAGAACACTCTCCAGGAGGTAGGTGTATGTGTGTCAAAGTCAACAATCAGGAGAAGACTTCACCAGAGTGAATACCGAGGGTTCACCACAAGATGTAAACCATTGGTGAACCTTTAAAAACAGGAAGGCCAGATTAGCGTTTGCCAAACGACATCTAAAAAAGCCTTCACAGTTCTGGAACAATATCCCATGGACAGATGAGACCAAGATCAACTTGTACCAGAGTGATGGGAAGAGAAAAGTATGGAGAAGGAAAGGAACTGCTCATGATCCTAAGCATACCACCTCATCAGTGAAGCATGGTGGTGGTAGTGTCATGGCGTGGGCATGTATGGCTGCCAATGGAACTGGTTCTCTTGTATGTATTGATGATGTGACTGCTGACAAAAGCAGCAGGATGAATTCTGAAGTGTTTTGGGCAATATTATTTGCTCATATTCAGCCAAATGCTTCATAACTCATTGTACGGTGCTTCACAGTGCAGATGGACAATGACCCAAAGCATACTGCAAAAGCAACCAATGAGTTTTTTAAGGGAATGAAGTGGAATGTTATGCAATGGCCAAGTCAATCACCTGAGCTGAATCCGATTGAGCATGCATTTCACTTGCTGAAGACAAAACTGAAGGGAAAATGCCCCAAGAACAAGCAGGAACTGAAGACAGTTGCAGAAGAGGCCTGGGAGAGCATCACCAGGAATGAAACCCAGCGTCTGGTGATGTCTATGCGTTCCAGACTTCAGACTGTAATTGACTGCAAAGGATTTGCAACCAAGTATTAAAAAGTGAAAGTTTGATTTATGATCACTTTTGGTCCCTTAACAAGTGGGAGGCACATATGCAAACTGTTGTAATTCCTACACTGTTCACCTGATTTGGATGTAAATACCCTCAAAGTAAGGCCTCATGCACGCGACAGTTGTGTGCATCCGCGTCCGTTCCATCATTTTTCAAAGTTTAGCGGAGGTCCCATTCAATTCTATGGAGCTGTGAAAAAAAACTGGTAGTCCTCCGTTTTTTCTCTGCATCAGTGATTCCAGTCCGTCAAAAAAAATATAACCTGTCCTATTCTTGTCAGGGGAAAACGGAGGACGGACCCATTCAAGTCAATGGGTCTGTCAAAAAAAACAAACAGATGCACAACTAGTATGTCATCCGTGTCCGTGTCCGTTTTTTTTCTACAAGACCTTGGTGCAATAAAATTACACTTTTCATTAACCTTCCTTTTTTTTCCCCCTGTCAGACAAAAAAAAAGGAAGACACAAGGATACACAACTGAAGCAAAATCGGACACGGACCACTGAAGCCAAATCACTGACAGTGAAAAAACACTGTCGTGTGCATGAGGCCTTAAGCTGAGAGTCTGCAGTTAAAGCACATCTTGTTCGTTTCATTTCAAATCCATTGTGGTGGTGTATAGAGCCAAAAATGTTAGAATTGTGTCGATGTCCCAATATTTATGGACCTCTCTGTATGAGCTTCCCTTTTTGAATTGAAGTACTGAAATAAATTAACTTTTTGATCATATTTTAATTTATTGAGATGCACTAGTACAGGGATGCCCAACCTGCGGCCCTCCAACTGTTGCAAAACTACAGCCCCCATCATGCTCGGACAGCCTACAGCAGAGCATCGTGGGAATTGTAGTTTTACAAGAGCTGGAGGTCCGCAGGTTGAGCATCCCTGCACTAGTATATATCGCCCGATGGTGCCTTACAACACTGTACGATGCCCATGAAGCTGTGTGCTGTTCCAGCCTCCATGTCCTGCCATACCGACACGGTGCCCATGTGCATGAGTCTTTTTGCTGTCCTGTACTATTTTAAACATGGTTTTAGAAGCTGTAAATTATCACCTTGCTCTCTAGGGATAAAATGTTAATTGAATTGCCTCTTAGTTACTATTTCCAATATCATGGAGTGTGTTTTTTTTTATTTTTTTTATTTTTTTATTTGCTTCTTCTCATTTCCGGAATAGACTTTGAAGTAGAAAATCCTCTTGTGCCAGCCAGAAGTGTTGGGTGGGTTGGCACTCTAAAAATACATCCATGCCAGAGCAGTAATTCATGCTGGCACTCACACAGTTCTGTCTCTGCCAATCACAAGCTGGCTCACTCCTCTTTAAAGGGGTTATCCAACCCCTATAATGCCCCCTCTAATGCCCGGCCCCCTCACACAGGTTGTACTAACCTGGCACCCATGTCACTCCTGATGTCCGCACGGCCGCCCCTGCGTCTCGCGGATGATGCTAGTAATGGTCCATTCACACGTCCGCAAAATGGGTCCGCATCCGTTCCGAAATTTTGCGGAACAGGTGCGGACCCATTCAATGTGCGGATCCGCACTTCCGTTCCGCCAAAAAATAGAACATGTCCTATTCTTGCGGACAAGAAAAGGCATTTTCTATGAGAGTGTCGGCGATGTGCGGTCCGAAAAATGCGGAACGCACATTGCCGGTGTCTGTGTTTTGCGGATCCGCAAAATACATGCGGACGTGTGAATGGACCCTAAGGCTCATCCTCATCACAATCTGTTATTTGCTGCCCCATTCCCCCCCCCCCTCCTCCTGTTGCCGGGTGTTTTGTTCAGCGCAACGGGGAGATGCAGTGGCGGCTGTGCAGGCATCAGAAGCGAAGGCAAGTACATCCTGTGTGAGGGGCCCGGGCATTATAGGGTTAGGATAACCCTGTTAAGCCAGAAACGCATGTTCAGTCATCCCTGGAATGTGAGTTGGGTAGTTATAGACTGATTTCCCTCTGTACGCTGGAGGAGGAGGAGGAGGAGGAGGAGAGGAGGAGGCTTCTCTAAGAACTGTCCTCCTTCATGAACAGGCAGCGTTGGATCTGTGTCATATGATAGTTAGAAAAGAATGACTCCACTCAAAAGCTGAAAGTGTATCCGCAGTCCAGTAATATCCTGCTCTCCACCCCATATCTCTTAAAGTAGTATTACCATCTTAGACATTTATGGAATTATAAATGGCTGATAGATGTGGGTCTCGCCTCTGGGACCTCCACCTGTCTCCAGGCCAGGGGTTCCCTGACCTCCATCCTGCCTGGTGAGGCAGCCTGTGGATATTCCATAAAGGTCTAAGATGGGAATAACCCTTTTGAGGAGTTGTTTGGTTGGGTCATCTCACTTCAGAGGTGTTGATCACCAGTGATCTTTCTGCATTGACTATGGCCCTGTTCACATATGTCCATCCACCAGTACTTCATAAGTAGGGATGAGCGAATCGACTTCGGATGAAACATCTGAAGTCGATTCGCATAAAACATTGTTCTAATACTGTGCGGAGCTTCGTTCTAATACTGAACTTTATAAATGAATTTGTACTGTAAAAAAACATTTCCCAAACTCGGGTTCACTTCCAAGTGGTACCTTGGAACCGAACCCAAGTTCGGGAAATGTTTTTTTACAGTACAAATTCATTTATGAAGTTATTGCGCGAGACTTCGCGAAACAATGTATTGGCTCCGATGAGCTGTAGTTATTCTAATACTATACGAAGCTCCTGCTCTGTACACTATTAGAACAAAGTTTTATGCGAATCGACTTTCGCTCATCCCTATTCATAATAGAGATCGACCGATTATCGGTTTTACCGATATTATCGTCCGATATTCAGGATTGTGAAAGTTATCGGCAGGGTGGATTTAATTTAAATCATAGTTTTCTACATAAAGACAAATTCTTGCTGGTATAACTTATAATATGCAAGTAGATGAAGATTTTTAGAATAACAACTTTTCATATTAGTTTGATTAGGTTGATTCTGTATTCATAGGTTTGTAGAAGTTAGGATTAAGGTCTTTTTCTCAACTCTGTTCATGTTATAACATTTTTGCTGTGAAGAAGAGGCATGTGATCTCTGCTGATTCAGTTTTGAGAACTGCAAAAGTAAACCAAGCATCTGTGATAATATCTTGTAGGCAGAGAAACTGCCCAATAATCTTAGGCTACTTTTACACTTGCGGCAGTGTGATCCGGCGAGCAGTTCCGTCGTCGGAACTGCCCGCCGGATCCGCCGATCTGCATGTGACTGAAAGCATTTGTGAGACGGATCCGGATGCGGATCCGTCTTACAAATGCATTGCAAGAGCGGATCCGTCTCTCCGCTTGTCATGCGGACAGACGGATCCGTCTTGTATCTTTTTTCACATTTTTACCGGTCTGCGCATGCGCAGGCCGGAAAGGACGGATCCGGCATTCCGGTATTTTGAATGCCGGATCCGGCATTCAGGCAAGTTTTTTTCGCTGGAGATAAAACCGTAGCATGCTACGGTTTTATCTTTTGCATGATCAGTCAAAACGACTGAACTGAAGACATCCTGATGCATCCTGAACGGATTACTCTCCATTCAGAATGCATGGGGATATGCATGATCAGTTCTTTCCGGTATAGGGCTCCTGTGACGGAACTCTATGCCGGAAAATAAAAAAGTACCCTTACAAAAACCTCTGGAAGAGCATGACATTGTGAATGGATTAATGGAATTTATTTACCAAAAAAATTAAACATATACAGCCTTATTCTACATAATTAAACAACTAATCTTTATTTCATGATGGAATAACCTTTTGGATGGTAATATATTTTCCTCAAAAAGCATTTTATATAAAAAAAAAAAATCCGATTTAAATAAAAAAAAATCTTATTTTTATATTTATCCACCCTGGTCAGTATCAGCATTTATTTTGCCGATATTCCGATAACGTATTGGGAACAAGGATCGCGCTGCTGTCAGCGCTCTCAGTGTTCCCTCAGCAGCACAGGGGAGAAGGAAGCAGTGTCTCCCTCCCCCTGTGCCGCTGCCGCCAATGAGAGGAGAGGGGACAAGAGGAGGGGAGGGGCTGTGGCCACTGCGCCACCAATGAAGATAACTCTCTCATTAATTCATATACAGGAGGCGGGAGCTGGCTGCAGAATCACATAGCCGGCTCCCGACCTCTATGACAAGTAGCTGCGATCTGCGGTAGTTAACCCCTCAGGTGCCGTGCTAGCTGTCGAGCGTTAAGACCCCTGAGATAAAAACTTGACATGTCTGACTGGAGCACTGCATGAGGTGTAGGGGTTAAAGTGGGATGTGGAGGTTATTGGTCTTTCTTGAACTCTCATCCTTTCAGTAAATTTTCGGTGAGATTTTTGTATTAGAGGGCTTGGTATAGTAAGGCAGAATCCAGATGGTTCTGAAGCACAAGAAAATGCATAGCTCTTTAAGGGTCCATTCACACATCCGTGTGTGTTTTGCGGATCCGCTATTGCGGACAAGAATAGGACATGTTCTATTTTTTTCAGGATCGGAATTGCGGACCCGGAAGTGCGGGTCCGCAATTCCGATCGGGGCCGCACGTCGTGCGGCCCCATAGAAATGCATAGATCCGCAATTCCGTTCTGCAAAATGCGGAATGGAATTGCGGATGTGTGAATGGACCCTAAAAGGGGTTTTCCAGGAATGTATAATAATGACCTATCATTATCCGCTTGGGTCCGAGTTCCGGTACCCCCGATGATCAGCTGTGCCGCTCCCCGGAGCTCTAGTGACACCGCCAGCTCCCGGCAGCTTTCCATGCACAGTGCTGTACATTGTATAGTGGCTGTGCTTGGTATTGCAGCTCATCCCCTTTCACTTCAATGGGGCTGAGCTGCAACTAGGCTATGTGACCGATGTACGGTATCGTCACATGGCCTAGGAAAGAGACCATAGTGCTCATGGAGCGTCATTTGACAGGTTAAAAAAAATATAATTTTCAGGTGGCAGATTGTGGTGTCTATTACCGTAACTATCTGCCGTCGGCAAACCATTATACAACATGGGGACAAGTGATGGCATAGCGATTGCTCCTCCCCATGCTGAGGAGGAGATCGCTGCATGTAATAGCAGCGGTCTCCCCCGCTAGCTAGCAGGCGATTGCCAGGAGGGTATGCCACATCGGGCTATGTACACCTTTTTGGAGGCAATTTTTTTTAATGATTACATTTTGCTCATTTTGTGCTAAAAATTATTTTTGATTTTGATTGGTCTTTATTAAAAATATTGAGCCTTTCTTTTACCACGGGTTAACAGTTTTTCTAGCTGTGTGAATCCTACTTTCACTTTGTGCAGGTCATCTAATAACCCTTAGCTCTAAATTTCTAAGGGGTCATAAACACCTTATAGGCCACTTCCTTATCAGTAAGATAAGGATTGAGCTTTAATGAGTTTTTATAATGTCAGAGAGCAGAGAGGAGGCCCTCAGCTCCCTGTCTGACGGAGCAGAGAGAAAATTTAGATCCTGCGAATAGAGCATCTCTGCTCTGTACAAGGAAAAGGACTCCATTTTTTATTTTATTTATAAAGACCAATTGAATATTTTTTTTTTTTAACCTCCTAATGAGTACAATGCAATAATAAAAAAAATTGCCCCCAAAGGTGTACATAGCCTTTTAGAATACTAAAGCTATTCACAAAATGTGAAGTGATCAGTGATGGTGCCATCGGGTCTGTAACCAGCTGTACTTTTCTGGAATTAATGGCACGTGAAAAATGTTCACAGTAAGCAATCCTGTAAAAGCTGGTCAAGGTCCAGAATTTGAGTATATTGTTTGCAGACCTTGGTCATCCAGTAGCTGAGATTTTAATTTACTACCAGTTACTGTTTCAACTTCTTGACTTTGCATAACTGGACTGACTTCTTTACAGCTAAACCCAATCTGGTAATCTGGTTCAAGACTTAAAGGGGTTGTCCAGCTTTGACAGCCTTTCTGGCTGACCCCACCACCACCACCTTGCAGTCCCTAGTTGTGAACCACTGGAGTAGATGGGGGTCATGTGTGTTGCTGCATTGACATGTCTCGCAAGCTGGATGGGGGAAGGGGTAGCGAGAAAGGCTGCCAAAGATGGCCAACACCTTTAGGGGGACCCATTGTTTATATAACGTTACATTGATGACCCCCTTTGCAGCGTTCATGTCCATGGGTTCAAATCTGACCTAGGGCAACACTGACATGGAGTTTGAATGTTCTATCGGTGTTTGCTTGGATCTACTCCAGGTTCTCCTGTATGGATGCAGCTGCACCTGGATGAAATAAATCACATGCCTGGAATATATTAATCTTTTTTAGTCTTTTTTGGAGTTTTCCTGTAATCTGTTTAATGATAACTGCAGTGCTGTTCTCTTGTACACAAACACTAGCGGATTTGTTGATCTGCTTTGCAAGACTGTCTTTGGAAGGTGTCCAGGTTTGGCTGTTGGCTGGAGCAAACAGTGAAATCTATGAACTACAGTGTTGATCTGAAGATATTACTAAATGTATCTACACCAGGGGTGCACAACCTTTTCTGGTTGGGGGCCACATGTTCAGCCTGAACCAATTCCAAGGGCCAAAAATAAAACTTAAAATGGTATTACCAACTGAAATACTGTATTTATGGCATATTGAACATACCATTAATGTCCATTTACACTTCTAGAACTCCCATCTAATGGGGTAATACATGAAAGATACATATGTGCATTCACAAGACATAGACATACATGTCTTTTACCAGATGGTTGAGGGCCGCACAGTATGGTATCGAGGGCCGCATGTGGCCCCCGGGCCGCAGGTTGTGCACCCCTGATCTACACCATTAAATGAAAAGCCGTTCAACCAGGTGCAGCTCAGACCATGTTCTAGTGAGCACACCTTTATACCACCCCATTCAAATCTATGAAAGCTGCCAACATTTACTTCCCAGATGTAGGCAGAGGCAGAGCCTTCATTTTAGAGATTGAGGGAGTCTGTAGCTTGAACCCTCAGCAATAAAAACGGTCCATCTAGCGTGACGGTTCAGAACTTTGGGGACTATGAGACCAACTTCCCTATGATGATGCTGTGCTGAGCTGTCAGGGATAAAGGAAAGAATAGTTGTCATAAGGGAACGAACCAAAAAGCCCTTCTCATAGTTTTTTTGTACATTTTTGGCATAAACAAAAATCATGTTTTCCTGTTTTCTTAAGGGATTGTTGGGGGCAGTTTTTTTTTAAGGGGTTGTGCAGCGCATTGATAACCCATCCTCAGAATAGGTCATCAATATCGGATCAGTGGGGGAAATGACTCCAGACACCCTGCTGATCAGCTGTCCGAAGCGGTAGCTGCCATCGTGCAAGCTCTGCTTCCACTTTAAAATGACCTGCTCTTCATCTCGCTTGTAGAGACAGTCTGATCATAATACATTCACTTGTATGGGACGAGCAGTTGTAATGACACTTCTCCGCCTCTACATGCAAGACGATGCAGAGGTAACGTTGAAGCAGAAGCAGCCGCTACCGCTTTAAACAACTACTACGAGCGCCGGTGCCTTCTCAGACAGCTGATCAGGGGGATTTCTGGGTGTTGGTCCCCTACCGACCAGAGGATAGGTCATCAGTATAAAAGTCTCAGACAACCCTTATAATGCACTGTGTCACTCACCTGGTGGCCAGGACCTCTCTGCTCCCGCCTGCAGACTGCGGCCTGCTTGCCAGAAAGGCCATTCCTCCTGGGTCTGTAGAGAGAGTGTGTGTGTGTGTGTGTGTGTGTATGTTCCCTCTGGCTCTTAAAGGGCCAGCGTGTACCCTGGTCTTCACCAGCTAGTGTCCGACAGTGTTGGGGTACTTAAGGCACCTTCAGCTGTGGGAGGGAGCCTGAACAATTAGGTCTCTAGCTTGCTAGTCTTTGTAAAGATGTGATGTTCTGTTGTCTGCCAGTGTACTGACCCCTGTCTGTTTACCCGTTTTGACCCTTATCTTTCTGACCTGTGCCTGTTTGTACTGAGCCTAAGCTGCGTGTCCTGACCTCTGACCTGTTACCATATTGCACATAGTGTGCCTGCCATGACCTTGGCTTGTCTCTGGCTATGATTCTGCCTGACTGCTTGGTACCCTGCATCGGTGTCTCTGACCTCTGTTGATCATCCGTCAACCACACAGGAACTACTCCAGGAGACAGCAGTTTGGTGGTCTCCTGCACCAAAGTCCAGATCCCTAACACCAAGTAAAACCTGTTGACCAGATGGCTCCATAGCCACTGCCGTAACAAGAATGAATCTACTGGTGTGTGTGGTTTCAGTGGTGCAGGTTTACTTAAACACCTTCCACCCCCCCCCAAAAAAAAATCTTATCTTCACCATGTTGTTGCATTTTGTTTCCTGGAGAGCTCATGACAGTTGGAGTCACTGCAATGTGCTGATTACTGAACTGGGAAACTTCAATTCACCCTCCTAGTAATTACAAATTTCCGCCAAGATTTTCACAATTGGTTACTATGGTAACTATGTAATAGCTTATACAAAAGGCTGTCACGGTGATTTCAAAGTATTTGAGCCTTTCCTACACATTGCTTTGCTCTTTCCACTTTCCCACCCCCCAATTTCCCAGGTTTCCATGACAACTGGTACGTAATAAAAAAAAGCATTTATCCATAAAGTGCTGCGTGTCCCATGTACAGTTTACCCTATGATAGGTACAGACAGCTGGAGGGAGATTTGCATCCTGTTGATCTTTTGTGTCAGCACTGGATGGTTTAGGCTAATCTTTTTTCAGTATAGACTGAAGTTGTACATTGCATTCCCTTAAAGAACTTGAAAGAAGTATTTCTCGATTAATTCATTGGATTTTTATCATTGTCTTAGTTTGGTCCTTTTATTTTATGGTTAGGTCCCCATGGCTGTTTGGGCACCAACAATGCTATGTAAAAGTACATCCTCACGGCGCCCTACATGTGACCTCAATGTGTGACAATCTAAAGAAACCTTGCACTGGGTTCGAGTCTCAACCGTTTAGCCATAACCTATTGAATAAGCGCCGGTGAATAATATATTGTGTGGCCCGCATCTTGCCACGCCATACCAGCTGATTTACTTGGGTAAGGCTACTTTAACACTTGCGTTGTTAATTCGGATCTGTTTTGATTTTACACATCAGGATGCATCTGTTCCGTTAGGGTTCGGTTGTGTGAAATCAAAACAGAAAAAAACGTTTTTTTAGGCTCAATAAAAAATGGATCCGTCACCATTGACTTAGATTGTTTTTAGTGCCGGATCCATTTTTTGCCATTTTTATGACCGGACACACAACCGCAGCTTGCACCAGTTTTGTGTCTGTCACAAAACGGATTGCTGCCGGAACGGAAGACATCCTGATGCATCCAGAATGCATGAGGACCAAACGGAAACGTTTTTTTTCCGGTATTGAAACCCTCTGCCGGATCTCAATACCAGAAAACAACAACGTTAATGTGAAAGTAGCCTTACACTACAATGTGATGATTGATAAAGCAGCTACATTCTGGAAAGCAGGTTGTCCTTTTGCCATGTTCATTACCAGCATCTGTACCCTGTTTCTTCGTTACCAGACCAATTTTGTCTTTTGTCTTTTTTTTTTTTTTTTTTTTTTTTTTGATTAAAGGGAATTACCTATTGTTCCAATCAAATTTTTTTGTAAAACATATTAAATAATTTTAGGTACTGGTATTTTTAATTTACCATGTCTACATGTAAAGAAGTTTTCCGATGCTGTATCGGAAGGGTCCAAGAACCCGTGACCCCCACCAATTAGCTGTTTGAGAAGCGAGCGCCATGCTAGCCTTCTCTCAGCTTTTCCTAGGCCAATAGCGACACATTCATTGGTCACGTGGCCAGGGCGCCGCTCAGCCCCATAGAAGTGAATGGGGAAGAGAACAATACCAAGCACAGCCATTATACAATGTGTACGGCGCTGTGCTTGGTAAGCACGGAGAAGGCTGCAACGCTCACAGCAGCACCGGTGCCTTCTCAAACACAAACAGCTGATCGGTGGGGGTCCCAGGTGTTGGACCCCCCCCCCCCCGATCAGATACTAATAACTTATCCTGAGGATACATCATCAGTATCAAAATCTCAGAAAACCCCTTTAAAGTGGGTTTCCCATTGAGACCACATGTCCCATATCCATAAGATAATGTCAGACCAGTGGAAGTCCGACCACTAGAGCCTCTGATGGTCACAAGAATGGGGGTACCTGCTCCCCGTATTAAATGGATCGGCAAACACACATCATCTTATTGCTTTTCATAAACTGTCTGTGCTCCACCTCATAAAGAGATTGTACAGAGTTAGGCTCTGGTGGCATATGGACAGAGGATGACAAATTGCTAATTTTCCACTTGATTTATCACATTTTAGTTTACTTTTATTTTAGATACAGTAAAAACTCTCTAAAAGACCATCTAAAAAGATCACTCCCGTCTAGACCAGATGAATTTTCGATTCCTCTATCAGATATATTGACCTCTTATTTGATAGGACCACCTTCCACCTAGAAGACCAATGTTGAGTGAAATTTTGGGTTGACCTCGCGGAGGTTGAATGTTAAAGATTACAAGTAATACAGGTCTATAGCGCAATATACAGATATGAATACATTAGCAGTCCTCAGGGTGAGCCATATCACAATGAGTGCTCAAGTACTCCCAGCCTCAAAAATAAATCGCCAACGCATCTGGAAAAAAGTGCCTTCTTTTTAGGGACTGTCCAACAATTTCTGGATGGTTGGCAACCCTGCTATTGTCCAGCTTGTTCTTCTCAGGAAGGTTTCCAAAATGTATTCACAAGTAAAAGTCAGTAAGCAATGAAACGTGTAGTAACTGTTAATGCCCGCGTATCGCCCGCCGTCTAGCATTGTGCTGTACACAGGTTGTATTTACTCTAGTATTTGGTACGTTGACATATGAAAGGCTTTGTAAATACTGGAAGATATCACTACAAATCTGTTCCAAGTTCTGGGAAGCTCAGAGCGTTCTCCTGAACGTGTGAAGTTGTGAACAGATTTTAATTTGCTTCTCATTAGAAGGTTGTATTAAGGCTATCATGTAGAGACTGGCGTGCGCCAGCTTACCCACCCTGATCTGTTAGAAGAGAATGTGGTCCGATCTTCCAGCCTGGAGTCTAGACTACCAGGGTGCACATGGGTGTGTTGTACATGTGACTGCAATGTGGTTTTATGTTCTCACATCTGAAGAAGTAATGTGACCTAGTTATATCCCATGAAATATCACTGAAAATGTGTCGGCCAGAGGTCAAATAAGAATACCACTGTGGGAACCTGGCTTATTAAACCTTTACTCTATTAAAATAAGACCCAAACAAAATAATAGATATACAATATACATCTCCAGCTTTAAAGGAACCTGTCACATGGATTATCACTGATAAAGTAAAACTATCCCCATGTAGAACATAACACCTCCTTCCCTGATGTACCTTCCATTCGGCGTTTCCTGGGCATCGTTGAAAGAAAATAACGCCCCTCTGGGCACCTTACTGCCTAATTTGCATATCATACAAAGATGATTTTTGCAAGATAGAAAGCAAGAAACACCGAACGGAAGGTACATCAGGGAAGGAGGTGTTATGTTCTACATGGGAATAGTTTTACTTTATCAGTGATAATCCATGTGACAGATTTCCTTTAAAGGCTATGTACAACCTTTGGGAGCATTTTGTTTTTATTATTATTCCAATGTACCAATTTTGAGCTAAAAATCTATTAAAATTAAATGTATTAAAAATATGGAATGCTTTTTTCTGTACATAGCTGAGATGCTGTAGTAGCAGCCTATGGATTTTCTGTTAGTTGGGGAGCTGACGGGCTCCTTATCGCTGCTCTCTGACCTCCTAAACACTCATCATAGCTCAGTTCTTATCTTACTGATAGGAATGTGCTTTAAATAAGTGTTTATGACCTCTTAGTAGTTTAGAGGTAAGGTTTATTAGATGACTGGCACAAAGTGAAAGTACCAGTCACACAGAAAAACAGTTAACCCATTGTGACAGAATCGCTCAATATTTTTAATAAAGGCCAATTGAAAATATGATTTTTAGCAAAAAATGAATAAAATGCAATCATAGCCAAAAATTGCCTCCAAAGGTGTACATAGCCTTTAATAAGTAGTCATCGTTAGGGAGTAGTCATCAGGGCCAGTGATGTCGTCCATGATTCATGGACCATTCATTAGGTTGCATGGTGTTAGTTACAGGAATGGATTTGATTTTCACGCTATTGCACAGTACTCAATAAGTTGATACCCAAAAATTCTCAGAAAAAAGTTCACAAAGCCCAGCTTACAGAAATATAAAATCCAGCTTTTACTGTTCCAAGACTTCCAAAAATTCTAGTATGCTAAAAAGTCAGTTGATTAGGTAATTTCTCCTTTTTGCTTCTCAGTCCATATTTTGGACTAGGACCACACACGAGCCTATGAATAAAGCCATCATCTTGAATCAGTCTTATTGTTTTATGGGCAGAGGGAGACTTAAAGGACTTTTGTGGGAGTAAAATATTGATGGCCTATCCTCACACCTATTTCTCAGGTCATCAGTATCTGATCGGTGGGGGTCTGTCTCCCAGTATCCCCACCAATCAGCTATTTGAAGAGGTTGTGACGCTCTGTTCAGCACTGAGGTCTTTGTCTGGGTCAGTGACGGCACGTTCCATGGTCACATCGCTTACATTCAGTACCGAGCACAACCACTATATGATGTAGGACACTGTGCTTGGTATGCTGTGGTCAGCAGGAGTGCTGGGAGTTGGACCCCCACTGACCTCGTAATAATGACCAGTCTGAGGACAGGTCATCAGTTTTGAACTTTCAGAAAACCTCTTTAACACAGTTAGATTCTGATTTCATTTGCACTGTGGCTTTCATTATAAATGGAAACTACTAAGCAGATCTGGATCCGTCGCATGATTAATACCACCAGTGTCCTACAATACCCCATTGACAACGCTCACAGGGGGACATTTATTAAACTTGTGTAAAATAGAACTGGCTTAGTTGCCCATAGCAACCAATCAGGTTCCTCCTTTTATTTTTCAAAGGAGCTGTCAAAAATGAAAGGTGGAATCTAATTGGTTGCTATGGACGACTTAGCCAATTCTGCTTTACACCAGTTTGGTAAATCTCCCCCATGGTTTTATGATGGGTCATAACTAAGGTTCAGAACTCATGATAATAATTTAAAGGGCTTCTGTCACCCCCCAAAACTCATTTTTCATTTTTGGGCATATTAAAATCCTTATTGTACGACTATTCAATATATAGGGCTCTTACCTTTGTTCTGTGGCTTCGTTTCATTCAAAATCGAGATTTTAAAATATGCAAATGACTTCACTACCAGCAAGTAGGGCGTCTACTTGCTGGTAGCCGCCGCAAAAAACCGCCCCCTCCTCCTGTTGATTGACAGGGCCAACGAGCGCTCTCCTCCTCCGGCTGGCCCTGTCAGCATTTCAAATCCCGCGCCTGCGCCTTACGTGTCTTCATTCGGGGCAGGCGCTCTGACGGAAGGACACTCTCTTCCTCAGCACTCCCTCAGTGCGCCTGCGCCGATGACGTCTCCTCGAAACCCGAAAGAGAAGACGTCATCGGCGCAGGCGCACTGAGGAAGTGCTGAGGAAGCGAGCGTCCTTCATTCGGCGCAGGCGCTCTGAGAGAAGACACGTAAGGCGCAGGCGCGGGATTTGAATTGCAGACAGGGCCAGCCGGAGGAGGAGAGCGCTCGCTGGCCCTGTCAATCAACTGGAGGAGGGGACTTTTTTTTAAAAGGAGGATGCGGCGGCTACCAGCAAGTAGACGCCCTACTTGCTGGTAGTGAAGTGATTTGCATATTTTAAAAGCTTGATTTTTAATGAAACAAAGCCACAGAACAAGGTAAGAGCCCTATATAGGGAATAGTCGTACAGTAAGGATTTTAATATGCCCAAAAATGAGTTTTGGGGGGTGACAGAAGCCCTTTAAATCATCTTTATTTATATTGCGCCACCATATTCTGTACGTACAAATCAGAATGGACCTCACAGGATTACAGGTTAATATACAATAGGGAGTAAAGGCCATGCTTGCAAGAGCTTATACTCTATGAAGAAGTGCAGATTTATATTGTGGTCCAGCCATCTTTGTACCAAATAGAGCTGCATGAGCCAGTGCATTGAGCGTGGGGTTTAGTGGTGGATGATGGTGGTGAAGAATGAGGTGGTGATTAATCTAATCATAATCATGAGTCCGTTCTAACCTCATCTATGTTTCTATGCTAGTTAGGCCTCATGCACACGAACGCATTTTCTTTCCGTGTCTGTTCAGTTTTTTTTGCGGACCGTATACGGAACCATTAATTTCAATGGGTCCGCAAAAAAACTGAAGTTACTCCGTATTTTTCTGCAAAAAAATAGTACATGTCCTATTATTGTCAGCATTACGGACAAGAATAGGACTGTTCTATTAGGGGCCAGATGTTCCGTTCCACAAAATACACAATACACACGGACGTCATCTGTATTTTTTGTGGATCCGTTTTCTGAGGACTGCAAAATACATACGGTCGTGTGCATGAGGCCTTATTGTAATGTTCCTGACATGTCTGGAGTCCCCATGAATTAACAGTCCGGGAACATCTTTCATAGCTGTTCCTTGTACTGTTCCTCTATTGTTCCATCTGAAGATTTTGTGAGTAAATTGACAACTGGGCGTTACCACCATTGGTAAGTCCTACATATAAGTCCTGACATTGTCCAATCATTGCTGACAGTGCCAGGGAGAGGACCCAGTTGTCAATGTATTCAGTTCATTTATTTATTAATTTCTGGGAAGAATAGCAGAGGAATGGCACCTTAGAGGTACTTCTAAGGTGCTCCAGAATTATTTCTTGAAGAATACACGTATATATTAAAATGTACATGTCAGGCGAGCTAGCAACTTCCTTTTTAAAGAGGCTAAAGGCATCCATACTCAGTGGTCATTCGAACTAGGGCTGCAGCTAACGATTATTTGACTAATTGATTAGTTGTCGATAATTTCATCGATTAATCTGGAAAAAACACCAAAATGACAAAAAAAGGGGTTTATATGACTTTACTTGAAAAATTATGTTCAAAGGCCATATTAAAACAAATTAAAGGAGTTACATAATTATACAAATTTTGCATTACAATGTAAAAAAGACAAGTTATGGGGGGTCTGTGAATGACACTGTTATGGGGGGTCTGTGAATGACACTGTTATGGGGGATCTGTGAATGACACTGTTATGGGGGATCTGTGAATGACACTGTTATGGGGCTCTGTGGATGACACTGTTATGGGGGATCTGTGGATGACACTATTATGGGGATCTGTGGAGGGCAGTGGTACTGTTATGGGGAGGGGGATCAGTGGATGACACTATATAGCATCTTATGCTATATGTGTCATCCACAGATCTATCTCATGACAGTGTCTCCACAGATCCCCCTCCCATAACAGTACCACTGTCATCCACAGATCCCTATAATAGTGTCATCCACAGATCCCCCATAACAGTGTCATCCACAGATCCCCCTCTCATAACAGTACCACTGCCATCCACAGATCTCCCAATACACCGGCCACATCAGTATTCTGACTATTCCTTAACTAGCAGTAACTTTTACTTGAACTTTAAATCAGCTCTATGATCTTTATTACCTTACAAATACAATGAAGCTCCGGTAACAGGCAGAGCGGGCGGCGGCGTAACGTGACTCGCCTGCTCCGCCCACTTTATGAATGAATTAGGCGGAGCAGGCGCGTCACGTGAGTAAGCGACGTAACGCCGCCGTCCGCTCTGCCTGTTACCGGAGCTTTATTGTAAGGTAATAAAGATGTGCTGATTTAAAGTTCAAGTAAAAGTTACTGCCGGTTCAGGACCCGCAGGCATAGCGCCTGACCGCCCGCATAGCGCCTGACCGCCCGCATAGCAACGAATCGGCCGATTATTCGATAACGGGATTCGACGACAACAAATCCCGTTATCGAATATTGATAACTTCGATTAATCGTTGCAGCCCTATTCCGAACAAACGACTATCTCTTCAACCTCTCCCTTTAAAGGGGTTGTCTCACTTAAGCAAATGGCATTCATTATGTAGAGAAAGTTAAAACAAGGCACTTACTAATGTATTGTGATTGTCCATATTGCCTCCTTTGATGACTTGATTCATTTTTCCATCACATTATACACTGCTCGTTTCCATGGTTACGACCTCTTTGCAATCCATCAGTAGTGGCCGTGCTTGCACACCATAGGAAAAAGTGCCGACCTCTCTCATGACCAAGACCGAGAGAGCGCGTATAGACATGCAAGGCATGTGCAGCAGCTCCCATCCTGGCCACCTCATATCTGCGCTGCAGCATTGGCTGTGACCGCTGGAAACAAGCAGTTTATAATGTGATGGAAAAATGAATGAAGCCAGCAAAAAGGAAGCAATATGGACAATCACAATACATTAGTAAGTGCCTTTTTTTTGATTCCATCATTTTTATTATGAATTTTCATATAAAGTATAGCATAGAATAACATTGCGATGTGGTTTACAGTGGACGCAGCCACTGACAAATGATATTGTACAATATGCCCAAACTTCAATTAACATCCATGACTTTATGTCTTATTACATGAAGGGTATGGGAATTTGCATATAAAAAAAAGTTGCATATATATTAACAACCACGTATTCTATAGTATCTTTGTGGATGATTACAAGTCACAGTTGTTGTCTCATCCAAATTTAGATAACGATAAGGTAGCTATGATAACTTTAACGACCCAACTGGTCTTTTATAGGCCCTAACTAGATGATAAAATTCTAGTATTCTAACATAAGACTACAGATAACTAATCCTAATAAGGAGATCCGTCTCTTAGTAAGGCTTAGCATCAGGAGAGACCTAGATGAGGAGACATTAAGAGGTATTCCCGGCTTTTTCCCTGGAACAGGAGGCCGAGCTTGTGAATATCAAACTAGGGGGAAAACCTCGGGTGAACCATCCATGGGTTCCATGTGTACTTATATTTCACTGGAGAAAGCATTGAGGGTTGAATCATCTTTTCATAACGACAAGTTGTGTTTAATTCAGTTATTACTTCTAAGATGTCAGGGGGAGACGTTGAGTTATGATCAACTTAGCGCTGAGCAAGACGTGCCCTATTATGGGTCTATAATGTTGGATACCCAAGAATAATAGAGCAAGTTCTGGCGTTGGGGAGATCTTATTTTTGGACAATTCTCCCAATAACACAAATACCTGATTCCAGAAATTAGCGATATTTGGGCATGACCACAAGACATGAAGCAGTGAACCCACCTTGCCACATCCCCTCCAGCATAGGGGAGAAGTAGAAGGATATATAATATGGAGTCTTTGGGACGTAAAATACCAATGCAGTAGTGTCTTAACCCCGGCCTCATAATGAGTGACACATTTAAAGTTGGAGGTTAAAAAACCAATGGCAAATGACCAATTATCTTCAGCGAATGTGCTGCCCAGTTCTCGTTCCCATTTCTCAACAGGTTTGGTTTTAACAAACTGAGTTTTATCACCCATAAAATCATAGATACGTCCAGTTGCTCCTTTTTTCAATAAGTCCTGGGAGCAGAATAGTTGGTGGATCCCTAGGTGTGTGGGAGGAGGTGTTTTGACTATGGTCATTAATAAGTGTTTAATCCTAAGGTAATTAAATATCTCTCCGGGTGGGAGTTGAAACAATTGCTGAATAGTATTAAATGGCATTAATAAGCTGAGAGATCCTCTCAATCCCCTTCTCTCGCCATCTGCGCAAATTGATATTCTGAATTAATGATTCCAGAGAATAGGTGTCTGAGTGATAGAGTAAGGCTTCTCTAGAGTCTGTGGATATGCTGTGTATTTGTAACCAAAGCCTCCCTGTGTGTTTCACGGTCAGAAGGGAGAGGTCAGGAACCTTCCCATTCCATATGATGCCAATTAATAAGTCTCAGGGAGCCTTCATTAATTGAGTGGGATTCAATTTGATGCCAAGCCTTGGTACAATCTTTTTTCCACCACTCTCTAGCTAATGACAGTCCAATTGCTTTGTGGTAGTCATTAATACAAGGAAGACCTAGGAAGAGTTGTTTCTGGGCAATTCTGGGTCTAGACGCTTTCCATATGTATTTTGAGAGAATTGACTGTGCCTTCTTGAAGAATATAATAGGGACTGAGATGGGGAGAGCTCTGAAAACATAGATCAATTTAGGCAATGTCATCATCTGAAATGCTGCCACTCTTCCCATCCATGAGATCTCTTTCATGGAATATTGGGAAAAGTCAGATGACATGGTCGAGATGAGGGGCTCATAGTTTCGTTTATATAAAAGGGAGCAAGGGTATGTTAGCTTAATTACCAAATATGGAAGTTCTGAATCTTGCCAGTCTAGGGAATAATGGGATTTTAATATTATGATATCTTTTTGAGGAATATTGAGGGGTAAAGCTTGAGATTTGGAATTATTTATTTTATAATAAGAAAGTGTGCCAAATCGCGTTATTATGTCAAAGACGGAACGTAATGATTGAGGAGGGTTAGAAAGGGTAAGTATAATGTCATCCGCATAGAGAGATATTCTGTGGTCCCGACCAGCAATATCTACCCCTTGGATGAGGGGGGAATTCCTAATATGCTGAGCTAGCGGTTCCAAGGCCAAAATGAACAAGAGGGGTGACAATGGGCACAACACCCCGTTTACCCATATTCTAGCCATGGGGGAAGTATATAAGCTGTGGAAGGCATTCAGTATGTTACCCTTGAAACCCATCTTATGGAGGACCGAGAATGCGAACGACCAGTGTAAGCGGCCGAACACCTTCTCGGCATCTAGAGTCACCGCTAACATAGATATATTACTCTGCTCAGCGTAATCAAACAAATCCACTAATCTTCTTGTATTATCCGATGATATACGGCCTTTAACAAATCCTGTTTGGTCATCTTTAATTAGGGAGGGGAGTATGGGTGATAGCCTGCTAGCTATTAGTTTGGCAAATATTTTTATATCCGAATTGAGAAGTGAAATTGGTCTGAAATTTTGGGGTACATCTGGTGTTTTTCCGGGTTTGGGCAGTGTGACTATCAGGGCTGTTAGCATCTCGGGCGGGAACGGGTATCCTTCAAGGGCACAATTAAAAATGTCCAGAATATAAGGGGACAATATGTGGATGAAATGTTTGTAGTATTCATTGGACAAACCGTCCGGGCCTGGGGATTTACCCGGGGGGAGTGCTGCAATTAGCTTTTGGAGTTCTGTAGACGTGAGTGGGGCATTTAATGACTGGATCTGTTCAGAGGTGAGGGTAGGTAATTCGGATTTAGCCAGGAAGTCCTCCACTAAAGTGGGGGTAATTGTCAGGCAAGACAATTGTATCCTTTAGGTTATAAAGGGTGTGGTAGTAGTTGCGGAATTGTTCCGCGATATCCCTAGGGTCTAGTAGTTTTGCTTTAGATAATGGGTGAATGAGAAATCGGATTTTTGTTTTGGATTGTTGATTTTTAATTTGGTTGGCCAGTAATTTACCAGCTCTGTTTCCCTGAGCATAATATCTTGATTTAAGTCTAAGCAGAGATTTGGAATAATTGTGAGATAACAGACTTCTCAATTTATTCCTCTCTGTTCTCAATAAAAATGGAAGTTTGAGACGTAGGAGATACCTTATTGCGTTTTTCAAGGTCAGCAATGGTCTCAATTAGCTGAGAGATTTCTTTTTCCCTGATTTTCTTTATTTTGTGTTTCAATCTAATTAAAGAGCCTCTAATGAACGCTTTGTGGGTCTGCCACAGAATGTGATTATCCGCAACAGAACCATCATTAAAAGTAAAAAACTCTCGCAGTTCATTAGACAATTCTTTAACTGAATCTATGTTGGAGAATAGGAAGATGTCATTACGCCAAATGGGGGCACGTAGATATTGATATAGGTCCTCTAGGGTCAGTGTTATTGGGGCATGATCAGACCATTGAATGAGTCCAATTTCTGTAGATGTTGTGTGTAACAAGGTAGCTTGATCTACTACAAACATATCTATACGGGAGTATGAGAGATGAGGCGGTGAGAAGAAGGTATAGTCTCTCTCCATACTGTGTTGGGCTCTCCATATGTCTGAGGCCCTCTGAGTGTATCAGAGAGGCCACTTCACCCCCGAGCGACGAGTTGGGCATGTAGAGTCCAACGACCGATCCATCACCGTGTTAAAGTCCCCACAGAGAATAACCTTCCCTTGTTTCAGGGAGTTTATCTGTTTCAATAATTTGCGTAAAAAAGTGATTTGGTGGTCATTAGGCGCATAAATGTTGACTATTGTGTAAATAATGTTGTTGATGGAACATACCAGGATGATGTATCGGCCGTTGGAGTCCACTTTTGATGAAATGGTGGTAAAGGCAACTGAATTCTTGGCAGCAATGAACACCCCTCTTGATTTCTTGCTAAAATGAGAATGCAATATATGCGGAAAAGAACAATGATGAATACGTTTGGTGTCCTCCTGCAATAAATGAGTCTCCTGGATGCATACAAGGTCCGCTCCAGCTTTGGTTGCCTCCCGCCAAACACAGGATCTTTTCTGGGGGCAGTTAAGCCCTTTAACGTTTAGAGATAAAATTTTAAGACCCATATGATTGAGGGGAGGGACCAATTCTTATACGGATAAACAGACCGACAAAGATTAACTAATCAACCTTAAAACAGTGAGTTACTGTCTGACAATAAGCAGGTCTTTCAATCCGCCCTAGAAAAATAATTAGAAAATTAGTAAATAAAGGTGAATAGGTGGAGTGAGGGAGGAACAGCCGGGAAAGGAAGGGTAGTATCACAATCCCAGACGATTAGAATCCGTCTGTGCAGTATTGGTGACGTAAGTCCACTAGTGAGACTGAGAGGAGCCTCAACTATACGGAATATCAAATATATAATGCAATGCAATCTGCACCTAAACATGACAAGGATTAAACAATTGGCCCCATACAAATAGTGCAAAAAATATCACCACATTCCTTTAACCTCCTTAGGCCTGCAGCAAGAAAACAAAAGAGAGATATCCGTAATCAGGACTAAAACTGATCTTGTTGAGGAAATTAAGCGTCCTAAGTTTTGGATGAAGATGGACGATCATTCTGTCTGCGATTCCCTCGCTTTTCTATTTGGAGCTGAATGTCCCAGGATAGTAGTAGATCTTGGCCCTCCGTGACGGTCTTCACCATATGTGTCTTGCCATTCCTTCTGATCAGCAATTTTTGAGGATAGCCCCATTTATATTGGATGTCGTTATCCCTGAGAGCAAGAGTGACCGGCTGTAGCTCTCTTCTTTGACGTAGTGTCGCCATAGAGAGGTCGGCGAATAGCCTGACTGAGTGGAAAGGAGCAGGTAGTTGCTCACATTTTCTGGCTGCCAGCATTAAAGCCTCTTTGGTGTGGAAAAAATGAATGCGAGCCAGAGTGTCTCTAGGGACATCAGCACGGAGATGAGATGGTTTCGGGATTCTATGAGCCCTATCAATGATCATGTCAGGGACAGGAATTCCTGGTAGCAGGGCTTTGATGAGGCTTTTGAGGTATGACTGCAAATCACGGGGTGCCACATCCTCTGGGATACCCCGGAATTTCACGTTGTTCCTCCTGGAACGATCTTCCATGTCTTCAATCTTGCTCTTAATGGTCTCAAGCTCGTCTGCCATATCATTGTGGGCATCTATTATATTATTTTGTGAAACCGCAAAATCTGCCATCTTGTTTTCCACATGGATGATCTTATTTTCAGATTCTTTAACTTTGGCCGCCAAAGGGTTAATCAACCCTGCCATATCTGTGGGTAAAGATTGATGCAACGCCAGCAGCATATTTTTCACTGAGTCCTCACATAATGGCTTATTTGAGGTCTGGTATGCAATTATGGGGACCGCTGTAGAGGCCTCCAATGTCTGCGCCCATGTCACTTTACTGACCTCAGGAGGGTGAGATGTCTCCAGTCGCGGCCTCTGCTTCTGGGGACTGGAAGATGGTGAGGCTTCAGTAAGGTTAGTGACGGCGCCATTTTGTGAAGCCTTATTTGCCTTATTTGCCGGAGTTCCCATGTCGTTTGGGGTCGGTGGTAGCGAGGGAAACTCCGCTTCATTCAGGGAGAAGATGTCGGGCTCCAAAGGAGGCGATGGGGAGCGGGAACTGCATTTCGGCGAGACGCTGCTGTGGGGAGATGAAGTGAGGGCTCTGGCGCAGGAGCCAGCGCCATCTTTAGCCGGACCTCTCTCAAAGAAGCCGTCCAGATTCCCGCTCTGCAGCCTAGAAAGCTGCCTTTTAGACTTCCCCATTTCGTCCTGGAGGGTGTCCAGCTTCACACCAGGCAGGTATGTGGTGGAGGAAGTGATAGTAGCCCTGGGCAGCTCTTCTATTATCGCTGTGGTGCAGGAGCTGCAAAATCAAGCGGCCATTCCTCTCAGCGGCCAAGCCACGCCCCCTAGTGAGTGCCTTTTATTAACTTTCTCTACATGAAAAATGCCATTTATTGAAGTGACACAACCCCTTTAAAGGGAGACTTTTGCCTTGTTTTTGCTTATAACACTAAGGGCAGTTCACACTCCGTTTTTCTGCTTCAAAATCTGCTCCAAAAATGCTTCAAAACAGCCTCCTATACATTTCGGTGGGAAGCAGCACTTGCTTTTTGGGAAGCAGTATGCCCTATCTTGGGGCAGAATCCGCTCTGAATCTCCCATTGAAATGAATTGGAAGCAAAAAAAAAAAAACAGGTTCGGTACATCTAAAAGTCCATGCGTTTTTTGGCACAGATCAACGCAAAAATAAACTTGAGCTGAAAATGCAGCTTTGTATTGAACTCCCCAATGAGTAAAAAAAAAACATTTAAAATTGCATCAAAAACAGCTGAAAAAACCACGTGTGGATTCCGAGTTTATTTTTTTCAGTGTGTTTTCAAAATCTGTTGTGTGAACATTCCCTAAGGATAGAGTCCGGTTGTGCTGGCAGAGCCATTTAAATCGTTATCCTCTGAGGAAGTGCTCAGCGATATTTGTCCCATAGGGTTGAATGGAGCAGCTGACACACATGCATGTCTACCTCTGCATTCCAGTGAGGAACATGGACCCCTGTTCGAATGATCAGCGGGGATCCCAGTGGTCGGGTCCCCACCACTCAGACACTTATATGCTGTCCTATGGATACGGGATATGTTGTCATGGGACACCGCTATATATTTCCATAGTACTGCTCTGTTAGAGGGGCGAAATAATGGAAGTGCTGGATTAGGGCTCATGCACGTAAGTGTTTTCTGATCCGCAAATCAGGGAGCCGCAAAACACAGATCTTGGCAGAGTGCATGTCACAATTTATTTTTAACTGATATAGAAATGTCCTATCGCAAAATCGGACATGTTATATTTTTCTTTTTTGCAGGGCTGTCAAACAGACATGCGGCTCTGCACATGGTGAGCTGTCCGCATCTTTTGCGGCCCCATTGATATGAATGGGTTCCCATCCAATCCGCAAAAAATGCTGATTGAATTACGGGTAGAAACTACAGATGAGCAGAGCTGAACAGACTCCATTCAGTTTCCGTTTGGGATCCTGTCTTTTTACCAGACAAGAAAAAGTCATGCATGCAGGACTTTTCTGTCCTATTCCTTACAGAATCTGTGACGGAAGTTCTGGACGGGGCCTCCAACTCTGATATCAACGAGTGCTTGGTCAGATTTATCGACAAGTCTTAATTTTGCTCCAGTGAAGAGGTGGTTTACAAAGTTGAATAATATCTGACAGAAATGTTAGACTTAAAGGGGTTATCCCATGACTAATGTAAAAAATGAAAATCAGCCATCGTATAGTGCATTACAGTCTCGTTCTAACAAAGCTAGAACCAGCCCTGCACCTCACATGGATCCAGAGATCTCCCCATTCATTTCTCTGCTAGATTTATATCAAGCTGGCAGCTAAAGGGGAGTGTCTTTTCTGCTGCAGCTCAGGGGGCGTGTCCATGCTCTCCCTATCACAGCTCAGGAGGCAGTTAAAGGATTAAACTGAGCATGTGCGGCCTTCTCAGTGAGCAGGACAAAGAAATAAGAAAAAGAACAAACAGCAGGTGGCGCTATACAGATACATTTTATTGAACTCGGCTATTCTAAAAAAAAATTATTACATGCAATTACAAAAGTGTTCAGATCCAGGTGCTGGTTTAAAAATTGTAGACTATATATCATTGGACAACCCTTTTTAAAGGTGCATCACATTTATCAAACACGACATTTGATAAATTTGGCCCAAAATTTCCAACAAAGCTCCCCCTTTGTCTCTGTGTTTTTGATAATGGGTAGCAAAAAGACAGTTGTGTCTTGCATATTATTGCTAGTTTTCGTCGAATTACCAGTAATTTGTATATAAAATAAACACTGCTGGTATCATAGTAACTGAACACAAAGGCCTGTGAAGGAGCTGCAGTATAACCATGGTGACTGGTAAATGCAGTAATACTCTTATCTTCTGTGCGGCTCCAGTCCATTGTTGCCTGATGGCCTCACGAAGAACATGCTGCATTAAGTAGCTGTGATCATTTTGATGAAGCTGTCAGTCCGTTCCCTCACATCTCGTCTAAGAAGAACCTAATGTGACTGTCGGAGCAGAAAAATAGCAGCCGTTTGTAGGACAGCGGAGTGTGTAGAGGGACATTGTAGAATTTTTTACATGCTCTACAGGTAGATGATCCTCCACAGCTCTGACCAGGAGATCTGTTCTGGGGCAAGGAAAGGAAGAAGAGATAACTTGATGTGTGAGTTCACCCATTGCAATGAAATTCTGGTTTTCCCTCCAATTTACTAAAAGAAATAACTGCAGTTTGATTAAGACGAGTGAACTCGCCCTACATTTTGCATAATGACAAAATGAAGGTGCAGTTGTGCTTACCTCCTCATTACGGGGCCTGCAAGAGGCTTCCTACCTCCTCCCCTACCTAACCATGTGCAGTGCTATGAAAAGGTACTTGCCCCCTTCCCATCTTTTATTTTTACATATTTGTCATACTTAAATGTTTCTGATAATGGAAACTACTTTTAACGGGGGTCGTTCTGCTATTTATAATGATGACCTATGTTTCATCCGAAGACGATTCGCTCATCCCTAGCTCCCATGTTAAAAGGGTTGTGCAGCCATTGATCGGTGGGGTTCCGTCTCCCATCACCCCTGCCAATGAGCTGTTTGAAGAGGGGGCACCGCTCGTGCGAGCGCCATTTCCTCTGTGCTTCAGCTCGCTTGCAGCGGCAGTGCAGTGTAATTACAAGTGCTCGTCTCAAATGAATGGAACAAGTACTTGTAATTACACTGCGCCTCTGAGACCACGCGTAGAGTAATCTTGAAGATCCTCTTCAAGCAGCTGATGGGTGGAAGTTGGACCCCACCAATGTGATCTCAATGACCTGTCCTGAGGATAGGTCATCATTATGTACTGGCTGTGCGACCCCTTTAATGTGATTTTATTATTATTTTTTATTTTTTATTGAACCAGACACTCATTCTAATCCCGTGCCCTACGTATTTAGCTCTTGGTCACTATGAGGTTAATGTTAGACAAAGATAATCAAAGTGCTGTTTTTAAATGCTGATTTCGCAGCATGAATTTCTTCTAAGACTTTGTAAATTTCCTCCATTGACTTCCTACAAAATTTGTCCAAGTGTGTATGTTTCTCTGAAATAGAGAAATAGATTTTGAGCCCCATTGGGGACAGGGGCTGATGTATAGGATGACCGTTTTGTACAGTGCTGCAGAATATGTTGGTGACATGTTACCAACATATATAGACAAGAGAGAAACCTTGGCCAAAAACATGTTGTGTTGGATTGTGTTTGGCTGGTATACAGCAATAACCAGAAGATTATGGTATTCTAGTCCGATTACAAGCCAATGAGGTGTTATACTGTGTATCGGCCATCTCTTCATCGTTGTAAATGTGTTCTGTGATAAGACTGTGACCGATCACCCATGCTTGTGACACCCTACTCAATGGGGTTAGCTCAAAAATGTAACTTTTTTTTTTTCTTATTTGCTTTCATGGGGGACTTTGTTCC
Source organism: Bufo bufo (assembly GCF_905171765.1). Lineage (NCBI taxonomy): Eukaryota > Metazoa > Chordata > Amphibia > Anura > Bufonidae > Bufo > Bufo bufo. The sequence goes on along the minus strand of NC_053395.1, from coordinate 70,652,346 downwards.
CGTGTTTACATGAGACAATCAAGCCCCATCTACCAGGATGCATTGTGAATAATTAGCTCTTGTTAACCCCTTCCTCCAGAGATACTTGTGGTATGTAATGCTTCTACTTTTTCCTTCTCTACTGTCTAGAGAGAGATAGCTATCTATTTTTGAATTTAGTAGGGGTGAATGAATGAAAGGTGTCTGGGGCACTTCACCTGTTTCTCGATGAGAGCACTATGCCAGTACTGAGGGGAGCAGGGAGACTCCTGGGCATGTAGGTCCACCACTGATTACGTGAGAAGGTGGACCAGAAGGAGAAACAGCAGGGGGCGCTACCAAATAGGACCATGTATTGTATAAAATTAGTAAATCTGGGCAATTGTTCATTGGACATCAGTGTTCCTCAACTCCAGTCCTCAGGGCCCACCTGCCAGTCATGATTTGATAAGATCCCACAGAATGAATACCTGTGGTAAGTCCTGATGTATTGACACTAGGGTTGTTGCGGGTATCGAAATTTCGATACCCAATCGATACTTTTGTCCCGGTATCGAAACGATACCGGGATTTCCATTTTTTCGATACTGGTCTGCGCAGTCTAGTATCTCCGAACATGAGCGCACTGCTGTCGGCACGCTCATGTTCTCTCAGCAGCACAGCGGAGAAGGAAGCAGTCTCTGCCTCCACCTGTGCGGCTGCTGCCGCTGCCACCAATGAACGGAGAGAGGGGCGGAGGAGGGGCGGGTGCACTGTGCCACCAATGATAGGACTTTTCCTGGGTCCGGACTTAGTTAAGTATTAGGCTACACAGAGCAGTGCCCAGAGATGTCCCTGCACTTACTATTATTCCTGGGCGCCGCTCCGTTCGCCCGCTGTGCCCCCATTACTGTCTCCTGCTCCGTATGCTAATTACTATCGGAGCAATGGGGACTGGAATGGGGAATGGGGATTGGACAGCGCTACAGCCAGGGAGAAGGAACGCCCACTGATGTCTCCTCCCCATCGCTCAGATAGTAATTAGCATATGGAGCAGGAGACAGTAATGGGGCCACAGCGGGCGAACGGAGCGGCGCCCAGGAATAATAGTAAGTGCAGGGACATCTCTGGGCGCCGCTCTGTGTAGCCTAATACTTAACTAAGTCCGGACTCGTATAAAGTTATCTTTAACACATAATACAGGAGGCAGGTGCCGGCAGCAGAATCACATTGCCGGCACCCTGCCTCTGACAGGGAGCTGCAATCAGCGGCAGTTAACCCCTCAGGTGCGGCACCTGAGGGGTTAACTTCCGCTGATCTGCTGCCGGCACCCGCCTCCTGTATTAAAGGTTAATTATCATTGGTGGCGCCCCCCCCAGTATTAGAATCATTGGTGGCACAGTGCGCCCGCCCCTCTCAACCCCCCAGTATTAAAATCATTGGTGGCAGTGGCCACAGGGTCCCCTCCCCTTCTCCTTGGAGGCAGTGGCCACAGGGTTCCCTCCCCTTCTCATTGGTGGCAGTGGCCACAGGGTTCCCTCCCCTTCTCATTGGTGGCAGTGGCCACAGGGTCCCCTCCCCTTCTCATTGGTGGCAGTGGCCACAGGGTCCCCTCCTCATTGGTGGCAGTGGCCACAGGGTCCCCTCCCCTTCATTGGTGGCAGTCGCCACAGGGTCCCCTCCCCTTCATTGGTGGCAGTGGCCACAGGGTCCCCTCCCCTTCATTGGTGGCAGTGGCCACAGGGTCCCCTCCCCTTCATTGGTGGCAGTGGCGACAGAGTCCCCTCACCTCCTCTCATTGGTGGCAGTGGCAGCTTCTGATTGGAGCCCCAGCTGTGTAATCCTGGGGCTCCGATCAGTTACCATGGCAGCCGGGACGCTCCTGAAGCCCTGGCTGCCATAGTCAGCTCCCTGCTGCCCTGTGCACAAAGCCCAGAGCAGCAGGGTGAGTGTGAAGTCCTATTCACCCTGATAGAGCTCTATTAGGGTGAATAGGACAAGGGATGAAAAGATCCCAGGTTCTGGACCCTAAGGGGGGAAATAGTCCAAACTATTAAAATATTTAAAAAAATCTATGCAGTGAATGCCAGAACAGAAAAAAAAAAAAAAAACTAGGGATCGACCGATATAGATTTTTTAAGGCCGATACCGATAATTTGTGAACTTTCAGGCCGATAGCCGATAATTTATACCGATATTCTGGTAAATGTCATTTTTGAAAAAAAAAATCCTACACAAAATCTGCTGAAAATTAATATGTTTATTGTTAACGTGTATTTATTATTATTTTTTTAAATCTTTCTTTCATTTATACTTAATATTTTGGTGTTTTTTTTTTTAACTAACTTTTAGCCCCCTTAGGGACTAGAACCTATGTCCTATTCACCCTGATAGATCTCTATCAGGGTGAATAGGAGCTCACACTGTCCCTGCTGCTCTGTGCTGTGTGCACACAGCAGCATGGAGCTTACCATGGCAGCCAGGGCTTCAATAGCGTCCTGGCTGCCATGGTAACCGATTGGAGCCCCAGGATTACACTGCTGGGGCTCCGATCGGAGGAGCAGGGGAGAGGGGACCCTGTGGCCACTGCCACCAATAATTAATACTGGGGGGGACTTGGAAGGGGGGGCACACTGCGCCACCAATGATTAATACTTGGGGGCTTGGGGGGGGCGCACTGCGCCACCAATAATTAATACTGGGGGGCTTGGGGGGGTGCACTGCGCCACCAATGAAGAAAAATCTCTCATTTATTCATATACAGGAGGCGGGAGCTGGCTTCAGAATCACATAGCCGGCTCCCGACCTCTATGAGCGGTAGCTGCGATCCGCGGCACCTGAGGGGTTAGCTACCGCAGATCGCAGCTACCGCTCATAGAGGTCGGGAGCCGGTTATGTGATTCTGCAGCCAGCTCCCGCCTCCTGTATATGAATTAATGAGAGATTTCTCTTCATTGGTGGCGCAGCGGCCACAGCCCCTCCCCTTCTCTTGTCCTTCTTCCTCTCACTGGCTGCAGCGGCACAGGGGGAGGGAGACACGGCTTCCTTCTCCCCTGTGCTGCTGAGGGAACACGGAGAGCGCTGACAGCAGCGCGATCTGTGTTCCCAATACGTTATCGGAAAATCGGAAAAATAGATACCGATACCGGTCAAAATACTGAATATCGGCCGATAATATCGGTAAAACCGATAATCGGTCGATCCCTAAATAAAACTGCGCGATTCGCCATTTTTTCTTTAAATGCGGAATTTTTTGTTTATTTTTTCGCATGGTATCGAATGGTATCGAGTATCACAATACTTTTTTATGGTATCGAAATTGAATCAAAAATTTGGTATTGCAACAACTTTAATTGACACTAATTATATCACCTGCTCAATACTAAGGAAATCCCTGAAACATAACCGGCAGGTGGGTCCTGAGGACTGGGGTTGAGGAACACTGCACTAGATGTGCCAAATGACAACAATTATCGCCACCTTTTAGACAGATTTTTGGAGCAGACACAGCAAATCGGGGCCATTTATTTTTTTTTTTATTGCAATAACACTTCATTTGAAATGCTCTCTACACTGCATAGTAACACGTTTCTTGGGGGTATGCTGCATGCTGCAGTTTATCTCCGTCCAAAATTCCAGAGCACTTGGGGGATTTTTTCCCCATTGAAATGCATTAATGCCGGATCCGGCCCTGAGTGTTCTGGCAAAAAGGATCCAGCATTGCGGTCTGCGCAATGACACCGGAGAGACGGATCCGGCATTTCAATGAATCCGCAAAACACGGACAGCGGCAATGTGCGTTCCGCATTTTGCGGACCGCACATTGCCGGCACTAAGAGAATATGCCTATTCTTGTCCGCTATTGCGGACAAGAATAGGACATGTTCTATTTTTTTCAGGATTGGAATTGCGGACCCGGAAGTGTAGAAATGTATGGGTCCGCAATTCCGTTCCGCAAAATGCGGAATGGAATTGCGGATGTGTAAATGGAGCCTTATGGGGGATCTTGCTGTGATACGGCCACAATGTGTGACATAGCTTTACAGATTCCTTTATTAGCAGTCCTGGTCTGCTCTCCCCAAGTAATCTATACTCCAACAGAGACACAGGGGCTCACACAGTGGGGTCACACGGGGGGGGGGGGGGGGCACAGGAAGCACACACAGCGGGCACAGGGATCACACACAGGGAGCGTACAGAAGGGGGGCACATGGAGCGCACAGGGACCACATAGGAGGGGGCACGGAGAACACAAGCTGTGATACGGCCACATGCGCAGTAGTTAAAGCGATGCCGTGCCCACAATGGGCATCGCAGTGCGCATACTCCGGCCCGGCGAGGCACGAAGGATGACGCAAGGGAATAGGAGGGCAGGCAGAGGCTGGGGCGGGGGAACAATGAAAAAAGGCAGAGCAGCCTGGGCTCCAGCCTCCAACACAGTGAACGCCGCCCCTGGGCACCTGCGAGTGCTTATTTGCATATAAATTAAACTTAGTTTTTCCAGCTTCTGCAAGTGTAAAGATAATAACAAAGGTACCATTACATTCATGTATAGGTGTGCTATAGGACAATGTAAGCGCTGTATGTGGTCATATGGAGGTGACAGACTCCCTTTAAAATAACGTATTGCTTTATAAAAATGTCCCCCTTTCCCAGTGCCTCCTATGCCACCCACCATGTCCCCCACTCCCCCAGTGCCATCAGATCAGCAGCCCCTCCATGCCATCCACCATGTCCCCTAGTGCCATCAGATCAGCAGCCCCTCCATGCCATGTCCCCCAGTGCCCCCATGATGGCACTGCCATCACCCCCTCCATCCAGATTGCCTTGATGTCCCTCTTCCCCAGTGCCTCCATGCCATTCACCATGTCCCCCACTCCCCGAGTGTCATCAGATCATCAGCCCCTCCATGCCATGTCCCCCAGTGCCCCATGATGGCACTGCCATCAGCCCCTCCATGCCATCCAGATTGCCATATGTCCCCCTTCCCCAGTGCCTCCATGCCATCCACCATGTCCCCCACTCCCCCAGATCAGCCCCTCCATGTGCCAAATCACAGATGTCCCCATTAACCCCTCTCCCCCCCAACAACTTTATACATGCCAAATCACAGGTGCCCCCATTTCCCCCAGCCCATGCCAAATCACAGGTGCCACCATTTCCCCCTCCCCCCGCCCCGCCGCTGCTGCCTCTGCTGCCTCTGCTAACGTTATACTTACCTTTTCAGTGCAGATGCGCCAACACATGGAGTCAGCAGGAGACGCGTCTTCATCCCAGCATGCACTGGGGACCTGACGTCACATACAGGGTCAGCCAGCGCGCTGACCATGTGTGAACGCAAGGTCCTGCAGCGGTGCCGACAGGAGGCCACGGAGCGGTGTGTGAGAAGCTTCATTTCACTCACGCTCCGTGGTCATGTCATTTAAACGAATACTTGATGCAGAAAAACTGCATCGAGTTTTTTTTTGGTCTCGGTTACATCGATTAAATTGATGAATCGTTTCAGCCCTAGTTGCGGTCCATGTTGCACTCGCATTTTTTTGCGTATCCATTGACTTCAATGGGTCTGTGGACAGCATTTTGGGACAGAGTATAAAACATTTCTATCTTTTTGTGGAACTGATGAAGAAAGTACACGGATGACTCCTGTGCTTTCTGCATCTGTACATTCGTTCAGCAAACAGATGGAACATGTCCTAAATGTCATTTATGTTAAATACCTCTTTGTTCATTGTAAAATGTATCTGCAATGGCCTACTGCCCCTTGTGGCCAAATCATGAACAACAGCAAAGCAACTTTGAATTTCCCAAACATCCTCTATGGCCGTGTCTGTTATGACAGTGGATCTGTGCATCACCATCCCAGATATTGGTGTAAAGGAATCCTATAGTAAGAGGAAGTATTTGTGAACTCCCATTATGCTCTGCCGTGCATGCTGAGAGTCTTTAGATTGCAGCTCTGGAGGCAGCGACCGCTCTATGTTCTGCTGCAAGCTTTTGCTGGGAATAAGATTCCAATTCAAGGTACGGGTATGTCAGACATCGGAGAGTGTTAAGGTGAAAGAATGCAATTGGATCAATATTCTGGATACATATCTATAGTAGGGCTGCAGTAAACGATTATTTCAGTAATCAAGTATTCTATTGATTATTTTTTACGATTAATCGAGTAATCTAATAAGAAAAAATGAATTAATAGACTGTTTTCCTTTATTAAAACTCATCATACCCCCTGCCATCAGTCCCCAACACCCTTCATTCCCCCTGTGCGATCAGCCCAAGTGCATCAGTTTCCCCAGTGCCATCAGCCCCTCCATGCCATCCATTGCCATGTCCCCCACTCCCCCAGTGCCATCAGATCGGCCCCTCCATGTCCCCCACTCCCCCAGTGCCATCAGATCGGCCCCTCCATGTCCCCCACTCCCCCAGTGCCATCAGATCAGCCCCTCCATGTCCTCCACTCCCCCAGTGCCATCAGATCGGCCCCTCCATGTCCCCCACTCCCCCAGTGCCATCAGATCGGCCCCTCCATGTCCCCCACTCCCCCAGTGCCATCAGATCAGCCCCTCCATGTCCCCCACTCCCCCAGTGCCATCAGATCAGCCCCTCCATGTCCCCCACTCCCCCAGTGCCATCAGATCAGCCCCTCCATGTCCCCCACTCCCCCAGTGCCATCAGATCGGCCCCTCCATGTCTCCCACTCCCCCAGTGCCATCAGATCGGCCCCTCCATGTCCCCCACTCCCCCAGTGCCATCAGATCGGCCCCTCCATGTCCCCCACTCCCCCAGTGCCATCAGATCGGCCCCTCCATGTCCCCCACTCCCCCAGTGCCATCAGATCGGCCCCTCCATGTCCCCCACTCCCTCAGTGCCATCAGATCGGCCCCTCCATGTCCTCTACTCCCCCAGTGCCATCAGATCGGCCCCTCCATGTCCCCCACTCCCCCAGTGCCATCAGATCGGCCCCTCCATGTCCCCCACTCCCCCAGTGCCATCAGATCGGCCCCTCCATGTCCCCCACTCCCCCAGTGCCATCAGATCGGCCCCTCCATGTCCCCCACTCCCCCAGTGCCATCAGATCGGCCCCTCCATGTCCCCCACTCCCCCAGTGCCATCAGATCGGCCCCTCCATGTCCCCCACTCCCTCAGTGCCATCAGATCAGCCCCTCCATGTCCCCCACTCCCATCTGCCCCTCCATGCCATCCATTGCCGGCTGTCCACCTTCAGTGCCATGTCCCCAGCGCCAGTTAAATAAAATACTTACCTTTCCTGAAGGGCGCTGCTCCACAGCTCCTTCCTCTTCTTCTCAGCGCCCTAGATCCTGACGTCACACAGCTTTGGGTCATAGTGTGCGCTTACGTGCACTATGACCTGACAATGTGTCAGGATCCAGCGCGGTACGGGCCGGCGGGTGACCACTGTGCGGTAAGTAATAGCAAGCGCTTCACTCCTGGTCCGTGGTCACATGAGACAAATTTGCATCGAGGATTTTTTTGTGTCGAATTACTTGATTCAATCGAGTAATTGTTTCAGCCCTACTTTGATCCCTAGAACCCCTTATATTGTTGGCCTATCCTAATATGAGATCGGGGTGGGGGGGGGGGGGGTCCTACTCCTGGCAGCCCCACCAATCAGCTGTTTGAGGAAGCTGCAGTTGCCGCAGCCGTGGCCTCCGCACAGCTCATCAAGCACAGCGCCATCCATTTGATAGTGGCAGTGCTTATTATTACAGCTCTGCCCCATTCACTTGAACAGGACTGAGCTGCGCCTAGGTCATGTGACCGCCATCAGACTGATGAATGTGACATCACATTGCTTTCGAAGAGGCCTGAGCGTGGCCTCTTCTAACAGCTGAATATTGATGGTGTCGGGAGAAGGACCACCATTGATCATATATTGAAGACCCATCCTAAGGGTTGATGCATACAACCATATATATTTTGTGGTCTGCAAAACACGGATCGGCAACAAATATGGGTGACATCTGTGTGCATTCCGTATTTTGTGGAACGGAACAGCTGGCCCCTAATAGAACCGTCCTATCCTTGTCCGTAATGCGGACAATAACAGGTCATGTTCTATTTTTTTGTGCAGAACGGACAAACGAAAACTGAATGTACATGGAGTAACTTCCATTATTTAATTTTTTTGTGGAGCCATTGAAGTGAATGGTTCTTCATATGGTCCGCACAAAAAATGGAAAAGACACGGAAAGAAAAGACATTTGTGTGAATGAGCCGTAAGGATAGGCCATGAATAGCCAAATCCCAGAGAACCCCTTTAATATTTTAAGTGGAGTTGGTTGGAAACCGGTGTCCTCTTGTGTTTCAAAGAGAACCTTTCGCCTCTGCGGACATGTCTGTTTTAGTACTTGCAATTGCCATGCAGTAACAATTCTGGAGCATCTATTCCTATGACTCTATCTTGTGGCATTCCTCTATTATTCCTGCTAGAAGTTTATAAATGAATTGTCTGTGGTCTGCAATAAAAGTTCAATATGGTGTTAGGGGTGCGTCCATGCATGGTCTGATTCTATCCAATCAGTGCTGCCAGTGTCGCCCCACTGTTAACACCAAGATTGAGATTCATTAACAAACTTGTAGTAGCAATAACTGAGGAACAGAACAGCATAGAGTTACATGAGCAGATGCTCCAGAATCATTATTGCACAGGGAGTACAATTCTTTCCAGTGTACCTTCCAGTGCAGTCACCTCTGAGGCAGGTGCAGGTTTCCAGCTAGAAATGCTGTAGACTCCCTGTGCACAAAGTCCTTTTCTTGTGCTGCATTTTTGATGTTCACATAATATATATATTTTTTTATTATTTATTTGCTGTTCGTTTTTTAATTGATATTGAAAAAACTCACGCTCACGTTTTCAATGTCATTTTCGTGTTCAGCCAAAAATGATATACCTTAAAATCACAATTAATTGTTCCAAATGTTTGTAGAACAGAGCTATCCGTTCCTCAGTATATACTGTATAGTGTGTCCTCGTATCCTGACCTTGTCGTGGGGTCATCTCTCTGCACTCTGTCTCTTTGTCACTGTGCCAGGTGCATTAAAACCGTAACTCACTGTAAACTGGTTGATAATTGAACAGATTTAAGTAATGTTACAACATGAAATTGCACAGTGTCTTCGGCTTTTCGTGATAACCTTATGATAACAAGTGGTTGTGTTAAACCGGATCTGTCCGCTTATTATGCTGCCCTATGCCCCTCACGATGGCGATAAACTGCTGAGTATGCCCTTAAAGGGAATGTGTCACTTATCATTTGTTCTGCCAGTTAAAGTGTAACCGCCATGTTTTCATGAAAAAAAAAAAATAATTTTAGCATATGTTACTGCTGCTGCAGCATTATGCATAAAGTAATCTTTAGTTTCTTCACATACCACGGTTTTCTTTGAGTTTTTCCCTTTTTAGTTACGGCAGTTTTTAACCTCTACAATATGAGGACCTTCTCAAGATGGCTCCTCTGCCAGTTCTCTGAGGCCAAAACTGCTTTTCCTCGCTTCACCTACACACTTGCTGTAGCCAGCAGCTTCCTGCCAGCCAATCAGATTGGATTACTGAGAGACACACCTCCTCACTCTGAAGCCTAATGTAGGCATGCAATGTGAAGGACCGCCCCTCCGTCTTCTGTTTACACTAAAGGGAAGACAGACAAGCTCTAGCAACGATCTTTTAGGGGAGCAGTGGAAAGGGACAGAGGACATTATGAAAGCTGTTATAAGGTAATTACAGATATTTTGACAATCATTGACAGACTAACTCATGTATACATGCCTAGCTGTAATAAACTGGCAAATAAAGAAAAATGACCACTACACTTTAAAACCCTTTTTCTTATCCGTTTTTATTTTCTGATAGATTTTCTATTTACTGAACATGATTACGGGGGTCGTCATGTTGCCTGAGCTGTTATTAGCAGCATTTAGAGCAACCACCGTGGGTATAGATATAATAGACTGGAGGAGACTCATTGACTTCTATGGGAGAGTTTTCTATGCATGCTCTGTGCCCTGTGCAGAGGTCACTGTACAAGGAAGGAAGGAGTAGATAAGTTGTAATAGCACCTATTGCGAATGGCGGATCCTGTGTTAGCTATACACAGAGGTGATATCTGTCAATGTAATCCTGCCGTTGATAATAATGAGATGATTTTTGAAAAGTGATCTGTACAGATCAAGAAGTGGTGACGATTATTAGGCTTAGTGGCCAGTGCGAAAACTGCCGGTTTTCAGGATTTTTTTTTTAAAAGGGTTGTGCCACTAATAAAATGCATCCCACCAAACAAATATCTCCGTTAGATCACTTTCCCCAAATACCTCCATTTATCAAATCTGCCTTCTTCTGAAGTTATTAGCTGACCATTGCACCCAGTGGCAAATCTGTTTTGATACCGTGGTTCTCCGAAAATAAGACAGGGTCTTGTTTTTTTTGTTTTTGTTTTTTTTTTCTCTGAAAAAAGGGCTAAGGCTTATTTTCGGGGTAGGGCTTATTTTTGGTTCCATGAACAACAATCACCCATTTATTTTCAATGGGTCCGTTGAAAACTCGGCTAATGCACCGTTTGCCATCCGTGTCCGTGGTTCCAGTCCGTCAAAAAAATATAACCTGTCCTATTATTTTTGCGGAAAACGGTTCGCGGACCCATTCAAGTCAATGGGACCACTAAAAAGCGCGGAGGCACACAAGATTGTCATCCGCGTCCGTTTTTTTTTCTCCTATCATTTGCATGGCAGACCTGTCTTAGACTTTTTTTTTTACATTCCTTTATGTCTGGTGGTCCTCCGAAAATAAAGGAAGACACACGGAAGCAAAAACGGATCACGGAACAACGGAACCCCATTTTGCGGAACGGAACACAACAACGGTCGTGTGCATGAGGCCTTAGGCTGTTGCCTGCACAGTTAAGTCTGCAATTGAGGTTTCTAATCTTTTAAAGCGAGATGGAGAAGACGTGCCCAGGAAAGAAGAAGACGCCGGTATTGGGTCCTCACGATAACTTCAAAATAGATGACCAGAGGCGTTTTTTCCGTCCTGTATTTGGAGCTTCGTGCGTATCCAGAAAAAAATTTCAGCTATATGAGCATGACTGTCGAGAGTTATGACCAGCTACTGCAGCACATTTCTACACGCATCGAAAGACAGGATACCGGCTTCACCGGCTTCAGAAGGGCAATTTGTCCTGCAGAGCGGCTAATGGTGACAGTAAGGTAAGGATTGTCCTCATGTTTTTTTGGTACAGCAGTATATATGATTTCTTCATATTTATTTAGATTTTTTCATTTTTTCACAGGTTTCTTGCTACAGGTGAAAGTCTGTTATCACTGCATTACCAGTATCGGATGGGAATTTCAACGATCTCCAGTATAGTCCGCGATACTTGTTATTGCGTGAGGATTACATCCCACATCCAACCACAGAACAGTGGATTCAGAATACAGACAAGTTCCTGAAAATCTGCCAATTCCCTAATTGTGTCGGAGCTGTGGATGGGAAACACCTACGGATTGTAAAACCTTCCCGAAGCGGCTCTGAATTCTTCAACTACAAGAAATACTTTTCAATTATCTTAATGGCCATTGCGGATGCCAATTATCAGTTTAATTAAATTCAAATGATCCACTGGACCCAGGAGGTCAATGAATATAATCCAATAGTCGTGAGACTAATAATTCCTGTTTCTGGCCTATTTTAAAACATAACTGTTATTATTTATTCACATATATGACACACAAAACAAAGGATAAACTCTGTTGAGAGTACTTTAAAAATATATATGAAAAGGAATAGTGTACACTGGGTAGATTTGTGACACTGTGTCACTGGTACTCTCTATATCAGGATTGTATCTTTTTTGTGAATGATGTTTATTAAATTGGATAATAAATCTTCCAAAGTTTGCCTATGGCATGAATCCTCACTTCAGATTGTCCACTGGTGTTATCTCTCACCAGGTTCAAAACTATCATTCAATCGATACAATGGCTGTGCTGCTTTCTCACTATGTCAATAATTATTAGGATATATGATCCAACTGGAGTAGTATGACAGCCTGTTCACTGTCAGCACGACCAACTGTATCGATGCTACCCTTGTGAATTACGATCTGAGGCGCACTGCGTCTGCAGGTCACAGTGCTAAAGATCCACTATCCCGAACATATTCTTAAGGCTTAGTTCACACTTCAGTGATTTAAACAGTGATTTCTATCGGTGATTGTGAGCCAAAACCAGGCGCTGGTCCACTACACAGAGCACATACACATCATTTCATTATACTTTATCACTGTTTAGGCTCCTCTTCTGGTTTTGGCTCACAATCACTGATGGAAATCACAGACCAAATCACTGAAGTGTGAACTAGGCCTAAAAGGTAATACGACGCAGCTCCCCCGACATGTTTCACCGCACACGGCGGCTTCTTCAGGGGAATGGAGCTACAGGCAACACAAGTGTTTGCTACGCCAAATGCTTTATAGTCCTGGGGCGGGTCATCACATCGTCTTACCCACTCAGGATCTAGACCCTCGTGTTGTCGGCGTCAATCGGGCCAATCTCCGCTTCGTCTCTCCCTTATGACGTCATCTAGTAAGGGTCAGAGCCAAGAGACCCTATACGCATGCGCTAATACTTTAAAATCGTCTTGTCTGATTCCCGATTTCCACTGAGCATGCGTCAGAACTTTGAAAATCGAAACCACTCTTTGCGCATGCGTCGGGACTTTGATGATTCGGAACAAGGTACTATTACAGGTATGCCTCATATTCCAATACAGGCTATCCGCTCTATACTACTATACACTGGGGCACATCTGTACCATCTGCTAGATCAGGTACAGATGAAATCCTGAACCCACAGTAGATCTTTATTCCTTTTAGGTAAGTATACAGGGACCGATTGTCAGATATTTCCATACACTTAGGAGTGTTCCATGCTTTTAGTTTCATTTTTCAGGACAACCTGACCGGATGGAACCTATATAGAGTCTTCAGTTGTTATCCTATAACTTTTGATTGGCCCTCATAACTTACACTACCTGTGAATAGTCCATATCACTGTTCCTGTATCATTACTGTATAGATTTTGAGACCCGATTAGGATTTTCTTTACTGAACTACTGCCATTGCGGTTAATTGTGCCCTCATCATTCTCAACTTCTAAATCCAAATTGGATGTGTTTATTTTCCATTAATATTCAAATATATATTATCTATAATTAAAGGAGAGCTGAGTAGTTTAATTCAATTTGAGGTACGTTCATATATTAATAACACTTATACAGCATTTGGAGGTGGTGTATCTTCACCTATATTATTATATAAATGCTGTAAAGGAGAAACCCTTGTTAAGGCCATTGGGGCTCATTGTGTTCAGTCTGTCTATATATATATATATATATATATATAGCATCGTGCCCTTGCCCCATGTTATATGTTGGCAAGACCACACAGGAGCTAAGACGCCGTATCTCAGGCCACCTGAGCTCTATAGAGACGGGTAAAGATACCGCAATAAATATGTACATGAGAATAAAACATCAGTCTTGCGTTTTTGGGGTATTGCGAAATTAAATTTAGGCCCTAGAGGTGGCAACCTAGATAGAAAGCTCCTGCAGTGTGAAGCACGATGGATAGACAGACTGAACACAATGAGCCCCAATGGCCTTAACAAGGGTTTCTCCTTTACAGCATTTATATAATAATATAGGTGAAGATACACCACCTCCAAATGCTGTATAAGTGTTATTAATATATGAACGTACCTTAAATTGAATTAAACTACTCAGCTCTCCTTTAATTATAGATAATATATATTTGAATATTAATGGAAAATAGACACATCCAATTTGGATTTAGAAGTTGAGAATGATGAGGGCACAATTAACCGCAATGGCAGTAGTTCAGTAAAGAAAATCCTAATCGGGTCTCAAAATCTATACAGTAATGATACAGGAACAGTGATATGGACTATTCACAGGTAGTGTAAGTTATGAGGGCCAATCAAAAGTTATAGGATAACAACTGAAGACTCTATATAGGTTCCATCCGGTCAGGTTGTCCTGAAAAATGAAACTAAAAGCATGGAACACTCCTAAGTGTATGGAAATATCTGACAATCGGTCCCTGTATACTTACCTAAAAGGAATAAAGATCTACTGTGGGTTCAAGATTTCATCTGTACCTGATCTAGCAGATGGTACAGATGTGCCCCAGTGTATAGTAGTATAGAGCGGATAGCCTGTATTAGAATATGAGGCATACCTGTAATAGTACCTTGTTCCGAATCATCAAAGTCCCGACGCATGCGCAAAGAGTGGTTTCGATTTTCAAAGTTCTGACGCATGCTCAGTGAAAATCGGGAATCAGACAAGACGATTTTAAAGTATTAGCGCATGCGTATAGGGTCTCTTGGCTCTGACCCTTACTAGATGACGTCATAAGGGAGAGACGAAGCGGAGATTGGCCCGATTGACGCCGACAACACGAGGGTCTAGATCCTGAGTGGGTAAGACGATGTGATGACCCGCCCCAGGACTATAAAGCATTTGGCGTAGCAAACACTCGTGTTGCCTGTAGCTCCATTCCCCTGAAGAAGCCGCTGTGTGCGGTGAAACATGTCGGGGGAGCTGCGTCGTATTACCTTTTAAGAATATGTTAGGGATAGTGGATCTTTAGCACTGTGACCTGCAGACGCAGTGCGCCTCAGATCGTAATTCACAGGGGGAGCATCGATACAGTTGGTCGTGCTGACAGTGAACAGGCTGTCATACTACTCCAGTTGGATCATATAGCCTAATAATTATTGACATAGTGAGAAAGCAGCACAGCCATTGTATCGATTGAATGATAGTTTTGAACCTGGTCAGAGATAACACCAGTGGACAATCTGAAGTGAGGATTCATGCCATAGGCAAACTTTGGAAGATTTATTATCCAATTTAATAAACATCATTCACAAAAAAGATACAATCCTGATATAGCGAGTACCAGTGACACAGTGTCACAAATCTACCCAGTGTACACTATTCCTTTTCAGATATATTTTTAAAGTACTCTCAACAGAGTTTATCCTTTGTTTTGTGTGTCATATATGTGAATAAATAATAGTTATGTTTTAAAATAGGCCAGAAACAGGAATTATTAGTCTCACGACTATTGGATTATATTCAATTATCAGTTTGTCGCCATTGACATTGGAGCTTATGAGAGGACAAATGACTCGATGGCTTTCAAAAACTCATCAATGGGATGCCTCCTATATTCCAAAGACTTTGGATTGCCACCACCGAGTTGCTAAATGGCGTATTCTCACCAAAGCCATAAATCTTAAGGTTGAAACCACTGATGATATAGTCAAAGCTTGTGTAGTTCTACATAAGTATCTGTTAATGGAGGAACCACTACGCCTGGAACCTCAAGAGGTTGATTGCACACTCACCAGGCTGCAACATCTGGGATATCGGTCAACCCTTGCCGTGTCCCGAATAAGGGGCAGTTTCGCTGATTACTTTGTTTCTGAATTGGGCAGAGTGAGTTGGCAGGATACTGTTTAATGTTGTTTATTCTGTTTGATCTTCTTTTAAATTATAAAGTTTTTTTTTGTATACACTTTGTGTCTTCTTTTGTACTCAACTTTGTGCTTCTGCTACACTGGTGATATCTTTAATTTTTTTCAAACAAGCTAATGCCACCCATGACGTCTGGATTTTGTGCATGGCATAGTTCACTCTTGTAAACATGCACACGGTCCAGATCCTCATGGGTGGCATTAGCTTTTGTGAAATAAACGTGAAGGGTAGTAGCCACACATATGGTTATTAAAGGGGGTGTCTCATCTTAGACATTGGGTGCATATTGCTAGCATTGGGACCTGCACCTATATCGGTGACATAACCACACAAGGTGTTGGCTGGATGAGTCCACTCCTGCCACCACCAAGCGCTTTCTCCATAGAAGTGAATGGGAGTGCACGGCACATGACCGGCCACTGCTCCCATTCACTTCTATGGGCCCGATGGAAACAGCCTATCCAGCGCTAGACTATTTTTGGAGGACCCATAGAAAAGCAATGGAGGGAGGATGTGTCTGAGCAGTGCGCTCATCATCACTTTCATGTTCTCGATATAGGTGCGTGAACAAGCGCTGGGGTACGCAACTTTAAGGTTCATGCACACGACCGTATGGCTTTTTCAGTGTTTTGCGGGCCGTTTTTAACGGATCCGTTTTTTTGCTTCAGTAGTGCTTCCGTTTCTGTCCCGTTTTTCCGTATGGCATATACAGTATACATTAAATACATAGGAAAATTTGGGCTGGGCATAAAATTTCCTGTAAAACTGCTAGGGCAGCGCTAAAGCTGCCCCATCAGAGCCGGTGACGTCACCGAACACACGGTTTGGTGGAATTCTCCGCCTAGCAGTGTGTTATTGTAAGCCCTTGCCCTGCCCGATCCTGCGCAGGGCAAGGGAGAGCATTGGAGCTTGAAATGAAACATCAGGGTGGCTGTCTGGGTGAAATTATGGGTAGGTCTGGGTTCAGCTCTGAACCCGAACAACACCCTTATCAGCACCGTTATCTGGAAATCATTAAAGTTATATTTATTGATGACCTATCCTCGGGCTCATTCCTATACACTTGTATAGGAGCGATCCGTCCCTTTGAAATGAATGGGACGGCTTGGGTGTAATTACACCTGCTCACCACTGCAGATGCGACTGCGAGCAGGTAAACAATGAAGAGGAGGCAGTGCTGCCACGACACGTCCCTTCTCTTCAAACAGCTGATCGGCGGTGGTGGCAGGTGTCGGACCCCCGCCGATCTGATATTGATGACCTATCCTGAGGATAGGTCATCAATAAATATAACTTGGACAACCCCTTTAACTAAAGAGCGAAATTGAAATTCAGCTCTCTGTAGCTAATGAATTCGTGATGATGCTGATTCACATGGACCGTGACTCCCACAAGGGATCATGTGGAAGGGCACAAGATTGACCGATGAACAAGAGGGAATATGATCAATATGGAGCTATAAGAAAGCCCGTTATGGATCTTGCAACATGTAATGTTTAAGGTACAGTCATTCAGAAAATAAAACTCCCAGAAATCTATTTTCACTTCTATGGGTGTTATAATAAACGCAAAGTAGTGTACTGCTGGGAGTTCTAGTTTCACAGCAGCTGTAGTGGTCAAGGTTGCTGACAGCTTGTGCCTGAAAATAAAAACACACACACATACACTGAAGTACAGTTATATTATTTATATAACTAAAATATAATAAAACACTTTAACATTGATTTTAAAATAAATAAATATTAACCAAAAAAATAAATAAATGAATTATAATTGTTGAAAGTCTGCTGGGGCAGTGGACCTTTGCTGCGTTGACTCTCTTGGGCCGGCAGCACTAGACCCCTGTCCTCAGTGGCTGAATAAAAATGACGGGCCGCAGGAAAAGATGCATAGCGCATTTGTGAGGTGTGGAGAGAGGACGGGTCAGAACTGGAATGTTCCCCAGCATGTGTAGAAGAGGGAGTTTGAAAAGAAGTGGGAGCGACATAGTGAGGAGAAGGAGTTGAAGAAAAAGAAGGAGGAGGGAACACATGCTCGAGGGGTGGGGGGGGGGGGGGGAGGCAATGGGATGGTGGTCGGGAAAGATGCCGGGAATTGGATGTTTGCTGGAAAGGGGATGGGTGAAAGGAGTGGGATGAGGGGTAGCAGTGGTATGGGGGGTAGGTGTGGGATGGGGGATAGGACTGGGATGGGGGGGAAGCGGGGAGGTGCAAAAATTCCCCACGACTCATTCTCCCCCAATTTTTTTAAATCATGCACCTGCTCAGGCGTCATTTAGTCCATCCTGGGGATTATGGTTAGCACGAATTGATGGTGAGGGCTGAGTTGACACACCACCTCCGTGCCAAGTTATCCCTCATTTGCTTCATTTCCTCTGCAAAACCTTCTAGAGCATCAGAAACGATCTCTACAAGGTTCCCCAAATCCTCATGACTGCTCCTACCGAATCTCCAACTATTCAACAGGGCTCTCACATTTTGTTGGAAATTCGAGAGCCTCTGTTCAATAGAAGCACCCGGTAGGGACCGGGATTGTCCTGAGCAGGGGCATGATGGACAGGAGGACTGGGGGTGGCGGTCAGTTCCAGGTCAGCTTTAAGAGGTGGGTCAAGCGCCCGAGTGCTGCTGGCAGTTCTGTGGAAAAAAAGAAAGAGATTGACCTTCAAATACTGTGTCCAGGTTCTATACTATGCCTACCTCCGACCGTAGTGGGTTGCCCGAAACAGAGGGCCAAACGCTCCTCTGTCTCAGTCAGCCCCTTGCAGTGAGAGGGAGAGGACAGTTGTCCCTCCGACCATAGTGGGCTGCCCAAAACAGAGGGCCCAAATGCTCCTCTGTCTCAGACAGCCCCTTGCATACAGTGGGAGAGGACAGCAAATGCTTTTTCCAGTTCCCCCCCCAAAAAATGACCTTCTTAGTGCCAGCATGATATCTATATGGCGGCCTTGAGTTCTCTGCGGATCCGCTCGGGGCCTGAACCTCCCGGTTGTAATCCCTCTTGAAGCATTCCCGCATTGACCGCCACCGAATGAGAACCTTTTAAATTGTGAAACAAAAATAATTTGCATATAGTTATGTTAACTACAATATAACTGTAGTTAAAATACATATTTCTGTACTTACCACATTGCCCCTGAGCCGCAGCGGTGATATCCCCCCAGTTGGTGAACAAGGCTTCACCAATCTCCCTCCAGAGCAGTTTGGTTCGCTGATGGTCGGTATGGTGGCGGTCGGTGTAGTCCCATAAAGTGGGACACGCCTCCACCAGTTGGATGAGGAGATCATTATCAATGTGAGGGACAACGAACTCCTCATCTTCCCTGGTAGAGACTGTAGAACCCTGGAAGAAACAAAAACACAAAATTTAGTGAAAGTCCAAAAAAAACCTCTGAATTCGAACTATGTATTTGATACTTGCACGTCCCTGACAGCCACGGGCTCTCCCACGAGCTCTGGGGGATCCTGTCCGGCGGCTCTAGGTGCAGGTTCCTAACCAAAAAAAAAAGTTAAAACATAGAATATAGATAAATATTCTTACCTCTTGCCGTCCCTGGTCCCTGCTTTGTTCATCTCCCCTTGACGCGGCTGAGGCCTCTTCAGACTGCTGCTGCTCCTCCTCCGCAGATGATGAAGAAGACTACAATAAAGTACATATCGATTAATGCAAAGAATCCTACAGTATTTCAAACTCCAGCATTGCTTGTTCTACTTACTGGCTGTGCAATTCTCTTCCTGTGTGGGCTTCTATCTTCAGATGTTGAAACTGAAGACATCTGTACGAGACATAATACAAGACCAAATTTCAATTAAAAACACTATATGAACATGTTTAGAGCACCATTGACAGAGAAATCACATTTACAATATTTATGTCAAGAACTTGCTTTTGAGTAGAGAAGCTATTGCTTGCCTTCCATAGATATTCATATTGAATTTTTTTTTTCTTGTTTTGAAGATGCTAAAAAAAGCAATGAAGAAAAAAAAATTATACCGCGATTATGTTTTTGAAGTAGAAAAAAATTGGGAGTGTGGATGTGAGGCATGGCGGCTGAGAAGAAGCATGGTGGCAGATGTGGGGCATGGCGGCAGATGTGAGGCATGGCGGCAGATGTGAGTTATGGCGGCAGATGTGAGGCATGGCGGCTGAGGAGAGGCATGGCGGCAGATGTGAGGCATGGCGGCAGGGGTTGGATTGTGGCTATGCTAAGGTCTGATTCTGGGCTAGGGCCTCTTTGGGGGGGGGGGGGGGGGGGGGATTACGGTGTGTATATGATGTAAGAAGGTACCTGGAATCAACGTGGGGGAATGTATGTGTCACCGAGGTTCCTGGCCTCGGTGAAGTAAGAGTAGGTATTTTATGTGTCAGCAGCAGCTATTGCTAATTGACACCTAAAGATTTAGCATGGCAGTTATAGCTGATCCAGGACAGCTCTTACTGGCAGTAGTCAAAGTGCTGGGTGGGTGAATACTCCCCATGTTCCAAGCCGGGTTTTGCCAGGCAAAAAAAACAGCCAGCACTGCCAGGTGTGTGGATTTACCTCCCTCTGACAGTGGAGCTCAGGAGTCTGTGTGCTGTGAACTGAGGGCTGTGCTGGGATTTGAGGTTTGAGCCGGGGTGGAGGACTCGGGCCCCTCTAAAGGCGAACAGTCCGCCTATGGACTTGATGAGGCTGAACTGCTAACAGAGTGTGAATTAACACCCAGGAGAAAAGGTGACTTTTATTGTGTATATACACATAGACAGATATGTATAGATAGTGAGTGTTAAAATTAATAATGCCACGCCATGTTCTCTTCACTAGCACAGTTGAGAAGGAGGGAGTCCCTCCCTCCCCACTGTGACGCGCCTGCTGCTGCCACCAATAGGGAGATAGCAGGGAGGAGGAGGGGAGGTACTGTGGCCACTGCGCCACTAATGAATGTAAAACACATTAATTCAAGTATAAGAGGCAGCTGGTGCTGGCGGTGGTATCACAGACCTGGCACCCGGACTCAATAACAGGGCATGCGATCCACCGAACTGCGGCAATAAACCCCTCAGGTGCCACACCTGATGGGTTAATTGCCGCGGATCGCATGCCCTGTTATTGAGGCCGGGTATGTGATACTGCTGCCGGCACCCGCTGCCTCCTATACTTGAATTAATGTGTTAATTACATTCATTGGTGGCGCAGTGCGCCCCCCCCCCCCCCGGCATTAGTATCATTGGTGGCGCAATGCGCCTCCCCCCTACGGTATTAGTATCATTGGTGGCGCAATGACCACAGGCCCCCCATCCACTTGTTATATTCATTGGTGGTAGTGGCCACAGGGTCCCCTCCTCTTCATTGGTGGCAGTGGCAGTTCCGATCGGAGCCCCAGCAGTGTAAGCTATTCTCCTTATCCGACATAACCTAGCGCTGGAGGTGCTCACTGTATCTAGGGCTTATATTTGGAGTAGGGCTTGTATTTTAAGCCCACTCCAAAAGCCCTGCAAAATGGCGCTAGGGCTTATTTTTGAGGTAGGGCTTATTTTTAGAGAAACGCAGTTGCCATAATTTATGTCCTGAATCGGAGCCTTGTAATGTAGGACACACAGGCGTCATTGGTAAGAACAAGGGGCGTGGTTAGTGTCACATGTCCTGCTGATATCAGGACACCTCTCACTGCCCTAACAGCCGGTTCAGACGTGAGCGTTTTACAGCGCGTTCCTACGCGCTGTAAAACGCTCAACGAGGAGAAACCAATGCTTCCCTATCGGCATGGTTCTCACCTGGGCGTTTTACAGCGCGAAGTTCAGGAGCTTCTTTGGGGCGTAGTGTCGCGCATTCCCGTACATAGACTTCCGGGAACGTGCGACTATGGGCGTTGCTTGTTGCCGGAGCCGCGTCTGTAAATGCGCGATACAATCGCGCATACAGAGCGCTCCTTCGGTACGCTCAGGTCTGAACCCAGCGTAAGGCATGATGGGACAGAACACGCATGGGGGATAAGAGAAAACACAAATGAGGTAAATAAAAAAAAATAAAAAATCCAAGTAGGAATGGGGGCTAGAATAACTGATGAAAAGAAAACAACCACCTGCCAGCCTGTCCCCTCCCCTCCCCCCCCCCCCCCCCACCTCACAGTATATATACTGCTCAAGAAATGTAAGGGATCACTTAAATCACACCTTGGTTCGCAATGAATAAAAGATTCAAGTTTAAAATCTTTACTTATATAAATTGTATAAACGGTCAGTGGAAGCCAAAATCATCAAACAGCTGGGAGTTGGATTTCAAATCAGCCTGAAAATCAAATTGAAAAATTCAACCCATAAGCAAATCTGTGTAAATGTCATCATGGTAACTCATAATATGTAATGTGTATGGCCCCAGCGTGCCTCTATGCACTCCTGACAATGTTTGCGCATGCTCCTGATGAGATGGCATATGTTGTCCTAGAGGATTTCCTACTAGACCTGGGTCAGGAGACCAGAGAACTCCTGGACAGTCTGTGGTGCTACTTGCTGGCGTCAGATGCCCTGGTACATCATGTCCCAAGTTGGATTCAGGACTGGGGAACATGAGGGCCAGCTTTTGAGACTACTTAGGCCTCTTTCTCAGGCACCTTTTTAGACAGTATACATGCTCCTCTAGAATTCTAGGAAGAAAGGGATGCAAATGAGCTCATAACAAGCTCTGCCTCTAATGCCACCAGTGTAAGGCAGCTATCCTAGAAGTCAATGTTCAACCCTTTCAATAGGCCTTGAGACATGACTCGGATATTAAATAAACCAGCATCTCCTCTGCAGACAGCTGTTTCAGTGCAGAGCAGAGCAGAGAGTACTGGTTTGACTGGGTGAGAGGCCTAGGTCAGGATTTGGGGGGTACTATCTCTCCTTGGGGATCCTTATAAGGTGATATGGTCATGGCTGCAAAAGTGTTCCAGTAGTGACAAATCTTTCCTTTTTTCTTTTATTGTGTGGTAATGAGAGTTCATTTTTGTTCTATGCTTTTGACCAGCTTCACTGACATAGAGACCCCCCAGTAGAACATTAGGACACTTGGTACGTACAATAATTTTTTTCTCTTCTATTTACTGGCTGAGGGCTCTTTCACACCTGCGTTCTTTTCTTCCGGCATAGAGTTCCGTCGTCGGGGCTCTATGCCGGAAGAATCCTGATCAGGATTATCCCCATGCATTCTGAATGGAGAGAAATCCGTTCCGGAACTGAAGACATCCTGATGCATCCTGAATGGATTACTCTCCATTCAGAATGCATTAGGATAAAACTGATCAGTTCTTTTCTGGATTTGAGCCCCTAGGACGGAACTCAGCGCCGGAAAAGAAAAACGCTAGTGTGAAAGTAGCCGAAGGGCTCTTTCACACTTGCATTGTCCGGATCCATCGTGCACTCCACTTGCCGGAATTACACGCCGGATCCGGAAAAACGCAAGTGTACTGAAAGCATTTGAAACGGAGCCGTCTTCAAATTGCGTTCAGTGTTACTATGGCAGCCAGGACGCTATTAAAGTCCTGGTTGCCATAGTAGGAGCGGGGAGCGGGGGAGCAGTATACTTACCGTCCGTGCGGCTCCCGGGCGCTCCAGAATGACGTCAGAGCGCCCCATGCGCATGGATGACGTGATCCATGCGATCACGTGATCCATGCGCTTGGGGCGCCCTGACGTCACTCTGGAGCGCCCCGGGAGCCGCACGGACGGTAAGTATACTGCTCCCCCGCTCCCCGCTACACTTTACCATGGCAACCAGGACTTTAGCGTCCCGGCAGCCATGGTAAACATTCAGAAAAAGCTAAAATGTTGGGTCCGGCAATGCGCCGAAACGACGTTTAGCTTAAGGCCGGATCCGGATCAATGCCTTTCAATGGGTATTAATTCCGGATCCGGCCTTGCGGCAAGTCTTCAGGAATTTTGGCCGGAGCAAAAAGCGCAGCATGCTGCAGTATTTTCTCCGGCCAAAAAACGTTCCGTTCCGGAACTGAAGACATCCTGATGCATCCTGAACGGAACGTTTTTTGGCCGGAGAAAATACTGCAGCATCCTGCGCTTTTTGCTCCGGCCAAAAATCCGGAACACTTGCCGCAAGGCCGGATCCGGAATTAATACCCATTGAAAGGCATTGATCCGGATCCGGCCTTAAGCTAAACGTCGTTTTGGCGCATTGCCGGACCCGACATTTTAGCTTTTTCTGAATGTTTACCATGGCTGCCGGGACGCTAAAGTCCTGGTTGCCATGGTAAAGTGTAGCGGGGAGCAGGGGAGCAGTATACTTACCGTCCGTGCGGCTCCCGGGGCGCTCCAGAGTGACGTCAGGGCGCCCCAAGCGCATGGATCACGTGATCGCATGGATCACGTCATCCATGCGCATGGGGCGCTCTGACGTCATTCTGGAGCGCCCGGGAGACGCACGGACGGTAAGTATACCGCTCCCCCGCTCCCCACTACTACTATGGCAACCAGGACTTTAATAGCGTCCTGGCTGCCATAGTAACACTGAACGCAATTTGAAGACGGCTCCGTTTCAAATGCTTTCAGTACACTTGCGTTTTTCCAGATCCGGCGTGTAATTCCGGCAAGTGGAGTGCACGATGGATCCGGACAATGCAAGTGTGAAAGAGCCCTTCGGCTACTTTCACACTAGCGTTTTTCTTTTCCGGCGCTGAGTTCCGTCCTAGGGGCTCAAATCCAGAAAAGAACTGATCAGTTTTATCCTAATGCATTCTGAATGGAGAGTAATCCATTCAGGATGCATCAGGATGTCTTCAGTTCAGTCTTTTTGACTGATCAGGCTTTTCAGAAAAACGTAGCATGTTGTATTTTTACCTCCGGCCAAAAATCCTGAACACTTTGACTGAACGCTGGATCCGGTCTTTTTCCCATTGACTTGCATTGGCGCCGTGTGTTCAGTCAAACCGGATCCGGCTTTTGCATGTTAAACCCGAAAAATGTGAAAAAAAAGTTAAAGTCCATAAATGGCGGATCAGTTTTTTCCAATGCATTTTTTCATTGTGATCAAAATCCTGATCAGGATTCAAATGTAATCCATTTTCACACGTTTTTGCGGATCCGGCGGGCAGTTCCGGTGTCGGAATTGAACGCCGGATTTAAACAACGCTAGTGTGAAAGTAGCCTTACACGGTACAGATGTATTTTATTTATTTTTTTATGTTTTTTTTACTTTAACACAATAAGTTATTGTGTACTTATCGCTGTTTTCCCTTTCCAGTTCAGATCATTGCCCTCCATCTAAATTCAACTCGATGTGTTTCCACCAGGTTGCAGGTCTCATAAGTGCACAAATGGCGATATATCTGGCGAACGGTCAGGCCAAGGAAGTGTTACAATCTGGTGGAGACATTCCAGGGAAACCATTGCATTATCCTGTTGAAAAATGCCAGTTGGAATCCCTACCATGAGAGGCTATACATGTGGCCTCAGGACGTCCTGTAGATATCACTGAGCTGTTAGTGTCCCTCATATGACTTCTAGGGGTGACTGACTGTCATATGTGATGGCACCCCAGATCATCACACCAGAAGAAAAAAGGCGAGCAGTGCTTCATCAGTGGGACCATTAGACAAGCTAGTAAGCTTATAGGTCAGAAGCTCTCACCTGGATGGGTTGCCTGTACAGTGTGCAAAGATGCTGGTGTGGCCAGGCTTCTTCCTCCAGGCATGGCATGGGAGGTTAGGAAACCAGAGAAGAGGATGCCGGATTGACAGCGGCGCGCCCAGTCCAGATGCGTGGTATCTTTGAAATGTATCTTTATTAAAGTTATCTCTTTACAGATGGGCATAATTTCGGGGCTGAACTGGCCCCTTCATCAGACCAAAAAACAAGTTGTTGTTCTTTGGTCTGATGAAGGGGCTGGTTTGGTCCCGAAACGCGTCACCACCTGTAAAGAGATTACTTTAATAAAGATACATTTCAAAGACACCACGCATCTGGACTTACCTGGTCGCGCTGCTGTCAATCCCGCATCCTCTTCTTCTCAGCTCGTCATACCAGCAGTTGGGGCAGTGTGTTGCTCTACAGCAAAAGCAGGATTGAAGTGCTTACCACGAAGTTTCCGTACTCTAACTGGACAGTCATCGGATCTGTTAGCGTTTTTTCTCCAGGCAGCTTTATGATGGTTATACGATGAGGCATCAGACCTTCAACACGTGAATATTTCCCTGTGCAAAGAATATCTGATTTTCTCTGGCCAGGAGAGAAGACAGCCCAGACTCAACTTAGGTTGTCAATATATAAAATCTTTATTTCACAGCACATACTTATACAGGGCTCCAGATGGCAACCAAATTGGTCGCCAATGTGACTTAGAATTTACAAATGGCGACAAGACTTTTTAGTCTTGTCGCCATTTGCGACTAGACCCGCCGCCGCAGCTCTGCAGTTATATATAGCAGCGGGGCACCGGAGATGATAGTTCTCTGCCCCGCCGCCGATGTTCTTCTCAGCAGCGCGGTGGAGAAGGAGTCTCTCCCTCCCCCCTGTGCTGCTGTTGCCGCCAATGAGAAGAGGGACGGGAGATGGGGCTGTGGCCACTGCGCCACCAATGAAGATAACTGACCTGTTAATACAAATACAAGAGGCGGGTGCCGGAAGAAGTGAAGAAGTTCGGGTCTGGGTACCACAGTCAGTTTTTTATCACGCGCGTGCAAAACACATTGCACCCGCGCGATAAAAACTGAACAACGGAACGCATTCTCATTCAAAACTGACTGAAATTGCATACCTACCCGCGCGGGTTTGCCGCAATGCACCCGGGACGCATCCGGAGCCAAAACGTGACGCCCGTCTGAAAGAGGCCTAAGGCTACTTTCACACTTGCAGCAGTGTGATCCGGCAGGCAGTTCCGTCGTCGGAACTGCTCGCCGGATCCGCCGATCTGGATGTGACTGAAAGCATTTGTGAGATGCATCGGGATGCACATTTAAATTGGAGTTTGTATATATAGAGATTCCTGGAGGTGTATAAACTCCAATTTAAATGTGCCTGCTTTCCATCTACAGGCTACATTTAGGTGCACCTGTGAGGCCTGGGCCATATCAGCCAGTCTTGAGTGGGACTCGCAGACTCCTCCCTCCTCCCATTGCAAGCATGGCTACATGCTGGAGGTAACTGGTGAGTTGTTTGTGAGTCGGCCTCATGCTCCTGTAATTTGCCCACTGGCTCCTGGTATTGCCCATACGGCTCAGGTAGGTGAGTGTTAGGTCTCCGAGCTACTTGAGAAACCTTGGCGCGGTGCTCGGGCTCAGACATGTCCTACACCGTAGGATATGTTGGCTAATCTCTCAATTTTAAAATCAGTTTGAGGGTTTAGTAAGACCGCAGAGTGCACCTGTCTTTGCTATTATTTTGTTATATTGATTATCACATCCACATAATTGCTATCTTGTGTAGGATGTCTATTGTGGTACTTGTGGTTCGCTGCGGGCATCCTCCACTGTATGCATTTTTGCTGGGGATCGTCATTAGAAACGGGCCACAAGTGCAGGATCTGCTCCCCTATATATATGCACAACTGCATGTGGGTTTGAGCATGTCCTGCTTGTTTAATACCACGCCATTTTTTTCAGTCTGTTCTATTATGGGCCGAAGGTTTCATAAAATGCGAAATGCACGTGGCTTTTTTTGGTGTTTTTTTTTCGTGGAGTATTGAGTATCGCAATACTTTTTTATGGTGACGAAAGCGAATCAAAATTTTGGTATCGAAACAACCCCACGCCGATCTGATCGGCTTAGCCTTGTCACAATACCAAAATTTTGATTTGGTTTCGATTTGGCGACTAAAAATTTAATTTGGCTCCTAAATTTTTCAGTTCAGGAGCCAATGGCTACTAGGTATTTTTTTTTAGTCTGGAGCACTGTTATAGGGCTTTGGGGGTGGGAACATAGTGTCTGGCAAGATACAAGTGAAACTCTGTTAAACAATACTGGTATCTGCTATATACAATACATGAAAGCAGGGCTGTGGAGTCGGAGTTGTGGAGTCGGAGACAATTTTGGGTACCTGGAGTCGGAGTCTGAGTCGGCAAAAAATGAACCGACTCCGACTCCTACTAGATTTAAATTGGAATAAAAAAAAAAAGCAAGTTTAAATGTCCCAATTCACAAAAAGTTATAATTAATTACCGTATTTTTCGCCCTATAAGATGCACCTGCCCATAAGACGCACCTAGGTTTTTGAGGAGGGAAATAAGTTAAAAAAATATTTGAACCAAAAGGTGTGCTTTTGGTGGGTTTTGAACTAATGGTGGTCTGTGGATGACACTATTATGGGGGATCTGTGGATGACACTGTTATGGGGGGCATCTGTGGATGGCACTGTTATGGGGGGCATCTGTGGATGGCACTGTTATGGGGGCATCTGTGGATGGCACTGTTATGGGGGCATATGTGGGTGGCACTGTTATGGGGGATCATTGTGGGGGCATCTGTGGATGACACATATATAGCATCTTATCTTATGTGTCATCCACAGATCCCCCCATAACAGTGCCCCTGTGTAGTGAATGGGGGCCGGCATCTGTTTCTGTAATGGCAGCGGGGCCCGGTGCCTGCTTCATTCATAAAGTGGGCGGAACAGGGGCGTGACGTAGTGAGCTACGCTACGAGCGCCCACCCGGCCTCCTGACTGCCAAGAAGTTAGTAGTAAGTAGTACAGCGCTAGATTTAAGATGATTGGAATACTTTAACAATACCCACAAGTTAGATATGATTACCGTATACTACAGTGAGCGGGGCCCGGTGTAGTAGAATACAGTGACTGCACCGGGCCCCGCTGCCATTACAGAAACAGATGCCGGCCCCCAGCCCCTCCTCCTTCTCAGCCTATTCACCGGACGGTCGCAGCATTCGCCCCATAAGACGCACTGCTATTTTCCCCCCACTTTTGCGAAAAATACGGTACTTCTCTACTGTAAGAATAAAGGCCAATGCATGCAGTGCGTCACGTTACCGCAAAACGAACACGTTAGTGACCGTGAAGAAGCCTGCTTTTCATATGCTTCACTATATGGCACGCAACGCACAGTTAAATGGCTTCTGTCACCCCCCAAAAGTCATTTTTCATTTTTGGCTAATTAAAATCCTTATAGTGCGATTATTCAATATATAGTGCTCTTACCTTTTTCTGTGGCTCAGTTTCTTTAAAAACTGCACTTTTATAATATGTTAATTACCTCGCTACCAGCAAGTAGGGCGGTTACTTGCTGGTCGCCGCCGCATCCTCCTTTAAAAAAAAACGCCCCCTCCTCCTGTTGATTGACAGGGCCAGCGAGCGCTCTCCTCCTCCGGCTGGCCCTGTCTGCAATTCAAATCCCGCGCCTTACGTGTCTTCATTCAGCGCAGGCGCTCTGAGAGAAGGATGCTCGCTTCCTCAGCGCCGATGACGTCTTCTCTTTCGGGTTTAGAGGTGACGTCATCGGCGCTGGCCCTGTCAATCAACAGGAGGAGGGGGCGTTTTTTTGAAAGGAGGATGTAGGGAGTAACCGCCCTACTTGCTGGTAGCGAGGTAATTAACATATTATAAAAGTGCGGTTTTTAAAGAAACTAAGCCACAGAAAAAGGTAAGAGCACTATATATTGAATAATCGCACTATAAGGATTTTAATTAGCCCAAAAATGAAAAATGACTTTTGGGGGGTGACAGAAGCCCTTTAAGGAGCAGCAATACCTATACTTTCCATTGTGTTGCGTTCCCTGTAACAGCGGAACACAACGCCCATGGTGAACCTAGCCTCTCACTGATAACTGATTAGGTAAAAGGACTAGAGAGACTTGTCTAAGTGAAGGGAATGGATAGTCAATAGCTCAAGACTGAAGCTGAAAACCATTTGAAAAACTGCTGTCATTCAGCTAAGGCTATAAAAACTTGTAAACTCAGATTGTTAGCTAAAACTTTAAACATGACTATGGGATTCTACTAGGGAAATCATGTTTTACAATAAATGCCCCTTCCTGGATCCCCCCCCTGCCCTATCTTCAGCAGAAGATCAGCACACAAAGGAGAAGGCAGCGGCTCCTAGCCAGTAGTTCTGTGGTAATGACATGTATGTTGCCTTTCTTTCCTTCAAGGAATGTAGAAAATACATTTGCATATTAAATACAGAGGAGTCGGAAGTACCAAAAACTGAGTCGTCGGAGCATTTATCTACCGACTCCACAGCCCTACATGAAAGGGTTATTTTACATATTGACCAAGGTTAATCTAAATGCTAATAAGTTGAATGACTTGTCATAGGTTGCTGTCATTGTATGTGAGATGTGATTTTAAATAGCCTTATGTTAAGGGAGGAAGGTGCTATTGTGTTCACCAACTGGCAAAGGGTGTGAGATGTGCTAATTCGGGGTACTTTATTCCACAAAAAATGAGGCTTGTAGACCTTGTATAATCTGTGATGTATCAATAGTAAAATTATGAAAAATCCCTTTCAGGATCCTAAGCAGAACCTGGACTCCTCACTATAGATGATGCTGTTCCAGTCCATGTTTCTCATTTCACAACATTAGTGCAAACAAAGGTGAAATTGTGGGAGCTGATCGTGCTTGTTGGATCAAATGCTGCCCTCTACTGGTGGTCTGTCTGGGCCGTTCAGAGCCTGTTTGCCTTGTTAGCATGTCCTTACTAACCATTGCTCCCAAAACCCAGGTCAGAACGGCCTAGATGGTGGACAGTTTGTCAAAATAACCATCCTGCTTTTCTCAGTCAAGTGTTGCACCCCCTCCCAAAGTCCATCAACTGGGCAAAATGTCTTGAAGTACGTCATAGAGGCATGTCTGGCAGTCAGCGATCTCTCACCAAGAGGTACACTACCCAAATGTAGCCTCTGACAGCCTTTTTATAGGGCAGTGGGGGAAGCACTTTTACACCCTCTTGTGGCGGTACACGTGTAATCATTACATATCTGCCTGAGAAGTAACTACATGCTGAGTTTTACAGCAATCCGACATTTGTCTCGGTGCATGTTGTGGTCTGGCTTCTTTACTGTATTGTATATATTGCCGTTACTATTGACTCTTCTAATGCCTTGCTTTGTTTTTTTCTCATAGGAACAATTGTGCACTGGTCGTGATTTCCCTGAACAGAAATGGCTTCTATGCTACTTAGCAGACATATGACACAGGCGTTGCAGCAAAACTCCAGACTACTCGCACCATGTAAGTAAGCCGGCATATACCTTGTGCAGGTTTTATGGACAATAAGGTTTTTTATTTTGCAGGTTTATGCATGTTACCTTTACACTAAGGCCAGTTTCACACTGGCGTTAATGGTTCCGGCAGAGAAACAAGCTGCCAGGTCTGTAGATCCCGTGTGCTGCTGGAAGTCTGTCCAGCCCCATTGCAGAGAGGCGGCTGGACAAATACCCCTGCCGGAACCATTAATGCCAGTGTGAAACAGGCCTAACCCAGCAGTCTTGATCCGAAGCTGTAGAAGAATTGGCTAGAGCCAGGTAGATGAGACTTGTGTACAGCAGAGGTGTATACGGATGGGTTTTCATGGCATGGCTTCATTGTAGAAGAAGACCCAGAGGTCCACAAGATAACGCAGGCTACACTTACATGAAGATCCGTTATCTTTTCATTGGGGGGTCATATAAAATGTAACCTCCCATTATCCCACACTCTTGCACAGTATATTGGCTGGCGGGGCTGCATGGCATGTGATCATTTGACTGCAGGGGAAAAGAACTTCACAGCGGCCATTAAAATCGATGAGCATCTGATTAAGGCAGAGGTCAGCCGTCCTCTACATGGTGATGTGTGTGTGTGTATACTGTATATATGTACTGCATGTGTGTGTATATACTGTATATATGTACTGCATGTGTGTGTATATACTGTATGTATGTACTGCATGTGTGTGTATATACTGTATGTATGTACTGCATGTGTGTGTATATACTGTATATATGTACTGCATGTGTGTGTATATACTGTATATATGTACTGCATGTGTGTGTATATACTGTATATATGTACTGCATGTGTGTGTATATACTGTATGTATGTACTGCATGTGTGTGTATATACTGTATGTATGTACTGCATGTGTGTGTATATACTGTATATATGTACTGCATGTGTGTGTATATACTGTATATATGTACTGCATGTGTGTGTATATACTGTATGTATGTACTGCATGTGTGTGTATATACTGTATGTATGTACTGCATGTGTGTGTATATACTGTATATATGTACTGCATGTGTGTGTATATACTGTATATATGTACTGCATGTGTGTGTATATACTGTATATATGTACTGCATGTGTGTGTATATACTGTATATATGTACTGCATGTGTGTGTATATACTGTATGTATGTACTGCATGTGTGTGTATATACTGTATGTATGTACTGCATGTGTGTGTATATACTGTATGTATGTACTGCATGTGTGTGTATATACTGTATGTATGTACTGCATGTGTGTGTATATACTGTATGTATGTACTGCATGTGTGTGTATATACTGTATGTATGTACTGCATGTGTGTGTATATACTGTATGTATGTACTGCATGTGTGTGTATATACTGTATGTATGTACTGCATGTGTGTGTGTATATACTGTATGTATGTACTGCATGTGTGTGTGTATATACTGTATGTATGTACTGCATGTGTGTGTATATACTGTATGTATGTACTGCATGTGTGTGTGTATATACTGTATGTATGTACTGCATGTGTGTGTGTATATACTGTATGTATGTACTGCATGTGTGTGTGTATATACTGTATGTATGTACTGCATGTGTGTGTATATACTGTATGTATGTACTGCATGTGTGTGTATATACTGTATGTATGTACTGCATGTGTGTGTATATACTGTATGTATGTACTGCATGTGTGTGTATATACTGTATGTATGTACTGCATGTGTGTGTATATACTGTATGTATGTACTGCATGTGTGTGTATATACTGTATGTATGTACTGCATGTGTGTGTATATACTGTATGTATGTACTGCATGTGTGTGTATATACTTTATGTATGTACTGCATGTGTGTGTATATACTGTATGTATGTACTGCATGTGTGTGTATATACTGTATGTATGTACTACATGTGTGTGTATATACTGTATGTATGTACTGCATGTGTGTGTATATACTGTATGTATATATGTATATACTGTATGTATATATGTATGTACTGCATGTGTGTGTATATACTGTATGTATATATGTATATACTGTATGTATATATGTATGTACTGCATGTGTGTGTATATACTGTATGTATGTACTGCATGTGTGTGTATATACTGTATGTATGTACTGCATGTGTGTGTATATACTGTATGTATATATGTATGTACTGCATGTGTGTGTATATACTGTATGTATGTACTGCATGTGTGTGTATATACTGTATATATGTACTGCATGTGTGTGTATATACTGTATGTATGTACTGCATGTGTGTGTATATACTGTATGTATATATGTATATACTGTATGTATATATGTATGTACTGCATGTGTGTGTATATACTGTATGTATATATGTATATACTGTATGTATATATGTATGTACTGCATGTGTGTGTATATACTGTATGTATGTACTGCATGTGTGTGTATATACTGTATGTATGTACTGCATGTGTGTGTATATACTGTATGTATGTACTGCATGTGTGTGTATATACTGTATGTATGTACTGCATGTGTGTGTGTATATACTGTATGTATGTACTGCATGTGTGTGTATATACTGTATGTATGTACTGCATGTGTGTGTATATACTGTATGTATGTACTGCATGTGTGTGTATATACTGTATGTATGTACTGCATGTGTGTGTGTATATACTGTATGTATGTACTGCATGTGTGTGTATATACTGTATGTATGTACTGCATGTGTGTGTATATACTGTATGTATGTACTGCATGTGTGTGTATATACTGTATGTATATATGTATATACTGTATGTATATATGTATGTACTGCATGTGTGTGTATATACTGTATGTATATATGTATATACTGTATGTATATATGTATGTACTGCATGTGTGTGTATATACTGTATGTATGTACTGCATGTGTGTGTATATACTGTATGTATATATGTATATACTGTATGTATATATGTATGTACTGCATGTGTGTGTATATACTGTATGTATATATGTATATACTGTATGTATATATGTATGTACTGCATGTGTGTGTATATACTGTATGTATGTACTGCATGTGTGTGTATATACTGTATGTATATATGTATATACTGTATGTATATATGTATGTACTGCATGTGTGTGTATATACTGTATGTATATATGTATATACTGTATGTATATATGTATGTACTGCATGTGTGTGTATATACTGTATGTATGTACTGCATGTGTGTGTATATACTGTATGTATGTACTGCATGTGTGTGTATATACTGTATGTATGTACTGCATGTGTGTGTATATACTGTATGTATGTACTGCATGTGTGTGTATATACTGTATGTATATATGTATATACTGTATGTATATATGTATGTACTGCATGTGTGTGTATATACTGTATGTATGTACTGCATGTGTGTGTATATACTGTATGTATATATGTATATACTGTATGTATATATGTATGTACTGCATGTGTGTGTATATACTGTATGTATATATGTATATACTGTATGTATATATGTATGTACTGCATGTGTGTGTATATACTGTATGTATGTACTGCATGTGTGTGTATATACTGTATGTATATATGTATATACTGTATGTATATATGTATGTACTGCATGTGTGTGTATATACTGTATGTATATATGTATATACTGTATGTATATATGTATGTACTGCATGTGTGTGTATATACTGTATGTATGTACTGCATGTGTGTGTATATACTGTATGTATGTACTGCATGTGTGTGTATATACTGTATGTATGTACTGCATGTGTGTGTATATACTGTATGTATATATGTATGTACTGCATGTGTGTGTATATACTGTATGTATGTACTGCATGTGTGTGTGTATATACTGTATATATGTACTGCATGTGTGTGTATATACTGTATGTATGTACTGCATGTGTGTGTATATACTGTATGTATGTACTGCATGTGTGTGTATATACTGTATGTATGTACTGCATGTGTGTGTATATACTGTATGTATGTACTGCATGTGTGTGTATATACTGTATGTATGTACTGCATGTGTGTGTATATACTGTATGTATGTACTGCATGTGTGTGTATATACTGTATGTATGTACTGCATGTGTGTGTATATACTGTATGTATGTACTGCATGTGTGTGTATATACTGTATGTATGTACTGCATGTGTGTGTATATACTGTATGTATATATGTATGTACTGCATGTGTGTGTATATACTGTATGTATGTACTGCATGTGTGTGTGTATATACTGTATATATGTACTGCATGTGTGTGTATATACTGTATGTATGTACTGCATGTGTGTGTATATACTGTATGTATGTACTGCATGTGTGTGTATATACTGTATGTATGTACTGCATGTGTGTGTATATACTGTATGTATGTACTGCATGTGTGTGTGTATATACTGTATGTATGTACTGCATGTGTGTGTGTGTATATACTGTATGTATGTACTGCATGTGTGTGTGTATATACTGTATGTATGTACTGCATGTGTGTGTGTATATACTGTATGTATGTACTGCATGTGTGTGTGTATATACTGTATGTATGTACTGCATGTGTGTGTGTATATACTGTATGTATGTACTGCATGTGTGTGTGTATATACTGTATGTATGTACTGCATGTGTGTGTGTGTATATACTGTATGTATGTACTGCATGTGTGTGTATATACTGTATGTATGTACTGCATGTGTGTGTATATACTGTATGTATATATGTATATACTGTATGTATATATGTATGTACTGCATGTGTGTGTATATACTGTATGTATGTACTGCATGTGTGTGTATACTGTATGTATGTATATATGTATGTACTGCATGTGTGTGTATGTACTGTATGTATATATGTATGTACTGCGTGTCTATGTATGTACTGCGTATGTATGTATGTACTGCGTGTGTGTACATGTACTGCATGTGTGCATATACTGTATGTATATATGTATGTACTGCATGTGTGTGCATGTACTGTATGTATGTACTGCATGTGTGTGCATGTACTGTATGTATATATGTATGTACTGCATGTGTGTGCATGTACTGTATGTATGTATATATGTATGTACTGCATGTGTGTGCATGTACTGTATGTATATATGTATATACTGTATGTGTTTAGTTTTACTTTTTGTTACAATTTTCCACCACTTTGACTCTCAGACTTTTCCCAGATTCACACTATAATTAAGGTGGCGTTACATAATACTTTTTGCATTTCATGGCTTGTCATACTGCTGTCAAGTTCTTTTCTTATAAAACGCTATCTTTGGCAGTTTTTGTCATTTGCTAGATGAGCTCTCCGACTGAGAAAGGCAATGCATTAAAGCACAGCAGCCGTCTTATCTGAAGGCTCAAGATTGTGGATTTTTACTTCAGCCTAGATTTACTTTATGATGTAATGCAATCAATCCATATCTCGGTGGGGGTTATCCTCCTTTCTGTTGACCAGGCCATCATGGTATATTTTGTCTTAAAGGGCTTCTGTCACCCCACTAAACTGATATTTTTTTTTTTTTGTGTACTTATAATCCCTATACTGCGATATTGCTATACCTTATGTTATTAATAATTTTCGTTCAGTAGATTTAGCAAAAAACGTACTTTTATGATATGCTAATTATCTTTCTACCAGCAAGTAGGGCGTCTACTTGCTGGTAGCAGCCGCAGAAAACCGCCCCCTCCTCCTGTTGATTGACAGGGCCAGCCGCATCTGTCTGTAGATTTGTACCTGTGGAACTGGCTGACCTGTTACATGTGCGCTTGGCGGCTGAAGACATCTGTGTTGGTCCTGTGTTCATATGTGCCCGCATTGCTGATAATAATTTTATATATGCAAATGAGCCCCTAGGAACAATGGGTGATTGCCAGGGCCAGACAGTGAAAATATCATAACGCCTGGCCTTGTCAATCAAAGTGCAAAGGGCCCAGCAGTTGCAGAGAGAGCAGAGCCTCTAGGTGTAACGGCAACGCCCCTGTTACTCCTAGAGGCTCAATTGCATATATATAACAGTATTTTTCTCTGCAATGTGGCCACATATGTACATAGGACCAACACAGATGCCTTCTGCTGCTAAGGGCACATGTACATGTCTGTGGCTGAAGACTGACTTGCACTAAAAAATATATATGAGTAAATAACATAATGACAGGATGTACAATAATGCCGAGTGAGATACAATCATATATTAATAATGTAATAAAATATCTGAATGATAATTCATTCCATAAGGGTGAACTTTGTTTAAGGTAAAAATCCAGAAAGCTTCTCTCTCCAATAATAATTTTTTGAAGCTGCCCCCTCGCTTGTATAATTAAACATTTTCTATACCATTTAAACTGAGGATTGTAACCTTACCATTAGGGCTGCACGATAAATCGAAAAAATAATCGAATTGCGATAATCGGCAAATGCGATATGGCGATTTGGCCGACCCGAAAATGCCGCACATAACTGGCTTTGCGTGTAAAGTATTTTACTAGTTTGTGAAACAATCTCTCTCCTATTGATAACAGGTCCAACCTCTGTACTCACTTTTACGATGAATGCACGGCAGCGAGCGGCCCGGCCGGCGCGTGACTGACGTCACTTAGTAACGCTCCTGCTTCCTTAAGTGGGAGGAGCGTTACTAAGTGACGTCAGTCACGCGCCGGCCGCTCCGCTCGCTGCCGCTCGCTGTAGTGCATTCATAGTGACAGTGAGTACAGAGGCTGGCCATGTTATCAATAGGAGAGAGCTTGTTTTACACACTAGTAAAATACTTTACACACAAAGCCAGTTATGTGCGCAGTTTAGGACACATGAGGGGACACATAGGGCCATGAGGGGGACCAGCATAAGATGCTATGTCTTATGCTGTCCCCCCTCATGGCCCTATGTGTCATAGCACACATCGCCTATAACAGCGTCCTCCACAGATCCACCCCATAACAGTGCCATCCACAGGTCCCCATAAGTGTCCTCCACAGATCCCCCATAACACTGTCCTCCACAGATCCCCCATAACAGCGTCCTCCACAGATCCCCCACATAACAGCGTCCTCCACAGATCCCCCATAACAGCGTCCTCCACAGATCCCCCATAACGGCGTCATCCACAGATCCCCCACAACACAGCGTCATCCACAGATCCCCCACAACACAGAGTCATCCACAGATCCCCCACAACACAGCGTCATCCACAGATCCCCCACAACACAGCGTCATCCACAGATCCCCCATAACTATGTCATACCCAGCCGCGTCAGCGGCTCATATGGGAAAATCCAAGCAAATAGACCTCTAGCACAATTCCCTTGAAATATCGCATCGCACATTGTTATCGCAATTTTTAGGGCCCTAATCGGAATCGCACAAAATTCCCATATCGTGCAGCCCTACTTACCATTATGTTGTTCCAAAAAGTGTTTAGATGCTCCAGAGATGTTCCGATTTGTATTTTTGTTGGTGATATCATTCAGATGCTCAAGAAAACGCACCATGCGTTTTCTGGTTGTGCTGCCTATGTGTGCACATGGCCATATATAGGATGCCTTCTGTGTTGCAGTTTATGTCGCTTTTTATATTTAGTATTTTATTTATTTTTGGGTGTGTGGGAATTCTTTGGTTGAGTAAACACAAGAGCAGGTTTTGCAGGGATGATTCCCACAGGGATAAAATCCTAAATTGGAAAACCATGTGAGAGATTTGGAATAATTTGTTTTAAAATGGTTAGGTGCGATTGTTTTTTGGCCTATTGTTTGAGCTTTCCTGTAAGACCCTCTAAATCCTTCTGATAATATGTGGTGTCATTTTTCATCTTCATAAAGTATTGGTATATATTTGTAAATTAAAGAGCGTACTTCATAAAAAGGAGGATTATATTGTAAAGTGAGTGTTGGTGTGAACTTGCTTTTATTTTTGTTCCTGTTTTCATTATGTTCCTTTGTTACAGGTTCATGTTGTGTTAATTGGGTTACACGGGCAGTGGCTTGTTTTAGCCTCCAATTAGGGTAACCCCTGGTTGACAATCTATTGTCTATAGCTTTCTGTTCACATTGGTAGGTTTTTTCTGTGCTGCAATTACGTTTGGCTCTGATTAATTCACCAGTGGGAATAGCTTTCAAAGTATGTTTAGGATGGAATGTACCTGCATGAAGAATTGTATTACCTGAGATGGGTTTTCTATATGTAGCTGTGATGATCTCCTGATTTGGTATACCCTGTAATTTTAGGTCCTAAAAATGTAATTTCATATTCGTTTACAGTATGGGTATATGCAAGATTGTAGTTATTATTATTTAAATAGGATATAAAAGGGGGTACGGCAGACACCTCTCCCTGCCAAATAAATAGCAGGTCATCGTTGGATCTGCCGTACCACCTAATATTATCCAAAAAAGGTTTATTTTCATTATAAATATGCATTGTCTGTCTCCCGGTAAGCCATGGCCAAATTGGCCAGGGAAGGAGAGTATTTCGCACCCATAGGGACACCAGTTTTTTGCAGAAAATGTTTTTTGTCAAACTGAAAAAAATTGAAAAAAATCACATGATCTTTTACCATGGTGATGGACCATGTGATGACCGGAGTGACGTCACCACAGGTCCTGTTCCTGCACACAGCAAAGAAAGAAGACATAAGCGATGCCGGCTGCGCGATCAAGTGGATTAAGGTGAGTTAAATTTTATTTTTATTTTTTTAACCCCTCCAGCGCTATTGTACTATGCATTCTGTATTCAGAATGCTATTATTTTCCCTTATAACCATGTTATAAGGGAAAATAATACAATCTACAGAACACCGATCCCAAGCCCGAACTTCTGTGAAGAAGTTCAGGTTTGGGTAGCAAACATGCGCGATTTTTCTCACGCGCGTGCAAAACGCATTACAATGTTTTGCACTCGCGCGGAAAAAGCGTGCATGTTCCCGCAACGTACCTGCACCTTTTCCCGCAACGCCCGTCTGAAAGAGGCCCTTAGTGTTTCGATTCCTTATGATCCAACTCCTATAGAGGTGAATGGAGAAGTGGCCACACTTAAGCATTGCACTCTTCATTCACTTCTATGGGAGTTCCAGAATTCTTTTTGGAACTCCCATAGAAGTGAATGGAGACCATGCACTGTCGTTCATTTTAGGGACTCTGGTTTTAGGGAGATTGGTGCTGTTCTAGAGGTAGGACCAACACCAATCTGGCATTGGTGGCATTTCCTAGCGATATGCCACCAGTGTGTGAGATGGGCTAACCCCTTGAAGATTATCTGCTCTTGCACAGTGAGGCTGATGTGCCTTTCTTGGAATAGGCTGCTTATATCACAGTGTCTTTGAACTCCTTCTGCTTTATAACAAGCCGTGCATTTTCAAATAATTTTGTACTGCCGGAGATTCAACGTGTCCCCTTTAGCACTGTTATATTTATCTCACAACCTCCTAACACAGAAGACATTTCTATGTTTTTTTTCATGCTTAGCATTAGGTCAAAGACTCCCTGGAGCACAATGAGAACATAGGCGTAAGCCTGGGTTTCCACTGGATAATTTGTTTTTCTTGCATGAGGGAGGTTATCTGTGTGATGGTATCAGTAATGTAGTGTTCAGGGATAAAAAAAATCACGAAAAGACAACTGAGAATGTATTTAAAAACTGGTTTTAACCTCGACATGTTCCTAAACTTGAAGAATGCTTGAGGCCT
This sequence comes from Bufo bufo, assembly GCF_905171765.1. Lineage (NCBI taxonomy): Eukaryota > Metazoa > Chordata > Amphibia > Anura > Bufonidae > Bufo > Bufo bufo. The sequence continues at coordinate 70,611,962 of NC_053395.1, read as the reverse complement.
CCTCCGTTGTATCAGAGGAATAGAAATGAGGCCTGTGAATCATAGATTCAGTTTTTTTTACTTTTTAGCTATTGTTCAGTTTTTGTTATGTGGAGCAAACATACTGTAGTTACTTGGTAACCTTGGAAATTCCATTAAGAGGATGATGTGGGAAAGCCAAGTGAGAACAACTGACGAAAAAGAGTGCAATGCAGGGGCTCTGCGGTAAACAACCACGCCATTGCTGATCTGTTGCTATCCTGAACTTTCTTTCTTCAGTATTCTTGGGCTACTGAATGCCTGAAAGAAGGATTGTGTGTGTTTGTCGATATACTATGTGTATTTCTGTTATTCCATTCAAGAGAAGGGGACTGAGCTGCAATTTCAGACATAACCAATCGACAAAAGTGGTGCCGTTTCTGGGTTTAAAAACAATAAAAAATAATAATATATATAAATATATATATATATATATATATATATATATATATTTATTTATGGAGCAATGGAAAAAAGAATTCACATTATTCTGTGAAAAAAGCGTAGTGTCCTTTTATTCACCCATATAGCGGCGTTTCAGTCCTTTTGCCAGGTGTGTTCTCAAGCAAGTGAATACAAGCAAGTGCCAAGTATTTAAAGGTATAATAACATTAACATACATAATTGATAATTAAAAAAATGCATATTGTTGCCATCAGTGATCAAACAAATGCAATATTTTAGTGATAATAATGTGTAACAAAGTGCACCAGTGCATATATATTAAATACAGTTAGATAACCAGCATATCACACATAATTTTGCTTTTTTTTTTTTACCTTTTTGCAGCACTCTGATACAGGCAGAAGTAGAGGACTGGCAAGGGATTAATGGGGAAATTTATCAAGACTGGCATTTTTTACATTGGTCTTGATATCCCCAGCACCGCCAGAGAATGTGTTTCATTTATGATGAGACAGTCCATGCGCCAAGAATGTAGATGGCGTAGATTTCAGTCATCATTTACGTCCGTGGCTGCCATATAAGCGCTTGACCCCAACACACACTAGGGTCGTAGGAAGCCAATTTGCCTCATTGTATATTTTTGGAGTGTGGGAAGAAAGTGGAGGAAACCCACACAAACAGATGGTAACCCACCATGCCGATGGTAAATCTGCTAGGAGCAATGGCCTCACACCACGCCCATACAATGCCCTCTTTTTGAGTGACAACAGTGGCATAAAAGTGCCATTTGCACGAGAAAGTCACAAGTCTGTGGTTTGTCGCTTTTCTGTGGTTTGTCGCTTTTTTACTCCAGTTTTCTGGCGTTTAGGCGTTGATAAATCTCTGCGTGAGTTCTCCTGATTGACTTATTCCTTAACCACATGGAAAATAATAGCATTCCAGAATTTGTATATTTGTCTGGCATTGCCCCCACTAATGTCTGTGGGGACGACCTGCAGTGAGTTCTCATCAGTATCAATGAATATAGAATAGCATTAGTATATATTTTTTTGGTAACCTGTATTGCCCAGAATTCAGATTGAGAATTGTAAGGCCAGTTTCAGACGAGCATGTTCACTGCGGGAAACGCACTCCGTGTAGGAGCTGTATTTCCCATTATGGACACTGCTCATCTCTGGATTTGCAGCATCATAATGATTTATGATGTTGTGAATTCCTTCCTGATCATGAGTCTGCTGAACTGTAGTCACGTAATGCCGTGACTCCCGTTTATTAGATCCGCGGTGAGACTGGAATTCAGAACATCATACATTTCTGTAATACTTGCTTGAGAAAGACCTTGTAAAGTCGAAACTTTGCACAGTTGGTGAATAAATCTCCATACTATTGAAGACAGTGAGTGCTGCGGTCATCAATCTTCTCCACAAATCATCAGGGGCCCGTCGGGCTTGGGCTCAACACCGCTGGCTCCGCCACCATTGGAACCTGCTATAGTGAATTCACATGAGTAGTTCTGTCTCTCCTTTGCATTAATTTAATGTAATACTGCGATTCCACTTAAGATGAGCAGTGTTCACTCCAGGAAATACAGCTCCCACACCGAGCGTGTTTCCCGCAGTGAACAGTCATCTGGAAGTGGCCTAAGAGTTTCCAAACAATAGGCACACAATGAGTTATATTGCAAGTCATAGTTTTTTTGTAATTTTGTTCTGCTTTTGGAAATATCTTCATTCCATCTTGTGCTTAAAAATGCAGAGCTCAACAGAGCGTTGGCATTGGATTGGAGAGGCCAGGAAAGGTAAGCTTAGGTGCTTTTATTATTTTACCAAGGCCAAGGCGGTTTCTATAAATTAAAAATAAAATAATGTGGAAAATTCCTTAAAAAAAACAAAAAACAAAACAAAGAAGCTTTACTCAACTCCAGCAATCTCCTGCTCCTGCTTTCCCATGCTGCTTCGGTCACTGCTGCTCTCCAAATCTTGTACCAGAAATGGCAGGCCAGGCACGCTCAGCCAATCACTGGCTTTAGTGTTGACCTTCGTTAGCCAGTGCTTGGCTGAGCCAGTCGTTCTTGTCATTTCCATAGTGTCCAGCCAGAATAGGGAGTGGTGGAGAGCGGTGGGGACCCGAGGAGCGTCGGAACAGCAATAGCATTGGATCAATGAAGCTTAGCTTTTTTTTTTGCCATTGTTAACATTGAATGACCTGTTTTCTTTCTTTATTTTTTTTTGAATGGTTTCTCAATGGAAACCTTCTTTAATATACCGTACAATTAGTGAAAGTGTTATCTCCTATAGTCCTTGGACATTACATCTATATGCTGCCAAGCCCTATACTGTTTACAGAGCATACTCCTCATATGATGCATTCAGAAATGAAAATACTTTCTGTAACAAGGGGTAATTTTCCAGTAACGAACGCTGTTCGACGTTTACTTCCATATTACTGTAAAAATCATTGTTCCCATACAGTTTGCATCACTCTTGGATGCACATTCTGGTGTACAATAGGGGGGTGCTGCCAACAAATTATTATTTTTACATCCATGTAAAAGATTTGATCAGAGATGAGCGCTTGTTCAGTCATTTGTCACCTGGTCACTGGACGTGTTTACACAGGGCTATGATCGATAATGGAGCGTTGGAGCTACGATAAATCCAAATACCACAAGGCTATCTGTAGACCCTGCCTGTTGAAAAGGAGGCCTGCATTCACCGGATGATTTGCAGACTGGTGATGGAGGATTAGATTTTTCTTTATCTGCCCAATCAAACGATTCTGATAATAGAAGCATATTGGGGAACAGGTGACTGCATTGATGTTTGAGAATTGGAGATGCTCTTTAAGGCGTACCTGAGTTTTGCTAAATTGCTGTGCTTCATTGTACAATCATAACTGTGAAGGAATAGGTCTTTTTTGGATTTCCCAAATGTCATTTTCAGCTATTTTTATTCATTTTTTTTCAACTGCACAGCTAGATGCATTTCACTCAGAAACAGGGGGTGTATTCCTTCTGTGAAAACTACCAGCACTGTGGTGCTGGTAGTTTTTTTCGCTTACTTCCCACAATATTTTTTTGTCATCTCCAGTGCTCACAGAACAGATAAGGAGAGAGAGATCACACAGAAGGGAAGGAGGCTCCTGTGATGTTCCGAAGCAGTGTAGAAGCAGTTGTTTTATCAGGCTCAGGATCTCTGCTAGCTCTGACACACCACCACATCCTCTCTGCCATATCTGTTACTAAGGACGGATTTTGCCTGACAAGAGGCAGTGGACTGTAAATTAGGTGGAAGTAAGACCCCTAGTGGCCATGACTTTAGAGCCTTTTTTCAGGTATATGCAGGCAGATTTTTTTTAATGAAGTGATTTAGAAATGTGCTACCTATACCATTCTCTTTCCAATGAAATTAAATTGTGTGAAAATACAGTGACTCGTTAAGCCCTTTTTTTATCATTTATATTTTTATTAGTCATATAAGAAATTCACAGACCATGAAATAATGCTGTGTAAAACAAAGGATAGGCTTGCAGGCCTGCAAAGTGTTCCATTATCACCACATCACTGACACCATAAAAATATATTCGGCCTGTAAGAGTACTGACACGTAAATTTTAACTGTAAATTGGACATGGAAGTCTTAGAGCAATAAAACTTGTAGGCACCAGGATGCCACAAGCTGTATGAGGGGGTGGGGGAGAAGGGAGCTCGAGTTGGTGCTATCACAATGAAAGTGTCTATATTTCTTCAAGGTCGCCAAATAGAGGAAAAAACTTGTCTAGTGCGGAGTTCCCAGTGGGACAATTTCCCAAATCTATATAACTGGTCTACCTTGCTAACCCAATGGTCCAGAGTTGGGGATTCTTCAGAACGCCAATATAGTGGGATCAGCAAGCGGGCTGCTGTTATTAGGAAAGAGAAAAGTGTTCCCACGCAATTCCGCTTCCCTGGAAAACCAAGGCTTAAAAGGTCTATATAAGGTGAGCAAGGATAGGATGTGCGACATATCTTGTTACTTTCTGCAAAGATAGTTTTCCACCAGTCCATTATTTTACTGGAAAAAGGATCCCTATGGGAGTGGTATCTCCAACACAGATCGGGCACATTGGGAGCAAAATGGACTATTTTATCTGGGGTCTTATACCACCGAGAAAGCACTTTGTACTCATTTTCTTGTATACGTATACATCTAGATAATTTGGGAGGAGCAATCAGTAGTTTACGTATTTCAGTGGATGAAAATTGCATGCCCAGGTCCTGTTCCCACAGACCCCCCACTGCCAGCTTCACATTAGCGAAAGGGGTTTTTCATGGTGTTATACAGAAGAGAGATCAGTTTTAGCGGGTAAAACTCACTGGCTATTAATTTCACAAACCACGATATCGATATGTGTGGCTGGTATGCGTTTAGCTAGCAGTAAGTTTCCGTTTGAGGACCCCAAATTACAATACCGAAGCTTCAGGCAGGGCTAGTCTGCGGGAAAGGACCGAGTCCATCAAGATACAGCCTTTGTCATCGTATAATTCAATAATAGGCGTAGTTGGGGATCTAGTTATTGTGGGTAGACTATCTCCAAATTCCTTAGGGGCTATAGCAAAAATATCTCTTATTTGGTGAAGAGGTGAATGGTATGGAAGAGCCTTATATGTGGCAGAGAACCACTCCCACACCTTCAGCAGAATAGGACTATTTAAAGCTGATAAGGCTGGGAGTGGTCTGTCGGCCAGTAACAAGGCTCGGAGAGGGGTTGGGGACAGGGCGTTTTCAATCTTAAGCCAAGACTTGTGGGGCGGTGACCTCTATCACTCTGCAAAGATGGATATCTTTCATACTTACCTCTGGGTCGGGGAGTCCAATTCCTCCACATGGTTTTGGTTTGAAGAGGGTGCGGAGAGCGATGCGGCTCTTTTTCCCCTGCCAAACAAATCTGCGGATACACCCATTCAAGGACAGGAAGTATGACCTTGGGACAGGAATAGAAAGTGCCTGCATAAGGTAAGTAAGTCTGGGCATTACTAAGGATATGACCATATTCTTTCTACCAAACCAGAATAGATACGGTAGATCCAGTGTCTCCAACTAAGAGATAATAGATTGAAGCAAAGGTTTGAAGTTAAGAGCAAATAAATCGTGTAGGTGAGGTGAGAGCTTAACGCCCAGGTAAGTCAGTTGTTGGGTGGCCTCCCAACCTCTATTGCAGAAACAATAGAGGTTGGGAGGCCAAAATAAAGAATCTGGGATTTATGTGGGTTCACTTTAAAGTTGGATATGTAACCAAATTATTGCAGTAAATCAGTGACCAAAGGCATCGCCTGTGTGGGATTGGTCATCAGGATCAATGGGTCGTTCGCAAAGGCTGCTAGCTTATGTTCCTGTCCTCCAATATGAATGCCTTTAATAGCTGATTCCTGTCTCTTTGCTTGCATAAGGGTTTTCATCACCAAGACAAAGTTTAAGGGGTAAAAGGAGCCACCCCTGTCTAGTGCCGTTTCGGATCGGGAATGGAGGGGAGATGGTGTTATTTACTGCTACAGAATCAGAGGAGTTAGTATAATTTGAAAATGTAGTATCAATAAATGGGGGTTGAGATCTGAAATGTATGCATAACTTTTTTGATAAATAACCAATCAACCCTGTCAAAGGCCTTCTCAACATCAGTGCCAAGAAGAACCAGTGGGATGTTTTTACGTGAGGCGTAAAATATGGCTTCTAAGACTTTAGTGGTGTTGTCCTTTCTCTCCCTTCCCTGAACAAAGCCCACCTGGTCGGGATGGATCAGTCCCGGCAGGAGAGATTGTAGTCTTGTTGCTAACATTTTAGCTAGAAGTTTGAGGCCTATGTTTAGTAAGGATATGGGGCGATAATTTGCGCATAAGGAGTGTTTTCCCTCTTTCGGGATAAGGGATATTTGGGTATGTGTCATTTCTATAGATAGGGCTACATTGTATAGTGTGAGGTTATAAACAGGAAAGAGATGAGGGAGAAGAACCTCTTTAAATGTAGAGTAAAAAGTAATAAGTAGCCCATCTGGACCCGGGCATTTGCCTCTTGGTGTACGTTTAATAGCAGAGTCAAGTTCTGCCAATGTGAAAGGTTTAGATAAGGCTTCTCTTTGCACTGGGGATAGGGCAGGTAAACATAGGCTGTCAAGGAACTTATTCATGAGTTGGCCCCTGTCTATTGGGAGGGAGTCAGGCGTGTCAGGTATAGATTATAAAGAGACTTATAGAAGAGTTGAAATTGTTCCGCTATGATTTTAGAATCATAAAGACGTTGTCCTTGCGGAGAAGTGAGGAAAGTCCTAACTTTTTTATTTTTCCATTCACATAGCCTTATGGGGGCTTATTTTTTGCAGGACAAGTTGTACTTTCTAATGGCACCATTTACGGTTGCATACCATCTAGTAGGAAGGGGGGTAAAAATTCCAAATGGGGTAGAATTGTGAAAAAACGCAATTCTGATAAAGGTTTTTATTTTATTTTTTACACTATGCGGGGTCAGTACTGTTACAACAATACCACACTTGTATAATTTTTCTTGCGTTTTAATACTGAATTTTTTTTTAAACCTTTGAGGAAAAAAATATATTTTTTATAACCATATTCTGACTCCTATAACTCTTTTGTAGTTGTGTACGGGGCTGTGTGAGGGCTCATTTTTTGCAGGACGATCTGTTCTTTTCAGTGATACCAATTTGAAGTGTGTGCGACTTTTTTTGATCACTTTTTATTAAAAAATTATTGGGTAGTTGGTGACAAAAAATGGCAAATTGGCTTTTAATTTTTATTTTTTTCACATTATGCCATTTGCCGTATGCTATTAATATTGTTATATTTTAATTGTATGGGCATTTATGCACGCGGCGATGCCCATGATGTTTTTTTTTATTGTTTAAGTATTTTTATTTTAAGGAAAGGGGGGTGATTTGAACTTTTATTTTTTTTATTTTGTTTATATTTGTAAAAACATTTTTTTTTTACTTAAAAAAAATATATATTTAAGTCACCTTGGGTGACAATAACTGGCAATCATTAGATTGCCTATTGTGTTCATTGATGTCTATTTAGACATAATTGAAAACTTTATTTGCACTATACCAATACAATGCTGCCACCTAGTGGCCTGTAATGGTATAGTCATCTAAAAGGCTCTGAAGCCTGCTTGAGGCTTCAGCCTATTAGTGCAAGGTTCCCCAATCTCTGCCGGGGAACGCTGTTACCGGAGCGGAAGTGCGTGACTTCCGCTTCTGGACTGCGCAGATGCCGTGGTCACATTTGACCACGGCATCTGAAAGGGAAAATGTATGTGATCAGCCTTATGGCTGCAGAATAAAAGGTGTAGTCAATTATTGTAGGGTTTAGGAATCGCCACACATCTATCAAACCCATATCTGCTAAATTGAAATCCCCTCCCAGTATGACCACTCCTTCTCTAACGGAGTCTAGCACTGAGAGGACCTCAAGGAGCTAGTTTTCTTGCTCAGAGTTAGGGGCATATATGTTGGCAAATGTGGAGGTAATAGGACCGAACGTGCCTTTCACTTGATGTAATGTCAATCTGGGTCTTGGATATGGGTGTTGTAAATAAAAGGGAAACCTTTTTGGAACCCAATGCTCACCACCCTAGAGGCAGGCCCATCCACACTGCAGTGATACCAGAGTGGGTAGTTAGAAAAGGTCAGGTTAGGGTATTTATTTAACTTAAAATGGGTCTCTTGCAGGAATATAACTGAACACCGTTCTTTTTTCAAGAGGGAGAATATTTGACACCTCTTAGATAGTGACCTCAGACCTTTGACATTACAGTGGGGGAAATAATTATTTGACCCCTCACTGATTTTGTAAGTTTGTCCAATGACAAAGAAATGAAAAGTCTCAGAACAGTATCATTTCAATGGTAGGTTTATTGTAACAGTGGCAGATAGCACATCAAAAGGAAAATCGAAAAAAAAACTTTAAATAAAAGATAGCAACTGATTTGCATTTCATTGAGTGAAATAAGTATTTGAACCCCTACCAACCATTAAGAGTTCTGGCTCCCACAGAGTGGTTAGACACTTCTACTCAATTAGTCACCCTCATTAAGGACACCTGTCTTAACTAGTCACCTGTATAAAAGACACCTGTCCACAGAATCAATCAATCAAGCAGACTCCAAACTCTCCAACATGGGAAAGACCAAAGAGCTGTCCAAGGATGTCAGAGACAAAATTGTAGACCTGCACAAGGCTGGAATGGGCTACAAAACCATTAGCAAGAAGCTGGGAGAGAAGGTGACAACTGTTGGTGCGATTGTTCGAAAATGGAAGGAGCACAAAATGACCATCAATCGACCTCGCTCTGGGGCTCCACGCAAGATCTCACCTCGTGGGGTGTCAATGGTTCTGAGAAAGGTGAAAAAGCATCCTAGAACTACACGGGAGGAGTTAGTTAATGACCTCAAATTAGCAGGGACCACAGTCACCAAGAAAACCATTGGAAACACATTACACCGCAATGGATTAAAATCCTGCAGGGCTCGCAAGGTCCCCCTGCTCAGGAAGGCACATGTGCAGGCCCGTCTGAAGTTTGCCAATGAACACCTGAATGATTCAGAGAGTGACTGGGAGAAGGTGCTGTGGTCTGATGAGACCAAAATAGAGCTCTTTGGCATTAACTCAACTCGCTGTGTTTGGAGGAAGAAAAATGCTGCCTATGACCCCCAAAACACCGTCCCCACCGTCAAGCATGGGGGTGGAAACATTTTGCTTTGGGGGTGTTTTTCTGCTAAGGGCACAGGACAACTTATTCGCATAAACGGGAAAATGGACGGAGCCATGTATCGTGAAATCCTGAGCGACAACCTCCTTCCCTCTGCCAGGAAACTGAAAATGGGTCGTGGATGGGTGTTCCAGCACGACAATGACCCAAAACATACAGCAAAGGCAACAAAGGAGTGGCTCAAGAAGAAGCACATTAAGGTCATGGAGTGGCCTAGTCAGTCTCCGGACCTTAATCCAATCGAAAACCTATGGAGGGAGCTCAAGCTCAGAGTTGCACAGAGACAGCCTCGAAACCTTAGGGATTTAGAGATGATCTGCAAAGAGGAGTGGACCAACATTCCTCCTAAAATGTGCGCAAACTTGGTCATCAATTACAAGAAACGTTTGACCTCTGTGCTTGCAAACAAGGGTTTTTCCACCAAGTATTAAGTCTTTTTTTGTTAGAGGGTTCAAATACTTATTTCACTCAATGAAATGCAAATCAGTTGCTATCTTTTATTTAAAGTTATTTTTTCGATTTTCCTTTTGATGTGCTATCTGCCACTGTTACAATAAACCTACTATTGAAATGATACTGTTCTGAGACTTTTCATTTCTTTGTCATTGGACAAACTTACAAAATCAGTGAGGGGTCAAATAATTATTTCCCCCACTGTATAAGACACTATATTTAGATCAGCCATGGGGAGTATAACTATTTTGCGGGTGGGCAAATCTTAGTAGCTACATAGATGGAATCCTCCCTCCTCCCTGGACAGTATTATGTGCTAACTGGAATCCAGGCCTCTCATGTCCCAGGAGAAAGACCGCAAAAGAAAACATATTAACTTTGGAATAAAGAAATAGTGCACGTTGAACCTGCAAGGTTGAAAGTTGTTGTAAAAACAAGCAATTTCATAGAAAGTGGTGGTTCCACTCAAAGGGGGTAATTGTGCAAGTATACATGTAGAAACTGCTCCTAACTGGATCTAGATAAAGATATGGCCTAGAAAGATAAACATTAGTACAATACTATTGTGCAGATTAGTACCAAAGGTGACCAACGGTGGGGTAGGCAGGTAAGGTGGATAGGGAGAAAAGGGGGGTATCAGACCATAGTAGACGGTGTATAAATTGTTAGATAGGCATATCTATCTTTGAATGAGGTAGAATGAAATATAATAACCAGAGGGGTCCCAAAGTCCTAAGCGTTCATCCAGGAGATCTTCTTTGGGGTCAGTCCTCCTCAGCGCCTCTTGTGCCTCTCTTGCTTTGGAGTGGACACCTTTTCCCATGGGGTGGACTTTGGGAGATCTGAAAGCGATGAGAGATCTTTAACAGTATCCCAGCTCTCAATATCCAAGGGGGAGATGTCTATATAAGTATTGGCCTGTTGCAGGTCTGAAAAAGAAGAAATCACCATGCTGCGACCCGAGAACAAGAAAGTAAGGCCAAATGGAAATGTCCATTTATATGGGATCTTCTTCGCTCGTAGTAGATCTGTCAGAGGTTTAAGTGCACGTCTCTTTTGTAATGTGGCAGGAGAGAGATCTTGAAAAATAGCAATGGGGGTGTCTCCCAGGCAGACTGAGGTTGCCGTTTTAGCTGCATTGAGGACCATTTCTTTGTCTTGAAAATTTAAGAAGCGGCATATGATGTCCCTTGGGGGATCAGTGTCCTTGGGACGAGGCCGCAGGGCTCGGTGAGCTCTTGGTTATGGCTGCACTTTTTTCAGCTCCCAATAAAGGCACAGTGATCTGCAATATGGCAGCCTGGACGTCCTAAGGCATGATTGATTCTGGGACAACCCTAAAGCGTAGATTATTTCTCCTACCCCCGATTCTTCTGGGCTTCTACTGCCGCATATAAGGAGTTGAGGTGCAGTTGGTACGCAATGAGACGTTGGGATACTGCTTCTCCATGTTCCGCCACCGCGGCCTGTGCTGTCTCTAAAGCCTCCACCCTGTGACCCACTTGCCTTATTTCCTGTGTCAGGCTAGAAAGTTCTTGCTTTAGCGGGCCCAGGGCTTCTTCCAGAGATTGTCTGATGAAACGCCTGGAGACTGGTAGGCTAGGGTGTTCTGAGGTGAGTTCGCCATCGCTTTCTGAGTCCGATACTCCTTCCCCTGGTTCGTCTTGGGCGTCGCATGTGTTTTTTCAGGAATTTTGTCATTCCACTTATTACATGTGGGGTTTTTACCAAAGCAGTAGTCTCTCCCTGCTTTGCCCCACCGATTTTGACCATTTTAATGCCACTAAGCTTGCGTAAGCAGGATCCAGAGCAGATAAAAGAACGGAGCTCAGTCAAGTGCAGCCATTCAGCTCAGGCACACTGACTCCCGACTCTTTAAGCCCTTGATCATATGGAAGTTTTATATTATTCGACATGTTTCTTCCATTGCTTTGCCTTTCCATTAGAGAGGAAACATATGTACAGAGCATTATTGACCCCCTTTTGCCTAAAAGAGCTTACAGTATGTACAGTATACTAGCACTCCCAAAGACACAAGTGGTAGACATATCTTCATATCTATATTCAAAAATACACTGGATCGCATGTTTTATGCCTTCTATCCCCACAGATAAAGAATAAGTTCACTGATACACCAGTGGTTCGACTTTGGGTACCTTAATCTTGTTCCATGAATCATAATCCTTTGAAAACTAGAATTCATGAATTAATGGGATTAAAGTCTTGGCCTAGAAATCTAATATAAATGACATTATTATGTGTCTCAGATCATACAACATATTTCCGGGTACTGGGGGCCCATTCCTCAGCTCGAGTAAGGGGTCCCCAGTGTCCCGAACCACATTGTATCTCTTGATCTACATTACTGTACGTTTATATGACTCTACTATGCAGGGACGGACTGACCATAAACCCTACAGGGAAATTTCACTATGGGCTGACACCGAGAGGGCTGCCCAAGCCCTCCTTACGGCCGCCATCTGGGTACATAATGGTCTGATGCTCTCATCATTAATTTGTAGGAGCATCAGGTACTTATTCACGGGTGCCCTTCTAAATTCAATCGTATCACCATCCTCGGGATGGTCATATAGTTGAACACTGTGGCGAGGGCGATTAGTGTTTTGAGGTGCACTGTGGTATTTGGTTCTGCTGAGGCAGTAGTCTGTGCTGCTCTGTGGTATTTGGTTCTGCTGGGGTGGGGTTCTGCTGCACACTGTGATATTTTATTCTGCTGGGCTGGTATTTTGTGCTGCACTATGGTATTGCTAGTCCTGCCTACTTCTGTTGTCCCTGCCTATTTATGCTGGTCCTATCTACTTGTGTTGACTCGCTTTCTGTCAATTTGGACCTGCCTACAACAAGGGGCCACTTTTATATTTTTTTTCCAGGGCCACTTTAAGTTCCCAATCCATTCTGTATACTGTGTGACCAATATGCAGTACAATCACTCTTATGGATTCAGCTAACAAGAGTTAATCTACCTAATGGAATAGAGAAAATAAGTTTGCATCGCTTTGATTTTCAAAGTATTGATTTTCTAATTCCTTTGGATGGGCCATTTTATTTACAAGGCAAAATTAATTGTTTGTACTGATTGGTTCCTGCAAATAGATAAAGAAAATCTATGTGGATGTTCAGATGAGTGAAACCTTCTTCCAGGTTCATTATCGATCGATCAATGAGTCCAGCGTTAAAAGAACTGTATAAAGCATTAATCAGATCAGTGGAGTCTTTTCATTCTTCTTTCTAAAAGGATATCTGTGAAGTACAGATTCTGTCAATTATACTTCGTCCATCCCTTGGAAGTGCATATGAAGCTATATACAACCTTAGCGTCCACAGAGACTGCATATGGATTTCCCCTGACAATGAATGATTTTATTTTATTTTTTAAAGGAATCGGTCACCAGGAAATTCACCAGTAAACCAGACACAACGCCTTATAGGACTAGCTCAGCTGAGACCCTTCACTTAGTGATCCATTGTTTCCTTCTGGAGAAAAAGTACATTTAAATTGGTATTCTGGGTATAATAAACTATCCCCTATCCACAGGATAGGGGATACGTATCAGATTGGTGGGGATCGTACTGCTGGGTCCCCCACCGATCATGAGAACAGGACCCCTGTTCCCTGTGGAGCGCCTTCAAATGGACAGAGCAGCTGGTCGGAAATGCGTGGTAGGTCCCCTACTGATCTGATAGTTATCCTCTGTCCTATGGATAGGCAATTAATTGTTCTAACTTTAATCTATGTACAAATGAGCAGTTAAGTGCACCAAGGGCGCATCTGTGCACCCTTGCTCCTTCTTCCTCCAGCCCGTTCCTCTGTTTCTTTACTGTCAGGGCCAGGAGAGGTGAATTTGCAGTAACCTGGCCCTGTCAATCAATCAGGAGAGGAACGGTTATGGCATAGGAAGCAAGAAGGGTGCACAAAGTGGCTTGGGCCCGCCCTCACTGCACTTTACTGCTCATTTGCATATGGATTAAAAGTACCTTTTTCCAGAATGAAGCAACATATTGCTAAAGGACCTTGTATATGGACCAATATTCAGGCCGATTATTGAGGATGCGCATTTGTAGAAACGCTCGTTCCCAATAATTTGGGCATATAAAATTGTGCCAGCGATCACCCAATAAATGAGCAAATGCTGTCCATTGGGTGATCGTGTCGTTCTGCCAGCACCAAAAATCTGCGTTCTTGTGAAGCAGATCCTGCTGCCCAGGAGCAATGATTTTCTATGGGAACAAGCGAGAGCTTGTCTCCATACAGCAGAGGTGATTGCTGCGTGTAAATGCAGCCCTCATCTCTGTAGACAATAAGTCAATTATCAGGAACATCTCATTCATTCCCGATAATTGCACAACAGTCCATGTGAAAGGATGCTTTTTTTGAAGGTATCGTTACATTCAGCTGAGGTAGCCCTACATGGCATAGTGTCAGTGAATTTCCTGTTTACAGATTCCCTTTAAACTAAGGGGTGGTGAAATGATAGAGACTCGTAGGGCACGTGGGCTGTTACTTCATCATTTCTGTTTTACTGTACTAATTCCATTGGGCAGAGAAGTATTACAATTAGGTCATTCTCCACAAAATGGAGCAAAGATTGGAAGAAGAGTGAAGAGCGAAGGATGGATTATGGCTATATTCACACAGCACATTATTAATTTGCATGTGTCTACCCGCCACACTTTCCAAGAGAAATCCACGGTTATCATTAAATTAGAATGCAGCAAATATGGGAGTGCGTTTCTATAGAGCCGGCAAACACCAAAAGTTTCTTTTTGGTGTGCATATGACAAGCTTTCATATAGGTTTCCGTATTTTTGAGTTTCTGAATATTGAAGCCTATTACATGATTTATAACTGCAAACAAAGCATAAGTGATGCTCTCTTAGGTTAAAGAGGTTGTTTGGTGTAGGACCCTCGTTCTCATGAAAGGTAGGGCTCCCAGTGGTCGAACTTCCAACGATCAGACACGAATTGCCTGTCCCATGAATAGCGGATTTCAAATCTTGGGACAACCCCTGTAATTGGAACCAAACATTTATATAGAATATTGATTTGATTATGGATAAAGATTGAGATATCGTTCATATTTCCTGAACCATAAAACACACCTAGGTTTTAGAGGAGGAAAAATAAGATCAGCCTTCAGATCAGACCCCCATTCCTCCTCAGACCCCCATTGCTAATAAGACCTCAGATCAATCTCCCAAATCAGACCCCCATTGCTCATCAGACCTCAGATTAGATCTAAAATAAATAAAATGAACTCCCCTCTCCTGCTCCGGGCGGTGCAGACACTCGCAGATTCTGCTCGCTCTTCTTGGACTCACCGCCCCCTGCTCTTTTGCCAGCGTCATGCGCTGTGCTTTGACCTGAAATTGCACAGCATCAGGTCATAGTGCACGCTTACACTGTATGGCGTCAGGACACAGTGGAGGCAGAAGACGACCAGGGAGCAGTGAGTACAGCTAGCACAAGGAGGTCTGTATTCACCACTTCCTGGGCCTACTGTGTACTTTCACATAATGCTCTCACTAGTATTCGCATCATAAGATGCATTACCATTCCCCCCCCCCCCCACACACACACACACACACCTTTGGGGTAAAAAAGTGCATCTTATGGAGTGAGAAATACAGTAAATAGAAAACTAGTCATGCAGAATTCAGCATGCTCGTTAGACAAATTCAAAAGTGACAACAAGTATGGCTATTCCTACCGGGTATTCAGCAGGCCAGACATACTAATCAAATGTTGGTTGATTTCCACAAGTTTAACCATTGACAACTCAACTTGTTTGGGGCAGATCTAGTGTGATGGTGTCTCCTGATGGTAGGCAACAAGGATCACACAGGTTGGATTTTCATATATATATTTTTTGCATTATATTGATTTCCCTGGAGATAAATGGCAGCAGATATGGCTGGCAGTTGGTAAGTGCCTGATCGGTGGTGGTCCAATCACTGAAATCCAATATGAATGGAGTCACAGGTTGAGCATGCTTGCTAGCTCTCTAGTCATATCTATGAGAAGCGGAGTACAGTGCTTGGTCATCTCTGTCAGTCTCCTAGAGTTCAGTGGCAAGCCAGTGCACATGCTTAAAGGGAATCTCAGCTACTTTGGCTATATATAAAACTAAAGCCAATGTAATATAGCCGTGTGTACCATCATTAGAACGATACCTTTGTGCGGATGATCCATGTAGCTAAACGTCCAAAAATAACGTTTGTTTGGTATGCTAATGAGCTTCAAAGTGGCCAGTGGAGCTTGAATAACTGTTCCAGGAGCACAAGCCACCTCTTTACTTGTGCCCATTACCTCCCTTTGGTGGTGCAGTCCCCCCCCAGTATTATAGTCATTGGTGGCAGTGGCCACAGGGTCCCCTCCTCATTGGTGGCAGCTTCCGATAGGAGCCCCAGCAGTGATCTCGCAGGGCTCCAAGCGGTTACCATGGCAGCCAGGGCGCTGCTGAATTCTTGGCTACCATGGTAAACTTCCTGCTGCTGTGTGCACAAAGCCCAGGGCAGCAGGGACAGTGTGAAGTCCTATTCACCCTAATAGGTCTCTATTAGGGTGAATAGGACAAGGGTTCTAGCCCCATAAAGGGCTAATAGTTATTAAATAAATAGTAAAAAAAAAAAAAACACACCAAAATATGAAGTTTAAATCACCCCTTTCCTAATTTTACATGTAAAATATATAAACAATAAAAAATGAACATATTAGGTATTGCCACATTTAAAAAAATATATATCAAACTATTAAAAAATATTTCCTATGCGGTTATCACCGTAACAGAAAAAAAAATAAAAACAGCGCGATTCGCCATTTTTTTTTCATCTTGTCCCCCCAAAAAATAGGATAGGACTGTTCTATTATGGGCCGGACGTTCCATGAAATGCGAAATGCATGCGACTTTTTTTGTGTTTTATTTTTCTCGCCTGGTATTGAGTCTCGCAATAGTTTTTCATGATATCAAAATCGAATAAAAATGTTAGTATCGTGACAACCCCACTATATACCATATATAACAGATTAATCAGCACAAAATTTTGGATCTAAAATCCATTCTGTTAAAAGTTAGGCATCCACTTGCGCATCGCCAGATTTACATCAACAAATAGACCATTGATGTATTTCTGTGATTCCAGTCCTTAAAACCTTTTCTTCCCATTGATATCCAAGTAAATTAGGAAATTTGGCTTTTTGGCATCTGCCTAAATATTTATTTCCCACAAATGTGGAATTAAAAAGCAATCTGCAGTCATGCAGTGTAATGGTAAAAATGAATATAAGTTGACTAGTTCAACTTGAAAATGATAAGGGCTCTCCTAAAATGAACCATTTTTGGATATCCAATCAACAAACAGGTTCTCAATCCCCAGGTAAAATCAATAATGAACCCTAGACTAGCGTGCAGATCAAGGAAACTGCCCAATTCCTATGACCAGGGGGTCAGCGCACTTGCTGAATCTGCAGTATAAACAAAACTGGTATGAGAATGACAAGCAAACGTAAAATGCACCAGGATTCACAAAGCATACATATCCGGGGCCAGTGACCCTCAAATGTAGGCATATAGTCAATATTAGATGCCCATTTAATAACCTTACATTTAACACTCAGCTTGGAAATGATGTTTTATTACTTAATTTACAAGGATATTAGCAATTATCTATTCAATTACTTTCGACATCTGATAATGTGACAACAGGAGGTGCAGCCATAGAGCTTTACCTGGTCGTTGGCGCCATCCTGGACAGAGATTGGCTATGGGTAACTGGTTTTGCCACTACTGTTTGTAGCACTTGCACTTTATACCATTGTTACTATAATGCTTATAGCCATACATTTTTGCCCTTGTGTTCTTGTCCAGTGATGTTGCCCATTCTATCCCTGCATTCTTGTTAACCTTTTTAAATGCCATTCATTAAAGTGATTGATTATAATGCGGTCTGGCAATTTTTTATAATGACGACTGATCGTTTCTGTCAGTGCACTCGGTCTGTTGAGCATCTTCAGTTTCTTTGCTAATTTGGTTTCATTTAGATGTAGCATCATTCCCTCATCCTCAAAAGTGGTAATGCGTATCCTGGTCTTTAGATGATTTCCTAGATTATTCAGTATTTTATTATTTACAATTACGTTATATATTCTATTATATACTATTATAATATGTTCTATTTTAGATCATGTACTCTGATATTGCTATCCATTGCCTTGACAAGGTCCTTTTTAAAAAATGTTATTTGATGAGCAGCTCTGTGGCACTAACAGCCCTGCCTAATTCTGATTGGTCAGTCTCTCTCTATTCTGTACATTTATAGATGCAATCCATACAGAAATCTGCATTTAATGAGGTGCTGCTATGTTTAGTACAGGATGCAAGGAGCAGAGGCAAATAGCGTTAACCCAAGAAGAACATTTTTTGCTCCCTCCACAGCATGTTGATATTGGTACTTTTTGTTATTTGCCTTTTTCTTGTCTACATGTCTTCTTTTCTTCCATAAAGCCCTGATTACCGAGCACAAGTGTCGTTCTGCATCCGGAGTACTGGGCTCTGGCATGATGCCCGCAGGCTCCTTCTTGTAACCCTTTCACATATCAGTAGCTGTTCACTGCCTTTGTGAATCGCTGTCGTTTTGGAACAACGGCGCTAAACAGTTAATGTTGCATATTCAATTTTTGTGACCTTTTCAGAGTCGTGACCTTGTGTTTTGAACCAAGAAAATGGAGTATTGATGAAATCACTAGCCGTATCGTGCCTGATGGAGAAGTGTGAACGATGCTCTTTTATTTTCGCATCATTTACTAGATACTTCATCATTTTGTTCTTTGTGTGTTGGTGTTTAGGCATTTTAATACTTGTAATCCTCTTGTCAGTGTTCTAGGAAAGAAACCTAGATTTACTCATTTCTTTAGTGGATGAGTTTTTATTGTTAGTATTGTATTGAAGGAGTTGCCTGATGACACTTCCTCCTTTTATGTATGCTTTACATACCTATGCTTTTATATATTATGCCGTACACTACCATGAGAGTCCACTTCTCTATGCAAAGAAGCACAGGACATTGAATATGATGTGTGGCCCTTTGCAGGAGAGGCTTCCAGTGATATCTTGACAGTCAGACTGCCCACTCTCTCGGGTGCCTTTCCCACCATCATTCTTAAACTCCTTATGGAATAAGTGATCTCAATCCTGACATGAGTTACTTTTTGAGGAAAATATAAAGGAGTTGACTGACTAGGCAAAAAATAATAAACGGACAGAGTGGATTTAAAAAGTTTAATAAAAGGTAACCTTACCGATCCTGCCACTCATGTTCTGATGCCTCCCAGATCTTCCGCCAGTCTTTACTTCCTGATCCCGCTCCACACAGGAAATGTGTCTGCTCCATCTGTGGCCTCACCGATGATCTGCCTCAGGCAGTGATTACTGAGCAATCACATTTCCTGTGTTAAAAGGTACCAGGAAGTCGAGACCTGCAGTTGACACGGGAAACATCGGAATAGGAGCGGTGGGAAATCGGTTAGGTGGGTGTTACTTTTTTTTAAGCTATTCTGCCAATTTTTAAAAAATATTTCACAGCCAGACAACACCCTTAAAAAAAACTAAGGCCTGGCATATACATCAAATATGTAAAGCAATAAAAGTCTGCCCTATCCCTGTGTTTTCCTTCAATTAAAGAAGCACATTTGATTATACATACATTACTGACTCATCACCAGTGTTGTTGCAGTGTAATGTGTTGCATCCTAAGGACAATTCCATACTTCAGTTAGTTGGTCAGTTCATTCCATCAGTTATTGTGAGCCTAAACCAGGTGCAGGTCAGAAACACAGAACAGGAGGAAAGCTTTCCATTATACCTTCTCTCTGTGTAGACTTCACTGTTGCTTTTGGCTCACAGTAAGTGATAGAAATCGTTGCCCGTATAACTGTGTGAAAGTGTGAACTCTGCCTCACTCCATCATCCATACTTTTTCTTTATAGGAACCTGGTCATGTGATCTCAAGTCTGGCTATGTAAACAGGAACTCAGTCTCTCCTGTGTGGCTGACTTCCTGTGAACAACAGGATGACATCATCAGTCAGATCCCTCCTGGCAGCTCTAAGGCCCCTCCCCACACTCCTCCGTATATATCTCTGTATTCTGTAGATATGTCTCTCCTATCTAAAAGACCAGGAGTGCAGATATATGCAGTAGGTGCAGATATAGTGATTAGCTGCAGTTATATATATATATATATATATATATATAAACCTCTTCACTCACACTGCCTGTCTGTACTATCTGTTTAGTCTCCAGTGTAGTTCTATAGGATGTAGCGTCACACTGGTCTCGCTGCCTGTAAGAACTAATACAAAAGCTAGGGGGAACAGCACTCCAAGTGAAATAAGTACAAAAATAGATGTGGGTGCTCCCCAACACGGAGTTTGGTCCAACTTGCCCCTAATATGAAGTCCAAAACAGAAAGTAATTTATTGCAGATGTATATATGTGTGTATATCAGTTGTGACGTTTCGGCTGTTAAGTCTGTCTCAGGCATGCACAACCTAAACATAGTGCCTATATATATATATATATATATATATATATATATATATTTATATACCTATACCTTAGTGACATCATCAGTGTGTGTCGACAATTACAGTGACATCAAGTGCGGACCCTAGATACCAAATGCACAACATAACATGAAACATAAATGTGTAAGTACAGAATACTAGAGTACATATACCTGTTAAAGGGGTTGTCTCACTTCAGTGAATGGCATTTATCATGTAGAGAAAGTTAATACAAGGCACTTACTAATGTATTGTTATTATCCATATTGCTCCCTTTACTGGCTGGATTCATTTTCCCATCACATTATACTGCTGGTTTCCTTGGTTAAGACCATCCTGCAGTCCAGCAGTGGTGGTCATGCTTGTACACTATAGGAAAAGGCACCAGCCTATGCATGCTCTCACGTTCTCGGCCACCAGAGAGGACGGTGCCTTTTCCTATAGCATGCAAACATGTCCACTGCTGATGGATTGCAGGCTGGTTGTAACCATGGAACGAGCAGTGTATAAGGCAATGAATCCAGCCAGCAAAGGAGACAATATGGATAATAAAAATACATTGATAAGTGCCTTGTATTAACTTTCTCTACAGGATAAATGCCACTGGCTGAAGTGAGACTACCCCTTTAAATGGAGGAGGTATAGTTGCACTGTATTCAGTTTGTGAATGCTTGAGAAAGGCTTAACAGCCAAAACATTGCATCTAGTATATATGCATCTGCAATAAATTACACATCATTCCTTAAAAAACTATGAAGTGCTGCCTGTGAGAGAGATAACAGCACAAGGAGGGCAGACAGGCTCATGCTGCATCACATAGGAGAACACGGAGACCCTGCAGTGTGAGGGGATAACAGCCGTGTCTCTTATCTGTCATGGCTGCCATCACACAGAGCAATGCATTGTGGTGAGACTCTGCAAAGCCAGGCATGATGGGAAATATAGGATTCATTAGGAAAACCATATCTAAGTGGAGATGGAATCAAGATGTCTGACAATCCACAAATTACACATCAAATGAAATGGCTATACACAATGCATACACAAAAGCCTCAATCTTATTTGGGTTCTGCAGTCTGTTTAAACTGATGATCTATCCTCTGGATAGATCATCAGCATCTAAACTGCGGGGGTCAGACACCCGGGACCCCTGCCGATCAGCTGTTTGAGAATTCAGCGGCGCTCCAGAGCTTTGCCCAGCCCAGGCCATTGCTACTAGTCGCAACGTCACTGGGCCTGCGGTAAACAGTGAGAAGGCCGCGGCGCTGCTGGAGCGCCGCTGCCTTCTCAAACAGCTAATCGGCGGGGGTCCTGGGTGTCGGACCCCCGCAGTTCAGATGCTGATGATCTATCCAGAGGATAGATCATCAGTTTAAACAAACTGCAGAACCCCTTTAATAATGGCCTATCCTGCTCTATATAGGTAAAGAACAAAAAACTAGAGTGCTTCTATAACTTTTAATTTAAAGTCCTTTCCTTTTTCTTTCATGTGGGAGAACACGGCATTCAAATTTTTTTATTTTTTGGTATAGGGGAAAATGCTGAAAATTGTTGCCCATTTATAGCTTGACCCGCTCTTATCATCGTCCCCTTCTGAAGATTTCCGTTTCAGAAACATATATGATAAAGAGACACTTGAGAACCTGGAATCTAATCTGAAAGTGAAATATTACTGTACATTGACCCTAGAGTTTGTCGGAACGTTTGTAGTAGAGAAATTGTATTGTAAGGTTCTCCGGGATGTGGCTTTTGAAGAGCTCAGACATTTGCTGTGGTTTCCTACAAAATAATCAACAAAAAAAAACCTGGCTCAGGCCTCTTTCACACTTGCGTTGTCCGGATCCGGCGTGTACTCCACTTGCCGGAATTACACGCCGGATCCGGAAAAACGCAAGTGTACTGAAAGCATTTGAAGACGGAACCGTCTTCCAAATGCGTTCAGTGTTACTATGGCACCCAGGACGCTATTAAAGTCCTGGTTGCCATAGTAGGAGCGGGGAGCGGGGGAGCAGTATACTTACAGTCCGTGCGGCTCCCGGGGCGCTCCAGAGTGACGTCAGAGCGCCCCATGCACATGGATGACGTGTCCAATGCGATCACATGATCCATGCGCTTGGGGCGCCCTGACGTCACTCTGAAGCGCCCCGGGAGCCGCACGGACTGTAAGTATACTGCTCCCCACTACACTTTACCATGGCTGCCAGGACTTTAGCGTCCCGGCAGCCATGGTAACCACTCTGAAAAAGCTAAATGTCGGCTCCGGCAATGCGCCGAAACGACGTTTAGCTTAAGGCCGGATCCGGATCAATGCCTTTCAATGGGCATTAATTCCGGATCCGGCCTTGCGGCAAGTGTTCCGGATTTTTGGCCGGAGCAAAAAGCGCAGCATGCTGCAGTATTTTCTCCAGCCAAAAAACGTTCCGTTCCGGAACTGAAGACATCCTGATGCATCCTGAACGGATTTCACTCCATTCAGAATGCATGGGGATAATCCTGATCAGGATTCTTCCGGCATAGAGCCCCGACGACGGAACTCTATGCCGGAAGACAAGAACGCAAGTGTGAAAGAGCCCTCAGTTGACCTCTATTTAGAGATCTAGTGATGACGGACATTGATGAGACTGAAAGAGAACACCAAAGGGTTGAGTACTTTATTGTCTCTATAGCAAAATGTGTGTGTTAGTTTGTATTCTTATCATATCTTTACAATTGGATGGTCTGTGATTCATGATCTCTCTTCTTTTTCAGGTTGCAGGTATATCAGTCAGGCTGCTGCCAAAAAGAATGTTGATTTCGAGTACGATGCTCCATTAATGAAGACTGAAGTCCCAGGACCAAGATCGAGAGTAAGTGTTAGGGTGATATATGCTAATTAGAACGGGGATGGCTTGTGAGCGGGGAGATTTTCATGGCTGCACCAGTCAGTAGTCTGCTAATGGTACCATGACCTGCACATGGGATAACAGAGTGTTTCTTTGCCAATTGATTTTGTTACCAAAAATGATATTTGGGAAATGTTTTAAGTGCATGCACCAATGGAGGGGGATACTATAAAGGGATTTTCCAAGCAAAGACTTTGATTGCCTTTCCACTAGATATTCCATAGAGGTTCGATTGGTTGAGGTCTGTCTTCTGTACAATGAGGTTCAGTACCCAGCAGAGAAGTGGTCCTGCCAGAACCTTCTGTCTTCCTTGTGCTCAATCCAGACCAACAGCAATGTCAATTTTTTGTACTTTATACATTTATGCAACCTAATTCAAAGTTTGTTGAGGATCACTTAGTAAAGACTGGCATTTCACGTGGCAGTCTTAATGGAGGAAGATCTGACCAGTTTATTGAGAGGCACACACACACACCTCTCTGGAATCTACTCCAGCTAGGAGCTACAGTCAGATCCTGGTGTAATGAGCGTTGTTCTCTAGCTGTGGAGATCCCGCCCGTGGACCACCTCCTCTTGGATCTTGTTCTAAAAGTGGCTAAGGTGTCAGAGAAAGCTAAAAAGTCCCAAATGTTGTCACAAACCAGTGCTTGCAACAATAAATATCCTCAATTGTCTTCACGAGTTTACAGAATCTAATGTTTTCTACTTTATTTTTTAGGAGCTAATCAAACAGTTGAACAGTATCCAGGTAAGTAACGGTGGAAGGTCTCCTGCATCTTGAACAGTTATAAATAATTGGAATATTGTCTAAAGGCTGTGTTGTTACACTGGCCGATATTTTGGCCGATAATCGCTAACGAGCATTCGCATGAACGCTCATTAGTGATCATCTTGCGGTGTAACATTGCCACTAGTTGCCTGATGAGCGAGCAAACAAACACTCCTTCATCGGCAATTCTGTTTTTTAAGCTTGGTTAAAAATCCGCACTAGCAAGAGGTAGATTGTGCTGTGTAATAGCGATCTTCCACTGGAAAACCACTAGACAGTATAGGGACGAGCGATGGTATAGTGATAGCTCCTCCCCATGCTGCGGGGGAAATCGCTGACTGTAATAGCGGTCTCCTCCGCTAGCTAGCAAGCGATTCCTGAGATGAAATGCTTCCCTCCCAACAATCGCTTGCTGATCTGCCTGTCTAATGCAGGCTTTAGACCGCTTTCACACAGTCCGTGTTTGCTCAGTGATTTCCATCAGTTATTGTGAGCCAAAACCAGGTGCAGGATAAACACAGAACAGATCTTTCCATCATACCTTACTTATGTGGAGGCTCCTCTTCTGGTTCAGGCTCACAATCACTGATGGAAATCAGAAAATGACCTTTTTGTTTTAGTCAAAATTCTATGTTAGCCAGATTTTTTTTATAATTTTGGGTGATATTTTTAATTTTCCATGTCATATATATATATATAAAAATAATCCTGACATTTTTGCACTGGCCAGTAAACCTAATAATGAGCGCCACTTCTTGGTCTGTACAGATCACTTTACTGCAGTTATTTGCTTATCATTATATGCAGGTGGTATTACCCTGCAGATACACTGGCAGTGCAAGCGCCGAAGGATGATAACACATCCGTTTGCCCTCGTTTGCACTGATCTGATTAAACAAGCCACAGAGAACAGAATACAGGGGGTACGATTCGTTCCTCCTTTAGTCTCTTCTATTCATTACCAGCAGCACATTCCTGAGTACACAGGGAGACTTGCTGCCGATAATCTGGTATCTTTCATGAAAGATGCGCATCAGTCTATGAACGAGCGGCTGATTAACTGCTCAATTATACGAGCCAATTATTGAGAACCTGAGTTCCTATGAATGGTCTGATATGGACTTTAGAATCAGGACTAGAATGACCTGTATGTAGATAAGCCATTAGCAATAGGCGATATCGCAGCTTATCTACTCCCTCCTGACCTCTGCACAGGTTACAGAGCATGCCTAGAAAACTCTCCCATAGAAGTCAGTGGGGTCCTCTCCTGTCCATTGTGACCCATGGTGGCTGCTGTGAAGCATCTCTCTAAATGCTGTTAAGAACAACTCAGGCAAGATGGCTGCCCCCATAATCATGTTCACCCACTGTCCTCTTGATTCCCTTTTCCCTTCTGATATGGTTCTTCTGATGTAGTCTTTGTTACCCATTATACCTCCTCACACTGCACTTGCGCTGCTCTGAGTCTTATCTAATGGCAGGAAGTGATCGGTCAGTGACACGGGACTTCTGTCTCCTAATTCACACTGCAGAGCCTCAGTCTACGTGATTCAGCTTCAGCCTGTCTTCTTTGCCTCCTGCTTGAGATTTTTTCGTCGGCTCGTACAAGTAGTATGAAGCTACATCTGATAAATACACAAGGGGAGTTAGGGAAGTTGTAGAACTGCAGCTAATAATGGTAAGGACGTGCCTATAATTTCACTTATGGTATAATTATAGCACTCCTGGCCTCTTCATCTCTTAGATAGGACAGAAATGATATCTTCTGCAACACTCTATACATGGGTGAATATACAGAGGAACAAGTAAGGGGGGCTTGGAGCCCAGGAGAGGGCCTAAGAGCTGCCGAGAGGGATAATATAACCCTGCGGCTCACAGCGGAGAGATTGACTCTGGAGGAGGCTCTGGATGGGTAGTCTGATCATGGTGACATGACACCCAGGTGAACATAATGAAAGGGTTAAAAACGTATGGACACAATGAATAGTATTACCTGGTGGCCATTTAAATAAAATAAATGGATAGGCCAGGTTTGCCTGATTAAGTTCTGGCTTATTGAGGGTGGACCCTGCTCCATAATGTCCTCTTTGTTCATGAGACCGCACCTTTTAAGAGTATCTGATTTTTCTTCACGTCTAGCTTAGGTATGTAGAACTAGGGTTGGGCCTCTTGAGCTTGCTACTTTTTGTATACGTGTTCCTGCATGACACTGGTGTGGTCTCAGTATGACCTATGTTGTCATCTGCTGTACTTGGAGTACATAACAATGATATAGCAATGAGCATTTTACTTGGTCAGGACTAAAGTTAGGGTGGGTGCACACTAGCGTTAGGGATTCCGTCATGCCTTTCCATTATAACATGGTTACAACGGAAAATAACGGAATCCATAAGACGGAGGGACGGATCCGTTCTTCTGCCCATAGACTTGTATTATGATGGAATGCAAAACGGAAGCCTGTAAAGGGCATTCCATTTTCTCTCCGTCCTAATAGAAGACTATGGGAAAGCATAATGGATCGATCTGTCGACAGGACTTTTTTTTCCGTCTGGCATAACGGGAACCAGACAGATCCGTTTTGATTCCCATAGACTTCTATTAGGACAGAAAGAAAACGGAATGCCTTTTAAAGGCTTCCGTTTTGCATACCTTCATAATACAAGTCTATGGGCAGAAGAACGGATCTGTCCTTCTGTCTTACGGATTCTGTTATTTTCCGTTATAACCATGTTTTAACAGAAAGCCATAACGGAATCCCTAACGCTAGTGTGAACCCACCCTTATTCCGCTTGCAGTACAGTATATTTGCATGAAAGGTTAATATGATGTGAACATAGCTAACCATTTGCCCATTTTGTTTTCCTAGAATGCAGACGCCGTGAACTTTTTTTGTAATTATGAAGAAAGTCGTGGTAATTATCTTGTTGATGCTGATGGCAACCGAATGCTGGATCTGTATTCCCAAATATCCTCCATTCCTATTGGTACGTACCATCTGGTGTTGTCTGTTTTAGGTTTATAATTTTTTTGTTTTGTGTTCTTAAATCTGTCGATTCTTGGCACTTATTCGGTTTGGAGCAGCAGCCTCTCCGCTGATGGGCTCAGAGCAGGTTAGTTATATTCCAATACCCGAATAGCTCTGCCTACTAAGCAGTTATAGGAAGAATCGAATGAATTCTCAGGCCATCAGTCCACGTTCTTCTATAGCTGAGGTTTCCAGAGATGGGATCTGCATCTATCAGACATTTATAGCATTTCCTATGGATATGCCGTATACGTCTAAGGTGGAGATATCCTTTTCAATCCGAGTAGGTCTTCGTTAGAGGCAACATCTGAGGTTCGGTTATAGCACTGGCTCAGCAGACAAAGATGGTGAGACAAGAGGTCCACTGATCTCCTTACTGGGCTCAGCAGGTCATTGGGAAGAATAGAGAGCTGTGTTTTTACCTGGCTTATATGGCTTCACATCCAGCGCGATATAGTCCTCTGTGTAAGGGCTCATTCAGACGGCCGTATGCTGTCCGCAAAAATACTGAATGCTATCCGTTTTTTTGCGGATCCGCAAAAAAAATGAAACATGTCCTATACTTGTCCGTGAAAATCAGGACATGGCCCCATTGAAGTCTATGGGTCCGCAAAAATACTGAATGCTATCCGTTTTTTTGCAGATCCGTTTTTTTGCGAATCCGCAAAAAAACGGATAGCATTCAGTATTTTTGCGGACAGCATACGGCCGTCTGAATGAGCCCTAAGGTAGAGGTTGTAATGCATAATATTCACCCCCACAACTAACCTGCAGATTACCCCATGCAAACACTGCCTGACATATGATTTTGCTATAGTGTAGTGAAAAATTGGTGGTCGGGTGTAATTATTTTAAAATCATGTTTTGTTTTTTCGGGGGGGGGGGGGGGGGGGGGGTGTTACATTATTTATTTTTCTAGTTTTTTTTTCTTCTGTCCAGGCATGATGAAAGTTGTCGTTTTGCAACAGCTGGAGGGCTAAAGGTTGGGCATCTCTGGGCTATGCTATAACACATGGGTGTACAAATCAATACTTACACCCTACCTAGGATGAAGTTCCAAGTGGAGTCCCCTAAATGTATGTGTGCAAACCAGAGTTATTCCCATCAGGCCCTCCTCCATGTCTCTGAGATATCAGCACAGTGGGGGATGGGTCCTTCTCTAACCCACTACATTGCAAGGGAAACTTTATTATACAGGATATTAAAAATAATATAAAAGAGACAGAATTAGGGTACTGATCTGTATGACAAATGCATTGAAATGCTGGATCCATCTCTCCGGTGTCATCTGGAAAAACGGATCCGGCATTTATTTTTTTCTCCTTTTTTGCGGTCTGAGCATGCGCAGACCGCAATGCCGGATCCGTTTTGCCGGAACACTCGGGGACAGATCCAGCATTAATGCATTTCAATGGGAAAAGTGTTCCGGAATTTTGGCCGGAGATAAAACCGTAGCATGCTGCGGTATTACCTCCGTCCTGAAAAGTAAAAAAGACTGAACTGAAGACATCCTGATGCATCCTGAACGGATTGTTCTCCATTCAGAATGCATAAGGATAAAACTGATCAGTTCTTTTCCGGTATTGAGACCTTAGGACGGAACTCTATACCGGAAAAGAATAACGCTAATGTGAAAGTACGCTTAAAGGGGACAGACCCAATTAGTACTTAAAAATACCCTTACAATACACAGCCTATTGAATTGCTACTCCCATTGATAAGTATTTTGGAACCTGTAGAGAAGTCTCAGATTCAGTCTACTGCATGCGCACTATCCGCACTTCCATAGGGAATCGCTAGCAACTGACAGAATGCAGAATCTGCAGCTTTTTCATTAGGGCACACAGCACTATGTTCAGAGGTCATTTCACCTCCATCAAAAGGGACACGTAGAGTAACGCTTATATGGGGCGGGCAGGAAGGGGTTAAACATAAGTGTGTGGGATCTGAAATCACAATCCATGCTTAAAATGCAGTCCTTTTCTCTTTAAGGCCTCTTTCAGACGGGCGTTGCGGGAAAAGGTGCGGGTACGTTGCGGGAACATGCGCGATTTTTCCGCGCGAGTGCAAAACATTGTAATGTGTTTTGCACTCGCGTGAGAAAAATCGCGCATGTTTGGTACCCAAACTTCTTCACAGAAGTTCGGGCTTGGGATCGGTGTTCTGTAGATTGTATTATTTCCCCTTATAACATGGTTATAAGGGAAAATAATAGCATTCTGAATACAGAATGCATAGTACAATTGCGCTGGAGGGGTTAAAAAAATATAAAAAATAATTGAACTCACCTTAGTCCACTTGATCGCGCAGCCAGCATCTCTTCTGGCTTCTTTCTTTGCTGTGTGCAGCAACAGGACCTGTGGTGACGTCACTCCGGTCGTCAAATGGTCCATCACATGATCCATCACCATGGTAAAAGATCATGTGATGGATCATGTGATGACCGGAGTGATGTCACCAGAGGTCCTGTTGCTGCACACAGCTAAGATGAAGACAGAAGAGAAGCCGGGCTGCGCGATCAAGTGGATTATGGTGAGTTAAATTTATTATTTATTTATTTTTAACCCCTCCAGCGCTATTTTACTATGCATTCTGTATTCAGAATGCTATTATTTTCCCTTATAACCATGTTATAAGGGAAAATAATTATGATCGGGTCTCCATCCCGATCGTCTCCTAGCAACCGTGCGTGAAAATCGCACCACATCCGCACTTGTTTGCGGATGCTTGCAATTTTCACGCAACCACATTCATTTCTATGGGGCCTGCGTGACGTGAAAAACGCACAAAATAGAGCATGCTGCGATTTTCACACAACGCACAAGTGATGCGTGAAAATCACCGCTCATGTGAACAGCCCCATAGAAATAAATGGGTCGGGATTCAGTGCGGGTGCAATGCGTTCAACTCGCACATCGCATCCGCGCGGAATACTCGCCCGTGTGAAAGGGGCCTAAAGAGGTTGTCCTAATATGACCTCTTACCACCTATCCCCAGGAGAGGTGATAAGTGTCTGACTGGTTGGGTCCAACAGCTGGAATGCTCCCCGACTGAACGGAGTGGCAGTTCAGCATCCACATGGCGCTCCAGTCACACTCTGTAGGACTGCTGGAGATAGTTGAGCACTCTACTCAGCCATCTTCAGCAGTCACCTAGACTGTGAGTGGAGTGTCAGTGTCCCTACTTGACCATTGCTTCATTCACAAGTTGGACATGGGACCCCTGTTCTTGTGACCCCCACCAGTCGGACATTTATCACCTATCGACAGGGTGGCTGAGAAGTTAGCTTTCTGAGACAACATCTGAAACACATTATTGCTATTGATGGTGTAATTAGGTTTGACTTATGGAAGAAACCACATGTCAGCAAGCTTCTCGGCTGTCTGCTGATGGTGGAAGCGCCAGGTACCGCACTGTTCTATAATCTTTGAGCCGATTAATATAAAGCAGTCTGGTTGCTATGAATGCATTGAGCACTACTAGATTTTTCTAGATTTTAGCTACTTGGCACCTAGTAATGACCCAGCTCATTTGGGACTTTATATGATTGGTGGAGGTCCTACCACAGGAATCCTTATCGCAATCCTGGAGGGGGAACATAGATGAAAGTCTATTTTAGATACAGGAATACCAAAATGGGCACTCTTAACCACTTCCATACATAAAAGAGTTCAAGAGGGGCCTGGATGTATTTCTGGAGTGTAATAATATTACAGGTTAAAGTTACTACATTTCTGGAGAAGGGGCGTTCTAGTATAACATAGGTCTGTCATGAGAAAACCCGGTTCATTTGTGAAGTGCAAATATGACTAGGTCTCTGATCATTTGGAATCCATTGGGTCTGATAAAATCATTCTCACCTCTGAATGAACTGAAGACTGTTTTGCAAAGTTTGTACTTGAATAGTTAAAGGGAGTCTGTCACCTACCTGACCGGTTTCAAACAGGTGACATTGTTCAGTGGGGCACAAAGACATGACACAGATGTTACCTGTGTTTAGTTCTTCAGATGCTTCAAATCGCCCAAAAAGTAGTTTTTATCATATGCTAATGAGCCCTCGCAAAGTGCCGAGGGGAGGAGAGTTTTCTGAAAGTGCCCAAGTTCCCCCGCCTCACTCGCGCCTAACTCCGCCCCTCAGTAAGCTCAGGCCAGCCCTGTGGCTCTGTGACATCATATTTCCCTATAGGCTGTTCGCGCATCACTGCTGGGCCCAGGCATGCGCAGTGTTCTGCCCACTGTGGTCCGAGGCACAGAAATATGCAGTATGCCTTCGCCAATTTCACGCCAGTAACAGGTGCATGCGCACTCCATATCCCTGTCCCTCTGCCCACAGTGGGCAGAACACTGCGCATGCCTGGGCCCGGCAGTGATGCGCGAACAGCCTGTAGGGAAATATGATGTCAGAGAGCCACAGGGCCAGCCAGAGCTTACTGAGGGGCGGAGTTAGACGCGAGTGAGGCGGGGGAACTTGGGCACTTTCAGAAAACTCTCCGCCCCTAGCATATGATAAAAACGACTTTTTGGGCGATTTGAAACATCTGAAGAACTAAACACGGGTAGCATCTATGTCATGTCTTTGTTCCCCACTGAACAATGTCACCTGTTTGAAACCGGTCAGGTAGGTGACAGACTCCCTTTAAACTGTGTCCTTGTTATTTGTCTTAAAGGGGCTGTCCAAGTTATTTTTTGGTTCTTTGTTTCTAACTAATCAAATGTAACAGCTTTACCGTGCACTTACTGCATCTGCAGTTGCTGCTTTCTCAGATTTCACTGATGCTCACATGACCTGTGATGCCGGCTTCTCTCCCTGCTCTGATGATGTTTGGTGCACAAGCCTGAGAGCAGATATGTGTCTGTACACCAGATGTCACTGTGTTGACCACACTGCCCTGCACTGCAGTCTGCTCTCTCCCTGGATTCTGTAGGAAAAACTTTAACCCCTTCAGCAGCAGAGGGCTGAAGGCTTTATTGAGTAGCTGCAGGCAGTGAGGAGACAAATGCTGGGCACAGGAGCTGACAGACTAGAGGAGTTCTGCAGAGCATTGCACGAGCACAGGTAGGGAGAAGATCCTGTGTGTATCAGCAGTGTCATTATACAGCTGGGACTTGTAGTCCTACACATACAACATGCTGCAGAGTCTCCCAGCAGGCAGACATGTCACTCAGGGCAGCTCTTGTATTCACTCCCTTAGCAGTGCAGGAGGAGGGGCAGAGATAGTTTTTATTGCATGTAAACAAAGGGCCAGAAGAGAACCAGGGAAATGAGGAAATAGAATTTTTTTGCCTAAAACTTGCTTAGCTTAGTTATATATCGCTGCCCATCAGATTTACTGTGCTATATATATTTTTTTTTTCCGAACTCGGACAACGCCTTTAACTGTTTATTTGAGACCTTGTATATTTCTGTCGGATGAAATCTGGTGGGGAAATGTTTGTGGAAGGCTGTGTTCATTTTATCTGATAAACTGAGCAAAGACAGTCGGCAGTCTGTACCAGGCATTGTCTTATTTATTAGAGGACTTGGTTGTAAATGTGTGTACAATAGAGTTGGCGTTGTCTGCAGAGTTTGTCTAGGGATTCTGGTTTATTGCGGATCTGAGAATTGGCCACTCCAAGACCCGAAATAGTAAGGCTACTTTCACACTGGCGTTTTGGCTTTCCGTTTGTGAGATCCGTTCAGGGCTCTCACAAGCGGTCCAAAACGGATCAGTTTGAATTCTAATGCATTCTGAATGGAAAAGGATCCGCTCAGAATGCATCAGTTTGCCTCCGTTGCATCTCCATTCCGCTTTGGAGGCGGACACCGAAACGCTGCTTGCAGCATTTTGGTGTCCGTCTGACGAAACTGAGCCAAACGGAAAGTCAATGGAGGACGGATCCGTTTTCTGTTGTGCCAGATGGTGTCATAGAAAACGGATCTGTCCCCATTGACTTACATTGTGTGACAGGACGGATCCGTTTTCTATGACACAATCTGGCACAACAGAAAACTGATCCGTCCTCCATTGACTTTCAATGGAGTTCATGACGGATCCGTCTTGGCTATGTTAAAGATAATACAAACGGATCCGTTCTGAACGGATGCAGACGGTTGTATTATCTGAACGGATCAGTCAGTGCAGATCCATGACGGATCCGCACCGAACGCGAGTGTGGAGGTAGCCTAACAGAAAAGCAAGATATGCACAGTGACCATTGTGGATTGCATAATCTAGGAACATTCCATTAGGGGGTGAAGCTCTTTGGTTAAAACAGTATAAAAGCTAGACTGTCTCAGTTAAAATGTTGGAGTTCATTTATGAGGGAAGGAGGCGCCCCCGTGTGGAGAAACGTTGTTCCCAGTCGAGTCTCTGATGTTTTTGTCTGAAACCGGCTCCTCAGCTGATGTGTACTGCTGTCAGATGATGCTAACTCAATTGGTGGTGTCCATGGGGTGTCAAAGCAGCAACAGGGGCAGTGATGGGGGAGTGTCTATGTAATCAGCTGGGTGGGAGGAGCTATAACCTAGCTGGGTGTGGTTAGGAGCAGTGGTAGGGGTGTGTCTATGTAATCAGCTGGGTGGGAGGAGCTATAACCTAGCTGGGTGTTAAGAGCTGGGTGTTAAGAGCAGTGATAGGACAGTGTCTATGTAACTAGCTAATGGGAGGAGCTATAATCTAGCTGGGTGTTGTAAGGATCAGTGATAGGACAGTGTCTATGTAATCAGCTGGGTGGGAGGAGTTATAACCTAGCTGGGTGTGGTTAGGAGCAGTGATAGGGGTGTCTATGTAATCAGCTGGGTGGGAGGAGCTATAACCTAGCTGGGTGTGGTTACTAGCAGTGATAGGGGTGTGTATGTAATCAGCTGGATGGGAGGAGCTATAACCTAGCTGGGTGTGGTTAGGAGCAGTGATAGGGGTGTGTATGTAATCAGCTGGATGGGAGGAGCTATAACCTAGCTGGGTGTGGTTAGGAGCAGTGATAGGGGTGTGTATGTAATCAGCTGGATGGGAGGAGCTATAACCTAGCTGGGTGTGGTTAGGAGCAGTGATAGGGGTGTGTATGTAATCAGCTGGGTGGGAGGAGCTATAATCTAGCTGGGTGTGGTTAGGATCAGTGATAGGGGTGTGTATGTAATCAGCTGGGTAGGAGGAGCTATAACCTAGCTGGGTGTTAAGAGCAGTGATAGGACAGTGTCTATGTAACTAGCTAATGGGAGGAGCTATAATCTAGCTGGGTGTTGTAAGGATCAGTGATAGGACAGTGTCTATGTAAGGAGCTGGGTGGGAGGAGTTATAACCTTGCTGGGTGTTAGGTGCAGTGATAGGGGTGTGTCTATGTAACTAGCTGGTGGGAGGGGCTATAAACTAGCTGAGTGTTAGGGGCAGTGATAGGGGTGTGTCTATGTAAATAGCTGGGTGTTCGGGGCAGTGATAAGACAGTGTCTATGTCAGTGTTTCCCAACCAGTGTGCCTCCAGCTGTTGCAAAACTACAACTCCCAGCATGCCCGCACAGCCAAAGGCTGGGAGTTGTAGTTTTGCAACAGCTGGAGGCACAATGGTTGGGAAACACTGGTCTATGTAAATAGCTGGGTGTTAGGGGCAGTGATAAGACGGTGTCAATGTAACTAGCTGGGTGGGAGGAGCTATAAACTAGCTGGACATTGTTAGGGGCGGTGCTGGAGCTGTGGTAGAGAAAGGAGAAGTGCATCATGGGTTTGGTTGAATACAGGAACAGGAGGTGCTGTGTACATGATATAAACCAGAGAGATCTGTTTACATGGTGAAAATGGGGGGGGGGGGGGGTTCCAAATATATTTAAAATAAAATGTATGGGGAAGATAAACATGAAGTAAGCTAACTGCATGACCATATCTGTTAAAAACCATAGTAATCCCGTTAAGCCACTTTAATCATATTGAAATGTATTAAGATTCTGAATGCACACATTGTATATTGTAACTGCAAAGTCACTGGACTCTGAATGGAAAAATTGCTATTCAAATCCTCTCCGATTGGCATTTACAAATTAGTTAATTTGCATTGACACAAACAGCAAGCTCTTCACAATGAAAGCGTAGCGCCGTATGAACGCAGCATGTCTTCCTGCTATCTTTTATGTATTCATTTCCAATGTACTTTAGAAGGTTGCATAGAGGGAGATTAATAATATATTGTTTCATTTATAGCATAACACTGGCAGCTACCTACGGCCAAAGCAAAGGCAGCAACATTAGTTTGTCATGATGAATTACTGCATCTTTTATATCGTTAAAGTTTAACTGTCATTTTTATTTATTTTTGTAATGTATAGGGGCAGTGATATTGACCATTTTTGTAATATACTTTAATTACTGAAATAGTACCTATTTATTAAAAAATTAATTAAAAATCTAAAGTGGCCCATTCTGAGCCTTAGCAGCGCTGCTCTGTCCTCTGTTTACATAACACGGTCAGTGTTGAGCGAGTCTCCACAGTTATGTAAACCGAAGACAGAGGATCGCTGCTAAGGCTCAGAATGGGCCACTTTAGAGCTATTTTTCTAGTAGAAATGTACGATTTCAGTAATTAAAGTATATTACAAAAATGGTCATTACCCCTGCCCCTACACATTCCAAAACAAAACAAAAAAGAATGACAGGTACACTTTAAGGAATGTGTATAGTTGAAGTCATACGGTAGCCACATTTATTAAAACTCACATTCCCTCCCTTAGGTCAGTTGGGATCTCGACTATATTTGAAGAATGGCAATGATTTATTTCTGCTTTTATGTCTGTTATCACATTCCCAGTAGCTCAGAAGTTTACATATATACAAGATTAGTATTTGGTAGCATTGCCTTTAAATTGTCTAACTTGGGTCAAATGTTTTGACCAGCCTTCCTCAAGCTTCACTCAATAACTGATTGGAATTGACCCGTTCATCAGTCAGCTTGGTGGGCCTTGTTGCTCTCACACGCTATTACAGTTCTGCCCATAAGGCTACTTTCACACTCGCGTTCGGTGCGGATCCGTCATGGACCTGCACAGACGGATCCGTTCAGATAATACAACCGTCTGCATCCATTCAGAACGGATCCGTTTGTATTATCTTTAACATAGCCAAGACGGATCCGTCTTAATCACCATTAAAAGTCAATGTAGGACGGATCCGTTTGGCTCAGTTTTATCAGACTGACACCAAAACGCTGCAAGCAGCGTTTTGTTGTCCGTCTTCAAAGCGGACTAGAGACTGAACTGATGCATTCTGAGCGGATCCTTTTCCATTCAGAATATATTAGGGCAAAACTGATCCGTTTTGGACCGCTTGTGAGAGCCCTGAACGGATCTCACAAACGGAAAGCCAAAACGAGTGTGTGAAAGTAGCCTAAGTTTTCTACAGGATTGGGCTCAGAGCTTTGTGATGGCCACTTTGTTTTCCTTAAAGGGGGTGTCTTATTTCCCAAAGGGCATTTATCATGTAGAGAAAGTTAATACAAGGCACTTAGGCTACTTTTACACTAGCGTTATAATTTTCCGGTATTGAGATCCGTCATAGGGTCTCAATACCAGAATAAAACGCTTCCGTTTGGTCCCCATTCATTGTCAATGGGGACAAAACGTAACTGAACAGAACGGAATGCTCCCAAATGCATTCTGTTCCATTCTCATACCGAAGAGAAAACCGCAGCATGCTGTGGTTTGCTTTTCGTCCTGGGATGTGGAGCAAGACGGATCCGTCATGACCCACAATGCAAGTCAATGGGGACAGATCCGTTTTCTCTGACACAAAAGAAAACGGATCCATCCCCCACTGACTTTCAATGGAGTTCATGACGGATTCGTCTTGGCTATGTTAAAGATAATACAACCAGATCCGTTCATAACGGATGCAGATGGTTGTATTACCAGTAAAGAGTTTCTGCTGAACCCTATCGAATCCAGTAAAAACGCTAGTGTGAAAGTAGCCTTACTAATGTATTGTGATTGTCCATATTGCCTCCTTTACTGGCTGGATTAATTTTTCCATTACATTATACACTGCTCATTTCCATGGTTATGACCACCCTGCAATCCAGCAGTGGTGGTCATGCTTGGTCAGTGTAGGAAAAATGACCAGCCTGTGCGCATCCCCGTGCTGCTAACCATCTGAGAGGCCAACGTCTTTTCCTATAGTGTGCAAGCACGACCACCGCTGGTGGATTGCAGGGTGGTCATAACCATGGATACAAGCAGTGGATATTGTGATGGAAAAATGAATCCAGCCAGCAAAGGAGGCAATATGGACAATCACAATACATTAGTAAGCGGCTTGTATTAACTTTATCTACATGATAAATGCCACTTGCTGAGGGGAGACAACATCTTTAAGCCATTTTGCCACAGTTGCCAAGTATGCTTGGCATTATTGTCCATTTGGAGGACCCAGGCCTAAAAGGTCGGCCTTAAAATAGTGCCACAGGTACAACTCTAGTTTACCTAAATGTCAGCCTATCAGAAACTACTACAGACACAGCACCATTTTCTGAAGTTTGCCAAGCTATTTAAAGGCACAGTCAACTAGGCATATGTAAACTTCTGATCCACCGGGAATGTGACGAAAGAAATAACTAAATCATTGTCTGACATTTCACATTCTTGAAATATAGAGATGATCACAACTAACCCAAGAGAGGGAACGTGTACTAGGGTTGTCAGCAATTGTGAAAAACCCAGTTTAATGAATGGCCAAGGTGTATACAAACTTATGACAACCAACTTTTTGTTGCTTTAACCCTCGAAACCTACAGTCCCTGACAAAAGTCTTGTCGCTTCTCTATTTTGTAGAAACTCCTGCTATTAACCTGACTTTTAATTAATCAATTGGTGTTAGAAATGGCTGATATGAAAAGCTAAAGCCCTCCCAAATGATGTTTAATGCACTGAAATAAATTAGTTTCACTGAAAAAAGATTTATCATTTAATCAAGACAGAAAGGTCAAATTTTGGCAAGACAAAAGTTTTGTCGCCTATACAGAAATTGAACAACTTTACTGCAAATCCAAAAATATGTCAGCAAATTAAGTAGTGGTGCTGTGAGATCCAAATTTAATATCTTGTATGACTTCCATGAGCTTGAAGGACAGCAGCCATGCGGTTTGGCAAGGATTCATACAATTTATTGATGAAGTCATCAGGAATAGCAAAGAAAATAGTCTTGCATGCCTCCCAGTGTTCATCAATATTCTTTGGTTTCGTCTTCCATGCTTCCTCTTTCATCCTACACCACATATGCTCAATGATGTTCATGTCTGGTGACTGGGCTGGCCAATCCTGGAGCATCTTGATCTTCTTCGCCTTAAGGAACTTTGATGTGGAGATGGAAGTATGCGATGGAGCACCATCCTGCTGCAGAATTTGGCCTTTTTTATGGTTGGGAATATAAGAGGTAGCTAAGATTTCTTGGTATTTTAGACTATTGATGTTGCCTTCCACCCTGCAGATCCCTTGCACACCCCCATACTGGATGTAACCCCAGACCATGATTTTGCCTCCACCAAACTTCACTGTTTTCTGGGTAAATCTCAGCTCCATGCGGGTTCCAGTAGGTCTCCTGCAATATTTGCGGCAACTGTGGTGTAATTCAACAGAAGATTCATCTGAAAAATCCACCTTCTGCCACTTTTCCAGCGTCCATCCTTTTAGCAGGCTGTGGCCCTTGGCAAATGCCACACGGTTTTTCAATTGTCTTTTGTTTAGTGCTGGCTTATGGGCACTGATTCGACCATGGAGGCCATTTCGAGACAGAATCCGACAAACTGTTCTGGTTGACACAGGGACTTCAGGTGACCAGGTCGTGGAGCTCTGCTGCAGTGGAAAATGGGCTGGCCTTGGATTTTCGAGCCAACAAACGGTCCTCTCGAGCAGTTGTCTTGCGGGGTCGGCCTGACCTGGCCTTGTCCAAAACGTCTCCAGTCTCTTCAAATCTTTTTTTTATCCTCTGAACTTGACGCTGAGACACATTGAAGGTGTCTGCCACATCAGCAGTGGATCTGGTCTTCAGCCTCTTGATAATCAACACTTTAGTCTCCGGGTGAATCTTAGGCATGTTTGCAGAGGTCTAGTTGCAGTTGATGTGAAGGTCTAGTGTACTGGGGTTCTTTTTATACACACCTGAGACCTAATTGATCCATTATTAGTCACAGGTGAAGCTCATATGACAAGGCGACAACACTTATGTCTTGGCAAAAATTGACTCAATGGGCTTTACCAAGCTGTGAATATTAGAATACTTTTTGTCAGTTTTGTTTTGCACTGAAACATTATTACAAAAGCTGTTGGGCTTAAAATGACCCATTTCTTGTAACAAAATCTTGATTAGAAATATATTTTAGCGGCACTTCAGGTCAATTTGTACACAAGCGACAAGACTTTTGTCAGGGACTGTAGTTACATTACGTTATCCCCTATCGACAGGATAGGAGATAACTATTAGATTGGTGGGGGGTCCTACTGCTGGGACCACCCGGCCGACCAAACAGCACTTGACCCAGCAGTGATGTGTTGCTTGATTCAGGGCTCGTCTTTGGCAATGGTACATGTGATCCAGAGATTGTTTTTCCCTTTGGCATAGCCATTTGAGAAAGTTTTTTAAGCAGGACAAGTTGCATTTTCTAATGCCACCATTTTGTGGTAGCTCAAATGTGTTGTATAACTTAAAAAAAAAAAATTGGGTGGGGCGGGCAGACTGTGTGAAAAATATGCAATTCCCCCGTTGTTTTATGGTTTAGTTTTTATGGTGTTCATTGAAAAGTAAATGTGACTTATTTACTTTACTCTGGATCTGATCCGTGGGTTCCGACACCCGGGATCCCCGACAATCAGCTGTTTAGGAAGGCTACTGTTAGCTCCGCAGCCAGTAATGTCATGTTCGTTGGTCACATGGCCTAGGCATAGCTCAGCACCATTCAAGTGAATAGG
This sequence comes from Bufo bufo, assembly GCF_905171765.1. Taxonomy (NCBI): domain Eukaryota; kingdom Metazoa; phylum Chordata; class Amphibia; order Anura; family Bufonidae; genus Bufo; species Bufo bufo. The sequence goes on along the minus strand of NC_053395.1, from coordinate 70,572,152 downwards.
GCTGAGCTGTGATACCAAGCACAGCCGCTATACCAGGGATCAGCAACCTTCGGCACTCCAGCTGCTCTGAAACTATAACTTCCAGCATGCAAACCTGCTTGGCTGCTATTATAACTCCCATAGAAGTGAGTGAAGCACTCTGGGAGTTGTAGTCTCCAAAACAGCTGGAGTGCCGGAGGTTGCTGATCCCTGTGCTTGGTGAGCATGGAGAAGGCCACGACACTCACAGGAGCTCTGGTGCCTTCTCAAACAGCTGATAGGTGGGCTTCCCAGTTGTCGGCTGTACAGTAGGTCATCAAACAGTGTTGGGAAAAACCCTTTAATAAATTACGGTAAGTTGTTAAGGAAGTGGTGATACCAATAATTTTTACCTTTTTTATTATATGTAAAATGGAAAAAGCTTTTTCAAAAAATATTTTGAAAAACTCTAAGGCCCCTTGCAGACGAGCGTGTCCAGATGCGTCCCGGTGCATTGCGGCAAACCCGCGCGAGTAGGTACGCAATTGCTGAATACGCAAAAAAATGAATGTGGTACCCAGACCCGAACTTCTTCACAGAAGTTCAGGTTTGAGTTCAAGGTTGTGTAGATTGTATTATTTTCCCTTATAACATAGTTATAAGGAAAAATAATAGCATTCTGTATTCAGACTGCATAGTACAGTAGGGCTGGAGGGGTTAAAAAAATAAAAAAATTATTAACTCACCTTAATCCACTTGTTCGTGCAGCCGGCATCTCTTCTGTCTTCTTTTGTGAGGAATAGGACCTTTGATGACATCACCACGCTCATCACATGGTCCGTCACATGATCTTTTACTATGGTGATGGATCATGTGACGGACCATCTGGTGAACGTAGTGACGTCATCAAAGGTCCTATTCCTTACAAAAGAAGACAGAAGAGATTCCGGCTGCGCGAACAAGTGGATTAAGGTGAGTTAAATTTTTTTATTTTTTTTTTAACCCCTCCAGACCTATTGTACTATGCATTCTGTATTCAGAATGCTATTATTTTCCCTTATAACCATGTTATAAGGGAAAATAATAATGATCGGGTCCCCATCCCGATCGTCACCTAGCAACCGTGCGTGAAAATCGCACCGCATCCGCACTTGCTTGTGGATGCTTTCGATTTTCACGCAACCCCATTCATTTCTATGGGGCCTGTGTTACGTGAAAAACTATACACGGTTAATTTAAATTATGGAACCATGTAGACACATAGCTTTGCATTCGAGCTGTAGACAGAAAACATTAGGAGATTTTTAATGAATACCATTTGCAGATAGGAGTAACTAAGAAAAGACAGAGCAAAAATATTTTAAATGGAAACTTTTTGTTTTAAAAGAATTTGAATCTATTGTAGTGCAATAGTTCAAGCGAAGACAAGGAAGCACTGCAACCTCTTCGTACAGGAGATTGACGGGGTTTCCAGGAGTCGGATTATCTCATATTAATTATCTATCCTGAAGATAGGCCATCAATACGAAAATCCTGGAAAATCACCTTGTGTTTTACTGTTTCAAGCCAGTGCTCCATTCACATCTACACTGTTCAGTACTTTTGTACAATGTTCTCCATGCTTCTGAGTGTATGGGAGAATGATCAGGGAGCTGGATCTCTTCTTCTATGTGTATGTGTGTAAGACATCATAGTAGATGGTCTACAACCCTCTTGGAGCTGAGCTCAGGTTAAACTTGACAGTTGCAGGTGGAGCCTATAGAGGAGTAAAACTAGTGATAAATGCAGATATGTCATATAATGTTCAGATGTAGTGTTTGTTATCCCTCATGTATTTCTATGTGAAAAGTAATCTGAAGTGACGGGTATGATTTAACTATACGATTGAATTTAGGCTACTTTCTGATATTGAGATCTGTCATAGGATCTCAATAGTGGAGGAAAACGCTTCAGTTTTGTCCCCATTCATTGTCAATGGGGACAAAACTGAACGAAACAGAGTACATCAGAATGCATTCCGTTCCATTTGTTTGCATCCCCATCGCGGACAGAAAAATGCTGCAAGCGATGGGGTGCGGAGCAAGACTGATCCGTCATGACACACAATGTAAGTCAATGGTGCCAGATCCGTTTTCTCAGACACAAAAGAAAACGGATCCATCCCCTATTGACTTACAATGATTTTAGTGACTGATCCGTCATGACATTTTTAGAGATAATACAACGGGATCCGTTCATAACAGATGCAGACGGTTGTATTATCATGACAGAAGCGTTTTTGCTGATCCATGATGGATCCAGCAAAAAGGCAGATGAAAGTAGCCTTACTTGGTAACATGCACACTTTCCATGCCAGCTAAATCTTTGTAAGACTGTATTAACACAAGCGGTATGGCCTCTGTATATAATGGTTACAGACACTTCATGTGATGGAGACAAACAGTCACTGATAGACCCCATTGACTTAGAACCCCAACAATCTCCATGTTTCCTCCATTTTGTCTGGAAAAATAGCCATGAATACTGCTACCCAGACTAATGGAAGCCTGCGATGCAGGTGTGAACAGATCCTAAAACAAATCTGATTAAGGCCTCCTGCACACGACCGTTGCGTGCACCCGTGGCCGTTGTGCCGTTTTCCGTTTTTTTTTTCGCGGACCCATTGACTTTCAATGGGTCAGTGGAAAAATCGGAAAATGCACCGTTTTGCAGCCGCATCCGTGATACGTGTTTCCTATCCGTCAAAAAAATATGACCTGTCCTATTTTTTTGACGGACAATGGATCACGGACCCATTCAAGTCAATGGGTCCGTGAAAAAACACGGATGCACACAAGATTGGCATCCGCGTTCGTGATCCGTAGGTTACTTTCATACAGACGGATCCGAAGATCCGTCTGCATAAAAGCTTTTTCAGAAATGAGTTTTCACTTCGTGAAAACTCATATCCGACAGTATATTCTAACACAGAGGCATTCCCATAGTGATGGGGACGCTTCTAGTTAGAATATACTACGAACTCTGTACATGACTGCCCCCTGCTGCCTGGCAGCACCCGATCTCTTACAGGGGGCTGTGATCCGCACAATTAACCCCTCAGGTGCTGCACCTGAGGGGTTAATTGTGCATATCATAGCCCTCTATAAGAGATCAGGGGCTGACAGGCAGCAGGGGGCAGACCCCCCTCCCTCCCCAGTTTTAATTTCATTGGTGGCCAGTGCGGCCCCCCCTCCCTCCCTCTATTGTAATATCATTGGTGGCCAGTGTGCGGCCTCCCCCGGCCCCCCCTCCCTCTTTTTATTGTATTATCATTGGTGGCCAGTGCGGCCCCCCCTCCCTCCCTCTATTGTAATATCATTGGTGGCCAGTGTGCGGCCCCCCCCCTCCCTCTATTGTATTATCATTGGTGGCCAGTGTGCGGCCCCCCCCTCTATTGTGTTAATATCATTGGTGGCCAGTGTGCGGCCTCCGCTCCCCCCCCCCTGATCATTGGTGGCAGCGGAGAGTTCCGATCGGAGTCCCAGTTTAATCGCTGGGGCTCCGATTGGTAACCATGGCAACCAGGACGCTACTGCAGGCCTGGTTGCCATGGTTACTTAGCAATATTACAATATTAGAAGCATCATACTTACCTGCTGCGCTGTCTGTGACCGGCCGGGAGCTCCTCCTACTGGTAAGTGACAGATCATTAAGCAATGCGCCGCACAGACCTGTCACTTACCAGTAGGAGGAGCTCCCGGCCGGACACAGACAGCGCAGCAGGTAAGTATGATGCTTCTAATATTGTAATATTGCTAAGTAACCATGGCAACCAGGCCTGCAATAGCGTCCTGGTTGCCATGGTTACCGATCGGAGCTCCAGCGATTAAACTGGGACTCCGATCGGAACTTTCCGCTGCCACCAATGATGGGGGGGGGGAGGAAGGGAGGCCGCACACTGGCCACCAATGATATTAACACAATAGAGGGGGGGCTGGGGGGGCCGCACACTGGCCACCAATGATAATACAATAGAGGGAGGGAGGGGGGGCCGGGGGAGGCCGCACACTGGCCACCAATGATATTACATTAGAGGGAGGGGGGGGGGGCCGCACACTGGCCACCAATGATAATACAATAGAGGGAGGGAGGGGGGGCCTGGGGAGGCCGCACACTGGCCACCAATGATATTACAATAGAGGGAGGGAGGGGGGACTGCACACTGGCCACCAATGATAATACAATAGAGGGAGGGGGGGGGCCGGGGGAGGCCGCACACTGGCCACCAATGATAATACAATAGAGGGAGGGGGGGCGGGGGGCCGCACTGGCCGGGTCTGCCCCCTCCTGCCTGGCAGCCCCTGTTCTCTTACAGGGGGCTAAGATACGCACAATTAACCCCTCAGGTGTGGCACCTGAGGGGTTAATTGTGCGGATCACAGCCCCCTGTAAGAAATCGGGTGCTGCCAGGCAGCAGGGGGCATTCATGTACCCAGTTCGTAGTATATTCTAACTAGAAGCGTCCCCATCACCATGGGAACGCCTCTGTGTTAGAATATACTGTCGGATATGAGTTTCACGATGTAACTCAAATCCGATGGTATATTCTAACATAGAGGCGTTCCCATGGTGATGGGGACGCTTCAAGTTAAAATATACCATCGGATTGGAGAAAACTCCCATCCTATGGTATATTAAGTCCTGACTTTACATTGAAAGTCAATGGGGGACGGATCCATTTGCAATTGCACCATATTGTGTCAACGTCAAACGGATCCGGATCCGTCCCCATTGACTTGCATTGTACGTCACGACGGATCCGTTTGGCTCCGCACGGCCAGGCGGACACCAAAACGACCTTTTTTTCATGTCCGTGGATCCTCCAAAAATCAAGGAAGACCCACGGACGAAAAAACGGTCACGAATCACGGAAAAACGAAACCCGTTTTTGCGGACCGCAAAAAAAAACCGGTCGTGTGCAGGAGGCCTAACACAAACTGCATGGACCTTTTCCCTTCTTTGTTGTCAGCACAAGAAAGGAGAAATGAGGCATGGCAGAATATTTCTCTGCTCCTACTGCTGTATCCACGTCCGTTCCGTCATTTTTCACAGTTTAGCGAAGGTCCCATTCATTACTATGGAGCTGTGAAAAAAAAACTGACAGTCCTCTGTTTTTTCTCTGCGTCCGTGATCCATGATTCCAGTCCGTCAAAAAAATATAACCTGTCCTATTCTTTGGATAATTGAATGGAGTGGCTCACTATTGCTAGTGGGTGGTACGGTGCTACAAACTAAAAATCGAGGACGCCCTGCCTCAAAATATTGGATATAGTGGAAAATAATACTGAAGCGAGCACTCGCTCTATGGCAATACTCAGAATTTATTTTTTAAAATGTAAAGAGATAGTAATACAATCATAAAACACTCTGGTTAAACACTATAATATAATTAAAAGGTCGACCATATACCAAATACTGATGAGATTGGTACTAATTCATATAAGGGGCTTATTCAAGCATATAGGAGACTCAACCATGAGCAGTTGTACAGTGGTGTCCAAATACATAAGTGATAAAACAAGTGTGTGAATGAATAAGGTGATAACAATATTCCTAGTAATACAATGGTGATAAAATGATGTCCATATTAAACAATAGTGCTGACAATGTGAAAATTGTGATATATAACACGAAAAGAGGGCACCAAATAAAAAGCTGCGTGTGAATGCACGCTAATAAAGTTGTGTTGCTTCCTATAGCAACCGAAAACGTCCCGGACACTGTGTATTTCCTAAACCGCAACAAACAATATGGTCCGTTGTCTTTGCTCTGTTAGTAAAACTTCAACACAGTCTATGGTGTCCACAGTGATCTTACCTCTAACTAGAGGATGATCTTTCCTAAACAAAGAACAGTCTTACCTCCTGTGGAGGGACTCCTTGTTTTGCACGCTGAAAGAAAGCTGCTGGGGGGAGACTGCTATGCACGCCGCTGTGTCTTCACGGTCTGCAAGTTTCCAACAGTCCCGCTCAATCTCGCGATACTCCGAGTGGGACTGGTGTCCGATCCCGATGTTCACTCAGGTAGTGACAGCTGTTCAATCAGTCTTCAAGGTAACGGTTCTTTGGTTAATATTTCTCTTTATAGCATGGCCATGCATGGATCCTTTTGTGTGGAGGTATAAGCGGAGTGTCTGATCGCCCAGACGCGTTTCGGGATAATTCCAATCCCTTCCTCAGTGGTAAATCTTACACTCCTAACCTCCTCCTTTTTATACGTTCTTAAGTTATACATAAATCCCGGTTTCCATAATCCAGGATTGGAATTTTTTGGCCATTTCAGCCATGTTGCGGTTTTAATGCGTTTTTGTTGCGGTTTTGCCCTTATAGGTGCGTTTTTACTTGATTATTGTTCTCATGGTTCTGCTCAATCAGTAGACCCCGGTTAAAAGGTACATATATTTACTAATAGCTTAAAAAACTGTGTATAAAAATAAAATTGGATAAAAACAGCACAGAATAATAAAAATCAATAATTACTGTTAAAAATGAGTGCTAGACAGTGATGTTGTGTTGGATTGGAGATGGTCGGATCTGGACAGGGTCCCAAGCCAGAGGGGGGGTCCCAGCACCGATAAACGGTCAAGCTAGGGACCTCCCGTCGGGGATGGGGCCCTGCCCTTAAATGAAACCAAACAACTCCATATCAGAATTCAGTCCAAATGGTAATAGGGAACCGAATTCATAAATCTGCCTAGATTCTGCTCTAGACATCTTCTGAATAAAATCTCCTCCTCTCCAATGTTTTTCAATCCTCTCTAATCCAACAAATTTTAGGTTATCTGGATTACTATTATGTACGTCTTTGTAGTGCTTCGACAATGAATGTTTATCATACCCTTTCTTAATGTTCGAGATATGTTCCCTAATCCTTGTTTTTAAAGGGCATTTGGTCCGCCCTATATATTGACGGTTACAGGGGCATTGGATCAAATAAATAACCCCTGACGTATTACAAGAGATACAATCGTCTATTGTCCATTTGTATTTATTTTGGGTTGAGCCAATCTCTAGGGTTTTACGTGGTAAATTGTTGGATTTGCATCCTATGCACCTGCCGCATTTATAGAATCCTTTCATTTTCATAAAAGAACCTAATGTGTTGTCTTTTTGGATTCTATTTGGGACTGATGGGGCTACTTTTAAACCCAAATTTGGAGCTTTAGTAAAAGTAATTTTTGGTGTATGTGGTAGGAGGTGGCCTATAGTTTTATCATGTAGTAGGTGTGGCCAGTGAGACCTAATCATCCTTTGAATCTTTTTGTAATTAATGGTGAAAGGGAGCACAAGTCTGATGTCCAGAAAAGAAGAAGAAGAAGACGGATCCGCTAACTGCGGCTGTTGTTTCTCCTTAAAGAATTCCTGTCTGTCTAGTTGTCTCACATTGGTTAGGGCTTCATTAATTACTCCCATGGGATATTGTTTCTCCTCAAAGTGGGATTTCAATTTCATAGCTTCCTTCTCAAATTGCTCATCTTCCGTGCAGTTACGTTTAATCCGTCTGAACTGCCCGGTGGGAACGTTAATCAACCACCTTGGGAGGTGGCAACTGGAGAAAGGAATAAAATTGTTAGTCGCCGTAGGTTTCTGGAAAGTACTACATTTATATCTCCCGTCAAGGACTTCTATTGATAAGTCCAAATATTCTGTCTTGTTTTTAATATTTGAGGTGAAAATCAAGCCCTTATTATTTATATTCAATTCTTTCAAAAAAACTTCCAATGTGGTCATATCTTCTTTCCAAATAAAAATCACGTCATCAATATAGCGCCGCCATAGGACCAGGTCCCCCCCCAGCTTGGGATCAATGGTGGTCATTTCCCAATCCGCCAAAAATAAGTTAGCATAGCTGGGGGCGAACCTAGTACCCATGGCGGTGCCCTGCTGCTGCAGATAGTAATCTCCCTCAAAATAAAAATAATTGTGCTTCAAAATGTATTGTATAGCATTCAAAATAAAATCAATCTGAGTATCTTGTAGAGCAGCATCTGTAATCAATTGTCTTTGTATGGCATCTAGACCTTGTTGGTGGTCAATCACCGTATACAAGGACTGTATGTCTAATGTGCCCATAATCCAGTTAGGCTCCACCCTCAATTGCTCCAAGATCTCTATAATGTGAGTGGTGTCCTTCACATAAGATGGAGATTTCTTCACCAATGGTTGCAGGTGAGTATCAATATACTTGGACAAATTTGAGGTAATGGAGCCTATACCGGACACTATAGGACGTCCAGGGGGGTTCACTAGGTTTTTATGGATTTTGGGCAAACAATAGAAGGCAGGTAGCCTTCCCTGAGTGCCCAGTATAAAATCCAATTCTCGTTGGAGAAGGACCTTATTTTGTAATCCTTTTTGGCACAGTTCTCCCAATTCCTGTTTGAACTGTATCAATGGGTCCTTTAACAACTTCAGATAGGTGTTTGTATCAGTCAGTTGTCTCCAACACTCATCATTGTATTTCCCAGTGTCTAATATCACTGTGGCCCCCCCCCCTTGTCTGCTGGACGTATAGTAATTTCCTTGTTCTTTTGTAATTCCCTGATCGCAGAAATCTCCCTTGTGGACAAATTGTTTTTCTTGGTATTGTCTTTCATCTTTCTTAAATCCCCTTCCACGCATTTTTGGAAGGTGGCCATTTCTTTACTGATTTCGTTGCGTGGGTACATTTTTGACTTGTTCTTAAGAGTGGTATATTGGAACAAATTAGTCGGCTGACTCCTTGCTATTTCTAACGGATTTTTAAAAAAATGTTTCTTTAAGCAAATTTTCCTGATAAATTTCTGCACTCCTATGTACGTGGAGAATTTATCTGTTTTGGCAGTGGGAGCATATTTTAAACCCTTACTTAATAATGTGACTTGTGGTTCTGTAAGTGTAATCGAGCTGAGATTTACAATAACATTTTTGTTTGGTGTTAATGATGTTTCCTGTACCTCTTTTCTCCTTCTTTTGCTCCTCCTAGTTTTCCCTCTTCTGACGATTTGTAGTATTGGGATCTTTTGTTGTTTATTTGTTCCTCCTCTTGTCTGCCATAATATTTCCGAGGGGGGGGTGTGTGATAAAAGTTCTCCTCCCTCGGTATTTGATGTGGGGGATTTTTGTGCCTCAGGTTGTAATGGTGGGTGGGTGATTGTCGACGATAATAACCCGGTGATTCCTCTCTTTGTCTCATCCGGGTTTTGTGATGCGCAGGAGTATGATCTAAAAAATGGTGTTGTTCTGATAATAGGTCATACCTATTACTAGTTGGTATCGTATGGTGTATTTCCCTATTATCTTCCTGCCTCTCCATTAATTTGTCTTCATTCACATATGTCTGTTTTTTAGGTATGTCAGATTTATGTGCACTCCCTCCATATTTTATTCCCTGAGTCTCTGTATATTTCTTAGTTTTCTTATTTATTATATCTGCCTCTGTTTTATCTAACCCTTTGCAGATTCTATCCTGCCACATCGTATACTCATCATTTTTGGGAATTTTCTCTAGTTGCTCTCTTAATTTGTCTATTTTCTTATTCAAATCATCAAGTACTTCTGTTCTCCTTTTAACAATTAAATTCATTAAGGAAATAGACTGGGAGAACAGGAGACTGTTCCATTCGTTCTCAAAAGTCTCATTGAGGAGATCTTGTGCTGGAATTTTAATGATCTGCAGTCCTTTGGGTATTATCCCATGTTCAATATAATGTTGCAGCGATCTGATTTCCCAGAATTGCCTTAGCTGCTTCTGGAGCAGCCCTTCCAGTTCCCTAAAACTCATTGTTACAGATTTATCTCCTTCTATAGATATATGTTCATCAGACATGAATCTATAGGACTCTGCCTTAAGTTTCTTACTCTGAATGTGATGCCATAGATCCATCCTACAAGCAAAAGGAGCTCACAACCAAAAGGGCGTTTGAAAAATACAAATTGGATAATTGAATGGAGTGGCTCACTATTGCTAGTGGGTGGTACGGTGCTACAAACTAAAAATCGAGGACGCCCTGCCTCAAAATATTGGATATAGTGGAAAATAATACTGAAGCGAGCACTCGCTCTATGGCAATACTCAGAATTTATTTTTTAAAATGTAAAGAGATAGTAATACAATCATAAAACACTCTGGTTAAACACTATAATATAATTAAAAGGTCGACCATATACCAAATACTGATGAGATTGGTACTAATTCATATAAGGGGCTTATTCAAGCATATAGGAGACTCAACCATGAGCAGTTGTACAGTGGTGTCCAAATACATAAGTGATAAAACAAGTGTGTGAATGAATAAGGTGATAACAATATTCCTAGTAATACAATGGTGATAAAATGATGTCCATATTAAACAATAGTGCTGACAATGTGAAAATTGTGATATATAACACGAAAAGAGGGCACCAAATAAAAAGCTGCGTGTGAATGCACGCTAATAAAGTTGTGTTGCTTCCTATAGCAACCGAAAACGTCCCGGACACTGTGTATTTCCTAAACCGCAACAAACAATATGGTCCGTTGTCTGTGCTCTGTTAGTAAAACTTCAACACAGTCTATGGTGTCCACAGTGATCTTACCTCTAACTAGAGGATGATCTTTCCTAAACAAAGAACAGTCTTACCTCCTGTGGAGGGACTCCAGTCTCCCCCCAGCAGCTTTCTTTCAGCGTGCAAAACAAGGAGTCCCTCCACAGGAGGTAAGACTGTTCTTTGTTTAGGAAAGATCATCCTCTAGTTAGAGGTAAGATCACTGTGGACACCATAGACTGTCCTATTCTTGTCAGTGGAAAACGGAGGATGGACCCATTCAAGTCAATGGGTCCGTAAAAAAAAACGGATGCACAACTGGTATGTCATCCGTGTCATGGGTATGTTACGATGCAGGGTTCCTCTACCATCAGGGTGAATCCCTGTAATTAGGGGTATCTAGGGTATATCAGGGAAAAGATGCCTCTCCCTCTATATCTCTTTGACCGTCTTGTTAGCACCATGCCAAACTCCATTTTGTTTTAAGTGTTCTTTTTGTAGGCCAATTTCAGTTTTTCCACATTGTTGATTTTTTTTTTGTTAGAGTGAATTAAAATTTACGTTTTATTTTCCATGTCTTCTGTGACTGATGTAGTAGATTGTTAACCAGTTAGGTGTACTGTATATAGTAGTACTCTCTGCAATTAGCTTTCTATTCACATGCTAATCAGAAGCTACATAGACCTTGCATACATTTATCAAAGTAGACTGTGAAGACGGCTCGCGCCACAAAAATAAGATTCAAGGTGACATTGGAAGAGGCTTTTTCGTTTACATAATATTATGGTTAGGATTTGCGAATTCTCAGGGATGGTTTCCGAGTTCAGTTTTTGAAGTCAAAGCCAGTAGTGGAATCAAAAAGAATACGCTGTCTTGTCCTTCATTTGATCTGTTCCTGGCTTTGACTTCACAAACTGTATTAAAAAAAAATGACATTTTGGGGAAAGCGTTCTCCGTTTTAACTTTGTCATTTTACTTTTTTTTTTTTTTTTAAATCTGTTCATGATCATGTATTCTCCCCAGTAAATAAATAAAACCTGACTCTACGTAATTCAGTCTAGTAGAGGTCTGTGGCCTCTTCTGCTGCTCAGCACAATGATGTCTTTTCTGTGACCATGCGTGGTTTCCAATTTCCTAATGTTATTCATTCCTCTGCTCAGATTTGTGCAAAAAAATATACTTAATACATTATATTGTACATTTCAGGTTATAACCACCCGGCCCTTATCAAAATTCTGCAACAACCACAAAACGTGGTAAGTATCATGTGACAGTATGTTCATTTTAACATTTAAGGCAATTTGTCATCAGAAAATGACCTGTTGTTTAAATTAAGTTTTTACATTAAACATACAGTATTTTTAAAGCACTTTGGTGTTTTGTTTTTTTCTAATTTTGCTTGTCACTGTCTATAAAAAAGCTTAAAGGGAACCTGTCACCAGTTTTATGGTGTCCTAAACTAAGGGCAACATAAATAAGTGACTGATTCTCTTAGCACAATGCTGGGTCACTTTCTTTAATTGACCCAGTCAATCTGCCAACATCTTGTATTGAAAAGCTCCAGCTGATAATGATGAGTCCTGAATATTCATGAGCTCCTGACTCTCCCCGCTTACCTGCTGCTGATTGACAGTTATTTTCCATATGAATCAGCAGCAGGTGGGCAGGGGAGTGGCTATAGCTGTTAATTAAATAAACTCTGGACTCAATGACATCACGCTGGACTCAAATCAGCTTATTAGCATGCGGCATGTGGCATCTTTGTGTGTATATTATGAGGTAATCAATGTAACATGCGGTCAAAAGACCAAAAAAATCCCTTTAGGGGTCTCTAACTGATACTAAAATATATCTTTATTCATTCATTGTTAAAATGAATAAGAACACCTAATGAAAGGTACCGCTATAGGGACACCGTGTGCTCCGACTTTTGAAAATTAATTTTTAGGGTGGTGGGAGGACACTGTTGCTTTTTCTGAGACACTTGCACGTTTCACTACTCACATTTTATTTTGGGGTAGATTTATTGATGATGTTTTGTTATTTTGGGAGGGCGAAAAGCAAGAGTTTATTGAGTTTGTAAATACATTGAATCAAAATGACATAGGGATGCATTTTACCTATGATATCTATCCAGATAAAATCTGCTTCTTGGATTTAATAATCCAAAAAGGAGAAATGGGCCATATTCTAACTGAGATCTATTGTAAACCGACCTAAACAAACAGTCTCCTCCACTGGTCAAGTTGGCATCCAACCACATTAAAGAACGGAATACCAGTGGCACAATACTTAAGAGCGAGGAGAAATTGCACTACTGAGGAGGCCTTTAAAAAAGAAGCGGATGAGCTTTTTAAACGATTTAGAGCGAGGGGGTATCCGCGGAAAAGCCTTTAAAGGGCATATAATCGCGCAAAAAACTTAAAAAGAGAGGAGTAGTTATCCCAAAAACGCAAAAATGACCCTACGCAGGACACCAAAAAGATAAGATGCATCGGAACCTATGATTGCAACCATCAACAAATAATGAGGATTTTGAGAAAACATTGGAAAATACTCACCAGTGATGGAGAACTGAAGACGGTATTATCACCATACCCCAGCGTCACATATAGAAGGGGACAGAACCTCAGGGACAAACTTCTCCATAGTTTTCTACCTACAAGAGAGACAAAAAAGTGAAAATTGGTTACAACCTAGTATTGTGGGTTCCTTCCCATGTGGCAATTGCACATTTTGTAAATATATTCCGAGAATAAAGAAATTTAAGAACCCAGTTGATGGACGTGAATATATAATTAGAGATTTCTTTAATTGCCGCAGTAGTGGCATTATTTACGTGGCGTCGTGCACCTGCCCAAAATTATATGTGGGCAAAACAACACAGGAACTCAGACGGAGAATATCAGGGCATATCAGTGCCATTAATACGGAAAAGGACACTTCACTTTATAGACATATCACGTATACTCATAGTAGAAATCTAGAAGTCCTAAAATTTTGGGGACTGGCTAAAATCAAATTGGGACCAAGAAGTGGCAATTTGGACCAGAAGCTTCTCCAGGAAGAAGCGAAATGGATCCATAGATTACGGACCCTTAGCCCTAAAGGCCTGAATGAGGGCTTTTCGTATACAGCCTTCATTTAACATGCCAACATTGTACTATTAAGAAAGTAATATAAATACATGATTCCATGAAAATTCATAATTGGGGATCATCTGGACCCTTGTATATTTGCAAAGAAATATATGCCTGCCCAGTAAATCCACAGTTTTGACTGATTCTATTGTTATAGTGTTATCATCTAAACTCCCTAAGGGTAACAGCAACATACTGTATAATGGAAAGAGGAATTTATATATTAATCACCCCGTAAGAAATAGGTTTGGCCGCATAAGTAGAACCAAAATAGAGGTGGTGCGTCTAAAATGACTTTAACAGTAGGGATACTGCTAGCAATACACTTATAGTTCCCTATCTATCCCCCCCCACCCCCCCAGAATAAACCGCATTACGTGACCCAGTAAAACTGTAGATCAAAATCATTGGAACATTCGGCTATTGACAGTAAAAAAGAAAAATTGGTGGACTAGTATGCGGAATGTCATGAATATAATATAGAGAGATTAGCCAGAAGTGACATGGATATAATGATCATGCTAGCTTGCTTACAGGAGGCCGTTATGTCTTGTTAGTCTAGTGTTATAGATAGAGAAGGACAACAAATCATCTGGAATTAGGGATTGAGAATCCTACCTAGGGTGACAGTGGAACGCACTAAGAGGAGGAGTTTGAGGACTGCCGAAATCGGAGGGGAGGAGATACTAACGTCGCAGAACCGGTGACGTATCTAAGAAAAGCGGGCGCACAGCATGTGAGTAATGGGACGCGCCGGTAACTGATAGGAAGGCGCACCTCCCACTGTGGAGAATAGTGTTATGACTGTGGTGAGCGGCTGGGCGGAGATTTGCAATGCATAAATAGTGGTCGATGCGAGCGCTAAGGACCCCACTTACCCTGACGAAGCCACACCAGTGGCGAAACATGTCGGGAGGGGCGCCATAGTGCAGTGTTAAGTTTTAGGCAGAACACAGTGAGAGAACTAGTTGGAGTAATAGGACCAGTTTCAGACCAGATAGCAACCGACAAATGGCAGGTTGTCAACATTAAATAAGCTTAGGCTTAGCTGACTAGGACTATGAGGCATAGTTAGGAGTTAAAGGGATTCTGTCACCAGTTTTCAACCCTGTCAGCTAAACATACGATTCCTAATGTGTGCTTATAAATGTGATCTGTGGGCTTATTTAGCTAAAAAACAGCTTTTACTAACCTGTCAGTCAAACAAATAAGGTGCCCAAGGGGATGTTAAGCGATGCCAGGTGCCGGCCGCACCTGCCGCCGTTCGTGTCCAGCGCCGCCTTTCCGGACTTCTGCGCCGCCTCCTAATCTTCTGTGCCGCCTCTCGCTCTCCCTCCCTCCCCCCTCCTCCTGCTGTAAGATCTCGCGCGTACAGGGGTTGAGCGAAGTGCCGGCGCATGCTCACTTCGCTGGAAGAAGCCAAATGGAGAAGTCCGCACGGGCGCATCAGGCAGAGCCTTACAGCAGAAGGGGAGGGGAGGGAGGGAGAGCGAGAGGCGGCACAGAGGATTAGGAGGCGGCGCAGAAGTCCGGAAAGGCGGCGCTGGACACGAACGGCGGCGGGTGCGGCCACCACCTGGCATCGCTTCACATCCCCTTGGGCACCTTATTTGTTTGACTGACAGGTTAGTAATAGCTGTTTTTTAGCTAAATAAGGCTACTTTCACACCTGCGTTCGGGTGTCCGCTTGTGAGCTCCGTTTGAAGGGGCTCACAAGCGGCCCCGAACGCATCCGTCCAGCCCTAATGCATTCTGAGTGGACGCGGATCCGCTCAGAATGCATCAGTCTGGCAGCGTTCAGCCTCTGCTCCGCTCAGCAAGCGGACCCCTGAACGCTGCTTGCAGCGTTCGGGTGTCCGCCTGGCCGTGCGGAGGCAAGCGGATCCGTCCAGACTTACAATGTAAGTCAATGGGGACGGATCCGTTTGAAGATGACACAATATGGCTCAATCTTCAAACGGATCCGTCCCCCATTGACTTTCAATGTAAAGTCTGGACGGATCCGTTCAGGCTACTTTCACACTTAGATTTTTTTCTAAGCTATAATGCAGACGGATCCGTTCTGAACGGATACAAACGTCTGCATTATAGGAGCGGATCCATCTGAGCAGACATCAGACGGACCCGCTCTGAACGGCAGTGTGAAAGTAGCCTAAGCCCACAGATGACATTTATAAGCCCACATTAGGAATCGTGATGAGGCCCTGAACGTCAGCATATGTTTAGCTGACAGGGGTAAAACCTGGTGACAGAATCCCTTTAACTGAATATAGGAGAGATCTCCAAACTCAGTTACTGTGTCGCAATCAACTGGCAACACACAGAACCAGTAATATAAGAGGGACAATATACAAGTTTTGACAATTGGTGAAAAAATATTGCCAGTTGTTGCAACAAGGTATAATCTCCTCCAAATCAGTGGCATACATACAGAGTGTGTTTGAACAGTTGAGACGATTGGCACACTGCATACAAGTGGCCACGTATCAGGAACACGGTGTACTGAGTGGTACAGCAAAATCACATAGAAAACTAAAATAATTAACTCTCATCTGGCCAATATCCTAGTGCTATGACAAGACCGTGAAAGCCCTTCATCTCTGGTTTAAACTGGATACACATGAGCACAGAAAACTGATCCCTTGCTCCAAGTACCTTCATGGGTGATTTACCATGATAGGTATACAGGTTCTTCTCAAAAAATTAGCATATTGTGATAAAGTTCATTATTTTCTGTAATGTACTGATAAACATTAGACTTTCATATATTTTAGATTCATTACACACAACTGAAGTAGTTCAAGCCTTTTCTTGTTTTAATATTGATGATTTTGGCATAAAGCTCATGAAAACCCAAAATTCCTATCTAAAAAAATTAGAATATCATGAAAAGGTTCTCTAAACGAGCTATTAACCTAATCATCTGAATCAACTAATTAACTCTAAACACCTGCAAAAGATTCCTGAGGCTTTTAAAAACTCCCAGCCTGGTTCATTACTCAAAACCGCAATCATGGGTAAGACTGCCGACCTGACTGCTGTCCAGAAGGCCATCATTGACACCCTCAAGCAAGAGGGTAAGACACAGAAAGAAATTTCTGAACGAATAGGCTGTTCCCAGAGTGCTGTATCAAGGCACCTCAGTGGGAAGTCTGTGGGAAGGAAAAAGTGTGGCAGAAAACGCTGCACAACGAGAAGAGGTGACCGGACCCTGAGGAACATTGTGGAGAAGGACCGATTCCAGACCTTGGGGGACCTGCGGAAGCAGTGGACTGAGTCTGGAGTAGAAACATCCAGAGCCACCGTGTACAGGCGTGTGCAGGAAATGGGCTACAGGTGTTGCATTCCCCAGGTCAAGCCACTTTTGAACCAGAAACAGCGGCAGAAGAGCCTGACCTGGGCTACAGAGAAGCAGCACTGGACTGTTGCTCAATGGTCCAAAGTACTTTTTTCGGATGAGAGCAAATTTTGCATGTCATTCGGAAATCAAGGTGCCAGAGTCTGGAGGAAGACTGGGGAGAGGGAATGCCAAAATGCCTGAAGTCCAGTGTCAAGTACCCACAGTCAGTGATGGTCTGGGGTGCCATGTCAGCTGCTGGTGTTGGTCCACTGTGTTTTATCAAGGGCAGGGTCAATGCAGCTAGCTATCAGGAGATTTTGGAGCACTTCATGCTTCCATCTGCTGAAAAGCTTTATGTTGATGAAGATTTCATTTTTCAGCACGACCTGGCACCTGCTCACAGTGCCAAACCACTGGTAAATGGTTTACTGACCATGGTATTACTGTGCTCAATTGGCCTGCCAACTCTCCTGACCTGAACCCCATAGAGAATCTGTGGGATATTGGGAAGAGAAAGTTGAGAGACGCAAGACCCAACACTCTGGATGAGCTTAAGGCCGCTATCGAAGCATCCTGGGCCTCCATAACACCTCAGCAGTGCCACAGGCTGATTGCCTCCATGCCACGAAGCATTGAAGCAGTCATTTCTGCGAAAGGATTCCCGACCAAGTATTGAGTGCATAACTGAACTTAATTATTTGAAGGTTGACTTTTTTTGTATTAAAAACACTTTTCTTTTATTGGTCGGGTGAAATATGCTAATTTTTTGAGATAGGAATTTTGGGTTTTCATGAGCTGTATGCCAAAATCATCAATATTAAAACAAGAAAAGGCTTGAACTACTTCAGTTGTGTGTAATGAATCTAAAATATATGAAAGTCTAATGTTTATCAGTACATTACAGAAAATAATGAACTTTATCACAATATGCTAATTTTTTGAGAAGAACCTGTATATATTAACAAACTTTGACTGTAACCACATCCCTGAGTTGTTGTTAGTAACAATCAATAGTGGATAGTCACATATATGAGAAGCTAATACATTCTACATCTCACTGAAATCTGAAAGTTTTAATATTAGGTGTTCCTTTATAGAATTAGTTAATCACGATTTTAACAATGATGGTTCCTATTAGGGCGTGTGATATGATTCAATATTATGAGGTAACCATCTGTCACACCAGTAAGTGAATCTAAGGTAATTTTTAGTAGTTAATGATTGTATATAATTAGTTAGATTATAAATAAATATCCAGATGACAGGTTCCCTTTAAATGATACTGGTTACCATGTCTAATAATATTCCAACAATTTCTGTTCTGTAGATATGACTGGTTAGCAGCCTTCTCATTATCATCATAGGCAAGATTACAATGAAAAATAATATCTATAGATGGATAAAACAGGATCCACCATTCACTATGAATAATGGACACAGCTCACATCCTCCCCCTCTCTGCACACTGACCTTTGCATAGTTTACAGAAAACCCTAGAAGCCAATGCCATTAAGCCACTAGATGGATACCTCTGCATGTACTTTCATAGTAGAAAGCTGTTCCATGCAGCTGAAAAACGTTATTTAATATACCAGACCAATGGTGACCAAAAGGACAGTCTATTTAAACGCCTCCTTACTTTGGTCATACAGTGACGAGGAACAGTAGGGTCAGGATCTCTGTTTTAGTGATTGGAGTGTGTCCCAGCAGTTGGGAGTAGGTGAAAAATGTCTATTGTAATACAACCAGTTTAAAGGTTCTTAAAGGTTCTTCTCTTGTATGCACAAGGTTTATCACAGTGTCTGATGATGGGTGATGAAGCCCGTGCACCTATAGACTGTCTAGTCCAAGCCTCTACCACCTATTTTCTGGCTTAATTTACAAAAAAAAAAAAAAAGAAGTGCCATAATTTTGGTGCATGTTTTGGCATGCAGATTTAAAGCGTTCCTGAGTTACAATGGCTGTGCTTCATTGTAGAATCATAACTATGCTTTCCATATTATTGCGTTTTACTTGCACAGCTAGATGCTGTACAGTATGTAGTGACCTCACTTCTGTTACTTCCCACTATGTTTGTTTTCTTCTAGGAGGCTTAGAAAGCTGATAAGAAGATCACACTTACAGCCACTCAGGAGCTTCTGTGCTCTTCAGAAGCTGTGTAGAAGCAGTTCTTCTATCAGGCTTAGGATCTCAGTGTGATCTATGTTTCTGTTACTAGGGATGGATCTTGCCTAACAACAAGCAGTGGTCTGCAAGTTAGGTGGAAGTGAGACCCCCTAGTGGCCATGACATTGCAGGTTTAAAGAGTACTTTTTACCACAAAATGCAATGCAATCTGAGAGCACTGTGTTATAGAGCAGGAGAAGCTGAGCAGATTGATATCTATACCGTATTTTTCGCCCTATAAGATGCACCGGCCCATAAGACGCAGGTTTTAGAGTAAGACAAATAAGAAATAAGTATTTTTCATTACACCTCAGGTCAGACCACCAATCAGACCCCCAATGTTAATCAGACCTCAGCTGACAGCCCCAATTAGACCCCCATTGTTAATAAGACCTCAGATCAGACCCCGATGCCTCATATCAGCCCCCAGCCATATCTGATTAGCCCCCAGCCATATGTGATTAGCCCCCGGTCATATATATAATCAGCCCCCGGTCATATATACAATCACCCCTCGGTCATATATACAATCACCCCTCGGTCATCTATACAATCAGCCCCCGGTCATATATACAATCAGCCCTCGGTCATATATACAATCAGCCCTCGATCATATATACAATCAGCCCCCGATCATATATACAATCAGCCCCCGGTCATATATACAATCAGCCCCCGGTCATATATACAATCAGCCCCCGGTCATATATACAATCAGCCCCCGGTCATATATACAATCAGCCCCCGGTCATATATACAATCAGCCCCCGGTCATATATACAATCAGCCCCCGGTCATATATACAATCAGCCCCCGGTCATATATACAATCACCCCTCGGTCATATAATCAGCCCCCCTCCCCCAGCCATTATTCAGCAGCCCCCAGCCTCAGATCACAAAATAAATAAACCACTTACCTCTCCTACTCCTGGACGCCGCTGCTTCTCTCCTCCAGCGCGATCCTCTTCCTCCTGCTGTTGGCTGTGCTGTGAACTGGCGCACACAGAGTGAGGTCACAGTGCGCCCTCACGCTGTGCGCAGCCACTGCACAGCCGACAGCCGAGGACCAGGAAGAAATTTGCATTACATCATTCTCTATTAAATTACATTGTGTGAAAATACAGTGACTCTTTAAGCCATGTCACTTTCCTCTAAACTCGCAACCTTTTTCCAATAAATCACTCTGTCAGACACTTAAAGGGGTACTCCTATCTGAGACAATGGGGCATATCACTAGGATATACCCCCATTGTCTGATAGGTGCAGGTCCCACCTCTGGAACTCGCACCTACACTGAGAACAGAGCGGGGAAGGTGGTGGCCGAAGGACCCACAAGTTTCCCTGGGTCTGGCCACCACCAAGTGCTCTCCCCATAGTACTGAATGGGAACGAACTGTGCTTGCGCGCCACCGCTTCCATTGTATTTCTATGGGGGCAGTGCTCTGCTATTTTCGGTGGCCCCATAGAAATAAATGGAGGGCGGCTGCGCATGCACAGTGCGCCCTCCACAACCTCCGGAGCTCCATTCTTGGTGTAGCTGGTACCCGCTCCTATCAGACAATGAGGGCATATCCTAGCCATCCGCCCCTATTGTCGGAGATGGGAAAACCCCTTTAATAAATGTGCTGCAAAGTAGGGGTGGGCGATATGGCCTAAAATCTATATTGCGATATAATTTTAAGCATGTGCGATATGCGATATATATCGCGATATATTGTTTTCTATATTTGGGGGGGCGTGTTTAAACTTTTTTTTACTTTTTATTTAATAACTATTAGCCTCCTTAAGGGCTAGAACCCTTGTCATATTCACCCTAACAGAGCTCTATTAGGGTGAATAGGACTTTACACTCTCCCTGCTGCCCTGTGCTTTGTGCACACAACAGCAGGGAGCTGATCCCCCTCCCCTAAATGGTGCCATCCACAGATCCCCCCTCCCCTAAACGGTGCCATCCCCAGATCCCCCCCCTCCCCTAAACGGTGCCATCCCCAGATTCCCCCCCTCCCCTAAACGGTGCCATCCACAGATCCCCCCCCCCCTCCCCTAAACGGTGCCATCCACAGATCGTCTCCCTCGCCTAAACGGTGCCATCCGCAGATCCCCCCCCTACCCTAAACGGTGCCATCCGCAGATCTCCCCCCTCCCCTAAACGGTGCCATCCACAGATCCCCTCCCTCCCCTAAACGGTGCCATCCTCAGATCCCCTCCCCTAAACGGTGCCATCCACAGATCCCCTCCCTCCCCTAAACGGTGCCATCCACAGATCCCCCCCTCCCCTAAACGGTGCCATCCGCAGATCCCCCCCCCTACCCTAAACGGTGCCATCCGCAGATCTCCCCCCTCCCCTAAACGGTGCCATCCACAGATCCCCTCCCTCCCCTCAACGGTGCCATCCACAGATCCCCCCCTCCCCTAAACGGTGCCATCCAAAGACACCCCCCCTCCCCTAAACGGTGCCATCCACAGATTCCCCCCCCCCCCCCCCCCCGAAGCTCACAGGAATACATTTAAAAACTATTCAGTAACTTTAACTTTATTCATTGGTGATCTCTTTACTGTATACCTTACTAGGTCTTAGCTCCGATAACAGCAGGCAGTGCGGGGGGCGGCGCTCACTCACTGACGTCACGCGCCTGCGCCGCCTAGTGGGAGGAGCAGGCGCGTGACGTCAGTGAGTGAGTGCGGCCCGCCCGCACTGCCTGCTGTTACCGGAGCCAAGACCTAGTAAGGTATACAGTAAAGAGATCACCAATGAATAAAGTTAAAGTTACTGATTAGTTTTTAAATGTTCTACTGTCAGCGGCGTGGCCCTGTATATTCTAACCCCCAGGCAAGCGTCCCTGTCACCATGGGAACGGCTGGGGGTTAGAATATACCATCGGATTTGAGTTTTCACGCGCTCACTGAGATCGTGAAAACTCAATGATTTACTGTCAGTCCCTCCCCTCCTCCTACTCTGTCCTTACTAGTGGCCAGCGGCAGCCGCGCACAGTGGGGAGGGAGGGACTCTCTCCTTCTCCACTGTGCCGGCTCAGGAGAACATGGTGCGCGCAGAGAGTGCGATCATATCGCGGTCCGTCGATATAGGCGATATGCTCAAAATCCATATCGTGGCACAAATTTATATCGCATATCGCCTATATCGTCTATATCGCCCACCCCTACTGCAAAGTACAAACTCTGTTTTTTGGGCAAATTGATGCCAGAACTATCACATTTTGCTTAGGAAATCTCTCCCATATGTTTCATTTGTTAAGCGTCAAGTAGCTATTTACTTACATACTAGTTTGGATTCAAGTTGGCAGGCGCTGGCGTTTGGAATTTGGCTACTCTGTAACTTCCTGCACATATTAGGCTACTTTCACATTAGCGTTTTTTGCGGATCCGTCATGGATCTGCAAAAACGCTTCCGTTACAATAATAGAACTGCAGGCATCTGTCATGAACGGATCCGGTTGTATTATGTTTTCTGTAGCCATGACGGATCTGTCATGAACACCACTGAAAGTCATTGGGGGATGGATCCGTTTTCTATTGTGTTAGGACATTGTGTGCCGCATCACATCGCGTACAGAAAAACGCTGCTTGCAGAGTTATTCTGTCCGCGATGGGAGCGCAACCAAACGGAAGGGAATACATTTTGGTGCATTCCGTTTTGTTCAGTTTTGCCCCCATTGACAATGAATGGGGACAAAACTGAAGCGCTTTATTCCGCTATTGAGATCCTATGATGGATCTCAATAGCGGAATTGAAAACGCTAATGTGAAAGTAACCTTAGGCTCCATTCACACGTCCGCAATTGTACGGACCCATTCATTCTCTATGGGGATGGAATGGATGCGGAGAGCACACTATGTGCTCTCCGCATCCGCATTTCCGGAGCGCGGCCCCGATCTTCCGGTCCGCAGCTCCGCAAGAAAATAGAGCATGTCCTATTCTTGTCCGCAGCTGCTTTAGCTTTAGTGACACCTGCAGCTGACGGTCCAAATTATTTTCTTTGTTATTAAAGCTGTTCTGGCTGGTCACAGTAACAAAAGGTGAGAGCATACAGTGATCTCCATGTTTTGTGGAGCACCTGGCGCTGTTTCCCAAAGCCGTAGTGTGGATTTACACTTTCTTCCGCAGTCCAGTAGCCAGTGAGTGCTTTATGGAAGCTGAAATGATTGAGATTGAATTGACAAAGTAATGTCATAGATTATTACAGATATCAGGAAGTGATTGAATCCAGCCCTTCCCATAGAGACTGAGTGACACTGAAGCTGCGTACGGAGCCTTTCCTGTGTGTATTATGTAAAGTGCGGCTATTCTGTCTTCAACATTACACTGCAGCTGTCACTGCACACCTTCTAATGCTAATGAAATGACTCTGCTGACAAAGTCCCAGTCTGTATATAAAAAGGCGTCCAACGTCTGATTTTAGGTTTTCTTGCCTGACTTCATTAGTTCTCACGTTTCAAGGAGAACTTATGTAAAATGTTCTTTCAAAACCTACCTTACGCTACCTCTTTTCTACGCCTCTCAGGGAGGTGGCATGCCCAGCGGGCTTCATTTACACCAGTTCTCTGAGCTGCCATAGATTTCACATTAGGCCTCCTGCACATAAAGGTGTCTGTATTTGTGGATCGGTAAAATATAGACCCTTTCTGAGCGTATTTTTCTCACTCCCATTCGTAGTAATTACTATTTTTGTCCGCAAGATGGACAAGAATTGTACATGTCCTATAATTGGCAAAACAGACACACGGATGCGGACAGCACACTTTTTTTTTTTTTTTTGTGGACCCATAGAAATGAATGGGTCCGTGTGCTGTCTGCAAAAAATGCGGATCGGACATGGACGCAAATAGGGTCTTGTGCATGAGGCCTTAAGCGCATGGACTGCCAGAGGATGTGCCTAATATATAGCGATATCTACTCCTTGACATAAATTAGGCACATACTTTAGCAGCACGTGGGAAATCAAGACTGGCGTAGAAAATGCTGGTCTTGATAAATCTTCCCCAAAGTTAGTCAGCACATTCTGTAAACTGAAATGAATGTGCAGATGTGTATCGCCATGGCTGAAAATACAAAACCAAACCAAGCAAATATCGAGTATATATAAATGAGACAGAGATACGTAACAAATATATCTTGATCAAAATAAGGCAATGATAACTTTGCATAAATCAATATTACAGGTGACTATAAGAGACATTTTAATATAGCTCATCAGAGAAACATGCCTTGTTCTAGAGCAGGGTTTCTCAACTCCGGTCCTCGGGACTCACCTACCGGTCAGGTTTTGGGAATATCCCACAGAATGAATACCTGTGGTAAGTCCTGATGCATGGACACTAATTATATTGCCTGCTCAATACTAAGGAATTCCTGAAAACATGACCGGCAGGTAGGTCCCGAGGACCGGAGATGAGAAACCCTGTTCTAGAGCAATGTTCCCCAACTGGTGGCTCTCCAGCTTTTGCAATACTAAAACCCCCATCATACTCTGACAGCAGGGGAGCCACAGGTCAGAGGCCACTAAGTTTTCAGCTATTTTCTTCCCACCTCACCTCCGTTACCTATGATATTTGTGAAAACCAAAACAGGCTGCTTTATCATGGAAGGATCATCCCATAGAAGTCTATGGAGAGGGGAGAAAGTTGAAAAAGAAGCAGAGATAAAGATTTGAAAAAGCAGCTAATAGTACATTTTCTATCTCGCCCCAAGTGCTTTATTCCAGTATACTGCTCAGTACTGTTCTATAATGTCCTATATGGGACTTCTAAGTGAGAAACATGGAGCAGAATCTCCTGTATGTATATGTATTCTCCCCCCACCAGCTCAGATACTGCTGAAAATTAGAGATCCAGCATAGATACAAGTCGTATAATGGTCAGATATAGTGCTAGAACTCTTGTAAATAAACATACAGTACATTCGAAAAATCTTCAGACCCTTTCACTTTTTTCACATTTTGTGATGTTGCAGCCTTGTTCTATAAAGATAAAAAGTCTAGTTTTTGCTCATCAATCTGCATTCAACCCTTCCTTAATAAAAAAAAATACATATTTTTAGAAATGTATACTTATGTTTGCATGGACATAAGTATTCAGACTCTGGGGGCGCCCCATTTCTCTTAACCACTTCACATCCGGTCCATTTGCCCCCTTCCTGCCTAATTTTGCAAATCTGACATATCTCACTTTATGTGGTAATAACTTAGGAACGCTTTTACTTATCCAAGTCATTCAGAGATTGTTTTCTCGTGACACATTGTACTTTATGATAGTCATAAATTTGAGTCAATATATTTTATTTATGAAAAAATCCCAAATTTACCAAACATTTTGAAAAATTTGCAAATTTCTAAATTTTAATTTCTCTGCTTTTAAAACAGAAATCTATACCTCATAAAATATTTATTACTTAACATTCCCCATATGTCTACTTTATGTTGGCATCATTTTGTAAATGTCATTTTATTTTTTTAGGACGTTAGAAGGCTTAGAAGTTTTGAAGCTATTCTTAAAATGTTTAAGAAAATTTCCAAAACCCATTTTTTAAGGACCAGTTCATGTCTTAAGTCACTTTGTAGGGCTTACATAGTGGATACCCCCATAAATGACCCCATTGTAGAAACTACACCCCTCAAGTTACTTAAAACTGATTTTATAAACTTTGTTAACCCTTTAGGTGTTCCACAAGAATTTATGGAAAATGGAGATCACATTTTTAAAATTTGACTTTTTTGGCAGATTTTCCATTTTTAATCCATTTTTTTCTTTCACACAAAGAGGGTTAACAGCCAAACAAAACTCTATATTTATTACCCTGATTCTGCGGTTTATAGAAATACCCCACATGTGGTCGTAAACTCATGTAAGGGCACACGGCAGGGCGCAGAAGAAAAGGAGCGCCATATAGTTTTTGGAAGGCAGCTTTTGCTGTACTGGTTTTTAGATGCTATGTCCCATTTGAAGCCCCCCTGATGCACCCTTACAGTAGAAACTCCCAAAAAGTGACCCCATTTTGGAAACTAGGGGATAAGGTGCCAGTTTTATTGGTACTATTTTGGGGTATATATGATTTATAATTGCTCTATATTACGTTTTCTGTGAGGCAAGGTTTTGGCACTTTTTATTTTTTACAACATTCATCTGACAGGGTAGATTATGTGCTATTTTTATAGAGCAGGTTGTTACAGACGCAATGATATAAAATATGTCTACTTTCTTTCTTTGTTTCAGTTTTACATAAAGCATTTTTGAAAAAAAATGATGTTTTTGTGTCTCTATTTTCTGAACGCCATATTTTTTTATTTTTCTTCTGATCGTCTTGTGCAGGGGCTCGTTTTTTGCAGGAACAGTTGACGTTTTTATTGGTACCATTTTTGGGTACATATGATTTTTTGATCATTCATTATAACACTTTATGGGGCAAGGTGACCAAAAAATTGGTTGTTTTAGGACCGTTTTTATTTATTTATTTTTTAGTGTCTCTATGGTTTTAGTGTCTCCATAGTCTGAAAGCCATAGCTTTTTTATTTTTTAACTGATTGTCTTAGGTAGGGTCTATTTTTTTTGCGGGATGAGGTGACAGTTTGATTGGTACTATTTTGGGGGGCATATGCCTTTTTGATCGCTTGGTGTGCACTTTATATCATGTTAGGTGACAAAAAATAGCTTTTTTGGCACAGTTTTTATTTTTTACGATGTTCACCCGAGGGGTTAGGTCATGTGATATTTTTATAAAGCTGGTTGTTATGGACGCGGCGATAATATGTTTACTTTTTTAAATTTATTTCACTTTAACACAATAATAGCATTTTTGAATAAAATATGTTTTAATATGTTTATGTTCTGAGAGCTATAGTTTTTTTAAATTTTTTGAGCGATTTTCTTATGTAGGGGCTAAGGTGACGGTTTTATTGTGGGACATATGCCTTTTTGATCACTTGGTGTTGCACTTTTTGTGATTTAAGGTGACAAAAAAGGCTTTTTTTGACACCGTTTAAAAATTTTCTTTATGGTGTTTATCGAACTGGGTGGATGATGTGATATAAATATATAGAGCCGTCCGTCACAGATGCGGCAATATTAAATATGTCTATTTTATTTTATTTTTTTCTATTTTGTACATATTTTTTTTTTACACTTTGAATCCCCCATAAGGTCATACAAGACCTCTGGGAACATTTTAACTTCACATATTTATTTTTTTCTTATTGATTTCTCCTGTAACTGGGGCTGACATAGTAGCCCCAGTTACAGGGGAAATACACCCCCCAGAGAGGCTGTACAGCACTATACAACGCTGTACAGCCTCAGTGCAGGGCTGATTGAGGTCTGTAGAAGACCCGACAGCTCCTGCACTCTCCCGGCCCCGGCGGTCACATGACTGCCGGGCCGGGACAGGAAGCGCATAGTTGTATACAGCGATCTAGAAGGCAGGGACACCTGGGAACTGTCCCTGTCTTCTCTCTGGGTTGCCCTACTGTCACTGACAGCGGGCAACCCGCTCTGCAGCTGCACGATAAGCATGCAGCTGCCATCTCTGAATGGACTTTTAGAAACGTCCATTCAGAGATAGAGATCCACCTCCTGGACGTTTATAGTCAACGGGCAGACGGGAGGTGGTTAATCACCTTTGAAATGTTTCTACACCATGATTGAAGTCCATCTGTGGTAAATTCCGTTGATTGGACATAATTTGGAAAAACACACTGCTGTTTATATAAGGTGTCACAGCTGATGATGTCTATCAGAGCAAAAACCAAGCCATGGAGGAAAGAACTGCCTGTAAAGCTCAGACACAAGGTTGTTTTAAGGCACAGATATGGAAAAGGGTACAAGACCATTTCTGCATTGCTGAAAACTCCCAAGAGCACAGTGGAATCCACAATTATTAAATGCAAGACATTTGGATAACCAGGACTCTTCCTAAAGTTGACCTCTCCACCAAACGAAGTGATCAGGGGGAAAGGGCCTTCATAATAGTGGTGACCAAAAACCAATGGTCACTTTGACTGAGCTCCAAAGATCGTATGTGCAGATGGGAGAAACGCGAGAAGGTCAAACCTCAATGCAGCACTCCACCAATCTGGCTTTATGGCAGAGAACCAGAAAGAGGCCTCTTCTCAGTAGAAGACATATGGAAGCTTGAAAAAACAACTAGTATTCTCAGACTGTGAGAAACAAGATTCTCTGATCTGATGAAACCAATATAAAACTTGTTGACATCAGTCCTAAGCATCATGTCTGGATGAAACCAGGCATTGCTCATTTCTTGCCCAATAACTTTCCTACGGTAAAGCATGGTGGTGGCACCACCATGCTGGGGGAGTGTTTGTCAGCAGCTGGGACAGGAAGATTGATCAGGGATGAGGGAAAACTGAATGGAGCAACATACTGAGATATCCTGATCCAGTGTGCTCTGGACCTTAGACTGTGCCGAAGGTTTATCTTCCAGCAGGACAATGACCTTAACCCCTTAAGGACATAGGACGTACCGGTACGCCCTGACTTAAAATCGGCATTCCGGCGCCGCGGGGGTTAATCGGAACGGGATGCCGGCTGAAATCATTCAGCCGGCATCCCGTAACAATGCAGGGGGGGGGTCATTTGACCCCCCCGTATCGACGATCGCAGAAAACCGCAGGTCAATTCAGACCTGCGGTTTTCTGCGTTTCCGGTCCATTCGGGTGTCCTGTGACCCGATGAACCGGAAAAAGACTGCGATCGGTGGCGTAATTATACACCACCTATCGCAGTCCGAGGATTTGGAGAGGCGGTGCTGGCCCTGGTGCTGAACGCCGCTGTCCAGTGTGCTGATTGGAGCAGGGGAGAGAGGCGCGAGATTCAAACTTCCTGCGCTCCTCTCTCCCCTCCTCTTCCTGTCCAGCACCCTGACCGTGCAGCACCGTTCGGCACCAGCTCCTGCGTCCCCCTAATTGCCATCCATCACCCTCCTGCACCCATCGCCACCCAGGTAGGTTAGGGTCAGTGAGGGAGAGGCACCGTTAGGCAGGGAAAGAAGGGAAAAGTTAGGAAGGAAAAAAAAAAAAGTTCTTTTATTTCAAAACTTTTTTTGATCCCTCAGACCCCAGACCCCCCCCTGCCACTTGCGCCCCCCCACCAGCCCCCCTTCCCCCACCAGCCCCCTTCCCCCACCAGCCCCCCTTCCCCCCACCAGCCCCCCTTCCCCTCACCACCACTTTTTTTTTTTTTTTTTTTCTGCGTGCGCTGACTGGCCGGCACTTTTTAGCGTCCGTCCACTGTTAGCGCATCGCCCACCCCACCACCGCACCACCCCACCGACCGCTGATCAGCGTTGTACCGCTGATCAGCAAATTTGAACTTTTTTTTCCCTAACACTTGCCCTTTCTTTTTTTGCCTTTTTTAGTACGTGAACACCCGTTGCCCCCACACACACGCACATATAATAAAGGTTTCCACACACGCACACATACACGCACACACACCCATGGCCCGCCGGATGTTCTCGGCCGAGGAGGCATACGCCCAGATTGCCTCCGACTCTGAGAGCCCCAGTGAGGATGAGGATGACCCCACGTTCCTTTTGTCATCCGCATCCTCCTCATCATCATCGGATGACGATGAGCCACCAAGGCGGCGGAGACGCCGCCAGGCGGAGCCAAGGGCCCCACATGCTAGGGATCCTGTGGCCCACCCTAGTACGAGCCGCCCTGGGGTTCGTACTGGTTTCCCGGCCCACCAAATAAGTCCACCGGAGCCCCCTGCCGATGAACTTAGTTGGTGTCCCCCAGTGGACTTTGAGCCTGAGATTCCGGATTTTGCTGGCAATCCTGGAATCCAGATTCCCACAGTGGGGTTTACTGAAATTGACTATTTTAGTTTTTTTTTCAGTAACCCACTGGTGAATCTGATGGTGGAGCAGACTAATCTGTACGCCCAACAGTTCGTCGCTCAAAACCCAGGCTCATTTTTGGCTAGACCCGGTGGCTGGACGCCGGTCAGTGCAGCCGAGATGAGGACATTTTGGGGCCTCGTGCTGCATATGGGTCTAGTCCAAAAACCCAGTGTCAGGCAATACTGGAGTGGGGACGTCCTATACCAGACCCCACTGTACAGTATGGTCATGACACGCTCCCGGTTTGAGGCCGTCCGGAAATGTCTGCATTATTCCGATAATGCAGCATGTCCACCCCGAGGTGATCCTGCCTATGACCGGCTGTATAAGATATGGCCGGTCATCGATCACTTTGGGGCCAAATTCATGGAGGCCTACGTACCTGGAAGGGAGGTCGCGGTTGATGAGTCTCTCGTTGCGTTCAAGGGGAGACTCAGTTTCCGCCAATACATTCCCACAAAGCGGGCGAGGTATGGCGTGAAGCTATACAAAATTTGTGAGAGTACCTCAGGGTACACTTACAAATTTCGTGTGTACGAGGGGCGAGATTCCCGTATTCAACCCCCAGAATGTCCCCCCACTCTGGGTGTTACCCGGAAACTCGTGTGGGACCTTATGTACCCACTGCTGGATAAGGGTTACCACTTGTACGTGGACAACTTTTATACCAGTATCTCCTTGTTCAGGTCCCTTGCCGCCAGATCCACGTTCGCTTGTGGGACTGTGCAGAAAAATCAACGCGGCCTCCCTGCCTACCCCCTCCAGGTACCTATCCCCAGGGGTGAGACCTGTGCCCTTACCAGTGGAAACCTGTTGCTGGTCAGGTATAAGGACAAGAGGGATGTCTTTATGCTGTCCACAATCCACAGTAACAGCACCACCCCAGTCCCTGTGCGAGGTACCGCGGCACCGGTCCTCAAGCCCGATTGTATCGTCGACTACAATCGGTATATGGGAGGAGTTGATCTCTCTGATCAAGTCCTCAAGCCATATAACGCCATGCGCAAAACCCGGGCATGGTACAAAAAAGTTGCGGTCTACTTGGTGCAGGTTGCCATGTACAACTCTTTTGTACTATCCCGAAGCGCTGGCAGCACAGGGACATTCCTCCAATTCTATGAGGCAGTCCTCAAGGCCCTGATCTTTTCGGACCGGGAAAGAGCAGGCCGGAGTACCTCGGGAATTGGAGGCGCCCGGATCGTCCCTGGCCAACACTTTCCAGGTGTGGTCCCCCATACTGGAAAGAAGGGACGAACCCAAAAAAAGTGCAGAGTGTGTCACAAGAGGGGGATACGGAAGGACACCACCACTCAGTGTGACACGTGCCCCGATCATCCGGGCCTCTGCATTATCGATTGCTTCAGGGAGTATCACACCTCCATGGAGTACTAAATTTTTATAATCCCCAACAGTCCACTAGAGAACATAAAAAAACTATGGCTCTCAGACTTTGGAGACACGGAAACATTTTTTTTTTCCCCAAAAAATATTAGTTTTAGTGCAGGCATCCTCAAACTGCGGCCCTCCAGATGTTGTAAAACTATAACTCCCAGCATGCCCAGACAACCTACAGCCATCAGCAGGGCATGGTGGGAATTGTAGTTTTACAACATCTGGAGGGCCGCAGTTTTTAGGATGCCTGCTTAGTGTCTCCAAAGTCTGAGAGCCATACATATTGGGCATCGTCGCGTGCGTAAAAGTCGTCGCTATAAAAATAACTTTTGCCCAAACGCCTCGGATGAACGGTGTTAAAAATATAAAATAAAAACGGTGCCAAAACACCCATTTTTGGGCAAAATTTCCATTTGAATCCTTTTTGCCGGTAATAAAGCTAGGGTTAACAGCCAAACAAAACTCAATATTTATGGCCCTGATTCTGTAGTTTGCAGAAACACCCCATATGTGGTCGTAAATGGCTATATAGCCGCACGGCAGGGCATAGAACGAAGGGAACTCCATATGGTTTCTGGAAGGCAGATTTTGATGGACAGTTTTTTTTTTGACACCATGTCCCATTAGAAGCCCCCCCTGATGTAGCCTAGACTAGAAACGCCAAAAAAGTGACCCCATCTAAGAAACTACACCCCTCAAGGTATTCAAAAGTTACTTTACAAACTATGTTAACCCTTTAGGTGTTCCACAAAACTAAATAGCGAATGTAGAAACAATTTTAGAATTTAATTTTTTTGTTACATTGCCTCAAAAAGAGTAATATAGAGCAACCAAAAATCTAATTTACCCCTAAAATAGTCCCAAAACAACAACCACCTTATCCCGTAGTTTCCTAGATGGGGTCACTTTTATGGAGTTTCTACTCTAGGGGTGCATCAGGGGGCTTGAAAGGGTACATGGTGTCAATAAACCAGTCCAGCAAAATCTGCCTTCCAAAAACCATATGACATTCCCCTTCTTCTATGTCCTGCCGTTTAGCCAAACAGTAGTTTACGACCACATATGGGGTGTTTTTGCAAACTACAGAATCAGGGCAACCCATTTTGAGTGTTGTTTGGCAGTTAACCCTTGTTTTACTCCTGGAAAAAATTGATTATATTGGAAACTTTTCCAAAAAATAGAAATTTCAAAATTGTTTCTCCATCTGCCATTAACTCTTGTGGAACACCTAAAGGGTTAACAAAGTTTGTAAACCCAGTTTTGAATACCTTGAGGGGTGTACTTTCTTAGATGGAGTCACTTTTTTGAAATTTCTATTCTAGGGGTGCAACAGGGGGCTTCAAATGGGACATGGTATAAACAAAACCAGTCCTGCCAAATCTGCCTTCCAAAACCCATATGGTGTTCCCCTCCTTCTATGTGCTACCGTTCGGCCAAACAGTAGTTTACGACCACATATGGGGTGTTTTTGCAAACTACAGAATCAGGGCAACCCATTTTGAGTGTTGTTTGGCAGTTAACCCTTGTTTTACTCCTGGAAAAAATGTATTATATTGGAAAATTTTCCAAAAAATAGAAATTTCAAAATTGTTTCTCCATCTGCCATTAACTCTTGTGGAAGACCTAAAGGGTTAATAAAGTTTGAAAAAACAGTTTTGAATACCTTGAGGGGTGTAGTTTCTAGAATGGGGTCATTTTTGGGAGGTTTCTATTATCTAAGCCTCACAAAGTGACTTCAAACCTGAACTGGTCCATAAAAAGTGGGATTTTGAAGATTTCTGAAAATTTCAAAATTTGCTTCTAAACTTCTAAGCCTTGTAACATCCCCAAAAAATAAAATATCATTCCCAAAATGCTACAAACATGAAGTAGACATATGGGGAATGTAAAATCATCACAATTTTTGGGGGTATTACTATGTATTACAGAAGTAGAGAAACTGAAAGTTTGAAATTTGCTAATTTTTCTAAATTTTTGGTAAAAATTGTATTTTTTTATGCAAAAAAATTAACTTTTTTGACCCAATTTTAGCAGTGACATGAAGTACAATATGTGACGAAAAAACAGTCTCAGAACGGCCTGGGTAAGTCAAAGCGTTTTAAAGTTATGAGCACTTAAAGTGACACTGGTCAGATTTCCAAAAAATGGCCTGGTCCTTAAGGTGAAAATGAGCCCGGTCCTTAAGGGGTTAAGCACACAACCAAGACAGCATAGGAGTGGATTCGGGACAACTCTGTGTCCTTGAGTGGCCCAGCCAGAGTCTGGACTTGAACCCAATCACCATCCAGCCCAACAGAGCTTGAGAGGAACTGCATAGAATGGCAAAGAATCCCCAAATCCAGCTGTGCAAACCTTGTGGCATCATACCCAAGAAGACTGGAGTCTGTAATCGCTGCCAAAGGTGCTTCTACTGAGTAAAGAGTCTGAATTAGTGATTAGCAAATCGGTCTGTCGCGCTATGAACAAATTTGATTCTTTCATCATATTATCTGTACTGTGGCAGAGGGACTGTCTGTATAGTGATGTAAAAATGTATTCTTTGTGATGAGTCCACCATAAGATGGCCGCTGGTCTCGCGATACCATCTTAATCTTGTGTATGCGCAGTTACTGTGAGTAGTGGAGCATGTGTAAATATACTATATTACGAATCCAAACCGGAATGTAGTATATTCACGCATGTGAGAGATTAAGATGGTCTCGCGAGACCATCGGCCATCTTATTCTGCCCTCATCTCAAAGAATACATTTTAACATTATTATACAGACAGTTGCTTGGTCACAATACAGATAATGTGATGAACAAATCAGGTTTGTCTGTAGTGGAACAAACAGATTTGCTTATCACTGGTCTGAATACTTATGTCAGTGTAATATTTTCGTTTTTCCTTTTCAATAAATTAGCAAAGATTTTGAACATTCTGTTTTCACATTGTTATTATGGGGGACTGATACTGTATGCAGAATGATGGGAAACGTGAACTTTTTTAATTTTTGCACAAGGCCACAACATAACAAAGGGAAGGCTGCGGCGCTACTGCGAGAGCCTCTGCCTTCTCAAACTGCTGATTAGGGGGTTCCAGGTGTCGGACCCCCACCGATCTGATACTGATGACCTATCCTGAGCATAAGTCATAAAACCCCTTTAAGGACAAAGCCCCATTTTGCAAATCTGACATGTCAATGTATGTGATCATTTTGGAACGCTTCTACATATCCAAGCAATTCTGACATTTTTGGTGACATATTGTACGTTGTTAGTGTCAAATGTGGGTTGCTAAGTTTGTGTTTTCGTCCAAAAATCCAAAAAGTTGGAAAAATGTGTTTTTAACATTTGAAAATGTATGGTTTTAAGACTATACCACACAAAAAAGTTTATTTTTAAAATTTTCCATATGCCCAATTTATGTTGTCATCATTTTTTAAATGTACTTTTTTTTGAGGAGGGGTAGTGTTAGAGGGCTTGTAAGTTTAGCAGCAATTTTATAAATTTTCCAGATCCTATTTTTTTAGGGACCAATTCAGTTCTATATAGTTTTGGGAGGCCTAAATATTAGAACCCCTCATAAATCACCCCGTTTTAAAAACTGTACCCCTCAAAGTATTTTAAATGGCATTTGGAAAATTTGTTAACCATTTAGGCATTTCACAGGAATTAACGCAAAATGGAAGGGAACATTTAAATTTTCTTTCTTTTTTTGTTTGCAATTTTTAAATTTTAATAAATTTTTTGGGGAATACAGCTGGTGTTCAAATGGAATGAATACTCCACATATATTACCCTGATTCTACAGTTTTTATAGAAATATCTCATATGCGGCCCTAGTTTGTTGTTTGAAATACTGGTTGTACCTTGTGGATTTTGGGTCTTTATTGGGCACCATTACAGGTTTGCAGATCTCTTGAGGTATTAAAACATATGAACTCTCTCCCCCCCCCCCCCCCCCCCCCCCAAAAAAAAAGGCCCCTACACCTCTCAAGAAATTAATATAGCGGTGCAGTGAGCATTTTGTATTTTTTGCTCATTTTTTCATTTTTACAAGGGTTCACAGAAGAAAAAGCATCCCAAAAATTGTTGCGCCATTTCCTGTTCATAACTTGCTGTGTGGGCACACAGCAGGGCTCAGAAGGGAAGCAGCACCATTTGGCTATAGAAACACAGATTTTACTGGAAGGGGTTTGGGCCATGTTGAAATTGCAGCACACCAAATTGCTTATCATGCTGTATATTTATGGTGTCGAGTGGAAAGGGATTAAAGTTTAAAATCCATCTCCAGTTTAAAATTAAATTAAAATAGATTCCCAGTAAAAATAATTGCATTAGTGTTTAATGTTAAAGGGGTTGTCCAGGGTTTTGATATTGATGGTCTAACCTCTAGGTCTGACACCTGGCACCGCTGATATTGTATGGCTGTGCTCCCTGCAGTTACCAGCTCCATCCTCTTCACAGTGGTCGGAGCTTTGTATTTTCCCTGCTGACTTTTGGCGCTGGAGCTGCATGATAACAGCTGGTCTGTGGAGCTGCAGGTTGTCAGACCTCTGCCAATCTGATAATAATTTCCTATCCATAAATATCCAAATTCTGGACAAACCCTTTAAAGCATGCACGTGGTTTCAGATGACTTTTCAGAAAAGGCTGATCTGTGTGCATACATGAGTGATAGCACTACATCTGACTGATTACATGTCCCTTCTATATACCATTTTTTTAGTTTTCCCCTTTGCATGATGCTTCTCTTATTCTCAGCTTTCTCTGAGCAGGTGGTTGGAGATGCTCTCCATAGAAAAGCCCCACATAGGATATTATAGAGAAGTACTGAGCAGAATAATGTGAATAAAGCACTTGGAGTGAGATTGAAAACTATGCCTTAAAATGCTTTAAGCCTCATTCACACGTCCGTGTCCGTGCTCAAATCTGTAAGCAGGTGGTCAGTGATGCATTTGTGAAGCTGTCCGTGAAGGATACGTGTTGGGTCCGTGTGTCCGTTTTTTGCTATCTGTGTTTCACTGACACTGCACAGCTGAAAAATAATTTTCAAAGCATCTCTTTTTAATGATCCGTGAAACATGGATGCAACATGGATAAGCATCCATGTTGTATCTGTGGTTTTTCACGGACCCCTAGACTATAATGGGCGTGATGGATCCGTGAACACGGACAAAATAGAGCATGCATCCGTGCTAAAAACACAAATCCACGGACCATGCAATAAACACACATTAAAATGAATGGGGACGTGTGCTGTCCGTGAAACACTGACTTATGAATGAGGCCTAATTCACACATCAGTGATTTCCATCAGTGATTGTGAGCCAAAACCAGGATTGAAAGGGAAAGATCTGCACCTGTTTTGTGTTTAGAGCCGCACCAGGTCTTGGCTCACAATCACTGATGGAAATCACTGACCAAACACTGACTGTGTGAAAAGGCATTAGGGCTGTTTCACACGAGCGGATGCCGTGCGTGGCATCCGCTCCGTGAAAGAGTGCCAAGACCCGATGCAGACTAGTAAAGAGATCACAGAGAGGCACGGAGCATTATCAGTCATGTTAATGCTCCGTGCCTCTGCAGTCTGCATCGGGTCTTGGCACTCTTTCACGGAGCGGATGCCACGCACGGCATCCGCTCGTGTGAAACAGCCCTTACTGTGATTATGTAATCTTATCTGCCAGTGAGCAGGTAGCACTCTTTGACTACATGCACACGACCGTATGTGTTCTGCGGTCCGCAAATTGCGGATGCGCAAAATTTTTTTACGGATGACATCCGTATGCCACCCGTTTTTTTTGCGGATCCATTGTAACAATGCCTAAAACGGACAAGAAGAATAGGACATGTTCTATTTTTTTTGCGGGGCTACGGAACCGACATACGGATGTGGATAGCACATGGTGTGCTGTCTGCATTTTTTGCGGACCCATTGAAATGAATGGGTCCGCATCCTATCCGCAAAAAAAAAAAAACGGAACGGACACAGAAACAAAATATGTTCGTGTGCATGAGGCCTTTGTCTAACAATTACCAGAAAATTAGTTTAGAAAATGGGGAGGAAGAAAACAGCTGATGACTCCAGAACAAGGCATTTTTCTCTGATAAGATGTATTACAAAGTTTCTTATATTGATTAAAGGGGTTCTGCAGTTTGTTTAAACTGATGATCTATCCTCTGGATAGATCATCAGCATCTGACCGGCCGGCAGTAAACAGTGAGAAGGCCGCGCCGCTGCCTTCTCAAACAACTGATCGGCAGGGGTCCCGGGTGTCGGACCCCCGCCGGTCAGATGCTGATGATCTATCCAGAGGATAGATCATCAGTTTAAACAAACTGCGGAACCCCTTTAATACATTTCAATTGGTTTAATGGGGTTACTATGGTTTTTAACAGATATGGTCAAAGCAGGAAAAAACTAAGTTTAATTCATATGCAAATGGGCACTCACAATATTCCTATTGCTTTTATATTCATTTTGCAAGTGAATTGCATGTTCTCTAAGCTGTGCATATACAGTCCCTGACAAAAGTCTTGTCGCTTCTCTATTTTGTAGAAACTCCTGCTATTAACCTGACTTTTAATTAATCAATTGGTGTTAGAAATAGCTCATATTAAAAACTAAAGCCCTCCCAAATGATGTTTAATGCACTGAAATAAATTAGTTTCACTGAAAAAAGATTTATCATTTAATAAAGACAGAAAGGTCAAATTTTGGCAAGACAAAAGTTTTGTCGCCTATACAGAAATTGAACAACTTTACTGCAAATCCAAAAATATGTCAGCAAATTAAGTAGTGGTGCTGTGAGATCCAAATGTAATATCTTGTATGACTTCCATGAGCTTGAAGGACAGCAGCCATGCGGTTTGGCAAGGATTCATACAATTTATTGATGAAGTCATCAGGAATAGCAAAGAAAACAGTCTTGCATGCCTCCCAGAGTTCATCAATATTCTTTGGTTTCGTCTTCCATGCTTCCTCTTTCATCCTACACCACATATGCTCAATGATGTTCATGTCTGGTGACTGGGCTGGCCAATCCTGGAGCATCTTGATCTTCTTCGCCTTAAGGAACTTTGATGTGGAGATGGAAGTATGCGATGGAGCACCATCCTGCTGCAGAATTTGCCTTTTTTATGGTTGGGAATATAAGAGGTAGCTAAGATTTCTTGGTATTTTAGACTATTGATGTTGCCTTCCACCTTGCAGATCCCTCGCACACCCCCATACTGGATGTAAACCCAGACCATGATTTTGCCTCCACCAAACTTCACTGTTTTCTGGGTAAATCTCAGCTCCATGCGGGTTCCAGTAGGTCTCCTGCAATATTTGCGGCGACTGTGGTGTAATTCAACAGAAGATTCATCTGAAAAATCCACCTTCTGCCACTTTTCCAGCGTCCATCCTTTTAGCAGGCTGTGGCCCTTGGCAAATGCCACAAGTTTTTTCAATTGTCTTTTGTTTAGTGCTGGCGTCAGGGCCGTCTTTAATATTGATTGGACCCTGGGCAAGAATTTACTTGGGCCCCCTGGATCCCGCCTTCCCACACCTTAAAAAAAAGCGAAAATCTTATACTCACCTGTTTCCTTTCACTGGCGCTCACTAGCTGCTGGTACGGCGAGGGATGGTGCAACGCAGACGCGCGCACAGGCGGGCGTGATGACATCATCACGCCTGCCTGCGCTGGGATTTCACTACCAAATAGACCTCATACCTGTAGCCTATGACAAGTCTTGTCGCCATCTGCAAATTTTAAGGCGCATTGGCGACCATTTTGGTCGCCATCTGGAGCGCTGTATTGCATCAGTGACATGAACACTCTCCACATATAATGTTATATTACATCAGTGACATCACCGCTCTCCACATATAAGTGATATTTTACATCAGTGACATCACCGCTGTCCACATA
This sequence comes from Bufo bufo, assembly GCF_905171765.1. Classification (NCBI taxonomy): domain Eukaryota; kingdom Metazoa; phylum Chordata; class Amphibia; order Anura; family Bufonidae; genus Bufo; species Bufo bufo. The sequence goes on along the minus strand of NC_053395.1, from coordinate 70,532,837 downwards.
TAGGCGATATATTACATCAGTGACATCACCACTCTCCACATATATGTGATGAGCGGTGATGTCACTGATGTAATATATTACTTACCGGTATATGTGGACAGCAGTGATGTCACTGATGTAATATATTACTTATGTGTGGAGAGTGGTGATGTCACTGATGTAATATATCACTTATAAGTAATATATTACATCAGTGACATCACCGCTGTCCATATATAGGTGATATATTACATCTGTGACATCACCGCTCTCCACATATAAGAGGCATATTACATCAGTGACGTCATCCCTTGGCGCTGGGGTGCGCAGCCAGGGCCGGCCTTAGGTGTTCAGGCGCCCTGTGTGAGCTAACCTTGTGGTAGTGTTACTTGCAGTCCTATGTAAAACCACAGATAACACTAGTGCTAAATAATGTAGTAGTGTTACCTGCAGTCCTATGTAAAACCACAGATAACACTAGTGTAGATCATGTGGAAGTGTTACCTTCGTCCTTAGTGTGCCTCCCTGTGTCTATTGCACGGACTCCATGCTGGCGCTGCCTCCTCTTCCATCTTCTTCCTCTTGCCCCGCACAGAACGTTCTGAAGCAGCTGCGTCAAGACATAGGAACACTGTGGGCATGGTGATACACACAGGGAGAGACACACACACACACAGGGACGGGGACACACACACACAGGGACGGGGACACACACAAAGGGACGGACGCACACAAAGGGACGGACGCACACAAAGGGACAGACGCACACAAAGGGACAGACGCACACAAAGGGACAGACGCACACAAAGGGACAGACGCACACAAAGGGACAGACGCACACAAAGGGACAGACGCACACAAAGGGACAGACGCACACAAAGGGACAGACGCACACACACAAAGGGACGGACGCACACACACAAAGGGACGGACGCACACACACAAAGGGACGGACGCACACACACAAAGGGACGGACACACACACACACAAAGGGACGGACACACACACACAAAGGGACGGACACACACACACACACAGGGACGGACACACACACAGGGACGGACACACACACAGGGACGGACGCACACAAAGGGACGGACGCACACAAAGGGACGGACGCACACAAAGGGACGGACGCACACAAAGGGACGGACGCACACAAAGGGACGGACGCACACAAAGGGACGGACGCACACAAAGGGACGGACGCACACAAAGGGACAGACGCACACAAAGGGACAGATGCACACACACAAAGGGACGGACGCACACACACAAAGGGACGGACACACACACACACACAGGGAGGGACACACACAGGGACGGACACACACACACAGGGACGGACGCACACAAAGGGACGGACGCACACAAAGGGACGGACGCACACAAAGGGACGGACGCACACAAAGGGACGGACGCACACAAAGGGACAGACGCACACAAAGGGACAGACGCACACAAAGGGACAGACGCACACAAAGGGACAGACGCACACAAAGGGACAGACGCACACACACAAAGGGACGGACGCACACACACAAAGGGACGGACACACACACACACAGGGACAGACACACACACACACAAAGGGACAGACACACACACACACAAAGGGACAGACACACACACAAAGGGACAGACACACACACAAAGGGACAGACACACACAGGGACAGACACACACACACACACATACAAAGGGACAGACACACACACAAAGGGACAGACACACACACAAAGGGACAGACACACACACAAAGGGACAGACACACACACAAAGGGACAGACACACACACAAAGGGACAGACACACACACAAAGGGACAGACACACACACAAAGGGACAGACACACACACAAAGGGACAGACACACACACACACACAGGGACGGACACGCACAAAGGGACAGACACACACACAAAGGGACAGACACACACACAAAGGGACAGACACACACACACACACACAGGGACAGACGCACACAAAGGGACAGACACACACACAAAGGGACAGACACACACACAAAGGGACAGACACACACACACACAAAGGGACAGACACACACACAAAGGGACAGACACACACACAAAGGGACAGACACACACACACACAAAGGGACAGACACACACACACACACAAAGGGACAGACACACACACACACAAAGGGACAGACACACACACACACAAAGGGACAGACACACACACACACAAAGGGACAGACACACACACACACAAAGGGACAGACACACACACACACAAAGGGACAGACACACACACACACAAAGGGACAGACACACACACACACAAAGGGACAGACACACACACACACACAAAGGGACAGACACACACACACACAAAGGGACAGACACACACACACACACAAAGGGACAGACACACACAAAGGGACAGACTCACACACACAAAGGGACAGACATACACAGGGACGGACACACACACACACAGGGACGGACACACACACACACACAGGGACGGACACACACACACAGGGACGGACACACACACAGGGACAGACACACACAGGGACAGACACACACACACAGGGACACACACACACACAGGGACAGACACACACACACACAGGGACAGACACACACACACACAGGGACAGACACACACACACACACAGGGACAGACACACACACACACAGGGACAGACACACACACAGGGACAGACACACACACAGGGACAGACACACACACAGGGACAGACACACACACAGGGACAGACACACACACAGGGACAGACACACACGGACAGACACACACACACGGACAGACACACACACAAACAGACACACACACACGGACAGACACACACACAAAGGGACAGACACACACACAAAGGGACAGACACACACACACGGACAGACACACACACAAAGGGACAGACACACACACAAAGGGACAGACACACACACAAAGGGACGGACACACACACACAGGGACGGACACACACACAGGGACAGACACACACAGGGACAGACACACACACAGGGACAGACACACACACAGGGACAGACACACACACACGGACAGACACACACACAAAGGGACAGACACACACACACAAAGGGACAGACACACACACAAAGGGACAGACACACACACACGGACAGACACACACACAAAGGGACAGACACACACACAAAGGGACAGACACACACACAAAGGGACAGACACACACACACGGACAGACACACACACAAAGGGACAGACACACACACAAAGGGACAGACACACACACAAAGGGACAGACACACACAAAGGGACAGACACACACACACACAAAGGGACAGACACACACACACACAAAGGGACAGACACACACACACACAAAGGGACAGACACACACACACACAAAGGGACAGACACACACACACACAAAGGGACAGACACACACACACACAAAGGGACAGACACACACACACACAAAGGGACAGACACACACACACACAAAGGGACAGACACACACACACACAAAGGGACAGACACACACACACACAAAGGGACGGACACGCACACACACACAGGGACAGACACGCGCACACACACACAGGGACAGACACACACAGGGACGGACACACACACTGGCACACTCAACATTAGCAGCAAGGAGTTAAAGTCCAACCCTTAATGGCCCCCAAAATCCCTGGGGGGGGGGGGGGGGGTTGATGTAGTAGCATGGCTACCAAATACCTGTAAGTTCTGTTAGTTTCTTGGCTGGCTCAGGCTGTGTCCTTGTGGCTGCTGGCTGGGGCTCGCTCCGCCTCCTTCTTCTCTCTGCCTGTGCGGCAGCTCAGCTGCGTCACGCTCCAGCAGCCACTGGTCTGCTCTGTTAAAGAGACAGGTAGGCCAGGCCAGGCAGTGGAGCGCAGAGCGGCCGTGGGCCCAGCCCCCTCCTCACTCAGTCTCTTTCTATAGTCCGGACCGTGACTTTGTGATGTTACATGGCCGGCGGCGGCAACAAAATATAGGGGGCCCAAGTAAAATCCAAGTAAAATGCTGCTTGGGCCCCCCAGGAGCAACTGGGCCCGGGGCAGCTGCCCCTTTTGCCCTGCGGTAAAGACGGCCCTGGCTGGCGTATGGGCACTGATTCTACCATGGAGGCCATTTGGAGACAGAACTGTTCTGGTTGACACAGGGACTTCAGGTGACCAGGTCTCGTGGAGCTCTTCTGCAGTGGAAAATGGGTTGGCCTTGGATTTTTGAGCCAACAAATGGTCCTCTCGAGCAGTTGTCTTGCGGGGTCGGCCTGACCTGGCCTTGTCCAAAACGTCTCCAGTCTTTTCAAATCTTTTTTTTATCCTCTGAACTTGACGCTGAGACACATTGAAGGTGTCTGCCACATCAGCAGTGGATCTGGTCTTCAGCCTCTTGATAATGAACACTTTAGTCTCCTGGTGAATCTTAGGCATGTTTGCAGAGGTCTAGTTGCAGTTGATGTGAAGGTCTAGTGTACTGGGGTTCTTTTTATACACACCTGAGACCTAATTGATCCATTATTAGTCACAGGTGAAGCTCATATGACAAGGCGACAACACTTATGTCTTGGCAAAAATTGACTCAATGGGCTTTACCAAGCTGTGAATATTAGAATACTTTTTGTCCGTTTCGTTTTGCACTGAAACATTATTACAAAAGCTGTTGGGATTAAAATGACCCATTTCTTGTAACAAAATCTTGATTAGTAATATATTTTAGCGGCACTTTAGGTCAATTTGTACACAAGCGACAAGACTTTTGTCAGGGACTGTAGAATGTAAATTTCAGCACAGTTCATTTATATCGCCACATGTAATGTGGACTACATATGGTTCTAGAGATGGGCCTGGCTAAATCATATGACAAATGCAGCGAGCGAACTTGAGTTGCAGAAAATAAATCCACCTCTAATTCAAAGCTCCCACTTGGGAAGTGGGTCACACAAGTCTTTGTAGTGGCCAAACGGGGTCTCCTTCCTGAGTGAGTGAGTAAGCTGTATAGGAAAGAAGGTGGAACGAAGGATACTTTGTCTACGGCTGGGAGCTAGTAGAAGCTGCCTCCTTCTAGCAGTAGTTACTCCCATCTAGTGGTACACTGTGCAGCGGCACCACTGTAACCATATGTGGATTACCGCTAAGGCTACTTTCACACTAGCGTTCGGGTGTCCGCTCGTGCGCACCGTTTGAAGGGGCTCACGAGCGGCCCCGAACGCATCCGTCTGGCCCCAATGCATTCTCAGTGGAGGCGGATCCACTGAGAATGCATCTGCCTGCCAGCGTTCAGCCTCCGCTCCGCTCAGTGAGCGGACACCTGAACGCTGCTTGCAGCGTTCGGGTGTCCGCCTGGCCGTGCGGAGGCAAGCGGATCCGTCCAGACTTACAATGTAAGTCAATGGGGACGGATCCGCTTGAAGATGACACAATATGGCTCAATCTTCAAGCGGATCCATTCCCCATTGACTTTTAATGGAAAGTCTGAACGGATCCGCTCAGACAACTTTCACACTTAGAAAATTTTCTAAGTTTTAATGCAGACGCATCCGTTCTGAACGGATGCGAACGTCTGCATTATCGGAGCGGATCCGTCTGATGAAACATCAGACGGATCCGCTCCGAACGCTAGTGTGAAAGTAGCCTAGCAAGTACATGATTTTTATATGATTCACCTGTACTTACACACGCAAAAACCACTGCATTTACCAGTAAACAAATTCCTTTGATTAAAAAGCAAAGTTTTAATAATCTATTGTATGTAAACTTTTTATTTTGGCTTGTATATATCAAGGTCCTCCACCCTCACAACTGAGTTTTATGCAGGTTTTATCTGGGATGGTATTGTCCCATTGATGCTGGATTAAAGTTTTTACTGTATTGAATTTTCCCCTTAGGGTTCTTTCACACTTGCGGCAGAGTGATCCGGCAAGCAGTTCCGATCCGGCAATCTGCATGCAAACTGACAGCATTTGTAGACGGATCCGGATGCGGATCCGTCTTACAAATGCATTGCAAGAACGGATCCGTCTCTCCGGATGCCATCCGGAGAAACGGATCCGTTATATATTTTTTCACATTTTTACCGGTCTCTGCATGCGCAGACCAGAAGGACGGATCCGACATTGCGGTATTTTTAATGCCGGATCCGGTACTAATACATTTCAATGTAAATTAATGCCGGATCAAGAATTACGGCAACTGATCCGGAATTTTGGACAGAGATAATACTGCAGCATGCTGCGGTATTTCCTCCGTCCAAAGTGCCGTTCAGTGACTGAACTGAAGACATCTTGATGCATCCCTAATGGATTTCTCTCCATTCAGAATGCATGGGGGTAAAACTGATGAGTTCTTTTCCGGTATTGAGCCCCTAGGACGGAACTCCGTGCCGGAAAAGAAAAACGCTAGTGTGAAAGTACCCTTAATCCCTTTATTTTTTTATAATGTTATTATTGGTTATATGTAAAACTGCAAACTTAAAAAAAAAAAAAAGGCAAATTTTTTATTCTGTTGATTGTAAAGATTTTAGATACTGCTAATGATTATCACACTCTTTATTGATACTCTCTGCTAAGCTCACAAGTGTGTACTTTCTCCTAGAGCACATTTATCAACCGACCAGCCTTGGGTATCCTGCCTCCTGAGAACTTCACAGAGAGACTGGAGGACTCCTTGTTATCTGTAAGTGGCTGCCAGCATTTCTTATCTGTGAAGTCCTGTGGAGCATGTCATGGGATGATGGAGAGGACGATATTATTGAGAAGTTGTTGGAAGCCAGGCCTTACGGGTGGTGCGGGGGGATTTACCTTCATAGGGGTATCTGAAGTTAGTTTGTAAGAGTGGAGTTGCTTTGCCACCTTGCTCCAAATTTAGGAACTCAGTGAATGTTTTTTATAAATCCGACAAAAGGGTAATGTTGCACTTATTTCAGTGAAAGTATGCCTGGCGTGGAGTTGCAACTGGCTGCAACAGGGTGACTTTGAAGCAACTTCTCACTTCTGATAGTGGTGTGGGAAGTTCAGGTCACCAGAAGTTGCAAAATTGTGCGCAAAATGTTGTGTGCTACATCGTTTGCAACATTTTTACACCACAAAACTGGCATAGATGATTTGATAAATGTTGCAATGGGAATTAAGTCCAGAGAGTCTGCAGTAAACCAGTGTGCTTCTTTATTGGAGCTCAAGTGGAAAACAATACAGGCAAAGCACTGAGCTGGCCTCTCCAGTCTCCTTCCTGAGATAGCTGCCCCTCTCTTTCTCTCAGAAGGTAGGCTCCCTGGCCAGAGGGTTGGTGATCCAGGGTCTGTGGCAGAGTATCCCCATTTCAGCATTTTCTTCTGGTCGCTCCAGTTTGGCAGAGTCTCTTCTCCTAAAAACTGGCCCCTGTCTACAGACAACTAGGGGCTCTAACTGCTCTCCTTATATACATTTTCTAACTGAATTAGAACAGTATATTGGGAGGGGTGGAGCATAGATGCACTTTCTAAACAGAAACAATGATGCAATTGCAGTCTATCATAGACTCGTATAAAGTTTCAGTACAAGTCTATGGGAAAGACTAAGCAGTTTTTCCAGACATAAACAAGTCATTAGATGTAAACAACAGAGCTAAACCAGACAGTCAAAAGGTCACTTTGTCTGTTTTTTTCCCCTCCAAAACATTGCATAGTCCCTTATAGTAACTTTGTAAGATTTTTAACTAATTTCTAACTTTATTTTTTTTAGATTGGTCCAAAAGGATTGACACAAGTAATAACAATGTCTTGTGGCTCCTGCTCCAATGAAAACGCATTTAAATCAATATTCATGTGGTACAGGGTAAGTAACACAAATGTGTGTGTATAATATATGGACTTTCTAAACCGCACAACCATAATCCATGCAGAATAAGGTATAATGATGAGAACGAGTACTGTGACTACCATATTACAGTAAGAATAGCACATGTCACCATTTTACTAGATTCACAGTGTTGAATATCTTTCAGAACAAGGAAAGAGGAAACAGCGGTGTAACAAAGGAGGAGCTGGAGTCCTGCATGGTGAACCAGGTACTTAAAAATATATCTTGAAGGGAAACTCTAGAATAAGTGTACAATTACATTTTAAAATCATCCAGTAGGGGGGCGTGGCTAACCGCCGACATGAACGCACGCGTTTTAGAGTTGCTCCGGCTCCCGATTAGAATCCTTTATCATCCTGGCACATAATCAGCTGACATCATAGAGTGGACGGTGTACAAGAGATGGAGGAAGCCGAGGAGGCACGACATGAGCCCAAGTAAAGCACAGGCGGCCGCAGAGCGGCTCAAAGAGTATGCAGGGCAGGAGGCCCAACATGGTGCTGCGGCCACGGCATCGCCACGAGCTCCGGCTACTCGCGGCCGTACAAAACACAACTTACTGGGGCTGAGAGCTTAGAAGAGCCTGAATTCACTTTAAAGGCTGCCATGATCAGATAATGTCCGCTATTTCATCATGTCAAACCTCTCTTACCAGCAAGATAGACGAGGTGAGAGTGGACCTGGGCTTGCTGAGGCACGATGTGCAACAATTGAGGGAGCTTGTATGCCATACTGAGGACAGAGTCTCTGCCCTGGAAGACCTTACACGGCCCCTTACAGTAAGGGTACAAGATATGGAGAGCTCTGTTAATCTATGGAAACAAAAGTGTGATGACTTGAAGAACAGAGCCAGAAGTAATAACGTCAGAACTCTGGGCATGCCTTAGAGAGCAGAAGGCTTGGACCCAGCTACATTTATTGAGCACTGAATTAAATCCACATTCCCTGATGCGGCTTTTTCGGCGGCTTATGCTGTGGAGAGAGCACACCGAGTACCTGCCCGTCCTCCACCACCGGGTGCTCCACCCAGACCTCTATTGGCGCGAATGCTGAACTGGAGGGACAGAGATCTTATACTAGGCCAGGCAATGAACAAACAAGTTATCACATGAAAACACAAATATATCGCTGTTTCCTGATTTCTCAGCAAATGTGCTACCTTCACATCTGTAAAAAGGCGCTTAAGAGAAGTGACTTTGCAATACTCAATGGCATACCCTGCGCGCCTGCGGGTGGTTGATGGCAGGAAATCATTCTTTTTCACAGACCCAAAAAATGCAGAAGAGTGGGTGTCCCGGAGACCGGGCCGTGCACCGCCTAAATGAAGATCTTCGGGACACTGAGGTTTCTTCTGTTTGACATCTCCAAGGGGGATACATTTGAAACGGGACTAGTCGGCTAATCCTTAAGGTCCACGATCAGGACTGCTGGTATTGTATATTGTTTCTGAATATGTCCGTCTGGTATCATAACCCCTAGTTAACTTCAGTAGGTTATTAATGCCTATTATTATGTCTATTGTAATTGTTGATTGCCACATATAAAAGCAACAGGAGACCGGGCAGCTACCTGCATGAGTACTGCAATTTGTTACACTGTGCAGGTCCCCGACCACGAAGCAAGATGGCGTACCTTGTATTCAGCACATTCGGGTTTGGTTACCTATGTTATGTTATATGTTGTTTTCTTTTGAAAAGGTATGGTACTACCTTTCTAGACTAAAGTGGTGGAAGACAGATGGTTTTATGGAGAGAGCTGAGGGGGGGGGGGGGGATCTATTTAGTCTTAACAAATAAGGGCAATTCTGAGGAAGATGCACAGCTACAAACATGGCCACCTCTTTTATTTGCAGTGGCCATAGAACATCTTTCCCTCAGAGTACACCAGGATTCTGTGTTTAGGGGAATAGCATTGGGAGGAAAAGACAGAATAGGTCTATATGCTGACGACTTGAACGTATTCATAGGTAATACAGATACCGCCCTCCCAAGAGCAATAGAGCTTATAGAACATTTTGGCTATTTCTCAGGGCTACATATAAATTGGACTAAGTCTGCACTCATGCCTCTCTCGGAACATGATTGGCCTTTGACATACCATAACCTTCCTGTAGTAGATCACTTCAAATATTTGGGTATAGTCATCACCAGAGACCTACTACTACTGTCATTCACTAAAAAAATTGCTCCTCTGGAGTCCCTTTTTGTTGACAAATTTAAAATGTGGAAAACCATTCCTCTGTCAATCATGGGGCGACTGAATCGCATTAAATGCATATAATATATGTATTGGAACATGCCAGTACACCAGTTCACGCCATGATGATGTCACTTTAACTTGCTATGAGCACACTACAGAGAACCGGACAGCATGGAGGCGCGGCTATGTCTGATTTCTTTTTGTATTTTTTAGCAGTTCAATTGAGATATTTAGCAACCTGGGTTTCACAGTAAGAACTACCCAATGCAGAATACTATGTACAGGATTACTTGCACTTAACTAGTGTTGGAAAGTATACATTTATTCCCCAGACGCATCCTCCAATTACACAAGCTGGCACACAAGGTGTGGACAGCGGCAATGCTTCAAAATTATAAAGATTTACCGGATAGTGTGATTTATGGGATATCCCCATGTTCTCGCATCTAATGTCACATGGAGAGAACACAGAATAATTACTTTGAGGGATTTGTATGTTGGAGGTGTTTTGTGCTCATTCACTCAACTGCAAGAGAACTTCGGTATCCCACATACCCTCTTGTTCAGGTACCTGCAAGTGAGGCATGCTCTCCATGTACAGTTTCAGAACACCAAACGTGCCATTTCGACATACCCATTAATAGGAATATTGAACACTCAGGGCCCCAAGGGTATTATCTCAGCTCTATACACGCATCTCCTTAGTAACAGGATGAGTCTAAACCCGCTGATCATTGAAAGTAAGTGGAGGAACTCTATACCACAAATGACAGCAGAAGAATGGCAAGAGGCACTGGCGGCTCCCACGAGAGTCTCACCCTCAATAAATAATAGGTTAATACAACTCTTTATAGTACATAGAAGCTACCTCACTCCTACCAGATGATATAAAATGGGTAGAATTCCACATAACAGATGTCACAGGTGCTCACAGGTAACTGCAGATATCTGGCACATGATATGGGAGTGTAGTTACCTGCAGCACTTTTGGAGGGAGGTCAGAACGGTCCTTTCAACTATGGTCCCACCTGTACCAATGTGTCCTAAGATATGTATTTTGGGGATCATGGATGAGGAGCTATGGTCACATCACAATAGAATATTTCTGTGAGAGTCTCTGTTTCTCGCTAGGAAAGCGATAGCAATCCGATGGATGGAGGACAGACCACCTACTATTGGACAATAGAAGTCCCTAGTGAATCAGATTGTACCTATGGAAAATATAGTTTTTAAAAATAGGGGGTGCCCACAAAAATTTCAGAAGGTGTGGGGAGAATGGTGTTCATCTTCATTGACATTGTCAGATAACCATATGCATTCCATTGGGACGATCGTGTAATATAATACATATACTCATTGAGATACTCTCACAACCCGAAGCCATGTCTTTATTGCTAACAGTATATGTATATAAATGTCAGACATAAATATATAAGCCAATATGTACAACAACTGTTCTTTTACTTTGATATGTAACAAGTCACTTGATTATTATATGTGCCATACCTAAATTGCTATACTTCAATAAAACGAGTTTAAAAAAAATATATCATCCAGGTGGGGGGTCCTCAGATTCTTTTTATGCCATGCTTCTGTCTTGCTTCTCTATGGCTGCTGGTCCATTGGGTGTCCATTTTCAAATACAGTCCTGATCAAAAGTTTAAGACCACTTGAAAAATGGCCAAAAATCATATTTTACATTGTTGGATCTTAACAAGGTTCCAAGTAGAGCTTCAACATGCAACAAGAAGAAATGGTAGTGAGACAAAACATTTTTTGAGCATTCAATTAATTGAAAATAACGATTAAACTGAAACAGGCTGTTTTTCAGCTGATCCAAATTTTAGGACCACATGCCTTTAAAAGGCCAAATCTGCAAAGATGTGGATTCATTGTCATTTTCTGTCAGGTAGTCACACGTTGTGATGGCAAAGGCAAAAAAACTCTCCCTTTTTTGAATGTGGTCGGGTTGTTGAACTGCATAAGCAGGGTTTCTCACAGCGCGCCATCGCTGCTGAGGTGGGACGCAGTAAGACAGTCATTTGGAATTTCTTAAATGATCCTGAGAGTTATGGAACAAAAAAGTAAAGTGGAAGACCCCAAAAAATGTCATCAGCACTAAGCCGGAGAATCCAATTGGCTGTCCGTCAAGACACTGGACGATCCTCGACCCAAATTAAGGCCCTTACTGGTGCTGACTGCAGCCCCTTAACCATCAGACGGCATCTGAGACTGAAGGGCTTCAAAAACTAAAAACGTCTTCAAAGACCTCGTCTCCTTGAACGCCACAGAACTGCTCGTTTGGACTTTGCAAGAGAGCACCAAACATGGGACATTCAAAGGTGGAAGAAAGTTTTATTCTCTGATGAGAAAAATGTAACCTTGATGGTCCTGATGGTTTCCATCGTTACTGGCATAACAAGCAGATCCCACCTGAGATGTTTTCTACGCGCCACAGTGGAGGAGGTGCCATAATGATCTGGGGTGCTTTTTCCTTCAGTGGAACAATGGAGCTTCAGGAAGTGCAGGGGCGTCAAACGGCCGCTGGCCATGTCCAGATGTTGCAGAGAGCATTCCTCATGACTGAGGGCCCTTGTCTGTGTGGTAACGACTGGGTTTTTCAACAGGACAACACTACAGTACACAATGCCCGCAGGACAAGGGACTTCTTCCAGGAGAATAACATCACTCTTTTGGACCATCCTGCGTGTTCCCCTGATCTAAATCCAATTGAGAACCTTTGGGGATGGATGGCAAGGGAAGTTTACAAAAATGGACAATAGATGGCCTTCGTGCGGCCGTCTTCACCACTTGGAGAAATGTTCCCACTCACCTCATGGAAACGCTTGCATCAAGCATGCCGAAACGAATTTTTAAGTGATAAACAATAACGGCGGAGCGACTTATTATTGAGTTCATGTTTGGAAGTTGGATTTCTGTTTTGGGGGGGTTTAGTTTTTTTTTGGAGGTGTGGTCCTAAACTTTTGATCAGCTGAAAAACAGCCTGTTTCAGTTTATTCGTTGTTTTCATTAAATTGAATGCTCAAAAAATGTTTTGTCTCACTCCCATTTCTTCTTGTTGTATGTTTAAGCTCTACTTGGAACCTTGTTAAGATCCAGCCATGCTAAATATTTTTTTTGCCATTTTTCAAGTGGTCTTAAACTTTTGATCAGGACTGTATGGGGGAGATTAATCAAAACTGCAGTAAAGGAAAACTGGCTTAGTTGCCTCTAGCAACCAATAAGATTCCACCTTTCATTTTTAAGAGCACCTTTGGAAAATGAAAGGTGGAATCTGATTGGTTGCTATGGCCAACTAAGCCAGTCTTCCTTTACACCAATTTTGATAAATCTCCCCCTAAATCTTTTGGACTCTAACATGCACTCAGATTTAGACAATAGAAAGTAGAAATAAATTATTTCTTACTAATTCAGACTACCCTAGCGCTCTAAGGAAGTAGAAGGGTTAATGGTGTGTGTGTGGGGGTGACTGATAATAGAGGCACACACAGCTTTACTTATATCTACACCAGACCGTGCGCCCTTGTATCTGCCATATACCATGACTCTGCACCCACACCCATAGCTAGAACAAGAGCACACTCCGCACCCAAGCCCACCACACACAAATTCCCCCAATCTTTACCCCGGTTGTACCCTGATCCAAGTATTTCCTTTGTGTAGTATCTGAGGAGACATCAGGCTGTGAGGGATTAGGGCTGAGATGTCAGTATCACAGTAAGGCTGGATTCAGACCTGAGCGATTTACAGCGCGTTCCTATGCGCTGTAAAACGCTCAACAGGCAAAAGCCAATGTTTCCCTATGGGCATGGTTCTCACCTGAGCGTTTTACAGCGCGTACAAATGCGCAGTAAAACGCCCTACGCCTCAAGAAGTACAGGAGCTTCTTTGGGGGTGTATTGTCGCGCGTTCCCGCCTATAGACTTCAGCAGCTAAATGGGCGTTTGCTTGTTTCCGCCCATTAAAAACGCCCGATACAAACGCCCGAAAAACGCCTGTAAAAAGTGCATATCGAATACGCTCAGGTCTGAACCCAGCCTAAGGGGGCGGCTCTTTTACTCTGTATGAACTGGAAAAACTCATAGGGGAAGATTTATCATCTCCCTTGTGTCTAAAAAGTGACTCAGATTTTACGCCGTCCTCACCACATCCCTTAAAAGGGGCATGACAAGGATGGGAAGGGGGCTTGGCCAGCCGCCATGACAAGTTTACCTTCATTTACACCAGTTTTTTGCTGCAAATGAAGCCAGAAATCTACAACAGCTCTAAACTACGGTAGATTACGGTTTAGGTGCACAGACTGCAGGAGGGATGATACACCTAATTTATGGTGAGGCATGCTTCAGGGTTATTAAGACTGGTGCAGAAAGCTCCCCCATAGTCTGACGGGGGAAAGGCTAATCACCTTTATAAGCAGTGCACTGTGGTCTGGGTCTGGTGACCATGCGGAGGCACGCGTGATTAGAGTAGGACTGTAAGCACCACTAGTCCAGCAGGGATCCTGGAATGTAGGTGATCAGAGAGCGGTTCGAGAGCCTGAGAGCGGTTCGAGAGCAGAATCCAGGGCCCAGTGCTGGACCGGTAGGGAAGGAGAAAACTGTGCAGCCGCACAGTTCTCTCAATGATTAGGCTGAGATCTTTATGAGCACTCTATCCAATCATTAAGGCAGAGGTGAGTGGGGTCTGGCAGAGTCGGCCCCTTTGACTGTGGACTAAAAGGACCTGCAGAGACTTTTTAGGATTTTTTTTTTCTTGTCTAAAAGTGCATCTTATAGTCAATGAATATATGTAATATGTGTTAAATAGGATTTTTATTTTTATATATATATATATATATATATATATATATATATGTGTGAAACTCGAAAAATTAGAATATCGTGCAAAGTTAATTTATTTCAGTAATGCAACTTAAAAGGTGAAACTAACATATGAGATAGATTCATTACATGCAAAGCGAGATATTTCAAGCCTTTAGTTGTTATAATTTGGATGATTATGGCTTACAGCTTATGAAACCCCAAAGTCACAATTTTGAGGTACCCTTTGCTCAGGGGGTATGGATTAATTAGCTGACTAGAGTGAGCCTAGAATATTGAACCTTTTCACAAAATTCAAATTTTAAGCTGCATTAATGCAATTCCTTTTAATTTGCATTACTGAAATAAATGGACTTTTGCACAATATTCAAATTTCTAGAGTTTCATCTGTGTGTGTATATATATATATATATATATATATATATATATATGTGTATGTATGTGTGTGTGTGTGTGTGTGTGTGTGTGTGTATGTATATATATATATATATATATATATTATATATATATTAAGTGCAGTTCTGAAGGGGTCAATTTTCTCCGCTTTCTACCGATTTTTAAGATTTTTTTTTTTGTTTTAGTTTCCAGGTTGTCCAGACTACAGCATTTTATCATTCATGGGAGGTTTTCATGGACGAACAATGGGTAAGACGTAGGTTTTTGTGTTTATACTTGCAAAAGCACAGTGTCCCTTTTGCTGAGGGTTACGCCAAAGAAAATTTCACACAGGCCACATATGTATGGCAGGTCACTGCCCTGGGAGCCCCGAGTCCCCTTTCTCCTCCTGGTGTGTAGCTATACTGTGTATAGGAGTTATTAGGTAGGACTGCATATGAGAAGCATGTGAATTTTCTGCCACTAAAGGAAGCGACTATGACATTAAAAGTGGTTGTTCAATTTTTGGTAGAACCCCTCCTCACTGGACCTGAGGAGGGAAGCATATATACCTGCTCACTGCCACTCTGTCTGGACTTGTTCTGTTCGCCACTCTTCAAGATGGATGGGGATCACGTGTGCTGCTGCAGCCAATGACTGGCTGCAGCGGTTACGTGTACCCCAAGCAGGCAAGTATGCTTCCCTCCACAGGCTCAGGAGAGAAGGGGGCTGTCAAAAATTCTTTTAAAGCTGGACAACCCTATTAATGCTATATTTATGAATGGCTTTTTGGTCAGCTAAAATAAGTTGAACCTACTGGTAAAATATTTTTAGATCAAAATTAAATTGAGAAGCTTTATAAAATCTGCTTTCATCGGTCGCTTTTCTCTCACTAAAAAGGGCGCCTACCCACACCGAATTTTTTTATGGCTTTTTTTTGCCGTTAATAAAAATGCCATAAAACCACATTTATTTTTTCTTGGCGCATGCATTTTTATGGTGTTTTTTATTCACACATGTGAAATGTGTTTTTAGGGAAAAAAAATACACTAGAATGCTAGAATGTAAAAAAAAAATGCCATGGACACAACAAAACGCCTATCAATAAAGCATGTACTGAGTTTCGTATTTCCCTTAGTCTTTCAGCGAACATCTGGTGGCGTTTTTCGGTCAAAAAAAAAAATATCCAAACAGCAATAGTCAGCAAAAACACCACAGAAAAACTGTGTGAACTCAGCCTTATTGTTAATGCAATGTGTTTTCCTTATATTTTATCTTCATTGTTATAGGGTGCTTGGCTACAACACATTCTAAGGCTATGCACAAATTAGACATCCCTTCTTTTGACTGGCCAATTGCCCCCTTTCCAAGACTAAAGTACCCTCTTGAGAATTTTGTTAAGGAAAACAAAGAAGAGGAGGAGCGGTGCTTGGAAGAGGTAATGCGAGTAATATTAGTGGTTAAAGGGCTTTATCCAACAGAATGCAGTTTTTAGGATAAGGGTCCATTCACATGACCATAGGCCATCCGTGCCTGTATTGCGGACCTCAAACAGCGGCTCCGCAATATACAGGCACCAGCTGTATTAATCCCGTATCATGGATGTGGACCCACTGACTTGAATGAATCCGCAATCCTCAAGATATGCCAGAGGCACAGATTGGAGGCCTACAGAAGCTATCTTTTGCCAATACAGGATTCACTTGGTCAGTGCCATACATTGCAGCATATGCACGGATGGCTTATGTTCATGTGAATGTGCCCTTAGAAGCATGGGCTAGAAAATTTGAAAAGCATTACTTACCTCACCGATCCCCGACCGCTGCCATTTTTACACTTGCTGGGTCTCCACTTTCTGCTGCAGTCTTGACAAAAATGAATTGGAAAGACATGCCTAATCAGCAGACTACTGGCCACAGCTATGACCATGTCAGCCAGCCGTCTCCTGTGTCAAGCCAGGACCAGGAAGCCGAGACCAGTGGGGACCTGTTAAGCTCTGGAACTGCATCAGTTGGGATCGTTGAGAAGAGGAATGCTTTTATTTATGTAACGGGGTTTTGGTGGCGCCCCCTAGTGTCTATGGGGTCCCTAACCCTAGTTAACTCACTATGCCTGACAGGCGGATCCTGAGCCTCCGCTATCTGGGAGTTGGGGTACATGTCTGCGGCAGTGCCTCCACCCAGTGGAACATCCGGGGTAGGGATGTGAGGCTCCACTGGGAACATACTTGGTGCAAATGAGACTGACACAGCCTAACTGGAATTAACTTTATATAATGCGTAACAAAATGAACCAACATACATAGGAAAATACAATAGCGTAACACAAATAACAGGGTAATGTGGATTCTTCCTCACCCACCCACTAGCACACCTGCGTCCCACCCCCTATCTTCGCCCTAATGGCCGTTGGTGCACATAGGAGAGTTGGGGCCCTTATAAGTCTTGCTCCGCAGGGTCACTGAAGCAGCCTGAGCTGTGTAATGTCCGTCACTGGACCTCAGAGTCTTTATTGTGAGTGAGGAGACAGGTGCCCTGTGGTGATACAGGGAGAGGTTTGACTTACCCTCACAACACCATTAACCAGGCCAGTCCGCAGCAATCTCCTTTCACTGGATTCACCAGACGTCTGGACTCAGTGCTTGTCTTTGCCAGCGGTCCCTCTCTCAGCAGGCGTGATCTTGGGTGAAGTAAGTTCTCTCCGCCAGGTTCTATCTCTGTGCTGCAGTCTCTCAATGCCAGACCCATGTCCTCTCTCTGGCTGAGCAAATCGTAGCTTCTAGAAACTTTTCCAGGACCTTCCTCTTTAGAGCTGTGCAGCCCGCGTTGTTTTAGGACCTGCGATGATGTCACTAACCATGTGACTCATTTCAGCCAGTCATGTGGTCAATGCTCAATGTCTTATTAACAGCATACTGAGTCCATCTACTGGGCATTTCAGATAACGCAGCCGGTGTAACTTCACAGGGTTACATGCTCCCCCTTGAAAAATACTTGCCTTCCACTGGCAAGTCCTAACCAGGGGGCTTAACAAAAATTCAACAGAAAAATGTTTAGCATACATACAGTACAGTTGGCACAGTAATATCCTAGCTAGCTAGTTATCTAGGGTAAAGAGTCACTAACATTTACCACTTCAGCTAGTGCATGTAGGAAAGTGGCCATTTTAGATGCTGCTTGTGTCAGCGGGGCATAACTGGGCTCTCCTATATTATCATAAACTAAGGCCCTAGGGGGTTGCCGCACTCTGGTACTGTGTCTCAGTTCTCGCTGTGGGAGAGGATCTTGGGACATCAACTGTGGGACTTCGACTCCTGCCTTCGAAGTAGAGTCTCTAAGGGAAGCTCCAGGCACAAAACATGGACTTTCTGGATTCAACCTTGGAGGACTTTGTGACCCAGGAGAGGTTCCGGGACTTTGTGGAACCACCGGAGTTAAAGGAGGCAATTGCTGTGTTTCTTCTGCGGGTGATGACCACCACTGATCCTCTGCACTGGGAGTTCCCGGGGTCTCCTCTGCCCCATTTCCAGGACTCTCTGCTGGGTTTTCCTCCAGTTCTTTACTACTCTCTTCCTCTTCATCAGCATACACAACTGGAAGCAGATGGTTTCTATGCCAAGCCTTTATTCGGCCCTCCGGGCCCCTAATGTTGACACTGGCAGTCCTTCCAGTTTGGACACAACCTCAAACAGGGTATCTTTCCATCTGTCAGCCAGTTTGTGTTTTCCAGGCACACCTAGATTCCGGAGGAGAACTTTATCCCCTGCTTGAATCTCCCGATATCTCACCTTAGAATCATACCTTCTTTTGTTCCGTTCTTCCATTTTTGCTGCCGCTTGGGTGGCCAACTCATAGGCCCGATGAAGGTTTTGTTTGAGGTTCCTCACATATTGAAAGTGTGAAGTTGAATCTGTTCCATCAGGAGACACTCCCAAACGGACATCTATCGGTAATCGAGCTTCTCTTCCGAACATTAGGAAATAGGGTGAGAACCCTGTAGATTCATGCCTTGTACAGTTGTATGCGTGGACCATGGCTTCCACATGTTTACTCCAAGACCGCTTCTCGACTTGCTTGAGAGTCCCTAGCATATCTAGGAGGGTCCTATTGAACCGTTCTGGCTGTGCATCACCCTCCGGATGATAAGGTGTGGTTCTGGACTTCTGCACCTGCAACATGTCCAACAGCTCCTTGATCAACTTACTCTCAAAGTCTCTACCTTGATCAGAGTGTATCCGATTGGGTAGTCCATAGTGAATAAAATACTTCTGCCAAAGGACTTTGGCTACAGTCACAGCTTTTTGATCTTTAGTGGGGAAGGCTTGAGCATATCTGGTGAAATGGTCCGTTACCACCAGCACATTTCCAATTCCCGCTGTATCGCTCTCAATGCCGAGATAGTCCATGCACACAAGATCCATGGGTCCCGTACTTTTCAGATGACCCATAGGGGCAGCTCTCACAGGCAGGGTCTTCCTCTGGATACACCTCCTGCATGTCTTTACATGTTGCTCGACATGTTCCCTCATGCAAGGCCAATAGAACCGATCTTGTACTAGGCCATAGGTCTTGTCCACCCCGAGATGCCCATGTTGATCGTGGAGAGCTCTCAGGACCATGCCACGGTATCTGTGGGGTAGTACCAATTGTTTTCTGTCAGGGTGATCATGATACTTCACGACCCTATAGAGTACTCCATCTTCAAGATGTAGTCGGCTCCATTCCCTTCGGTATAATTCTCTTTGACTCACAGGTAGAGAAGTCAGCAATTTAGGATTCTTAGTCTTTATTGCTCTGATAACTATCCCAATATACCAGTCCTGCGCTTGAGCCTTCTTTTTGTCTTCTGTGGTTATACTGGACCACTGTTGAAGCATGACTGGAGCATGGAACACCTCAGGCACGGCTTCTGGAGAGTGGCTAATGGAGTCTATCCCCCTTAGCTCGGCAAACTCTTCTTGACTCTCGGCCACCACATACATCTGACAAAAAGCTCCTACCCCCGGCCCAGGGATCTCTTCCCACTCCTCTTCTTCTTGGTGAGGAGGGAGTCTAGGTCTGCGGGACAGGGCATCTGCGCTGACATTCTTGGGCCCAGGCTTGTACTTCAGGCTGAAACTGTAGCTTGATAAGGCAGCCAACCACCTATGTCCTGTGGCATCCAGCTTAGCTGTAGTCTGAATGTAGGTAAGTGGATTGTTGTCAGTCCTTACTTCGAATGTTGCTCCATACAAATAGTCATGTAGCTTATCCACGATGGCCCACTTGAGTGCCAGAAATTCCAATTTATGGACTGGATAGTTCTTCTCTGCACCTGTAAGGCTTCTACTTATGTAAGCCACCGGCCTCAATCCTTCTGGATAACTTTGGTGCAGTACACCCCCTAGACCTTCCATACTGGCATCCACATGGAGGATATATGGTTTCTCAGGGTCTGCATAGGCTAAGACAGGAGCTTCTGTAAGTCTCTTCTTCAATGTCAGAAAGGCATCTTCACATCCTGAAGTCCATTTCTCTCCAAAGGGGTGTTTAGGAGATGGTGCCTTAGCACCCTTTACGTCAGAGGTAATCTTCAGTAGGTCATGTAACTCTCGAGCAATCTTTGAGTAGTCTTTCACAAACCTTCGGTAGTAACCACAGAATCCGAGAAAGGACCGCAACTCACTGATGTTATCTGGTCTTGGCCAATTCAACACTGCTTCAATTTTAGCAGGATCTGTGGCTACTCCTTCAGCGGAGACTATATGCCCCACATAAGTGACAGAGTTCTGGGCAAATCGGCATTTGTCCACTGATAGCTTCAGGCCTTCAGCTTGAAATCGATCCAACACCTTTAGCAATCTTTGTTCATGCTCCTCTGGTGTCTTCCCGAAAACAATTAGGTCATCTAGATACACTAGACACTCTTTGGGATTCATATCCCCCACAGTTTTCTCCATCAGCCTCTGAAAAGTAGCAGGAGCTCCTGTGACTCCCTGTGGCATTCTGGTAAACTGGAAAAACCCCAAAGGGCAGATGAAAGCTGTCTTTTCCTGATCCTCCTTCTTCATGGGTACCTGAATTAGTATATGCCCAGCTGCCACTAGGAGGCTGACACTAGAAACAATTAATTAGTTTTTTTTTAACATATTCCTTATCCTATATCCTTATCTAAATAAACCACCAACATACAATATGTAAAAATAATTTTCCATGCCTGCCAAGGGTATCCGTAGCCTTTAAAGGGGTTGTCTCATCATGGACAAGGGGGGCATATCCACCGGTGGGAACCGCACCTATATTGAGAACGGGGCCCCGCAAGTGAAGGAGGGCGCACTGCGCATGCGGAGCCGACCTCCATTCATTTTCCATGGGGCCGGCGAATATAGCCGAGCTCGGCTATTTCCGTCGGCCCCATAGAAATGAATGGGAGCGGGGGCCTTGCATGCGCGGTACGCTCCCATTCACTTCTTTGGGGAGCCCGCTTGGTGGTGGCCGGACCAGAGTCCTCCAGCCACCACCTTGCAGGGCTCTGTTCTCGATATAGGTGCAGGTCCCAGCGGTGGGACCCGCACCTATAAGACAATGGGGGCATATCCTAGCGATATGCCCCCATTGTCTATGATGAGACAACCCCTTTAAAGAGAATGTAGAAATGTATTTTTTTTAAAGAGGACCTTTCACCACAAAATGCAATGCAATCTGAAAGCACCATGTTATAGAGCAGGAGGAGCTGAGCAGATTGATGTATAGCTTTGTGGGAAAAGATTCAATAAAACCTGTAATTTATACATTTGAATCTTTCCTTTTTCCACTTCTTGTGAACAGATATCGGTACAGGAGGGAGGTGTTATCAGTGACTGTGTAAAGCCTCATTCACACGTCCGTGTCCACGCTCAAATCCGGGAGCAGGTGGTCAGTGATGCATCCGTAAAGCATCCGTTTTTTGCTGTCTGTGTTGCATCCGTATTTTAGTGACACTGAACAGCTGAAAAATAATTTTCAAAGCATCTCTTCTTAATGATCCGTGAAACACTGATGCAACACGGATGGCATTCGTGTTGCATCCGTGATTTTCAGGGACCCATAGACTATAATGGACGTGATGGATCCGTGAACACAGACAAAATAGAGCATGCTTCTGTGCTAAAACCACTGACCCACGGACCGTGCGAAAACACTGATGTCTGAATACACACATTAAAATGAGTGGGGACCTGTGCTGTCGGAGGAGAACACGTACAGCACACGTCCGTTAAACACTGAGGTGTGAATGAGGCTTAAGTGTGCATACAGAGATAGCTGCCAGTCACTCTAGCACACCTCCCTTCTGTACCGACAGCTGCTCACAGGAAGTGGAAAAGCAAAGATACGGTAAATGTAGAAATTACAGGTTTTACGGAATCTTTTCCCACAAAACTATACATAAATCTGCTCAGCTCCTCCTGCTCTATGATATGCCACTTTCAGATTGCATTGCCTTTTGTGGTTACAGGACCTTTTTAAGCAGTGCCCACATGAGTATTTTCAGTGACCTGTTAAAAATATACAGTAGTTGCCGCCTTTTGTCTAGTGCACTCCAAGCCCGTGCAGAATCGGAAGAACGTTCAGGAATGTGGGAAAGGTTCCTGCTCATGTTCCTTGTGTCTGAGAAGTGGAATTATCACTCACACTAGTCTGTGCAAAAAGTCTATTCCCTATAGACGTTGAGCTCTTGTGCAGTTCTCAAAATACATAAAAATTTCTGGACCTAAAAATTGTTAGTGACAGATATTCAATTGGAAATGTAAGCACGGTGTGAATTTTCTTTTAATTCGTCTTTAGGTGGAGGATCTGATTGTAAAATACAGGAAAAAGAAAAAGACCGTTGCTGGAATAGTGGTGGAACCAATCCAGTCCGAGGGAGGAGACAATCATGCTTCTGATGACTTCTTCAGGAAATTGAGTACAATCGCTAGAAAAGTAAGAGGAATATATAATTTGCTTAATATTTGCATGTACATAGATATATTCTCCAACTTGATAATAGGGAAGCTGGGTGATTTTAGAAAAATCCCTTATTGATAGGAATGCTAACTCAAAGGAATACTTCTTCAAAGGGATAGTCAGAAGATGCCCACTCCTTGTGTGGTCCATCCTAAAGAGACATCAAAGCCATTTGTCACCTCACCAGGCTCCAGCCATGAGATTTGACAAGCCGGCGTGGCTCCAGCTAGGCATCCAGATGCCTCTGCCTGATTTTTTATTTTATTTTTTATATAGAGGATGTTTAATGGGGTTTTTCAGGAATTATTTAAAATGGTGGCAACCAGTCCTTCTCATATTCTAGGTTGCTGACAGCCATTTTAAATTATCCACGGTGAACCCCTATAAGAACAGAACCAAAGCATTTTCTGTATAAAAACTCAAATATCATTATTTTCATGTAATACCCTCAAAAACTGGTGTTAGGCCTAAGGGTGTAGGTGGAAAAAGGCGTTTGTTGTCATTTTATGCCAATACATTACTGAATATGAATTAATAACGCTGCACCTACATAAGGGTTATGTGATTTGAGGCCTAAGGGTGCACTCAGACTACTTTATTTCTGGGTCCACATCCATTCTGCAAAATTGGACTCATTCACTTCAATGAGGCCGCAAAAGATGCAGACAGCACACCGTGTGGTTTCTGCATCCGTAGTTCCATTCTGCGGCCCCACAAAAAATATAGAGCATGTCCGTGATTGCAGACAATAATAGGCATTTCTATCACAGTGCTGGCCATCTGCGGTCCGCAAAATGTGGAATGCACATGGCCGGTATCCGTGTTTTGCAGATCCACAATTTTCGGACCGCAAAACGCTTACGGCCATCTGGATGAGCCCTAATGAGAATAAATCTGCAGTTTGTCCTTGTATGTTTTTGTGGACCATCCTGATACAAATCTGTTTTCCAGCATGGATGTGCTTTTTTGGTGGATGAAGTTCAAACAGGAGGAGGAGCTACTGGTAAATTTTGGGCCCATGAACATTGGGGCATGGATGATCCAGCTGATGTGGTTTCCTTCAGCAAGAAAATGATGACAGGAGGATTTTACCATAAGGAAGAAATGAGGCCTAATGCAGTAAGTAGTTTAAATGTGGCAGTCTCAGGCTACTTTCACATCCGTCATGGACCAGCAAAAACGCTTCCGTTACTGATGATGGGGGCATATCGCTCCCGTGAGCCCTTCAAAGTGGTGGCTGGAGGTTTCCAGTCCGGCCACCACCAAGCGCTCTCCCCATATAAGTGAATGGGAGCACACGCATAACCAGGGGCGTAACTAAAGGCTCATGGGCCCTGGTGCAAGCGTTCAGCTTGGGCCCCCTTTCCCTCAGTGCTTTGTGTGTCTTCTTATCCGGCACAAGTGTCTTTGGGCCCCTTCAGGCTCCTGGACCCGGTAGCGACTGCTACCTCTGCACCCCCTATAGCTACACCCCTGCGCATAACCAGCCACCACTCCCATTCACCTCCATGAGCCCGACAAAAATAGCCGAACCAGCGCTCGCCTCGCATGTGCAGTGGAAGCAGTATCAGGAAGGAAGCTTTCCTTCCCAACAATCTGCTGATCGCTAGCGGAGGAGACCGCTGCATTTACATCCAGCAATCTACTCCATAGTATGGGGCTTTTCCCCATAAGGACGCGTTTGTTGGCAGGAGAACCAGCATGATCTGCTTCCGGTAAACGATAATTTTGTGTTCACTCACAAAGGATCGTATTACCCGATGAGCTAACCTTTCACTCGTTCATCTGGTAATCGGTGGTGCATTTTCACTGCCTGATCATCGCTAACGAGCGGTACAATGAACGCTCGTTAACGATAATTTGTGCGATTCCCGGCCCGTGTAAAGGGTCCTTTATCTTCCTTGCTTCTGAGTGAGGAACCATTATCTACTGCATTAATCTATTAGTGGTCCAGAGAGGGATGATTGCTCCCATCACCCCCTGATACTTAAATCCACCCCTTCTTGCTCAGTGTATTTATGTGAGGAAAAAATCTGGTTAGAACTTCACTTAAAGAGAATGTGTCCCCTAACATTGTTTCTGCCAGTTAAAATCTTTCGAATCTGTTTTTATATTCTGATTGTAGATTTTTTAAATTCCATTTCCTGAACATGATTACGGTGGCGGCCATCTTACCTGAGCTGTTGTTAGTGGTATTTAGAGAGATGCTTTACACAACATCCACCATAGACTTGAGGGACCTTATTGACTTCAATGGGAAAGCTTTGTAGGCATGTTCTGTGACCTGTGCAGAGGTCAGGTGGGGTAGATAAGCTGTGATATCACCTATTGTGAAGGCTTCTCTTCTTATCTTTCCAGTGTTAACCAGAGACATGCTGGGATGGTAGTGGGGAGCGCTGTCAGCAGCTCTAATACACTTAGGCCTCATGCACACGGCCGTTGTGCGGCCGTTCCGTGCATTGGGGACGGCATGAGGCCTTATAGGGAGGCAGGGCTGTGGTAAGGAGGCCGAGATTAGGGCAAGGTGACCAGAGGCTGGATGAGAAGCCTCTGCATCATACACTTATCCGGTGTGGTAGAAGACTCTGGGTATGTTCACATGGCAAAATCTGCTGTGGTGTTTTGTTTTTTTTTTCAAGTGTTTTAGAAGAGTTTTTGCCAGTGTTTTTCTAATCCAGCCCTTGGGATAATTCAGTGGTAGAAACGCCTGTAAAACCTCTTCTAAAACGGCTAGCATCTCCATTGACTTCAGTGCAAAAACCACTAACGATCTGCTTCTAAGAAGTAACATGCCACTTCAGAAGTGGTTCTCAATTTAGTGGTGGAAAAAAATGCTGAGCAACCTTCAGTTAGAGGGAGGAGAGACTTACCATGCAGTTTTCTAATACAAATTACCATATTTCCCTAATAAAGTATATTACAAAAACACTTAAAGGGGTTGTCCGAGTTATTTTTTTGTTCTTTCCAATTAACTCACTTTATCTGCAGTGGCTGGTTTCTCAGATTTCACTGAGGGTCACATGACCTGTGATGTCAGCTTCTCTCCCTGCTCTGATAAAGTTCGTTTACAAGCCTGTAAACGAGACGTCACTGTGCTGGCCACGCCCCCTTCACTGCCGTCTGCCCTATCCTAGGATTCTTAACCCCTTCAGCTGCACAGACTGGGTAGCTGCAGAAGGCAGTGAGGAGACAATTCTGGGCACTGGAGCTGACAGACTAGAGAGCGCATTGCACAAGAAGGTAGGGGAAAGATCCTGTGTGTATTAGCAGTGTCATTATAGGGGTGGGACTTGTAGTTCTACACTTACAAGTTGCTGTTGATTCTCCAAGCACTCAGGGCAGCTCTTGTATCCACTCCCTTAGCAGTGTCATTATACAGCTGGGACTTGTAGTTCTACACATTATACAACATGCTGCAGAGTCTCCCAGCAGGCAGACATGTCACTCAGGGCAGCTCTTGTATCCACTCCCTTAGCAGAGCAGGGGGAGCGTCAGAGATAGTTTTTATTGCATGTAAACAAAGGGCCAGAAGCGAACCAGGGAAATGAGGAAATATATATATTTTTTTATGCATAAAACTTGCATAGCTTAGTTATATATTGCTGCCCATCAGATTTTCAGTGCTATATATATTTTTTTCATAACTCGCACAACCCCTTTAAACTCAGCGTGGGAATTTATCATATATATCCTATGCTCTACCAGAGGATGCGCTTAAAGGGGTTCTCCCATGAAAACAATTCCACAGTTTTCAAACCAGCACCTGGATCTGAATACTTTTGTAATTGCATGTAATAAAAAATTTAGTATAGCCACTGTTTTTCAATAAAAATCTATCTGTATAGCGCCACCTGCTGTTTGCTCTTATTCTAATTTCTCTGTCCTGCTCACTGAGATGGAAGCACATGCTCAGTTCTATCCTTCATCTGCCACCAGCTGCAGCAGAAAGGACACATCCCTGAGAGCGCACATCCCCTAAGCCAGGGGTCTGCAACCTTTAAGACATAAAGAGCCACTTGGACCCGTTTCCGAAGGAAAAAAAAAACTGGGAGCCGCAAAACCATTGCGACATTTAAAACAAATATAACACTGCATATATTGTTTCTTACCTTAATGCTATATACAGTGGGGGAAATAATTATTTGACCCCTCACTGATTTTGTAAGTTTGTCCAATGACAAAGAAATGAAAAGTCTCAGAACAGTATCATTTCAATGGTAGGTTTATTGTAACAGTGGCAGATAGCACATCAAAAGGAAAATCGAAAAAATAACTTTAAATAAAAGATAGCAACTGATTTGGATTTCATTGAGTGAAATAAGTATTTGAACCCCTACCAACCATTAAGAGTTCTGGCTCCCACAGAGTGGTTAGACACTTCTACTCAATTAGTCACCCTCATTAAGGACACCTGTCTTAACTAGTCACCTGTATAAAAGACACCTGTCCACAGAATCAATCAATCAAGCAGACTCCAAACTCTCCAACATGGGAAAGACCAAAGAGCTGTCCAAGGATGTCAGAGACAAAATTGTAGACCTGCACAAGGCTGGAATGGGCTACAAAACCATTAGCAAGAAGCTGGGAGAGAAGGTGACAACTGTTGGTGCGATTGTTCGAAAATGGAAGGAGCACAAAATGACCATCAATCGACCTCGCTCTGGGGCTCCACGCAAGATCTCACCTCGTGTGGTGTCAATGGTTCTGAGAAAGGTGAAAAAGCATCCTAGAACTACACGGGAGGAGTTAGTTAATGACCTCAAATTAGCAGGGACCACAGTCACCACGAAAACCATTGGAAACACATTACACCGCAATGGATTAAAATCCTGCAGGGCTCGCAAGGTCCCCCTGCTCAGGAAGGCACATGTGCAGGCCCGTCTGAAGTTTGCCAATGAACACCTGAATGATTCAGAGAGTGACTGGGAGAAGGTGCTGTGGTCTGATGAGACCAAAATAGAGCTCTTTGGCATTAACTCAACTCGCTGTGTTTGGAGGAAGAAAAATGCTGCCTATGACCCCCAAAACACCGTCCCCACCGTCAAGCATGGGGGTGGAAACATTTTGCTTTGGGGGTGTTTTTCTGCTAAGGGCACAGGACAACTTATTCGCATAAACGGGAAAATGGACGGAGCCATGTATCGTGAAATCCTGAGCGACAACCTCCTTCCCTCTGCCAGGAAACTGAAAATGGGTCGTGGATGGGTGTTCCAGCACGACAATGACCCAAAACATACAGCAAAGGCAACAAAGGAGTGGCTCAAGAAGAAGCACATTAAGGTCATGGAGTGGCCTAGTCAGTCTCCGGACCTTAATCCAATCGAAAACCTATGGAGGGAGCTCAAGCTCAGAGTTGCACAGAGACAGCCTCGAAACCTTAGGGATTTAGAGATGATCTGCAAAGAGGAGTGGACCAACATTCCTCCTAAAATGTGCGCAAACTTGGTCATCAATTACAAGAAACGTTTGATCTCTGTGCTTGCAAACAAGGGTTTTTCCACCAAGTATTAAGTCTTTTTTTGTTAGAGGGTTCAAATACTTATTTCACTCAATGAAATGCAAATCAGTTGCTATCTTTTATTTAAAGTTATTTTTTCGATTTTCCTTTTGATGTGCTATCTGCCACTGTTACAATAAACCTACCATTGAAATTATACTGTTCTGAGACTTTTCATTTCTTTGTCATTGGACAAACTTACAAAATCAGTGAGGGGTCAAATAATTATTTCCCCCACTGTACAGGATCGTTCAGTCAGCTGTCAATCTGAAGAAAAAAAGGACTTTTTCACTTAACAATGTAAAATATATTTTTGAAAATTATTAGCTAATTAAAATATTTAATTTACCTTTACCAGACCCACCCTAATCATGTGCCAGTAATACCAGACCCCCCAATTATGTGCCAGTAATACCAGACCCCCCTCCAATCATGTGCCAGTAATACCAGACCCCCCTATATTTGTACTATATCTCAGGGCTTCTTAGTATTGTTTGTTGTGTTGTATGGTAGTGTTTTGTGATGTTAGGGGGAGGGGGCCTTCCACCGAGGAGAGAACCTGGTGCTGATAAACAGTTAGACATAGGAAGTGGTGTCAGAGAAAGGCACCCACCCCCATAATTATAAAAAGCCAAATATTTCAAAGTCTGAACATTTTTACCACGAGGCTTAAATTCAGACTTTGAAATATTTGGCTTTTTATAATTATGGAGCATTATATATTGCTTGGAGCACTATTGCACATGTCACATTGAGACTCTTTCAACTCTGCTGCATTGTTTTATTATTTCATATTCTATACCCTACATTCTTTGAAACTCACTGACCCGCATTTTTTAAACACATCTAGTAGTTGTATCATCACTAGGAAAATCCATATATACCCTCTAATACACGTTATAGACAATATCAATTGTCTTTTAATACGATTATTAGCTTGGGGTTCTTATTATACCTTATTTTATCTCGTGTATCTACCTCCATATATGTCTCAGTTAGATTTTTTTATATTTTTCAACATTTTATGTAATAATTATATTACACAATAAACACTACATTGTACCATCTATACCAGTTGGTAAGTGCCTGTTTTTACTATATACAATTATTTAATAGAAACTGATTTAAAAAAAGGTGAATGTTCAGCCTAAGCAGTGATTTGGGATTGGCTTTTTTGTAAGGGCTCAGTGATTTTCTTATCTCGCAGCTGCAGCTTGTGTATGTGCAATCTTTCCTTGGTCCTCAGTATAGAAAAGGTGATAGAGCGGACTGCTTCCTGCCGAGGTTGTCTGATCGCCTCCTTGTAGGCTTATAGTCCAATTTAAATTCATCCAGAGTAAATGAATGCAGCCGCATTGTAGCAAATGTCAGCATAATTGAAGCAGATAAGATAACCGATTGTGCCTTGCTTATGTATATGTGAAGCTAAAACACATAATCCATCATTTCAGTAGAAAGGTCTTATCATTGCATGCTGTGTATCTAGAAGTACAGGGCGTAAGATAGTCAGAGCACTGGAGCTGCAAAACACTTCTCTCCTTAAAGGGGTTATGCCTTAATTAACGGGAAAAAAATCAGATATCATATAGTACATGACAGTCTCATTCAACAAGCCCTGTACCTCCCATAGATCCAGAACGCTCCTCATTCATGCCTCCAGTTGCTCTTCTAGATTCTCTTCAGGCCGGCAGCTCATGGGGCATGTCCTTTCTGAGGAGATGTGTCCTTTCTGCTGCAGCTCAGGTCAGGAGGTGAGTCTTTTTAGAGACAGCTCTCTCCCTGTTACAGCTCAGGAGGCATGTCCTTTCTGCAGCAACTCTCCCTTTTACAGCTCAGGGGGTGCGTCCTTTCTGCTCTCGTCCTGTAACTGTCACAGCTTCTAAAAGATCTGGCTGGTGGCAGTTGAAGGCTGGAACTGAGCGCTCATCAGGAGCGCACATTACTATACAGATTAAACAAAAAGAGGCGCCATTAGGGTCTATTCACACGTCCGAAAATGGGTCCGCATCCGTTCCGCAATATCAGGAACGGGTGCGGATCCATTCATTCTCTATGGGGCCGGAAGAGATGCGGCTCTCCGCATCCGCATTTCTGGAGCGCAGCCCCGCAAAAAAATAGAAAATGTCCTATTGTCCGCGATACACTACGGACGTGTGAATGGACCCTTATAATGAATTTATGAGAGTATCTCACAACTGAAGCATTTTTGAAACTGAAAGTAAATTACAAAAGTTATTTGTTTATCTGCTGATTTATATTTAAAAATAATAATCATCTAATGGTGGAACAATCCCGTAAACATAATACCGAGTTATTACTATTGCAAACATGGATTCATAGACCTGGTTGATTAAATGAAGACATTTTTATCTCTTCAAATGTGTCCATTGCCAATCACAAGCAACACATACAGATGTGCCATTTCACTCATTCATGTTAATGGTGAAACGCTCATTCATCGGGTGATCCTGTCATTTGTGCAGGCACATCAATCATCGCTTCTGGGCAGCAGATTGTGCGGTCTAAACTGCGATCTGCCGCCCAGAAACCATGATTCTCTGTCGCTATAGCATGCAGCCATTTCCTTCACTGAACGAGCAGCCGACTGCCAGGAAGGAACGCTCTGGCATAATGCGGTGTAAACCCACCTTACATCGACCGGCCCTCGGCCTTTACAAGTGTTCTTATGAATGCTGTGGGCCATTTGGAGGGGTTTGTGCCCCTGCTGATACCTTGTATTTGTTGTTTGCCATTGCACAAGGTGTCGTTTCTTCCTCAGGTTGCTGGGGGTGCATGACATTTGACCTCCCCTGCCCGGCCTTCAGGATATGAATGTCAGATTGCCTATTGATTGCTTTTTGGTTAAGTTCCATTCTTTTTCTTGTATTTCATTAGCCATACCGAATATTCAACACCTGGCTTGGGGACCCCTCTAAAACACTTCTATTGACTGAAGTTCTAAACGTCATCAAGCGTGAAGACCTCGTAAAAAACGCTGTCCAAGCAGGAAAAGTTCTTCTAGATGGACTTCTAGATTTCCAGGTGACAATCAATTGTATAATTATTGTCTTTTCCTTTTCATATCTGGATTCGCTGATACTTCGTTCAATTAGAAAATGAAATCAGTTCTAATGAAAGGGATTGTCCAGTTAACCGTGGAGTTAGTAAACCAGAATGGCTTACAAAACTAAAAGGTCCTACTCATTGTTACTGATCTCCTGACAAGCCCTCATGACGTGGAAATATGACCACGCAGCCAATCACTGGCAGAGGAAGGTCACCGCCTGTAGACCCAGGGGCTGTCACATCAGGGCATTGGTAAGGGGAGAGTATCACCTTATTTTGACTCTTTAAAAAAAAAAATGATCATCAAGGTGTATTACGTATATCTTTGGCAGTAAAAGGGTTTATGGGGGAGGAGGGGAAAAATCCTTAAAACAGGTCAGTAGGTTGGAAATAAATTTCAAAAAGGGCATATTCTCTTCACTCATTCATCCACTGTGCCTGGTCTCCTCATGCCACAATGACGTCCTGGCACAGACTGGCTGCAGGGTCACTAATCGCATGTTCCTATAGTCAGACCTAATCATTGCAGCAGGAAGTGAAGAAAGGTGAGATACCGGACAGCCCTGCAATTACAGCGAAGGGCATCGGTAAAATATTGCTATTTTTATTTATTTATTTTCAACATACCTGTTCTTAATGATATTTTCCTGACTTGTCTGTTTTAGTGACTATTTGCATTCCTTATGTAATCACCTTTCTAAAGCATCTTTGTGTTATACCATTCCTTTATTATTCCCGCTTGAAGTTATGAATGAATTTCTAGCAGTTTGCAATGACGGCCCAGCTGGGTGTTACCAGTTGGGGATGTGTCCCTGCACAGTCTGATTCTGGCAGCACTAATTGGATACTGTCAGACTGTGCAGGTACACCCCCCCCCCCCCAAACTGGTAACATCCATCTGGATCTTCATTTCAAACTGCTAGTAATTTATAACTTCTAGCAGGAATAATATCGGAATGGCACATCAGAGTCATAACAATAGATGCGCCATAATTGAGGAATGCAAGTACTGTCGTTGTTAAAGGAATCTGTCACCGGCGGCCTCCCAATCTGTTTCCATAGACACATAGCTGTGGTTGACCTGATTAATACCCTGTTTTTCTTTTGTTGACCTGAGGCTCAGTTCCTGAGTTATGATATGTTTTTTTAATATGTAGATTAGGTGCATATTTGTTTTCTGTGGCCAGCCCTTCCCTGACTGATTTGATTGACAGGATCAGTCAGTGGCAAAGCAGCAAGGGTGGGGCTGGCCACAGAAAGGAGTGGAGCCTGGGTGCAACAAGAGCAATGGTGATGCCATTATTGCACCAAAGGACTAATTTGCATAGTAAGAAAACGTCTCTTAACTCAGGGACGGAGCCTCAGATCTACAAAGAAAAACAGAGTTTTAATTAGGTGAACCTCCAGACATGTCCGGTTTGAGGTCTCCCTCTGGTCTGGTTTACCTCGCTGAGACAATGACATACCGCACCTGCTCTGTATTCCATGAATGAAAGAGTGGGTAGTAACACCGCAGTGACACTAATAGGATGGGTGCGAAGATGAAGAATGAGAACGTTACTGATATCAATGGCAAGAAACATCAGACGTTGCCAAGTGTTCATCCTCCGTCATTGAGCTTGGAATAACCCCCTGTCTACACCACAGAGCACTGATTTCTTTATGAGATTTATTGCTGCAGCGAGCACCTGTGCCCTGTGCAGCCCGCATCCTCCTCCGCAGCTCATGTTCACTCCCATTCACAATCCTTCATGGCCCATTAAGCCGTAACAAAAACACAGTGCAGTCAGAAGATGGTGAAGATGGTGTCTTCTGGCCCTGCATTATACCTCTGTAAATCTGATGGTTGTGCCATCTACTGCTTTGCTGCCTGCCATGAAGGATGGGTTTAAAGGCGCCATACTATAATGAGTCTGTCACATTGGCGTGTTTACCGATTGTCTTCCTCCTGATAAAATATAGGTAGTAGGCCAGTTCACATAAATCCATGCTGAATCCTTTCAGGTTGTATGATCAAACCTATAAGGCCTTCTATAGCTAAAGTTAGGTCCAGGAATATTTGGACAGTGACACAATCTTCATGACTTCGGCTCTGCATGTCGCTACCACATTGGACTTGAAATGAAACAACTGAGATGCAATTGAGTGTAGACTTTCAGGTTTAATTCAAGGGGTTGAAGAAAAATATTCTGTTAACCCCTTAGTGACCACCCATACGTGTTTTTACGGCGGTCACTAAGGGGCCTTGGGCTGGAGCGCCGCCTTTTTACAGCGGCACTTCAGCCCAAGTTAGCGATAAAATCAATCGCTGTAGCTCCGTGCCCGCAGCTACCGGAGGTAGCTGAGGGCTCGGGGCAGTGATCAGAGACCGTGACAAGCGGTCTCTGATCACGTCATCTCCGTTATACACTTTATCACGGCGATCACAGAAAATGCCGGCAGCGGAGCTGCCCGCACTAAACTTTCTCCCTCCTCTCAAGTAAGAGAGGAGGGAGAAAGTCTCCGGTGCAGAGATCGGGTCCCCCAGCGCTTCTGGTCCTAAGCTGGGTCCCGATCCTCACCCCCCACCCCCCCTTACCCTCAAGAAAGATAGCGGCGGCCCGGCGCATGCGCAGACTGAAAGCCGGCCGCCGCTCACAGTAAGGTCTCTCTCCTCAGGAGAGGAGAGAGAAGTTCAAATTATGCCCTGATCAGGTCCCCCAGCACCCCGATCGGGGCAATATGGCCCCCAGATGTGTTTAAATAAAGTTATTAGGGCCCCCCCCCCCCCACATCTAATTAAAAAATATATAATAAAATGGCGCAGACATGCGCACTGGTTACTGTGCTGAAGATCTGCCTTCAGCACAGTAACCATTAGGGACCAATAATAATGGTCCCTGATCATGTGGTCTCCATGATAACCCTATCATGGAGATCACATCCATTATATTTACAAAACAGATCCAGGACAGGGGCCGCGCTTCTCTCTCCCCTCAGCGCAGTTGTTCTGTGAGGAGAGAGATCAGACTTCTGTCCTGGCTCTGTGATTACATACTGTGAAAAAAAAAATCTAATTATAAACTGTCCGTCGGTAACTGGCGGTCAGTGGGTGTCCGTGATTAGGCGTCCGTCATTAGACGTCTATTAGTGACTGTCAATTATCTTTATTAGGGACCCTGTGTCCGTCTGTTACTGGCGGTCAGTGGGTGTCAGTCCGTCAGTGGGTCGGTCATTTGCCGTCCATTACCAGTCTATTAGGGACTGTCAGTTATTTTAATTTCTTTCTGAGCTGTACAGAAAAAAAAAATGGCTCAGAGGTTATTCAGTGCAGAGCAGGCATACGAATTTCTCTGCTCTGACCACTGAATCTGACACCGCTTCAGAGGCGGAAATATTTTCAGATAGCGGGGACTCCGATTCCATCCCCAGACCCCATAGCCCTATGGTGGTAGAAGTCACCACCATCTCTCATTCTCCACCCAGTGCTTCCGTCACTTCTGCTACGTGGGTTCCTGCCACTTCATTTTCCCCCCCAAGTACTCCAATTTTTATCCACTCCCCAAATTAATGTGGATGTCGCCAATTTTTCCCCTTATGATTTTTTTCATTTATTTGTGGACGATAACGTCTTTGAGTTAATTGTGCAGCAAACTAATTTGTACGCCACACAGTTTGCTGTACAAAATCCCACGTCTATTTATGTAAGACGGTGGACCCCCACAAGTGTCCCTCAAATAAAAAAACATTTGGGGCTTACCCTGGACATGGGCATCGTAAAAAAAAAACTTTGTCCGATCCTATTGGGCTGCGAGTACTGTCCACTCAACCCCTGTGTTTGCAGCAGTTATGTCCCGTAACCACTATGAAGTCCTGCGGTTCATGCATTTTTCTGACAATTCCCAAGTCCCCCCCAGAACTGACCCAGCCTTCGACCACCTAAATAAATTGAGACCCCTTATTTCCCTCCTCACAGATTTATTCTTGAAATTATATACCCCTGAAAAAAAATGATCCGTTGATGAGTCCCTTTTTAGTTTTAAAGGCCGCCTTTCCTTCCGTCAATATATTCCCTCCAAGCGTGCAAGATATGGGATAAAATTGTATAAGGTGTGCGAGAGCACAACCGGCTACACCTGTGGTCTGTCTATTTATGAGGGCAGAGACTCCCAACTTAACCCCCCCAGGCTGCCCCGAGAATATTGGAACATCAGGCAAAATTGTGTGGGATTTATTGGCGCCATTCCTGCACAAAGGGTACCATGTGTACGCAGATAATTTTTATACCAGTATACCCCTTTATAAATCCCTCCATGCTGCAATCACAGGAGCTTGTGGGACAGTCCGCAACAATAGAGTTGGATACCCACAACCGCTGGTCTCCAAACGTTTGGAGAAAGGAACATCCTTCGCCCTCGCAAGTGACCAGCTGCTTGCCGTGAAGTGGAAGGACAGGAAGGATGTCTACATGCTGACCACCTTGCATGCAGACACCACAGTGGCAGTTAGGGAGAGGGCGGTTACGGCGGACAAGTAAAAACCAGTCTGTGTGACAGACTACAATAAATTTATGGGAGGTGTAGACCTCTCAGACCAGGCACTTCATCCCTACCTGTTGAAGCAAAAAAACAGGGCCTGGTATAAAAAGGTAGCAATCTACCTCATCCAGATTGCTACCTACAATAGTTTTATTTTATTTAAAAAGTCCCAGGGAAACCTCAACTTCCTCGAGTACCAGGAGAAGGTGGTCGAGAATCTCCTGTTTGAGTCCCCCGCACCTGGGCAAGCCTTTGAATCGGAGGACGTTCAAACGCTTTCAGAACGCCATTTCCATCACCCCGTCCCTACCACTACCAGCAAAACTTATCCACAGAAAAGATGCCGGGTGTGTAGCAAACACGGAAGGAGGAGGGACACCCGGATTTACTGCCCCAGTTGCCCATCACAACCCGGCCTCTGTAATTACCCCTGTTTTGAAACGTACCATACGGTTGCGAATTATTAATTTTATTTAATACCAAAAAGAACGAGGGGGGGTTTCAGGAATTCAATTTATTCTCATTTTCTGTTTAGTTTGTGGGCTTTCCAGGCAGGGAGGGATCCCTTTGGGATGGGTCGTGGAGCTAATTTTTTTTTCAGACATTGGAACAAATTTTACCTTTTCTGATTTGTTTCCTTACATTTTGGAGTGTACATCTTCATTTTCATGTGCTCTGTAGAAAAAGAATCTGTCTTTAAATTGACACTTTTGTGTAAAAAATTAAAAATATTTTTTTCCCACCTGCTTTGCATTAATTTCTACAAAAAAACTAGGTGGTCTAAATGCTCACTACACCCCTAGATGTATACCTTAGGGGGTCTAGTTTTTAAAATGGGGTCTATTATGGGGTTTTTCTATTGTCTTGGCAGCTCAACGCCATTACAAGTGTGCAATGGGGCCTGAACCATTTTCAAGCAAATTTTGTGTTCTGAAAACAACTGGGTGCTCCTTTATGTTTGGGCCCTGCCGTTTGTCAAGACATAAGATTAGGGCCACAATGGGGGTATTTCTGAAGACAGGAGAAACGGGGTGATACATTTTGGAGTGTACATCTTCATTTTCATGTGCTCTGTAGAAAAAAAATCTGTCTTTAAATTTACACTTTTGTGTAAAAAATTAAAAAAAAATTTTTTTTCACCTTCTTAGCATTAATTTCTTAAAAAAACTAGTGGGTCCAAAAACTCATTACACCCATAGATAAATACGTTAAGGGGCCTAGTTTTTAAAATGGGTTCACTTTTAGGGGTTCTATTATTCTGACACTTATAAGCCTCTGCAAACTTGGCTTGTTGCAGGAAAAAATATGTAACGGTACTTCAAAAATTTTTACATTTATGTTAAAATTTTAAGTCTCCTAAATAAAAAAAAAAGTTAAAAATTTTTGTAAGTGCATCAAAAATAAAGTAAAGATGTGGAAATATATTTCTGATAAAAATATTGAATAGTATTTATGGGAAATATTGCAGTTGAAAATAGGAAAATGTGGCAATTTTTAAAAATTTTCATACATTTTCACTTTTTTAATAAAGATACGCATATTTTAGAATTTTACCACCTAAGTAAAGTACAATATGTGACGAGAAAACAATGTCAGAATTACCTTGATGTGCAAAACCGTTACAAAGTTATTCTAAGCTAAAATGACACGTCAGATTTCTAAAATTTTGCTTGGTCATTAAGGCCCAAACAGGCTTGGTCACTAAGGGGTTAAACATTTAGGAATTGCAGAGATTTTCTACAAAACCTCCTTCTTTAAGGGGCTCAAAAGTAATTGGACAAATTAACATTACCATAAATAAAATGTTCATTTTGAATACTTTGTAGAGAATCCTTTGCAGGCAATGACTGCCTGAAGTCTGGAACCCATGGACATCACCAAACACTGGGTCTTCTCCTTTGTGATGCTTTGCCAGGCCTTTACTGCAGCTGTCTTCAGTTGTTGCTTGTTTGTGGGTGTTTCTGCCTTAGAGTACTTTCACACTAGCGTTTTTCTTTTCCGGCATAGAGTTCCGTCACAGGGGCTCTATACCGGAAAAGAACTGATCAGTTATATCCCCATGCATTCTGAATGGAGAGTAATCCGTTCAGGATGCATCAGGATGTCTTCAGTTCAGTTGTTTTGACTAATCAGGCAAAAGATAAAACCGTAGGCAGTTCTGGCCGCAAGTGTGAAAGTAGCCTTAAGCAAGTGAAATGCATGCTCTATCGGGTTGAGATCTGGTGATTGACATTGCAGAATATTCCACTTCTTTGGCTTAAACTCCTGGGTCAGTTTCGCAGTATGTTTTGGATCATTGTCCATCTATTCTGTGAAGAGCTGTCCAATCAGCCTTGCTGCATCATCAATAAACATTAGTGACCCAGTGCCATTGGAAGCCACGTATGCCCATGCCATCACACTGCCTCCAATATCCTTTACAGAGGATGTGGGTGCTTTAGATCATGAGCCTTCTCCATACTTTCTTCTTCCCATTATTCTGGTACAGGTTGGTCTTTGTTTAATCTGTCCAAAGAATGCTGTCCCAGAACTGGGTTGGCTTCTTTAGATGTTTTTTTGGGCAAAGTCTAATCTGGCCTTTCTATTTTTGAGGCTGATTAATGGTTTCACCTTGTGGTGAACCCTCTGTATTTGGTGTCATGAAGTCTTCTCTTTATGGTAGACTTAGGCTGAGTTCACACGAGCGTGTCCGGATAAGGTCCGGATGCGTTGCGGCAAACCCGTGCGAGTAGGTACCCAATTGCAGTCAGTTTTGACTGCGATTGCGTTCCGTTTTTATCGCGCGGGTGCAAAGCGTTTTGCACGCGCGTGATAAAAAACTCACTGTGGTACCCAGACCCGAACTTCTTCACAGAAGTTCAGGTTTGGGTTCGGTGTTGTGTAGATGTTATTATTTTCCCTTATAACATGGTTATAAGGGAAAATAATAGCATTCTTTAATACAGAATGCTTAGTAGGTGGTCAATTGAGGGTTAAAAAAGAAAAAAATTATTAACTGAACCTTCTCCTCTTGATCGCGTAGCTGCCGGTCTCTTCTTACTTCTTTAATCATGAGCTGCCGGCTAAAGGACCTGTGGTGGCGTCAGATCACATGGTCCAATCACATGGTCCATCATCCAATGGGTACGGATCTGTTTTCTCTGACAAAATCTGCCACAATAGAAAATGGATCCATCCTCTATTGACTTTCAATGGAGTGCATGACGGATTTGTCTTGGCAATGATAAAGGTATTCTGTCACCTGGATTTTAGTGACAGAGCTTTAAACATCATCATATCAGTCTGCTCGTTTTGTATTAAAATATACTAGTATTACTGCTCTAAGTGTTGTCCTTTGTCTAGAAAATCGCTTTTATTAATATGCTAATTACCTGAGTAAGGAGCCCACGTGGCTGTCCCTCCGGCCGTTGGAGCCCAGTCGCGCCCCTTCTCTTAGAGCCCAGCACAGCCCCAGTGCTAATTTATTCACTCCTCATTGCCGGCTGGCGCATGTGCAGTGTGTCCTGTGAGGCCGATTCCAGGCGCTGACATGTGTATCCACGGAATGCGTTCGCTGAGCCCCTTGGGCTCCTTACTGAGCCCCTTGGGCTCCTTACTCAGGTAATTACCATATTAATAAAAGCGATTTTATAGACAAATTCAAAGACACAGGGCAGTAATACTAGTATATTTTAATACAAAACGAGCAGACTGATATGATGATGTTAAAAGCTCTGTCACTAAAATCCAGGTGACAGAATCCCTTTATCATTGCCAAGACGAATCAGTCATGCACTCCATTGAAAGTCAATGGAGGATGGATCCATTTTCTATTGTGGCAGATTTTGTCAGAGAAAACGGATCCGTACCCGTTGACTTGCATTGGGGGTCTTGCTCTGCATCCCAGGATGGAAAGCAAACCGCAGCATGCTGTGGTTTGCTCTCCGGTATGAGAACGGAACTAAACGGAACGGAATGCATTTTGGAGCATTCCGTTCTGTTCACTTTTGTCCCCATTTGACAATGAATGGGGACAAAACTGAAGCTTTTTTTTTTCCGGTATTGAGCACCTATGACGTATCTCAATACCGGAAAACTAAAACGCTAGTGTGAAAGTAGCCTTAAAGGGCAAACTAAAACATTTGGTAAACAACTAAATTGTCAAAACTTGTGTCCCTGTCCAAATTTATTTGGATCTAACTATGTAGCTGCAGAATATGTATTAAAGCCTAATATATGTATATATAATAATACAGTAATTCTATGTGTGTGTGTATATATATATATATATATATATATATATATATATATATATATACATATACACATACACACTGATAGTGTAAATCTGGCAGATCACAGCATACACACCAAATATTTAGTAGCAAGCATGATCAAATGACAGGGCAATTCAAGGGGGCATATAATGGGTATGTTATGTGGGCATCTTATAGATGCCTAAACTTTAAGCATTCACTTCTTGTTGATCAGGCCTACACCCACATACTTATACAATAGAATCATTTACCTGTAAACGAACAATTCCTGTATAAACCTAATGTTCTGACATCAATAAGTGCATGGCCCAATCCTATAGAACTGCATCCCACACTTGAGTAGTAGGATGCAAAATCCTTTGTTGCACACCTTCTGGATGTTTTTTGTAAAAACGCTGCAGCTAGATGTTACTTTAAAGTCTATAGTAAAATATTACAAAATGTCGCAATATAAAAAAAAACTCCACCAAAAACACTTGAAACCGATGATGCTTTTTAAATGCTGGTGTATGAAGGAGCACTAAACATCCTTAGTACACTGAAATCCATGTACTTCTGGGGTCTTTTTTACACGGGCAGATTTCCGCCTGGTAAGGAGCACTGATAGATTATAGATAAGAGCATGTTCACACCTAGCATAAACACTGCAGATTTTCTAATGCAGAATTTTACAGTACCAGCATAATGAATGACGCTTTACCTAATCTCATCCACACACTGCAGAAAACAATTCACAGCGGAAACTGACAAGTGGTACAGATTTAAAATCTGTAGCATTTTCTTTTCTAATGTGGATTTCTAGCAGAAAGAATGCAGATTTTCCGCTGCAGAAATCTGCAGTATTTCAGCCCAGTATGATTGGACCTTCACAGCTTACAGTTACATTTTTCTTGGCCTACTGAACTGCAGTTCTTTACATTTTTAGTGTTAACCCTTTTCAATACTTCCATGTACAATAACGTGTAATGTATGTCTATTCACAGTCCCGCTATCCGCATATTGTGAGCAGAGCCAGGGGCAGAGGGACATTCTGTTCATTTGATACTCCGAATGATGAAGCCCGATCCAAGTTGATAGCAAAAGCAAGAAACAAAGGTAACACTTGAAACCGTATAGAAAAAAACCGTCAATGGAGTAGTAAAATGTTTTCCTTTTACAGTCAGCATAAATTAAAGGGGCTATCCCATTTTGGACATTGGGGGAATATCGCTAGGATATGCCCCGAATGTCTGATAGGTGCAAATTCTACCTCTGGGCCCCACACCTAAACTGAGAACAGAACCTGCAAAGCGCCGGAGGGGCACCGTGCATGCTCAGCCGCCCTCCATTCATTTCTATGGGACTGCTGAAAATATAATAAATTACAATCTAAATATAATAGAGAGATATAAATGCTGATGGCAATGTAATCCTGGTCTAAAAACCGGGGTCCTCGCAAATATGGCTGGTGTTTAAACAGTATGGCATAAGATGAGACTGTGCACGGTCACTAATAGACCTGGGGATATAAGGACAGTGATTGGCTATCGCAGTAACTGGTACAGTCCTGATCAAAAGTTTAGGACCACTTAAAAAATGGCAAAAATCATATTTTACATTGTTGGATCTTATGAAGGTTCCAAGTAGAGCTTCAACATGCAACAAGAAGAAATGAGAGTGAGACAAAACATTTTTTGAGCATTCAATTAATTGAAAATAACGATTAAACTGAAACAGGCTGTTTTTCAGCTGATCCAAATTTTAGGACCACATGCCTTTAAAAGGCCAAATCTGTGAAAAGATGTGGATTCATTGTAATTTTCTGTCAGGTAGTCACACGTTGCGATGGCAAAGGCAAAAAAACTCTTCCTTTTTGAATGTGGTCGGGTTGTTGAACTGCATAAGCAGGGTCTCTCACAGCGCGCCATCGCTGCTGAGGTGGGACGCAGTAAGACAGTCATTTGGAATTTCTTAAATGATCCTGAGGGTTATGGAACAAAAAAGTCAAATGGAAGACCCAAAAAAATTTCATCAGCACTGAGCCGGAGGATCCAATTGACTGTCCGTCAAGACACTGGACGATCCTTGACCCAAATTAAGGCTCTTACTGGTGCTGACTGCAGCCCCATAACCATCAGACGGCATCTGAGACTGAAGGGCTTCAAAAACAAAAAACGTCTTCAAAGACCTCGTCTCCTTGAACGCCACAGAACTGCTCGTTTGGACTTTGCAAGAGAGCACCAAACATGGGACATTCAAAGGTGGAAGAAAGTTTTATTCTCTGATGAGAAAAAATTTAACCTTGATGGTCCTGATGGTTTCCAACGTTACTGGCATGACTAGCAGATCCCGCCTGAGATGTTTTCTACGCACCACAGTGGAGGGGGCGCCATAATGGTCTGGGGTGCTTTTTCCTTCAGTGGAACAATGGAGCTTCAGGAAGTGCAGGGGCGTCAATCGGCCGCTGGCTATGTCCAGATGTTGCAGAGAGCATTCCTCATGACTGAGGGCGCTCGTCTGTGTGGTAACGACTGGGTTTTTCAACAGGACAACGCTACAGTACACAATGCCCGCAGGACAAGGGACTTCTTCCAGGAGAATAACATCACTGTTTTGGTCCATCCTGCATGTTCCCCTGATCTAAATCCAATTGAGAACCTTTGGGGATGGATGGCAAGGGAAGTTTACAAAAATGGACAACAGTTCCAGACAGTAGATGGCCTTCGTGCGGCCGTCTTCACCACTTGGAGAAATGTTCCCACTCACAATAACGGCGGAGCTACTCATTAATGAGTTCATGTTTGAAAGTTGGATTTCAGTTTCGGGGGCGGTTTAGTTTTTTTTTGGAGGTGTGGTCCTAAACTTTTGATCAGCTGAAAAACAGCCTGTTTCAGTTTATTCGTTGTTTTCATTAAATTGAATGCTCAAAAAATGTTTTGTCTCACTCCTATTTCTTCTTGTTGCATGTTGAAGCTCTACTTGGAACCTTGTTAAGATCCAGCCATGCTAAATATAATTTTTTGCCATTTTTCAAGTGGTCTTAAACTTTTGATCAGGACTGTATATTCACTGTCCTTATATCCCCAGGTCTATTAAGGACCGCACACAGTCTCATCTTATGCCGTCAGGAACCCTGCGATTTTGTTTTGGGGGATCCAATTAGAAGACAGATGGAGCCCTCTCCCTCTGTCTGACCTCTCAGTTGCCATAATCACTATTAGCTGTGGCATCTGAGGGGTTAAAAAATGTCCAGGATCGGAGTTATCTCCAATCCTAGCCACTGTAGGCTGCTGTCACCTGTATTACACAGGCAGCACCCACCAGTGTTTAAGTCCGGAAACTACCATAAATGATCCTAAATATACCAGGCCGCATAGGTCCACCCTACCCATTTTTTTTCAGAAGTGGCGAGTGTG
Organism: Bufo bufo; assembly: GCF_905171765.1. Lineage (NCBI taxonomy): Eukaryota > Metazoa > Chordata > Amphibia > Anura > Bufonidae > Bufo > Bufo bufo. The sequence goes on along the minus strand of NC_053395.1, from coordinate 70,488,909 downwards.
GCGTAAAAAGGCAAACAGTTAGAATTTTTGGAGCCTGATGGGATCGGCAAAAATTTTAGACTTTTCGGCGCCACTACTCTCATTAATTCTTTGCAATAAGAGAGCCTGTTACTGTTTCCTGCCTGTGGTTAGTGCAGCAGGAATTGATGACAGGCTCCCTTTAATTTGGTTGTTATCTTGGACTTGCGTGGTTTCTTCCTTTAGTGGAAAAGGCTTATAATCAAGCCTACATAGCGTGGAGGAGGGAGTATGGAATACAGCAGACGGTTGGCGACTACTATAGTACTATAATAGCTGCGTGCACTGAAATTGCTGTAAATAATGGACATGTAAATTTAATTTTTTACAACTAATAGAGAGCATACTAACGCGTTTCTCTCCCCTCAGGTCTTGTGCTAGGAGGTTCTGGAGATCGGTCCATTCGGTTCAGACCAACCCTGGTTTTCAAAGAGCACCATGCGCACCTGTTCTTGAACATCTTCAATGACATCTTGGCAGATTTGAAGTAGCTTTGTTGCCTTAGTCCAAATGAATCAGGAGGTCTCAAAATAAGTCACGCTTCTTAATCTCTGCTACCATATACGCACAGTTCAGGTCTAACCACAATGGATGGAGAATATTTTTGTGCTCAAGCCAAAACCGTGTCTCCATAAAGAGTTTTAATGTGCCACAATATATATTTTCATAGGAAAACTATACTTTTTTTTTTTTTTTTTTTTCTAGTGTACACCTTTCTGTGTTCAGGGAAGTTGCAAAATAATCAAGTATTAATATTGTTAATTATGAAACATTCAGACTGTGAAATGAATACTAATACCCTGAAAATGTCCGATCCGTGTATGTGTTGTCTTGTGTTAATGATTACATAAGGAATTTTGGGGCCTGTCCTATACCATGTCTTGTCGCCACAATGTGAGCATTTTGTTTGTGAGGTAAGTTTCCACCACTATTCAGATTTTAATGGTTAGATTAGAAGATATTATAACTGTCTACTAAATTAATACCGCCTTACTGCCTGTGGTTCATGGTAATCTCAGTCCGCTGTTAATGTAACGGCAGTATTTGCATGTTATACTGTACATAGATATTTCTTAGATACTTTTAAGTATATCATATTTCTAGAGGCAAGACAGTATTTTTCGGCCACTTGATTTGGTGTCTTCTAAAGAAATGCTTTTTGTACACATTACACTGAGCCATATATACAAGCATTACACATTGGGCCGGATGCGCGTGTCCGTGCTAACAATACATATTACTCTGCTGTGTCATGGCCCAACCATAGGGAAACCTAAGTAGATGGATATCACGGTCAGCACATGGACACGGAAATCCAGCCTTACATGTAGGTCCCAGAAGTGAGACCCACACCTATCAAACAGTAGGGGCATATCCTAGCACTATGCCCCTGTTTTCTGAGATGGGAATACCCCTTTAAGATTGGATCAAACGAGAATATTTCTAATTGTCAGTATGAAGGGTCAGTCATGTGTCCTTGATGTAGGATACACATGACTGGTAGAATTCTGGATGCTGAGGTTTAGGGTCCATTCACATGTCTGTATGAATGGGTCCAGATCCGTTCCGTAATTTTGCAGAACGGTACGGACCCATTTATTTTCAATGGGACCACGGAACGTGCTGTCCGAATCCGCACTTCCGTTCCGCAACCCCGCAAATAATAGAGCATGTCCTATTCTTGTCCGCAGACACGGACAAGAAAAGGCATTTCTATTGGGGTGCCGGCCATGTGCGGTCCAGTGTTTTGTGGATCCGCAATTTGCGGACCGCAAAACACTTGCGGACGTCTAAATGGACCCTTAAGGGGTTTTTCAGGATTACTTAACTGATGACCTATCTGCAGATTTACTGTATGCACCGGTGCCTTCTCAAACAGCTGGCCGTCAGGGGTCCTGGGTGTTGGACCCTCACAGATCAGATACTATAGACCTTTCAGGAGGAGAGGTCATCAGTTGAAAAATACCGGAAAAACACCTCTTTAAATAGAGAGTTGTCCATGTATGCCCTGTCACTTTCTATTGATGTAGAGGAGAGCACTTGAGGAGTTCTGTGATCCAGCCTGGACTGGTGATACCTTGTTACTCGGTTGAAAAAAGACCTAAGACCATGAAGTTCACCCGTTATATACTTACAAACCAATTTCATCCAAGCATTGTCCATTTATTCAATGGCTGCTGTATAAAGTTGCAAAGATGGGACTGGTCTTCCAGTGGCAGATCCAACCTTAGTAGCAGCTATCTGCTTTGGCTAATAAAAGGGTTACAAGCAGGGACGCCCTCTATTACATTCATACAAAAGGGGTCATCTCAAGAAGACCATCTTGACCTACCTTTAAGAACTTTACACTAGCAGAGGTTACCAGTTTTGTAGCCCAAAAAAAACTGTCTAAATTAGCTAGAATGACTTACATCTGGTGGCATTAGAGGCAAAGCTTGTTAAGAGCTCATTTGCATTTCTTCCCTCCCAATTTCATCCAGGTACAAGGTGCAGCCTGATTTTCACTGCTCACACATACAAAAATCTCTCCAACTTATTTGCTGGAATTCCTTTAAATATCTGCCCCCTTATCCTCTGGTGCAATGGTCATTCTAGCTAATTTAGACTTTTTTTTTTTGGGCTACAAAACTGGTAACCTCTGCTTGTGTAAAGTTCTTAAAGGTAGGTCAAGATGGTCTTCTTGAGATGACCCCTTTTGTATGAATGTAATAGAGGGCGTCCCTGCTTGTAACCCTTTTATTAGCCAAAGCAGATAGCTGCTACTAAGGTTGGATCTGCCACTGGAAGACCAGTCCCATCTTTGCAACTTTATACAGCAGCCATTGAATAAATGGACCATGCAGTAATGCAGAGAACACTAGCCACTTCCCTGGTCATAACTGCTGTTCTGATATACTCGGCACATTGCAGGAACAGGAGGTGTCTAAGCTGGGTAAGTAGGTAGCTGAGGAATTTACCCATTAATAACATTTACGGTATCACCTATCCCCATATATGATCACTGGGGGTCTGACCACTGGGACCTCCACTGGTCAAAAGAAAATGAGGGTTCCTGAGTCCCCTGTGGACTGTTAAAGTAGTGTACATGTGACCGCTGCACCTTCAACTCTCTATCTCAGACAGTGAATTCAGTAGTGGTCACCATGACTCCAGTCATATGGGGATCCTTGTTCTCCTGGGCAATCAATAGTCTAAATCTGGAAAACCCCTTTAAGCATTCAGAATAACCAAACTGCAGGGATGATAATTACATGTTATAAATCAGCATTTGATGAAACCGTGCAATTGCAAGTCTGATTTTGTCTTTGCAAGATCTGCAGCGTGAAGCCATACATCTCAAGACAGCGCATGCAGCGGAATCACTCCTGCCAGGACCATTGATATATAGGAAATGGATGAGATTGCTGCATTACATGAGAACTAGTGCATGAGTAGTCCTATAGGAGCATTCCTGAACTCCCCATTTAGTTAGAGAGGTTTTTTCGGGAGTTTTACACTGATGTCTTGTCTTCTGGATAGGTGATCAGTATCTGGTGGGAGTCTGACACAAGGGACCCCTGTCTATAAGCTGTTTGAGAAGGCAGCGAGGCTCGTAGTAGCGACGCAGCCTCCTCACAGCTTTGCCTAGGAAATGTGACATCATGTTTGTCGGTCACATGGCCTAGGCGCAGCTCAGCCCTATTGAAGTGAATGGGGCTCAGCTGCAATACCAAGAACAACCACTATACAATGTACGGCGCTGTGCTTGGTAAGCTGAGAGAAGGCCGCAGTGCTGCGAACACTGGTACCTTCTCAAACAGCTGATCGGCGGGTGTTGGACCCCCACCAATCAGATATAAAACTTCCAGAAAGCCCCTTTAATAGCAAATCTAAACTACTTTTACACTAGATTTTCCAAAACCAATTAACTTTTTGATACAGCCGTGGTGTAAGAATCCCAGTAATTGCCAAGATGTGTGTTTAATGGGATACTTTATTGTGTTGACCATGATTATTATGTATGTAGCATGTTTAAGGCTTGTAATGAATGTGTAATTTTTCAAATAAGTCATTACTACACTTTCAGATCATTTTAATGCATTTATTGTTTTTACACTTGGTCCGTGTTTTCCTATACACCAAATATGTAAGAAATGTTAACATACACTTGACACAAGACTGAAGAAACTAGGTGCTTATGAGGAGCTAGTGAGCCGTTTACAGCGTGCTACCGGTGCCAAACATCTTACAAATAGCTGCACTTTGTGTTCTTGTCCAGAAATTTGTGGATTTAACTGCTTTATGTCTTAATCGGTAAGAAATAAAATGTATTTGTAAGTTTATCATGGTTGTCAATTTATGTCAGACTGGTTCCGGGATAAGTAGCATGTACACATTGTGTGGAGTTGCAGTGCCAAAAGTCAATGACTCTTTCAAAATCCCGTGTATACCTTGTGGGATATTCCCATGTGTAAATTGACCTGCAGTACATACTGTAAAATCTGCAGCGTGTCAATTTATGTTGCAGATATGCAGAAATTCCCCACTGACTTCAATGGGAAGGCTACTTTTCTGTACAAAACCTGCAAGATAAACTTTAGATGCAGATTTTATGTAGAAGCTGAGCAGAAGCCCTAAATAAATAAAAGAAAAAACACTATGCTCCCTTCCCTAGTGCTTCCCTGTCCCATGTCCGTCCCTGTACAATCCAGCCTCCTGTGACTACGTCTTGTCCCATTTACCACTGCAGCTAGTCACAGACTGCGGCAGTCAAACTGGCTATGTCATTGAAGGAGACCAGGCAAAGGAGCCACATAAGAGCCAGAGGAGGCGAGTTATCTAGGTGGGGTGGATTTACCGCTGCAGAAATGTTCCACAACAATTCCACTAAGTGTGCATGTAGCCTAAAGTACTACAGCAGAGTGGCTCAGTGGTTAGCACTGGTGCCTTGGATGGTCCCAGTTCTGGGTGGGCTCTGGGTCTCACTCAGTAAGCCCACTCCCAAAGCCTCCCCCTTGATTTCGGATGTCATTCGGATCCTGTTTGAACTACATAAAAGGTAATACCTGCTGGGAGACATAAGAGTACGGCCACACTTTCGGTTTTCCAAGCCAAAACTAGGAATGAATATCGTCCTTTATACTTTTCTCTCCTTTTATAATCCACTTCTGATTTTAGCTTCCAAAACTGAATCGGGAAACCTGACCAGATGGACCTACCCATAAATGTGCTGACGCTCTAGAAAGTGAATCTCCATTTTATTTTTTACTAGTATGATATTTTAGATTCAAAATTCTGTGCAAGTATAGGACAAAGTCTAAAAACAGACAAACTAAACTGACAGAAATGGCTCTTTAATATTGAGTTATTCTAATTCTCCAAAAACCAAAGTGAATTTCTCTCTATCTAGGACATAACCATACTGAGTAGAGAAATACAGAATATCAGGTTTGCTATATCTTGCAAACTGACGGAGAATTTCTCGCTTGCCATCTCCGGTTTCTGAAAGCTGCTTTACATCATTAATTGGCACGAAAATATTTTTTCGGTTTCCCCAAAATGTGATGTGGGAAACCTTCACCGTTGTTAGGTTGTCATTCACGTACAGCATCCCAATAATTCTACGCAGGTAAGAGCTAAGACCATACAGCATGATGCCAGCAAAAAGAGCAGTTCCAGTGCAATAAATCACAGAAAACTGTGTGATCTGTCCTTGCAAATAATAATAATAAACCGGAGGAAGAAGCAAAACAGTCAAGGTGGTCTGCGCAAGCTTTAGCCTGGAGACCACCCTGCAGAACCTTATTGCTGGGAACTTGTAGATCAACGTAAACTTGGCAGAGTCACCAGTGTCTTTGTTGAGGGGTGAAGATGTACAGAATAAGGTTCTGGGCCCTAACTGCTGGTAGATATTGGCAGATGACAATAACTTGGAAACCTCTCCATGTGAAGGGCGAGTAAATCTCCCACGTCCAATAAAGTAGGTTCTGCAGGGTATTTTAGATTTCCACAACTGTACTGAAAACTGCTGACATAAAGGTCTGAACCTCATGATGAGCTGTGCCATGGTGATGGAACCTGTTAGATGACAAGAACATGTAAGTCACCGGCCTCACTTAAAGATACAACTACAACACAACTTTATATATTCCGTTTATCACGTGTATCGTTATCCAACACTAGATGGCATCTCAGTCTGCTTTAAAGGGGTAGTGCCAAGTTTTACGTTATCCCCTATCCACAATATAGGGGATATATAGCTGATTGCTGGGAGTCCATCCGCTTGTATACCAATCTATCACGAGAATGGGGGTCCCATTCCCCTATTCTGATGGAGCGGCAGGTCATGTGTGCGCACTGCCGCTCCATTCATTCTTTAAGGGAGCACCAGAGATAGCCAAGTACTGTGCTTCCATAATGAATTGCTCCCAGCAATCAGCTAAATATACCCTATCCCTGTGATGGCTAACCTCCAGCACTCCAGCTGTGGTAAAACTACAACTCCCAAGATGCACACTTGCTTGGGTGTTTTCAGAACTCCATAGAAATGAAAAGAGCATGCTGGGAGTCGTAGTTTCACCACAGCTAGACTGCCGGAGGTTAGCCATCACTGACCTATCCTGGGGATAGGGACTAACCGAAAAATGTGGCACAACCCCTTTAATGACTGAGGCCATGTTCGCATGGCATATTTTAAATATGGACTTTGTCGCTTTTTCTGAACCAAAATCCAAATGTAATCCACTTTCAATCTGCCTAACACAATTTTCAATGGGAAATCAGCACTGTAGTTCCTATGAACAGTTTTTTTCTGTTCATTGAAATTAAGGCTGTGAAGTCCAGTTCTGACTGACTCCTGCCAAAAAATTTATAACTAATGTACTGTAGAAAAATTTAATAGTAGTAAAACTATAGTAATAGTAAAATCAAGATACTTAGATAGAAATTGAACAAGATTGATTGGAATACAATTTCTTTAATCCCTGCCCTTTTCTAAATTCCTGGATGTAATGCACTGTGCATTTACTAACTGAAAAACACTGTTCTACATTCTCACCTGAGTTAACAAGGTACAGGTTGCCTTGTAAGACTCTTTTGTGCTGTCCCAGGGCGGTGGCAACACAGGGAAATTCCTCCAGTTCTATGAGGCAGTCCTCAAGGCCCTGATCTTTTCTGACGGGGAAAGAGCAGGCCGGAGTACCTCGGGAACTGGAGGCGCCCGGATCGTCCATGGCCAACACTTTCCAGGTGTGGTCCCCCATACTGGAAAGAAGAGACGGACCCAAAAAAGGTGCAGAGTGTATCACAGGAGGGGGATACGGAAGGACACCACCACTCAGTGTGACACGTGCCCCGATCATCCGGGCCTCTGCATTATTGGTTGCTTTAGGGAGTACCACCCTTCCATGGAGTACTAAATTTATAATCCCCTTCCCCAATTTTAATTCCATTTAGCCACTGACCATCGGAAAACAAAAAACTATGGTTCTCAGACTTGACACTAAAATATATATTTTTTAAAGTAGACATATTAGGTATTGCCGCGTCCGTAAGAATCTGCTCTATAAAAATACCACATGACCTAACCCTAACTCAGATGAACAATCAAAAAAATTAAATTAAAACGGTGCAAAAATGAGCCCCTACCTAAGATAATTGGCTAAAAACTAAAAAAAAAAAATGACTCTTAGACTATGGAGATACTAAATTGTTTTTTTTTTGTTTTAAAAAAAGGATAATATAGTGTAAAACTTAAATAAATTTAAAAAAGTAGACATATAAGGTATCGCTGCGTCCGTAAGTATCTGCTCTATAAAAAATACCCCATGACCTAACCCCTCAGATGAACACGGTCAAAAAAATAAAATAAAAACAGTGCCAAAACAGCTATTTTTGGAAAAATTTTCAATTTTAATCAGTTTTTTCCAGTAACAAAGCAAGGGTTAACTGCCAAACAAAACTTAATATTTATTACCCTGATTCTGCAGTTTACAGAAACACCCCATATGTGGTCGTAAACTGCTGTATGACAAAACGGCAGGGCGCAGAAGGAAAGGAACGCCATATGGTTTCTGTAAGGCAGATTTTGATGGCCTTTTTTTGGCACCATGTCCCATTTGAAGAACCTCTGATGCACCCCTAGAGTAGAAACTCCATAAAAGTGACCCCATCTAAGAAACTACAGTCGTGGCCAAAAGTTTTGAGAATGACACAAATATTAGTTTTCACATAGTTTGCTGCTAAACTGCTTTTAGATCTTTGTTTCAGTTGTTTCTGTGATGTAGTGAAATATAATTACACGCACTTCATACGTTTCAAAGGCTTTTATCGACAATTACATGACATTTATGCAAAGAGTCAGTATTTGCAGTGTTGGCCCTTCTTTTTCAGGACCTCTGCAATTTGACTGGGCATGCTGTCAATCAACTTCTGGGCCAATTCCTGACTGATGGCAACCCATTCTTTCATAATCACTTCTTGGAGTTTGTCAGAATTAGTGGGTTTTTGTTTGTCCACCCGCCTCTTGAGGATTGACCACAAGTTCTCAATGGGATTAAGATCTGGGGAGTTTCCAGGCCATGGACCCAAAATGTCAACGTTTTGGTCCCCGAGCCACTTAGTTATCACTTTTGCCTTATGGCACGGTGCTCCATCGTGCTGGAAAATGCATTGTTCTTCACCAAACTGTTGTTGGATTGTTGGAAGAAGTTGCTGTTGGAGGGTGTTTTGGTACCATTCTTTATTCATGGCTGTGTTTTTGGCCAAAATTGTGAGTGAGCCCACTCCCTTGGATGAGAAGCAACCCCACACATGAATGGTCTCAGGATGCTTTACTGTTGGCATGACACAGGACTGATGGTAGCGCTCACCTTTTCTTCTCCGGACAAGCCTTTTTCCAGATGCCCCAATCAATCTGAAAGAGGCTTCATCGGAGAATATGACTTTGCCCCAGTCCTCAGCAGTCCATTCCCCATACTTTCTATAGAAGATCAATCTGTCCCTGATGTTTTTTTTTGAGAGAAGTGGCTTCTTTGCTGCCCTTCTTGACACCAGGCCATCTTCCAAAAGTCTTTGCCTCACTGTGCGTGCAGATGCGCTCACACCTGCCTGCTGCCATTCCTGAGCAAGCTCTGCACTGGTGGCACTCCGATCCCGCAGCTGAGACCATCCTGGCACTTGCTGGACTTTCTTGGACGCCCTGAAGCCTTCTTAACAAGAATTGAACCTCTTTCCTTGAAGTTCTTGATGATCCTATAAATTGTTGATTGAGGTGCAATCTTAGTAGCCACAATATCCTTGCCTGTGAAGCCATTTTTATGCCACGCAATGATGGCTGCACGCGTTTCTTTGCAGGTCACCATGGTTAACAATGGAAGAACAATGATTTCAAGCATCACCCTCCTTTTAACATGTCAAGTCTGCCATGTTAACCTAATCAGCCTGACATAATGATCTCCAGCCTTGTGCTCATCAACATTCTCACCTGAGTTAACAAGACGATTACTGAAATGATCTCAGCAGGTCCTTTAATAACAGCAATGAAATGCAGTGGAAAGTTTTTTTTGGGATTAAGTTAATTTTCATGGCAAAGAAGGACTATGCAATTCATCTGATCACTCTTCATAACATTCTGGAGTATATGCAAATTCCTATTATAAAAACTTAAGCAGCAACTTTTCCAATTTCCAATATTTATGTAATTCTCAAAACTTTTGGCCATGACTGTACACCCCTCAAGGTATTCAAAACTGATTGTACAAACTTTATTAACCTTTTAGGTTTTCCTCAACAGTTTATGGCAAATGGAGATGACATTTCAGAATTTCTATTTTTGGTAACCTTGCCTCACAAAAATGTAATATAGAGCAACCAAAAATCATATGTACCCTAAAAATAGTCCCAACTAAACTGCCACCTTATCCCGTAGTTTCCAAAATGGGGTCACTTATATGGATTTTATACTCTTGGGGTGCATCAGGGGGGCTTCAAATAGGACACTGTGTAAATAAACTAGTCCAGCAAAATCTGCCTTCCAAAAACCACACGGCCCCTCTTTCCCTCTACGCCATACCGTGTGCCCGTACAGTAGTTTACGACCACATATGGGGTGTTTCTGCAAACTACAGAATCAGGGCAATAAATATTGAGTTTTGTTTGGCTGTTAACCCTTGCTTTGTTCCTGGAAAAAATGGATTAAAATGGAAAATTTGCCCAAAAAAAATATTGAAATTCTGAAATTTTATCTCCATTTGCCATTAATTCTTGTGGAACGCCTAAAGGGTTAACAAAGTTTGTAAAATCAGTTTTGAATACCTTGAGGGGTGTAGTTTCTAGAATGGGGTCATGTCTGGGTGGTTTCTATTATGTGAGCCTCACAAAGTGACTTCAGATCAGAACTGGTCCTGAAAAAGTGGGTTTTGGAAATTTTCTGAAAAATTTCAAGATTTGCTTCTAAACTTCTAAGCCTTGTAAAGTCCCCAAAAAATAAAATGTCATTCTCAAACTGATCCAAACATGACGTAGACATATGGGGAATGTAAAGTAATAACTATTTTTGGAGGTATTACTATGTATTAAAGAAGTAGAGAAATTGAAACTTGGAAATTTGCTAATTTTTCAAAATTTTTGGTAAATTTGGTATTTTTATTTTTTTACTCCACTTTACCAGTGTCATGAAGTACAATATGTGACGAAAAAACAATCTCAGAATGGCCTGGATAAGTCAAAGCGTTTTAAAGTTATCACCACATAAAGCGACAATGGTCAGAGGTCCATAAGGGGTTAAAGGGCTTCTGTCACCCCATTAAACCGTTTTTTTTTCTTCTTTATTAATAATCCCTACACTGCGATCTCAGCATTCATAAGCTAATTAATGATTTTCGTTCAGTAGAATTTGCTAAAAATCGATTTTTATAATATGTAAATTACCTTGCTACCAGCAAGTAGGGCGGCTACTTGCTGGTAGCAGCCGCATCCTCCGATCGTAATGACGCCCCCTCCGCTTGTTGATTGACAGGGCCAGGGAACGGAATCGTTCTCTGCTGGCCCTGCCTGTTTTCATTCAATATCTGGCGCCTGCGCAGCGGCCGTAGCTATCTTCAATCTGCGCAGGCGCACTGAGAGGCGGCCACTCACTCGGCCGCTCGCTCCTCAATGCGCCTGCGCCGATGACGTCACATCTACACCCGGCGCAGGCGCATTGAGGATGGAGCGGCCGAGTGAGTGGCCGCCTCTCAGTGCGCCTGCGCAGATTGAAGATAGCTACGGCCGCTGCGCAGGCGCCAGATATTGAATGAAAACAGGCAGGGCCAGCAGAGAAAGATCCCGTCCGCTGGCCTTGTCAATCACAATGCGGAGGGGGCGTCATTACGATCGGAGGATGCGGCTGCTACCAGCAAGTAGCCGCCCTACTTGCTTGTAGCAAGGTAATTTACATATTATAAAAATCGATTTTTAGCAAATTCTACTGAACCAAAATCATTAATTAGCTTATGTATGCTGAGTTTGCAGTGTAGGGATTATTAGTAAAGAAAAGAAAAAAAACGGTTTAATGGTAAGCACACCTGTATGGTGACAATATATGCCGGGTATGGGGTGTAATATACTGGTATCTGTCCCTGCTACAAGGAATTTGGAAAATGTCCTGTTAAAAAAGGTGCAGCATAAAGGTTTTAACATTTCCCTATGTCAGTGCCAGTTTTTCACCCCTAACCTTTACCATGCTCCAACGGTGGAGGGCATGACATTCAGCCCACAAGGTGGCCCCCAGGTCGGTGCCCCTCCGGTAACATCAGGTTACACCTCCAGCTGACGCACACATAGGACCCACATACAGGACATACCTGTCACCCGGCGCACACGCCGTCACAAACTACGCATCCCACAATGCAGCGCGAAAGAGTCACGTTACCACTGGAGACAGGGTTTGTGGGAATTGTAGTTTCAACCACATTGCCGTTCACGTGACCAGGAAGTTATGATGTGGCCGGACGACGGAAGCTGAGAGTGGACATATCATTCATAAGGAAACAGGTGGCCGCTTCTGAGCGCTGCTATGGCTGAACGAGGAGATGCCCTCTGCTTGTTTGATGTGGACGGTACATTGACAGCTGCTAGGCAGGTATTGTGTCATCCTCTAGATAGTGGAGCTGCGACTCTCATCATTGTGTGACAGTAGGGAAGCTTTGTGTGGTATATGGGACTAGTGTTGTGAGTGACATACGTGCTTGATCATGCTGATGGCTCCTTAGTATCACTAGCCCCATGTCTGTCACTCAGGGTGGGTGCAGTTCTTGTATCAGCTGTAAAATACACCAGGTATTCTGAGACTACACGTTCAGGCATGCCACTAAAGCTGAAGACTAATCGTAGCATGCTGGGAGTTGTAGTTTTAGCACTTCTGTAGTTTAAGGTTTATTCTTTATTTGGCTGCCTTTCCCTTCTGCCCCAGCCCTGATCAGTGACCAGAGCTTAGCTGCATGTCTACAGTGTGGTCAGTCCCTCCACTATGCTTTACACTGTAGCTCTGCTTGTTCACCTTGGCTGCTGTGTATAGGCACAAGCTCGCCACAAAATTGTGGATTTTGTGCCAAAATCCTGACGATCCATTGACATTCTGCATCTAATACAAGTAAATGGAGAATTCCAAAAAGTGAATTCCAGTTGGGCAAATACCTGTGCGTGGATCTGCAAGTCTCTGCTGCAAGTGTTCAGAGCTACAACTTAGGATTTGAGCTGCAGATTTTCTGTGCTGTGTGAACATGGCCTGACAGTAAGATTGATTATAAACTGCAACTAACTAAAAGGATATTACAGGACTGTAATATGGCCGAGCTCTACTTAGAATAGGTCATCAGTATCGTACTTGTGGCTGACCGACTCCCTACACTGGTCAGTGTTCATGAACGGTACTAGGGTACTTGAGTGGGAGGTGTAGTGCCATTCATGTCCATCACACAGCTGGGTGTGCCGGGAGGCGGCTATCCACCAATGTGATATTGGTGACCTGTCCTAAGGACAGCTCCTCAGGAGACAATGAAATAAGATTCATTCTGATATTCGTACATGGTGGTCATCGATGTTTGTCTGATGACGCGTTGTCTCTGCGTCTGTAGTCACAGAAGTCATTTCCTAGTGCATATTGTTGTGTATAGTCTCGTATTCATGTAGATTAGATAATGTGGAGGGTATGAACAGCAGCTCTGTGCAAGATCAATTTCTGAGGAACTAAGTAATAACCTACTACTGTTCTATTTTAGAAAGCTACTAGTGACATGGCGGAGTTTTTGCAGCATTTGAGCAAAAAAGTGAAGGTTGGTGTTGTCGGAGGATCAGATTTTGCGAAAATTAAAGAACAGCTGGGAGATGATGGTAAAATACACAAGACTACACAGGAAATCTATCTATCTAATCCAGTGATGGCGAAGCATTTAGAGACAGAGCGCCCAAACTGCAACTCAAAACCCACTTATTTATCACAAAGTGCCAACACGACAATTTACCCTGAATACTACAGTCCAGTACAGTATATCCTCTATGTACTTTATCATTTAGCTATTACAGCCTGTCTGCATTCAGTGCGCTGCCGGCGCTGTTCATAGTGCACCCTGCGCTGATGAATGGCAGGGAAAGTCTAAGGCATATTGGTACACCATAGACTTTTACCACGACGCAGGTGCCCACAGAGAGGGCTCTGGGTGCCCCCTCTGGCACCCGTGGCATAGGTTCGCCATCCCTGATCTAATCTATCTGAGGGAGAGTTCACATCACCGTTATTTTTCTGTTCTTCTGATCCGTCAGAAAAATAGAAAATTAAAGATAAAAAAAAAAAAAAAAAACAGCTATACGTAGGGCATACGTTTGAGCCATTTCCTTCTCAGATCCGTTTTGAAAAAGGGGGGGGGGGGGAGTCCTGCATGCATAATTGATGCACAGGATTTTTTTTTTTTTTTTTTATACAGGATCCGTTTTTTTTTCTTTTTCTCTGACAGATCAGAAGAACAGCAAAATACCAGTGATGTGAAGCCTCCCTGATCTATCTATCCTTCTCCTCTATGTACACATATAATCACCGCTCTGTCTGTAGTCATTTACTCTTTAATTCCTATTTTATTTTCAGTTGTTGAAAAGTTTGACTACGTGTTCGCTGAAAACGGCCTGGTGGCATATAAGGACGGAAAGTTTCTCTGCAAACAGGTTAGTGTTACCCGCTTAGGCAGAGTTCACACTTCAGTTATTTCCATCAGTGATGTCTACACAGAGATAAGGTATAATGGAAAGATCTGACTTTGGCTCACAATAACTGATGGAAATGACTGGAGTGTGAACCCGCCCTTAGCCTGGACAGTGTGTTTTCATGATGGGAGATTTAGAAGCAATGTATAACGGATACTATTGGTCTGTTGTGTGTAGTAAACAAAATGCAACCTTGCACAGTTCCGTCCTGTTCGCAGTGTGTGTGTAATGTATCCACAGGCCCCATTAACCCAGCAGAGGCCAAAAGAGCGTCCATTTGTCCCCTGTGGGGCGATACTTTGAATAGTGTAGATGACTATGCTATTCCGTCCAGAGGCATCCTGCAAAAAATGTATGTACCTATGAATGACGTAGACATGTGTCTGCAAGTTGTGTCAGGAAATCCTCCTATGTACTGCCAACACAGTATGAAGGACCCTGATTCTGAGGAGGTTCTCCTTCCAGGTCTTTATTCTCTGCAGAATTTGCTGTCTTAAATTTCCAACTGAAGCCATTAGTCACTTTTGTTTCACCGAGCAGAAGATATCCCAAGCTCCTTGATGTGTCAAAAAGCAAGGCTGGCCATACACATGAGGGCTCATGCACACGACCGTTGTTGGCCGGTGCCCGTATTGCGGCCCACAAACCGGCTCCGCAATATATGGGCACTGGCCTTTTGTGCACTGCATCCCCTTCACCCATCTTCTATTGTCTGCGGTTTCAAGGAGCTTGTGATCCTCTCCGTTATATAGCAATTGGGCTGTCATGTGGGAGCCCAGATACTGTGCACACTGCTGACACCAGGCATTACATTACTAAAACTAGATTCATATCCAAATTCGCTCAGTAATATAATTAATAAACTTCTTCATACTTAAAATGCAACACTATCTATTGTATTTGAAAGTGGCCTACATAAAGATGGGGATGCCTGTTATACAGTGATATCATCGGGCCCGTCCACTGTCACTGAAGAAATCGGTTCTCTCCAACCTGTGACGTTTCACCTGCCATGACAGTTGCAGGGTGTCGTGGCATGCTGGGAGTTGTAATTTTGCAACAGTTAGGCCCCTTTCACACGAGCGTGACGGATTGCCTCCGGATGCGTTCGGTGAAAGTCGCACCATTTTGCATGCAAGTTCAGTGAGTTTTGTCTGCGATTGTTCCGTTTGTTTCTGCACGGGCGCAATGCGTTTTGATGCGTTTTTCACGCAGGTGATACAAAAACTTTAGGTTTATAAACAACATCTCTTAGCAACCGTCAGTGAAAAACGTATTGCATCCGCACTTGCTTGTGGATGCGATGAGTTTTTCACTGAAGCCCCATTCACTTCTATGAGGCCAGGGCTGCGTGAAAACGCAGAATATAGAACGTGCTGCATTTTTCACGCAACGCAGAACTGATGCTTTGTAAAAAAAAAAACGCTCATGTACAGTCGTGGCCAAAAGTTTTGAGAATTACATAAGTATTGGAAAAGTTGCTGCTTAAGTTTTTATAATAGCAATTTGCATATACTCCAGAATGTTATGAAGAGTGATCAGATGAATTGCATAGTCCTTCTTTGCCATGAAAATTAACTGAATCCCAAAAAAACCTTTCCACTGCATCTCATTGCTGTCATTAAAGGACCTGCTGAGATCATTTCAGTAATCGTCTTGTTAACTCAGGTGACAATATTGACGAGCACAAGGCTGGAGATCATTATGTCAGGCTGATTGGGTTAAAATGGCAGACTTGACATGTTAAAAGGAGGGTGATGCTTGAAATCATTGTTTTTCCATTGTTAACCATAGTGACCTGCAAAGAAACGCGTGCAGCCATCATTGCGTTGCATAAAAATAGCTTCACAGGCAAGGATATTGTGGCTACTAAGATTGGACCTCAATCAACAATTTATAGGATCATCAAGAACTTCAAGGAAAGTAGTTCAATTCTTATTAAGAAGGCTTCAGGGCATCCAAGTAAGTCCAGCAAGCGCCAGGATCGTCTCCTAAAGAGGATTCAGCTGCGGGATCGGAGTGCCACCAGTGCAGAGCTTGCTCAGGAATGGCAGCAGGCAGGTGTGAGCGCATCTGCACGCACAGTGAGGCGAAGACTTTTGGAAGATGGCCTGGTGTCAAGAAGGGCAGCAAAGAAGCCACTTCTCTCCAAAAAAAACATCAGGGACAGATTGATCTTCTGCAGAAAGCTTGGTGAATGGACTGCTGAGGACTGAGGCAAAGTCATATTCTCCGATGAAGCCTCTTTCCGATTGTTTGGGGCATCTGGAAAAAGGCTTGTCCAGAGAAGAAAAGGTGAGCGCTACCATCAGTCCTGTGTCATGCCAACAGTAAAGCATCCTGAGACCATTCATGTGTGGAGTTGCTTCTCATCCAAGGGAGTGGGCTCACTCACAATTTTGCCCAAAA
This sequence comes from Bufo bufo, assembly GCF_905171765.1. NCBI lineage: Eukaryota > Metazoa > Chordata > Amphibia > Anura > Bufonidae > Bufo > Bufo bufo. The sequence goes on along the minus strand of NC_053395.1, from coordinate 70,472,268 downwards.
ACACAGCCATGAATAAAGTATGGTACCAAAACACCCTCCAACAGCAACTTCTTCCAACAACAGTTTGGTGAAGAACTATGCATTTTCCAGCATGATGGAGCACCGTGCCATAAGGCAAAAGTGATAACTAAGTGGCTCGGGGACCAAAACGTTGACATTTTGGGTCCATGGCCTGGAAACTCCCCAGATCTTAATCCCATTGAGAACTTGTGGTCAATCCTCAAGAGGCGGGTGGACAAACAAAAACCACAAATTCTGACAAACTCCAAGAAGTGAATATGAAAGAATGGGTTGCTATCAGTCAGGAATTGGCCCAGAAGTTGATTGAGAGCATGCCCAGTCGAATTGCAGAGGTCCTGAAAAAGAAGGGCCAACACTGCAAATACTGACTCTTTGCATAAATGTCATGTAATTGTCGATAAAAGCCTTTGAAACATATGAAGTGCGTGTAATTATATTTCACTACATCCCAGAAACAACTGAAACAAAGATCTAAAAGCAGTTTAGCAGCAAACTTTGTGAAAACTAATATGTCATTCTCAAAACTTTTGGCCACGACTGTACACAGACCCATTGAAATGAATGGGTCAGGATTCAGTGCGGGTGCGATGCGTTCACATCACACATTGTACCCGCGCAGAAACCTCGCTCCTGTGAAAAGGGGCCTTAGAGAGCTACAGGTTAGAGACAACTTTGGCACACCGAACACTCGGCTTCATTTCTCAGTCCTTTCCAGGCACCATTAGTAATAATGTATTATATGGAGAACGTTCTGCATGTGGTTCTATGGCTACTGTGTGCTTTTGTTGTTACAGAGCATCCATGCACACCTGGGAGAAGATCTATTACAAGAAATAATAAACTATTGCCTGGCATATATTGCAAAACTGAAACTACCAAAGAAAAGGTTTGTAAAGGAGTCACACTTTTAGTCGTTGTGGAAGCGAATGGTCCTAATATAAGTACTGGAATTAATGCTCAATACTATAAAGCACTACTACTGGGGTCATATATATATGATCAGCTGTATGAGCACAGCCTTCTCTTCATTGTTTACCTGCTCGCCGTCGCAACCACAGCATAATTACAACTACGCCATCCCATTCATTTCTATGGAATAGCTCCTTCCTGTTAAAGTGAATACTACAGAGCCATCCTATAGAAGTGTATGGGACGACTGAGATGTAATTACACCTGCTCATCGCTGCCGTTACGACAGCAAGCAGGTAAACGGAGCAGAGAAGGCAGCGCTCATATGAGCGCAGCTTTCTCTTCAAACAGCTTATCGGCAGGGGTGCCTGGAGTCGGACCACCGCCGATCTGATATTGATGACCTGTCCTGAGGAGAAGTCGTCAATATAAAAAATAAATAAAAATGGGCAACCACAAGTCATAAAAGTTAACAAAGGTGTATTATATTTTAAATGAGGGGAGTGCCAAGTCCTCCAGAGCAGGAGCTCTCAGCTCTGGTTAACGGAGGGAAATCCCAAGCAGCAGACCCTCCTCTATGACATCTCTTATAGGGAAAATAGGTATTGTTCCAATGGCACCAAACATTTCTAACAATATCTTAACATCTTCCTGTTTTGTAATTTCAGGGGAACATTTGTAGAATTTCGGGATGGAATGCTGAATGTTTCACCTATTGGAAGGAATTGCACCCAAGAGGAACGGATTGAGTTCTATGAATTGGATAAAGTAGGTGGCACGGTTATAATAAAATGAATATAGCATTTCTGGACTATAGGTATAGGACTAAAATTCCAATGAATTCAGATTTCACAGATATTAGAGGGGTTACTTGTGTGGCATATTATAGTTGAGGGTTTAATGTCTGCGTTCCTGTCTAGGTTAGCGGTTATCTAGTGGGATCCAGGGAAATGGGCTGTGAGTTGCGATTACTTTCCTGGTGGTCTAGGGTAATAGGGGTGATTACTCTTCTGGTGGTCAAGGTTAGAATATGCTAGGCTAAGGCCCCTTTCACACAGGCGAGAATTCCGCACGGGTGCAATGCGTGAGGTTAACGCATTGCACCCGCACTGAATCCGGACCCATTCATTTCTATGGGGCTGTGCACATGAGCGGGGATTTTCACGCAAAGCAGGCCCCATAGAAGTGAATAGGGCTGCGTGAAAATCGCAGGCATCCGCAAGCAAGTGCGGATGCAGTACGATTTTCAAGCATGGTTGCTAGGAGACGATCGGGATGGGGACCCGATCTTTATTATTTTTCCCTTATAACAAGTAAATTAGGGATGGAGGGGTTAAAAAATTAAACTCCCCTCATCCACTTGTTCGCGCTGCCCGGCTTGTCTTCTTTCTTCTTCTTTGAGGACCTGGGAGGAAAAGGACCTTTGGTGACGTCACTGCGCTCATCACATGGTCCATCACTATGGTGACGGACCATATGGTGAGCGCAGAAACCGTCTCAGGGAAGCTCATCTGCATGCTAGTCATCCTCATCGGGGTCTGGACCTGACTGCAGTTAGTCGTCGTAACCGTCTTGAGTGGGCTAATGCTCACATTCGATGGTCTGGCACGTTGCAGAGGCGTTCTGTTCACGGATGAGTCCCGGTTTTCACTGTTCAGGGCAGATGGCAGACAGCGTGTGTTGCGTCCTGTGGGTGAGCGGTTTGCTGACATCAACGTTGTGGATCGAGTGGCCCATGGTGGGGTTATGGTATGGGCAGGCGTATGTTATGGACAACGAACACAGGTGCATTTTATTGATGGCATTTTGAATACACAGAGATACCGTGACGAGATCCTGAGGCTATTGTTGTGCCATTCATCCGTGACCATCACCTCATGTTGCAGCATGATAATGCACGGCCCCATATTGCAAGGATCTGTACACAATTCCTGGAAGCTAAAAACATCCCAGTTCTTGCATGGCCATCATACTCACCGGACATGTCACCCATTGAGCATGTTTGGGATGCTCTGGATCGGCGTAGTGTTGCAGTTCCTGCCAATATTCTACAACTTCGCACAGCAATTAAAGAGGAGTGGACCAACATTCCACAGGCCACAATCAACAACCTGATCAACTCTATGCGACGGAGATGTGTTGCACTGCGTGAGGCAAATGGTGGCCACACCAGATACTGACTGTTTCCCCCCACCTCACCCCACCTTACCTCACCCCACCTTGATATGCCACACCTGTGCAATATTCATGCTGTCTAATCAGCACCTTGATATGCCACACCTGTGAGGTGGGATGGATTATCTCGGCAAAGGAGAAGTGCTCACTAAGACAGATTTAGTCCTCTTACACAGGAAGTTTTTTTGTTTTTGTTTTTTGCGTTCTGTATACGGAACCATTCATTTCAATGGATCCGCAAAAAAAACGGAAGATACTCCGTATGCCTTCCGTTTCCATCTTTCTGTTCAAAGATAGAACATGTCCTATTATTGTCTGCATAACGGACAAGGATAATACTGTTCTATTAGGGGCCAGCTGTTCTGTTCCGCAAAAAACGGAATGCACACGGATGTGATCTGTTTTTTCCGGACCGCAAAATACTGAATAAGCCATACGGTCATGTGCAAAAGGCCTAGATAGATTTGTACCTGCAACGTTTCGATCCGCTTCCTGGGATTTTTCTCAAGCAGGATCCCAGGAAGCGGATCGAAACGTTGCGGGTCTGGTGAATAAAATTTTTTCTACTATTTTACGCTCTGGATGTGCCGTGGAATTTCTTCAGCCTATTGTTTGGAGGGGGATCGCCTCCACTCCGCCTGTACCAGTGATACAGCTGTGCTGCCCAACCTTCCTTTCTTGTGTGTGTATATGTGTGTGTATGTATATGTGTGTGTGTGTGTGTGTGTATATATATATATATATATATATATATATATACTGCTCAAAAAAATAAAGGGAACACAAAATTAACACATCCTAGATCTGAATTAATTAAATATTCTTCTGAAATACTTTGTTCTTTACATAGTTGAATGTGCTGGCAACAAAATCACACAAAAATAAAAAAATACTACAGGCTGATCCAACTTTGATGTAATGTCCTTAAAACAAGTCAAAATGACGCTCAGTAGTGTGTGTGGCCTCCACGTGCCTGTATGACCTCCCTACAACGCCTGTGCATGCTCCTGATGAGGTGGCGGACGGTCTCCTGAGGGATCTCCTCCCAGACCTGGACTAAAGCATCTGCCAACTCCTGGACAGTCTGTGGTGCAACGTGATGTTGGTGGATAGAGCGAGACATGATGTCCTAGATGTGCTCAATTGGATTCAGGTCTGGGGAACGGACGGGCCAGTCCATAGCATCAATGCCTTCATCTTGCAGGAACTGCTGACACACTCCAGCCACATGAGGTCTAGCATTAGGAGGAACCCAGGGCCAACCGCACCAGCATATGGTCTCACAAGGGGTCTGAGGATCTAATCTCGGTACCTAATGGCAGTCAGGCTACCTCTGGCGAGCACATGGAGGGCTGTGCGGCCCTCCAAAGAAATGCCACCCCACATCATTACTGATCCAATGCCAAACCGGACATGCTGAAGGATGTTGCAGGCAGCAGAACGTTCTCCACGGCGTCTCCAGACTCTGTCACATGTGCTCAGTGTGAACCTGCTTTCATCTGTGAAGAGTACAGGGCGCCAGTGGCGAATTTGCCAATCTTGGTGTTCTCTGGCAAATGCCAAACGTCCTGCACGGTGTTGGGCTGTAAGCACAACCCCCACCTGTGGACGTCGGGCCCTCATATCACCCTCATGGAGTCTGTTTCTGACCGTTTGAGCAGACACATGCACATTTGTGGCCTGCTGGAGGTCATTTTGCAGGGCTCTGGCAGTGCTCTTCCTGTTCCTCCTTGCACAAAGGCGGAGGTAGCGGTCCTGCTGCTGGGTTGTTGCCCTCCTACGGCCTCCTCCACGTCTCCTGATGTACTGGCCTGTCTTCTGGTAGCGCCTCCATGCTCTGGACACTACGCTGACAGACACAGCAAACCTTCTTGCCACAGCTCGCATTGATGTGCCATCCTGGATAAGCTGCACTACCTGAGCCACTTGTGTGGGTTGTAGACTCCGTCTCATGCTACCACTAGAGTGAAAGCACCGCCAGCATTCAAAAGTGACCAAAACATCAGCCAGGAAGCATAGGAACTGAGAAGCGGTCTGTGGTCACCACCTGCAGAACCACTCCTTTATTGGGGGTGTCTTGCTAATTGCCTATAATTTCCACCTGTTGTCTATCCCATTTGCACAACAGAATGTGAAATTGATTGTCACTCAGTGTTGCTTCCTAAGTGGACAGTTTGATTTCACAGAAGTGTGATTGACTTGGAGTTACATTGTGTTGTTTAAGTGTTCCCTTTATTTTTTGAGCTGTGTGTGTGTGTGTGTGTGTGTATATATATATATATATATATATATATATATATATATTACACACAGTCATGCCAACAGAATGCTCTCTTAATAGACAGTAAAGTCGAAAGATTTATACGTTCTCAAGATGAACCAGAGCATACTCTCCTACAAGAGGCATTGACAATTTGCAAAAAAGTTTGCTTCTCACCGAGCAAGCACTCTTTGGGGTAGATGAGGGAGAGGGTGACAGAGAGGAGGCTGAGGAAAGTGAGGTAGCTAGCTGGGTAACATTTAGAAAGCGGGGTAGAGGGAAGAGTGCCAGGGAGGCTAGCCCTGATCTGACACACCCCAACAAGTTTGCACGTTTGGCAGATGAGGGGGATGTCAGTCCAGGGACGGCACTGCCGCAGCCGGACACTTCCTCTGCCAGTCAGGGGAATGTCAGCTCCGGTAAGCAGGGGACCAGGAGAGCAGGGCAGGCCAGACAGGTGCTGGTAGTGGGAGACTCAATTATTAGGGGAACAGATAGGGAAATCTGTCACAAAGACCGTGATCGCCGAACAGTGTGCTGTCTTCCTGGCGCTAGAGTTCGACATATCGCGGATCGGGTTGACAGATTACTGGGAGGGGCTGGAGAAGATCCAGCGGTCATGGTCCATATCGGAACCAATGACAAAGTTAGGGGTAGGTGGAGAGTCCTTAAAAATGATTTCAGGGATTTAGGGCAAAAGCTTAGGGCAAGGACCTCAAAGGTAGTATTTTCCGAAATACTACCGGTACCACGGGCCACACAAGAAAGGCAGCGGGAGATTAGGGAAATTAACAAGTGGCTCAAGAACTGGTGTAGGATGGAGGGGTTTGGGTTCCTGGAGAACTGGGCCGACTTCGCTGTCGGCTACAGCCTCTATCGTAGGGACGGGCTGCACCTCAATGGGGAAGGAGCAGCTGTGTTGGGGAAGAAGATGGCTAGAAGGTTGGAGGAGTGTTTAAACTAGGGACTGGGGGGGAGGGTAATTACACTATAGAAGGGGAAGATAGTGCAGATAGAGACCGGGGGCAAGGTAGTGGGACTGGGGGAGAAATGGAAGGAGGGACAAGAACAGTTCAGAAGGAAAGGTGTAGGGTAAAAAATATACATAAACCTCTCATATGTATGTATACTAATGCCAGAAGTCTGACTAATAAAACTGGTGAACTGGAATTAGTGATGTGTGAGGAGGACTATGACATAGTGGGAATAACTGAGACATGGCTGGATGATAGCTATGACTGGGCAGTTAATGTACAAGGTTACAGTCTGTTCAGAAAGGATCGTCAAAACCGGAGAGGTGGAGGGGTCTGCCTTTATGTAAAATCTTGTCTAAAGCCCACACTCCGTGAAGATATAAGTGAGGGACATGAACATGTGGAGTCACTGTGGGTAGAGATACATGGAGCTAAAAACAACAATAAATTACTAATAGGAGTCTACTATAAACCACCTAATATACCAGAGTCCACAGAAAATCTACTACTAAACGAGATAGACAAGGCGGCAAATCATAATGAGGTGGTTATTATGGGGGACTTCAACTACCCAGATATAGACTGGGAAACTGAAACTTGTATATCTCATAAAGGAAACAGATTCTTGGCAATAACCAAAGACCATTATCTCTCCCAACTGGTTCAGGACCCGACTAGAGGGACGGCCATACTGGACTTAATATTAACCAATAGACCTGACAGAACAACAGACGTGCAGGTTGGGGGACACCTGGGAAATAGTGACCATAAAGTAATAACCTTCCAATTATCATTCAAAAGAGCGTTTCTACAGGGAGAAACAAAAATACCAAACTTCAAAAAAGCTAAATTTAGCCAACTAAGAGAGGCCATAGGCCTAACTAACTGGGACAAAGTCCTCAAAAATAAAAATACAGCCAAAAAATGGGATATCTTTAAAAACATCCTAAAATCTCATTGTGAGAGGTACATACCGTATGGGAATAAAAGGTTAAGGAACAAAAAGAAACCAATGTGGATAAACAGAACTGTAAAGAAAGCAATAAATGACAAAAAGAAAGCATATAAAACCCTAAAACAGGAGGGTAGCACGGAAGCACTGAAAAACTATAAGGAAAAAAACAGAACATGTAAAAAACAAATAAAAGCGGCCAAACTAGAGACCGAGAGATTAATTGCCAAACAGAGTAAAACTAACCCTAAAATGTTCTTCAATTATATAAATGTTAAAAAGTATAAATCTGAAGGTGTCGGCCCTTTAAAGAGTAATGAGGGGGGAGTCGCAGAGAGCGACGAGGAGAAAGCAAAGCTGTTAAATATTTTTTTCTCCAATGTATTCACTGAGGAAAATAAACTGTCAGATGAAATGCTGAATGCTGAAATAAATTCGCCATTAAAAGTGTCCTGTCTGACCCAGGAAGAAGTACAACAGCGACTTAAAAAAATCAAAATAGACAAATCGCCAGGACCGGATGGCATACACCCCCGTATCCTAAGGGAATTAAGTAATGTCATAGCCAGACCCTTATTTCTGATATTTGCGGACTCTGTACTGACAGGGAATGTCCCACAGGATTGGCGCATGGCAAATGTGGTGCCAATATTCAAAAAGGGTCCAAAAACAGAGCCTGGAAACTATAGGCCGGTAAGTTTAACATCTGTTGTGGGTAAACTGTTTGAAGGTTTTCTGAGAGATGCTATGTTAGAGCATCTTATGGGAAATAAGCAAATAACGCCATATCAGCATGGCTTCGTGAGGGATCGGTCATGTCAAACTAATTTAATCAGTTTCTATGAGGAGGTAAGTACTAGACTTGACAGCGGCGAATCAATGGATGTCGTGTATCTGGACTTCTCCAAAGCATTTGACACTGTACCTCATAAAAGGTTAGTATATAAAATGAGAATGCTCGGACTCGGAGAAAACGTCTGTAAGTGGGTAAGTAACTGGCTCAATGATAGAAAACAGAGGGTGGTTATTAACGGTACATACTCAGATTGGGTCACTGTCACTAGTGGAGTACCTCAGGGGTCAGTATTGGGCCCTATTCTCTTCAATATATTTATTAATGATCTTGTAGAAGGCTTGCATAGTAAAATATCAATTTTCGCAGATGACACTAAACTGTGTAAAGTAATTAACACTGAAGAGGACAGTATACTACTACAGAGGGATCTGGATAGATTGGAGGCTTGGGCAGATAAGTGGCAGATGAGGTTTAACACTGAGAAATGTAAAGTTATGCACATGGGAAGGAATAATGCAAGTCACCCGTACATACTAAATGGTAAAACACTCGGTAACACTGACATGGAAAAGGATCTAGGAATTTTAATAAACAGCAAACTAAGCTGCAAAAAACAGTGTCAGGCAGCGGCTGCCAAGGCCAATAAGATAATGGGTTGCATCAAAAGGGGCATAGATGCCCGTGATGAGAACATATTCCTACTACTTTACAAATCACTGGTCAGACCACACATGGAGTACTGTGTACAGTTCTGGGCTCCTGTAAACAAGGCAGACATAGCAGAGCTGGAGAGGGTCCAGAGGAGGGCAACTAAAGTAATAACTGGAATGGGGCAACTACAGTACCCTGAAAGATTATCAAAATTAGGGTTATTCACGTTAGAAAAAAGACGACTGAGGGGAGATCTAATTACTATGTATAAATATATCAGGGGGCAGTACAGAGATCTATCCCATCATCTATTTATCCCCAGGACTGTGACTGTGACGAGGGGACATCCTCTGCGTTTGGAGGAAAGAAGGTTTGTACACAAACATAGAAGCGGATTCTTTACGGTAAGAGCAGTGAGACTATGGAACTCTCTGCCTGAGGAGGTGGTGATGGTGAGTACAATAAAGGAATTCAAGAGGGGCCTGGATGTATTTCTGGAGCGTAATAATATTACAGGCTATAGCTACTAGAGAGGGGTCGTTGATCCAGGGAGTTATTCTGATTGCCTGATTGGAGTCGGGAAGGAATTTTTTATTCCCCTAAAGTGAGGAAAATTGGCTTCTACCTCACAGGGTTTTTTTGCCTTCCTCTGGATCAACTTGTAGGATGACAGGCCGAACTGGATGGACAAATGTCTTTTTTCGGCCTTATGTACTATGTTACTATGTTACTATGTTACTAAAACTGTAGTGCCAGCAATACAGCTTCGCATTACATAGCCCCAGAGTCATGGGTATTATTTCTCCTTATAGAGAACACCTAGTAGGCGCAAGGAGTCTTATAGGACATGCAATGCTGTTTTGGGGAAAAAGTATGTAAATTAGCTCTGTTTCCAAAGAGAACGGAGCCTCTAATTTCACCAGACATAAGGCCTATACGTCAATGTTCGACCTTTAAAACAAGCCTTGACAATAATATAGGATTATAGCTAAGCCAGTACCTCATCTGCAGACGCTGTTTTGGGCTGACTGCCCCTTATCAGTGCAGTCTCCCCACATCCTGACAAAAGCCTCTCGCACAGTTAAGCTAGTTCTCTCTACTCTGCACTGATGAGTGCATTTGAGGCACGGCTTCCTTTTTGGTAAGACTGCTAATTTGCATACCTTTTTCACAGAGGAGACTTTCATGGCCTATAAGACTCCTTACGCCTACTAGGCACTCTCAAAAAGGACAAATAGTACCTCCCAGACCCTGATGAAGCCCTCTCACCCAGTTAAGCCAGTTCTCTCTGCTCTGCACTTACAGAGGTCAATCTCCTTGAAATGGCTGCAGAGGAGGTACTGGCTTAGCTATAATCATAAATTATTGATTTATAGGATAGCTACCCTATATCTGTGGTACTAGATGTTCAACTTTCTTTTTATTTTGGAAAGACAGTTAATTTGCAAAGCCAAAGAGTTAAATAATAACATTCTGGTTGCCACAAGGGGGAGCTTAGTTCACACAACTCATACCATTGATCTCAATGTGAACACTAGGGTGGAATTTATCAAGCTCTGCGCTGAATTGTAGCTTCAAATATTCACAAAATAGGGATGATTTTTTTTTTTAGCTTAACAATTTTGTGACATTTTCCATTTTAACACCCCTCACTCCAGTTTTGGAAATTGGATGTGGTTAGCCTGCTGAGCTGATTTAAGCCAAAAATAGCGAAAATTGTCACAATCTTACTGTAGTAAGCTGTAGTAAAGAGGTGGCATAGAAAGTGGAGTAACAATCTCAAGACAGAAGTATTAAACTTAGAAGCACCAAACTTATCAAACATTGTGTGACGTTTGATACATTTTGCTTAAAGGGGTTAATTAAATATTACTTTATTATAAATATATTCTCAAATACCTTTCATTATTTCTAATGACTCATTTTGTCTGGGGAGCAATAATCAGGGGAAACAAAATGGCCGCTGTCCTGATCACACATGAGGACAAGTTACTTTACAACACTGAGCTGCCTCCTCCTTTCTACTTGTCAGGGATTATGATCCTGAATACAGATGATAAGAACTTTAGCTGAATCTCTGTGGGAATGGAGTTGATGAGGAGACGGGACAGACTGTGGTAATGGAGACTGCATACAAGTGCTGCTGCTCATTAGCCACACCTCGCCCTCCTCATCATCATCTCCATTCCCACAGAGATTCATCTGTATTCAGGATCATGATTCCTGACAAGCAGAGCAGAGGAGGATGAGGCCGCTCTTTTCCTCAGTGTGGTGAAGTAACTTGCCTAGTCCTGTTGCTGACTTTTGCCTTGCATAAAATTGGTCAGCTCTGTTGGGAGTCTCAGCAGAGGTCACTATTTTGGGACAGTAGGCTACTATTCATTACCAACCTTAATAGTGAGGGATGAAACGGATATCAAAATATTTTTTTCTTAGTGTATCTGGTGACTGTATCTGTTCATAAATGTATTTTTCAGCTGGATAAAATATGTCTGACCAGTTTAACTGAATGTTCTTTGATAACTTTTTCTTCCTTAGAAAGAACATTTTCGGGATAAGTTTGTTGCAGATTTGCGAAAGGAGTTCGATGGAAAAGGCCTCACGTTTTCAATAGGTAATTTTCTGAAGTGCTTTCAATCAGTCCCTGCTGTGAATAAGGGTATGGCCACGTGGTCAGGTTTCCTGATAGTTTTAGAAGCAAAACCAGGAGTAGTCATATCTGTCCTTTATACTTTCTTTTCTTGTATGATCCACTCCTGATTTTGCCTTCCAAAACCTGACCGCGTGGTCATACCTGAATTGAGCAGAATTCATGTCCTCTCACTGTAAAGGGTAAATTTTACATTTTGTCAACCTTACTAAAACCAGTTGTTTCTGATCAATAGGTGGTCAGATCAGCTTTGATGTGTTTCCCAATGGCTGGGACAAGACATACTGCCTAGGAATTCTTGAAAAGGAGGCATTCTCCAAAATCTACTTCTTTGGCGATAAGACCATGCCAGTGAGTATTTATTATAGACTTCATATGGTGTAAATTGAGTAATTTCATGCAGATCACAGTCTACCTTTATCCATTTCACCTCAGTCTACAGTTAAATTAGAAATAAGTAGTTGTAGTTCTACGCTGAAGGCAGAGGGAAAAAAAAAGCAAGTAGTAACCCTTACCCCTTGGCACTTTATTGGCAAATTCACATCACTGTTTAGCTTTCTGTTCTCCTGATCCGTCAGAAGAACAGAAAAACAAAAAATTGCATGCGTTATTTTGAGCATTAATTATGATCAGTTTGTGTCACTTCCATCAGAGATCAGTTATTTTTGACAGGAGAAAAAGTCCTGCATGCAAACTTTTTCTGCTGTCAAAAATAACTTCTCTCTGTCGGAAGTGACACAGACTGATCATAACTGATGTTCCAAAAACTGTTATTTTTTTAGTGCAAACTGATGCTCAAAATAAGGATCAATTTATTATTTTTTTTTTTTACTGCTCTCTCCCTGTGTAAACATACATGACCCAAGGGTGAGGGTAACTTGAACGTTTGTTCATGTTATCAATCCCTCTTCCCCCGATCAGTTAGAGATCATAATTTTTATTTATTTATTTTTTTACTTTATTTGTAGCCTACCTAGAGAACATGAACTTGTAATCATTAAATTCCTTTTGCCATAGACTGAAATAAAATACTACTGCATTAATGCTATGTTTTATTAAGTCTCCTTCACATAGGGCAGCATAAAACTGGTGGCTGATGCCTTTTAATACATAGATGTTGGTTTCATATTTATTGTATGAACTTGATTTTAACTAATGATACTGATATTCCTAAGCCTCTTTCACACGAGCGAGTATTCCGTGCGAGTGCAATGCGTGATGAGATTGCATTGCACCCGCATGGAATCTGGACCCATTCATTTGAATGGGGCTGTGTACATGTGCAGTGGTTTTCACACATCACTTGTGCGTTGTGTGAAAATCGCAGCATGTTCTATATTCTGCGATTTTTCATGCAACGCTGGCCCCATAGAAATGAATGGAGCTGTGTGAAAATCGCATCACATCCGCAAGCAAGTGCGGATGTGATGCGTTTTTCACGGATGGTTGCTAAGAGATGTTGTTTGCCATCGCGTTCAAACTGAATGTTTACAAACAAAACTGAATGGACTTCCTTGCGAGATCGCGCAGTTTTCACTGAACGCATCCGGACACGCTCGTCTGCAAGGGGCCTAAATAGGTCTCCAATTTCCTTCTCTATAGCCACTTGCTCCTAATTATATCATAATCACATTAAAATTAAGAGTTATAATTGCTGTAAAGGTTTAGCAATTATATCTCTGGAACCTTGAATCATTTATGACTTGTGGTAGTACTTAACGCCTTTCTCTGGCTTTTCTTCTCAGGGCGGTAATGACTATGAAATCTACACAGACCCAAGAACAATCGGTCATTCTGTGACATCGCCTGAAGACACACAGAGGATTTGTACAGAGTTATTCTTGCAGTAAACAATTCTACTTGAATGGATTTCAGCATCGGTGTGGCAATACTGGAGTAATGTAATGGGAGTTCTGATTGGAAATTGACTTTTTAGTAGTTTCATATCAATGGTGAAGGAGTCAATATTATCTAGTATTTATGACCAATCAATTTATTTTAATGATTGATTACTGCACGGTTGCTCTCTCTTTTTTTTTTTTTTTTTTTCAAGCCAGTTATCTAAATATGTGATTAGAAACTGGTATTTTTCAACTGCCTTATTGCTAATTAACTGAGTCTCTGATGGTAGCAAACACCAACTGCTGAACATCACATATATGAGGTACTGACCCAATGTTCCCTCATGTAATACTATTTGAATTGACCACTAGGATAGAATTGTGTAGAGGGGCCTCACTTAAATACATCTTCCCCAAAAGAGAGAAACATTTTCCAACTCTTAGTCTGAACGCTATAACAGTAGCAGTTTATGGTCTGTTCAGTTCTGGTGAAGATATGAGCATGTAGACTTTGATATGTATGAACCCTGCACATCTTGGACTTTTATGTATTTTTTTTTAAGAACATTATGCTTTGATGCAAAATGCCATTAAGTTGCCTATGATAGTAAAGTGGCAGGTGTCTGCTTTAAAAAAAATAATATATATATATATATATATATATATGTGTGTAATGTAGTGTTTTACTCTCTAGTTCAAATTTATTAGTGTTGCAAGCTTACTCTCTTTTGTACTCAAACTTGACCTCAGCACACACATTACCTATGGAAAGTTACCTTATGAAATGTGTTTTAACCATGCATATATTCAACTTCACGTCACCGTTTAGTTTTCCGTTCTTCCGATCCATCAGAAGAACAGAAAAAATAAATATGGCTCTTGTATTTTAAATGGGGTTTTCAGAGACTTTAGTAACATAGTACATAAGACCGAAAAAAGACATTTGTCCATCCAGTTCAGCCTGTTATCCTGCAAGTTGATCCAGAGGAAGGCAAAAAAAACTAACTGTGAGGTGGAAGCCAATTTCCCCACTTTAGGGGAATAAAAAAAATTCCTTCCCAACTCCAATCAGAATAACTCCCTCGATCAACGACCCCTCTCTAGTAACTATAGCCTGTAATATTATTACACTCCAGAAATACATCCAGGCCCCTCTTGAATTCCTTTATAGTACTCACCATCACCACCTCCTCAGGCAGAGAGTTCCATAGTCTCACTGCTCTTACCATAAAGAATCCTTTTCTATGTTTGTTTACAAACCTTCTTTCCTCCAGACGCAGAGGATGTCCCCTCGTCACAGTCACAGTCCTGGGATAAATAGATAATGGGATAGATCTCTGTACTGACCCCTGATATATTTATACATAGTAATTAGATCTCCCCTCAGTCGTCTTTTTTTTCTAAAGTGAATAACCCTAATTTTGATAATCTTTCAGGGTACTGTAGTTGCCCCATTCCAGTTATTACTTTAGTTGCCCTCCTCTGGACCCTCTCCAGCTCTGCTATGTCTGCCTTGTTCACAGGAGCCCAGAACTGTACACAGTACTCCATGTGTGGTCTGACTAGCGATTTGTAAAGTCTTAGGACTATCCTTGGGATAGGTTATCAGTATCTGATCGGTGGGAGTCTGACACCCGAGACCTCTGCCAATCAGCTGTTTGAGAAGGCACCGCAGCGCTGTGGCCTTCTCTAGCTTTCCCTAGACCAGTGACGCCACATTCATCAGTCACATGGCCTAGGCGCAGCTCAGCCCCAGTAAATGTCGCTGAGTGTGATACAAAGTACTGCCACTATCCAATGTACAGTCGGGCTTGGGGAGCGCTGGTGCCTTCTTAAACAGCTGATCGGTGGATGTCCAAGGTTTCAGACCCTCATTGATCAGATAATGATAATCTATCACCTAAAGTCTTGGAAACCCCTTTTAAGCATCCATTATTCTTAGTTTTGCATTTGTTTTAGCCATTTCCATCTGAGATCTGTTATTTTAGACAGGACTTGTGTAGGACTTTTTTTTTTCTGTCTAAAATAACGGATTTCAGACGGAAATGCAAAATGTACATAGCTGAGCGTAATGGATACTTACATTTCAGGATTTGTTTATTTTTCTGTTTCTTCTGACAGAGCAGAAGAATGGAAAACTAAACAGTGATGTGAACCTGGCCTTACTGATGCACTATATGGTTGAAAGTATAAGGACACACCTATTAATCATTGAATTCAGGGGTTTCATTCAGTCCCATGTGTAGAAAATCCAGCACCTAGCCATGCAGTTTGCTTTACAAGTAAGTGAGAAAGAATGAGTCCTTCTAAAGAGCTCACTGGATTCAAGCATGGTCTTGTAATAGGGTGCCACCATCGGAACATGTAATTTCTACCCTCCTTGATATTCCACCATCCGCTGTGAGTGGTATTACATAGTGGAAGAGTTTAGGAACCACAGCAATCCAATCATGCATACAGAGTGGAGTTCGGAGGCACATAGCTTTATAAAGACCAGTATTTTCTATGTTGGTCTTTATCTCCCCTGCGCTGCCAAAAGAGGCTCCTAATAGATACTGGCGTACAGGCTCTGAGCTGCCCTAGCTCTCGGTCTTCATTTATCCCAGAGAACCAGTGTAAATGAAGATAAATGGGCCGGGTCCACCAATTTTTGTCACAATAGTGTTTAAAAAGTCACCCACACAGCATTTGCATATTTTTCACCAGAGATCTGGCGAAGGGACACAATA
This sequence comes from Bufo bufo, assembly GCF_905171765.1. Classification (NCBI taxonomy): domain Eukaryota; kingdom Metazoa; phylum Chordata; class Amphibia; order Anura; family Bufonidae; genus Bufo; species Bufo bufo. The sequence goes on along the minus strand of NC_053395.1, from coordinate 70,456,310 downwards.
AATCTCCCACATACGGCATAAAAGGCGCCAATGCTCTGCTGACTCAATGCTAGAGGAGGTTTGGAACTCTGCCGTTATTAACGTCAGCACAAAAACTGTGCGCCAGGAAGAATGGGATGTGACTGGTGTACCAGTACTTCTGTCCATATAGTGTACACAACAGTTTTTAAAATTTGTGTCCTGTCTACTTTTAGTGAAAACAAGTGAAGTCGCATTGAGCATGCACACCGCTCCACTTCGTATAGGACAGTTACAGATCTATTCAAGCAGGGACAGTAGATAACTTGTTGGTACAGGAATACCCCTTTAGAAATGTATATAAAATGCTGTCTTAAGAAGGTACTTTTGTAGACCCCCAAAGGGGTTGTCTGTGGACGAAAGCAAACCATTGTTTCTAATGTCTCAAACAGCCCCAGTTGTCTATGGGCCGTGTCCCATACTGTAGCGTTACCAGACACACACCAGGGGCTACAGCGGTGGGCTCTGAATAAATCCAATCATGTATTTCTAACCTCTTGACTGGTCCCGAGTTCCAGCCTGTATTGCTACATACAGTGATGTACATCCAGATACAGTATTGTAATCTGATGTAGTAGAAATGGTTTAATGAAAGCTATATTGTTAGGGTTGTGTCTGCAGCCAGAGGAACCAGAAAAACTGTCACTGCAGCTCTGGATTACAATCAAAGAGATAACTTGGGCATCACTACAATATAAGTAATGTATTTACAAGGTCAAGCAACATAATATGTAGAGTATATGTCTGTAAAAACAATAAAATGGTGTTCAAAAGGTAGGCACATCTTAAAGGCCCTTTTACACGGGCCGATTTGTATGAATTCTTGTTCCTGATAATTGGCCCATAGAAAGGTGTCACGGATCACCCAATAAACGAGCGAATTCTACTTCACTGTGGGAAAGTTTTGTTGGCGAGGACACCAAAATTATTGTGTCTGTGCAAACAGTTTTCTGCTGTTCAGAAACAATGAATCTGTAAGGATACTTTCACATTTGCGGATCCGTCATGGATAAACACTTCTGTTACAATAATACAACCGCATGCATCAGTCATGAACGGATCCGGTTGTATTATGTCTTCTATAGCCATGACTTATCCGTCATGAACACCACTGACAGTCAATGGGGGACAGATCTTCTTTGACAATAGAAAACAGATCCGTCCCCATTGACTTACATTGTGTGTTATTCTGTCCGCGATGGGAACGCAACCAAGCAGAACGGAATGCATTTTGGAGCACTCTGTTCCCTTCAGTTTAGATTTGTCCCTATTGACAATGAATGGGGACAAAACTGAAGCGTTTTTCTTCTGCTATTGAGATCCTATGACGTATCTCAATAGCGGAAAGGAAAACGCTCATGTGAAAGTATCCTAAGGGGCTAGCAGGCATAGTTGTGATCACTCATACCCATCGCTGCATGTAAATGCAGCTCTCACCTTCTCCTAACAAGCAGGCAATTATCAGAAATGAACAGTTGGTTCCCAATAATTGACTTTAGAGTCAGCCCATGTAAAGGGGCCTGAATGGTTACATTTTTTTTAAAACAGAGGTCAAATAGTGTGAATAAAATATTCTTAAACTAATTACCGTTTCATTTTTAGCAATGTCACTGTAATGAATATTTTCTTAATTCCTCATGAAATTAAAATACAAGTTGATTAAAAAAAATATGTTTAGACTATAGTTTTGTGGGGTCCAGTTAGAGAGAGATATATACACACACACATACATAAATACATATTAGGGTAATATGCCTATTGGGGAAATAAAGTCCAAAGAAAAGTTCAGCTCAGCAATGTTACGTCACCCAGACTGCTAGGTGCACAGAAAAGCCAGAGCGGAGCAGGTGAACATGCACGATAATGCGATCCAGCGCTCTAGCTTCTTGATAAAAATCCACAGGCGTTATTAGCACAACACCGCACGGGAAGTAGCCAAGCTCTGTACTCTGCATCTCCAGCAGTCCCATAGAGATGGAATGGAGCATTGAGCATCTATATGGGACTGCTGGAGAGATAGAGAACAGCACTTGGCTATTTCCCCTGAGTATGGGACTCCCATTCTCATGATCAGTGGGGCTCCAATGGTAGGACCCCCCACCAATCTATTAGGTATCCCCTTTCCTTTCGGTAGTCAATCGTTTGCGCATAGAGTAGTATATTAGTCTGAGAATCATACAAGGTTCTCTCTGTGGCATATTGTATTCATGTAAAAAGAAAAAGTACATTTTTCTGCTCTGCTCACTGTGCTGGCACGGGTCTCACTTCTTGTATTGCAACCCTCTTGGTGTCCTGGAAAACCCTGCCACAGGTAAAGCTTTACCAAATCGAAGAGGAAAAATCTCATGGCATACTAAAGATTCCCCTTGAGTGCCTGAGTAAGAACCATTGCAACTAGGTTTGAAACATGTCAGTGAGATGACCAGGGCTCTGTGTCCTGTAACTTTTAATGGATTTCTCAATAAATGATTGTTTTATACTAAAGATTCTTCCTTTTATATTGTATTCACGACCACAAAATGTGAATATACCATATAACAGTTTTTACCACAAATTATGCAAAACAGGGATACAAACTGATGTGACCACAAGGTGTGAATACACCCATGGACTATGTTGACTTAGGCTACTTTCACACTAGCGTTCGGGGTTCCGCTTGCGAGTACTGCCCCAATGCATTCTGAGTGGATGCGGATCCGCTCAGAATGCATCAGTTTGGCCTCCGCTCAGCAGGCGGACCGTTCGGGTGTCCGCCTGGCCTTGCGGAGGCAAACTGATCCGTCCAGACTTACAATGTAAGTCAATGGGGACAAATCCATTTGAAGTTGACACAATATGGCTCAATTTTGAAACGGATCCGTCCCCCATTGACTTTCAATGTAAAGTCTGGACGGATCCGTCTGAACAACTTTCACACTTAGAATTTTTTCTAAACTATAATGCAGACGGATCCATTCTGAACGGATCCCAACGTCTGCATTATAGGAGCGGATCAGTCTGTGCAGACACCAGACGGATCCGCTCTGAACGCAAGTGTGAAAGTAGCCTTAGCTTAACTAGTTGCCGCAACTGTAACGCCGAAAGGCGTCATCGCGGCGGCTCCCTCAGGCTACGCTAACGCCGATTGGCGTCATCTAGCGTGAGCCGAGATTTCCTGTGAACGCGCGCACACAGGCGGGCGCGCTCACAGGAACGGAAGGTAAGAGAGTTGATCTCCAGCCTGCCAGCGGCGATCGTTCGCTGGCAGGCTGGAGATGTGATTTTTTTAACCCCTAACAGGTATATTAGACGCTGTTTTGATAACAGCGTCTAATATACCTGCTACCTGGTCCTCTGGTGGTCCCTTTTGTTTGGATCGACCACCAGAGGACACAGGCAGCTCAGTAAAGTAGCACCAAGCACCACTACACTACACTACACCCCCCCCCCCGTCACTTATTAACCCCTGATCACCCCATATAGACTCCCTGATCACCCCCCTGTCATTGATTACCCCCCTGTCATTGATCACACCCCTGTAAAGCTCCATTTAGACGTCCGCATGATTTTTACGGATCCACTGATAGATGGATCGGATCCGCAAAACGCATACGGACGTCTGAATAGAGCCTTACAGGGGCGTGATCAATGACTGTGGTGATCACCCCATATAGACTCCCTGATCACCCCCCTGTCATTGATTACCCCCCTGTCTTTGATCACCCCCCTGTAAAGCTCCATTCAGACGTCCGCATGATTTTTACGGATCCACTGATAGATGCATCAGATCCGCAAAACACATACAGGCGTCTCCCTGGAGCCTTCCAGGGGGGGTGATCACCCCATATAGACTCCCTGATCACCCCCCCTGTCAGGCTGCATTCAGATGTCCGTATGATTTTTACGGATACATGGATCGGATCCACAAAACACATACGGACATCTGAATGGAGCCTTATAGGGGGGTGATCAATGACAGGGGGGTGATCACCCCATATAGACTCCCTGATCACCCCCCTGTCATTGATCACCCCCCTGTCATTGATCACCCCCCTGTAAGGCTCCATTCAGACATTTTTTTGGCCCAAGTTAGCGGAAATTATTATTTTTTTCTTACAAAGTCTCATATTCCACTAACTTGTGTCCAAAAAAAAAATCTCACATGAAGTCACCATACCCCTCACGGAATCCAAATGCGTAAAATTTTTTAGACATTTATATTCCAGACTTCTTCTCACGCTTTAGGGCCCCTAGAATGCCAGGGCAGTATAAATACCCCACATGTGACCCCATTTCGGAAAGAAGACACCCCCAGGTATTCCGTGAGGGGCATATTGAGTCCATGAAAGATTGAAATTTTTGTCACAAGTTAGCGGAAAGGGAGACTTTGTGAGAAAAAAATAAATAAAAAATCAATTTCCGCTAACTTGTGCCAAAAAAAATAAATTCTATGAACTCGCCATGCCCCTCATTGAATACCTTGGGGTGTCTTCTTTCCAAAATGGGGTCACATGTGGGGTATTTATACTGCCCTGGCATTTTAGGGGCCCTAAAGCGTGAGAAGAAGTCTGGGATCCAAATGTCTAAAAATGCCCTCATAAAAGGAATGTGGGCCCCTTTGCGCATCTAGGCTGCAAAAAAGTGTCACACATCTGGTATCGCCGTACTCAGGAGAAGTTGGGCAATGTGTTTTGGGGTGTCATTTTACATATACCCATGCTGGGCGAGATAAATATCTTGGTCAAATGCCAACTTTGTATAAAAAAATAGGAAAAGTTGTCTTTTGCCGAGATATTTCTCTCACCCAGCATGGGTATATGTAAAATGACACCCCAAAACATATTCCCCAACTTCTCCTGAATACGGAGATACCACATGTGTGACACTTTTTTGCAGCCTAGGTGGGCAAAGGGGCCCATATTCCAAAGAGCACCTTTCGGATTTCACCAGTCATTTTTTACAGAATTTGATTTCAAACTCCTTGCCACACATTTGGGCCCCTAGAATGCCAGGGCAGTATAACTACCCCACAAGTGACCCCATTTTGGAAAGAAGACACCCCAAGGTATTCCGTGAGGGGCATGGCGAGTTCCTAGAATTTTTTATTTTTTGTCACAAGTTAGTGGAAAATGATGTTTTGTTTTTTTTGTTTTTTTTCCTTACAAAGTATCATATTCCACTAACTTGTGACAAAAATAAAAACTTCCATGAACTCACTATGCCCATCAGCGAATACCTTGGGGTGTCTTCTTTCCAAAATGGGGTCACCAAAATGGGGTCACTTGTGGGGTAGTTATACTGCCCTGGCATTCTAGGGGCCCAAATGTGTGGTAAGGAGTTTGAAATCAAATTCTGTAAAAAATGACCAGTGAAATCCGAAAGGTGCTCTTTGGAATATGGGCCCCTTTGCCCACCTAGGCTGCAAAAAAGTGTCACACATGTGGTATCTCCATATTCAGGAGAAGTTGGGGAATGTGTTTTGGGGTGTCATTTTACATATACCCATGCTGGGTGAGAGAAATATCTTGGCAAAAGACAACTTTTCCCATTTTTTTATACAAAGTTGGCATTTGACCAAGATATTTATCTCACCCAGCATGGGTATATGTAAAATGACACCCCAAAACACATTCCCCAACTTCTCCTGAATACGGAGAGACCACATGTGTGACACTTTTTTGCAGCCTAGGTGGGCAAAGGGGCTCAAATTCCAAAGAGCACCTTTCGGATTTCACCGGCCATTTATTACAGAATTTGATTTCAAACTCCTTACCACACATTTGGTCCCCTAGAATGCCAGGGCAGTATAACTACCCCACAAGTGACCCCATTTTGGAAAGAAGACACCCCAAGGTATTCGCTGATGGGCATAGTGAGTTCATGGAAGTTTTTATTTTTTGTCACAAGTTAGTGGAATATGAGACTTTGTAAGAAAAAAAAAAATATATAAATCATTTTCCGCTAACTTGTGACAAACAATAAAAAGTTCTATGAACTCACTATGCCCATCAGCGAATACCTTAGGGTGTCTACTTTCCGAAATGGGGTCATTTGTGGGGTGTTTGTACTGTCTGGCCATTGTAGAACCTCAGGAAACATGACAGGTGCTCAGAAAGTCAGAGCTGCTTCAAAAAGCGGAAATTCACATTTTTGTACCATAGTTTGTAAACGCTATAATTTTTACCCAAACCATTTTTTTTTTACCCAAACATTTTTTTTTTATCAAAGACATGTAGAACAATAAATTTAGAGCAAAATTTATATATGGATGTCGTTTTTTTTGCAAAATTTTACAACTGAAAGTGAAAAATGTCATTTTTTTGCAAAAAAATCGTTAAATTTCGATTAATAACAAAAAAAGTAAAAATGTCAGCAGCAATGAAATACCACCAAATGAAAGCTCTATTAGTGAGAAGAAAAGGAGGTAAAATTCATTTGGGTGGTAAGTTGCATGACCGAGCAATAAACCGCTAAAGTTGTGGAGTGCCGATTTGTAAAAAAGGGCCTGGTCTTTAGGGGGGTATAAACCTGTGGTCCTTAAGTGGTTAAAGAAGCAAAAAACAAAAGAAACAAACATTTTTATTCTCTGAACTGTTAGAAAGGTGCATGATGTAGTGAAGGTAATCTTCTTGCCAGTAACTGTATTTGTGAGTTATAACCTCCCTTCTGATCCTCAGCTGTGTCATGTGACCAACGCTCTGACCTTCCAAATAACACAGGTTCTTATATGTGGACAGGAAGCCAGTCTGTGATGGAGATTCTTGCACTATGAGAATCAGGACAACTTTACCAATATATTAGAAGTAACTATACTGCAATCACTTTATACAGGACTTTCTATATAACTGATTTACAGTTGATTGAATTAATAAATGTACCGGTATATTTTAAATCAATGGCGTGTCAGTGTATAGACTATATGGATTTTATTCCTCATCTTTATACAGGGCATTTGTCATAATGTCCAACTGATAAATTAGGCAATGAAAGGCTCGCTGAATTGCAGTAACTGCATGCACATAAGCACCGGGAGCAAGAAAGAATGCTATATGTCTATCTGATGGAGACTTGCTAGAATTTTTATTTTAATTATTTAACCTAAAAAGGTTACACAGCACTACACATTGCTCATCTGTGCTGGCCATTAACTGGGGAAATACTGTAGTGGATTATTAGACACAAGAATGCGTTTGCAAGTCTCACTCGGTTACTGAACATTGTCAGAGTGTAAGATAAAACTATTAACATCCCAGTTCAGACATTTTAACTAAATAAAACCTGCAAATCATTATATTTATAGACCTTTCTTAGGCTACTTTCACACTCGCGTTTTGTGCGGATCCGTTCAGATAATACAACCGTCTGCATCCATTCAGAACGGATCCGTTTGTATTATCTTTAACATAGCTAAAAGATGGTTCCGTCTTGAACACCATTGAAAGTCAATGGAGGACAGATAAGTTTTCTATTGTGCCAGATTGTGTCATAGAAAACGGATCCGTCCCCATTGACTTACATTGTGTGCCAGGACGGATCCGTTTGGCTCAGTTTCATCAGACGGACACTAAAATGCTCTAAAGCGGAATGGAGACTGAACTGATGCATTGTGAGTGGATCCTTTTCCTTTCAGAATGCATTAGTGCAAAATTGATCAGTTTTGGACCGCTTGTGAGAGCCCTGAACGGATCTAACAAACGGAAAGCCAAAACGCGAGTGTGAAAGTAGACTTACAGAAAATGTAATTTATTGAAGACAAAACATTGTCACTTAGGCTGTATTCACACTACAGTTATGGTTTCCATTCCAAATTGAAACAGTAATGCAGTTGGGGGGCCTGGCAAACCCCACTGACTGATAATCAGGTTCAGTTTCATCATGGTGTCTGTCATTTTCATGATGGAACTGCTGATGAAGCCTTAGGCTGGGGTCATGTGACTGATTAGCTGCGGATTTACAAGCGGCAAATCTGCAGCGTTGTACAGTAACAGTACCATTCAGATGAGAACTTCTGAATTCTCATCCACGTGCTGCGTAAAAAAAAAACAAAAAAACACAGCAGAAAACCTTTGGTATTGTGGATTTTAAATCTGCAGCATGTAGAGATTTCTCTTGCGGATTTCACCCTTTCCAATGAAGAGTGAAATCTGCTGAATTTTTCCGCCACAAAAACCGCAGCGGATTCTTCTGTTGGATTTTCCATCACTTAAGTCCCTGGTCTTAGATATTACTATATCAGGCCACTTTCAGATTTGTGCATTTTGGTCAGTATTTTGCAATAATGGGTGGAGGCCAATACCAGGAGTGGGTCTAGAACACAGAAGAGGTGCAAATCTTTCCATTATCCGTAGCTTACAAATACTAATGCAAAATATTGACCTGACTAAAGTTGTGTGAAATTGGCCTAATGACTAAAGCTACATTCAGCCATTAAAAAACTGCAAAACAGTCTGTTAAACGGTCTCCTTCAATTGTATGGGGGCTGCCTGTCCGTAAAAATGGACAAAACTGTACATTTCATATTTTTTAACGGCAGACAACATTTTTCTAATTTTTGTTCTGTACATTACCACAATGGATTTTGAACAAAACAATTCAGATGCAGTTGAAGTTCAGACTTTCAGATTTAATTCAGTGGGTTGAACAAAATGATTGCATAAAAATGTGAGAAACTAAAGCATTTTTTTAAACTCAATCCCTTTATTTCAGGGGCTCAAAAGTAATTGGACAAATTAAATTGTGAATAAAATGTTAATTTCTAATACTTGGTTGAAAAACCTTTGTTGGCAATGACTGCCTGAAGTCTTGAACTCCTGGACATCACCAGACGCTGTGTTTCCGCCTGTTTAATGCTCGGCCAGGCCTTTACTGCAGCGGTTTTCAGTTGCTGTTTGTTTGTGGCCTGTCTGAGGTTTAGTCTTCAACAAGTTAAATGCTCTATTGCAGTGGTCCCCAACCTTTTTTGCACCAAGGAACAGTTTCATGCAAGCCAATTTTTCCAGGGGGCGGGGGTTCCGGGGCAGGTCTTAGGGGGTGGGGTGGGGGGGGGGCTGACTGATTCGCGCGCATAACAAAACACAAGGTGCATATTAAAATATATAACCCTATATAACGACTATATAAACTGACTATGGTCTCTGCTGCACTGTACCGTATTTTTCACCCTATAAGATGCACCTAGGTTTTAGAGGAGAATAAGAACAAAATATTTTTCATTACACCTTAGTTCAGACCAGCCATTAGCCCCCCTATGTCAGCCATATGCCTGCCCCTCATGTCAGCCATATCTCTGCCCCTCATGTCAGCCATATCTCTGCCCCACATGCCTGCCCCTCATGTCAGCCATATGTCCCCCAGGTCAGCCATCAGCCCCTCGTGCAAATAAAATAAAAAAAACACTTACCTCTCCTGCTCCTGGTCACCATAGCGATCCGCTTCATTCTGCTGTCGGCTGGCTGTGTATAGCGGCGCAGTGTGAGGTCACAGAGCGACCTCACGCTGTGCACAGCCGATAGCCGAGCCGTGGACCAGGAAGTGGTGAGTACAGATCCTTCACCGCTTCTTGGTCCTTCTGTACTAATGAAGCGCTTCCATAATGGAAGCGCTTCATTAGTACAGAGTTAAGGACTGCCCTGATCGCCGCGGCCCGGCAAACCATCTTCCAGGGCCCAGTCCTGGGCCGTGGCCCGGCGGTTGGGGACCGCTGCTCTATTGGGTTCAGAGCAGAGGACTGACTTGGCCATTCAAGAATATTCCACTTCTTTGCTTTAATAAACTCCTGGGTTGCTTTGGCTTTATGTTTTGGGTCATTGTTCATCTGTATTATGAAACGCTGACCAATCAGTGTTAGGCAATTTGGACTCTTTGCCTATTGTGTCCCTGACACAAGACTTTCGGTGGTAAGCTTGAATTAAGTCTTTTCTGGTACCAGGAGGGTGACTCAGATTGAACACCGAACACGTGCCTTGTTCCAATTCACTCTGCTTTATTACAGTTGGCAAACACTTAATATAGAGGGGGTTGAGCTTCCTTGACATCCAATCATATGTTAGCATTTGTTTTAACCTATAGCATGAATACACATGAGCTCTGCATTAACATAATAGATGACTCATAGTAACAGCATTTAACCAATCAGGTATATACACATATGTGCTTAGTATGCATTGAGTGAAGATGACCCTATAAGGTAAGACTGTGCAAACTAAGGAATGTATGGGTATTTTGAAACTGCACAGGAAGTTTCTCACATTCCACAAAAAAGGGAATCTTGAAACAGTGCACTGGCCAGATGTAATCGTAATACACATTGCTAAAACAAAGGAAATGGAGTTAATTATACCCCATCAATCCCCTCTTAGAACTATTTTATATATATATATATAATATAATATAATATAATATATAACTTATACTATATGGTTCTTTCTCTGCTCTCCCTTAGTTTGCTTATAAGCCTTTAGATATTCCATATACCCTTCAGGAGTATAATCCTCACGCTTTGTTGAGGTTGTGTTTGCCTCTTCTACCTCTACCGGAGTATAGAGGAATGTTGAGTGTACCCCTCTTTCGGACACTTTTTGACATATGGCAAGGAGGGAGGGCACACACTGTAGACAACAGCAGAGACCCACTATTGCAGCGACCATGGCGAGTGCCACTCCTAAAACATATCTTATTTGACCAAAGTCAGGTATCCAGCCAAAAAGCCAGTCCCACCATCCTTGGTCAACATCTTGTTTTATATGTTGTATCATCTCTTCTAGTTGGCCTATTTTATCTTTTATTCCACTGGAGTGATCTGATAAATTAAAACAACACATCCCTGCGAACGCTGAGCATCCTACACCATGTTGAAACAATAAATAGTCAATAGTTGCCCTATTCTGCAAGATAGCTTTTTTATATGATTGTATATCCAGCAGCATATCTTAATCATAGCAGAATTGCACTAGTGACATTTATTTGTTTTACCATAAAACAGGCAAGTTTTGATATTGTCCTGTGGTTATATATGGCCAACCCTGGTACTCATGTATTCTGCTCTAGAGAGGAGATTCACATTATAGTCACAATTTTCTGGTAGCTGTAGAGAAGTGTCTCTCGTGTGCCACGTCTACATTGCTGGGACTAGTGGTATCATTGTTAATGTCAACCTAGCTATTGTACAGGGTCCCTCTGTAATATTGGCCGGTATGTATGTGTAACTAGTATTTCCACAGGCCAATACCCATCCTGTTGGTAGAGGTACATGTTTGTCTAGGGATGGTACTGTTTTTGTAATGTTACATTGCATATTCTTTCCTGATACTATCTTTTTACAGCTACTTATACACTGCTCAAAAAAATAAAGGGAACACAAAAATAACACATCCTAGATCTGAATTAATTAAATATTCTTCTGAAATACTTTGTTCCTTACATAGTTGAATGTGCCGACAACAAAATCACAAAGATTAAAAAATGGAAATCAAATTTTTCAACCCATGGAGGTCTGGATTTGGAGTCACACTCAAAATTAAAGTGGCAAAACACACTATAGGCTGATCCAACTTTGATGTAATGTCCTTAAAACAAGTCAAAATGAGGCTCAGTAGTGTGTGTGGCCTCCACGTGCCTGTATGACCTCCCTACAACGCCTGTGCATGCTCCTGATGAGGTGGCAGACGGTCTCCTGAGGGATCTCCTCCCAGACCTGGAATAAAGCATCTGCCAACTCCTGGACAGTCTGTGGTGCAACGTGACGGTGGATAGAGCGAGACATGATGTCCCAGATGTGCTCAATTGGATTCAGGTCTGGGGAACGGGCGGGCCAGTCCATAGCATCAATGCCTTCGTCTTGCAAGAACGGCTGACACACTCCAGCCATATGAGGTCTAGCATTGTCTTGCATTAGGAGGAACCCAGGGCCAACCGCACCAGCATATGGTCTCACAAGGGGTCTGAGGATCTCATCTCGGTACCGAATGGCAGTCAGGCTACCTCTGGCGAGCACATGGAGGGCTGTGCGGCCCTCCAAAGAAATGCCACCCTGCACCATTACTGACCCAATGCCAAACCGGTCATGCTGGAGGATGTTGCAGGCAGCAGAACGTTCTCCACGGCGTCTCAAGACTCTGTCACATGTGCTCAGTGTGAACCTGCTTTCATCTGTGAAGAGCACAGGACGCCAGTGGCGAATTTGCCAATCTTGGTGTTCTCTGGAAAATGCCAAACGTCCTGCACGGTGTTGGGCTGTAAGCACAACCCCCACCTGTGGACGTTGGGTCCTCATATCACCCTCATGGAGCCTGTTGCTGACCGTTTGAGCAGACACATGCACATTTGTGGCCTGCTGGAGGTCATTTTGCAGGGCTCTGGCAGTGCTCCTCCTGTTCCTCCTTGCACAAAGGCGGAGGTAGCAGTCCTGCTGCTGGGTTGTTGCCCTCCTACGGCCTCCTCCACGTCTCCTGATGTACTGGCCTGTCTCCTGGTAGCGCCTCCATTCTCTGGACACTACGCTGACAGACACAGCAAACCTTCTTGCCACAGCTCGCATTGATGTGCCATCCTGGATAAGATGCACTACCTGAGCCACTTGTGTGAAAGCACCGCCAGCATTCAAAAGTGACCAAAACATTAGCCAGGAAGCATAGGAACTGAGAAGTGGTCTGTGGTCACCACCTGCAGAACCACTCCTTTATTGGGGGTGTCTTGCTAATTGCCTATAATTTCCACCTGTTGTCTATCCCATTTGCACAACAGCATGTGCAATTGATTGTCACTCAGTGTTGCTTTTTAAGTGGACAGTTTGATTTCACAGAAGTGTGATTGACTTGGAGTTACATTGTGTTGTTTAAGTGTTCCCTTTATTTTTTTGAGCAGTGTATTTCTATTGCAGATATTTGGCTTAGGGTATTTTCACACTTGCGGCAGGACGGATCCGACAGGCTGTTCACCATGTCGGATCCGTCCTGCGGTTGTTTCGCCGTGCCCCCGGGCCGCCGCTCCGTCCCCATTGACTATAATGGGGATGGGGGCGGAGCTCCGGCGCAGCACGGCGGTGCACGGCTTAAGGCCGCCGGACTAAAATTACTGCATGTCAGGTTTTTTAGTCCGGCGGCTTTCGCCGTGCTGCGCCGGAGCTCCGCCCCCATCCCCATTATAGTCAATGGGGACGGAGCGGGGGCACGGCGAACAGCCACAGGACGGATCCGACATGCTAAACAGCATGTCGGATCCGTCCTGCCGCAAGTGTGAAACTAGCCTTAGTCTTGTTCTGCATTTTTGCTTGTATGCAGAGAGGCAATAGTTTCTCATCGCAGGAGAACTTGTAACATATTTCTGCTGCTGTAACAAGACCTGTAATCATTTCTATCATATTACTTTGCAGAGTCTCATATGTAGAACAGTTATAACAAGCATGATAAGGATTTACATATCCATATTTAACATCATGATCCTGCAAATCAGTGTCATTCCATTACGAACGTAGGAGCCCCGTCCATACATCTACTGGGGAGGGGACTGCTACCAGACATGTCTCCAAAATGTTAGATGTGGATAAAGTGGTTCGGAGACAGAAATCAGTTCAGAGTTTTGGCCAGGTACAGCCATAAGTTCTCCTTAGTCTTCCACAGATTGTCTAACCCCCTGCATTCCGTTTTCAGGTATGTCTGTCTGTTCCACAGCCGTGGGACAGAGAGTAGGAGACACAAAATTGCAATCATCAAGGCACTGCATCTCAGCCATCTCTAGGAATTTCCCGACTGTGTCATCTCGTTGGGGGTCAAGGCTGTCTGCCTCCGTTAGTACCTCTGGGCCTCGTTGGAGGTCAGGGCTGTCTGCCCCCGTTAGTACCTCCTGTCCTTCTTCAAAGGCCAAGGCTGTCTGCCTCCGTTCCTGCCTCCTCTTTCTCTCACAAGCTTCACTCGGGTGGCGTGGATCCAAATTGGAGATTGTTCAGTCAGCACAGCTGTTCTGGTTACTGCAACCACGGTAGTAGGTGGGCCATATACAAAATCACCTTGAGCTCTTCCTTTCTTCAGTGTTTCGACCACCACCTCATCCCCCACCCTGTATGGGTGGGTGGGTTCCTTTGGAAAAGAGGGAGACTTACAAGCAACTTTGTCCTCAGTTTTGTTAAGTACCTGTATCAATTTGGTGACATATTCTTCCCTTATTAAATCAAAGTCTCCTCCCTGCACTATCATTGGGCGTCTGGCCCAGGGGGTGGGGAAAGGCCTCCCCATGAGTATCTCAATGCTGTTATGTCCTACTCCGTGGAAATGTGCTATTTAAGATGGAAGCACTGTGTTGGGGAATGCATAGCTTCCAATCTTCGCAGACTAATCCTGTCTTAGGATTTCTCTGCAATACTGGATAACACCAGTCTTGCTCTTCCTGTTCAGTGGCATACCTTTGAAGATCAGTAAGCATTTGCGACATCTCAGGGGTTGGAGGTGCCAGACATGGCATCTACCAATGGTTACACGGACCTGTGGGGTTGCATTTGGCCACTCGTTTCGCCACCTTACCTGCCAGCGCATTGCCCTGTGAGACATGATCCTTACCATCTGCTGCCGTGAATCCTCTCCTCTGCCAAATCATACCATGGTCCCACACTACCCCATGTGCATACCTACTTTCAGTATAGATGGTGACAGGTCTGTTAGTATGTAAAATACATGCTTTAGTGAGTGCAATGAACTCAGCTGCCTGCTGTATTGAGTGTGGATGCCCTTGAGTAGGCCTACAACATCATGAGTGGTGTGCAAAATGGTGTAATGTCACATTGTGAAAGAAGTTGCCAACTCTACCATCATAGCACAGGCTGCAAGAGAACACAGACATGCTGGCATCCCTTGAACAGGGGTGGGCATTACCTTTGAGAAAAATACACAAGGACGCAACTTGCCTCTGTTTTCTTGTGTCATTACACCCGCCATGGTTTTACAATTTTGGCGTGCAAACATGTGGAAAGGCATATTATAGTCAGGGAGGCCCAGCTCTAGACTCGACATGAGTGAACATTTCAGATAATCAAATGCATTGTACATTTCAGAAGACCATTTAATCAAATCTGGATTTTCTTCCAGAGTGGCTTGCCTCAAAACATTGTCATAGTAGGAGCAATCAGGAATCCACTGTCTACAGTAGTTTATCATACCAAGGAAAGAACATTTATTTCTTGGTGTGCGGGGTGACCAAACCCGCGGAAAAAATGCGTATAGCAGCACAACGAAAAATTAAAGTCTTATCTTGTGGTGGTGCCAGCGGTGTTGGGAGCCAGTCAGAAGTTCCCCCTTGGATGCGTCATATAGAAGAAACCGCAGCACTCTCCTGTCTTCAATTCAGTGGAATTTATTTCACCAGCAAAAAAAAATGCGACGTTTCGACCGTAAAGGTCTTTCTCAAGCAACATACAGAGTGAATAGTAACAGACATATATACCCATTCAATCCCTCCCAGTAAGTCACATGTCCCAATTAAACATGTAAATGAAGTGAAAATTACACCAATATAGTGGATCCTCTTTTCATCCACCCACCTGTGATTAAAACCAATAATATATTCCTCCTCTCTATCCACACAGTGACAAAATCATATACCATTAACATGGTGTTTACTCACAAAGATCATTGCAAAGTCTGGCTGGCACATCATGGAGGGGACTTGCCTCTTCTTCCTGTGTAGTGTGAAAAGGCGCGCTTCCCAGCGCCTCCATGTCAGAGCTGCGCATGTGTCATGAACACGTGCAGATTCATGGAAGACGTGAGCTGTCTAGTGCTCCTGCAGGGTCAGTGCGCCTGCGCATCCAGTACAGAGCCGGCTCTCTCTGCTGTTGTGTTCCTCCTGCTGCTATGGTGACGCCTGTATTCAAATCAGGCAGGCGTGCCACAGCGAGACTCCGGGGCTGAGATTCAGCACTTCTAAGTGTATTCAGTGCTGTCCATGTGTAGCGATTGTCTCTGCTATGTACACAGTGCTTCGGTGTTCAGAATTAACCCTGTCAGGTCTACCTACTGATTGTCTATTTTGTACTGGGCAATCCTTGACCTCAATTACTACCACTTCTATGCTTCTAAGTGTATACAGTGCATTGTCTCTGCCATGCGAACAGTGTTTCAGTATTCAATATTAACCCTGTCAGGTCTACCTATTAGAGTTTTAACCCCTACTGATTGTCTATTTTGTACTGGGCTATCCTTAGCCTCAATTACTACCACAGAGAGTGTCCATTTATATGGCCATATTAAATAGGCTCAAAAATGCCATTGTACTGCAAATATGCAAAATCACTCTGATTGTGGTTTATTGACAAAAGGGGGCTCCACAGTGGTAAAAATAAAGACAGAGTTCAGCAGCATGTATTCCACCGCTATTTCTGTATCCATATTGCCAGGGTTACGCAACAGTCCTCTCTCATTCAACGGCAGGAATATAGGTCCAGTCATAATGCCACTTTTGAGGGCTCAGTCAGCTATTTGGGAGTCCCCATACCCCCAATCTTTTTCAAGAAAGAAGGGTTGGGGTCGTCCCAAAAAAACATTTGCGCTCAAGGTCTCTGAGCGGGGTACGCTCCCCCAGATACCATGCGGGGGAGGTCTCCACCCTCTCAGGGCCCTCGATGTTCAATGGGGCCGGGGGTGCATCCCCCATTAATGTGGAAGAGTCGCCACCACCCACAACACAGTCTCTTGATTCACTCAATGGGACTAGGGGGTCCTCCGTTCCCAAATTCACCCCTTTAAATACCGGTGTAACGTCTCTGTTGAGGTCATCCCATTCATACAGCCCATTGTTCAACTGTGGATAACATGGACTCTACAGTATTATGTTAACAAGGGCCATTTATCAAGAGAAGGCTATCCATCACATGGCAGAGGTACGAAAGAGGTAATGGAAAAACGCACCGTGGAAATCATCTAGGCCACTACAGGCTCCCCTCTGACCCTGAACCGTGAAAACATGTTGGCATATAAACACACACACTGTGCGGCAGCAATGGGGTATACGTTACTTTGATGCTTTCAACGTGGTTGTCCCGCTGTCTGTACTCTCCCGGAGCAGAGGTCCCCTTGTTGATAGTGCCCCCAGACTTTACCAATTGTGCAAATATCTGTGGAAATAAAGTTGAAGTTAAAAGAATGTATAAATCAGAAATTCATACATACATCTCAACCAACGGTGGTTGGGTACATCACTTTAATAAAACAAATACTAGGATTATGTATAATAGTCCTATCACAGTGTGGAGGAAAAACAAGTCTCTGTTCAGTTCAGTATAGTGTGCCTATTTTGAATTCTCTGTTAAGGCCTTTGGGTTCAAGTGTTTGCAGTTCAAATATCCACCTTAGTTCTAACTTTTTCAATAGTCTTTCTCTATCACCTCCTCTTCTTTGTGGTAATATCCCATCAATCACCCGGAACCGAAGTTGGGAAACATTGTGTCTATGTTTCAAGAAATGTTCTGGTACCGGTTGTTCATTTTTCGGGGTGTCCTCCTGTCTCTCTCCTGAGAGTAGTTTACGTATAATGTAGCGATGTTGGTTAACCCTATTCCTGAGTTCCTGCGTAGTCTCTCCTACATAGAGCAGCCCACAGGGACACTGTAGTGTATAGATTACGTATTCTGACCTGCATGTATAATAGCCCTTTATCTGGTATACCTTGCCTGTTCTAGGGTGTGTAAAGCTGCTACCTTTAAGCATATTATTGCAGTTGCAGGAGAGAGACAGGAGGACACCCCGAAAAATGAACAACCGGTACCAGAACATTTCTTGAAACATAGACACAATGTTTCCCAACTTCGGTTCCGGGTGATTGATGGGATATTACCACAAAGAAGAGGAGGTGATAGAGAAAGACTATTGAAAAAGTTAGAACTAAGGTGGATATTTGAACTGCAAACACTTGAACCCAAAGGCCTTAACAGAGAATTCAAAATAGGCACACTATACTGAACTGAACAGAGACTTGTTTTTCCTCCACACTGTGATAGGACTATTATACATAATCCTAGTATTTGTTTTATTAAAGTGATGTACCCAACCACCGTTGGTTGAGATGTATGTATGAATTTCTGATTTATACATTCTTTTAACTTCAACTTTATTTCCACAGATATTTGCACAATTGGTAAAGTCTGGGGGCACTATCAACAAGGGGACCTCTGCTCCGGGAGAGTACAGACAGCGGGACAACCACGTTGAAAGCATCAAAGTAACGTATACCCCATTGCTGCCGCACAGTGTGTGTGTTTATATGCCAACATGTTTTCACGGTTCAGGGTCAGAGGGGAGCCTGTAGTGGCCTAGATGATTTCCACGGTGCGTTTTTCCATTACCTCTTTCGTACCTCTGCCATGTGATGGATAGCCTTCTCTTGATAAATGGCCCTTGTTAACATAATACTGTAGAGTCCATGTTATCCACAGTTGAACAATGGGCTGTATGAATGGGATGACCTCAACAGAGACGTTACACCGGTATTTAAAGGGGTGAATTTGAGAACGGAGGACCCCCTAGTCCCATTGAGTGAATCAAGAGACTGTGTTGTGGGTGGTGGCGACTCTTCCACATTAATGGGGGATGCACCCCCGGCCCCATTGAACATCGAGGGCCCTGAGAGGGTGGAGACCTCCCCCGCATGGTATCTGGGGGAGCGTACCCCGCTCAGAGACCTTGAGCGCAAATGTTTTTTTGGGACGACCCCAACCCTTCTTTCTTGAAAAAGATTGGGGGTATGGGGACTCCCAAATAGCTGACTGAGCCCTCAAAAGTGGCATTATGACTGGACCTATATTCCTGCCGTTGAATGAGAGAGGACTGTTGCGTAACCCTGGCAATATGGATACAGAAATAGCGGTGGAATACATGCTGCTGAACTCTGTCTTTATTTTTACCACTGTGGAGCCCCCTTTTGTCCATAAACCACAATCAGAGTGATTTTGCATATTTGCAGTAGAATGGCATTTTTGAGCCTATTTAATATGGCCATATAAATGGACACTCTCTGTGGTAGTAATTGAGGCTAAGGATAGCCCAGTACAAAATAGACAATCAGTAGGGGTTAAAACTCTAATAGGTAGACCTGACAGGGTTAATATTGAATACTGAAACACTGTTCACATGGCAGAGACAATGCACTGTATACACTTGGAAGCATAGAAGTGGTAGTAATTGAGGTCAAGGATTGCCCAGTACAAAATAGACAATCAGTAGGTAGACCTGACAGGGTTAATTCTGAACACCGAAGCACTGTGTACATAGCAGAGACAATCGCTACACATGGACAGCACTGAATACACTTAGAAGTGCTGAATCTCAGCCCCGGAGTCTCGCTGTGACACGCCTGCCTGATTTGAATACAGGCGTCACCATAGCAGCAGGAGGAACACAACAGCAGAGAGAGCCGGCTCTGTACTGGATGCGCAGGCGCACTGACCCTGCAGGAGCACTAGACAGCTCACGTCTTCCATGAATCTGCACGTGTTCATGACACATGCGCAGCTCTGACATGGAGACGCTGGGAAGCGCGCCTTTTCACACTACACAGGAAGAACACTTTGCAATGATCTTTGTGAGTAAACACCATGGTAATGGTATATGATTTTGTCACTGTGTGGATAGAGAGGAGGAATATATTATTGGTTTTAATCACAGGTGGGTGGATGAAAAGAGGATCCACTATATTGGTGTAATTTTCACTTCATTTACATGTTTAATTGGGACATGTGACTTACTGGGAGGGATTGAATGGGTATATATGTCTGTTACTATTCACTCTGTATGTTGCTTGAGAAAGACCTTTACGGTCGAAACGTCGCATTTTTTTTGCTGGTGAAATAAATTCCACTGAATTGAAGACAGGAGAGTGCTGCGGTTTCTTCTATATGACGTGACCAAACCCGCAATAGACTGGACTCTTTCTGTGCTGATTCTCCTTTCACCTTTTGTGAGGACAAAGCCCAAGTATTCAACCTGCATTTTACACCATTGCATTTTCTTAAGTGTCACTTTGTGACCACATCCCGACAATTATTATAACAGTGATAAAACATCCTGAATGCTGGCCTCCGCTGACATGCTACATAGTAACAAATCATTGACATATTGCAGCAGCACAGAACCTTGGGGGGGGGGGGGGGGGGGGGACCATGGTTTTAACGTGGCTTGGAGGACTATGCTGTACACTACAGGTGAATCAGCATATCCCTGGGGCATTCTGCACCAGGTCAGTTAACGTCCCTCAAAGGAAAACCAAAAAGTAGTCTGGTTATCTTATCAACTGGGATAGAAAGGAATGCATTTTTCAGATCTATCACACTGAACCAAACAGCGTCTGCTGGAATGGCAGATAATAATTGAGTGACATCAGGTACAACAGGGGCTATAAGCACAATGATGTTGTTGATGGCCCTTAAATCCTGTACAAAGCGGGTAGTACCATCTGCCTTTGTCACTGGATTCACGGGCATGCTGTAGGGTGAAATCACCTCTTCCAGGATTCCCTTTTGTAGGAATTCTCCTATCATTGGCCTAAGTCCATCAAATTTCTCTTTTGACAGCGGGTATTGTTTCTGATATATTGAGATGACACCTGCTTTCACAGTAGCTTTGTAAAGTGTGCAATCTATGAATCCTGTGTCCTAGTCTCCCTTTGCCCATAATGATGAGTCTATATCCTCTAATTCTGAGTGATCTTGTAAGTTTGTAAAGATCAGAGGTGTGGGGGTTATTATGGGCAAAGCATCAGAGTATACACTGATGCCATTGTTCTCAACAGTGATTTGCAATTCTAACTTAATGAATAAGTCTCTTCCCAGAAGACTCACAGGACATTCAGGTATAATGCTAAAAGCATGATCTGTAATGTATTCCCTGTCCATGGTCTCGAGTGGTAGTGAGTCAGTTTTAAAAGGTTTTGTCAAAACCCCATTAATTCACATAGAAGGCTCAGATTCTCCTTCCTCCCACTCGGTCACCTAAGTCCACCCCTTTTAGTCGGACTCTGTGGTCCTCCTTCTGTCCATCATTAGTGTCCCAGCTGCCCATAAGAACAGAGCTCTGATGTTAAGCACAACACTTAACATGTAACACGTAACTGCAAACATTGAAACAAACAGATCTGACAATACAGACATGAACACACACAAAGGGCCCATAAAAACTTTTCATTGACTTCAATTAAAAAAAATGTACAGCTTGATCAATGCTGTTGGCACCAATAAAAACCAAAAACTTCCAAGAAAAATTTAATAAAATTCTCAATGCGCATATTATATGAAAACAAATACCGTACTCCATACGTATTCACATTTTCATGTACTCATTTTCACAAACAGCTCATAACCTCGCCCTCATACATAAAAACTGAATTGCATACACAGTTCTGCTAAAAACATCTCTCAGTCTTCACACATATTCAACTCCACTACAACTTAAAGCCACACCCATTCACATTCCACTGAATCATTTGTCTTCCAACCCAGTCTCACAATTTCTTTGTTGCATTCCAAAACTTGCAGCACAAACACAGCTCTCCTGGAAACAGATAGCCACAGCACACCCAGAATTGCTAATGGTCTGTCACTATTGAGCTGCGTTTTCCAATGTCTTCTGGTCTTCACTCTGTGATTAATCAACTCTTATAAGAAGACAATATACATGTTCTAATCATACAGTAATTTTGTTAAACCCATATCATCTTATATGCCAAGTGGTCTTCGTTAGTGTTTGCACATATATAATAATTTTTTTGTAAAAAGCTTGATTGTTACACATATAACATCATTTACTCTACACGATTCCCTCCCCCCATTTCCTTTGCCTTGCGTCTCTAATCTCAAGAATGTTTCTTTGTTTAAAGGGGAAGTGAATCCGTCCATCACAGAACGTTCAACTTAAATATTCCTCAAAATTTTTATAGATACTGCACCAAACAATACTTATCCATTAACTGACCATCTTTTACTGCTCTAATTTCTAATGCTAGGGCTATGGATCGTCCCTATTTAAACACACACACACATATCATTAGGGCAACAAAACTTAACCAGTTCATTTCTGAACATTTAACACAAGCCCTTTCTGATTGCAGACACTGGGGCACTTACTTTCTCACTCACCAGAGGCCCCCCTTCACCATCACAGGAGTTCTGATGTACACAGTCTGTAAGCTCTAACTTCACAGATTCTTACAGATTTTTATCCCCATTACCAGCCAGTAGTTAACCCAAAAGACATCAATTTGACAATAACAGTGGGATGTGACCGTACACTTACCACCCGGTCAGTATGTATATATATATATATATATATATATATATATATATATATATATATATGTATATATGTATGTATATCGAACAGGATTTCTTTATAGTGCACTATATTTATCTCTAGTGATATGGACTCCCAGAGTCTCTTATCATCTTTCTTGGCTCCCTGAGCCTTGATGTGTCCCCTGGACACAACAACCTACTGAAGTCTTAAGTAAATGGTTCAACTTACTTGGGTTGAGACGTGGCCAGTGCCCTCGGATCAGACGGAGTACAAAAATTGATGTCTTCCGAGGATGACCCTCTCGATCCCGGACACGAGCCCCCAAAGCTGTTAGCCAATTTGGACTCTTTGCCTATTGTGTCCCTGACACAAGACTTTCGGTGGTAAGCTTGAATTAAGTATTTTCTGGTACCTGGAGGGTGACTCAGATTGAACACTGAACACGTGCCTTGTTCCAATTCACTCTGCTTTATTACAGTTGGCAAACACTTAATCTAGAGGGGGTTGAGCTTCCTTGACATCCAATCATATGTTAGCATTTGTTTTAACCTATAGCATGAATACACATGAGCTCTGCATTAACATAATAGATGACTCATAGTAACAGCATTTAACCAATCGGGTATAAACACATGTGCTTAGTATGCATTGAGTGAAGATGACCCTATAAAAGGTAAGACTGTGCAAACTAAGGAATGTATGGGTATTTTGAAACTGCACAGGAAGTTTCTCACATTCCACAAAAAAGGGAATCTTGAAACAGTGCACTGGCCAGATGTAATCGTAATACACATTGCTAAAACAAAGGAAATGGAGTTACTTATACCCCATCAATCAGTTTGACTGCATTTGGGTGGATTTGAGCACACAGTAGGTCACTGAAAACCCCAGAATTCATCCGGCTGCTTCTGTCCTGTGTCACATCATCAATAAACACTAGAGACCCAGTGCCATTGGCAGCCATGCATGCCCAAGCCATCACACTGCCTCCGCTGTGTTTTACAGATGATGTGGTATGCTTTGGATCATGAGCTGTACCATGCCTTCGCCATACTTTTTTCTTTCCATCATTCTTGGTTTCATCTGTCCAAAGAATGTTCTTCCAGAAGTGTGCTGGTTTTTTAAGATGTTTTTTTTTAGCAAAGTCCAATCTAGCCTTCTTATTCTTGAGGCTTATGAGTGGCTTGCACCGTGCAGTGAACCCTCTGTATTTATTTTAATGCAGTCTTCTCTTTATGGTCGATTTGGATATTGATACGCCTATATCCTGGAGAGTGTTGTTCACTTGGTTGGCTGTTGTGAAGGGATTTCTCTTCACCATGGTAATTATTCTGCCATCACCCACCACTGTTGTCTTTCATGGGCGTCTAGGTCTTTTTGCATTGTTGAGGTCACCAGTGCTTTCTTTCTTAGGATATACCAAACTGTAGATTTTGCCACTACTAATATAAAGCAATTTTTTTCTGTTTTCGCAGATGAAGGAAGGTTTGTTTCACCTGCATGGAGAGCTCCTTTGACCGCATGTTTACTTCTCAGCAAAATCTTCAAAATGCAAGCGCCACACCTCAAATCAACTCCAGGCCTTTTATGTGCTTAATTGAGAATTAAATAATGAAGGAATTGCCCACACCTGCCCATGAAACAGCCTTTGAGTCAATTGTCCAATTACTTTTGGTCCCTTTAAAAACTGTGTGCCGCATGTAAATGAGCTGAAACTCCTAAACCCTTCATCCAATTTTAATGTGGACACCCTCAAATGAAAGCTAAAAGTCTGGACTTTATGGCCATTATATAACTATAACTTGAATATGTTTTAGTAAACGGGTAATAAAAACAAAATTTGTGTGTCAGTGTCCAAATATATATGGATCTAACTGTATTTACAGGCCATCAAAAAAAACCAGCCATTTAATAACCCCATAAACAACCATTATTCTTAGGCTACTTTTACATCTGCGTTTATGCTGTACGGTTTTGAGATCTCACAGAGAATCTCAAAACCACAGCAAAGCGTTTCCGCTATAATACAACAGGCTGCCTCCGTTCAGAACGGATCCAGTTGTATTATATCAAAAATAAAGAAACCAGATCCGTCACTAAAACCACTGTAAGTCAATGGGCGCAGATCCATTTTTTCCTGTCCGAAAAAAATTGATATGGCTTCTTCAGTTTCCCACGCCGCACACAAACGCTGCTTGCAGCGATTTTGTATCCGGCGTCGGAACGCAACAAACCGGAACGAAATGCATTCTGGCACCCTCCATTCCGGTTTGTTCAGTTTTGTCCCTATTGACAATGAATGGGGACAAAACTGAAGCATTGTACTCTAGTTTTGAGAGCCTGTGCCGGATCCCATAACCAGACAGCACAATGCAAGTGTGAAAGTAGCCTTAAAGGGTTTCTACCACTAGAAATACGGTTATGTAGCTGACTGACAGTAGCGATGCGCTAATGTCAGCACTACATAACAGTATGTTTCTAACATTAGTCCCTGCAGCCCTTTTGTAAAAAAAAAAGCACTTTTATTATATGCTAATGAGTCCACTCACGCTTTATCCCGCCCAGGTCCAGTGTTCTGCCCGCCCAGCTCCTCTTGATTGATGCCACTGTTCCCTGCATCGTTGGCGAAATCCCGCACCTGCGCCATTCACTTCTGTCTTCGGCGCAGTGAGTGAATGATGCGATCCTGGTGCCGGATTCCTCACTGCGCCTGCGCCGACTACGTCACAGTGAGGAAGCCGGCATCAGGAGAGCGGCCTTCACTCACTGCGCC
This sequence comes from Bufo bufo, assembly GCF_905171765.1. Taxonomy (NCBI): domain Eukaryota; kingdom Metazoa; phylum Chordata; class Amphibia; order Anura; family Bufonidae; genus Bufo; species Bufo bufo. The sequence continues at coordinate 70,431,275 of NC_053395.1, read as the reverse complement.
TGCGCCGAAGACAGAAGTGAATGGCGCAGGTGCGGGATTTCGCCAACGATGCAGGGAACAGTGGCATCAATCAAGAGGAGCTGGGCGGGCAGAACACTGGACCTGGGCGGGATAAAGCGTGAGTGGACGGAGCCTCTAGGTGCTGATTTTACGCCCACATAGCACCTAGAGGCTCATTAGCATATAATAAAAGTGCGTTTTTTACAAAAAGGGCTGCAGGGACTAATGTTAGAAACATACTGTTATGTAGTGCTGACATTAGCGCATCGCTACTGTCAGTCAGCTACATAACCGTATTTCTGGTGGTAGAAACCCTTTAAATGGTTGTGTGATGGCTGTTTTTCACAGTCATGGGAATGCAGCCTAAAGTCTGCAACAGAATACCACACGGTGCGAGGGAGAAACATTTGAATCAGACTAGTTTTGGGAGAAATTAACTATGTGGATTGAATCTAATGGGTTATCTCTGATATCCAAGAAGGGAGTGGATTACAACCCCGGGACCTATTAATTTATTCTGGACAATAGACAGCTATAGGAAATAAGGCAACGATAAAACATAGAATCCAATGCATCCACGGTGGGAAGATTTATAAGTGATAGTGATAAGCAGTAGTAAAGAATGTTTTCAGACAACAGTAAAATAAAAAAAAAAAAACAGAACAACTCGATGCTGACTATATGGATCTAAGAAGTGATGATGTGTCCAGACCACGTCTCGTGCTTTGTTCCTGGAGTTAAATGAGTTATCACAACTTCCACAGCTTGTTTCTTCTCATGTTTCGGAGGAATGGTGCAAATTTTGTAAGTGACTTCATCACCTTCTACAGGGACATATTCTCCTTCAATACTGTGAAGGCAAAAAGGAAAAAAAATGAAAAGTTTTTATTTTTTTTTAAGGGAATCTGTCACCAGGAATTTCACTATTGAACCAGCACAAGGCCTTATAGGACTAGTTCAGCTGACTGTAATGATACCTTTCACTTAGTGACCGATTGCTTCATTCTGGACCTATGAAACTGACTGACCTGTTACATGTGCGCTTGACAGCTGAAGATATCTGTGTTGGTCCCGTGTTCATATGGCTGCATTGCTGAGAAAAATTATGATTATATGCAAATGAGCCTCTAGGAGCAACAAAGGCATTACCAGTATACCTAGAGGCTCTTTTTTCTCTGCACTTTGACAGGGCCAGGCAGGAGTGATCACTTTTACACTGCCTGAACCTGTGAGTCAAAGTGTAGAAGGTGTGGCAGTTGCAGAGAGGGCTGAGCCTCTAGGTGTAATGGCAACACCCCCATTGCTCCTAGAGGCTCATTTTCATATATTAAAACTTCATTTTTCTCAGCAATGTGGACACATATGAACACAGGACCAACACAGATGTCTTCAGCTGCCAAGTGCACATGTAACAGGTCAGACAGTTTCATTGGTACAAATCTGCTGACAGATGCCCTTTAAGTGCAACCTTGCTCCTCCAGCTTCTCTTTTGATTGACAGGGCCAGATGAGAAGACTATGCATAAACCTGCCAAAATACCCCTTCTATGGAGTGACTACTATACAATACATGCATTCAAACTATTAAAAGAAAGCAGATTTGGAAAGAGAGCTATTAACTTTTTCCTAGAGCACTGCATGGCCTATAAGACTAAGTAGGCACTCTACATATGGAGAAATAGTACCCTCAGTTTTTTAGTGATCACATTATATGTGATGATCATTTAAAACTGAGTAGGCAAAAATATATCCATTCATTGATGGGTGAGGGGGATCTGCAGGGTCTTCACCGCGGTTAATAATACCGGTATGGTTAGGTTCCACGATTAGTAACACTGGCACACCTACCCATTGGTTGAGTCTGGTATTGCATCTCAGCTTCACTGCAGTGAATGGGGCTGAGCATAATACCACACAACCTGTGCACAGGCATGGCACTGTTTTTGGAAGAGAGTAGCCTTTTTTTTATTTAACAAAACCCCTTTGACGGTTTTTTTTTTGTTTGTTTTTTTACATCCTCCACAAAAAAAATTAAAATGAGCTGAAGGCAGGGAATGTTCTAAAAAAATGAGTAATACCTGCTCTCTGCAGCGACGACTCACTATTACTTCAAGTGACCACTGAGGCCAGTGATGGGCAGTCACATGGAGTCGCTGAGCAGTTCATAGTTGGGTGCACCACAGGCTGCGCTGTAAGTGCAGGAGATTGTGCAGGTCAGTGCTGCATCTTCTTTTGATTTTTATAACATTCCTGGTCTTCTGCTAATTTTTTCTTGTGGTCTCAGAAATCCCTTCTTCAGCACAGAATTGCTATTTTGCCAATTCTAATAACTTGGAATAAAAGTTAAGTCTTAAATAAACGCCTGCCAATGATTGCCATTTCACCCACTGGTCTACTTCTGAGTGCACTTTGTCTAGTCAGCGATAATAGATAAGACTTGGTTATTGATTCTGTAGATGCACATCATTCTGCATATACACTACAGTTTACCACATGAATGTATTGTGAAAAAAAAAAACTCAAACCACATAAAAAACTAAAACTGAGAAGTGATGACAATTACCATAAAACAAGTGGAGGTTTATGACCCTATAAATAATTCATGTGGATCCATTGTTAGAGACTGATATAATGGCCTTTTGCTTCCCCGGCCCTGCAGGATTTAAAGTGGAGCTATCAATCTTAAAATAGTCAGCAAGGCCAAAGCCAATAATGAATGGTAATGCAATAACTGGCACTGAAGTGGAACAAGCTTTAAAAATCTAATTTCCCATGATGCTTTTAGAAGATGAAAGATAAAGAATCGGGGTGTCAAGTGCTGTGTTCTGTATTATGTATATGCCCCTGAATGTGCTCAGATGATCCATGGCCAGCTTTTCTTATGGAGGATGGACGGTTATTACACTTACTCAGAAATGTGTACAAAGAGATCTGGCCCGCCATCTTCAGGTATTATGAAGCCATGTCCTTTAGAACGGGAGAAGGATTTGCATACTCCTTTGTACAACGGTCCTTCAGAAGCGCGTGCAATTCTGTGGGAAAAAGGAGAATTTAGGATGACAGCAGAATTACATTATCCAGGTACAGCTAAAAGTGATGGAAAATCTCAATGAATTATGTCTATCAGCTGCCACCTGGATCCATCGTACAACATGACAGATGTACACGACGCCTCAAAAACATTGCCCCATCATGTCCGATAGGTGCGGGACCTGCCTCTGAGACTCACTCCAGTCTCAAGAATGTGGGCTGGGATCTGCCTGGACAGGTGGGCTATGCATGCCCTCCCTTTACTTCAGTAGCCCTTCCAAAAATAACAGCCTTAGGGTCCATTCACACGCAAACACACGGATTCCGGCTATGTGCATCCTGCATTTTCCCTTTCAGCAGGTCCTGCACTATTTAATAAATCCCTATTCTTGCCCACAATACAGACATGAATAGGACAGGTTGTATTTCTTTTTCAGACGTACATACAGACGTGGGCAGCACACTGTTTTGTGGCCCTGTTGAAATCAACGGGTGCGGATCAGATGTGGACGAAAATACAGTATTTTCTAAACCTATTTTCTAAAATACTAGTGGCTAAAAAAAAGACGCTACAGAGCGCTCTAACCCCTTTGTCACCACTATAAGGGTCCATTCACACGTCCGTAGTGTATTGCGGATCTGCAATACACAGGACCGGCACCACTATAGCAATGCCTATTCTTTTCCACTATTGTGGACCAGAATAGGACATGTTCTATTTTTTTCGGGAGCCGTGGACCGGAAATGCGGATGCGGACAGCACGTGTGCTGTCCGCTTTCTTTCCGTCCCCATTGAGAATGAATGGGTCTGCACCCGTTCTGCAGAATTGCGGAATGGATGCGGACCCATTCTACGGACGTGTGAACGGACCCAGAGTCTCACAAAGGTCCATTAAAAATAACTGCAGCGTATGGTTTTACTGGAGGATGGCACACAGCGTTGTGAATGGAGCCAAAAGGGGTTTCTTTCAAATTGGAAACCAGTGGTCGAATATTCAGCGGAGCTTACTGCATAGTAATAACCTCCCCTAGTGCAGGCAGCCAGAATGTCATCACGGAACTCTATGACTACACAAGGCGTTTAGGGCTCCGGATCAGAAGCATGGAACTGCTATTTCCGTGCTTTACACCTTTTTTTAAATTATAAAACAGCATTGTGACCATGACAAAATCAGCAGCACTGCGCTTTTCCTTTCTTTCTGGGGGCGGCCAAAGAATCTGTTGGGTCCTATACATCTGCGTCCACAGCAGAGAGGTTAACCATCTAGTTACAAAAGCTGGGAAATAATCACCCTACAACCAGGAACTCCGCAGTAGCCAAAGTAACTCAGGAAAGATATCGCAGAAGTCTAACTCAGGAAAGATATCGCAGAAGTCTAACTCAGGAAAGATATCGCAGAAGTCTAACTCAGGAAAGATATCGCAGAAGTCTAACTCAGGAAAGATATCGCAGAAGTCTAACTCAGGAAAGATATCGCAGAAGTCTAACTCAGGAAAGATATCGCAGAAGTCTAACTCAGGAAAGATATCGCAGAAGTCTAACTCAGGAAAGATATCGCAGAAGTCTAACTCAGGAAAGATATCGCAGAAGTCTAACTCAGGAAAGATATCGCAGAAGTCTAACTCAGGAAAGATATCGCAGAAGTCTAACTCAGGAAAGATATCGCAGAAGTCTAACTCAGGAAAGATATCGCAGAAGTCTAACAATAGATGTTGGATGATTGAATGAGGCACATCAGTAAGGCAAAACAAAGTAAAAGCCAGACGTGGCAGTCACATGTGGTCATGCAGTAGATGGCTGTGGCCAGTAAGCCTGAGAATAGGGGGAAGGGGGGTAGGTAGGTCCCTATGCAGGTCTTCCTGTGTCTGTCAGTTGCATGGGACATGCTTTTTGGTATGATAAAAATGTCCCACATTGTGCCGTGATAAGGATTAATTGAAGAATGTATCAAGCTCTGCTCACCAGAATTCTGACGTCAAAAAGTCAGAAGTAGGGGCTTCACAACTTTTTGTATTCACTTGTGAATTTTTTTTTAAACTTTTTGGAGCGCTGCACCTTCCAGCACCACTTACAGATGTGGACTGAAAATATGGTCAGAATTGCAGAGTAGATCAGTTTTGGGACACATTTATTAAAGTGGAACTTTTTAAAAAGCTGCAAAAAATTTGACACTTCCAGACATCCCCCCAGGCGTACAATTACTGAAATAGGCAACCACATTGCACTTGCTTCAAATGTATTATTACTGTGAGTAGAGATGAGCAAAGTTCTCAAAACTTCGATTCGGCTGCTTTGCCGAATTTCACAAAAAAATTTGCTTTGTGACAAATTACTTTGTCACAAAGCGCATTTCTTAATGAGTAGCTGGAGCATTGACAGGGAACGGAGATTGTGCCGCCCCCCCGTCATTGAACCCATCAGATGTCGCGTTCATCGCTTATCGCGGCATCTGAGATGACCATTGAGGGCTGTAAGGGGATAATCTGCAAAAAATAAAATTTATATATTACCATGTTTTTATTGAACACACCATGTAAACATTCACAGTGTAGGTGGAAAAAGTATGTGAACCCTTGGATTTAATAACTGCTTGAACCTCCTTTGGCAGCAATAACTTCAACCAAATGTTTCCTGTGGTTGCAGAACAGACGTGCACAACTGTCAGGAGTAATTCTTGACCATTCCTCTTTATAGAACTGTTTCAGTTCAGCAATATTCTTGGGATGTCTGGTGGGAATCGCTTTCTTGAGGTCATGCCACAGCATCTCAATCGGGTTGAGGTCAGGACTCTGACTGGGCCACTCCAGAAGGCGTATTTTCTTCTGTTTAAGCCATTCTGTTGTTGATTTACTTCTATACTTTGGGTGGTTGTCCTGTTGCAACACCCATCTTCTGTTGAGCGTCAGCTGGTAGACAGATGGCCTTAAGTTCTCCTGCAAAATGTCTTGATAAACTTGGGAATTCATTGTTCCTTTGATGATAGCAATCCATCCAGGCCCTGACGCAGCAAAGCAGCCCCAAACCATGATGCCCCACCACCATACTTCACAGTTGGGATGAGGTTTTTATGTTGGTTTGCTGTGCCTCTTTCTCCACACATAGTGTTGTGTGTTTCTTTCAAACAACTCAACTTTGGTTTCATCTGTCTACAGAATATTTTGCCAGTACTGCTGTGGAACATCCAGGTGCTCTTGTGCAAACTGTAAACGTGCAGCAATGTTTTTTTTGGACAGCAGTGGCTTCCTCTGTGGTATCCTCCCATGAAATCCATTCTTGTTTAGTGTTTTACGTATTGTAGATTCACTAACAGGGATGTTAGCATATGCCAGAGACTTTGGTAAGTCTTTAGCTGACACTCTGGGATTCTTCTTCACCTCATTGAGCAGTCTGCGCTGTGCTCTTGCAGTCATTTTTACAGGACGGCCACTCCTAGGGAGTGTAGCAGCAGTGCTGATCTTTCTCCATTTAAAGACAATTTGTCTTACCGTGGACTGATGAACAGCAAGGTTTTTAGAGATACTTTTACAACCCTTTCCAGCTTTACGCAAGTCAACAATTCTTAATCGTAGGTCTTCTGAGAGCTCTTTTATGCGAGGCATCATTCACATCAGGCAATGCTTCTTGTGAAAAGCAAACCCAGAACTGGTGTGATTTTTATAGGGCAGGGCAGCTGTAACCAACACCTCCAATCTCATCTCATTGATTGGACTCCACAATGGCAGACACCTCTCTCCAATTAGCTCTTGGAGATGTCATTAGTCTAGGGGTTCACATACTTTTTCAACCTGCACTGTGAATCTTTACATGGTGTGTTCAATAAAAACATGGTAACATTTAATTCTTTGTCTGTTATTAGTTTAAGCAGACTGTGATTGTCTATTGTTGTGACTTAGATGAAGATCAGATCACATTTTATGACCAATTTGTGCAGAAATCCATATTATTCCAAAGGGTTCACATACTTTTTCTTGCAACTGTAATATATATATATATATAAATTATATATATATATATATATATATATATATATATATATATATATATATATATATATATATATATATATATATATATATATACATATATACATACATACATACTGTGTAGAATCAGGGCAGCACACCTGGTATATGATATAGAACAAGGAAGGACACCGCAGCACATCCGTAGGTGAAAAATAGTGGATCTTTATTCACCCTTGCGACGTTTCAGTCCACTTGCTGGGACTATTATCAAGCAATGCATCATACAAAAATGTGGGTATTTATGTGATCAAGTTAATATACATAAGTGGTAATCAACAGCATATATAAAAAATATACAGCAGAGTATCTCATATATAAATGAGAAAAACATTGTGTCTGGAAAACCGTATACTCAATCCAGATATTCATATAAAACACATCATAGTATTGTGATTTATCAAAAAACATAATATAATATAATATACAAGTGATAATCAACAAGTGTTATACTCATCACCTGTGAAAGTATAAGTGTGGGCAGGACCGACAGGAATCAGGTGGGCTCAGTGGCTGGCGGATACACTATTGCGTCTTCACCGCATGGATACGGCGTCCCGGAACTAAAGCTGCGCATGTCCGTGATGTCACTCCAGGGATAATCACATGATCCCTTACGAGATATGAAACTGTGTCTGCGCATGTCCGTGAGGTCATCCCCAGAGAAATCACATGATCTCGTACAGAGACATCACATGATCCCATAGGGAGGCCTCACCTGACAAACCGCATAGCAGTCTATTGTAGTAAGACGTCTAATGTAAACGCAAGCGTATTATACATAAGAAGCATAGGCTATTAAATCAGGATCTAACACCCCGGGCAAAAATATCGGGTGACGTGCTATCTTGCGATGCACTGTCATCCGAAAATTATGAGAAGAGAAGGGGGGGGAAAACAGCGGCAGCCGCTATCCTCCCATCTCTTTCACTATGTGATAACCCTATCAGGTGAAAAACATCCTATATAGCCATAGAGTAGCGCTTGCAAACATATATTTAAGAAAAACAAAATCTAGTAGATATGCAGCTGTCACGGGATGAGTCGTGCATTTTCTAGAGTATCCACCCTCCTTTTGAGCGAACCATATCTTCCATGGGTCCTATAAGTGATAAAATAAAAAAATATATTATCCAAATATATTTAATAAAAGAAGGACAAATTCTTCATATATAGATCGGCAAGGACAAGACAGCGGAAAATCATATGAATAGCCATGGTTTATATTCAACATTCAAACCCCCGGGTTTAACCGTTTGTAGTTTAAAAATCCATTCGGATTCACGCTTTTTTAGCATTTTTATGCGGTTTCCGCCAGTTTGCGGTAATGGGACGTGATCAAGGATCATAAAAGGATCATGATTTTTAGATTTTTTGATAAAGTTGGCAGACGTGAGGATGCCTGAGGACGCCATATTGGCCTCCTTTGACATCGTCAGTCTGTACACTTCGATACAGCATGACCTGGGCATGACCGTGGTGAAATCTGCTTTGGAAAATTCTGACTACACTATAGAGGCACAAACTTTTCTTCTGGCTCTGTTACAAATGATTTTATATAATAATTATTTTCTCTTCGGGGATGATTATTATATGCAAATTAGGGGGACGGCCATGGGGACAAATGTGGCTCCCACTTACGCCAACATGGTAGTCTCCTATTTGGAGGATCACTACGTCTATGTGTCCCACCACTTCAGCCATGTGCTGAGGTGGTGGAGATACATAGACGATATTTTTGTTATCTGGACGGGCTCAGCATTGGAGCTACAATTGTTCCATAACTTTCTAAACAGTCTGATTCCCGATATACAATTCACGCTGGAGTATTCTGAAAATACAATACATTTTTTGGATGTCAATGTTCGACGCACGGGAAATGTGTTGAGCACTGAGGTTTATACTAAATCTACTGACCGCAACACCGTCCTAAGGTTTGACAGTGCTCACCCTCGGACGATGGTGCGGTCATTACCGTATAGCCAGTTCACTAGAGCAAAAAGAATTGTCAGTGATCCCTCCTCATTAGACAAAACCCTTGACAGTATGACACAATGCTTCAAAGGCACTATCCGACTTCTATATTACAAAAACAACTGAATCGTATTAATCAAAAAGAAAGAAGCGAATTGTTTCAGGGTACCAAGAGGGATCAAGCCCAGAAAATACCTTTTGTATCTACTTTTAGTGATGTAAGCCCTTACATTAGTAAGATAGTCAACAAACACTGGCCGATTCTGAGCACAGAACATAGAAACATCCCAGAATTCTCTACTCGACCAATCATGTCTTATAAGAGAGCCCGTGCCTTCACTGTGTAAACTGCAAATACATGGTGAAGGGGCGTGATTTCATTCATCCCCGCACAGGGGTCATTTATCCTATCAAATTTTATTTGACCTGTGATTCAAGCTTCATAATTTATGTTTTGTGGTGCCCATGCAAGTTATTGTATGTGGGCGAAACCACTTGTGATTTCAAGTCCCGTTTTAATCAACACCGCTTTTCGATTCGTAAGAAACAAAAGGATTTGCCTGTCTCGCATCACTTTGCGGATATGGGCCATGGTGAAGGTGACTTAAAATTTATGATCCTTGATCATGTCCCATTACCGCGAACTGGCGGAAACCGCATAAAAATGCTAAAAAAGCGTGAATCCGAATGGATTTTTAAACTACAAACGGTTAAACCCGGGGGTTTGAATGTTGAATATAAACCATGGCTATTCATATGATTTTCCGCTGTCTTGTCCTTGCCGATCTATATATGAAGAATTTATCCTTCTATTATTAAATATATTTGGATAATATTTTTTTTATTTTATCACTTATAGGACCCATGGAAGATATGGTTCGCTCAAAAGGAGGGTGGATACTCTAGAAAATGCACGACTCATCCCGTGACAGCTGCATATCTACTAGATTTTGTTTTTCTTAAATATATGTTTGCAAGCGCTACTCTATGGCTATATAGGATGTTTTTCACCTGATAGGGTTATTACATAGTGAGAGAGATGGGAGGATAGCGGCTGACGCTGTTTTCCCCCCCTTCTCTTCTCATAATTTTCGGATGACAGTGCATCGCAAGATAGCACGTCACCCGATATTTTTACCCGGGGTGTTAGATCCTGATTTAATAGCCTATACTTCTTATATATAATACGCTTGCGTTTACATTAGACGTCTTACTACAATAGACTGCTATGCGGTTTGTCAGGTGACGCCTCCCTATGGGATCATGTGATGTCTCTGTACGAGATCATGTGATTTCTCTGGGGATGACCTCACGGACATGCGCAGACACAGTTTCATATCTCGTAAGGGATCATGTGATTATCCCTGGAGTGACATCACGGACATGCGCAGCTTTAGTTCCGGGACGCCGTATCCATGCGGTGAAGACGCAATAGTGTATCCGCCAGCCACTGAGCCCACCTGATTCCTGTCGGTCCTGCCCACACTTATACTTTCACAGGTGATGAGTATAACACTTGTTGATTATCACTTGTATATTATATTATGTTTTTTGATAAATCACAATACTATGATGTGTTTTATATGAATATCTGGATTGAGTATACGGTTTTCCAGACACAATGTTTTTCTCATTTATATATGAGATACTCTGCTGTATATTTTTTATATATGCTGTTGATTACCACTTATGTATATTAACTTGACTTGATCACATAAATACCCACATTTTTGTATGATGCATTGCTTGATAATAGTCCCAGCAAGTGGACTGAAACGTTGCAAGGGTGAATAAAGATCCACTATTTTTCCCCTACGGATGTGCTGCGGTGTCCTTCCTTGTTATATATTATATATATATATATATATATATATTATTATATATATTATTATATATATATATATATATATATATATATATATATATATATATATATATATATATATATATATGAGTATTACACTCACCGGTAATCCGGTTTCCTGGAAGTCTCCATGACAGCACAAACTGAGATTGCCTTCCTCTGATAGGACAGGAAAAAGCACACAGAGAGGTTAAAACCCCACCCCCACCCCTCATCGCCAGTGTATTATAACAGGACTAGGACAAGGGGTAGAACATAAAGCTAGCCAAATAGTCTATTGACAGAGAAAAAAACAAGGGCGGGACAAAGTTGTGCTGTCATGGAGACTTCCAGGAAACCGGATTACCGGTGAGTGTAATACTCATTTCCCCAGTCGTCTCCATGACAGCACAAACTGAGAACTAACAAAGTAACTTAGGGGGGGACTACAGCACCTAGGACTTTACGTCCAAAGGCCAAGTCCTCGTCAGCAAACACATCCACCCTATAATGCTTGGTGAAGGTGTGGGCCCTCTTCCAGGTAGCTGCCCTGCAGATCTGTTCTAACGAAGCAGAGGCTCTCTCAGCCCAAGAAGTGGAGACCGATCTAACCGAGTGGGCTCTAAGGGATGTAGGAGCCTCCTTGCCAGAAGCTCTATAGGCCTCAGAAATGGTGCATCTAATCCAGCGGGATATAGAGCTCTTAGCTGCCTTCTTACCCTCATTTGGACCTGCAAATTGGATAAATAAATTTTTATCGATACGCCATTCCTCCGTGGCGTGCAAATAATGAAGAACTGAACGCCTAACGTCTAAATTGTGGAATCTAGATTCCTGCTCGTCTTTAGGATTAGGAAAAAAAGACGGGATAACTATATCTTGCGACCTATGAAAGGAGGAGACCACCTTAGGGAGAAAACAGGGGTCTAATTTAAAAATGAGCTTGTCGTCTAGCACCTTGAGGAAGGGTTCCTGTATGGACAGGGCCTGGAGCTCGCAAACCCTCCTTGCGGAGGATATGGCCACTAGGAAGATGGTTTTCAGAGTGAGCCACTTAATAGATGGGGAGAGCAGAGGCTCAAACGGAACATCTGACAGCCCTAAAAGGACAGTGTTGAGGTTCCATGGTGCGACCATATTCCTGACTCTGGGTTTTAGTCGATCTGCCGCTTTCAGGAATCTTGCTACCCAGGGGACCTCATAGAGGCTGGTATTATAGAGGGCCCCCAAGGCAGACACCTGAACTCGCAATGTGTTAGGAGCAAGACCCAAATCCAGCCCATCCTGGAGGAATTCCAGGATAAGCGGGAAATTAGGGGTGGACTGGTTGAACCTGACTCCTCCCCAGGAGGCGAACTTCCTCCAAACCTTGAGGTACGCTTTGGAGGTGTTAGACTTCCTACTGAGTAAGAGGGTCTTAACTACTCTCTCAGAGAGCCCTAGCCCTAGCAAGAGGGATTGCTCAGAATCCAAGCGGACAGCTTGAGGAGGTTGGTATTGGGGTGCGGTATGGGACCCTGGGTTAGAAGACCCTCCTCCGGCCGGAAACGAATGGGATCTTCCGGGCTGAGGGACCTGAGGAGCCCGAACCAGCTTCTCCTGGGCCAGAATGGGACCACCAGAATCAGTCTGCACCTTTCGGACTGAAACTTTTGGAGCACTCTTGGGATTACTGGTATCGGGGGAAAGGCGTAGACAAGGCCAGTCGTCCAGCTCTGGGTAAAAGCGTCTATTGCCACACATGGGTCTCTCCGATTGAGGGAGAAGAAATTCTGAACCTTGCGATTCTTTGCTGATGCGAACAGGTCTAGGATGGGATTCCCCCAACGGTCCCGAATTTGTTGGAAAGCGATCTGGGACAAAGACCACTCGCCTGGATCCAGACTTTGCCGACTGAGGTAATCCGCCTGGAGATTCAGGGATCCCTTTAGATGTACTGCCGCAAGGGATTGTAGATTCTTTTCTGCCCAAAGGAAGATTCGGTCTGAGAGCCTCTGGAGATGACCGTGTCTTGTTCCTCCTTGGTGCTGGATAAAAGCCACCGCTGTAGAATTGTCCGAATGGACCAGAACGTGGCGATTTTTGGCCTGTATTTGGATGGACCTGAGGCCTTCCCACACCGCACGGAGCTCTCTGTAGTTGGAGGACATCTCTCTCTGGTCCTCGGACCAAATCCCCTGGAAAGTCTCCGAAGCCGTGAGGGCCCCCCAGCCCCAAGAGCTGGCGTCCGTCGTGAGGGAAAACACACTTTCCTGCCTCCATGGAACTCCCGATTCCAGGTTCTTTGCCTTGAGCCACCAGCCCAGTGAAGCCTTTACCTCCCGGGACACTGACAGCCCCTGGTCCAGGGATGATCGATACCCATTCCATTGCTTTAGAACCAGCTTCTGTAAAGGCCTCGTATGGAATTGGGCCCAGGCTACCGCGGGGATGCAGGAGGTGAGATGGCCCAGCATTTCCATGCCCTGCCTTATTGAGCAACGGGACTGTTTGGTGAAGTGGAGGACCCTTGACCTCAGCTTCTGTACCTTTAGCGGAGGGAGAAAAGATTTTTGAAGAACTGAATCCAAGAGAATACCCAGGAATACCCTCCGATGGTCTGGGAACATGTCGGACTTCTCCCGGTTGATCAACCAGCCCAAGTTCTGGAGGCGCGAGAGAACCACCTGGATGTGTCTGTGAAGGAGATCTGAGGATTCTGCTACTATTAGCAGGTCGTCTAGGTAAGGGACGATTATTATCCCCTCCTTGCTTAGGGAGGCTACGACCTCCGCCATCACTTTGGTGAATATGCGGGGTGCCGATGATATGCCGAACGGGAGGCACTTGAACTGAAAGTGGCAAAGTGTCCCGCCTTGCTCCACCGCGAACCTCAGATATCTTCTGGAACGGACCTGTATTGGGATGTGGAAGTATGCGTCGGAGAGGTCTATTGTAGCCATCATAGACCCTCTCTTGATGAGCTTCACCGCTGACTTGACTGTCTCCATCCTGAACTTGTGGTAGGTGATGTGTTTGTTCAGGGGTTTCAAATTTATGATGGTCCGAAAATTGCCATTCGATTTCCGGACCAGGAATAAGGGGGAATAGTGACCCTTCCCCAAATCTCTGGCGGGTACCTTTTCTACTGCCCCCAGGCGTAATAAGTTTCTTACGCCCTCGGATAAGGGAGACTCGAGGCCCCTGGTGAGCTTGGTCAGGACGAACCTCTGCGGAGGAAGGGAATCCAGTTCTATAGTGTAGCCATGTTCTACGATGCCTAATATATATGGATCCGTGATGGTTTGCTCCCAAACCCCTAGAAAGGAGCTGAGCCTTCCTCCGACCGGGATGATGTCATTGTTTTGATGAAGAGGGAGAGGGATCTCCCCTGTTGGGATTAAGGAAAAAACCTTTTCCTCTCCCGCCTCTCGTAAATCCGCGACCCTCGCGGCTCCTCCTATCGGCCCTGGGATCCTGCTGGGGCCTCCGAAAAAACTGTCTCCTGGACTTGGATTTGTCCTCTGGAAAGCCCTTCTTACGGTCCGTGGCATTCTCAAGGATTTTGTCCAGGTCGGACCCGAACACGTACTGACCGTGAAAGGGTAGGGATATCAGCCTGTTTTTCGATACGGAGTCGCCCGACCAGGCTTTAAGCCATAGTACCCGTCTGGTGGTACTGGACAGAACCGCCGTGCGGGCAGAAAGCCTAACCGATTCTGCAGCGGCATCAGCAAGGAAGAAAGTAGCCTTCTTCAGAAGAGGAATACTATCCAGGATCTCCTCCCGAGGGGCCTTATTCGCTAAATGGTGCTCTAGTTGTTCAAGCCACACCGCGAGTGTACGAGCCACACATGTCGCTGCTACCCCCGGTTTTAGGAGAGCTGCTGTAGCTTCCCAGGTTCTCTTGAGCAGACTCTCGGCTTTCCTATCTAGGGGGTCCTTGAGCTGCGCTGCGTCCTCAAACGGAAGGACCGTACGTTTCGCTACCTTAGCGACGGGAGCATCCACCCTGGGAATGGTCTCCCAGTCGGCACAGTCCGCTTCGTCGAAGGGGTATCGCCTTTTGAGGCCCCGTGGGATAAAGGAACCCTTCTCTGGCTTCTCCCATTCTGCCCGTATCATCTTCTGGATATTGTCCGGGACCGGGAACACTGATTTGTGCCTCTCCCCTAAACCCCCGAAAATCTCCTCCTGGACTGACTTGGACCTCTTAGGGACCTCCATCTTAATAGTAGCCCTGATGGTTCGGATCAATTCTTCTATATCCTCTGGGTTAAAGAGGAATCTCCTGTACTCACTACTTTCCTCCAATTCCTGAGATCTAGCCGAAGTCCCCGCATCTGACAAAACAGAGTCGGCCGAGTCCAGGTCACTCCCGGAGTAGTCCAGGCCTCTAGAGGAGGGTGGTCTGTGGCCCTGACAGGGCTGGGGTATAGGGGAGGCAGGGGGGTCCCTAGCGGCCAACGCTGATTGGACCTCCGTTCTGACCAGAGTCTTGATCTCCTCCATAAAACTAGAGGACTCTGCCTTCACCACGGTAGAGGTGCAGTCCTTACACAGTAACTTGGACCCTGAGGAAGGAAGGCGCTTAGAACAGACGCCGCACTTCCTGGGTTTGGATTTAACAGAGGAGGTAGACTCCTTTTCTCCCTGCAACACACAAGGGAGGAAAGGGTCAGCCACTGCAGGGAAAATATGCAATAAGAAAAGGTGCCAGCAGGCTACTCACACCGCCCAGAGTGGTAGGGGGCTCAGGACCCGAGCCAGTGGTGGTAGGGGCGCTCATCCTCTCAGCTCCCGTCCACTTACGATGCTGTCAGCAGGTAGGGTGAATCGTAGAGGCCTCAGAGCGGTCCGAATCGGTGTCCCTTTTGAATTTGGCGCCGGCTGCGGCCTCCGTGACGTCACGACGCTGGCCACGCCTCCCGGCGTCCGACGTCATCACCTGGCGACTGGAGGGAAGCGCGTCATAGCGTCGCTCCAGCCGCCCTACCGCACTGCTTCAAGCCCGCCTGGGCCGCCGCAGAGGGAATTTCGCCGGGGTCACCATGAATGAGGGTGACCCGGGCATAGACCGCACCTGGAGGAGGGAAGAGCCGGACCCCGGAACCGACCTCCGGTCTAACGGATGACCCCCTGCCGTAGCAGGGCGAGAAGAAAAAAGGTAAAAACCGAAGAAAAAAAAGGACTAGGGAACCCAGAAGAGCTCCCAGCACCTCTCTGGCATTCCTTCCTTGTCAGGACAGGAAAAAACACTGGCGATGAGGGGTGGGGGTGGGGTTTTAACCTCTCTGTGTGCTTTTTCCTGTCCTATCAGAGGAAGGCAATCTCAGTTTGTGCTGTCATGGAGACGACTGGGGAAATATATATATATATATATATATATATATATATATATATATTTTTTTTTTTTTTTTTTAATACTCACCTTATCCATTTGATCGCAAAGAACCCGGTTCTACCATCTTGCTTGAAGATCCAGCGTGAAATCTCACGCAGTGCGTGGTGACATACGTCACCGAGTAGAAGATTTCACGCAGGATCCTTACTCAAGTTGTTATATAGTAATTATACTGTGACTAGATCGTTGTGCAATAATTAAATAAATGTCAGTCTGGCTTGCATATGTATATGATCGCACACGCACATCCCTGCCATATTAAAAGACCTCCCTAAAATAGCTATAATTGAGGCCTGTCCCACCGACCAGTTCTAATTATAATTTTCCACAACTGGGCACAGTTTTATGAAAGATACATAATAAAGGTTAAAGTTTTAAGATCTGTTTAATGGGGGCGTCCCTAGTGGGATTTTTTGGGTCATTATGACCTTTATGTTTTGCCAATATTAATATCCCTAGGACTCAACTCAAGTGAATAATTCTGTTTTACAGGATGCTGCGCACGTCTGTGAGCTCTCCTGGTAAATGAATGAACTGTAACTAACCAGCTCTGGTTCTTAGAGCAGTCTTTTGCTCTACAGCTAGGATTGGCGGTATCGCTAATTGTGTTTACCCTTCGATTGCCACAGTCTGTGACGCAGCATGATCAACAGGGATATCTGTCTGATTGGGCCCCAGTGATCTGATCAGAAACTGGCTATACCCTCTGCAGGACCTAGGAAGGACCCCATGACTGTAAATTTGGTAATCCTGCTGTTAAAGGAAATGGGTCTCCAAAAAATGTATCTGCCAGTTAAAACCAGAGAGTAGCACATATACTTTTTTCTAATATGTTTTTGTTTTCGGATTGCAGATTTATTTATTCTATTTCCGGAGCATGATTATGAGGGCGGCCATCTTGTCTGAGCTGTTCTTAACAGCATTTACAAAGCATTAAGAATATTGCTTTATGGCAGCCCCATGGTCAGGAGGGTACCTCATTGACTTTTATGGCAGAGTTTTCTAGACATGGTCTGTGACCTGTGCAGAGGTCATTGTACAAGGAAAGAATTGATAAGCTTTGACAATCACCTATTGTGAATGGTGGATCCGGTCTTATCTATACACAGGCAGGTTTAGAATGACAGATAAGCCGGTAACTACAGTAAAGTGATCTGTATAGACAAGAAGTGGCACCTAGTATAAGGGGGCATTTACAGATTATCTGACCAATCAATGGTTAGATGGCCTAGTACACACAGAATTTTTGTTATACAAACAAACTATTGGTCCGATTGGACAGAAATTGGTCATATAATCTGTTGGTGTAAATGCACCTTTAGGCTTAGGCCTAGTTCACACGAACGTTTTTTTTTGCGAGTGTACGGGCTGTTTTTTTGTGTTTCGTATACGGAACTATTCATTTCAATGGTTCCGCATTAAAAACGGAATGTGTTCCGTAAGCATTTCGTTTCCGTATTTTCATTCCATTGAAAGATAGAACATGTCCTATTATTGCCCGCAAATCACGTTCCGTGGCTCCATTCAAGTCAATGGGTCCGCAAAAAAAACTGAACACATACAGAAATGCATCCGTATGTCTTCCTTATCCGTTCCGTTTTTGCGGAACCATCTTTTGAAAATGTTATGTCCAGCCCAATTTTTCTATGAAATAAAATAAAGTGAAATATTATTATTAATTTTTTTTAAATAGGGGGGAAAAAAAAGAAAAGTAGACATAATACATATTGCTGCGTTCGTATAGACCGGCTCTATAAAAATATCACATGATCTAACCCCTCAGGTCAACCCTGTCAAAAAAATAATAATAACTGTGCTAAAAAAACATTTTTTTGTCACCTTAAATCACTAAAAGTGCAACACCAAGCGATCAAAAAGGTGTTTCCCCACCAAAATAGTATCAATCTAACAGTCACCTCATCCCGCAAAAACATGAGCCCCTACCTAAAACAATCGCCCAAAAAATAAAAAAAACTATGGCTCTCAGACTATAAAGACACTAAAACATGATTTTTTTTTGTTTAAAAAATATTAGTTTTTTAAACTTTAATAAATAAATAGTAGACATTAGGTATTGCCACGTCCGTAACAACCTGCTCTATAAAAATATCACATGAGTTAACCCCTCAGGTGAACACCGTAAAAAAATAAAAAAACGTGTAAAAAAGCAATTTTTTTGTCACCTTACATCACAAAAAGTTTAATACCAAGCGATCAAAAAGTCATACGCACCCCAAAATAATACCAATCAATCAGTCATCTCATCCCGCAAAAAATGAGACCCTACCTAAGAAACGCCCCAAAAATAAAAAAAAATGTCTCTCAGAATATGGGGACACTAAAATATGATTTTCTTTGTTTCAAAAATGCTGTTATTGTGTAAAACTTTAATAAATAAATAAAAGTATACATATTAGGTATCGCCGCGTCCGTAATCACCTGCTGTATAACACATGATCTAACCCCCCAGGTGAACACCGTAAAAAAATAAAATAAAAACAAACTGTCAAAAAAGCAATTTTTTGTCACCTTACATCACATAGTGTAATACCAAGCGATCAAAAAGTCATACACACTCCAAAATTGTACCAATAAAACAGTCATCTCATCCTGCAAAAAAATTTGACCCTACAAAAAAATATGGAGAATATGGAGACAAAAAAAATTATTTTTTTTCAAAAATGCTTTATGTAAAACTGAAACAAACAACCAAAACAAGTAGTCATATTTGGTACTGTGGCACAACAACCTGTATATAAAATAAAAAAATAGCTCATGATCTAATCTGTCAGTTGAACGTTGGAAATAACAAAGAAATAAAAATGGTGCCAAAACAGCTATTTTTTGTTACCTTGCCTCACAAAAAGTGTAATATAGAGCAACCAAAAATCACACATACCCTAAAATAGTACCAACAAAACTGCCAACCTCATCCCATAGTTTCCAAATGGGGGTCATTTTTGGGAGTTTCTACTCTAGGGGTGCAACAGGGGGTCTTCAAATGTGACATGGCCCTCCAAAAACCATATGGCATTCCTTTCCTTCTGCGCCCTGCCGTGTGCCCGTACAGAAGTTTACGATCACAAATGGGGTGTTTCTGTAATCTACAGAATCAGGGTAATAAATATTGAGTTTTGTTTGGCTGTTTAACCTTGCTTTGTTACTGGAAAAAATTGGATTAAAATGGAAAATCTACCAAAAAAGTGAAATTCTGAAATTTCATCTCCATTTTCCTTTAATTCTTGTGGAACACCTAAAGGGTTAACAGAGTTAGTAAAATCAGTTTTGAATACCTTGAGGGGTGTAGTTTCTAAAATAGGGTCATTTTTGGGTGGTTTCTATTATGTAAGCCTCAAAGTGACTTCAGACCTGAACTGGTACTTAACCCCTTTTTGCAAATCTGACCAGTGTCTGTAAGTGCTGATAACTTTAAAAACGCTTTGACTTATCCAGGCCATTCTGAGATAGTTTGCAAATTTCCAAGTTTTAATTTCTCTACTTCTATAATACATAGTAATACCTACAAAAATAGTTATTACTTTACATTCCCCATATGTCTACTTCATGTTTGGATCAATTTGGGAATTATATTTTATTTTTGGGGGATGTTACAAGGCTTGGAAGCAAATCTTGAAATCTTTCAGAAATTTTCAAAAACCCACTTTTTAGGGACCAGTTCAGGTCTGAAGTCACTTTGTGAGGCTTACATAATAGAAACCACCCAAAAATGACCCCATTCTAGAAACAACACCCCTCAAGGTATTCAAAACAGATTTTACAAACGTTGTTAACCCTTTAGGTGTTCCACAAGAGTTAATGGCAAATGGTGATAAAACTTCAGAATTTAGATTTTTGGCCAAATTTTCCATTTTTTCCAGTAACAAAGCAAGGGTTAACAGCCAAACAAAATGCTATATTTATTGCCCCGATTCTGTAGTTTGCAGAAACACCCCATATGTGGCCGTAAACTACTGTACGGGCACACAGTAGGGCGTAGAGGGAAAGGTGCGCCGTATGGTTTTTGGAAGGCAGATTTTGCTGGACTGTTTTTTTTGACACCATGTCTCATTTGAAGCCCCCCTGATGCACCCCTAGAGTAGAAACTCCAAAAAAGTGACCCCATTTTAGAAACTACGGGATAGGGTGGCAGTTTTGTTGGTACTAGTTTAGGGTACATATGATTTTTGGTTGCTCTATATTACACTTTTTGTGAGGCAAGGCAACAAGAAATAGCTTTTTTGGCACAGTTTTTTTTTTTTTTTTTTTTGCCATTTACAACATTCATCTGACAGGTTAGATCATGTGGTATTTTTATAGAGCAGGTTGTCACGGACGTGGCGATACCTAAAATGTATAAAAAAAATTATTTATGCAAGTTTTACACAATGGTTTCATTTTTGAAACAAAAAAACATGTTTTAGTGTTTCCACAGTCTAAGAGCCATAGTTTTTTCAGTTTTTAGGCAATTATCTTGGGTAGGGTATGATTTTTGCGGGATGAGATGACGGTTTGATTGGTACTATTTTGACAAAATTTCAATTTTCTCATAGTTTTTATTTTTTTATTTTTATGGCGTTCACCATGCGGGTAAAGTAACATGACCGTTTTATAGATCAGGTCTTTACCGACGCGGCGATACCTAATATGTCTAGTGTATTTATATATATTTTTTTTTATTCAGTGATAAAAAATAAAAAAAAAACTACTTTTTTTAACTTTTTTTCATTTTTTTGACCCAGACCCACTTGGTTCTTGAAGATCCAGTGGGTCTGTTGTCTGTATAATACACTACACTATATAGTGTATTGTACTGTATTTTACTTACACTTTGTCTGAACAGATCTATGCCTTTAGCACAGATCTGTTCAGCACCATGGACAGCAGGATGCCTGAGAAGGCGTCATGTTGCCATGGGAACCTTCCTCGTGTGCCACAACTGAGCAGACGGGGAAGGGGAAGGAGGGGGGGCTCCCTCCCTCTGTGACCCCATCCTGTCTGGGGGCTGCAAAGGCACAGCAGCCCCCCAATGGGAGAGGGAGGGAGCTCCCTGACTGTTAACCTTTTCCATACAGCGGTCCGTACGGACCGCGGTATGGAAAGGGTTAAACGGCTGACATCACAGCACAGATGTCAACCGTTTATACCAGAGTGTCATCAATGTGCTGACACTCTGGTATACCCACTGGACACCAATGAATATTCAAGAGGAGGCAGGCGGGAGATGGCGAACCCGCCTGCCGCACCGCCTGCAACTTCCGCCTGCAACTTCCCCCTGCACCACCCGCCGGCATAAAATCATTCAGGGGTGCGGGGGGGGGGGGTTAAAAAATCTTAATTTTGAGCATTTTAAAGTTTCTGATCCGCGGGCATCAGAAACTGCAGAAAGCGCTGCAAACCGCAGGTCTGAATTGACCTGCGGTTTGCGGCGATCGCCGATACGGGAGGGTCACATGACTTCATGATTTCAGCTGGCATCCTGTTCCAATTAACCCCCGCCGCAATCGCGGTTTAAACCCATGACGTATCGGTACGTCATGGGTCCTTAAGGACTCGGGAAACATGCTGTTCCGGTACGTCATGTGTCCCTAAGGGTTTAAAAAGTGGGTTTTGGAAGTTTTCTGAAAAATTTCAAGATTTGCTTCTAAACTTCCAAGCCTTCCAACGTCCCCAAAAAATAAAATGGCATTCGCAAAATGATCCAAACATGAAGTAGACATATGGGAAATATAAATTAATAACTAATTTTGGAGGTATTACTGTCTATTATAAAAGTAGAGTCAAATCTACTTGAGAAAAGTCATGAAAGAAAAGTCTACCTAGTTTTCTCCCTTTCTCTCTAGGAGAGAACTGCCAATAATCAGCAGATGGGCGGGGAGAGCAGGAGATTATGAATAACCATGACTCTTCTCAAGTAGATTTGACTCTTTTCAAGGCCTGGGCTGTAATGATTATGATGCTGGTTCTCAGCAACCACTAACTTTTAGCTCATGAGTGACACCGCTGAAATCAGCATTTCTGTCACTATTTTATGCTGCCATCAGTGAGGTCAGCATAAAGTTGATGACAGGTTCCCCTTAACCCCTTCCTGACATATGACGTAATAGTACGTCATGGCGGCAGGTGCGTTCCCGCATTTAGACGTATATTACGTCATGGTGATCGGGCAGGCACCAGAGCGGTGCGCGCCCGATCACTGCCGGGGCCCGGAAGTCACTGATAGCCGCCGGCATCGCTGTACAAGCCGATGGATTAACCCCTTCTATGCCACGATCAGTGCTGACCGCTGCATAGAAGGGATTTGCGGTGGGTGAGGGAGCCCATCCGGTCCCCATGCTGCTGGGGACCCGATTGGGTGAGAAGGCAGCCCGATGCCATGCAGAGGCTGCCCAATGCCTTGAACGGCATCGGGACCTGCCTTCTACAGGTGCCCAGGAGATTCAGCCTCAGGCTGGGTCTCCTAGGCAACCTGTTAGTGTATGAATCAGTGTAATACACTAACAGACAATGCATTACAATACAGATGTATTGTAATG
Source organism: Bufo bufo (assembly GCF_905171765.1). NCBI lineage: Eukaryota > Metazoa > Chordata > Amphibia > Anura > Bufonidae > Bufo > Bufo bufo. The sequence goes on along the minus strand of NC_053395.1, from coordinate 70,408,490 downwards.
CATTGCAGAGGGGATCAGATCCCCAAAAGTAAAGTCCCAGAGTGGGACAGAAATAGTTAAAAAAAAAAAAAAAAAGAAGAAGATTAAAAAAATAAAATAAAGTTTCAAGTAAAAAAAAAACAAAAAAACACCCCTTTCCCTTGATTTTATATAAAAAAATAAAAATAGAACACACACACATTAGGTATCGCCGCATCCGTAACGACCGGATCTATAAATGTATCACGTGATCCACCCCCGTCCGATAAACACCGTAAAAAAAATAAAAACGGTTTAAAAAAAAAAATGCCATTTTTGTTTGTCACCTTACATCACAAAAAGTGCAACACATAGCGATCAAAAAGGCGTATGCCCCCCAAAATGGTACCAATAAAACTGTCACCTCATCTAGCAAAAAATAGAGCCCCTACATAAGAATCACCCAAAAAAAAAAAACTATAGCTCTCAGAATATGGAGACAGTAAAACATAATTTTTTGGGTTTCAAAAATGCAATTATTGTGTTAAATTGAAATAAATAAAAGTATACATATTAGGTATCGCTGCGTCCGTGACAACCAGCTCTATAAAAATATTACATGACTTAACCCCCAGGTGAACATGGTAAAAAAAAAAAAATTCCTTTTTTGTCACTGTTTTTTTGTCACCTTACATCACAAAAATTGCAACACAAAGCGATCAAAAAGGCGTATGCTCCCAAAAATTGTACAAATAAGGCCTCTTTCACACTTGCGTTGTCCGGATCCGGCGTGTACTCCACTTGCCGGAATTACACGCCGGATCCGGAAAAACGCAAGTGTACTGAAAGCATTTGAAGACGGAACCGTCTTCCAAATGCGTTCAGTGTTACTATGGCACCCAGGACGCTATTAAAGTCCTGGTTGCCATAGTAGGAGCGGGGAGCGGGGGAGCAGTATACTTACAGTCCGTGCGGCTCCCGGGGCGCTCCAGAGTGACGTCAGAGCGCCCCATGCGCATGGATGACGTGATCCATGTGATCACATGATCCATGCGCTTGGGGCGCCCTGACGTCACTCTGGAGCGCCCGGGGAGCCGCACGGACGGTAAGTATGCTGCTCCCCCGCTCCCCGCTACACTTTACCATGGCTGCCAGGACTTTAGCGTCTTGGCAGCCATGGTAACCACTCTGAAAAAGCTAAACGTCGGACCCGGTAATGCGCCGAAACGACGTTTAGCTTAAGGCCGGATCCGGATCAATGCCTTTCAATGGGCATTAATTCCGGATCCGGCCTTGCGGCAAGTGTTCCGGATTTTTGGCCGGAGCAAAAAGCGCAGCATGCTGCGGTATTTTCTCCGGCCAAAAAACGTTCCGTTCCGGAACTGAAGACATCCTGATGCATCCTGAACGGATTTCTCTCCATTCAGAATGCATTAGGATAATCCTGATCAGGATTCTTCCGGCATAGAGCCCCGACGACGGAACTCTATGCCGGAAGACAAGAACGCAAGTGTGAAAGAGCCCTAAAACAGTCACCTCGTCCCACAAAAAATGAGACCCTACCTGAGACACTAAGGTATGATTTTTTTTGTGCTTCAAAAATGCTATTGTGCTAAAGTGAAATAAATGAAAAAAAGTAGATATGTTAGATATCGCTGTGTCCGTAACAACCTGCTCTGGGGTAATTTATGGGGGGTTTCTATTATGTAAGCCCCACAACGTGACTTCAGACCTGAACTGGTCCTTAAAAAGTGGGTTTTGGAAATCTTAAACATTTTAAGAATTGCTTCTAAAATTCTAAGCCTTCTAACGGTCCTAAAAAAATAAAATGACATTTACAAAATGATACAAACATAAAGTAGACATATGGGGAATTTTAAGTAATAAATATTTTGAGGTATCACTTTGTTTTAATCGCAGAGAAACTTTTGGTAAATTTTGGATTTTTTCATAAATAAAGGTGAAATATATTGACTCAAATTTAGTTGAAGTTGAAGTTCATGAAGTACAATGTGTCACGAGAAAATCTCAGAATTGCTTGGATAAATAAAAGCGTTCCAAAGTTATTACCACATAAAGTGAGATGTCAGATTTGCAAAAAATGGCCTCGGCAGGAAGGTGAAAACTGGCCCGGGGTAGAAGTGGTTAATGGGGTTATAAAAACATGTAATCATTTAAAAACATTCAAAAGTAATAAGCAATAAAATGCTATTGTGTTTTGTTGTGCCCAGCAGGGTAAGGCCTCATGCACACGACCATTGTGTGTTTTGCGGTCCGCAAATTGCGGATCCGCAAAACACGGATGGCGTCCGTGTGCGTTCCGCAATTTGCGGAACGGCGTGGACAGCCATTGATATAATTGCCTATTCTTGTCCGCAAAACGGACAAGAATAGGACAGGTTATATTTCTTTTTGCGGGGCCACGGAACCGAGCAACGGATGCGGACCAAAACAACGGTCGTGTGCATGAGGCCTTAGAGAAAATCATTACAGATCACATCTGCCACAGTTTTAGTATTTCTGTAGTGATTAGTGTGGTTATAGCACCATCTAACGGTGTTAAGTTATATTACACTTTGTTTTTCTTGTTAGAAAGACTACTGCATTGTGGGTAGTGCAATGTATTGTGGGTTATTGCAAGGCATCCTGGGAAAGAGAAGTCTGTAGTCTCCAGGGCACATCAGCAGAGCTGTCCTTCTGCATATCTCCTTCTTAAACTCCACTATCCTTGTATCTGGTTAGAGATCTATCTTTGTTTCAGGGACATTATGTTATGCAGAGCTGTTCAGCTAGTTATCATTATTACTCAGGGAAGTTGTTATAACTGTTAGGTGTTAGACATGAAGTCCTATGTTAGGCAGACATTTTACTATGTGGTCCAAAAATAGTTAAGAAAAAGGGACCCGCACACCACTGTCCCCTCAGGGTAGGTGCTCTAGTTCAAAAATTGAGACACCCCTCAAAGTAAAGTCTAATTAGTATAAAGGATTTTACTATGTGCTTCAGTGTTACAGTACATGCTATGCTATATACTTATTCATGTTATTTGCATTCTTATAGTTTTACTAATCGATCAAATACTCATGTTTTACCAATAAACAAGTTAGACTACAAAGAACAGTCCTCTTATTTGGAAGACAGGAATAGTTTATGCTGAATGTCAGACTGCACACTGTGTGAACGTGTAAGACGACAGAACATGTGTACCTTATGTAAAAGTAAAAATACAAAAAAACAAACAAAAAAAGCCGGAATTAGTACTTACCGGTAATTCATTTTCCATGAGATCACCACGACGGCCATACAAGGAGATTGACCCCTGACCTCTGTAGGGGCAGGAAGCAGAGAATACCCCCCCTCCCACCACCAAACACCAGTGCTTCCAAAATACCAGAGTAAAGGGTGGTGGATACACACGTGAAAAAAATAATAAACAGGAGAAGATATTTCATCATATCAACCCCCAAGTAATTAACAGGGAGGGAAATATGGGCCGTCGTGGTGATCTCATGGAAAATGAATTACCGGTAAGTACTAATTCCGGCTTTCCATATCATCACCACGACGGCCATACAAGGAGGTATATCAAATATGAATCTACGGGGGGGGGGGGGGACACAGACTGAAGGACTTTTTGTCCGAAAGACATATCAGTCTTTTTGAAAAGGTCCAATCTATAATGTTTGGCAAAAGTATGGATACTGGACCAAGTGGCTGCCTTACAGATCTCCTCAAGGGAGACACCCGCTCTTTCTGCTTGAGAAGATGACATTGCCCTGGTAGAGTGGGCTCTGATATCATCAGGGCAGGAAAGATTCTGTAGGGAATAACGAGAAGCGATGGTAGCTTTGATCCATCTGGCAATGGAGGACTTGGAAACTTTCTGACCCTTGTTTCTTCCTCCAAACTGGATAAAGAGGCAGTCTGACTTCCTAAATTCTTTAGTGGTCTCTAGGTAATCCAGTACTGCCCGTCTGACATCAAGTGAATGAAGGGTAGATTCCCAATCATTAGATGGGTTGTTAAACAAGGAAGGAAGAGTGATCTCCTGGTCTTTATGAAATTTCGAGACTACTTTCGGTAGAAAACACGGATCTAGTTTTAGAATTATCCTGTCGTCCAGGACCTGTAGGTAAGGCTCTCTAATTGAAAGTGCCTGTAGTTCACTTATTCTTCTGGCTGAGGTGATGGCAACCAGGAATGCAGTTTTGTAGGATTTTAGCTTCAGCGAGCAGTCACTCAGAGGTTCAAATGGAGGATGTGATAGTCCCCTAAGGACGATGTCTAAATCCCAGGTAGGGACCTGAGACCTTAGAGTCGGACATAACCTCGTTATTGCCTTCATGAATCGCTTTATCCACCTATGGTTCGCCAGTTCGGTGTCGTAAAAGCAACTGAGGGCTGATACCTGTACCTTGAGTGTGGATGGTCTTTATCCCATGTCAAAGCCTTTTTGTAAAATGTCCAGAATCATTTGGATGTTTGGAGCCGAGGTATTCGGTGAGGGCGAACCTGACCACGAGCAGAACAGTTTCCAAATCTTCAGGTAAATTGAAAAGGTGAGACTTTCTTTTTGGAAGCCTTTAGAGTTGAAATTACTGCATCCGATAGTCCCTGATGCTTTAGGATCTGGGTCTCAGGATCCAGGCTGCTAGGTTGAGGAAGTCCGGGTGTAGAATCGGACCTTGGTGAAGGATGTCTCGTCTCCTTGGTAGAATCCAAGGATCCTCACTGGCAAGGTTCCACAAGATTGGGAACCAGCTCCTCTTTGGGCAGTAGGGTGTTACTAGTATGACTGAAGTACTGTCCTGTATGATCTTCTGTACCACCCTCGGTATTAACGGAAGAGGAGGGAAAGCGTAATGGAGACCTTGGTTCCATCTGAAAGAGAAAGCGTCCAGAAATCTCGTGCTGTCTCTGGGATGTAGGGAACAAAAAACTGGCAATTTTGAGTTTACTCGAGTGGCAAAGAGATCTATTGTTGGTCTCCCCCACTTGTCCGATATCATCAGGAAGACTTCCTCGTTTAAGGACCATTCTGAGTGGTCTCTCTTTGCCCGGCTTAGGTAGTCTGCTTCCACATTTAGGGACCCTTTCAGGTGGACTGCAGACACTGACTGGACATTCGCTTCGGCCCAGGTGAATATCTTTGCCGACAAATCCAGCAGGCTGCTCGAACCCGTGCCTCCCTGATGATTTAAATACTTTATCACTGTCGTATTGTCTGACAGGACTCTTACGTGATGGCCTTGAAGATGAATCTTTGCTTGCTTTAGAGTTTCCCAGACTGCCATCAATTCTCGAAGATTTGATGACTGGAGACTGAAAGATTTTGGCCAGACTCCCTGGTAATAAACATCTCCGACCTTCGCTCCCCAACCGTACTGGCTTGCATCCGTGGTGATCTGGGCATAGGTATTCTTTGACCACTTCGCCCCCCTGGAGATATTGAGCCTGTTTTTCCACCAAAGGAGGGAGGTTTTTATCCTCTGAGGGATGATCACCTTTTGGTCTAGGGAAGATTCCCTTCTATCCCAGACCCTGAGGATCCACATCTGCAGGGTTCGGAAATGGATCTGACACCACTGAACGGACGGTATGCAGGATATGAGGATCCCCAGGAGACTCATTGAGTCTCTGATGGAGCAGAAACTCTGAGTTGAAGATGGAGATTTTCTTTTGGATGTCCTGTATCTTGCTCTGAGGTAAACAGGTTATCTGTTTCTGGGAATCCAGAATAACCCCCAGGAACTGGATCTTTGTTGTCGGATCTAACTGTGATTTTCTTATGTTGATCAACCAACCCAGTCCCTCTTGGCTTTGACGGAAAAAAATTAGATCTCTCTGCAGAAGAGCGGAACTGTTTGAGATCAGAAAATCGTCTAAGTATGGAAAAACTGTCAGACCTTCCTTCCTTAGATAAGCCACTACCTCGATCATTAGTTTTTTAAAAACTCGAGGGGCTGATGATATGCCGAAGGGAAAAGAGGTGAATTTGTAATTGAGAATTCTGCCCAGATGGTCTCTGACCGCGAACCTTAACCCTTTCATGACCAAGGGTCATTGATGCCCCAGTGTCCAGGTCAAAATTTACAAATCTGACATGCGTCACTTTATGTGGTAATAGCTTTGGATCACTTTTACTTATCCACGCCATTCTGAGATTGTTTTTTCGTGACACATTGTACTTCATGTTAGTCATATATTTGAGTCAATATATTTCACCTTTATTTATGAAAAAAATCCCAAATTTACCAAAAATTTGGAAAAATTCACAATTTTCCAAATTTCAATTTCTCTGCTTCTAAAACAGAAAGTGATACCTAATAAAATATTTATTACTTAACATTTCCCATATGTCTACTTTATGTTGGCATCATTTTGGCAATGTCATTTTATTTTTTTAGGACGTTAGAAGGCTTAGAAGTTTAGAAGCAATTCTTTAAGAAAATTTCCAAAACCCACTTTTTAAGGACCAGTTCAGGTCTGAAGTCACTTTGTGGGGCTTACATAGTGGAAACCCCCATAAATGACCCCATTGTAGAAACTACACCCCTCAAGTTACTCAAAACGGATTTTACAAACTTTGTTAACCCTTTAGGCGTTCCACAAGAATTAAAGGAAAATGGAGATGAAATTTCTAAATTTCACTTTTTTGGCAGATTTTCCATTTTATAATTTTTTTTTCTTTAACACATTGAGGGTTAACAGCCAAACAAAACTCAATATTTATTACCCTGATTCTACGGTTTACATAAACACCCCACATGTGGTCGTAAACTGCTGTACGGGCACACGGCAGGGTGCAGAAGGAAAGGAATGCCATACGGTTTTTGGAAGGCAGATTGTGCTGGATTGGTTTTCTGAACGCCATATGTTTTTTATTTTTCTGCCGATAGTCTTGTGCAGTGGCTCGTTTTTGGCAGAAAGTGTTGAGGTTTTTATTGGTACCATTTTTGGGTACATAGGATTTTTTGATCATTCATTATTACACTTTATGGGGCAAGGTGACCCAAAAATTGGCTGTTTTGGAACAGTTTTCATTTATTTATTTTTACAGCGTTCATCTGAGGAGTTAGATCATGTGATAGTTTTATAGAAAAGATAGTTACGGACTTGGCAATACCCAATATGTATACTTTTTCTTATTTATTTATTTAAGTTTTACACAATAATAGCATTTCTGAAACCAAAAAAAATTATGTTTTAGTGTCTCTATAGTCTGAGAGCCATAGCTTTTTTATTTTTTGGGCGATTGTCTTAAATAGGGTATCATTTTTTGCGGAATGAGGTGACGGTTTGATTGGTACTATTTTGGGGGTCATAAGCCTTTTTGATCGCTTGCTGTTGCACTTTTTGTGATGTAAGGTGACAAAAATAGCTTTTTTGGCACTTTTTTTTAATTTTATTTTTATGGTGTTTATCGGACGGGGTCTATCATGTGATATATTTATAGAGACGGTTGTTACGGACGCGGTGACACCTAATATGTGTATTTTTTTTTTTTTTATAGGAAAAGGCAATTTCTTTTTTTAATTTACATTTTTATTTATTTATTTATTTTTCATTTTTATTATTTTCACTTTCTTTTTTTATCAAGTCCCTCTTGGATCATGAAGATCCAGTGGGGCTGATGGCTGTACTATACTTTGCAATGCTCTTGCATTGCAAAGTATAATACTATTAGATGCCCTGTAATGCCCTGTAGGTGGCAACAGCGGACGCTTTTGCAAAGCGTCCGGTTGCCATGGCAACCATCGGGTCCTGCAATCACAGCGCTGCAGCCCCGATGGTTGAGAGAGGGAGCTCCCTCCCTCTATTAACCCCATAAATGCTGCAACCGCGGCATCTATGGGGTTACAGCAGAGTGTCAGCATAGAGCTGACACACTCTGCTGATGGCGGCGGCTCAGTAATGGAGCCGCCGCCATCACACACAGCAGGGGGATCGGGGGGGTTTGGGGGCAGCGCTGGAAAGGGGATGGATCGGGAGGGTATGGCCGCCAATTTCGAGGGAGGCTGGGGCAGGAGGGGCGGGTGAGAATGAATGCATGGGGAGGGGGCGGACTGCATCAGGGCAGCTGCCTCTAGATGAGCTGCAGGCGGACACAAGGGGGGCTTGGAGGGGCACAGATGGGGTGCACAGCCACAGATCGGGGGCACAGATGGGGGGGTATTATGAGGACCCTACCTGATTTCATGCTCTGATCTGCAGAGCGCAGATCAGAGCATGAAACCAGCATTTTTTTCACTGCCGCGATCCGATTGGTTAGTCTGCTCAGACTAACCAATTGGATCGATTGTCGGCAAGGGGCCACTCTGATTGGTCCCTTGCCAGCATTACTAGACTGTATGCTGTCCGTGACAGCAGCAGGGCTCGGGCAGAAGCTTTAATCCAAGCGCTTTGCAGCGCTTGGATTAAAGAGCTGGTTTGACGTTTATATACGTGGTAGCTGCACGGGGTATGTGCAGCTATCACGTATATATACAGATTGCGGTCGGGAAGGGGTTAAGAACCGTTGAGAGCTGGGATGTATCGGTACATGATAGTAGGCGTCGGTCAGATCACATTACTGAATTGTTCTGGAGCAGAGGAACTATGGATCTTAGGGTCTCCATCCTGAATTTTTGATAGGTAATGTACCTGTTCAGGCGCTTTAAGTTTATTATTGTGCGATAGGATCCCTCCTTCGAATAGAACCCCTTTCCTTGTTCGGATCGTGGTACTTCCACCACTACCCCTTTTGCGAGTAGTTCCCGAATGCCCACGTGAATAGGATGATTGAAGGGGATCGCAACCTTGGTGACTAGAAATCTCTTTGGGGGAGAATCCGAGAATTGTATTCTGTAACCTGACTCTACAATCCTCAGAGCCTAGGAGTTTGAGGATATCTCCTCCCAACGGGGAAAAAAACATCCTCAATCTCCCCCCTACCCTGATGTCACTGGATTCCATTTCTTTTTTGGGGGGGCAGAGGCGGGAGCCCTACCCCTCCCCCCTTTGGGGTAACTGAAACGGCCTGACTTGCCCTTACCAGTCTACTGACTACTTTGGTTGGAAGGGGCACGAAAGGGATACTTCCTTTTATAGACTTTTTCCTCCGGAAAACCTCTCTTTTTATCGGAGGCCTTTTCTAGGATTTTTTTCTAATTCTGGTCCGAAGACATACTCTCCAGAAAAGGGGATGCCACATAGTCTGGATTTTGACACTTTGTCCCCCGACCAGCATTTCACCCACAAGGCACGGCGAGCTGCATTAGACAGACCCGCATCCTTTGCTGCAAAACGTACCGACTCCGCGGAGGCGTCCGCTAAAAAAGCTGTATCAGATTTTAACAGGGGAATAGCACCCAAAATCTCATTTGTTGAGGAATCGCTGGAGGCCCTATTCTCTAACTCTGAGAGCCAGATGAACATAGATCTGGCAACTGATGTGGCTGCTATGTTCGATTTAAGCGTGAACATGGCCGCCTCCCAGGACCTTCTCAATAGGCCGTCAGCTTTTCTATCCAATGGATCTTTGAGCCGAGAGGCATCCTCAAATGGTAGGCTGTTTTTTTTTATTGACCCTAGCTACCTGGGCGTCAATTTTAGGGATGGTATTAAAGGTCCTAGCTTCTTCTTGATCAAAGAGAAGCCGGTTTTGGAAGGATCTGGCAACTCCTAGCCGTTTCTCCGGATCTGCCCATTCATCCAAAATCATCCCCTTGATATTATCGTTAATAGGGAAGACTCTGGATTTCTTCACCCTGAGACCTCCAAACATCTCATCTTGTACTGATGGAGTAGAAGGCACCTCCTCTACTCCCATAGTAGCTCTGACGGCTTTTAAAAGCTCGGGCATATCCTCAGAGGAGAAATAAAATTTCCTTCTGTTCTCTGAAAATTCTCGTTCAGAGAGCTTATCTTCATCCTCCATATGTCTAGAGGAGGAAGCCGAACCGCCATAAACTTCAGAATCGGATGAAATATAATCGTCTGATTTGTGGCGTTTGGCGGGGGGCTCCGAAACAGGTTTCTCTGTTTGAAGAGAAGAAAAAGCCGCAAAGGAGGATTTAATCTCTTCCTGCATCATAGACTTAATCTCGTCCATGAGGGACGGCTGTTCCTCACGGACAATTTTAGAAATGCAATCCCTGCACAACTTCTTAGGGTGGTCATCAGGTAGTCGATTAAGACATGAAATACACTTTGATGACTTCTTGGGCTTTCTCAGAGAATCCTTAGAAGTCTGGAAAAGCCAAGAAAAAAACCCATCAATAATGTGCCCAGGTGAGAGAGGAAGAAAACTCTCCCCTATGGGGAACTTACGGACGGCAGAGTAGAGGCCTCAGTATGCTCAGACGCAGACATCCTGAAGGATAGCCAGAGATGGTAAGCACTCACCGCAGGACGCTGCAGCAGGAGGATCCATTTGAATTCTCCCGCCTCCCGAAGCCGGCCCCCCTTCCGCGTCACTTCCGGAAACGTCACAGCTACCCGGAAGTGACGAATCTGTACAGCGCCGCATGGCGCTGGGCGCACAAACCGGCATGGTTTCAGTGAACCAGCGGGCGTTCTGTGCTCCGGGAGCAGGCCCCAGATCAACCGGAGGCGAGGCTCTCCCTCTCCCGGCGTTAGTACGAGACCGCGGGCTGACAGGGGGGCCCCGCTGAAGCAGGTACGCGACTCCATCCACTTCGGGACCGTCATCTCCCCGGCAGCTGCCTGCGGAGACCTTTCTCCGCCCCTGTCCTCTGTAGGGACAGGAAACACTGGTGTTTGGTGGTGGGAGGGGGGGTGGGGGGGTATTTAAACCTTTCTTTGCTTCCTGCCCCTATAGAGGTCAGGGGTCAATCTCCTTGTATGGCCGTCGTGGTAATGATATGGAAACACTTATAAAAAGGTATCTTTCTATATTTGGAACACAAAATATGTACATAAATTACAAAGTACATTATTTCACCTCTGCTGTGTTCTCACCTGTCCTTATACTATAAAAGCAGTGATAAGCAGGGTGTTCTAGTGGTGATAGATAATCAGTTCTCACCTCTCCTGTGTTCTCTCCTATCCTTATACTATGAGCTAATTTCACAAGAGCGATTTTTCCATGTAGTGACCACAAAGCATCCGGACTGAATCCTGACCCATTAATTTCAGTGGGTCTGTGTACATAAGCGTTGTTTCTCACGAATTATCTTTGTGTTCAGGAAAAATTAACTTTTTTCACGCAGTCTTTCATCCATAGAGGGGCTTGTGTGAAAAACAGAAGGATGCAATGCATATTTCACTGATGGTTGCTAGGAGATGAGTGTTATTCTTCAATTTTTCTTTACGTGTGTGGAAAAAAAAGCTTGAAAAACTGATTGCATCTGCACACAAAAATCATAACTGAACACAATCGCAGATGAAATTGATTTAACTTGCTTGCAACAGACTTCCCTGAAGAGAAACTGACTCATTCGTAATGCTAGTGTGAAAGAGGCCTTATACTAGGTATCTTCATGCTGCTACAAGGCCCTTAATTACAATTCCTGAAACTGTGCTGCACATGCTCAGTAGTGAAGACCAAAGGTGGATGTTCAACGCTGGGCATGCCTGCAGTCATCTCAGAACTACTGGACAGAACAGGTAGACAGCATTAAAGGTGTTGTCCGGAAATAAATAACTTTTCACAGTAGCCCGCCACCTGCCTCCGCTATGCAAAGAATCATACTTGGGCTACTTTCACATATGTGTTTATGCTGTATGGTTTTGAGATCCGGCAGGCATATCTGATCTGGTTGTATTATATTGAAAAAATAAAAAAATAAAAAATGATCCGGGACCATTGACTTACAGGGTTTTGTTCAGTTTCCCAAGCCGGACACAAAAATGGCATGGGAACGCAACAAACCGGAACAGAATGCATTCTGATGTCCTCCGTTCCGGTCTGTTCAGTTTTGTCCCCACTGACAATAAATGGGGACTGCTGCGGTTTTGAGACCCTGTGCCGTATCTCAAAACCGGACACCACAATGCAAGTGTGAAAGTAGCCTTACCTGGGTTTACCAGCGCTCTGGTCCTGCATGTCGGCTCCCTTGTGTCCATCTTTTGGTCCGCAGCTTGTTTAAAGTGTAGCTGTCGTTTTATTTTTAATATTGTGTAGGGACAGGGATGTTAAACATTTTGGTAATATGCTTCATTAGTGAAAGAAGTCCTGGCCGCTTCTTGTCACTACCTCAGGACATGTGGCCTAACTATCACTGTCCATCACCCTGCCTATGACTTGTTACACATAGGCTTCTTAAGTGCTCGGAAAAACGCTGAAGACAGACTCTTAGTAACGCTCAGTTACAACTTTGATAGACCCATTAAACCATAAACCACAATTACACTTTAATTCTTCCCCTGCACAGGCAAGCTCATCTGCTCTGTTGCAGCCAACAACTGACTTCAGAGGTGATGTGGCTCTTGTGGATACATCAGCGCTGAATCCAGTGATTGGCTGCAGCAGAGCAAATGATCATGCTGGACCGGAAGATAGACACATGGGAGCGAGCGCGCAGGACCAGAGCAGATAGCAGGTAAGTATGATAGTTTCCATAGTGGAGGCAGGCTGTGGGCTCCTGTGAAAAGTTATTTACTCCTGGAAAACCATTCTATGGCAGCTCCAGTTTATACATGTTTCTTTTATTCCCATTTAGACTTGCACACAATTCTCTGTGTTTCCAGGATATACATATAGAGCTTTTTTAAGCTGTTCTGTGGACAAATTCCAAGATCTTACAATTATTAGGTGTATAACAATGTTTCCAGTGCATTACATATCTACTTCCAGGAACTTAGAAAAACATCAGGAATCTCAGAAATTGTATTCCAATAAATATGTACAAGTAGTCTGATTGTATACATGATTACACACCATTTTACTACAGTACATTCAATTTGTTACTACTAAATTATTCAGAGTGTGGTAAAATGCAGGGGGTCGAAGTAAAAAATTTGCTTACCAGCTCCACAGCCCTGCTTATACAGCCATGTCAATGAAAAAACAAAAAAAGTTACAGCTGCTTAAACACAGAGTCAAAAACTGAAAAAATAGCTGGTCATAAAGAGGTAGAAGGGAGTCGGTCACCTCCAAAATCGGTTTCAAGCTGCTCCTAGGCTACATGACAGGAATGGGTAGTCACTGGCCTAGGGAAAGCTGCGAGAAGACCACGGCACAAATGTGAGTGGCGATGCCTTCTCAAGCAGCTGATCGGCGGAGGTCCCGAGCGTCGGACCCCCCACCACCACTAGATACCGATGACCTATCCAGAAGAAAACCCCTTTATATCTTTAATAACCTAAGATCTTCAGCCTTAAATACATTTTCAAAGGAAATATATAGTATAATAACTATAGAGACTTTAAAACCGAGCCATTTGAGGCAACAGTTCCAGTCACAGTATGTACTTCCTGGGAAATAGATTTGAATAAGTAAAATATACCAGCAAAGGTAAAAAGAAGGGTTCAGAAGTAAGAATAATAATATAGTACGTGCGACAATGTTCAAGGGGTTAAAGAAAGTACTGTACAATCCAGACAAAAGACACAGTTTGGGAAGATTTACCAGTAGTTAATGGGTGATCTAATTAAATATGAATGAACTGTAGAGAAATCTGTCTAATTACATTTTCATACAGTACCTCGGCCTATTACCAAGATAAAGGGACATCCATTGCTGTAAGAGCAGCGAGACTACGATTGGTCTGCCATGTTGTGAATGAGTTTATATTGGACCCGGAAGGCCTTCCTGAAATAATACTAAGAGTTACAGGGTATATGCGCTGCTGATTGATCTTGGTGGGTGTCTAAGGAATCCTCTGAGATGTCACAGAGTGATTCAATCTGGTTGTCCTAAGTATTTCTCAGCTTTCTTCTTGACTTTTCTAATTTTCATGTGTTTTAAAATAAGTAATTTTCCCCTTTCTTCCAATATAAGCAGTCTTATAAATCTGCACCAACCCAATTCATCCATTAACTGGAACTGACATGTGTTGCTTCTGCCAACCACGAGAATGGGGGTCCTGTGTTCAGTCTGAATGGAGTAGTGGTCACACACGTCCACTGCTATTCCATTCACCTCTATGGGCCTGCTGGAGATAGCTGAGCGCAGAACCCTTTCATCTCTGGCGGACCCCATAAAGTTGAACAGAGCAGCAGTGGACATACGCAACTGCCACTACATCCAGTGGACGAAGCCCGACAATCACTTATCCCCATCATGCCCAGGGGGAACCCCTTTAATGAAAAGAGTAAGAAATTCGTTTTTCCCTCATATATGAAACAAAAGATATGATTTTTTTTTTGTCCTTCCCTCTGGTTCAGCACTGAAGGATAATCAACTTTAGGGCCTTGCCACTGTTTTAACCATCAATTATTTTGTAATGCTCCCATTTACCACAAGGCCGTACCAAATTGATTTTGGCGTTTATGCAGCTCATTAACCTGCAGACATAAAGCTGATGGCTGTTATTGACCTAAACAGCTTTCTGAAGATTAAAAGAAGAATTTTTCAGACTCACGCAGAAAATGTTCTTGTACGTCTAGTGGGGAGTGGACTAGGTACGAGGTGTCTCATAGGAGATGGAGAGCGATCTCTCACTCGTCGAGGGCCTGGTAAGTTAAGGGTCTTTGGAGACTCTGGAGATTGAGGAGATACTGGCGACTCACTGGATGTGGCAGTAACAGGGGAGGTGGAGTCAGATGACATTTCTGCTTCTTATCTGAAACACATAGAACAAAGACAGGATATATGCATGGGCTTCATTCAACATGTTCTTAAAGGTTACGTGTACAAAAGATCCATCATGTGCTATTCAAGGCCAGCAGGAGCTAATGAAATAAACATTTCTGACGATTACATGCATCATTCATAGTGGCAGAAAAACAACAAAACGTAGCACTAAATCAGCTTTATCTACAAAGTCTCATTGCCTGCATTTTCAAGAACTGCTCTCAACATGATAAAACCACATTCATTCTCTACAAACTACTTTTTCTCTTTATGATTGAAAGATGGTTGTATTCTTTGTGGAGCGCTACCTTAGTATTTTTGAGTATGACAAGAGGAGCCTCTAAAAACAAGTTACCACAGACATTATGATTATCATATCCATTCATATAAAGGTGAGTTTACACAGGATGATTCATTCTGCAGTCGATTGTCGGAAAGGAAGCGTTCCTTTGACAGTTGGCTGCTCATTCAGTGAAGGAGAAAACTAGATTTTTGTACTTACCGTAAAATCTTTTTCTCTTCCGTTCATTGGGGGGGAGCACTTTGGGACAACAGCATCCGAGAAACCCCAAGCCCTTAGTACGGCGGCTTCAACAGCCATGCCATTAGATGTAGCAACCCTAAATTCGGGTGGAAGATCGGTCCCTGCGACAAGAGGTCCTCCCGGAACTCACGGCTCTTTCCTGTCGGTTGCCTTTCCCGATCCTCCATCAGGACAAAGTAGTCCTTCGCCCTGTTCAGTCCTTCCTTTTGAAGGTTGTGTCGGCATTGCATCTTAATGAAGAGATCATTCTCCCTTCATTTTGTCCTGACCCGTCTCATCCTCATGAGCAGTCGCTTCACACTCTGGATTTGGTACGAGTCTGTCGCATCCATCTGTCCCAGACGTCATCTTTCTGGTGGACGGATTCCCTGTTCATCATTCCAGAGAGGCCAAGACGAGGGCTTGCAGCGTCTAAAACTTCCATTTCCCGATAGATTTGTTTGGCCATTGTGGAAGCGTACTGCGTCAGTGACCGGGCCCCACCCTTCCGGGTTACTGCTCATTCTTCTCGGGCAATGGGGGCCTCTTGGGCAGTGCATCATGGGGCTTCGGCCCTGCAGGTATGCAAGGCGGCTACCTAGTTGTCTTTGCATACTTTTTCCAAGTTTTACAGGGTACACACCTTTGCGTCTTCTGACGCTTCTCTGGGGCGTAGAGTTTTACAGATGGTGGTTCTCTGATTGGCAGGAGGGTTTCTTGTTTTTCTCACCCTTCTGGGCTGCCCTGTAACGTCCAACGGTCAAGCCTGTGTCTCCCAATGACACGGATGAGAAAACTAGATTTTTGTACTTACCGTAAAATCTGATTCTCTTCCGTTCATTGGGGGACACAGCTCCCACTCGTTCTCGCGTTTACGGGCCTTTTCTGGCCTGCGTGGTTCTGGGTCTGTACATAGTTTGGTTTCCGGTTTTGTCTTGCTTCTCCTACTGCTTTTGCACAAACTGATTTAGCTTAGTCCCTGTAGGAAGGGTATAGCTGAAGGGAGGAGCTCACACCTCTGTGCTTAGTGTCCGTCTTAGTGGCAACAGCTATACCCATGGTCAAGCCTGTGTCCCCCAATAACACGGATGAGAAAGCTGCATTTACATGTAGCAATCTCCTTCACTGTGTGAGGACAAGGGATTGCTACTGCGATCCCTTGTCCTCAAACAGAATCATAGTTTCTGAGCAACATGATCTGCTGCCCAGAAGCCATGATCGGTGGTGCCTGCATGAACAGGAGAACCTAACCAATTCCTTAGTTTCCAGTAAGGATCCACAATTAAAGAGGTTAGCCGAGACTAACAAATGTTCCTCCATATGCCCCGGGCCCCTCACACTGAATCTACTTACCTGGCTCGCTGGGGGGGGGGGGGAGACGGATGAGCCTCCCTAGCATTACGGGTGACAGTAGGGAGGCTTATCCCCAACCCCGTCTGCCATTGGCTGTTGCCTGTTTTTGTACAATACTTGCACTCTCCATAAAATAATCCTAGAGTATCTTTTAGTAAATAATTATATACTACTATTTATTTTTATACACTGTAAAATAATTATTTATATACATTATAATATAGGGAACACAATTGCATACGGACACAAACACCAGGTCAGGAGACCTGTAATGCCCCCTTAGTGGAGTCTTATTAACAGAAGTACTAACAGTAAGTGCAATCCTAAATTAGAGCAAAGCCCCCTGGGGACAACTCCAGCTCTCCTGAAAACTAATCATTTGTATAAAGAATAAGGCCCATAGTTACATATATTTCTGTAGATGTATTTGGCATGGGAAGCCCGTTAGATATAGCCGTCTGGGCAGATCAAGGAATGGACGGTGTGTGGTGGGAATGGGAGGAATGGGCTATTATCCTCTCTTTCTATGAAGTTACAGTAGCTACGTCCAAAATGTAACACGAGCCCCACAGAGCCAAATGCTGATTGGCACATTTCATTAACAGCCCTCAATTAAACTAATGACACAACAAATAAAGTGTCACTGCGGCAGGGTGCTCCATTGTCCCAGAAAGTGCAGAGCCAGGAGAATACAATCCAAGCACATGGAGACATCCTTTTTTGTAGGAAATCAGGCATACCGAGAGGAGAGCTTGAGCAGATGCATTTTCATCTGTCAGCCAGTCCTGTATACGGGGAAGTAATGTATACACACCCATACATAACCTTTACAGGTCACCTTATACCTTACTGCTCTGAGAAGCAGGAGCACAAGTCAGGCTGGAAACTAACCACAACCTTAGGCCTCTTGCCCATGACTGTATGCCCTCCGAGACATACGGTCCGTGAGCAGCCCATATGTCCCGAAGCAGCATTGATCATGCGCACGGGAGTACACAGCATCATAGATTACAATGATGTTGTGCACTTCGGGCCGCCCGTGGGGCTATTGTCCCGCACTCATGAGATCATACGAGCACGGGACAATAGTTCTGCGAGCGGCACAACGTGCACATCATTGTAATCTATGATGCTGTGTACTCACGTGCGCACGATCAATGACGCTTCGGGGCATATGGCCCGCTCACTGACCATATGTCTCGGAGGGCATACGGTCGTGGGCAAGAGGCCTTATTCACATAGAGTATTTTCTGTGCTGAAAAAAAAATAAAAACTAATGTGGAATCTGCTTCAGGATTCCTCTTGGGTTTTAGGATGCTGTTTTTCACACTTTTTTGATGCAGTTTTGACAAGATTTTTCACTTTGTTCTATTTATGAGAGCTCTGGACGTGGATTCTGTCAAGAAAGGACATGGCACTTTTTTCCACAGCAATTTTTAAGAGTAAAATAAAATAAAGAAAAATACACCATATGCCTTAACAAGCAGCTCCCCCATTTAATTTAATGGAAATTAATCGCAGGTGTTTTAGGAGTGGTTTTTGGGCGTGGGATCTGTGGCATAAGTTTCCCCTATGTAAATATTAGAGGATTATCAAGGTCTCTATCACATGTCTCCATGGACAGGACACATATCCATTGCACCCATTGGCTTTAGAGTTTGTGTTCACACAACAGTGGTTTTCCACAGACCACAGGTCCGTGGTCACATCACAGAAGCATGTCCTATCTTTGTCCACGATTACGGTTCCCTCACACACATATTAGTCTAGGGCAGGGGTGGCCAACCTGTGGCTCTCGAACTGCATGCAGCTCTTTGCCGCTTCAAGTGCGGCTCTTACTGTGGAGATGGGAAGCAGCTGCGCAGCCTAATAGAGAACATGGCATGTGCCACTCTCAGCGCCTACCATGTTCTGTACTCTACCACAGTGGAGGAGGGAGTCCCTCCCTCTCTACTGTGACGCGGCTACCGCTGCCACCAATGATACTAATACTTGGGGGGGGGGGGGGGGGGGACACTGCGCCACCAATGGTTAGAATTTATAATACTGGGGGAGGGCGCACTGCACCACCAATGAATGTAATTCATTCAAGTATAGGAGGCAGCGGAAATTAAGCCCTCAGGGCAGCCAGGATGCTACTGAAGCCCTGGCTGCCATGGTACGCTCCCTGCTGCTGTGTGTACTATGCACAGGGCAGCAGGGAGAGTGTGAAGTCCTATTCACCCAAATAGAGCTCTATTAGGGTACATTCACACGACCGTATGTGTTTTGCGGTCCGCAAATTGCGGATCCGCAAAACACGGATACCGGCCGTGTGAATGTAGCCGGCCCCATGATAGAAATGCCTATTCTTGGACATGCTCTATCTTTTTTGCGGGCCGCGGAACGCATCTACTGATGTGGACAGCACATTGTGTGCTGTCCGCATCTTTTGCGGCCCCATTGAAATGAATGGGTCCGCACCCGTTCCGCAAAATTGCGGAACGGATGCGGAGCCAAAAATACGGTTGTGTGAATGTACCCTTAGGGTGAATAGGACAAGGGTTCTAGCCCCTAAGTAAATAAAAATAAAAAATTAAAATAAAAAACATCAAAATGCTAAAAGTTTAAAAAATCGCTCCCTTTCCCAATTTTACATATAAAATTTACAAACAATAAAAAATAAACATATTACATATCGCAATGCCCGAATAAAAGTCTGAACTATCAAATATTAAAAAATATTTCCTATGTGGTGAACGCCGTAACAGAAAAAAAAATCATAACCGCGCGATGTATAGCTTATGGCTCCTGGTAGTCATACTTTTTTTTTTTTCTGGCTCTTTGTGTCCGTAAGGTTGGCCACCCCTGG
This sequence comes from Bufo bufo, assembly GCF_905171765.1. Taxonomy (NCBI): domain Eukaryota; kingdom Metazoa; phylum Chordata; class Amphibia; order Anura; family Bufonidae; genus Bufo; species Bufo bufo. Next base: position 70,389,065 of record NC_053395.1, on the reverse strand, counting down.
TCTAGGGTCTACGAAAACCACGGACACAGCACAGGTGCCATCCATGCTTGGCCAGTGGATTTCACAGATTGTTGCTAAGAGATTCTCTGGAAACAAATTTTCTGCCTGGCAGTGTCCATGAAATACGGATGACATATGAAGGGTAAAAGGCAAACACACGGACCAAACATGGATTCTTCATGGACATCTTCAGCGTTTTCTCTGAACCCGGCTGTTCCAGCAGGAGTCCAGCCATCAGTCAGTGCCAGAGTCCCGCTGTGTTAATTTACACCTCAGCCCAATATTAGCACCGCCTGCAGGCACGGAGTTAATATCAATTTCACAACTGTCATAAATGTCAGAATTGCACTTTATAGAAAAGGTAAATTAATCAAATTAATTTGATCAATCGTCCAACCCTAGCTGAAACTCTAGCAAGACTGCAACACTACTGATAAAGGAGAAACAAAAGGTCCCGTTTCCTGCTATTAAGAGGCTGTTGTCCATGCGATGTCTTATCCTACTGATACCTTATAGGTGAAAGAAAACCTGACCTGCTGGAAGTGCTTGATGACTGCATATAGGTCCACACAGGAGCTGTAGACTCAAAAACAGCAGGATTTCTTAACCAATCAATACTAATTTGTAAAGTTTATATTTTTTATGAAAAGTTTAAAATTGAACAAAGCTGTACACCCCCTGTCCATTACACGGATTTAAGAGAGTACATTCACACACCGCAGATTTGTTACAGACGTTCCTGTGACTGAAAATCAGTTCCATTCATTCGGAATGAGATTTCTTCAAGTCCCGATATACCCTTATGCTTCCTTTTTTTCATACTTTTTCCTATATTATAACCTAGAGCTATATTTCTTTTAAAAAGGAAATAAAAAAATAAACCCAATAATATAGGGTATAACTTATAAGCTTGGCACAACCCCTTTAACGATTCTAATGAAACCATCAACATGAATTACCATTAATTCAAAACTAATCTTTATGGACTGAAAGCATGGTATTAAAGCACACGAGCAAACAGACAATGCAGCCTATTCAGAGGCTTGTAACTCCTCACCAGCCAGCTTTTAGTTCAGGTCCTAACATTTACCGTTAACAAAGAAATGCCAAAAATAGTAAAACTTTTTAAGTGTTTCCCATTTTAGTGTGAATCAGAGCATTCACGGTCAAACTTAGAGAATCCAACTAACTCCAGTTTAATTACTGCAGGCTAAAATAATATTACTTACAAGAAAATGAAGACACAATTAACATAATTCTGTCCTAAATTCTCTTTGCATCATGTTAACCAGTAGAAAGAAAAAAAAGAAAAAAAATGTAAAACCCCCAGTTGTTGATACTGTTTAATGGCTAACTGAATAGATAACAAGCAGCCGGCGTTCGGGATGACTTAGGTCTCTATCAGGCATGATATAATACTGCACATAAAGCATCTCCTGCTAAGTCCCACCCCTTTTCTCACATCTTCAGAAAAAAAACGCCAAGAAGCTTAAAAAGTCTCAAATTATTGCACACATAACAGGCACCATAATTTGTGACTTATTTATACCACATAAGTGGCGTAAATAGGTTGAGAAATGTCCCTCAATAAGAGGTCAGCGATAGGTCCCCTACTAGAGGAAACTATCGTAGCAGCCATGGATGTGGAAGCTTTATATCTTAACATCCCACACAAGGATGGGTTCAAAGCCTATAATGTCTTCTTGGAATATAAAGGAATTGGCAGTGAATCTGTGGTGAAGCTTACAAAATGGATCCTTACCCATAATTACGCGATGACAGCATATATTTACAACAAACTGGTACAGTAATGGGAAGTAAAATGACACCTCACTATGCAAATCTTTCATGACCAGGTTTAGAAGGGACCTCCTGTCCTTCTGCAACATCATGCCTCTGGTGTACTATTGTTATACTGACGATCATCTCTCTCTACTAGCCTAGGAAACAGCTAAAAAAACAGCCATGACCATCCTATTAGTTTCATCCAACCAACAACTTAAAACTCAATTAGTCCCCCATTGAAATAAACTTTCTGGACACCACCATCAAGATACAGGACCATCAAGATACAGAAGCCAATTGACCACTCAAGATACCTCAATTGGGACAGTTTCCATCCCAAACACATAAAAAACCCTTTGTGTACAGTGAAATAAAACTGAATATGTTCCATCTAACCTTACAGATAGGAACAAATACCTTAATTGCCTCAAAAAGATATTTTTGAATCAGAACAAAAAAGTTGATAATCATAGTCCAAGAACCACAAGAACATAGAAGTGAGCACCTACAATACAACAAGAAATCCATCAGGCGTCTCTAGTAGTCACCTACCATCCACAACTTAAAGTGGAACTGAAGGCTACATCCAACATAACAAAAAGGAGACTATCCAAAACTCAATACTTTCAGACCTCTTCTGTGTTATAGGCCGCCCCCTAGTCTGAGAAACAACAGGAACATTTCTTGCAACCAGAGAAAGTGCGAATCTTGTCTACACATAATGGCCAGACAAGATAGAGCCTCAACACACAAGGATTCCAAGATTCAAGGTGCCTTCAGCTGCAGTGCCTGCAGCTTAGAACATGAATGAACTCCCAGTCAGGCTCTGAATGGCCCACAGGGGAACCCTCTCCCCCCCATGGGCCCCTGAGAAAGGTGGGCCCCCAGTCTACCAGCACCTCAAATAACCTATATCAATATAAAAAATAAAAATAAAAACTGTGTAGACTATCCAGTTTATTATTATAGACGCATCGGAAGGTTAAGCTGGCCTCTAGAAATAAAAGCATACCAGCCAGTATCCTCTCTTCCCTGGGACTCACATTTTGAAGTTGTAGCAGAGGCCCCCATAATCAATCATCCTGTAGCGTCCTGCTGCTGTCTGCCTCTGTGTAAGTAGTGGGTCCCAAGAATTAATTTTACTGGTGGGCCCTAGGTATCCCAGTCCGACACTGCCCGCAGTCACACAACTTACCCCAAAAAGGTCATATCAAATCTCAGATAGACAGGACAGTCTGGAAGTAGAAATGAATGAAAACCGTTGACAGGTATGAATGTGTTACGAGTATTGTACATGTATGTATGTCATTCTAAATCACCTACAGGGGTTTTCAGAGAGTGTAAAAAATTTAGCCATAAGGAGGAAATGGAAAACAATGATACATCTCTCCTCTCCCCTGTAGTCTGCTTCTTATCTTCACAGGAGATCTCCACATCACATGCCTCTACCTTCTCATCTCTGGAAAAATAGTATTTCACATGCTGGGCATAGGGTTGATTCGATACTAAAATTTTGATTCGGTTTCGATACCATAAAAAAGTACTGCGATAATCGATACCATTTGATACCACACAAAAAAAAAAAAACCTGCATGCATTCCACATTTTATGGAACGTCCGGCCCATAATAGAACAGCCCGATCCTATTTTTTGGGGGAACAAGGTGACTAAAAAAAAAAAAATTGCGAATCGCGCAGTTTTTATGTATGGTCATGGACCATGTGATGAGCGCAGTGACGTCACCAAAAGGTCCTTTTCCTCCCAGGTCCTCAAAGAAGAAGAAAGACGACGAGCTGGGCTGCACGAACAAGGGGATGAGGAGAGTTTAATTTTTAATTTTTATTTTTTAACCCCTCCATGCCTAATTTAATTAGCATTCTGTATTAAGAATGCTATTATTTTCCCTTATAACCATGTTATAAAGGAAAATTAATAAAGATCGGGTCCCCATCCCGATCGTCTCCTAGCAACCATGCGTGAAATATTGCACTGCATCCGCACTTGCTTGCGAATGCTTGCGATTTTCACGCAGACCCATTCACTTCTATGGGGCCTGCGTTGCGAGAAAAACGTACACAATATAGAGCATGCTGCGATTTTCATGCAAAGCACAAGTGATGCGTGAAAATCCCCGCTCATCTGCACAGCCCCATAGAAATGAATGGGTCCAGATTCAGTGCGGGTGCAATGCGGTCACTCATGCATTTCACCCGTGCGGAAAACTCGCCCGTGTGAAAGAGGCCTTAATATTTTGGTGGTTTTTTTTTTTTTACTTTTAGGGGCTAGAACCTGGGATCTTTTAATCCCCTGTCCTATTCACCCTGATCGATCTCTATTAGGGTGAATAGGACCTCACACTCTCCCTGCTGCCCTGTGCACACAGCAGCAGGGATGTTACCATGTCAGCCAGGGCTTCAGTAGCGTCCTGGCTGCCATGGTAAACAATCGGAGCCCCAGGATTACACTGCTGGGGCTCCGATCAGAAGCTGCCACTGCACCACCAATGAGGAGGAGCGGAGGGGACTCTGTGGCCACTGCCACCAATGATTATAATACTGGGGGTTGGGGGGTGCACTGCGCCACCAATGATTTTAATACTGGGGAGGAGGGGGGGGGGGGGGTGAGGACGCACTGCGCCACCAATGATAATTAACATTTAATACAGGAGGCGGGTGCGGCACCTGAGGGGTTAACTGCCTCTGATCGCAGCTCCCCGCCAGTACCGCCTCCTGGATTTGTATTAAACGTTTACTTTCATTGGTGGCGCACTGCACCCACACCTCTCTCCTCATTGGTGGCAGCAGTGGCATAGGAGGGAGTGCTTACTTCTCCCCTGTGCTGCTGGGGAGAACACGGAGCGCTCTGGTATTAGACTACGCAATAGCGAAGCCTAGTATCGAAAAAAGGAAAATCCCGGTATCGAGGTCGATACCAGACAAAAGTATCGATTGGGTATCGAAAATTCGATACTTGAAACCACCCTAGCTGGGCAGCAGATAATGCAGAGTCAGTGAGCAAATGAATAGCGGACAGGAAGTAATTATAGCACTACTTTACAAATCTTAATGAAAGGGCAAGCAGGCCAATGCATGTGAGAGGGGAATTATGGGAACTTTAGTCTTTCCCATTGGTAATCTCACCCCTATCAAGCCCTGTCAGCATCAAAACAAAAAGGCGTGTCAAATAGCTGGCCAAGATAGTGAAAGTCAATGAAGCAGAGATGTATACAGGTGGCTTACTGTTCTGCAGAAGGGAAGATACATTGCAAGCATTATATTTCAGAGCCACTAGCACTGACATCAGATGCAAGGGGAGTGGGGATAGATGGGACATCAATCAGCAAGGAGCACTCGTGCTTACTGAGGAGGCTTCATTACCACCCCCATGACGCCAGATAATAGATTTGCAAACAGTTATTAAACTTATTTTTTTGAATCAATTATTCGATTAAAGGGGTTTTTACAAAAACATTTTTTGTACCCTGGATAAGCAACCAACCAGCAGGCAATGGCAGCATCTCCAGAAATTTCCTTTATTCTTTGTAGCAACAAATGCAACGTTTCGGCTATAACATAGCCTTTGTCAATCATGCTATGTTATAGTCAAAATGTTGCATTTGTTGCTCTTTTTGTACACTATTCTGTGAGTACGAAGAATAAAAGGAAATATCTGAAGATGCTGCCATTGCCTGCTGTTTGATTGCTTATCTGTGGACTGCTGTGCATCCGCGGTCGTGGTTTGGCTGTTGCATTCCGGACAGGTCGACTAGGCCAGTGGGTGCTGCTCTACACTACATTTATTTACTATCCTCTGGATAGGTCATCAGTATTAGATCGGTGGGGGTCTGACACCTGGGAACTCCGCCGATCAGCTGTTTGAGAAGACAGCGGTGCCTTCTGTGAGCGCCACGGCCTTCTCTCTGCTTTTTCTAGGCCGACTGATGAGACGTTCATTGGTCACATGGCCTAGGAGTAGATCAGCCCCATTCGAGTGAATGGGACTGAGCTGCAATACCAAGCACAGCCGCTATACAATAATGTACTCACAGAAAACCCCTTTTAACCAGTTCAAGGCCAAATATTTTATTCTCTCACCGCTTTAAAAAAAAAAAAGTTATATATATATATATATATATATATTTGCCTGTCCCATATGGGTAATTAAAGTTTTTTCTTCTTTTACTTTCTGGAGTGCTGCCCTTTTTTGTAATTCTATCTACTTGGATTGGCTTTATCCACACTGGGCCAGCTGCACCCGTATTTTTTCCTCTGACGGTGCTGCCACTAAACTTTTTTAGTTTTATTTATTTATATTATATATATATATATATATATATATATATATATATATATATATATATATATATATATATATATATATATATATATATATATATATATATATATATATATATATATATATATATATAATGAAAAAGGGCAGCACTCCAATAGATAAAAATAACTTTATTTACCCATAAGGCTGTAGCGACGTTTCGGCTCTTACACAGGAGCCTTCCTCAAGCAGTGTGTATAGATCAAACTCTAGATATATATAGTGTTACAACCAATCATAACCAATTACATATCAAGTGGACATAATCAATAAAAAAAATCTAAATACATGATACATTATAAATATACAGACATATAAAACCAACCATGTAGCATTATCAAATCGTGATACACATAATTATAAAATAGTTCCGTGAATATAAAGTATAATACATTTTTTATACAGATCAAGAATTAATAATATTATAAGTGCCAGCTGTGGACAATTAAATAAAGTGCTAAGTGCTTACTCATACAGGTGATACAAATGTGTAACAGATGCAGGAGGGAGGACGGCTGTCATCCATGTTGACATGTGCGATCCGGCGTACCTGAATCGCCAATGCGCATGCCCCTATGACGCATAATGTGTGCTTCCGTCTTACACTAACCTCGTCACATGAGCACATGCGCTCTTGAGCTGCAACACTGAAACGGCCATTTTAGATAGGGGCAAAGAGCCCACTAGATTACGCTACTGCTCACAATAACTATTACAGCCGGTACACTGCAGGCTCAGGGTGACAATGACATATAAAGATGCCCGAGTGTCACAGTGGCCAAGTGGACTCGGGAGAAGGCCACACCTACAATTGAAGTGGAGCCGCCTGCCGTGATCATGGAGCGGCTGCGCATCTGCATGTAAATACAGAGTCGCACCGCTACAACGATCAAAATCCACCTATCACCACCTCACTCTGAGGGTTCTCCTCATAACACCCCGCCATGCTTGTAGCGGACAATAAAAAAAGAGAACAAAAGCAATTATTTAAGGAAATACAGAAGTATAAAAGCCGTATTATGTATGAACAATGGTGTCCAGATGTCGTGATCGCACAGCCCACATGAATGCCACACCGCTTCTCCTCATCCCAGACCCGGTAAAAAACCATCTAAAAAGTAAAAGAAAAAATATATTAAATATAAAAATCGAAAAATAAATATTTTTTGGAAAAAAAAGAGAACTTTTGGAATAAACAGGAATTTATGTTTTATACACACAAGTCACATAATTTACAGTAGGGCAGTCGACATTTAGAATGCAAGGAGAGAGGGCAAACCACGCAGCTAGCCAACCCCAACCTTGTAATCCACATTGAGACCGTGTGGTTGTAGGGAATTGAGCGTGTAAATCCATTTTAGCGCCCTCTTTTTTAAAGAGGCCAATTCTGTTACCACCTCTCCTGGGCATTGGTATGTGGTCAATGATGTAACACTTCAGGTCTCTCAGTGTGTTTATGATTGGCAAAGTGTTTAGATACTGGTAGATCCAGTCGTTTTTTCCTGACATTAAGTCGATGGTTATTAAACCGTGTCTTAAAATCAGTTATTGTTTCTCCAACGTATAACAAATTACATGGACAAACAATCACGTACACGACATGGTTGGAGTCACAAGTCAGATAATGCCTTATCTGATATGAATCTCCAGTTTGTGGATGTATGAAGGACCTGCCTTTAATGATGTATTTACAATTTACACAGGACAAACAGGGAAAACAGCCGATACTGGCGCCTGTCAATGTCCGCTGTCCTGCCGTTTTCAAAGTTCCTACATCTGCCCTTACCAATTGGTCCTTGAGACTCTTAGATCTACGGTAGGACATGATGGGAGGAGAATGGAATTCCTTAACAGTGTTGAGGCAACCGCCCAGTATGCTCCAGTGACGTCGAATAATGTTATTAATATCAACGCTCTGCTCACAATGAGTAGAGATGAAGGGAATCCTAGTGGTTTGCACTTGTTGTACTTTTCTTTTTAGAATATCATCCCTATTAAGTTGACCAACCATTTTCTTTTTCTCATATAACAATTTGGTTGGGTAACCCCGTTGCTCAAATTTGTGCAGTAATGTATCTAACGTGTTATTGGATGTCACGGGATCTGAGACTATGCGCTTAACTCTCAGAAACTGAGTATGGAAGAGATTTTACCATGGATCTGGGGTGATTACTGTTATAAGTCAGTAGCGTGATCCTGTCGGCGGGTAAAATGCAGACAGAGTTGTTCACTAAGCCAACCGACAGGAACACGCTACTGACTTATAACAGTAATGCGCATTGGCGATTCAGGTACGCCGGATCGCACATGTCAACATGGATGACAGCCGTCCTCCCTCCTGCATCTGTTACACATTTGTATCACCTATATGAGTAAGCACTTAGCACTTTATTTAATTGTCCACAGCTGGCACTTATAATATTATTAATTCTTGATCTGTATAAAAAATGCATTATACTTTATATTCACAGAACTATTTTATAATTATGTGTATCACGATTTGATAATGCTACATGGTTGGTTTTATTTGTCTGTATATTTATAATGTATCATGTATTTTGATTTTTTATTGATTATGTCCACTTGATATGTAATTGGTTATGATTGGTTGTAACACTATATATATCTAGAGTTTGATCTATACACACTGCTTGAGGAAGGCTCCTGTGTAAGAGCCGAAACGTCGCTACAGCCTTATGGGTAAATAAAGTTATTTTTATCTATTGGAGTGCTGCCCTTTTTCATCGCTTATATTTTACTGGGTTGGCTTATATCCATACTGGGCCTGTGCACAATTCATCCATTTTTTCAACTGTGACGGTGCTGCCATCTCATACATTATATATATATATATATATATATATATATATATATATATACACACATATATATACACACACACACACACACACACACACACACATATATATATATACACACACACACACACACACACACATATACACTGCTCAAAAAAATAAAGGGAACACTTAAACACAATGTAACTCCAAGTCAATCACACTTCTGTGAAATCAAACTGTCCACTTAGGAAGCAACACTGAGTGACAATCAATTTCACATGCTGTTGTGCAAATGGGATAGACAACAGGTGGAAATTATAGGCAATTAGCAAGACACCCCCAATAAAGGAGTGGTTCTGCAGGTGGTAACCACAGACCACTTCTCAGTTCCTATGCTTCCTGGCTGATGTTTTGGTCACTTTTGAATGCTGGCGGTGCTTTCACTCTAGTGGTAGCATGAGACTGAGTCTACAACCCACACAAGTGGCTCAGGTAGTGCAGCTTATCCAGGATGGCACATCAATGCGAGCTGTGGCAAGAAGGTTTGCTGTGTCTGTCAGCGTAGTGTCCAAAGCATGGAGGCGCTACCAGGAGACAGGCCAGTACATCAGGAGACGTGGAGGAGGCCGTAGGAGGGCAACAACCCAGCAGCAGGACCGCTACCTCCGCCTTTGTGCAAGGAGGAACAGGAGGAGCACTGCCAGAGCCCTGCAAAATGACCTCCAGCAGGCCACAAATGTGCATGTGTCTGCTCAAACGGTCAGAAACAGACTCCATGAGGGTGATATGAGGGACAGACGTCCACAGGTGGGGGTTGTGCTTACAGCCCAACACCGTGCAGGACGTTTGGCATTTGCCAAAGAACACCAAGATTGGCAAATTCGCCACTGGCGCCCTGTGCTCTTCACAGATGAAAGCAGGTTCACACTGAGCACATGTGACAGACGTGACAGAGTCTGGAGACGCCGTGGAGAACGTTCTGCTGCCTGCAACATCCTCCAGCATGACCAGTTTGGCATTGGGTCAGTAATGGTGTGGGGTGGCATTTCTTTGGAGGGCCGCACAGCCCTCCATGTGCTCACCAGAGGTAGCCTGACTGCCATTAGGTACCGAGATGAGATCCTCAGACCCCTTGTGAGACCATATGCTGGTGCGGTTGGCCCTGGGTTCCTCCTAATGCAAGACAATGCTAGACCTCATGTGGCTGGATTGTGTCAGCAGTTCCTGCAAGACGAAGGCATTGATGCTATGGACTGGCCCGCCCGTTCCCCAGACCTGAATCCAATTGAGCACATCTGGGACATCACGTCTCGCTCTATCCACCAACGTCACGTTGCACCACAGACTGTCCAGGAGTTGGCAGATGCTTTAGTCCAGGTCTGGGAGGAGATCCCTCAGGAGACCGTCAGCCACCTCATCAGGAGCATGCACAGGCGTTGTAGGGAGGTCATACAGGCACGTGGAGGCCACACACACTACTGAGCCTCATTTTGACTTGTTTTAAGGACTTTACATCAAAGTTGGATCAGCCTGTAGTGTGTTTTTCCACTTTAATTTTGAGTGTGACTCCAAATCCAGACCTCCATGGGTTGGAAAAATTTGATTTCCATTTTTAAATTTTTGTGTGATTTTGTTGTCAGCACATTCAACTATGTAAAGAACAAAGTATTTCAGAAAAATATTTAATTAATTCAGATCTAGGATGTGTTATTTGTGTTCCCTTTATTTTTTTGAGCAGTGTGTATAAAATATATATATATATATATATATACACACACACACTCTGTGTGTCTTTGAAAGTCATAACTCTTTCTTGCCATCCATTTATATTGTTTTTGCGCCTTTTTCCAGTGATACATGGGACTTCTGTGCAGTCTGTCAGCTAAAATGCTGATGACAGATTCCCTGTAAGTGAGCTGTAGCTACTAAATCAGCACCAAACTATCTATAAAAAAGGTAAAAAAAAAAAAAGAGTAATTCAAGATCTACATATAAAACATATATATTAGAACTGCTGGGCTATATTTAAAACCAAATATACTGTATGTCAGTTTGGTGCACATAAACTCCATTTACAGAATGCACTACCTGAAACATACATACACACAAGTAGCTGCCAGTTAATTCTTCCAATACTCTTCCCATAAGTGCAAGTCAGTGATTTACAAGACTCGTAAACTCAGGTTTATTGTTGACTTTATGGTAAGGAGGCCAAACATAAGATCAGGATAGTAAAATCAAAGCAGCATGCTCCTTACAAGGAACCGTAGTGCTGCCCTATTTAACAGGGGAGTGCATCACAGACATTAAGATTTTCTGGAAAACATAGTTTAAGAGATTTCTACTTTATACATTTGCAAACGGCCAGAGTAATGCATCAGGTTTAGGAAGATGTGTCCAATGAGTTGGATCCCCTACACCTTCTGGGAGCTCAAAAAAATAACACACCCAGATAGAAATGTCGGATTCCTGCAGAAGCCAGCATGCAGTTCTGTCTCAGGCAGACATGTATTATTACAGGTATGGTCCAAATAGGCACTGTATACCAAGTACACTATACAGCGGCTGTGCTTGGTATTGTAGCTCAATCTATTTCACTTAAAGGGAGTCTGTCACCAAAATATGATGTTATACACCACTTACATGGCTCTCTAGAACACCTATCCATGATTCTAATGGTACCTTTGCAATTTTCTTCTGAGTTTCACCCGCAGGAAAAACGCAGTTTAATCTATATGCAAATGAGGGATTGCAAGTGCCCGGGGCGTCGTTCTGTGTGTAGGAGCCCAGGCTGCTCTGCCTCCTTTTTACATTACTCCTCCCCAGCCTCTTCCTTGGCCTGCCCTGCAAGTCCCTTGCGTCATTCACAGGACCGACCGATATCCCGTGTGCGCGCCAGCACAGGCATGAAACCAGTGACTAGGGGGCGGACCAGAAGCAAACAGGAGGACTGGAGGCCGGCGCATGCGCACTACATGTAGCGATGCCGTGCCCACAATTGGCATCACAGTGCGCATGCTCGCACCGGCGGTGCACTGCGCACGCGCGGGATATCGGCCGGTCCTGTGGATGACGCAAGGGACTTGCAGGGCAGGCCAAGGAAGAGGCTGGGGAGGAGTAATGTAAAAAGAAGGCAGAGCAGCCTGGGCTCCTACACACAGAACGCCGCCCCGGGCACTTGCAATCCCTCATTTGCATATGGATTAAACAGCGTTTTTCCTGCGGGTGAAACTCAGAAGAAAATTACAAAGGTACCATTGGAATCATGGATAGGTGTTCTAGAGAGCCATGTAAGTGGTGTATAACATCATATTTTGGTGACAGACTCCCTTTAAATGGGAATGAGCTGCTCAAAGGCCATGTTACCCATGGATGTGAAGTAACAGGCCTAGGAAAAGGCCTCTTCAAAGTGACCTCTTCAGGAAGCCGATCGGCAGGTGTGCCGGAGTCGGACCCCCACTGATCAGATACTGATGACCTATCCTGAGGAAAAATCAGCAATGTTTAAAATTCCAAACTACCCCTTTTAAGTTCACATCATCATATACTGTATGTGCAAAACTTCCCACTCATCAGGGTTTGTATCCTTACTGTACTGAATAGTCATTGTCCCTCCCCGCTCGACACTCCTATGTTTAAGTGGGAAAAAGGCCTTCAGTCTCATACGGCATCAGCTCCCCTCTAAAACATTATTGTTCTGCCCGCATACAAAGTTATTAGATGCTGGAATCAAGTCCCAAGTAGGATAGTACAAGTAGTCACAAGAGAACCTGCCGCCAGCTTCAGAGGTTGCTCCACATTGAATATCGGATGGTCCTGCTCTGTTTAGGCTCAGATCTTCTTAAGGGCTACTGCACACGACCGTTGGGCGTTTTGTGGTCTGCAACTTGAGGATCCCCAAAAACACAGATACCAGCCGCGTGCATTCCGTATTTTGCAGAACGGAAGGGCCGGCCCTAACAGAACAGTCCTATCCTTGTCCGTAATATGGACAACAACAGGACATGCTCTATTTTGTCCATGTGGACATATAGACAAGGAATGCACATTGAGTAATTTCCATTTTTTTGCGGCCCCGTTGAAGTGAATGGTTCTGCATACAGGCCGCCAAAAAATGAAAAAACGGAACAGACATAGAAAAAAAAAAAAAAAAAAACTTTAAATTTTCCATATTAGGGAGCAATACTACATACTAAACCCCCAAACCTCAGTGCGCTCAGATTATACTTCCAACATATAAACTACAGCCAAATAAACCAAAGCCAAGCTTGGAAAACCTGGCACGATTGTTTAACCCCTGCACACTACTCTGACTAGTAAAAGCTCCACATAAGGCATGTTTGTACCGCTATCCCCAGGCGCTATCTATCTATTTCCACAATGGAAATGAGAATAACTGGTGAACAGGCCAAAAGTCAAAGAGAAAACGTTTTATGTATCTAACTTTGAGCAAGTGAAAACTGTGTCCACATTCCTGAAAATGTGGTCCCTATGGGCCGGTGACATGTTTAGATAAAGGTCACAGTTACTCCGGCTAATGTTTCCTTCATTTCACTAGGAGTGTTGGTAATCAATGATGTGTTACAGTTTTACACTACAGTCAGCTTAGTTCTGGTGGGTAGGTTTTAGGTCAGCACATTTTTGTCTTGCCCTCCACAAGTTTGTGGCTCAGTTATTTGGATCCTACACTGTTTTAACAACCACTGTCACATTTTATCAGCAGAAATGAGTGAAACGTGCATTCTCTGCAGCAGCTGAAGCAGGTTTCCAGCAACAACCTGTAGAGACGTCCCTACAGCTCAAGATTATTTGCCTTTATCTGACGTATACAAGGTCAGAAACTGGAAAAAGTAGTTCCCCAAATTCAACTGCTACAAAGTTGAGTGCTCCCTCAAGATACAATGTTCTCAACATACAATGGTCTTTCCTGGGCCATCATAACATACAATGTCTCAGACTCGGTATGGATATTTCTCTGGTGAGACCCCTGCACTGGTTGTCTAGTAGCACCTCTTTACAGTACAGTGCGGTGCTACATGATTTCTGTCCTCTGTCTGTACCAGGTGAGGGCGGCTACATTAACATTCTTCTGGTACATTGTGTGCTATACATAGAATCATAGAAAGTGATTTACAGCCTCCAGCATCTAGTCCTGACTGTTATATGTAAGGACTTGCTTTATCTGGATTAGTTATCTGATTTATTTATTTTTGAGATTTAAAAAAACCCCAATCTTGTTTTTCTTGAATCCTCTCATCTTGAGAGGGCATTTTGGGGTTTTGGAACCAATTACTGGTTTTCTATAGAGTTATGGACTCAATGTACAATGGTCGTCCCAGAACTGACTAATATTGTAATAACAAAAAGATGCAAAGGGCGGCACTCACCAATGTTGTATGCAGATAGGCAGTCCTTTATTGTGTTACAAAAACATCTAAACTACGGGCACCAACATGTGTGGGATTGAGGCATACTGCCCCTGCTTGCCATTTTAGATGTTTTTTTAACCCAATAAAGAACTGCCTATCTGCATACAACATTGGTGAGTGCCGCCCTTTGCATCTCTTTTTGTTATGAACTTATGTCATTTACTTTGAGGGCTCGTGCACTGCTAGATTGTTGGTACTTTGAAGACGATGCGGTCGGTGTTTATGGTGTTCGGGTAAGACCGCAGTTATAGCTGTGCCGATTTTTTCTCTATATTGGTGACTAATAATGTAACTTGAGGGACCACTGTAATATGCATATTTGGAATTTCACTTTAAAGTGTGCCTAAACCTTCAAATACACTATCAAATCTATTCTAAATGTCAGGGAAATGATTTTTGTAATACACTTTCATTATTTAATTTTACTTTTGCTAGTGAAATAGGCACCTGATGTTCAGGTGACTTTCACACATTGCAAGCCGAAGTACCGATCCCCCTATGTCCGCACTGAGCGTCACTGCTCTGCCTGTACCAGCGCTGCTCTTCTCAAGCCTGGCATAGGTGTGTGTGGCCGGCTCCCTGGTAACATCTATAGCATTTGAGGCTTTAGCAGAGCAGCCATGTGAGCTCCTGCCTTGTGCTGGTTCCGCTCTGCTAGTGGCCTGCTGGTACAGGATATTAGCAGAGCGGAGAGAGCGCAGGGCAGGAGCTCACATGGCACATGGCTGCTCCGCCGGTGCCCCTGTGCTAAAGCCTCAACTGCTACTGATTTTACCAGGGAGCCCACCACACACATCTATGCCAGGCTTGAGAAGAGCACTGATGCTCTGGCCTGTACAGCACTTATGTGTTGGGAGAACATGGAACCAGAGGTCACAGTAGTGACGTATTGTTCCAAGCACATGTGACTGCTGAGGCCTATGATTGGCCGCAGAGGTCATAGGACCAAGTCACTTCTTGGTTCTCCAGGAACTCTGAAGCAGCTGGGAAAAAGGCATGGGTGTGGTGATGGGAGGACTGCAGACAGACGAGTGTGTTTTTTAATTTTTAATGGGCCGCACATTAAGACCATAGGGGCTGTCAGCTTCTAGGGTGAACAAACCTTTAAAAGGGAGATAATCCACCACCAAAGGTGTCAGACAGCTGATTACTCCTCTTTCCCAATTGAGAATGCATGTATGCTTGGGCGCATGTGTATGTGGGAGTTTGGGAGCAACAGCTGAAGATGTGTTCGGCCAAAAAACATCCGGGGAGTAGTCAATAGCAGGTCGTGACGTGGACGAGCCTCCCACAAAGCGGCGGCCGTGCAGGGATCCGAAGTGCCGCGGGTGCCGGAGAGCAGGCAAGTATATTGTATACCAGGAGCCCAGGCATTGGCGAGGAAATTATAGGGGTTGGATAATCCCTTTAACACGTTAAGGACCCAGGACGAGAATGCTCGTCCTAAAGGGCTGGTACTTAGTGCCCCAGGATGAGCATTCTCAACCTGCGGTCCTTCCTCTCCCAGAACCCCCCCCCCCCCCCCCCCGCGCCCGCGTGCAGTGCAGCGATTAGTGGCAGAGATCCCTGCTGCATCCACCAGCATCGGTGATGATGCCGATGACGATGGATTAACCCCTCATATGCCATGGTCAGCACTGACCGTGGCATATGGGAGGTTTGCGCTCCCTCACCTCATCTATCGGGTCCCCGCACTGCTGTGGCGGGGACTTGAAGGTTGCCATGGCAGCCCCAAGCCATTTCAAGGCTTAGGGCCCGGCATGTACGGAGGCCTAAGAGGCCCAGCCCCCAGGCAGGGTTTCCTAGGCAACTGTTAGCGTCTTACAATGTAAGACACTAACAGTTCAATACAGCACAATACAGATGTATTGTGCTCCATTGAAACAGGGATCAGACCCTGTAATGTTGAAGTCCCAGAGTGGGACAAATAATAAAGTGAAAAAAAAAGTTAATAAAATTTAAAATGTACAAAAAAAAATAAAAATTATTAACGTTTTAAGTAAAGAAAAAAAAAGAAAGGGAAAAAAAAAAAAAGCGTCCTTTTCCCAAAATAAAGTTAAATATTTTTTTTTAAATATAGGGAAAAAAAGAAAAGTAAAGTAGACATATTAGGTATCACCACGTCCGTATCAACACTCTCTATAAAAATATCACATGACCTAACCCCTCAGGTGAACACCATCAAAAAAATTAAAATAAATAAATGGGTGCAATTTTTTTGTCACCTTACATCACAAAAAGTGTAATAGCAAGCGATCAAAAAGTCATACGCACCCTAAAATAGTGCCAATAAACTAGTACATGGATTGCAGGATAAAACTTACCAGGAAAGAGTAAAGGACCTTAACATGTATAGCCTGGAAGAAAGACGAGACAGAGGGGATATGATAGAAACTTTTAAATACATAAAGGGAATCAACTCGGTAAAGGAGGAGAGAATATTTAAAAGAAGAAAAACTACCACAAGAGGACACAGTTTTAAATTAGAGGGGCAAAGGTTTAAAAGTAATATAAGGAAGTATTACTTTACTGAGAGAGTAGTGGATGCATGGAATAGCCTTCCTGCAGAAGTGGTAGCTGCAAATACAGTGAAGGGGTTTAAGCATGCATGGGATAGGCATAAGGCCATCCTTCATATAAGATAGGGCCGGGGGCTATCCATAGTATTCAGTATATTGGGCAGACTAGATGGGCCAAATGGTTCTTATCTGCCGACACATTCTATGTTTCTATGTAAACCGTCATCTCATCCCGAAAAAAAATTAGCCCCTACATAAAAGACAGTCGCCCAAAAAATTAATTAAACTATGGCTTTCAGAATGTGGAGACACTAAAAAAATCTTTATTTTTTTTTAAAAATGCTTTGTTATGTAAAACTGAAACAACCAACCAAAAAAAGTAGTCATATTTGGTATTGTTGCATCCGTGACAACCTGCTCTATAAAAATACCACATTACCTAACCTGTCAGATGAATGTTGTAAATAATAAAAACGGTGCAAAAAAAGCTATTTCTTGTTACCTTGCCTCACAAAAAGTGTAATATAGAGCAACCAAAAATCATACGTACCCTAAAATAGTAACAACAAAACTGCCACCTTATCCCGCAGTTTCCAAAATGGGGTCACTTTTTGGAGTTTCTACTCTAGGGGTGCATCAGTGGTGCTTCAAATGGGACATGGTGTCAAAAAACCAGTCCAGCAAAATCTGCCTTACAAAAACCGTATGGCATTCCTTTCCTTTTGTGCCCTGCCGTATGCCCGTACAGCAGTTTACGACCACATATGGGGTGTTTCTGTAAACTACAGAATCAGGGCCATAAATATTGGAGTTTTGTTTGGCTGTTAACCCTTGCTTTGTAACTGGAAAAAATGGATTCAAATGGAAAATCTGCCAAAAAAGTGAAATTTTATCTCTATTTTCCATTAATTCTTGTGGAACACCTAAAGGGTTAACAAAGTTAGTAAAATCAGTTTTGAATACCTTGAGGGGTGTAGCTTCTAGAATTGGCTCATTTGTTGGTGGTTTCTATTATGTAAGCCTCACAAAGTGACTTCAGACCTGAAAAAGTGGGTTTTAGAATTTTTAAAACATTTCAAGATTTGCTTCTAAACCTCTAAGGGCTCTTTCACACTTGCGTTCTTTTCTTCCGGCATAGAGTTCCGTCGTCTAGGCTCTATGCCGGAAGAATCCTGATCAGGATTATCCCCATGCCTTCGGAATGGAGAGAAATCCGTTCAGGATGCATCAGGATGCCTTCAGTTCCGGAACGGAACGTTTTTTGGCCGGAGAAAATACCGCAGCATGCTGCGCTTTTTGCTCCGGCCAAAAATCCGGAACACTTGCCGCAAGGCCGGATCCGGAATTAATGCCCATTGAAAGGCATTAATCCGGATCCGGCCTTAAGCTAAACGTCGTTTCGGCGCATTGCCGGATCTGACGTTTAGCCTTTTCTGAATGGTTACCATGGCTGCCAAGACGCTAAAGTCCTGTCAGCCATGGTAAAGTGTAGTGGGGAGCAGTATACTTACCGTCCGTGTGGCTCCCCGGGCGCTCCAGAGTGACGTCAGGGCGCCCCACGCTCATGTATGACGTGATTGCATGGACACGTCATCCATGCGCATGGGGCGCTCTGACGTCATTCTGGAGCGCCCCGGGAGCCGCACGGATGGTAAGTATACTGCTCCCCACTACTACTATGGCAACCAGGACTTTAATAGCGTCCTGGGTGCCATAGTAACACTGAACGCATTTTGAAGACGGATCCGTCTTCAAATGCTTTCAGTTCACTTGCGTTTTTCCGGATCCGGCGTGTAATTCCGGCAAATGGAGTACACGCCGGATCCGGACAACGCAAGTGTGAAAGAGCCCTAAGCCTTCTAAATTCCCCCAAAAATAAATTGGCATTCACAAAATGATCCAAACATGAATTAAACATATGGGGAATGTAAAGTAATAACAATTTTTGGAGGTATTACTATCTATTATAAAAGTAGAGAAATTGAAATTTTCTAATTTTTTCAAATTTTCTGGTAAATTTGGAATTTTTTTATAAATAAAAATTTATTTTTGACTCAATTTTACCACTGTTATGAAGTACAATACGTGACGAGAAAACAATCTCAGAATGGCCTGGATAAGTAAAAGCACATAAAGTGACATGTCAGATTTGCAAAAAATGGCCTGGTCTTTAAGGTGAAATATGGCAGGGTCCTTAAGGGGTTGAGGCACTCTGTAGTGGTGTTATTTCTTTAAGACTTTACTTCCACTTCATGATCAAGCAGAAGAGTCCATAGTGATAATGAGGTAAGGCAAGCTGAGACCACGTTTCTGCACAGATTTGTGGATAAATATTGATGCCCAGCACCGGTGAGGTCTGTGAGTACACTGGGGTACTCCGGCATAAGCCACTCACCTACGAAGTAAAGAACACAAGTCTGTATTCAGATGCAGGAAGCTCAGGGTGGAGGAGGAGGAAGGGTGGAATGCTTACTGTTTCATGGGAATGTCTAAACTTGTAAACTCTGAGCTTTTATGGTGGAGCGGCTGTTACTCCTAGATGCTTCCATTTCACTACAGCACTTAAGGTGACCATACATCTCCAATAGTTGTCAGCCAAATGCTTGCTTGGCCCAGAGCTATTCCAGCCACCTCCACATACACATGCACTCCCTCAGCTTGTGGTATAGGAGGTTATTCTAGGACACTGCCATATCTGAACTCCCTGAGCTATTCAGTATGAGCCAAGGTTGGTCTTGGGAACAATAAAATCATTCACACAGCGATGTAATCTTCAGCTTGCAAGAGATATCACTGAGACACCTAAACTCAATGATCAGGTGGGGTGTCCATATTTTTGCTCTCCCACTGTCTGTACTCATCAGCGGGCTGTCTGCCAGGAAGGAGCAGCTTCCATTGCTTGGTGCCGTGTGAGGTTGAAACAAGACCCCTCACACGTAAGGAGTATGGTGGCCACCACGCAGGTATCCCTGACATGAGGGCATAAGCTTATGACAAAAGAACAATGTTATGCAAAGGGGTGAAACTGCTTGATATTAACAGAATATTCCATGATTTTAACACTTGAGGACTGCTATTTTCAGTTTTTGCATTTTTGTTTTTCTCTCCCAAAACTATTAAAAAAAATTCCATTCACATAGCTGTCGGAGGGCTTACTTTTTTGCAGAACAAGTTGTACTTTCTAATGGCGCCATCTAATATTGCATATGATGTAGTGGGAAGCTGGAAAAAAATTCCAAATGGTGTGGAATTGGAAAAAAATATGCAATTTCACCACAGTTTTATGTGTTTTGTTTTTACGGTTTTCCCTATGTTTTCCCTATATTTACGTCTAATGTGGGTGATCATTTTTGTGGGGTGATATGACATTTGGATCACTTTTTATTCAAATTGTGTTGAGAGGTGAAGCAACAAAAAAAAGGCGAATTGGCCATTCAGATTTTTTTCCCCCCATTATGACATTCAACGTATGGAATAAATACCTATACATTTTCGTAGTACTGACATTTTGGGATGCGGCTATAGCAATGATCTTTATTTTTAATATGGTAAAACTAAGATGAATTGAATAATTATACATTTTTCTATACGCTTTTTTTTATTTTTTAAAGTCCCCTAGGGGATGAACATGCCATTGTCTGATCACTACTACCAATGTTAGTTTCGTTAGTGCTGTGGCAGGACTTGGATCACTGAAAGGGCCAGAGGCTGCCACAGCAACCGAGTGGCTCCCTTGATGTCGGCACAGTGAAGCTGTCCAGGCACCGCTCAGATGTTGTGGCATCTGAGGGGCGAGTGCATGTACAACAGAGGTTCTGAAGCGGTTAATATTGATATCCTATTCTCAGGATACACCATCACTATTTTAAAATCGGAGGAGGGCTGACACCCTGCACCCTTGCTGATCATTTGCTGGAAACTGATGCTGTAATTACACCACTCCTTTCACTATGTAATGGACAGAGCTAGTTACTGCAGCACTGCTCCCATTCAACGGATAGTTGGCACTGGAGTTAAAGATCAGTTGATTGGTGGGGGTGCAGGGTGTCAGATCCCGGCCGATCAGATAGATGGCCTATCCTGATCCATCAATATTAAAATCCTGGAATACCCAATGCATGACCTCTGTAGCACACATACCAGTTAAGCCTCATTCACACGGACAGCACACGTCCCCACTCATTTTAATGTGTGTATTCAGACATCAGTGTTTTCGCACGGTCCGTGGGTCAGTGGTTTTAGCACAGAAGCATGCTCTATTTTGTCCATGTTCACGGATTCATCACGTCCATTATAGTCTATGGTTTCGTAAAAAAACACGGATGCAACACGGATCATTAAGAAAAGATTCTTTGAAAGTTATTTGTCAGCTGTGCAGCGTCAGTGAAACATGGATCGAATATGGACGGCAAAAAACAGACACGCACGGATCCTTCACGGACAGCTTCACGGATGCATCACTGACCACCTGCTCACGGATTTGAGCATGGACACGGACGTGTAAATGAGGCTTTAGAAAGACTTGAGCAATCACTCAAGGATTGTTATCTGCTTCCCTCTCCATCTTCCCAGACGTTTGAAGAAACCAGTTATAGGTCGCACTCCGCTGTCAGCTCTTGTACCCAATCGATACTTATCTACCGGTATCGATTCAATACCGGGATTTGCCTTTTACAGCTACTGTACAGCCTAGTATCAGAGAACATGGAGCACGCTGCTCTCAGCACGCGCCATGTTCCCTCAGCAGCACAGGGGAGAAGGAAGAAGTGGTAAGCGTGATTACGTCAAAGGTCCTTTTGCAGGTCCTGAAAGAAGAAAGAAGACGATGCCGAACAAGTGGATAAGGGGAGTTCATTTATTTTTTTAACCCCTTAATCGACATTTTAGTAAGCATTCTGTATTAAGAGTGCTATTATTTTCCCTTATAACCATGTTAAAAAGGGAAAATAATAAAATCTACAGAACACCTACCGCAAACCCGAACTTCAGGTTCGGGTACCACATTCAGTTTTTTATCACGCGCGTGCAAAACGCATTGCACACACTCAAAAACTAAAGAACGCAATCGCAGTCAAAACTGACTCAAATTGCGTGTGCACTCCGGGACGCCAGTGTAAAAGAGTCCTATGTGATTGACGAAAACGTCAATTATATACATTTAACCCCTCTGATGCAGTGGTCCAAAGTTATGGGGGTCAGATTAGGAGAATGCAAAAAAAAAAAAAAAAAAAAAGGGGGGGGGGTCATTTACTATGCAGATTCTGAAGAATATTTCAGAATCTGTCTTACATTTAGAACTGGCACTGGATGCGCAGAAGTTATGCATCCACCGCCAGCTACGGGGCTTTATTAGGAGTGGCGTCTAAAACACCAGTCTTCATAAATGTGCCCCATATTTTTTTCCCAAAGTTTATTTTTTCAGTATTAAAACGCAAACAAAAAAAACAATATATACATATGTGGTATCCTTGTAATCGTACCGACCCCGAGAATGAAAGCAACAGGTTTACCACATAGGAAACGCTGTAAGAACAAAACCCATAGAACTGTGTTGGACTTGATTTTTTTTTATAATTCCACCCCATCAGCTTTCCACTACATTGTATGCAACCGTAAATGGTGATCTTAAAGATTTTAGGAAGGCTGGGAGTAAAAAACAGAAAATTGCCCAGTCATTAAGGGGTTAAACATATCAAACTAAATCATGTGAATTTCTCTTCATAAAGTATGGAGGTTTCTAAACTGCAAAACATGTATAATGACTGCAGACCTCCGCTTCCATCTAATACTTCCTGATCACGTTTCCACATATCAAATCTAGGAATGACATCTCGCTCAGTTACACTACGTCTTAGGCTACTTTCACACTTGCGTTCGGGGTTCCGCTTGTGAGTTCCGATTGAAGGCTCTCACAAGCGGCCCCGAACAGATCCGTACAGCCCCAATGCATTCTGAGTGGATGCGGATCCGCTCAGAATGCCTCAGTCTGGCTCCATTTCGCCTCCGTTCCACTCAGCAGGCGGACACCCGAACGCAGCTTGCAGCATTCGGGTGTCCACCTGGCCGTGCGGAGCCAAACGGATCAGTCCAGACTTACAATGTAAGTCAATGGGGACGGATCAGTTTGAAGTTGACACAATATGGTGCAATTTCAAACGGATCCGTCCCCCATTGACTTTCAATGCAAAGTCAGGATGGATCCGTCTGACTAACTTTTAGACTTAGATTTTTTTTCTGAAATATAATGCAGACGGATCCGTTCTGAACGGATACCATAGTTTGCATTATAGGAGCGGATCAGTCTGTGCAGACACCAGACGGATCCGCTCCGAACACAAGTGTGAAAGTAGCCTTAGGGCTCTTTCACACTTGCGTTGTTGGGTTCCGGCATAGAGTTCCGTCGTCGGGGCTCTATGCCGGAAGAATCCTGATCAGGATTATCCCAATGCATTCTGAATGGAGAGAAATCCGTTCAGGATGCCTTCAGTTCCGGAACGGAACGTTGTTTTGGCCGGAGAAAATACCGCAGCATGCTGCGCTTTTTGCTCCGGCTAAAAATCCTGAACACTTGCCGCAAGGCCGGATCCGGAATTAATGCCCATTGAAAGGCATTGATCCGGATCCGGCCTTAAAGAGGACCTTTCACTAGAATAAAACATCTAAACTAACTATACAGCCATGTAGAGCGGCACCCAGGGATCTCCCTGCACTTACTATTATCCCCGGGCGCCGCTCCGTTCTCCCGTTATAGCCTCCGGTATCTTCATAGTTAGGTTCCACCCAGGGGAACCTGCCGGGGTCTCCTTCTCCCAGGCTGTAGCGCTGGCCAATCGCAGCGCTCCGCTCATAGCCTGAGAGAAAAAAAAGCCTCTCAGGCTATGAGCTGAGCGCTGCGATTGGCCAGCGCTACAGCCTGGGAGAAGGAGACCCCGGCAGGTTCCCCTGGGTGGAGCCTAACTATGAAGATACCGGAGGCTATAACGGGAGAACGGAGCGGCGCCCATGTATAACAGTAAGTGCAGGGAGATCCCTGGGCGCCGCTCTACATGTCTGTATAGTTAGTTTAGATGTTTTATTCTAGTGAAAGGTCCTCTTTAAGCTAAACGTCGTTTCGGCGCATTACCGGATCCGACGTTTAGCTTTTTCTGAATGGTTACCATGGCTTCCAGGACGCTAAAGTCCTGTTTGCCATGGTAAAGTGTAGTGGGGAGCAGTATACTTACCGTCCGTGCGGCTCCCGGGGCGCTTCAGAGTGACGTCAGGGCGCCCCACGTGCATGGATGACGTGTCGCATGGATCGCGACATCCATGCGCATGGGGCGCTCTGACGTCATTCTGGAGCGCCCTGGGAGCCGCACGGACTGTAAGTATACTGCTCCCCCGCTCCCCACTACTACTATGGCAGCCAGGACTTTAATAGCGTCCTGGGTGCCATAGTAACACTGAACGCATTTTGAAGACGGATCAGTCTTCAAATGCTTTCAGTTCACTTGCGTGGAGTGCACGACGGATCCGGACAACGCAAGTGTGAAAGAGGCCTTACTTGTCCTCCGCTACTGGCTTGACATTTTGTTATTCTTATTGCTCTGCCACTACAATTACATTTCACTAAATATCTATACAATTTACTTTACAATGTGCGTCACACTGGCACTGTAACCCATGGCTCATGATGCTCCCTCTCCTCTGAACCCTGTAGTGTGCCCAAACAGCAGTTTATAACCACATAGGGGCTATTGTCGTACCAGGGGAAAATTATGTAGCAAAATTTGGTGTCCCTTTTCTCATATTACCGCTTGTGAAAATTAAATAATTGTGGCTTAAACTACACTGAAATACAATATAATTTTTAATTTCATGTCCCAATCTTGAAAAATTTATGAAGCACCTGTGTGGTCAACGCAGTCATTATACCAAAACCAGTTTCCAAAATGGGGTAACTTTTGGGGGTTTTACATGGTACTGGAACCTCAGGGGCTCTGCAAATGTGACATGGCACAGCGAACCATTCCAGGGAAATCTGCCCTCAAAAAGTCAAATGGCTCCTTCCCTTCTGAACCCTGTGGTGTGCCCATACAGCAGTTTACCACCCCATATGTGGAGTGGTCATATTCAAGATAAAATGGGTTACCAATTGTGAGATGCTCTTTCTCCCGTTACCCTTTGTAAAAATGAAAAATGTGGGGCTAAAGCAACATTTTATTGTACAAAATGTAATTTTTTATTTTCATGGTCAAGTTTCTAAATTCTAAACACCTGTTCAAAGCATTTAATATACCACTTGAAAAAAAAAAAACTAAATTCCCTGTAGTTTCTAAGGGTACAGTCGTGGCCAAAAGTTTTGAGAATGACAAAAATATTAGTTTTCACAAAGTTTGCTGCTAAACTGCTTTTAGATCTTTTTTTCAGTTGTTTCTGTGATGTAGTGAAATATAATTACACGCACTTCATACGTTTCAAAGGCTTTTATCGACAATTACATGACATTTATGCAAAGAGTCAGTATTTGCAGTGTTGGCCCTTCTTTTTCAGGACATCTGCAATTCGACTGGGCATGCTCTCAATCAACTTCTGGGCCAATTCCTGACTGATAGCAACCCATTCTTTCATAATCACTTCTTGGAGTTTGTCAGAATTAGTGGGTTTTTGTTTGTCCACCCGCCTCTTGAGGATTAACCACAAGTTCTCAATGGAATTATGATCTGGGGAATTTCCAGGCCATGGACCCAAAATGTCAACGTTTTGGTCCCCGAGCCACTTAGTTATCACTTTTGCCTTATGGCACGGTGCTCCATCGTGCTAGAAAATGCATAGTTCTTCACCAAACTATTGTTGGAAGAAGTTGCTGTTGGAGGGTGTTTTGGTACCATTCTTTATTCATGGCTGTGTTTTTGGGCAAAATTGTGAGTGAGCCCACTCCCTTAGATGAGAAGCAACCCCACACATGAATGGTCTCAGGATGCTTTACTGTTGGCATGACACAGGACTGATGGTAGCGCTCACCTTTTCTTCTCCGGACAAGCCATTTTCCATATGCCCCAAAAAAATCGGAAAGAGGCTTCATCGGAGAATATGACTTTGCCCCAGTCCTCAGCAGTCCATTCACCATACTTTCTGCAGAAGATCAATCTGTCCCTGATGTTATTTTTGGAGAGAAGTGGCTTCTTTGCTGCCCTTCTTGACACCAGGCCATCTTCCAAAAGTCTTTGCCTCACTGTGCGTGCAGATGCGCTCACACCTGCCTGCTGCCATTCCTGAGCAAGCTCTGCACTGGTGGCACTCCGATCCCGCAGCTGAGACGATCCTGGCACTTGCTGGACTTTCTTGGACGCCCTGAAGCCTTCTTAACAAGAATTGAACCTCTTTCCTTGAAGTTCTTGATGATCCTATAAATTGTTGATTGAGGTGCAATCTTAGTAGCCACAATATCCTTGCCTGTGAAGCCATTTTTATGCAATGCAATGATGGCTGCACGAGTTTCTTTGCAGGTCACCATGGTTAACAATGCAAGAACAAGGATTTCAAGCATCACCCTCCTTTTAACATGTCAAGTCTGCCATTTTAACCCAATCAGTCTGACATAATGATCTCCAGCCTTGTGCTCGTCAACATTCTCACCTGAGTTAACAAGACGATTACTGAAATGATCTCAGCAGGTCCTTTAATGACAGCAATGAAATGCAGTGGAAAGGTTTTTTTGGGATTAAGTTAATTTTCATGGCAAAGAAGGACTATGCAATTCATCTGATCACTCTTCATAACATTCTGGAGTATATGCAAATTGCTATTATAAAAAAACTTAAGCAGCAACTTTTCCAATATTTATGTAATTTTCAAAACTTTTGGCCACGACTGTACTTTCACAGTTGCGGCAGGAGGGATCCGACAGGCTGTTCACCCTGTCGGATCAGTCCTTCGGCTATTTCGCCGTGCCGCCGCAACGTCCCCATTGACTATAATGGGGATGGCGCCGTACTAAAAGTCCTGCATGTCCGACTTTTTAGTCCGGCTGCCTCTCACAGCGAACTGCCGTACTGCGCCAGAGCTCCGCCCCGTCCCCATTATAGTCAATGGGGACGGAGCGGCGGTCCGACGAAATAGCGGAAGGACGGATCCAACAGGGTGAACAGCCTGTCGGATCCGTCCTGCCGCAAGTGTGAAAGTACCCTAAAATGGGACACTTTTTTTTCTACTGTAGTAGTACCTCAGGGTCTTTTCAAATGTGACATATGGCGCGCCAGCCCTTCTGAGCCCTGCCATGTACCCATACAGCAGGCTACATGTGGGGCGTTTCTGTAAGCTGTAGAATCAGGGTAATCAAAATTGAGGTTTGTTTTGCTGTTAACCCTTGTTGTGTTATAGGAAAAAAAAAAAAACTCTGGATCTGGCACTGCCAAATAATGTAGCTTGCCCGCAGGATCCAATTGACTACCAATGGGGTCCAGGAGAGATCCAGTGGGTACCCGGCAAATATGCAGAGAATCAACCAAACAAAAAACGCTGCATGCAGCGGTTTTTGTCTAGCCAATTCCCGTCATTCTTTGCTGGAACAGCTGGCCGCAGATGTGAAAGTAGCCCAAGGGCTCATGCACGCAACCATAGCCTGTTTTGCAGTCCACAATTTGCGAATCTGCAAAACATGGATACCGGCCGTGTGCATTCCATATTTTGCAACATGGAACATCCTGCCACGGTAAGGACATACAGATGCAGACAGTACGCATGTTTTGCAGTACCACTGAAGTGAATGGGTCCGCATCCCATCTGCATTTTGTATTCAGAAAAAAAATAAAATACACATTTGTGTGCATCAGCCCTAACATGGGAAAAAAAAATAAAAAATATCTCAGAATCGCTTGGATAACTTATTACCACATAAAGTGACCTGTTAGGTTTGCAAAATTAAGCTGTGTCATAAAGGTGAAAAAATGGCTGTCTGGAAGGGGTTAACTGTATCTTACAGCTGCAGAGAATAATTTAAGTGGACATTGTACAATTCACAGCTTGTTCCTTTTCCTTCAGATTTTGTGCTGCAGAAATGGTCTAAAATCCACAACAATAGATTTCAACACAGATGATATGCAATGGGTGAGATCAATGTCAAATCCAAATTTATATGAGTTGCTATAGAGGCTGGTAAAAGCAATGTCAGTAGAAGTCATCATGGCAGTCCAGGCCAATTGGAGAGAAACAAAAAAAAAAATAAAAATTTCATCTGCTACTGGGCAAAAACCATTTGTCCTATACTAAATCGAGTGAGCGGATTACAAATCCGAAGTCAGAATTGTTGTAACACGTCACGAAATGTTGCTATGCATAAGTATGCCTAAATGAATTAAGCATTTGGAAAGCATTAATACATTTTTAACAGAACGAGTTTTACGCCAACAATTACCTGATCTACATCAAAGTTTGCGTAGTAAACAGTGTATTAAAATGTAATGGAATAACAAAATTTCAAAAAGTCTAGTTTTTCAGTTTAAAAGTCTTACTTACTGTTAAAAGTGCTTCAGGCATCTGCTTTTGCGTTTGTGAACGGTCATATTTTCCCTGTTGCAAAAACCAGCAGTAGTCCCCCATCATGTTGGGATTACAGCGGCCTTGATACCTGTTCTCCATTGTAGAAATATCTTTATGGAACCGTTCTCCATGTTAGTCACTTACGTGTCCCAAATTGGGTGGGAAAAAAAGTCAAAATGGGAATGTAAGAAATGCACTTTCAATGACATTCGGCAGCCAAGTTGTGCATATGCTGTAAGCATGTTGTCTACTAGTTTGCATCTCGTCTGTTCCCAAGGAAGTTCTGCGCTACTAGCACAAATGCATCCCTAGCTGCAAAATTCCGGCCTTTATTTTAGCATTTCAGCGTTTTCAGTGTGCTAAACTTCTCCTTCAAATACTGGAAACCATTTCCATCACGATCAAGTGCAATTGAACATTTTTTTATTAAACCAAGTTTAATGTGAAGTGGTGGAAGATAAACTTGAAGTGGATCGACCAGAGATTTGTGTTGTACATTGTACTGACCAGCTGTGTGCTCGACTCTGAGAGGCCACTGTCTGATTGTTGTCATCACGACTTCTCCATAGGCAAAAGCAACACATATGCTTTGTGTACCCTAACTGTAGGCCAAGAAGCAGTGCAACCACTTTCAGGT
The DNA here is from genome assembly GCF_905171765.1 of Bufo bufo. Lineage (NCBI taxonomy): Eukaryota > Metazoa > Chordata > Amphibia > Anura > Bufonidae > Bufo > Bufo bufo. The sequence goes on along the minus strand of NC_053395.1, from coordinate 70,360,039 downwards.
CAGCACAAATTTTCCATTTATGTTCTGAGTATTTGATAATTTTCAAAATTAACTCCATAGAAGGATGGGTCTCTTTCATTCCAACCACATAAGCCAATGGAGAAGATGGTTTTTCGTTACCATTGTGCAACAAGGCAGTTTTCAAACTAGTTTTGCTAGAGTCAATGAATAGCTTCCATTCTTCGGGAACATGTGTATCTAACTCCTTCATAAGACCATTTACATCATTACAGAAACAGACATCGCTTTCCATTGCATAGTGTGCAGCTAACTTGGTGTGTCGATGACGAAAGTGTGAAGCTGTGGTGCCTCGTTGTAGCAAATTCTATTCCTGAAGTCTAGAAGCTAGCAGTTCTGACTTTTCTTTAGATAATGACAGATCTCTTACCAGATCATATAAATCTGATTGGCTCAGCAAGTGCGGCTGACCCTCCAGTTGTTCTGGATCAGGAAATACATTGTGACAATCAACATCATCTTCTTCATCAGGATCAGAACAGTCTGTTTCAATTGCAGTTTCTGCTGTGGGCAGGACAGGCACTGGATTCTCTACATCGTGTGGTACTGGTTTAACCACTTCAGCCCCCAGTGCTTAAACACCCTGAAAGACCAGGCCACTTTTTACACTTCTGACCTACACTACTTTCACCGTTTATTGCTCGGTCATGCAACTTACCACCCAAATGAATTTTACCTCCTTTTCTTCTCACTAATAGAGCTTTCATTTGGTGGTATTTCATTGCTGCTGACATTTTTACTTTTTTTGTTATTAATCGAAATTTAACGATTTTTTTGCAAAAAAATGACATTTTTCACTTTCAGTTGTAAAATTTTGCAAAAAAAAAACGACATCCATATAGAAATTTTGCTCTAAATTTATAGTTCTACATGTCTTTGATAAAAAAAAAATGTTTGGGTAAAAAAAAAAATGGTTTGGGTAAAAGTTATAGCGTTTACAAACTATGGTACAAAAATGTGAATTTCCGCTTTTTGAAGCAGCTCTGACTTTGAGCACCTGTCATGTTTCCTGAGGTTCTACAATGCCCAGACAGTACAAACACCCCACAAATGACCCCATTTCTGAAAGTACACACCCTAAGGTATTCGCTGATGGGCATAGTGAGTTCATGGAAGTTTTTATTTTTTGTCACAAGTTTGTGGAATATGAGACTTTGTATGAAAAAAAAAATAAAAAAAAAAATCATCATTTTCCACTAACTTGTGACAAAAAATAAAAAAGTCTAGGAACTCGCCATGCCCCTCACGGAATACCTTGGGGTGTCTTCTTTCCAAAATGGGGTCACTTGTGGGGTAGTTATACTGCCCTGGTATTCTAGGGGCCCAAATGTGTGGTAAGGAGTTTGAAATCAAATTCTGTAAAAAATGACCAGTGAAATCCGAAAGGTGCTCTTTGGAATATGGGCCCCTTTGCCCACCTAGGCTGCAAAAAAGTGTCACACATCTGGTATCTCCGTACTCAGGAGAAGGTGGGGAATGTGTTTTGGGGTGTCATTTTATATATACCCATGCTGGGTGAGAGAAATATCTTGGCAAAAGACAACTTTTCCCATTTTTTTATACAAAGTTGTCATTTGACCAAGATATTTATCTCACCCAGCATGGGTATATGTAAAAAGACACCCCAAAACACATTCCTCAACTTCTCCTGAGTACGGGGATACCAGATGTGTGACACTTTTTTGCAGCCTAGGTGGGCAAAGGGGCCCATATTCCAAAGAGCACCTTTCGGATTTCACTCCTCATTTTTTCCTGAATTTGATTTCAAACTCCTTACCACACATTTGGGCCCCTAGAATACCAGGGCAGTATAACTACCCCACAAGTGACCCCATTTTGGAAAGAAGACACCCCAAGGTATTCCGTGAGGGGCATGGCGAGTTCCTAGACTTTTTTATTTTTTGTCACAAGTTAGTGGAAAATGATGATTTTTTTTTTTATTTTTTTTTTCATACAAAGTCTCATATTCCACAAACTTGTGACAAAAAATAAAAACTTCCATGAACTCACTATGCCCATCAGCGAATACCTTGGGGTCTCTTCTTTCCAAAATGGGGTCACTTGTGGGGTAGTTATACTGCCCTGGCATTCTAGGGGCCCAAATGTGTGGTAAGTAGGTAAATGACCTGTGAAATCCGAAAGGTGCTCTTTGGAATGTGGGCCCCTTTGCCCACCTAGGCTGCAAAAAAGTGTCACACATCTGGTATCTCTGTATTCAGGAGAAGTTGAGGAATGTGTTTTGGGGTGTCTTTTTACATATACCCATGCTGGGTGAGATAAATATCTTGGTCAAATGCCAACTTTGTATAAAAAAAATGGGAAAAGTTGTCTTTTGCCAAGATATTTCTCTCACCCAGCATGGGTATATGTAAAATGACACCCCAAAACACATTCCCCAACTTCTCCCGATTACGGAGATACCAGATGTGTGACACTTTTTTGCAGCCTAGGTGGGCAAAGGGGCCCATATTCAAAAGAGCACCTTTCGGATTTCACAGGTCATTTTTTACAGAATTTGATTTCAAACTCCTTACCACACATTTGGGCCCCTAGAATGCCAGGGCAGTATAACTACCCCACAAGTGACCCCATTTTGGAAAGAAGAGACCCCAAGGTATTCGCTGATGGGCATAGTGAGTTCATGGAACTTTTTATTTTTTGTCACAAGTTAGTGGAATATGAGACTTTGTATGAAAAAAAAAAATTAAAAAAAAATCATCATTTTCCACTAACTTGTGACAAAAAATAAAAAATTCTAGGAACTCGCCATGCCCCTCACGGAATACCTTGGGGTGTCTTCTTTCCAAAATGGGGTCACTTGTGGGGTAGTTATACTGCCCTGGCATTTTCCAGGGGCCCTAATGTGTGGTAAGTAGGTAAATGACCTGTGAAATCCTAAAGGTGCTCTTTGGAATATGGGCCCCTTTGCCCACCTAGGCTGCAAAAAAGTGTCACACATGTGGTATCGCCGTATTCAGGAGAAGTTGGGGAATGTGTTTTGGGGTGTCATTTTACATATACCCATGCTGGGTGAGAGAAATATCTTGGCAAAAGACAACTTTTCCCATTTTTTTATACAAAGTTGGCATTTGACCAAGATATTTCTCTCACCCAGCATGGGTATATGTAAAATGACACCCCAAAACACATTCCCCAACTTCTCCTGAGTACGGCGATACCAGATGTGTGACACTTTTTTGCAGCCTAGATGCGCAAAGGTGCCCAAATTCCTTTTAGGAGGGCATTTTTAGACATTTGGATACCAGACTTCTTCTCACGCTTTGGGGCCCCTAGAATGCCAGAGCAGTATAAATACCCCACATGTGACCCCATTTTGGAAAGAAGACACCCCAAGGTATTCAATGAGGGGCATGGCGAGTTCATAGAAATTTTTTTTTTTTGGCACAAGTTAGCGGAAATTGATATTTTTAATTTTTTTCTCACAAAGTCTCCCGTTCCGCTAACTTGGGACAAAAATTTCAATCTTTCATGGACTCAATATGCCCCTCACGGAATACCTGGGGGTGTCTTCTTTCCGAAATGGGGTCACATGTGGGGTATTTATACTGCCCTGGCATTCTAGGGGCCCTAAAGCGTGAGAAGAAGTCTGGAATATAAATGTCTAAAAAATTTTACGCATTTGGATTCCGTGAGGGGTAGGGTGAGTTCATGTGAGATTTTATTTTTTGACACAAGTTAGTGGAATATGAGACTTTGTAAGAAAAAAAAAAAAAATTCTGCTAACTTGGGCCAAAAAAATATCTGAATGGAGCCTTACAGAGGGGTGATCAATGACAGGGGGGGTGATCAATGACAGGGGGGTTGATCAATGACAGGGGGGTTGATCAATGACAGGGGGGTTGATCAGGGAGTCTATATGGGGTGATCACCACAGTCATTGATCACGCCCCTGTAAGGCTTCATTCAGACGTCCGGATGCGTTTTGCGGATCCGATCCATCTATCAGTGCATCCGTAAAAATCATGCGGACATCTGAATGGAGCTTTACAGGGGGGTAATCAATGACAGGGGGGTGATCAGGGAGTCTATATGGGGTGATCACCACAGTCATTGATCACTCCCCTGTAAGGCTTCATTCAGACGTCCGGATGCGTTTTGCGGATCCGATCCATCTATCAGTGGATCCGTAAAAATCATGCGGACATCTGAATGGAGCTTTACAGGGGGGTGATCAGGGAGTCTATATGGGGTGATCACCACAGTCATTGATCACGCCCCTGTAAGGCTTCATTCAGACGTCCGGATGCGTTTTGCGGATCCGATCTATCTATCAGTGGATCCGTAAAAATCATGCGGACGTCTGAATGGAGCTTTACAGGGGGTTGATCAATGACAGGGGTGTAATCAATGACAGGGGGGGTGATCAGGGAGTCTATATGGGGTGATAACCACAGTCATTGATCACGCCCCTGTAAGGCTTCATTCAGACGTCCGGATGCGTTTTGCGGATCCGATCCATCTATCAGTGGATCCGTAAAAATCATGCGGACATCTGAATGGAGCTTTACAGGGGGGTAATCAATGACAGGGGGGTGATCAATGACAGGGGGGTGATCAGGGAGTCTATATGGGGTGATCAGGGGTGATCAGGGGCTAATAAGGGGTTAATAAGTGACGGGGGGGGGGTGTAGTGTAGTGTAGTGGTGCTTGGTGGGACTTTACTGAGCTACCTGTGTCCTCTGGTGGTCGATCCAAACAAAGGGGAACACCAGAGTACCAGGTAGCAGGTATATTAGACGCTGTTATCAAAACAGCGTCTAATATACCTGTTAGGGGTTAAAAAAAACACATCTCCAGCCTGCCAGCGAACGATCGCCGCTGGCAGGCTGGAGATCAACTCTCTTACCTTCCGTTCCTGTGAGCGCGCGCGCCTGTGTGCGCGCGTTCACAGGAAATCTCGCCCATCGCGAGATGACGCATATATGCGTGATTCTGCGCAGGGCTGCCACCTCCGGAACGCGATCCTGCGTTAGGCGGTCCGGAGGTGGTTAAGAGCAGTCAGGATACACAATTTGTGGCTTGTTTCTCTTTGAATATCCGGCGATTTTAGTAATGCAAAAGGCACTGCAAAAGACATTTCTTTCCTTTTACCATTCAACCACTGCATTAGCCCAGAGTAACAAACAGTGCAACAAACATGAGGTGCCCAGCTTTTATCTTGATCTACAATTTTACAAAGTAATACTTGTAAGCAAGACGCAATCGCTTTGTCAGATTCTTGCGCTGATCATAAGTAGTGTATTTGCCACATATGTAGCAGAAATTGTCTGGATAGTTAACACATTTGTGTTTATCCATCTTAAGTTTCAAAACTGATAGCACTATAACAGATCACTTTATCAAAATCTGTGCAGCTTGCCTTATATACTTACTGCTGACATCAGCCTGAGTGCGTCCAAACAGATCTGGACATGTCCATTGGATTATCTCCAGTATAATGCATTAATATTATAACTGAATAGGCTTTGCATGTAGAACTTAAAATTTAGACGTGTCAGGCAAATTCCGAGTTCATATTTGGAATCAGCGAGCTCATTTTAGTATAAATCACGTTTTTCTCTCAGTAGCAAAATTATTGTTGCGCAGTGGTATGACGTCACCTATGAGTCACTGGAATCCATTATAAAAACACACTGCATCAATGTAACATGCCTGATCCTACCCCCAGCTTACAATGAGATCCCTTGTAAGCCAGTGTCACATCAAAATCCCAGATGGCCGTCAATCATTTACTGCAAGATTCCAAAAGCTGGACTCTGCTAGTTTAGAATATCAAACACAAAATAGCCAACTGCCTCATAAAACTATTATGAAGTATATGTCTACAGCCACACGGCCGTTTTCAGAACCATTGGAGTCTTTTGGCCAAATCACATGAAAAACAGCAGTCATAAAAAAGGATATGTCCTATGTTGGCCGTTTTCACAGACGAAAGGCCCCCAACCAATTGAAGGCGACCCTTTTAAATGGCCATTTTTAAAAATTGCCTATTTTGCCATTTTTTTTTTGTTGTTGTGTGAAAGTAGCCTAAACCTTTTCCCGGCAGTTAAATGTGGACAATGTATACATTGTTACTAGGGGTGCACCGAAATTCCGGCAGCCGAAAATATCGGCCGAAAATGTACCTAATCCATTTCGGCCGATATTGTTACATATCGGCCGAAAATATGGGGTGTGGGATTTGTCACCCACCATCTGCGGGCGGGCGGTTTACTGCATCTTTATTTTACCTTACAATCGTGACGCTCCAGTAAGAACTCTGCAGGCAGAGCGGAGGGCGGCGTAACGTCACTTACTCACGTGACGCGCCTGCTCCGCCTCCTTCATTCATAAAGTGGGCGGAGCAGGTGCGTCACGTGAGTAAGTGACGTTACGCCGCCCTCCGCTCTGCCTGCAGAGTTCTTACTGGAGCGTCACGATTGTAAGGTAAAATAAAGATGCAGTGAGTGATTGGTCTGCTGTGAGCAGCAGGGCCGGGGCTGTTATGGGTAGGGGGATCGGTCTATGGCACTGCTATGGGGAGGGGGGGGATCTGTGCACTGTTATGGGGAAAGGGATCTGTGCACTGTTATGGGGAAAGGGATCTGTGCACTGTTATGGGGAAAGGGATCTGTGCACTGTTATGGGGAAAGGGATCTGTGCACTGTTATGGGGAAAGGGATCTGTGCACTGTTATGGGGAAAGGGATCTGTGCACTGTTATGGGGAAAGGGATCTGTGCACTGTTATGGGGAAAGGGATCTGTGCACTGTTATGGGGAAAGGGATCTGTGCACTGTTATGGGGAAAGGGATCTGTGCACTGTTATGGGGAAAGGGATCTGTGCACTGTTATGGGGAAAGGGATCTGTGCACTGTTATGGGGAAAGGGATCTGTGCACTGTTATGGGGAAAGGGATCTGTGCACTGTTATGCCCATAACAGTGCGCATATCCCCCCCCCTCCATAACAGCGCCACCCACAGATCCCCCTCTCCATAACAGCGCCACCCACAGATCCCCCTCTCCATAACAGCGCCACCCACAGATCCCCCTCTCCATAACAGCGCCACCCACAGATCCCCCTCTCCATAACAGCGCCACCCACAGATCCCCCTCTCCATAACAGCGCCACCCACAGATCCCCCTCTCCATAACAGCGCCAATCATTAAAAAAAAAGTATTTTAAAAGTATTTGCGCAAAAAGGCAGTTTCGGTTTCGGTTTTCGGTCAAGGGCATCCTGAATTTTCGGTTTCGGACCAGAATTTTCATTTCGGTGCACCCCTAATTGTTACTCTTTTGTCAATCAATTGTTTCAAGGTCAATTTTCAAATTCCATTTTAATTTTTACAATAGATTTACAATTGTATCTGAAAGCACTGTCTACATGCCTCTGCGTCCTGGGCGGTAATACTCATAGGGTGATGGCAGATAGAAGCCAGAGCCAGTACAAATTCTTATAATGCAAAATAACTGTGGATCCCCAGTTATAGGTTTTCAACACAATGAAAGCCAGATATCCCTCAAAGGAAGGAAAACCGAGCAAAGGGGTGTCCCGATTACAGAGATCACCAGATCCACCATATTAAGTGGCCCCTATGCCAAGATCCCACTCTTTTACAAGCCTTAAGGATGTGACGGGGAAAACCTAAAACCGTTATCTATCCACAGACAGCTGTTTCGGGGTGTTGCCCATCATCAGTGTGGAGTAGGATTCTGGCTAACCAGAAACTCTTATGATGAGCCGCCATCTTACCAGTTCAGTCTAGAACAATAGTGACACTAGAGATTACGGTAATGAGCACCTCCCTGGTGTTGTTTTACTATTATTATTCGTGATCGTGTTACATCAGCTGTAGACGGGGAAATATATAGAACTACAGCTACCTGGATACCAAGACCGCGGGGACATCGTAGAGTAAATAATCCCAGGGTAAGTGAGACAGAAGGCTCTGCTAAATAATACATGCGGCGTCCAAGCTTTACTTTCTGCTTCTGATAACCATCCTGAATAGTCAGCAGGATCCCAATCAAGTGCCGTAAATACTGCACAGGAGACTGACGAATCCTGCTATATACAGTGGGGGAAATAATTATTTGACCCCTCACTGATTTTGTAAGTTTGTCCAATGACAAAGAAATGAAAAGTCTCAGAACAGTATCATTTCAATGGTAGGTTTATTGTAACAGTGGCAGATAGCACATCAAAAGGAAAATCGAAAAAATAACTTTAAATAAAAGATAGCAACTGATTTGCATTTCATTGAGTGAAATAAGTATTTGAACCCTCTAACAAAAAAAGACTTAATACTTGGTGGAAAAACCCTTGTTTGCAAGCACAGAGGTCAAACGTTTCTTGTAATTGATGACCAAGTTTGCGCACATTTTAGGAGGAATGTTGGTCCACTCCTCTTTGCAGATCATCTCTAAATCCCTAAGGTTTCGAGGCTGTCTCTGTGCAACTCTGAGCTTGAGCTCCCTCCATAGGTTTTCGATTGGATTAAGGTCCGGAGACTGACTAGGCCACTCCATGACCTTAATGTGCTTCTTCTTGAGCCACTCCTTTGTTGCCTTTGCTGTATGTTTTGGGTCATTGTCGTGCTGGAACACCCATCCACGACCCATTTTCAGTTTCCTGGCAGAGGGAAGGAGGTTGTCGCTCAGGATTTCACGATACATGGCTCCGTCCATTTTCCCGTTTATGCGAATAAGTTGTCCTGTGCCCTTAGCAGAAAAACACCCCCAAAGCAAAATGTTTCCACCCCCATGCTTGACGGTGGGGACGGTGTTTTGGGGGTCATAGGCAGCATTTTTCTTCCTCCAAACACAGCGAGTTGAGTTAATGCCAAAGAGCTCTATTTTGGTCTCATCAGACCACAGCACCTTCTCCCAGTCACTCTCTGAATCATTCAGGTGTTCATTGGCAAACGTCAGACGGGCCTGCACATGTGCCTTCCTGAGCAGGGGGACCTTGCGAGCCCTGCAGGATTTTAATCCATTGCGGTGTAATGTGTTTCCAATGGTTTTCTTGGTGACTGTGGTCCCTGCTAATTTGAGGTCATTAACTAACTCCTCCCGTGTAGTTCTAGGATGCTTTTTCACCTTTCTCAGAACCATTGACACCCCACGAGGTGAGATCTTGCGTGGAGCCCCAGAGCGAGGTCGATTGATGGTCATTTTGTGCTCCTTCCATTTTCGAACAATCGCACCAACAGTTGTCACCTTCTCTCCCAGCTTCTTGCTAATGGTTTTGTAGCCCATTCCAGCCTTGTGCAGGTCTACAATTTTGTCTCTGACATCCTTGGACAGCTCTTTGGTCTTTCCCATGTTGGAGAGTTTGGAGTCTGCTTGATTGATTGATTCTGTGGACAGGTGTCTTTTATACAGGTGACTAGTTAAGACAGGTGTCCTTAATGAGGGTGACTAATTGAGTAGAAGTGTCTAACCACTCTGTGGGAGCCAGAACTCTTAATGGTTGGTAGGGGTTCAAATACTTATTTCACTCAATGAAATGCAAATCAGTTGCTATCTTTTATTTAAAGTTATTTTTTCGATTTTCCTTTTGATGTGCTATCTGCCACTGTTACAATAAACCTACCATTGAAATGATACTGTTCTGAGACTTTTCATTTCTTTGTCATTGGACAAACTTACAAAATCAGTGAGGGGTCAAATAATTATTTCCCCCACTGTATCAGGAAGAAAAACTAGCATCTCCATCCATATCTACAGATGTCACCAATGAAATACTGTATAAACATTTTGGAAGATATTTTCCACAGCAGGACTTAACTTTTCTATTGCCTTCCAGCGAAATGTTAGAATTTTTCCACTGTCTGATGGGGGAGTGCAGCAAGTAGGGAGGACATGATGCATTTCCAGAACGCTTCTGTGAGCAGATCACTTAAATCCAAGGTCCAGCAGCATTAGATCACTATAACCTGTGATAACACACATCATGTTCCTCCAAGCACAGAGAATCTGTCCGGCAGAAAAAGACATAGGGGGTCATTTATTAAACTGATGTAAAGTAGAACTGGCTTAGTTGCCCATAGCAACCAGTCAGATTCCACCTTTCATTTTCCAAAGGAGCTTTTAAAAATGAAAGGTGGAATCTGATTGGTTGCTATGGGCACCTAACTATACACCAGTTTAATAAATGACCCCAACAGACTAACAGAAAGCAGGTCACATGGGGTCCATTTGGGCTCTGCTTTCCTCATTAACCCTTTCAGGACTAGGCAATTTTCTGTTTTTGTTTCTTTCATTTTTGTTTTCATTTTGTTTTACTCCCAGTCTTCCGAGAGCCATAACTTTTTTTTTTTATTCACAGAGAGGGCTTGTTTTATGGGACAAGTTGTACTTTCTAATGGCACCAATTATGGTTGCATACAATGTAGAGGGAAGCGGGAATGTTTTTTGCTTTTTAATCGTTTATGTATTTGAATTTTTAAAAACTTTTTAATAGTTCCCCTAGGGAACTTTAACAAGCAATCATTCGGTGTCTAAGATTACACTGTGTTCTATATGGAGCCCTGCCACTGGAGGTCTCTCCATATGAACTGATGTGCGGCAGCCTCGCATCCCTCAGAAGTACAGAGGCAGCCGAGGAACTCCATCCGGCTCCCCTGATATTCGCTAGGGGAAGCCAGTGCACAACCAGGAGCGCACGCTCCCAGTTTTTGACCTCCCTTATGCCAGTCACATTTTACCACAGCATCTGAGGGGTTAAATTTATGCAATCGACGTTATTGTCAATCGTATACATTAGGTCCAGGTGCCTGCTGTTTAAAACATCTTTAAACCCCCCCACCACTGTCATAATTTTACTCTGGAGTGGCAGGAAAGGGTTAAAGTGGATGAAGCTATTGAGGTATATGTTTGAATACAGTTCTTTTTGTCGTTACATCTCCCATGGAAAGCCTAGCAGAGGGTAAACGTGGTGTGAACCAACCCTAACAAAGATACTATAAGGCCCCTTTCACACGAGCGAGTATTCCGCGCGGATGCGATGCGGGAGGTGAACGCATTGCACCCGCACTGAATACTGACCCATTCATTTCTATGGGGCTGTGCACACGAGCGGTGATTTTCACGCATCACTTTTGCGTTGCGTGAAAATCGCAGCATGCTCCTCTTTGTGCGTTTTTCACGTAACGCAGGCCCCATAGAAATGAATGGGGTTGCGTGAAAATCGCAAGCATCCGCAAGCAAGTGCGGATGCGGTGCGATTTTGGTTGCTAGGAGACGATCGGGATGGAGACCCGAACCTTATTATTTTCCCTTATAACATGGTTATAAGGGAAAATAATAGCATTCTGAATACAGAATGCTAAGTAAAACAGGGCTGGAGGGGGTTAAAAAAAAAAAAAAATCATTTAACTCACCTTAATCCACTTGCTCGCGATGCCCGTCATCTCCGTCTGACTCTTTTACTGTATAGGACCTGTGGAGAGCATTAACTATAGTTTAAGGACCTGGGATGACGTCACCCCGGTCATCACATGGTACGTCACATGATCTTTTACCATGGTGATTCACCATGGTAAAAGATCATGTGACGTACCATGTGATGACCAGAGTGACGTCATCCCAGGTCCTTAAACTATAGTTAATGCTCTCCACAGGTCCTATACAGTAAAAGAATCAGACGGAGATGCCCGCATCGCGAGCAAGTGGATTAAGGTGAGTTAAATGATTTTTTTTTTTTTTTAACCCCCTCCAGCCCTGTTTTACTTGGCATTCTGTATTCAGAATGCTATTATTTTCCCTTATAACCATGTTATAAGGGAAAATAAAACTATTAACAGAACACCGATCCCAAGCCCGAACTTCTGTGAAGAAGTTCGGGTTTGGGTACCAAACACGCGCGATTTTTCTCACGCGAGTGCAAAACGCATTACAATGTTTTGCACTCGCGCTGAAAAATCGTGGGTGTTCCCGCAACGCACCCAGACATTTTTCCGCAACGCCCGTGTGAAAGGGGCCTAAGGGTACTTTCACACTAGCGTTTTTCTTTTCCGGTGCTGAGTTCTGACCTAGGGGCTCAAATCCGGAAAAGAACTGATCAGTTTTATCCTAATGCATTCTGAATGGAGAGTAATCCGTTCAGGATGCATCAGGATGTCTTCAGTTCAGTCTTTTTGACTGATCAGGCTTTTCTGAAAAACGTAGCATGTTGTATTTTTACCTAAAATCCTGAACACTTTGACTGAACGCCGGATCCGGTCTTTTTCCCATTGACTTGCATTAACGCCGGATCCGGCGCTGTGTGTTCAGTCAAACCAGATCCGGCTTTTGCATGTTAAACCCGAAAAATGTGAAATAAAAGTTAAAGTCCATAAATGGCGGATCCGTTTTTTTCCAATGCATTTTTTCATTGTGCTCAAAATCCTGATCAGGATTCAAATGTAATCAGTTTTCACACGTTTTTCCGGATCCGGCGGGCAGTTCCGGTGTCGGAATTGAACATCGGATTAAAACAACGCTAGTGTGAAAGTAGCCTTAGGCAGATTTATGAAACTGTATAAATGAGAAAAAAAAAATTGTTATCCACAGCAACCAATCACAGCTTTCATTTTTCAAGAGCACATTATAAAATAAAAGCCGTGCTGTGATGAGTTGATATGAGGGGGAGATTTATTAAAACTGTTGTAAAGGAAAACTGGCTTAGTTGCCCACAGCAACCAATCAGATTCCACCTTTCATTTTCCAAGGGAGCTCTGAAAAATGAAAGGTGGAAACTGATTGGTTGCTGTGGGCACCAGTTTTGATAAATATCCCTCAGTTTCAATTCATTTTAAGAATTCTCCCCCCACATCTCAGGTTCAAACTGCTGGCTACATGTGGAAACAAGTCCTGAAGTACGGTAGAGGCAGTGCAACAGCACTAATGTGAAGTGAAATAATGTGCAGCCTAGGACCTGTCATACAGTCCTGTACCAGCCTTGTCCACTTCTGTATTCGGCACAGGCGCAGCGAGTGAAGGACGCGCTCCTGGTGCGCGTCCTTCACTCACTGTGCCGAATACAGAAGTGGATGGCGCAGGCAGGAGGCCAGCACCAGGAGCGCGTCCTTCACTCACTGTGCCGAATACAGAAGTGGATGGCGCAGGCTCGGGATTTCTTTAGCGATCCAGCTGATTCGGACACCATTCAAGAGGAACGGGGCGGGCTAAACGGAGGACCTGGGCGGGATAAATGGTTAGTAGACCGAGCCTCTAGGTGCTGAATCAACGCCCTCATAGCACCTAGAGGCTCATTAGCATATTTAAAAAGTGTTTTTTTTTGGGAGAACGGCGGCAGGGACAAAAGTATAAAGAACACTTATGTACTGCTGACATTAGCACATCGCTAATGTCAGTCAGCTACATAACAGAATTTCTGATGATAGAAACCCCTTTAAGGACCAGGCCGTTTTTGGGTAATTTTACATGTGTCACTTTATGTGGTAATAATAACTTTGGAACGCTTTTACTTATCCAGGCCATTCTGAGATTGTACTTCATGAAAGTGGTTAATATTTTTCATTTGTATTTTAAAAAAAAAAATCCTAAATTTACCAAAAAAAATATAAAAATGGGAAAAATTTGCAACTTTCCAAATTTCAATTTCCCTGCTTTTAAAACAGATAGTGATACCTAATATAATAGTTAGTACTTTACATTGCCCATATGTCTACTTCATGTTTGGCTCATTTTGTGAATGCCATTTTATTTTTTGGGGACATTAGAAGGCTTAGAAGTTTAGAAGCAAATCTTGATATTTTTCAGAAAATTTCCAAACCCCACTTTTTTGAGGACCAGTTCAGGTCTGAAGTCATTTGTGGGGCTTACATAATAGAAACCACCCATAAATGGCCCTATTTTAGAAACTACACCCCTCAAGGTATTAAACGCTCATTTTACAAACTTTGTTAACCCTTTAGGTGTTCCACAAGAATTTAAGGAAAATGTAGATTCAGAATTTCACTTTTATGGCAGATTTTCCATTTTAATCCATTTTTTTTCCAGTAAAAAGGTCCTTCTATCTTCATTCAGCAGGACCTGCGATAACATCATCGAAGGTCCTTTTGCAGGTCCTGAAGAAAGACGACTATATGGGCTGCGCGATCAAGTGGATGAAGTGAGTTTATTTTTTAACCCCTCAATGGACATTTTAGTTAGCCTTCTGTATTAAGAATGCTATTTTCCCTCATAACCATGTTAGAAGGGAAAAAAATACAGTGAATTGACTTTAATGGGGTCCGGGGATGCTCATCCCTATTTACTAACATCATCTCCTAGCAACCATGCGTGGAAATCGCACTGCATCCGCACTTGCTTGTGAAAAACACAGAATATAGAACCTGCTGCGATTTTCATGCAATGCACAAGTGATGCGTGAAAAACAACGCTCATGTACACAGCCCCATTGAAATGAATGGGTCAGGATTCAGCACAGGTGCAATGCGTTCACATCAAGCATTGTACTCGCCTGTGTGAAAGGGGGGCCTTAGTGTCTCCATATTCTGAGAGCCATATTTTTTTTATTTTTGCCCCGATTGTTTTATGTAGGGGCTCATTTTTTGCAGGATGAGGTGACTGTTTGATTAGTACTATTTTGGGGGGCATACGCCTTTATGATCACTTGGTGTTGCACTTTTTGTGATGTAAGGTGACAAAAAAAAATTGTTTTAGCACAGTTTTTTTTATGGCATTCAGATGAGGGGGTGGATCATGTAATATTTTTATAGAGCCGGTTGTTATGGACACGGCAATACCCAATGTGTCTTTCTTTTTTTTTCTTTTTTTTTACTATTTTATGTGTTTTATTTTGGGAAAGGGGCTTTTTTTTATTTTGGGAAAGGGACTTCAACTTCTGGGGTCTGGTCCCCTCTGCAATGCATTACATTACAACCTGTACTGTAATGCATTGGGTGTCAGTTTTTATGCTGACAGCCTGCCTGTGAGACACAGCCTAAGGGCTGGATCTCACAGACTTCCGTAGACGGCAAGCCCCGATGGCAGAGAAGGCAGCCCGATGCCTTCCATAGCCATCGGGTCCCTGTCACTGCAGAGTAGGGACCCGATGGAGATGCGGAGGGCACCCGAACCCTCTGCATGCAGCGGCATTCAAGGGGTTAATACGGCGGCATCGCTGTTTTCACCGATGCCAGCATATGCAGCAGGGGCCCGGCTGTCAGTGACATGTACGGCACTGGTCCTCTACGGGTTAATAGCACATTGAGCAACCTAAATATTTATTTTTCTAGTACGTCCCCTTTCCATAAGAGTCATTTTGATATATGGGATTA